>NW_024609846.1:174995531-176253989 GCF_016920785.2 Ixodes scapularis | reverse complement strand
CCCTGGTTATGACGGCCCTGTTTGAACTAGTAACTGCTAAATAAATTGAAAGTTATAAGTTGTCCTGGATATAATGTACATGAAGCAACTGTGCGTGTAAATGTTGATTATAGGCCACTGTTAGGTGCAATCAATTATATTTTTCTAGGCACACTTTGAAGAATTGCAGTTTCAGCGAAATCGCTTAGATGCCTGGAAGAAACTGAAGCAGACTGTCATTCCAACAGTGTTTTCACATTCTTTGTGTGTTTTGTTAACTAGGTTTAAAACAAATTGTATTTGATGTACAAAAAAGCCTGGCTTTTGTCTCCAGGTTGAGCTAAATTAGACTAGCGTCTCTAACGCCAAGACACGACAAGTTTGTATCATAGCCGGCCACTCAGAAAGTTTCATACAACAATATCTGTCTTTACTGAAAACCCCCGTTTGAGGCAAGAAAAACGCACTCATGACGAGATCATCTCATTAAAAAATATAACACCAAGCTGCACATGCCATTTGGCGCATATCTTGAAGAAATTCTGCTCAGAAGCACGGTTGCAAATAACCATAGAGGGCGAATAGCTTTTGCGCTCTTGCAAATTTTAGTTTACAATCGCTCAAAGTTTCGGTGAAAGCGCGTTCTGTAGATTTCGCAGCAAACGCGGACGCACCTCACATATCTCATTTCGCTGACGCGCGATCGCACGTTGGCGGTTGCTGACGCGAATATTCTGCCAAGAACTTGTCAACTGCGTCGGAAATTTAAATCCTCGTACCCCGACATCAAAGCCAACAGATGTGAGCGGTCTTAACTACAGCTGTGAACAACGAGCGTTATATTCCAGTGGAAATTTCGCGACACACCAAGCGCAGAGTCCGACCGAGCGTAAGCAATTTTTATGAACCGGGCAGCGTCACTGCAAGTACGGGCGGCGTCACTGCACGTACGGGCGGCGTCACTGCACGTACGGGCGGCGTCACTGCACGTACGGGCTGATTAAACATGGCTCTCGCATAAACACCGCAAAGTTTAAATGCCGTTAAACACTGACAAAAGCAGAAATCAGAACGACCATACATTGGCAGTCGCCGAGAGCAGCGTATACGGTCATAGTCGTCCGGTCCGGGTAAGAACAAAAATGGTGGAGAGGGGCGTGCCGCGACGCTATCGTGACGTGTCAGTGACGTGGCTGACGAGCTGTCAAGCGGGCCACGCCTCTTGGCCAAACTCTTCCCTATCTGTGGCTCTGAGTGTGTTCTGTCGTTTAAAAAAAAAATACTAAGAGGTTTCAACGGGTCTCGTCTCTCTGTCGTACTCGGTTGCAAGTGTGTGAACGGCTCTTTAGTGATTTTACACCGTTCCAATGTTTACAGAATCACAGCCCAGCGTGGGAATATCACAGCCCAGCGCTTGCATGGTCATCGTTTCGGAAAGCGAGTAATGCACGCGCCATACTCACGAGCTCTGAAAATGGCACCGACCAGAAGCCCGTTTTAGATGGTATATAAAAGGTGATGCCTGTAGCAGTGCGCCGCAGTCGATACCCGGTTGACCCGGCGCACGCACACGACTATCCGAGCAGGCGAAGTCGCAAGCCTTATGATTATACCTCGGAGAGTCCTTATCGGGAACTAAAAAAGCGAATGTAAATTGTGGCGCGCTGAGCAGGCTCGTCCTGGCGAAGTACCGATAATGCGGGGAAGTGGAATTGAGAGGGGAAGTGAAAATGGCGGGAAAATCGTCAAAATCATGCTAAGCAGTCGGCGCAGAAACAACAACAGCGCCACAATAATGGTTAATTACGCAAGCGCTAAGCTGCTCTCGCTGTGACACACGTTACGCAAAAACGCAAATGCAGTTTTTTTTTTTTTTTTTTTTTTTTTTTGTTGCTCGTATTGCTGATATGCACTCAACAAACTGGGGCCGCAAAATCCAACACATCAACCCCCCCGCCCTCCTTCCCCACTCCCCTGCACACAGACAATCAAACTCGAGGCTTGTCATGTTGTCGCTGAAATAGCTGATTTGACACTGACCCGCTAGAGAGCTGTGAAACGTATAAATTCTGCACAGATGTAAATCCCAGACCGGAGATACGGACAAAGGACGAAAACACAGAACGGCACGGGTTTACAACTATGCTCAATTTACACCAGCTAGCCTGCGCTATCACCATTGCTTCATGACGTATATACTATATTGCATTTGAAACAGAGCAGTGGCCGTCGTATGCAATGTGTTTAAATTTAAATATGTCGTATTCGAAAATTGAAATCGGCTTGTCCTCCCTGGACAATATGCCCCAACCGCCTCGGCGACTCCGAGGAAAAGCACCGGCCTGGACCGCATGTGATGGGATGATCTGAAAAGTTTATTGCAGGGGAGTCGCTGTGTAACTGAAATTTCGGTTGAACGCCAGACAATTCTCAATGAACTAAATTAATCTTTAGACCTCAACTGGGGCATGACGGACGTTCATTGTTGGTTTAGCACGAAAATCTTCGAATTCGACTTGTTTCATAGGACAGTGTGTGACTTACACTGGAGCCTGACTGCAACTGAAGTTCTTCCGAAACAAAAACTTTAAACATAATTGTGTCAACAAACGAAAATTCACGCACAGTTGCAAATCATTTAGCAAGCAAGATTGCATTTTCACAACAAATTAAAAGCACCACAAAG
Source organism: Ixodes scapularis (assembly GCF_016920785.2). Classification (NCBI taxonomy): domain Eukaryota; kingdom Metazoa; phylum Arthropoda; class Arachnida; order Ixodida; family Ixodidae; genus Ixodes; species Ixodes scapularis. Next base: position 176,251,324 of record NW_024609846.1, on the reverse strand, counting down.
GTTGCAAATGATTCAGAGTTTGCACATGACGCTGCACATGATCAATGCGTTCAACAATAAAAAAGGTACGGTCCTTTGGTTAAGAACTGGGGTCTCCCAACCATTTCATCTGATGCAAGCATCACCTCCCCTCCACCGATCGGTCAATTTTTGCGAGCCTATAGAATACATTTCTGCGACTATAACAGGAGCGTTGGATGAGGGCTTGATACTGACATGGTTGGTTCACTGCTTGTTTATGGTGCGAGCTGAACATAAAGGAAGAACACGTAAAAAAAAAAACAGAAAAGGCAAACACACCGCTGGTGTGTTTGACTTTTCTATCATTTATGTTCAGCTGGTACAATAAACAAGTGTTGAATGGGAATTATGCCATCATATTGTCGCGTTATGTTTACGCAGCTTCGTTGTTTAGATTTGCTTTATTCTCCCGCCCCTCACCGCGGGGCGTTCAGAGTTTGTCGGCCGCTGGTCGCCGCAGCGAGACGGAGGGGGGTTCTCTCTCGAAGAGGTTCGTGAAGACCCTCTCCTCCAGTCCTCCATAAATATTTTCTTTTTCCAAGGACGCCCTCTGTTGGCGTCAAATGGTATGCTACGTATCTTTATTTGGCACGCTTACTGCCCCCTGGTCCACGGACCGTCCAACCAAGCTCTGGCTCTCGGCAACGGGTGGTAGAAAATGGGCGAGGTTCAGGGAATTTGGAAATGGTTTCCACGAGGTGATGAAGGTTTACTTCTGGTGCCTTATAAATTTGTTTTGTTGTGTTTCTGCTTGCGTGCTTCCTTTTGATTTTTCACTTATCGTGTACGTGCCTGCTTTTGTGATTGTGGTTTCGAATATGTTTCTCTTAGTGTTGTTTATAGCTGTTTTTGTTAACTTCATTCGAATGTGCTTGTATGTCTTGCATATGCTGTTGTTTTTGGGATGTTCATGTTTGCGTTAGGCTGCGAGCCTCTTCATTGGTGCTAAGAAAACCGTCTGGGATTTGCTGCCTGGACGGCTCCAGAATTCCGTTAAAGTCAATATAAGCAGCCGCCAAAAGACCGCTGTAGTTTTTGTTTCTATAGGTACCAGGCCTCGATCATCACCCTGCCTCTGGAGGCCAACCTGCACGTCCAACCCCTTGCGGCTCTGGCGTGTTACACCCGCTAACTTGCAAACTTCGAACCCCTTACGGCTGTAGCTCGCCCGCTTTTTTGTGGACTCCTGTTTGTCGCGTTCAGCTGAGGTCGGGGCACCCGCTGGATGTCTGGTCGAGGTGGATGGCAGGGGAACATTCCTGAGGTTAAAATTATTCGCCCTAAGTGTGGTTCATTTATTGTGTATTCTAAATGTTATATTCATGTCAGTTAGTTAAGAAACCATTATTTGGACTAATCGCACAAATACGTGAGACGACCCAGTTTACTACTGTACAATATCGATGCCCTGTAAGTGTAACAACTGCATTGTGACTCTTTTCAATGTCAGTTCAAGTTCACAATCTTTCGGATAGTGCAATATTTACACATATATTTATTTTTAAATAACTCTACTAAATTTCTACGTGCATTGTAATTTTTCGTTTTCATTTATTTATTTAATATTTTTATTTATTTATTTATTTATTTATTTATTCGTGGTACCCTTCAGCGTCAGAAGGCATTTTTTCCTACTTTAAAGAGAATGCGCTTAAGGTTTTCTTAAAGGGGTAGTGCAACGATTTTAGCTTTGAAAGAATTGGCCATTTGTATTTTTTATATTGTTTGTCCAAGCACAAGTGACCACAAACGCGTCAGCTTGCCCCGAAGAACTGCTATTCCGGTGCGTAATCGCAAAGAAGAAAACGAAATATTTGCCGATCTGCAGCCGCTTGTGGTGGTTAATGGAACTGATGTGTGACGTACTCCGGGGCATACGCGGAAAGAAACAAAACTTGTCCCCCTCCGCTGCTGCACTCACCGTCATCCCATGGCGAACCGTCTTTTGTGTCAATCGCTCGCCGCGACCTTTGACGATGCTAATCCTCTAAAAGTCGATAATCGCGGAGGAAGCGGCTGGGGTCTCTGAAAAGAGAACCCATACGGAAACCACGTGATCCCCCAGAGTACGTCACTTGAAAGGGAGATGCGGAGAGTTGAGAGACACTTTCACCTTCGTTTTTTTTTTTTTTTTTTAATAAAAACTAGCGCTTGCAAGAAAATATGTATTTCTGTTCGTCGTTCCATGGGTGACAGAGATTAATTTTGCAGTTAAGTAGCCAAACTCTGAAAATCGTTGCACCGCCCCTTTAAGAAAATAAAGAAAGAGCGCCTTTACGTACTACGTGCTAGGACATATTGTCTTGTTCGCTGCCCTTATGAAACTCAGTTCTGTTGATCGCCCATAAAAATCGATTCAGCAGTTTAAGGAAAGCTTTTAAAAAAACGTTGAAAAAGTTTAGTACACTGGTTGGTTTGTGAGTTCGCTGGAACCCCAAGGAATGTAAATATCAACGTGATTCAAGAAAAGAGCAGTGCGTCACTTCTTATGGTTTCGTTTTACTTAACATATAAATATTTCTATTAAGTAGAACAACACCATTTCTAAATGTGTTAAGGAAAAGTTCGAATCAATCTCTGTACTAACCTGCCCCCGATGCATATTTTTCACAAGTGTGGGATTTCAGCAATCTACTGTGTTCATACATATTATTGAACAAGCCGTCTGCATTCTCGATTCTAGGTTTTATTCAAAGGAAAAAAGCTTTCAACCCTCGAAAACTAAAAATACGGAAATATAAAAAAAAACGCTTAAAATAAACGTTAACAAATTCACACATCACAAGGTGGATGTACACGACTGTTTTTATTTTCGTCAATGTTCACTGCCTATTCCTGAATACCTCTCGCAAATGACTTCATTTAATAATAATAATAGTTGTGCTAGTAGTGATACAACTACTACTACTAATCAAAAACCTAGAATCAAGAATAATTTTTATTTGAGGTCCAGGAACGACCATGCGGTCTTGGTGCTGGCACACCGAAACTTAGAGGCAACAATAAAAGAAAGAAAAAAACTCAAAGGAATGATTAAAAGAGATGGTACATATAGCGCATGTTGACACAAAGATGCGACTTACATTGCAAGCAAGGAACAGAACACAGGGTTCAAACGCAATGTAGAAGGCTGCCACAAAGACGAATATACGTTAGTAAAATAATATATGATAAAATCCCACTCACGACAGGTTCAGCGAGACTCATACAAGACCCTGAGAGATCTGACAAATTCAGTCACACAAAAAATATCAAGAATGCTATTATATGCCCGACACATACGAAGCATGGAGTCTAAGATATTTAAGGTCTGAGGAGAGTAAAAAACGTTGTCAAACGGGTCGCTGTCCGAGGCACTCGTAAAGATATTTGTGAAAGCACTTCTGAACAGTCGGCCATGTCATGAAGGACTTTGAAAAGGAAAACCAAATCAGCCTTTTCTCGACGGTTATAAAATATTAATAAATGATACTATTATTTTTTTTTTAATTTTTTGCTTGTTTGGTTTTGTTGCTGGGAGAGGAACCCAACCCGCTCTTGACGATTTCTCAGATTACCTCTACTCAACGTTTAATAATAATATGTTCGCTTGTGCGCTCTTCCTAGATGTATCTAAGGCCTTCGACACTGTCAGTCATCAATTACTTCTAAAAAAATTACAACGCTTAGGTTTTCGGGGTCCGTTTTATTCTTTACTAGAAAATTTTCCAACTAATCGTTGTCAATTTGTCTTTACTGGGAAATTTAGAAGCTCTCTCCTTTCTTTAAAAGCGGGGGTACCTCAAGGATCTGTTCTTTCACCTCTACTCTTTAATATCTTTGTCAATGATATGCCTCACGCTATCAATGGCTGCAAGATCTATCAATACGCTGATGACACCCTCCTTACTTCGCGTCATATTAATTTCCCTTTTGCAGTCAACATTCACCAGACGAATGCCATCCATATAATGGACTGGTTTGCGGATAACCTTCTTGACATCAACAGTTCCAAAACAAAGCTTGTTTACTTCCGCAATCCCCTTAAAAGACACCAAGCTACTGCAGTAGCTTGGTGTCTTGGCACCAAGCTTGGTCGAGCCCGGCATCAAGCTATTCTCAGGTTTATTCTCTACTCCTCATGCCGCCATCCGTGTAATTGTGACCCGATCAAATCTGATAACAACGTAAAATATTTGGGTGTTCATTTTGATTTCGAGATGTCCTGGAACTCTCATGTGTCCTACTTATGGGGTAAACTACGAACTATATCTTGCATGCTCTATAACACACGGATGTTTATGCCCGTCAATGTTCGGTTTTTGTTAGTCCACGCGCTTGCCTACAGTGTGCTACGGTACGGCATCAAAGTGTTTGGTATATGTTCAGGCCGCTGGCAGGCAAAAGTTAACACTTTATTAAGAGGCATACTGAACAACATCCTCTACAATACGCCTCTTTTTGCCACTGCCGACATTTTTGAAAGCCTTCAACTGCCGAATTTCCGATCACTTTTTACTGAGACCGTCCTCCTTCGCAATTTTTGCAGCAGTGATTACAAGACGCCGCTACATTCGTCCCGCACCTTACGCAGCTCTCCTCGTTTTGTAGTGCCACGTTGTTGCACCTGGTATGGTAGATGCTCGCGCGAATCTTATGTGCCACGTGTTTTCAACGCCCTCCCGGACTATATTTATGATATCACATCACTGAAGACTCTAAACAAAGAACTCAAGTGTAATGATAGTATTTAGTGCCTGCTCCATGTGTGTTTATGACAATCCTGATGCGCTGGTTCCTAGAGCTACTGCAGATTCAAAATCTTGCCTCTTCTTTTTCTATTATATTTTTCGGTCTCAGTGCATTGTGCTACACTTTATTCTGGACTCACGTTTGTAAGTGTTAATTTTATTTACATTGTTACATTTCTTTGTATATTGCTTTTGTATGCTGTATTTTGTTTTCGTAATTAGTACGCTGTGCTACAATCGGGAAAGGGGAGGGATGGAGGAGCGGGGAAGGGGGGGGGGGGGGGGCGGGAAGGGGGATTAGGAGAGTTTTATTATCCTTCAATTCTCATTTTGAAGGCAATGTCCTTAACTTATCACTTAAGCGAACTTTTCTCATTTTTTTAGGGCGTCATGGCACAAGCCCTTCGCTGACTTTGATGTGCCCGCAAACATATCCTTATTTAATAGTCCCACTGAGTCAATGAAATGTATGTATGTATGCATATATGTATGTGTGTGTATGTATGTATTAATATTATTATTATTATTATTATTATTATTATTATTATTATTATTATTATTATTTAGGTAATGTGATCCAAACAGTTCTGGCACACAAGAGCAGACTGCTTGTCCGTGGGGCCAAGCAAAACTACGAGACACCATAACATGTTCAATTATTACTATTTTGGAACTAACCAAGTGTTTTAACCACCGGGAATACGTGTAAAACGAAACATATCCGTGTAAAGCAGTTGATTAATAAAAGGTTGAATTATGCAAAGCCGTTCAACGCAAAGCAAGAACGCTCGAACACAGAAAACAAAAGGTTCTGGTAAATTAATCGCATATTATTATTTTATACCAGTTTTTGAACAGCTTCTTCGTTTTATTTATCGAAGATAAGCCAACTAAGCCATCTGATAATTCATACGCTCCGTATATTAAATATTTCATCATTTCGATTTGACAAATTTTGATTCGTATTCTGATCGCTCATTTCCGAGTTTCGTATTTTTTTCACAAGAGACTAAATGACTGAATTTCCAAATACTAAGTTGGCCAATTGACAACAAACATTTTGAAGGTATAACTACACATGCATTTTTCACTCGAATACGTAATTTCTCATTTCTGTTCACAGCCTCATACCGAAGCACCGAGGTCCTAGCAGCGTCTGTACATTCGCGTCCTAAGGAATCGATCAATATTTCGCTGGCGCTCTTATTAGATTACTCCTCAATCTTAGGCGACAGTCATGTGTAGCAGAGCTTGACTTTCTACGGCTGCACAAGAAAACGAAACTAAGAAACGCTTGCAAATTGCTGCGGTGTTTGCAGATGAAGCAATTTAAGGGTATATCAAAGGCAATCACATCGCCAATCATTCGTTATATCTTGTAACTAAATGATAAATATCGTATCAGGGGCCCGCGTCGCACTCAAAGCGAAAATTATACCTCTAGAGACATAAGCCGACGTAGGTGATGCTATCAGAAGAAGGTACACCACATGATGCTATCAGAAGAAGGTCGTATTTACAGAGCTGGTTTCTCGGAAGTCTCGTCTTGTAATGTCTCCATTGCGGCTATGGAAAAGCTGTCCTCTTAGTACGAAACAATATATGTTACCTAATGCTCTTCTCAATAAGATTTGCAAGCATTATACAGTATGCTGAGAAGGAAGGGAAGGGGGGCGTAACTTTGTTTTATAACGACGTTTGGAACTGTCCGTAAAATCAATTCTGGTTTCCCTTCATGCGACGGTACCAGTGGAGACTTTTTTTTGCGTATCTCATTTATTTGTTTCCAGGAGTAATGTTTTTATTAAATATATTCGTCGTATTGAAGGGGACAAAAATAGCCCCCCAAATATCAAGGGAATGACAACTATGTCAAAGTTAGTAAGCGCCTCTTCTGAAAATGATCATTTTAACGAGCCTTGCAACAGTTGTCGTCAATTGTGGTAATTCTGAAAGAGTATTTCGAGCAATATGAACGTCACTGGTATAAACCACTCCGAATTTCTGTCTTTGACCTGTTTTTTTCTACCAGAATAGACCTGGAAATACAAAGCATACTAAAGGTATTCTTGCGCAAATATTTTGTTCTTACGCGTTTCGCATTTTTCATTGCTTTTTATGGATTGAAATAATTTTATTATTTCAGGCCTATTAATGTATCGCATATAGGAGGCAAAGTGGTAGCATTCGCGGAGCTAAAGAAGAAGGAAAATAATACATGCAGTATAAGGAAAACTGCTGATGACGCGTCTATAGCTGGTATTACATCAGCACCTAGAAAGTTGTCGATTCCTATTATTTCAGCTTTTACTTGCATTAAAGCATGGCATAATGGGCTTTTAGAGCTTGCCCTACAGCTCGGGCGACAATAATCGATATCCAACTGGTCTTTGCAGCGATATTTGTTTCACCAATATTTAAGATCCGGTTAAATAAAATATGATGTTAGTACAGCGGTCGGACAGGTCGGAAAGCTATCAAATTTGTGAAACTCCGATAAATCAAAACAGCAAAGGAAAAAAAAATGAATGAAACAAAGCTCTCACTCCAAATTAATTAATAATAGAAATACAAAATTTCCAGAAAACAACGCCAAAAGCAGCCGAAAACACCCAACCGGAATGTTTGTTCCCCAAACTTGTAATTGTCTGAAAGGTCGCAAAAATTAAATTAAGTTCTGAAAAAAAAAAAAAAAAAAGTGTATATCGAAATGGGAAAATTAAAAAAATGTGGGCCCGTCCGGGATTTGAACCCGGGACCTCTCGCACCCAAAGCGAGAATCATACCCCTAGACCAACGAGCCAACCTGGCAGTCTTGGGGCCCTTACTTTGTGCAACGTCGAGCGAAGCTCCTCTTTGAACTGGTTTGTGATCTGTGTCGGCAGAAACTGGAGGAGCTCCGTCGCTATCTCCCTTCGGCCTTGCTCACCGTCCCGGAAGGGTTTCGATGCGTACCGTTTTACTGGCCTTCCACGTTGCTCGACTTCTATTTCCACGTATATGGTATTTTGATGTTTTGTATACGAGTATTTCTTCTAGGTGATTCGCGGTTGTTTCGCGTAGAGAAAGAACAGAATTGCCGAATATGTATATATCTTCGAAATAAAATCAACTGTCCCCGCCAGTTGAGTTTTATTCATTACAAATGCTATATGACTGAAATTAAAAAAAAGATATATATATATATATATATATATATATATATATATATATATATTTATGTATATTTATATATAGTACTTTAACTCTGCTGGTCATTTCATTCATTTTGTCCAGCTTCAGGCTTCTTCCAATGAATATCTCTAAAACAAAGATGCTGCTATTGACATGAAACATTTGAAAGCTATGCCTTCACTATGATATAATAGTCCGCACTATGTATATTAGGTTATGTTTTTATTGCCTCATTTTTCGAAATCCTGAATAATAGCAGGGTGGCTCCATAGTGTTTTCAAAACTCTTCCTACTGCACCATAATGCCCAGACTTATTACGATTATTTGTAGTTCTTGACTTTTTTCACTGATTTTGTGTGACGAGGGTTTTAGTGGATTTATAGGTCTCGTACAAAAAAACACACGAAAAACACCGGACAACAGACACGTTCTTCCTCTGGTACCGGGCCAAAAGTGAAAATTAGGTGAAGATTGTACACCAGCGCAGTCTGCATATAATGGTGCACTTTGGCATGGGCCAAGAAGTTAAAGATGTCATCCAATACGAAGAATATCTCAGAAACCTTGGCTCCCGTGCGACGAGCGCAGCAGGCTTGTCAAAAACTCGGACACCAAAACGTATACCTGGCATAATTTGGTCCTTTTCATGGAGCTCAAAATCACAAATAATTAAATTGTGTTTGACGTATGTTTAGACAGTCTAACGTTATTCTGCCTCAACGGGCGACTTGTCTATCAGCTGCAGATGAGAAATTTAATAACTACAGTACAAACGTTAGCCAAGGACCTTTAGAGTGAACCATGCACTAGTGATACACGACTGCACGCCGGCTGAATGCTCATTCAGGCCGAAGCGGGCAAGAGCGGGGATTGAATCCAGGATGCCTGGGTCTGGAGTGCGAGCTTCCGCTCCACGCTCTCCGAGCTGTGGCGCGTTAGCACACTAAGTCACCGATCCCCTAAAACTCGCGAAGATGTGCGCTAAAAGAGCAGCTTGCAACACCCTGTTAATCGCCAGCCGATAGCTTGAAAGTCGTGAGAGATGACACGTCGACGTAGCGTGTGCCGCTTTGGTTGAAACAGCAAAGTGCATTTATGCCCCCTAAAATATTGCATGGGGCAGATTTGCAGATCAATGCGGGTTTCTCGTCCAGCGGTTAACTCACCCATAAAAGCGATTTTCATGCCGCTATTTTGGAACGAAAAACTAAGATACCTAGCATTACAGGCAATGGCTGTCGAAGTTCGTCCTCGCGGTGATTACAAAAGTTTGATTCTACGTGGAGTAAAAAAACACGAAGAGGCTTAAGCTGTAATTTAAAAGAACCTCATTTGAGTATTTCGGCAGCGGCATGTGAAGTTATTTCTCGGGAGGGACGTGTTAAGAGATGTCAGCAAATCGACAAGTGAGGCTAACGTCTGCTGAGTGGAAGAGACTGGAACGTTAGGTACTTTCTCTTTACGGAACCGGTCACGTGACCTTAAAATGCCTAGTGAGACTATTATAGCCACCGGGAAAGATCGCCCCTGCGACCAGCAAATCGGCCCGGGGAAACTGACCAGTTGAGGTAGAAGTGTGCTTGATGACACAGCTAGTAGATGACGACATGACCATTTCTTTCTTATGAATAGATTCATACGTTTATGCAAGAATATCAAATCTTTCCACATAAGATTGCACCTAACTGGACATGCTGACATTCCACTGCAGAAACACTTTTAACGACAAATTGTTTAACCTACCAATATTACATTTTAAAACAAAAAAATTCGCCAGAGACAATTAAGATTGCTTACGTGTAGGAATGCGAAAGCATTCGTACACGCAGAGCATTCCTACAAGCAGCACACCACGTCTTCCTTTCGCACACGGCGCTCCGGCAGTGACATCCTGTTAATCGCCGAGCCTGCAGTGGGAGACACTGCAGGCTCGGCGAACCTCGCCGGCTTCACGAACGCTTCCGTGACGAAGCATTGCGTTGCTGCGCTTCACTTTGTGTTTTATTTCTCAGGCGCGTCCGCTTCGACCTTGAGCGTACCCGCTGGCTTCCGTTACAAGGCATTTGGGTTGCTGTGCTTTTCTTTGTGCTTTATTGGGAATAGGAATTTGGTACCGCTTCGCTCAGTCAATGGGAATTTAAGTGCCGTTTTTCGCTACAAGAGAAAACGGCTACAGAAAACGCCGGCTTCGCTTTATGGGACAGTTAATGCTTTCTGGGGCCACTTGCCCATTAACACGTCTGCAACAGACTCACGATGCCTTTTTTGGTGAAACAGACATTTTCGCCTGATTTGTTTTTATCCCATTCTTTTATGTATCCGTGTACAGGACAGTGCACTGCTGCTCAGACCACTTGGCTGTTTGCAGTTACGCAAATAAACCCCATCTTCTATCTATATAATCCAAAAAAGGCATTCATGTGTTCGAGCGTAGCATTTTATGCTCTATACGGTTGGTCTGATCTTCTGGTGCCAGATTATAAACCCCATTTATGCTGTATATTTCCACTGGTCAGAAAACACGCCGACTTTTTATATCTCCGGATGTTTTTGTTTGTTTGTGAAAACGGATTGGCGCGATTGTTTCCCAATTCGGCAGGATAAAGGAAAACGGTCGATCCCTCCTGCATACGATGAGGCGCTTTTTCAAGCCGGGGTCACAAGGTGCCCCGTGAATTTCGTTGAATAGCGCGATCAAGCACGTAGACACCGCGTTGATAAAAAAAACCTGAAATAAAAGCTAGAAAATTTCCAGGAAAAATAGGCTGAAAAAATCTAGTGCACCCCAGGAGAATATATAGGATTTATAGGCTACCTGAGATCTTTAACGTCTGTGCGGAGGCCTATGTTGGGCATTCTAGACAGCACAAGAGTAGAGTTAAGGAGACGATATGGACACTAATAACAGACCACGTTTATACCATTTAAATGGTTGAAGATTACAACAATTGGGCACCTATGTTTAGCCAATACTTACTCAAGCAACACTAAGTGGTCGAGAGGTGTCACCAACTAAAAGTTGCTCTGTGTGAACCCGCGTTGTTTGTATATAGCTACGCACACGTCTCACTCCTTCTATTACAAAATAAATATGCTGTTTGCCAAGTACAAAACCTGCCGCTGTAAGAAACATCGTTTAAACAACCTCGTGAGCGGTGCGTCATTCGAATAAACTTCGGTAGTTAAGTTTAGAGCCACCTCATGAACGCAATGTCGCATTTCTCCAGGTTTACCAAAAGGAGCGACAAAGAAGTTTAAAATACGATATTGTTAAGTTTTAGAGTCGTTCGGACACATCGCCTCACCGTTTTATAATAGACTCCCGGTATTTAACAAACGGCGACTCCTTTCTTTGCACGCAAACCCCCATCTCTTACCATTTTTTCGACTTTTTTGCACATTGCTGGTGGTTAAGATGCCGCTGCCTTTTAAGGCGCCACCCATATTATGAAGCTGTACCGCTGCATTGGGACGTCAGACAGTGCCCTCGTTCATTGAACGCTAAATTCACCTATCGATGTTTATTGCAGACTGGAGGTGGTTTCTAAATAACCGGAACAGGGCGCAAACTAGATGCTGAAACTTCAGCGCTGGAGGCCCTTAGGAATGGCACTGTAACCAAAGCGAGTACTTACACTTAAACGACGTAATGCAAGTTATCTATATTCTTGTTTTATGTTTGTGACATTGAAGGATCGACGTTGAATGACAGTCTAGAAATGGCATTAAATGATGTGGACAGAACAAAAACAAAAAGAAAACAAAAACGTCGGTGGTTTTGCAAGTAAAATTATTGTTCGATTTTTAGTTATTCGCGTCCTCGTCTTCTGCTTCGAGACATTTTCATACATCATCATTTTTGCGGCGCTCGTCGAGATATATATTAAATAAAAAAATAGAAACGCAAGCATTTCAATATAAGACATTTTACAGATCCATGCAAAATAAAAACGATGTCAAAGCCATGGTCTTTTTTTAAGGTCATAAGACTTGACTAGAAACAAAAATGTTTCAAGGCAGAATCTGCGAATACTAAAGTTTCTCTTTTGTCTCGGGGTAAAACTTCTCTCAAACTTTTTTGTTAAATCAAAAATGAGGGTGGGGTGAATTTCCTAAACTTACGAAAGAAATTCAACATACAATACGCTGTTTTGTAACCACCCATTTTAAAGCTTTTACTTATTGCACCAGCCCTTCGTTAGAAAGTTTCTTAAAACCCTGTGGAGACAAGTTACTTTTTTTCAGTTCAGCTAATCTTCTGAACGCTTATAAATTGTATTCCTTCGTGATCACAAAAATACAAGAATTACATCGCAAAAAAATAGATTTGTGAATTACGCCATGTTTCAAATACTAAATCAAAATTAATCTTTCTTCTCGGCCGGTTTTCAAGGGCCATTATATATTACTTTGATATATATATTTATATTGTGTCTAGAGAGCACTTTACATATTGATTTATTCTACCTCAGATGTCCAATCTAGGGTGTATTATATAGGTGTATCCCGACAAGAAAGATGAATGGCTAGTGCGTGTTTGTCAACAAAAATCGTGTGCCTTTTAAGCCTGTGTGTCGAAATGCTTAAAGGTCGTATCTTTACCTAACTTTCACAAAGACTGCTTTGCCTGCGCCAGTCCGAAGAATATATCTGCTAAATTTGCTGAAAGTCTAGTTAATGCAGTCGAGCTTGATAGACAAGTCGAAACACCGACTGTGAAAAGACCGAAGCATTGGGAGCAAAGGCATTTGAAAATAAAACTCCCATAAGGTCAAAATATTCGAACAGGATGTTTAATAAAACTGGGAAATCAGAACTTTGAAAACCGTATCGACCAAACCCAAATTAGTCTGGCGACTTTCGCATATAAACCACGTACCTCTCCGCCTTTTCCTCGTTCGTGAGCGCGTTTCTTTCTGCGTTTCACTTGCTTTCCCCCTTTGCCTCACCCGCCATTTTTTGCGTTAGCGTCTTCCCAAAAAGCGCTGGCGAACCGGCGAACGGACGCAGTTGAAATATTTTACAGCAAAGCTGTATAAAACTCGTGAATCAAATTTTTTCGTACCGGCTTCATGAAGAAAGAACAAACCTTCAGTGTTGGAAGCGAAAAGTGAACATTTCACGCATAAATATACGGCAGCATTCGTTCCAGTAAATAAAAGCACAAAACAAACATCCAAACTACAAAATTGATGAAAATGCGCTCTCATAACAGTGTGAAGCACGTGCGCTTACCGAATACGTTTCACGGTAAAGATTACTGTTGCGCAAACATCCGGGGCGACGGCAGCTTGCGACGTTGGGGGTGATGTCCCTAGCCCTTATTATATTGTTGTTGTTTTTTATTTTATTTGCATCAAGCACAACGTACAGGATAAAAAAGGCTTGTATAAAAAGCTGTCACAAGGCCAGCTTGACAAAGCCACGGGCCCCCACATTGGCACTTATGCAGCACTAAAAAAATAGCCAGGATACCATACAGTTCACAGCATTAACAAGAAAGAAACTAATATAAAGAGAAGCAACAAGGTACACAGAAAAATTACGTCCCAACCACGCAAACGAGGGATATCTGAAAAAGCATTAACAAGGAAACACAATATCGCGTGCATGCACAACTCTCAAAGTCTAATAATATTACACAGCATTTTTTACATAAGCAAGGCCGACTGTGGGCTGAAATAACAACGCAATGCTCTAAACGTGATATCTAAAAGCTCGACATTTTCGGCGACTAATCTATTTAGTAGTCTTGTTAGATTGTTTTTCAACGTATCTTTCCCGTAGATTGTTCTATGAGTGCTAACTTTACAAGGCTCATTATAGCGCGTTGTGTAGGCTGTATTATTACTTTGTAAATTATCTAGTTCTTTTAGAACCGATGATTTAGTTTTATCACCTGTTTAAATGCTCTAGAAAGTCGATAATTGTATTTTTTTTATTGCATAATACATCATATTTTACGAACAACTCATGGGCGTGAAAGTAAGACGGCATATTTTCAACAACTCTTCGGAACCGTTTTTGTAAGTTCATGTAGGTTTGCACGAGTTGTGGATGCCCGGAATAAATTGCAGTAGTTCGGCCTAGAAGAAAACAAACCATTATCAATTAAAATCATAATATTTTGTGGCAGTATATGTTGATTACGCTATACAAGTCCGACTATATGGGACAGCTTAGCGGCTACGTAATTTGTATATGTGTCCCACGACAAAGTTTCTTGATAAACAACCTCTTATGCCTTTAAACTAGATACACCTGCAATTGGAGTCGAATTTGGCACTATTGGCTGATTTAACACGACATATCTATTTTTGCTACGAAATAAGACTGCTTTCGTTTTGTTTATATTTATTTTTAAGCTACTTTGGTACGTCAATTCGTCTAGTTTTTGTAACGTTCAATTTGCTTTATCGAATATTTCATTAGATAGCTTTCCGGTTATAAATATACTGGTATTGTTTGCATAAAATAATCATATTAACGTCTGATCCAACACAGACGATGTAATTTATGTACATATTGAAAAGAAAGGGCCCCAGAATACTCCCCTGTGGTATACCGCAAGAAACAGGAAGTGGATCGGAGAAACGATCGTCGATAGGGACTGTTTGTATACGATGCTGCAGACAAGACGTGATTAAGGATGCAGCCTTCCCACGAAAGCCATAACGTTGAATTTTCTGAGCAAGCAGGGTATCATTGATTACCAATTTGATTGCACATTACCAAATCCTTTAGTTGATCCTACAAAGATACCAAGAACCAACCAGAGCTAAACAGTATCGCGATACAAATGTATCGCGATAGTATTTCAGAAATGCATTTCGTATCTGTATTTCTGTATCGCGATAATTTTTTTTTCACCCGTGTCTGCATTCCTGTATCGAAATAAATTTGGAGTGGTTCTTTGTGTCGCGATACAATCAGGATGAAATGTATTTCGTTGCATATACTCCCCCCCCCCCCCCCCTTTTCCACCCCGAAAAAAAAAAATACAAGTCCGCACGCTTTCTTTTTTTTTTTTTACTTCTGAGGGCACCAGGGTCAAGGAGATGCTGCGGCTTTGTTACTATGCTGACCAAGGTTCCTTCCGATTCTCCAAACTATTTTTCATGCGTCCTCTTCTCTCTTCTGAGAAGTGTTGCGTAGTGAAGGACTCAAATCAGGTGGCGTGCCAGGAGTGGAGTCAGAGCATCTTCTGCCGCAGGTCCTTATGTACGTATTTCTTGAACCAGTGTTTGCTGGCATCCAATGCTCGCTGCTAACCGTCTCTCTTGCCTTAGCGTACACAGTACACCCGCCGGCAAAGTTGAGTCACAGTCGGTTGCAGCACAAGCCTGGCGGTGGTTGACTTGAAATAGTAGGATGACTCCCGCAGTGAAGTTCAACACTTATTCGAATCCGTCGGCGGCTGCGCCCGTAATATTGCACGGCTCAAGGGTACGCCATCAGCCGACGTGAATGTGACCCGCTGCTCTGGAGATACGAAACCCAGGAAGGAGGCCAGTCGTGACCTCGCTGTGCCGACTTAGACTTCGTACACTTGTGACTCGTCTCAAGCACGCTGTTTCTCGAAGCGCTCGCACCTGTACCGGCAATATCAGGTCGCATCCCACGAGGTCTCTGTTTGGATGATGCTAGGCGAAACTTGAGGACTGCAATCCAAGGGTCGGTGGCGGAGGGTCGGCAGGAAGGACCTTCACAACAGGGGTGCCACCGTGTCGTTTTTCCAACCGCAAGAGAAGATAAGACATGGGTTCCAGGATGCTTCAGGTGGTCCACTATTCTCAAAAATTCCAAATGGCACTGCCTGCGCGATTTTCAACGAGGTAACCTATAACGAAAGTACGTATTGTCCTTTCGTACAGCAGCGTGGTAAGGTTTCGTGTTCAAGGCCACACCTTCAGATAAAGAATACCAGTTCGTTCCCCCCGTGACGTCATGTGATCAATGTTGACAGGGGTGTGTTTATTGGACAGGGGCGTGGTGTCGTTTGGTGGGATATAGGTAGGGTTGTTCGTTTTCGCGTTTTATATTTTTTTGAAATTAGGAGGTAAAAATCGGGTGCTATTTTTCAACCCCATAAACGTGGGAGAAATCGGATTTTTGCGAAAACATTCCGAATTTTTTTTTTGTTTGGGGGGGGGGGGGGGGCGGAGGGGGTTAAATTGACAAATCTACTCAATAATACATTCGATGTTTTTATATAGGAGCGTATTACGAGCTCTTTAACGGTAACGCGGTAAAATTAGGGGTCTGTTTCAAGCTGCTAATCGGGAAGACATCAAGGTTTTCCAGCTCCGATTGCCGCCGGTCGCTTCAAGGGAAGCACTGCCCACGGAATCCTCCTTTCCCTCAGGTGTCAACAAAAACCCTGACCGTTGTCTTCGATCGGATATTTCGCTATGGAATAAACCTGTTAAGTTTTCCCGATCTGTTTGCGCGACTGACTGGCTCGGACGTTATTCGTGAGAAAGGTTGGACGCCAGCGAGATAGCAATGCTACCCAAGAGACCAGGCGGGTCGTCGACACCTCACTGGTCGAAGGGGGATTGATAGTGCATTTTTCAAGCTGCGTGCAGCAGGGCCGAAACTATGTGGCGTGCCGAGGCGGTTCCACCTGCACAGCGGGTGGACGGAAATGTCCCTCCGAGGTCCCGCTTTTTCTCAGCCGGCTTCCGTAGAATGTCACTTCGAGTTAGGCGCGCTCGTTAGGCGGTTGGTTGAGAGTCGTCTAGCGTCCAGAGTGCTCCACGCAGCTTGCGAAATGAACTATAGGCCACTGTTACCCGAGGTAGGGTAGCTATTGCGCATGTGCACCGCAAACTCCGTGCGGCGTAAAAATAAATAGGTTGGTTATGTGGTTTTGGAATTCGGGAGAAATAGGGTTTAACCCGATTCTCCTGAAACATCTTCGGGGTGAAAAACCGGCTAAAATCGGGTTTTACCCGGAAACGAACAACCCTAGAAATGGGGTGACATAGAATTTATTTAGAGGTCGAAGCCTTTTCGCATGCCGCGTCAGAAAGACAGGATGTCAGGGAAGGGAACGCGGTCAGTCCTTGATAGAACGTTCTTTTGAGCCCATTGAAGACTTTTCGTCGTCCGAAACCACTCCCTTCAATGCAAAGTGCCAAGCGTACGGGAAAGTAATTTTGGGATCAAAAACTTCCACTTCAAACTTCAAGCTTCATCTCAGTTGGCGTCTCAAACAAATTTGTAAAATGTATTGCTGTATCAGTATTTCTGTATTTGTATTTCTGCCCTCCCTAAAATGTATTCCCGTATTTGTATTTCCAAAGACTTTTTCCTCTATTTAAAATGTATTTCCGATACGTATCGCCGATACATTTTTTACAGATATACTTCAGTATCAGTAGTTTAGCTACTATTTTAATGTGTCCCAGTATTTGTATTTCCAAAAACATTTTTGAGTATTTCTGCCCAACCCCGGAACCAATTTTCCTTCCTCAAGGGCAGTCAAGATTAGTTTTTCTGCGCTAGCAAAGCGGACTCGGTACCGAGTCCTTTACGGAAATCAGATTGGGATTAATTAGGAGGTTGTTTTTCTGCTCAAAGTCCATAAACCGGTGTAAAACAATTATTTCCAGTGCTTTAAAAAAAATGAAGTATTGACACGGGACGCTAGTTTCCCGTGTCATTTCTATCACCTTTCTTGTACAACACATTTATATGGGCAACCTGCTTTCTTCGAGGAAAAACAGCTTGACTAGGGCAAAGGCTAAATATGTGCGTCATGCATGGTCCAAGAAGGTCGGTAGCGTCCTTAATTGATTTTGTTTGAAATCCATCAGCGTCTTTAACCATGCTTAAATTTAAAATCGTACTAATAACTTTTTTCATTTACAGGGTTAAGATAAATAAAATTTGGGTTAGACAGAATGTTCGCAAGGCTACTGTTCGTTACGGTTTTATTGACAATATTCACAAAATGTTTGTTGAAAGCTTCTGCAAGGTGTTTACCAAATAATTCATCATTATTTGTGTTTATCTCTTGAACTTTGTCGGGGGAGACATTATGCTTTAAGGTGGTATTTAATCTTTTTCACATCAGCTCAGAACACCCTGCCGAAGAAATAAATTGATTTGAAAAGTAATCACGTCTTGTTTTTTTTTTCATTCTTTATCGAGATGATTACGTCGAGTTTTAAACTCAGATAATATTTCTTGGTCTTTAGTTTTAATGAATTAGCAGTAGAGCTTGGTTTTTATTTATATTTGCGAGAAGCTTGGAGTTTTTACAAATTTTTCTGCTTTTTTCTAATACAATTCACATAGAACACTTGCTGAATATATAGCTTTTAAAATGCTAATTAATTCATCATAGGCACCATTAGCGTCATTAGTATCCAGTGAAATTGCCCAAGTTGCTTGCGCAATTTTATCACGAAAGATGGTCGGATATGTTTTTGTTACTTTCCGTATTGGGCGTGAAGGCTGCAATCTTTCATTTTTTACGTGCCCCTTCGTACAGATAAATATTGGTAGATGGTAACTTAGGTCACAGGCAATCCCCCCTTCTTTTATTCGGTCCGAGCTTATATTTGTTCAAAACAAATCAATCAAAGATGAAGACTGCTCAGTTACCGATCTGGGTAGCATAATAAAATTCCGCAGATTGTGCAACATTAGTAAGATATCCATATTAGACCTCGTCGAATCACTTTTTATCATATCAGCATTCATGTCCCCACGTAAGATGAAATTGAAACGATTTTTTATGATAAAGTCAAAACTCGCTTCTAAGCAATTCAAGAACGTTTTTACAATGCCACAGGGAGTGATGTAGCAAACGGCAATTACCTTGTTTTAGTATTTTATTAACAAAAGCTCACAATCACTCCTACTTAAAGTAAAGTCTAACAATATTTCACAGCTCTTTTTTTCCTACTAACATGCATATTTTACCGGCGCCATTTGTAGGGCGATTTAAATAAAAGGTATTATATGATGGGAGACGAAATACATTTGTTTCATCAGTAGACCTTGTCTCGGTTAGCAATACTGCACCAAAGAAGTCCAGCTTGAGGGCGCCACCATCTTGCTCGGCTCGGGTGCTCTTGGAGGGGTTGTGATCGAGCACAATCGAAGTGAACGGAAATTAAACTTTCTAACATTTTGGTCATCACCGAACGACACCTTTCTAATTTTTCAAAAAACTATATCCTTAGAACACAAACGCCTATGTATAGCGCATTCCTTGCCTACCAAACCACTATACTTCCTTTTATTCTAAAGTTCTGTTTGGTGACTGTAATTCGCATTACACTTCAGGCGATAACGCAAATCTTTTTTTTTTTTATTGCTTTTGCTCGCAGTTCAGCGGAGCTTCTTTGTTCCCTCGAAGGACGGAGCAAGCGGGTCCGGCAAACACACGCAGGAGAACCACGAGCCGCAAGCTCGGCGGCACGCCAAGGCTGAGACCCTGGCCGCTCCAACCCATTCCGCCATGGACGACGCGCGGCGGAAGCTGCTCCACAAGGCCAAGATGAAGTCCCTCATGATCACCGTGGTGATTGTGCTCGCGTTCATCGTTTGCTGGACGCCCTACTACTGCATGATGATCATCTTCATCTTCCTGGACCCGGACGACCAGCTCACCGAAGAGCTGCAGGCAGGCATCTTCTTCTTTGGCAGCTCGACCGCCATGATCAACCCCCTCATCTACGGTGTGTTCCACCTCCGCCGACGACCATCGAGGGGCTCGAAGCAGTTCAACAGCAGTGTCGCCTCTAGGGGCGCCGAGAACTCTGTGCTGCTCACAAACTGCCCGAGGAGGACTCGTTCGGGTCACCAGCCGCCCCAACAGCTCCGTATGGTGCAGCAGACGTCTCATCCTGTGGTGCGCCTCAAGTACTCGGTGGTTAGTAATGGCTGTCTCAAGCAGAAACAGGCGACTGTGGTTGACGTTGAGGACATAGACAGGTGAGCTGGGAACAGAACTGTGTGGCGTGCTGCGACGTCGCTCTGGACTCAAATCCTTGAACTCTGTGAAGGAAAGGATTTCACATTTCGCACACGACATTGTTCTTTGTTCTTAGGGAAGTCGGGTTTGTAAGTTGAGCGTGAAGAACGAGGAAGAGGTTACTGTCCTTCACTATTTAGGTGCTCAACGGCGATGACTGGAAGAATTCCTGGCCTTATGATGTCTGCAGTTACAATTTTTTTCGTCTTTGCTTGCAATTTTTCAAAAATTATCCACCGACAACAATTGATTCACAAGTTGTGATTTGAAAGAAACTTGCGCCTATTCACGTTAAGATTTTTTTTGCGAAGAGAAGCAGTTGTCATATCTGTTTTTTTTAGAAGATATTGGCCAAGGGTGCGAAAACTAGAGAGAGATTTTCCGCTGCCAATATCAATATCATCAACTGTCAAAACACAAGCTTCAAACATGAAACTTACGGAGTACAAGGTTAAAGAGCTCAGATTAAATACAAGTGCGTGCTTACATTTAATTCCTCAGAAATGAAAGTGGAGTGAACACGCTTTTATTTAATGTGCTGACGGTTTTTTCTTCGACAGACTGTACCTGAACAATCGCTCTCCCCTCCTTGGCCATGCTCCGTAGGCCATGAACTTAGTGTCCTTTCCCGCACATAGTGACACCGTAGCGAGCGAGAAATGTTACTGAAATGTTTTGAATATACGCAGGTGAACATTAAATATTAAACGTCATGCCAATGTGATTTGGTATCATCGTTGTATCAGGTGTGAATTTCCTCGTCGTTACTTTTAGATAAAAGGAAGCGCTATAACCGCCGTTAGCACATCCAGCCTTACATTCGTTTTTCAAACTCTTCTTAATGTTTCGATTTCCAATCTTAAAAGCGCATGTTTTTTGGGCATGTGCTAAACTAATTATACTTTAGTATTTTCCTCCATGTTGCTTCTCGCATGACCTCAGCGAGAAAGCGTTCCTCGAGTAGTAATATTAAAACAATAAATTTGAAAACGTGCAATTTTCTTTTCACAGTTGTAGGTAAGTTTATTTTGTCTTCATTGTCCAGGCTTAAGTGTAATCAGGCATTCATATTGCAGTCAAAATAATCTAATTAATATTTCACCTCAAGGCTCGCAGTAGAAAACTATTGTCACTTCTCAGAGTGTTAGCTATTTCTACCTTCGTGTGGCAAATAAAGTAACTTGCATGGGAATATGAGGCCAGCCATTTGTTAATTTATCAAAACGTAGACGTTTCAAGCACGAAACGTTTTGGTTTTAGCTCAGACAGCCAAATATTGTCAGATATAAACTACTTCACACAGCATACATTCAATACAGAAACCTTTTTCTTTTTCTTGGGGCGCAACGAAAGTTGGAGTCATGGTTTGACCCTGATTAACCAACACAAAATAGTGAACCCGAACCGGCATCGTTTACTCTCTTATTCCTGCAATGTGTTTTTTTTTTTGTGCGTGCGTTTACACTATGATAGTGCAGAGAGGGCCGAAGGCAAAAGGCATAGATGCACCTGGCATGGCCTGAAATCCCTCTTTGTTTTCAACGGGCAGCAAGCAGTACCTAACTTTTCTTTTCCGCCGTTTCATTGCGGTCATAAACTGAGATTTTTTTAAGACATTAAGACTGGATATCTTTAAAATAGAAAAGATAAGAAAATCCTGGGTTTACTCAAGATAAGTGAATGCTTGCCTGCAACCGTCCAGGGCAAAGACAAATTCGGAATGTTTCTATTCAGAATTGTCTATCACCAGAGGGTTTCTGAAAGGTAAGTAACCATTTGTTGCCCATTTTACTTAACAAAGGCCATCGTCAAACTAACCGGATTTGGCTCCGATGATACCAAAGTTCATATAATTTTCTCGGTGGATCCTAGATAGTAATTTTAAGGTGGTATCGTAATGGAAATTTATATTCTTAGTCGCTGAAGTTGAACCTAGGGTTTACTATCGGTTCTATTATCAGTTTTACAAGTTGCTGGCAATACTGTCAAAGATATAGGCGTTAGTGTCTAGCACTCTAAAATTGTGTTTGCACAATGGCTCACATTAAAAAAAATGGTTTCTAAAGGTGCACGCTCTAACCCGTGTCTTCCGCGACACTCCACTTTTGCTACTGAAATTAGATAAAAACCACCATCCTCGCCAACGTTCAAATGAATGCAAAAGAAAATAGAACGTATGAACACCGATCTATCGACGGGTATGTTGTCACCAGTCATATTCTAACACCCCAAACTGTAGTGCCGAATACTTAAGAAAATTAAAAGTCGAGTTTTAAGTTTCTTGATTCTTCAGCACCAGAGTCTCAGGTGTTGCATTATCATTAGGGTTCCGTGTTTTCGGAGTTTATTTTTCGTCAATATTGAAGGGTGTTTTGTTTTTTTTGTTTAGTTTATTTTTTGCCGAAGATTCGGAGTTTATCTGAATTTATATTCGTCTGACTCCCGATTCTCCGAAATTCGGAGTTTAATTTTGTTGTGTTTCCTATTAAAAATTAATAAATAAATAATAACCGGATGTAAACGTATGCCAGATTTGCAAAAATAAAACGCGCTTGTTATAATTAAAATTACTTCAGTTGAATTTGGCGTTGGTTCCATTGCCATTTACATTACTAACTTGTCCAACGACAAGAGTAGCACACGAGTGTTGCTTCTATAAACGTCGATACCTTAAAATCATTAAATTACCGGAGGTAGTCGCTAGGAAGCTCGTTGTCATCCCATCCTATTCCATCAATCTAGCCCGCGGCCGCGCGAGGTGAAGTGGTGAAGGATGTAATAGAGAAGTTTCAACTGCACCTCTTCCATATTGTATACAATCTCTATGGTCCATAGCGTTCACTGTTAGAAAAACATACCCTCTCCTTTCTCTGAATCACAAATCGCATGGCCCAAACTGAAAACCAAAAGAGTGGCTTTTGCCGTGACCCGAATGTGCAATTACCTCTTGCCCTGAATCAATCAACGGTAAGACTCCTTTTGAAAACGGTCTGAGATTTGAAAGGTAATTATGGTGGCATTTTCCCAGGACCTTTGACTCTGGGCAAATTGTAAAAAAAAAATTGTTTTTTTTTTGTGGTGGGGGAGTGGGAGGGGATGGCATTGGCACATAAACATTCGGAGTTTATCGGATAAATCCGAATTAGCCAAAATTTTACCGGAGGGTGTTTTCAAAGTTTTTGGATTTATCCGAAAGCACGGAACCCTAATTATAATTATTTTCCTGCCAGAATTCCAGGAAATTGGTGCTATAAAGTAGACACCACTGGCCCGTGTAGCTGCTTGATGGCAACGGAAGGTTTATTTCCAGAAAAGAAGGCTTGAATGAAAGAAGAAGAAAACAAAAATAGAAAGAAACACCGACACGTGCGAGCGGTGCTGACAATGCTCCTACCATCACGTCGCTATCAGCAATTACTCTGTTGCCGCATCGTCACCTCCAACACTCCTTTTCCCTTATAAAAAAGACGGGCAGGTAGACGCCGATCTCGACGTGATCTTCTCGCAGGTCTGAGTGAATCTCCCCTTTCTTGCTCAGAGGTGACCACCGGTCGCGGTGGCTGGGGTGTCGGGAACGCAGCAGCAGCATCTGTTGTCACGTCCACCTGGAATGTCCGCGTCCGGTCTTCTGAGTTGGTGTCGCGGGGACGAACTTGGTCTGCGTGGCGGCATCGGTGACCCTCTGGCGAACTGATTTGCACCACACGATGACGACTTGCTGCTTCTACCATGCCGGGAAGCCACTTTTCTCCTGGACTGTGGTTCTTGAACAACACTGTCTGTCCAGGAATGAAGGGGTTAGTTGTAACAACCTGAGTGTTTTGTTTGTTTGTTTATTCATACTGGTAACCTCTTTCGAGGTCTTAGCAGGAGTGGAAAACACATAGATACAAATATTTCATGGTGCACTCATTTACACAAAATGTTGCAAAAATCAGAATGGGTGGCTGCATTAACGACATCGGGTGGCAGGTTGTTCCAGTCAATTACTGTTCTAGGAAAGAAGGAATATGTAAATGAAATATTTTTATAATTATATGGTTTAAGTCTTCTGATGGGAATATCTGGATACTCTAGGGCAAAAAGAATTCAATGTACTGATTCTTGTCTATTCCTAGCTCATTGCTAACAATTAAATAAAGCAATTTCAGACGATTTTGTTTCCTTCTTTCCTGTAACGTTTGGAGTCCTGTTCTAGCACACAAGTTTCTGGGGGACACATAAGAAGTATACATACTAAAAACCAATCGCACTGCAAGTCTCTGAACCCCTTCTAAATTAACTATGTTACAAGTCGTGTGCGGGTCCCAGACACTGCTAGGGTATTCTAGAATTGGCCTAATAAACGTTTTATATAACAACAACTTAGTATCCCTAGACCCATGTTTAAAATTCCTGCGCAAAAATTCAAGTTTATTTATCGCCCTTGCGATCATTTGGCCAATAGGCAAATTCCAACTCAAGTCATGCGTTATAGTGACACCGAGGTACTTATAAGAGGACACTCTAGGTAGATTACGACTGCCGACTGCATAGTCAGAGTAAATAGGATTCTTTCTTCGAGTGACAGACATGCACACAATTTAAGTAAGATTAAGTGACATTTGCCAATCTTTGCACCACCTATGATTTTTTTCTAAAGAAGAACGTAGTATTTCATAGTCAGTGGAACTCTTAATTTCATGAAAAACAATACAATCGTCTGCAAACAGTCGCAACTTGGCAGGGACTCCGGTCTGAATATCATTAATGAATATTGAAAATAATAAAGGCCTTAGCACTGATCGCTGTGGGACACCCGAAGAGACATGAACAAATGAAGAGCGTGCGGTGTTCAACTGCACATATTATCGCCGTTGAGACAGGTAATCTTGGATCCAGTTTAATATTTGATTTTTTGTTTAAAATTGTGCTTAGCTTGTTTAACAGCCTTATGTGGGATACGCGATCAAAAGCTTTCGAAATGTCAAAATAAATTACGTCTATCTGACCCCGTTTGTTAATTACTGAGGCGAACTCGTGAACAACTTCAACTAGTTGCGTAATTCTAGACACTTTCTTGCGAAATCCATGCTGAATGCTGGTAAAAAAAATGATTAGACTCGAGGCAGGACGATACGTGCTTGAACACCACATGTTCTAGAATTTTACTACACGTGCTCAAAAGAGAAACAGGTCGATAATTGGAAATAATTTTAGAGTCACCCAATTTAGGTACCGGTATTACTTTGGCAAGTTTCCACCCCCGAGGGACAGTGGCGGTACTCAATGAACATCGGAATATGACAACCAAGTATTTAGCACAGCACTCGGCGTATCTTTTCAAAAATTCATTAGGAATACAGTCCGGGCCTAGTGCCTTTTTAACATTGATATTCAGAAGGGTATTTAAGATGCCCTCTTCCGATATAACGATATTAGGTAAGGAATTTCTGTTTTGAGTGTAGTCGGCTGCCGGCTCGAAAGCATGTCCTAGCCCATCATCTACGCGAAAAACAGACTTGAAATACTCATTGAAGGCACTTGCCATTGAAAGAGGGTCATCAACGTTCTGGCCGTTAACAGTAACTTCATTCACATTATGCCTCGTCGGCGACAAGAAGCGCCAAAACTTCTCAGGTGAAGCTTGGAGGAAATCAGTCAAAGTTACGTTAAAATACCTATATTTTGCTTCTATGATTTTTTCGTTCAGTTCACTATTTATGTTGTGAATTAGGATCGCATCTCGCTTTCGCTTTCTTAGCCTAGAAAGCCTACGACGCAGCTGAAAAATTTCTCTGGTTATCCATAGGTTCTGTTTATTCAAGAGCTTCTCCCTTTTCGGGACGAATTTATTGATGCACTCTATAGCAAGCCTTTGAAAAAAGTTCCATAGGAAATTGACATCTGGTTCTGGCATGAGAGATGAGCTCGAGAACTCCGAAAACAAAAAAGACAATGAATCAATAATACCAGTATCATCTGCCCTAAAAAAGTCATAGTATTCTTTTTTTTTAGTTCTTTTTTAACAATTTTGTAGCTGATAAAGTAAGACATACCATTTTATGATCCGAAATGCCTCCTAAAATATCAACATCCTTCACTCTTTCCACCAAATTCTGAGAAAGAAAAACTAAGTCAAGAATCGAATCCCTTCTATCTGACACCCTCGTTGGTGCGTTTACTATCTGAACGAGATTATGGAATAATGTTAACTCAATCAACGCCTGTGAGATACTGCAGGATGACTGCGTGCTCTCCCACTCGATATTAGGAAGATTAAAATCTCCAGCTAAGATAATCCTTGAACTTGAGTGTACGTTTGTTAACAGATACTGATTAATGTCCTCAAAGGAATTGTCGTTGCCAGGTAGACGATAAAAAGCACCAACAATAACGGAAGTAGAATAAACACTAACACGAACCCACAAGATTTCCACCCCGTCCATATCAGGCATGCGATGAAAACGTATATCTTCCTTTAAGATTATCGCCACGCCCCCGCCCCGTGTATCTCGGTCTTTCCGTATTATGTTATATCCGGGTGGAACTACTTCCGAACCATTATGTTATCAGTTAGCCACGTTTCTGTAATAACCATGATATGTGGTTTATGTGAAATCAATACATGCTCTAAGTCGACAGTTTTCTTTTTTACTCTTGCATTTAGGTTAATAAGTTTTATGGCATCATCAGACTTTCGCTTTGACTGTCAGTTGATTTATTCTGAAAACCGCTGATTCATTGGAACCCTCGTTTGCCTTTCAAAATCCCAGACATAAAGCGTGTTGTTTATTTTGAGCTTTTCGTATACTAGATTGACTTTATCACCCCTTGAACAATTTTCGGCAGCACTGTTCCACAAGTTCTTACGAACGCCGCGTAATCTTTCTGAAAAATCCTCAGAGACAGATATTGACGAGCCTTTCAGTTTTCGGCAGTTTTTAAAAATAAGCGTTTTCTCGGAAAAATTGAAAAGTTTCACTATAACAGGCCTCGGTCTATGATCCGTTCGTTTACCAATACGGTGCAATCTTTTCGTACTTGTAATTGACACCCCGAGATTGTCACCAAAAATGCCATTCACGACTTGACTCTGGAGGGATTCGGCCGTCTCGTCGGCTGCCTCAGGAACGCCGTAAACGATAAAGTTGTTGCGTCGACTCCTGTTTTCGAGATCATTAATTCTGTCATTCATTTTTGCGACTAGGTTTTCAAGTAAGGATATCTTGTGCTGATGGGCGGGAAACTGATTTGCAGTCGTTTCCAAGACAGACATTTTCGCCTCTACAGCAGCCAACTTTTCGTTCAACTGCTGAACCTGATTCTCTGCATGTTTCTGATGTTCTTTTATCGCTGATAGCTCCCTCGTCATCTGGGTCTGATTTTCAAGAACTTGAGCCAACACCTCTTGGACGGTCGGTCCGGGATTCTGTTCCACGTCACCACATAATTGCAATAAAAGACAAACCGTGTCTGACATTTCAACAATGCACTCAAGACAAGTTTTGGGGCACGGCAGAACGAATAGACATAGATAGTCGCTTTTAACCATAGAAGAGGGTCTACCAACCTGCACAAAAAACAGCAGCGGATTTAGCGCCATGCTTGCGCTAAGGCTGCCGTGCCCACTGTCGAGCCGTTGCCTGGTCCTCTCTTTTATGTGCGGTGTCGCCACTGTAGGTGAAGTTGGATTGGTCGCTGTTGATGACGTCAGTTGCAGCTCGGTGATGAACTCAGACGATGAAGGCAGGACGAATGGGACCGGTGCTGATTCACGAGCAGCCATCGATAAAACCGGGATATGCAGCAACAGAACGCACTGCACAAAAAACAGCAGCGGATTTAGCGCCATGCTTGCGCTAAGGCTGCCGTGCCCACTCCATGCCGGGAAGCCACTTTTCTCCTGGACTGGAGTTGGTGTCGCGGGGCGAACTTGGTCTGCGTGGCGGCATCGCTGACCCTCTGACGAACTGATTTGCACCACACGATGACGACTTGTTGCTTCTACCATGCCGGGAAGCCACTTTTCTCCTGGACTGTGGTTCTTGAACCACACTGTCTGTCCAGGAATGAAGGGGTTAGTTGTAACAACCTGAGTGTTTGGCAACGCCACGGGTAGTAGAGCATCAATATACGTGAACGAATGATGTAGCCCAGTAATCTTTGTGATGGCGTCTTTCCGTCTTTCCCTGGCGTTCTGTGGCAGCTGTGTAAGAAACGAGCTAATCTTGATGCATGCTGCCCTCTTTCAACTTCTTGAGATTCTCTTTGACGGCTCTCAAGTCTCTCTCACCCGAACTATTCGACTCGGAAAAATAAGGGGCCATGCGCATATGCAGGACGTTGTTGCGCGAACAAGAGTACTCAAACTCAGCACTAACAAACTGATTACCATTATCCGAGACTGCGGTTCGAGGCACTCCGAAACGGGCAAATATCGCGCTGAAGGCTTGTATAGTAGACTCCGCTGTGGCCGTCTTTCCACTTGCTGTGGAATCTACGACTATTAGTAACATGTAGCCGTCTACTGGGCCTGCAAAGTCGATGTGAACTCGAGACCATTTTTCCTTTGTCTCTGGCCAAGGCTTCGGTGTCTGAGAGGGTGATAGCGACGCTACCTTAGCGCACGCGACACACTTCCGCGCCACTTGTTTAATGTTTTCGTCTAGGCCCGGATACCAGAGCAAGGTTCTCACGACTTATTTCACTCCTAATGCGCCAACATGAGTGCCATGTAGAAGCTTCAACAATCTCTCACATTCGTGTTAAACTAACCCGTGGGCCGCCGTCAAGTCGTCTCTTCAATTCTAAAACGGCCTTAGCTGGTTGCTGATACTGTTCTTGTTCCTTGGCTAGCCCTTCAAGATAAAACTCAGCACCTGATGAAGAGCGGGGTCTAGGGTAGGCAATCGCCGGAGTTCTGTGGAAGGAATGAAAGAATCATCAAAGGCCTCCATGACAAGAACATACTCCTGCAAGTCTTCAGAAGACGCTTCTGTTTCTGGTTGTGGCAATCTGCAGATGGCATCCGCATTTTGGTTCAGCTCTCCTTTCCGGTACGCTGTCTGATTTAGGTGCCTTCCTAAATTCTTGCGGCCCCCGTGTGAGAGACAGCTCGTGTTTGGTAAAAAATTCCCACCGCGGGTTTGTGGTCCGTCACCAAATAAATGCACGGCCCCGCAAGTATTCTCTGAACTTTGTGACCCCGAATACGAGAGCCAAACCCTATTTTTTCAGGTGCGCGTAATTCCGCTCTGTCTTCGACAAGGTACATGAGCGAAACCCAACCGGTCGATAGTCATTATCATCCTTTACGATAGCATCGCGACGATGCCATACGGGGCTGCGTCACACTCTAACCGAAGGGGCTTCGTCGGGTCGAAATGTGCTAGAATCTGCGACTATTTCATCTTGCACTTACTTTTTTCAAAAGCTCCTTCTGCGTCTTTCTACCAGTGCCATTTAAGCCCCTTGTTAAGCAGTTCGTACGGAGGGGACAGCAGGGTTGCCATGTTTAGTTGCTGATTAGGTACTCCTTGCTGTAGTACCTAATCAAGTCGAGGTAGGAGCGAAGTTCTGACACATTCGTTGGTTACAGTGCCATTAGGATTGCGTCTAAGTTGTCGTCTTTCGGGTGGAGACCACGTGCGTCTATTCTATGGCCGAGGTAATTGACTTTCGATTGGCGAAACTTGCCCTGCCTTTGTTCAGCTTTGCGCCATTCTCCCGCTGTCGCTGAAGGACCATTTGAAGCTTGGACTGACCCTTCTTCTCTGAAACCAGAATGTCGTCGAGGTACGCTTGTACCCCCGGTAGATCCTTCAATAGGAACTCATTCCTCCGCTGGAAAATAGCCGGTGCCGATGCGATTCCAAACGGCAGCCTATTGTTCGTTCAAGCAAGCCTGGTTGTAGGCGTTGCTCAAATCAAGGGTACTTACTGAACTCTTCCCCACCGTTGAGAGACGAGAAGGTGTCCTTGATTACAGTGAGTGGGTATTTCTTCGTGTGGTAGGCTGCGTTTAGTGTCAGCTTGAAATCTCCACAAATTCTACTGTTCCCGTTCTTTTTAGCACTGGAGCAATCGGCGAAGCTTACTCGGCTTGTGTCACCACTGATAACACTCCTTCACCCACTAAGCGATCAAGCTCTTTTGTCACCTTTGTTCTCAAGGCGTATGGAACGGGTCCTGCTTTCAAGAATATAGGAACGGCGACAGGGTGTAAGAGCAACTTGACCGCAGGTCCCTCCAGCAGCCCCAAAGCCTGGCTTGAATAGATCCGAGTATTTAACTAGGACAGCTGGTAGGTCGTTTTGGCGGATTGACACTGGTCTCGATTTCCCCGGCGACGTCCCGTGTCCAAGGAGAAGCACAGGGACAACACAAGCTGCCATGTTACGGATTAAATCCTGGCCGCACAACGACGGTCCAGCGCAGCCCAGCACGATCAATTTACCGCCGACCGTCTTCCCTTCGGACGGACTTCCAAGTGCAACTCGCCAAGAACAGGTAGTTCCCCCAGAAAACATATCAGCCGAACTACAGTCTTCTTGAGCTTCGGCCATGATTTACTGAACTTTTTTAAATGTCCTGTGATACAACGCTGACCGATGAACCGGTGAACTTGCAAGACGAGCAGCACGGCTCCCCACACGAACTTCTGGTGTATGGGTTCCACAAACCCAACGATGTTGTTATCCGTGAATCTGCAGTCTAAGATCAGTAATATTGTAGTGAGTGCGCAGGCGATCTGGTGGATATTAACCATTCTGATGTTAGCCTTTTTCTTCTACTTTGAAACTTCCTCTTTTCCTGCCTCAGTCTCAGGCTAACATCAGAATGGTTCAGATCAGTATAGTTAGCTTTCATCGGTCTCTGATGACCCCGTCAGTTCTTCCAAGGCGTTGGGTGTCTTGCCGTAGCGCGCTTTGTCACGTGTCCTCGGTTTTTGTGTTTTTCGGTCAGGGCACTGTCGTGTAAAATAACCATGCTTCCCGCAGCCGAAGCACTTGGCCAATCTGAATTTTCACAATTCCGCGGTATGTGACCCTGCTCCACACCTTCGACAGAAACCTGGAGTACTTCTGTTCCGCTGTTGTTAAAAACCCTTGTTGGACCTCTTAACGTGACGTCTATCTGTGGTGACTGTGTAGACTTCGGTCCCCGTAATCCGAGATGACTTCATGGCTGCGAAGTTACTGGCCGCCACTTTAGCAGCCAAGACGACGGCTTCTGCTTCCTTCAGAGTCACCTCGCGTCGAGCTAACAATAGCTTGCGCATGTCTTCCCTGGATCGGATGCTACGCGACCAGCCGGTCGTGTGGCATCCGACCCAGCATCGTGCCGAAATTACACTTCTCAACACCATTAGTTCACGTATTCATACTCCACTACCAGTGGCGTTGCCAAACACTCAGGATGTTACAACTAACCCCTTCATTCCTGGACAGACAGTGTAGTTCAAGAACCACAGTCCAGGAGACAAGTGGCTTCCCGGCGCGGTAGAAGCAACAAGTAGCTATCCTATAATGTGTCTCATGCGCTAAGATAGCGTCGGTACCACCTTCTCTGACACCGAAGCCTTGGCCAGAGACGAAAGAAAAATGGTCTCGAGTTCACATCGACTTTGCAGGCCCAGTAAACGGCTACATATTACTCATAGTCGTAGATTCGCACGGCAGGTGAATAGTGACGATACGGCAACAGGGTAATTGCTGATGGCGACGTGATGGCACGAGCATTGTCAGCACCACCCTGTTACTGCATTGTCACTTGCCGAAAATTGCGACATTAGTTTTAAAATGCGTTAGCATTTATTGCCCTGGTCATGTAGCCGTCTTCGGTTTGGTTTGGTTTGATTTTGCTTGAACCAGGCACTTAGCCAGGGGGTGGCCCATGGGGCCCGCCCCCCCCCCCCCCCCCCCCCCCCCCGAAATCTTCCATTTTGCTGGGACCTCCACCCTACCGTTCCCCTCATACAGCATTTTGCCATAAGTGCCCCCCCCCCCCCTCCCCCGCGAAACAAAATCCTGGCTACGTGCCTGGCTTGGACTGGATTGGAGGTAGGAATAGTTGCGTGATGCCGGCGGTGCGTTTCGCGCCGTGCTCTTCCGCGCCGTTTTTTGCTTCGTTACGCCCGTTTTCCCTTTGGCGTCAGAGACCAGGTCTTCTCGCACGCACAGGTTTCGGCGCGGGCGTCATCGTTCTTCTGTTAAGGCTCGTTCACAGAGTTGTGTTTGACCGCATTAAGACTGCTTGCCTCGTGCTGTTGCTATGTGGACCCTTACGACGAGTCAGTGAGGGGGC
Source organism: Ixodes scapularis (assembly GCF_016920785.2). Taxonomy (NCBI): domain Eukaryota; kingdom Metazoa; phylum Arthropoda; class Arachnida; order Ixodida; family Ixodidae; genus Ixodes; species Ixodes scapularis. The sequence goes on along the minus strand of NW_024609846.1, from coordinate 176,219,118 downwards.
GTTGTACTGTACGACTTAACTCTGTGAATGAGCCTTTACTCACATCAGTCACGTGTTACGGCGAAGGTGAAAATGAGAGAGGAGGCGGCAATAAGGAGAAGGGCGTGCACAAAATGTCCCTCACGACCAGCTCGGCGCGGTCATCATTCCGTCTAATGCAAATGAGCGGAGTGTATTGTATTAACCTTGAGAAAGTACTTGCTTCCTAAGACACGCCGTTGTTGACGCGCACTCTTGTAAAAGTTGTGGTGGCTGCATTACAAACCACCGACGCCAGGGAGAATAGACCGGCTCTCCGAAGTCTACGGTAGGCGGACCGTACGCGGTGACCGAGGGAAGGTGTGGTGGCTGCATCCGAGAGTGCCGACGCCCGGGAAAACAAACTGGCCTTCTGAAGTCAACGAACCCCAACACTAAAGACTAACGCATTTCGTTGAGAATCAACGTAGTGACAGCAGCGATATCGGCATCATTTATACTCCCTGTGATTCAAGATACGGATTGCTAGCCTACTCGGCCACCGATTACACCTTTGTCTGCTTGCAAAAAGTTTTATAGACTGTTTTTTTTTTTTGTGCAAGGGTAACATATGTTAGCTAAAGAGTACGGGGCTCAATAGCCCACACCCGATAACAAAGGCCTATTGGGTACAAAAATATATATATATATTTGCTTAAATGCAGGTACTATCGCGTAAAAACAAGCTGAAATAGTCCACTGAGCTTCGTTGACGTGCGTGCCAGTTATAGAAAAGTCTGTGGTCCAAACTATTACGGCAAGGCGAAGGGGAGGTCCCATACTTCATATTATTCGACAAATTGTGAAATAATAGAACTTATGGGGACCTGAGACCCAGAAGAACGCCGGATCTGGGTTTCAGCTTCTATTGTCCATAAACTAGCGCGTGAACACTTGAGAAACCACTCAGGAGAGTAGTTTTGGTCACTGAGAAAACGAAAGCGAGATTCAAGTGGGCTCTATGACGCAAGTTAAATCATCCACTAGCAGATGTGTCTGTTAACGCGAGCGAACAGCGCGGGTTTCTCTGCTATGAAGTGGCATTCGCAGACGAAAATAATAAAGAAAAGAAAAAATCTACGCCTCATTGACGAACAAAACTGAAGAAAGGACGCTCGTAGGCTATACGAATTGAGACCCGCGAAAAAGCCATCGAACACCAAACCTTAACCGTGGGCGTCTCCTCTTTCAAGGAGGAAGTAATCGATAACCCGTGCATCCTTTGAAAAACTCTAGCCGTTCGGCTGCCTTGTATTCAACTGTTAACACACTGGTCTCGCGGATTTTGATAAACTGCGGGATCACATAATGTGTCGTGCGTGCCTTATGCCTGCGTTTTGATTTTATATGCAGGGTTGCGGGAAGCTTTGGTTGGTTTCAGATGCGTTGCATACATAAAACACTCATGTGCTCTCTAGGTTTATCAGAATTATTGAGACAGGTATACACTTTTTTAGGAGGTTCAGGGTTCTGCTTCTTCCAAGGATACGTCTAGTTCTCAGAGATTAGTGCTCTTGGATTTTGTGAAGCCCCTTCCGGTGACTGAAGGAATTACGATTGGGAGGTCATTCATCACGCCCACTCTAGTATATATTGGCTGATTTGCGAAGTTGTGATATCGAACGCCCCTCGCGCTGTCCATCGCTGCGTTAAAAGCCGCTCTGTAACGTAAAGAGATCACGTCGGGAGCCACGCTTCGTGATTCGGGAGCCTACTGCGTGCATGCGCCGGCGGTCTCCTATAGAATATCGAATATTCTCGTGATCTACTAGATAACAGAAAGTATAGAACAGAGAGAGGACGAAACACAGACGAGTACATTCTTTCAACTCACAACAAAGTTTCTTCCATGGGGTGCGAACGTATGTTCCCCTGCGCAGACTTAGGGAAAGGGCGCAGGGGAACATACGTTCGCGCCCCATGGAAGAAACTTTGTTGTGAGTTGAAAGAATGTACTCGTCTGTGTTTCGTCCTCTCTCTGTTTTATACTTTCTGTTATCTAGTACATCTTACCAACACGCTCGTTAGGTATCTAATTCCCGTGAGTCATACTCATTCCAGCGGCTTGCGCTCTCACTCTCTTCCTCCTCATAATGCGGAGCAAAGGCATCAGGCTGCGGATTTCACGGTCCGAGGTGCGATTCCCACTTAGCCGCTACGGAAATCTCTCTCGTTACGAGTCGTTGATCCTAGCTACAATGGCGTACGATTAAGTATGGCGAACTATAACTTCTTTATTTGCATACAAAGCCTTTATGTTGCCTCGGCCTGCGTGCAATGCTTTTTTTTTTTTTTTTGTCACACTCGAGCATGACGTATTTCGAATAAAATCCAGTCTATTAACCTATTCTGCGTTAATATAACACGCGAGCATCGGCCGGAGAAACCGTCTGCGTCATCTGCTGGCGCAGTTTGCCGGTCCACGCCGCAGTGTTATTTCCTCTACTCCGTATCACTTTATGTCTGACCAGAACCTCCTCTATACTTAAAAAGCCTGGCAGTTCGAAGACGGAGCCATAGAGTGCTAGAAATGGCCAGCTGAACTTAGGAAAATAGAACTAGAGAGAGCAAGAGACAGGCACACCGCTGGATTACCAACTGCGGCTTAATACTTCCTCTTTCTGAACCTTGACTTTGTGTGTTTTTTTTGCTTTTTGCTTTTTTGTTTTAAAACCCACATAGAAACACCGCTTATATCCGAAACCCAACTCAACTAAAATTTGAATGGAGATAAGCAGTGTTTTTATGTGGGATTAAAAAAAAAACAAAAAAAAAAAAACAGAAAGTAAAAAAAAAGCACAAAGTCATGGTTCAGAAAGAGGAGGAAGTATTAAAACACAGTTGGTAGTCCAGCGGTATGCCTGTCTCTTGCTCTCTCTAATTCTATTTTCCTAAGTACAGCTGGCCATTTCTAGCAATATGCACCAACAAGCTCAACTACAGCCGGTTACCCATAGAGTGCCCGGTCGCAAATTTAGAGCGGGAGGATCTGGTGGTACAGAGCATCAAAGAGCTATTTCTCGGGTAACCCAGACGTCAGCGCACAGCTTTTGCAGCGGCGAGGACCCGAAATAAACTTCTTAGCTTAGGAGAAGCGTGTTTCGGTGTCTCGCCATAGCGGGGTGCCAATCACGTCCCCATTGAAAATCGCTCTGATGGGACTTCAGGATTTTTTTAAAGGGTGTGAAATAGACTTCAGGAATTTCTGAGATGTTTCATGGGGGTACAGATATATGTCTGAAAGCCTGTCAAGAACTTTTATAATGGGGTCGGGAAAACCTTCAGGCTTCTTGAGATGTCTGTGGGCAACAGCTTAAGTGGAGAAAACACATTTCGCAGAATTAGAACATAGCTGCTTATTGTACGCGACGGGGAAAAAAAATAAGTATTTGGAGAAAGCCGATCATATGTGTGTACGGTCAGATTTTTATTACTGCTCTTCTATCAAATACGAGTGGGCTTCTGGACCCGTCTGTCACTGCCCGGGTGTTCGGTCGCCAAGGAGGCCACTGAGGACGACCGCCCCATGTGGAGAATCGACGAGCCGCGGGCCCAGTGGTGTCGGCCGAGCGGCGGTTTGAAAGGCGAAATCCGTGCAACCTTGAATAATAATAATAATAATAATAATAATTAAAAAAAAACCAAGAGCAGTGTGTTTTCCAGGAACAGGGACGAACGCGGGAGCGACTCGTTCCGGGAACCGGTTCCTCCACGGGGGACGGTCCCCAAAAAGCAACCCACACTGCGCCTCTCTCCGCCCGGCGATGGGGAGGGGGTGCAGGGCTGCCAGGCCAGCGGTCGGCGGAGGAGTGTGGTGTGTACTAGGGTGCCTTCATGTGCGCTTCGCATAGAGTGATGCCAACTGCCTGTTTCCCTTTCCCACACCCTCGTCTACCGCCATTTTGTTCCTCTCATTGTTTCCCCGTGCGCCAAAAAGCAGCCTTCGTGTCCATCGGTAATCCCATCCGAGGGGGAAAATGCTAATCCTCCCTCCGTGGGTTCCACAACGCTGCTCCGAACTTCTGAGATAAGGTGCTTGTTTCCGGGAGGGTTATAAGCCCCATGGATTATCGCCGAGGAACAAAATGGCTGCTGGTTTGTCGGCGAGTGGTATTGCAAAGGATGGCATCACCCTAGCAAAGCGCACATGAAGGCTCCCTAGTGTGTACAAGCGGGGGAGGGCCAGCCGCCAGTATAGCGATTTTCTCTCTGTTCGTGGGCGGTTCCGGTTAGCCCACGAGCCGCCGCGGATGTTTGGAGTGGACCAATTTCCTCCAGGAAGGTGAGCATTGCTTTTAGGGCTCGCCCCTCGGTCTATTTTGATCCGTGCAGTTTCTTTCTTGGTTACGCAGGTGAATCACAGTTCGGCGTTGGTAGCCTTCAGCACCACTCGAGTGCCATCCTGTTCAGCGCATTCAGGGAGATGGTGGCCGGTGTCGGCTTACTCGCTGCAAAGCCTGGCAGTCGGGGTCAGCGTCCCACCGCATGTTGTGCCTGCGCACCGGGATTATGCCACTGTGGGTCCTGAGACGGTGGATGACGACCACTGTTCGGACTTCTTCCATGCACCTCTTCGTCCGTCTGACTTCAGAAGCATCCAGCCAGCAAAAAATACGCCGAAGACGCCGGCGCGACGTCACCATGGACGAAACCGTGACTGTGCTCCGGATTTCACAACGGTGGCGGGTGCTGCATGCAAGTTCGTGGTTTTCGCTAAACGTGCTTACTGAGACTGTGTATATGTCCCTGAGGTGCACCTGCTCGGTTTTATTAGCTGAACTACCGTACATCAGGAATATACCCAGCGGCATTGTGAGTACTTTCAAAGATATTTTTCTTTGTGATAAAGAAGTCAGTTGTCCCTATTTGATATGAACTCTTTACTCTACAGCTCCTTCCGCCGTGTTTGAACAAGCGTTGCTTTTTATCGCCGTTTTGAGTTATAATATGCATGTACAACTAAATGTCCGCAATACATTTTCAATAATGTTTTCAACTGCATTTTTGTCTATGGTTCACAGTCATTTGGGCGTCTAAAGGGTTGATAGGCTAAAGGGTCTGACGGGTTGAAGGGCTGTGGGGCTAGAGGGTTTTTCTATAGGATATTTTTAAAGTGTTTTGAAGGCCTGTGAGGTCCCATAACCCTTCAAGGCTGACAGGCCCTTTGGAGATATTTCCAATAGGTGTGGCTCCACTCTCGCCCGTTGTCTGCCGCTGCACCTTTTCCCTTTCGGCGGCCGCTTCACGTGGCGATCTGCCAGGCTTTGTCAGCGTATAGGAGGCAGTAGCCAGCCGGCAACAGGCAGGCGGCGCCAGGAGAGCGAGACCCGACAGTTGTACCCTATCTCGTTGTGACTTGGCGAAGGGTGAACGATAAGTCCCACATTGCGTGCCGACGGCTTAGATATTTGCCACGTATACAAACACATCGCACACATGTTGGAACATAACACAGCGAAAAGCCTGATACTTCTTCGCAGTAAAAGTGCACTCCGGTGATACGTAGTCACGTTCCGATTGGCCCGCCAGGGCAATAGCTTCCGCCGTAGTAACATGTTATGCGATCACGGCTACCTGGACTACCCAGTATTTCCTGCTTCAGACGCTCGGCTAAGCGACGCCACCAAGGTAATAACAAACGTTCGAAAAATGGTGCCGTGAATCCCAGGCATACCCAATGTTTCTTGCTTCAGTCGTTAGATAGTGCCAAACCAAACAGCGTTGCATGTTGCCTATGGTCTGACCGAAGTGAACGTTTCGACCCGATGGAGGCGATCGAGCGGTGCCAAAATTGGGTCGTCACAGTGATGATCGCTTTTTTGCCCGTTTCTTATCACAAACCAAACAGGCACGCACAGTAAAAACGCGGCTATCTTGTTCTTTCATTTTTTCATTTTTTTTTTGGTGGGGGGAGGGGCATTGGTCTAGCCTGTGATAAAAAAAAACTCGCAAATACAACGAACGCAACAACGAGGTAGAGGGGCTTAGAGCGATAAACCGGGGTTCCGGTCTGCACTCGAAAGTGACCCCCATAAGGAGGCTGCCATTGTACGCAAATTTTACCACACGTCACATGACCAAACCAAATACGTGACGTCACAGGACAGATGGCAGCGCCCATGCAGCGGCTGGCCCCAGCTGGGCCGGAGCTTGTCGGATGCTTTGTTGGTTGTCGTTCGTCTCGGCGAGTTGATTTCAGACGCGGAAGCCGTCATATGAGGCCGGTCGAAAGCGAGTTCGGAGTTCAGCGTGGTGTTTGACGTAGGTATAACGTGAAAATACGGAGAAACGGTGTGCATTTCGCTGGTGACCGACCGGGATATTGCCACGGAAGAGACAATCTGACCTACGTTGCTCGGACCTCGGATTGATTCGGATACCGCTAGGATAAAATTTAAGGCGACGTTTCTGTGCTCTCGTTGACCATCGGAATTTTCGAGGTTTGCAGTGAAGCGTGTGCAATATATTTTGATACACAGTTTAGCGACGGAAATTGCGTGAGTCGTGCTTGGCGGTGTGCAATCGTGGTGCAGCTTCGATCAAATGACCGAGGGCTCACTTCGGTTGTGCGGCGCACCGGAAGGCTGCCTTGAAGCTGGTAGTTCCCGTGTCGTGCTGAATGATGCTGTGCTGCTTACAAATTGTTCCGGTGTAGAAGTGCACTTTCACGGAGCACAGGTGTGCGGCGCACCGAAGAGCTGCCTTCAAGCTGGTAGTTCCTGTGCCATGCTTTAGGTGATACTGTGCTGCTTCCGAAATTGTTCCGGCGTAGACGTGCACTTTCACGGAGCACAGGTGTTGCAGTTGGTATTGATCCCGCTGGTCAGTCGCACGTTCCGTCAACACAAACGTTTCATCCACACTCGTTACGCGAATTGCAAGCTGTCCGGACATTTCACCGAGCGTGTTACGTACCCAGCTCACGCCGCTTTGTAGCAACAGTCTGCAGTGGCTCATTACCAGAAAAGTGGTCCCACATCCATTTCTGTTCAGTTCGTCCACGGCAGTCGCCAAATCCCGAAGGAGAGGATTTATTTGGACAGAATGCCACTAAAGCAATGCAGCTTCTTCTGTGGTCAGGATAGATTCTCTTCTGCTAGTTTTGTTATACTGTCACGGATCCTTGTTCCAGTCTTATCTTCTATCAATATTCACTATTCTGGGACACTGCAGGTCATGCTCAGCTGTAATCGTATGTTCAGGTGGAGGTGCTGGGCACTTTACCCGTAGCCCTTCACTCTGTGTGAACCCAGCGGCTCTTCAGCCGAGTTACCCGATAATGGGACACGGCTGGCGGACTATTCTGCGTCTTATACCCCTGTCGAGCCGTAGGCAAAGTCCTGACCCGAGCCTGGCAGAACAACCGCAAGACGACCGAGTACCACAAGGAGTAACCTCGGAAATACACCACGAAGCACCTGAAATCCGAGCCAGTTGCTGCTACCAGGGAAAACCACCGGAATTCAGTCTCCTGTCAGAAAATCCGAACCTGACTAAGCCAACAATGACAAACCTGTAGCAGCAAACCGTGTCCCCTCCCACCATTGTTTGCATGCCCGTCGCAAATCACACTCCGACGCTTTTTCACGCAAGCTGTATGAAGACGTCAAGGACTGGATTGAACAATATGACAGTGTCGCCCGCCACATTGGGTGGACAGACAACCAGCTCCTGCAGAACCTATACTTCTCATGGAAGCAACTGCCGGCGCTGGTCTGAGAACCATGGATCCTCCTTAACGTCATGGGAAGTTTGCAAGATCAAGCTGAAGCGCGCATCCGTCAGCCAACATCAACGAAAGAGAGCCGCATTCTTGATTCTGCCCAGGACACTGCCCCAATGAGAGCGCCACCGAACTCATGGAGGATGTTTTGCGCTTGATCGAGCGCCCACACCCACGCCCACGCCGACCTTGATGCTACAGAAGACAAGAACCTAAGAATCCCATGCGCCTCACGTGAGGGACAACACCTTCGGCAGCCTTGTCCGCAACTCCCCCAACAACAGTCGAAGTGTTCATATCACTGAGGCTTCCAACATGGAATGTGCACTGCATGCCCGAGCCTGCCACTATGAACAACTTCCCGGCGTCTCGACACTCGAGTTGTCCAGCTACTACTTCGACGCCAGCCTCCCAGGCATCCACGACATCACCCACGACGTTGTCTGGGAGGAGATCAGGAAGCTACTTCCTGCCATCAGTTGCCCGGCTTTTATTTTGATTGCCGAGATTGTTTCGGAACAAGTTTGACAGGTATTTCAACCGAGACTTCTGCGAGCGAGGCGGCATCTGACAAACCAAGGGCAACTTAAGCCACAATGGCACGACGACCGCCACCGGCTGCCCCTTAGTATTCAATGCCAATTCAATGAGACACTCTAATGCCGAAGCATTCCCGACCTCGTGTGTAGGACTGTGCTCAACAAAGTACACCGAGGAAAACGTAGGTGATGCGAATGTGCGACCGAAAACCACTTTGCTACCACTGCATGAAGCCGACCATATCTGCCAAAGCAGCCCGTACCAATGAATTGGTCGGCGAGGGTTCGTGCCAAACGACCTTCGATTACGTCTCGAGGAGCGACCACGGGAGATTAAGGATTACCTTCGGCGACCTTTATCCCTGATGCCGAATCGAAGATTCTGAATTCCTGATTACCCCCAAGCTCCTCATGTCCATCACCTCAACAAGAGGTAAGCACGACAAAGCAGGTGAGCGGCGATGCAGTGACAGTGGATTTGGTGTCGGTTGTCGTCCAAGGACAATACCTAAAAATTTGCTGACACCAATTTGTTGTGTCCACTCCACGAAGCACACAATTTCCAACTTTGAGGGAGAATGCCCCTGAGTGACTTGAAGGAATAGAATGGTTGGTTGCTCTCAAAAGTGAACTGCAAGCATCACCAGACTTGGATAGCAAACAAAAATTGTTGCCAGCTTTCAAGTCAACGGTGCAGCAAAAGGCACAGTCACGTAAGCAATACATGCCCGAGCTTGCGACATTGATGCCGAAAACTACCAGGAAAATTTTCGGATTAGAAGCAAGCCCTGCAGCTTCAGTGCACATGACGTATGATTACAAGACAGCATCAGTCGGTCAAAGTTGCCACTCGACCAAACTGAACACCGACGTGCCAGGAGCGTCATCCGACAACAAGGTCCACAGGTACTACGACTGAACGCCTGACACGAGACTGTCGCAGAAAGAACTCGTTATGGAACTATTTACTAAGAATCAATAATTATGTAATCAAGTGGAAATAAACATATTTGATACACTAACCAGATAAACATATTTCCGCTTGCCTTCATGCCTTGAGTCTACACACCGAGAATTGTGTCCATTGCACGCTCTGGACCTTACGAGGACACTCTCTTCTCTGACCCTTCAATATTAATTAAGGGGTCATACCAGACTGGCAGACTTCTTGCAAGGGGCTGCACTCGTTCAACCTTTCCTGAACATGTGGTGCATCCGAAAACCAACTCCGGTGATGTGAAAATGTTATTTATTAATTTATTCCTTCCAGGGGCCTTCGTAGGCATTGCCGAGAGGATACTTAAAGCTACACACATGATAATAGCATTAAAGCACACTGCTGTAACTTGTTAATTGGAAAAACAAACACACCTCTGAGCATATAGTTTAATAGTATGTGTTGATGCATTGTTATATAGCATGACACTTCCTATATGTATGACACAATAGACCCTTTGCAGAACCTTATCAAGCAACACAACCGTCACCATTTTTTTCGGCGCTAAGCACACGAATGGGCCCCAGTTCACGTCGAACGCCAATGCAGCATTCGAGTCCAATAGGTGCTGAGCCGAATTCACAGGGATGGCGGACATAACATTCTTGTCGAACAAATACCAAAAGTGTGAAAGCCTGGGGTAATTACAGTAGTAGCTACTGTAATTTGTTTCATCAGAATTTGGCAGACGGCAAAGGCTACGGTCTCGCTGAGTCAATACACACATTGGAGAGAGGCACATGACAGCATATCACCAGAATGCTCGTCTCCACAAATTTGTCACACACCTTCGCTCCGTCTCTCTGATTGGCTCGAGGGAGCTGTGGCGGTTGGCCTTTTCCAAGTTACTGTGATGCGAAGTATAGACAGCCCACACTTTTAAAAAGAGTCTATTGAAGAGACCGAAAGGAATGGTAGTCAACATTTTTCAACAAGACTGCTGTCCAGGCAAGGGATGAACACAAATATGAATCATCTTATCCAGGTAATTAGAACAATTAAATAATTGACCGACTAATACAACGCACTCTTGATGGAAAAGAGTATAGCTGCAATAAATCCTACAAAACAGAAAAAATGCGCAGTTAACCTATGCATGCACCAAAACAGTTGTTCTTATAGCAAGTCGAATAGCTTTGAAGCAGGTGCCTGCAACGATTTATTCTTCCCCATACTCAATAAAACGCCAACCACGTAGCTGAAAATAAGGGTGCACTTCGCACTTACACACACACACACACAAAAAAAGGAAGAAAAGCGATCGAATGTAGAATCGTGGATTAGCACAAAAGGTTAAAATCGCAGGAGCTTCCTCGCCAAAAGTTGCTATGGTTGTTAGGTGACGGAGGGCTGAAACAACTTCCCTTAGGCCCTAACGCGACGTATACATTTCGCGTAGATTCTCAGATATTTCAACGTTCAAACAAAGCTAAGAGAATGCGAAAATTTCATGTTAAAAGCACTCAAAGTTCTATCGATCCTCGGACACATCCCGGAATCCAAGCACCGGTACGGCGATGCAGAGCTGATGCTGTCTCACAGGCGTTAATATCCAGATGATCCAGAGCGATCTTGCGCAAAAACGGTATAAAGTCTCATTCCATCATATTTTCACATTATACCTGCGTCAGCGAGCACGAAGAAGCCCGAAGTCGTCGGAAAGCAGCTGCACATCACGGCTACCCCGCACCGAACAAACTCGCATCCGCCAGCTCTGGGCGCTGCCATCTTACCTGTGACGTCACGGCTCTTGGGAGGTCACGTGACGAGTGGTCACATTTGCGTAAAATATGGCGGCAACCGGGGGGGTGCCACTTCCGAACTTCCGGTTTATCACTCTAAGCCCCTCTACCTCGTTGGAACGCAATAACGATACACTTTTGGCGCCGCTTAATAGACCCCTTTCCAAGGTCTGGTGTCGATTATTATGGGGTCGGAGCCCCGGAGCAATGGCGGAACAGCTGCATCCAGGAACGTATGTATACAAGTCATTCCATAAGATAGCAAACGTCGGAGGGCGGCCAACACTATGGGTCGACGAGCCAATCAAACAGCGTCGAAAGTGCAACGTCACTGCGGTCACCTTTTTCGGTGGGTAATTTTTTCCAGTGTGCCGTGACGTTGAGGTCCGCCATTGTGCAGAGATTTTACAGCTGCCAACAGAGGGCAGTATTTCTAAAGGGGACTATTGACTTCATCGGACCTAAAGTTGAACAGAGTATTGTATGAATGCAATAAGCAATGCTGGACTTTGCTAATTGTTTCTGCACTAAGGTCGATTTTATCGGACAATGTTTTACATTCAACGTTACGAGGTACGCCGAGTATGTGCGTCGCCCGCTGTGGTTCGTACCGTCGTATCAACGACGATAACAGCAATCCGTTTGTAGTAAGACGCTAAAGAGGGTGGAAAAAAATGAAGGTAAGGCCCACAAAAAAAAGAGAAAAAGAACAGGTTTTTAGAGGACGGCTCCGGTTAATGTTTTTGAATTTGGGATTGCGTCTGTTTTCAGCAAAGGCAGAGTTCCTGAATTACGACGTATAATTTTTTTTCCGATATTGTGTGTAGTTTTATATATATCACGGGCCACAAGTTTGGTTCGGGGTGTCTGTGGCAAAACCAAAACTATCTGTTAGAGCGATGGCAACACTGATCACCAGCGTACGACCGCGACATGAAGGCCGTGTTCCAATATTTAATCGATCTTACTCCGGGGTCATGGTTTTGTGCCATAGAGTTCAAAACCCTACCCGCATCCATCGTTTTTCAATCTGTGTTGTCTCGTGACACTACCCGCCGGAAAAACTCGGATCCATTTGAGTAAGATTCAGAACACAGCCGAGGTCACCGTGGTGCTGCGGTACATGGTGCAACCAATCAACCGCCGCTTCACCGCGACGTGACGTCATGGTGATGCAGCGCCAGTGTTCCTTGACTGTAGGCTAATCCGCTTGCCGTCCGCTAAAGAGCAGCTGGTCGCATCTTTACAATCGCTTTTAGTGGAGCACGCGGCTTCATATTGACGTAATATTTCGGCTGTAATCAAATTTCGTGCTACATCGTATTCGACCGGAGTTGGCCTTTAAGAAGGTCACGCCGCTTGTACCGGCCAATGGCGTCAACCTCAGGGAGAACCGCTTTTGTCTCTGCGTCATCGTTGCTTTCACCGTCAAGGGCGGTGATTTCAGCTGCGGCCACCTCTGGCGTCTTGCGTCTTGTCTACAGCCTTTCTTTCTCCTTATTTCTTGTGCGCTGTATCACCAATTTGTATATTTAACAGTTGAGTGCACTGTACGTTGTGAGAGAAAGACGAAGACTCGGAAAATAGTCTCAACAGTGTTTACATCCAAACTGGCCAGAGCTGTCCCGTGGGGCCACGCGAGCCATTGGAGATGATGATGGTTATGTGCCACGATAACGATCAAGTCCCCATCAGAATAGGCTGACATCCACCGGTAACTAGAGAGGCACATCAGCGGCTGCGGGGCCTCCGTCACCATCCGTCTGTAGCTACGAGATATTGACCCCAATGCTTCCCAATGGTGGGCTCACGAAAAGAAATCAATCATTTCTCGTTAGTAGACAACGCTCGACCATATAACACTTGTGACGTCGCGTTCAGTTAGCAATCGGAAAAGCTCTCGCTTTAAAGGGACACTCAAGCGGTTTTTGGAGAAGCTACTTTTTGGTGAGATGGTGTTAAGGAAGTGTCAGTGAATGAGTATCTTCAGTTTTAGAAGGCAGAAACGCCTATTAATCACGCAGAAATAAAATACGTGCGAACTGTTTTCTGTACTTGCGAGGACCAATGAAATTATCGTATGTTTGAAAATTTTGGCGGTCTTTTTAAAGTTTCGCTAAAAAACAATTTTCAGTTCATTTAAATATGTTGTGCATGATAATTTCACAAGACGTAAAATATCTCTAGTTTAGAATACGCGATAGCGCAATTATCATTTCACAAACAAGGGACTACGTTTTCTATTTGCCTTCCTCCGCGGGGGGTGAATTTCCCGTTCCCCAGGGATGCGCGGAAGCGCATGTATCTCCGCGCGTTGCAGGCCGGTCGTGCCGGTCGCGGGCCGGCCGGCTCCTTCTATCCGCAAACGTGGCGTCGGTGATGATCGTCGGAATGGACGGCCTGGTGAAAGCTCATCGTTCCGCGTAAAAGCGCTATCCTTGACTGTGAATTTTCGTCGTGTTTCGCTATGATAACCCAGCACGTACTAGAAGGGAACATCCACCTACTCGAGCGGCGATGTCGTGGCGGCACTCTCAAGATAGCAGAAACGCCCGCGCCGTCGTGTTTGTTTACTTCGACTACAGTGGTGCTTTCTAAGCATTTGTGTCCTCGAACATCGCCCGGATTTCTGATTTGGCGCATTTCATGCGTGTGCTCAAGTTCAAGGTATTACTGGCGCGTACCGTATAAAGGATACGAATTTTCACGCATTTTCATCACCGGAGAAAAGTGATTAGTGTTAGCAATCCTGAACGCTCGCGACGTCTATCTGATCACGAAATCATATTTCTACGTTGCTATATCGCTGCTAAGATTACATTGTCTTTTATAATCGTAGAAAAGGCGTGTGGCGATATTTGTACTATTGCAATGTCGTGTATTAGAGTCGTGATTGTCAAAGACGGCGCTGCATCTTTTTATTTTATTTTTTTCATTCGCTGTACCCTGCAAGCCTATCAAGAAAAAATAATAAAGCTTTAGACTAGAAAACTGTCTGTCTATATTCTGTTACGGCATTGAGCAGCAGTGCGTCCCCTTTTTTAGAGGGGCCGCTGACACAGCTGACGGCGGCGTAAAGAAGCGGTCGCCGTGCTGACGACCCGCTGCGCTTGTTGTAGTGGTTACAGGTGTGTGTACGCGCGGCGCAGTGCGGTCGTTCCGGTTGCAACGGACGCAGTCGTAGGTACGCGCTCGTTGCACATGTCTGAACCAGCCTTCCCCCCGTTCTCCCGAGGCGAAAGTCAACGTGGCGACATCGTTTGACATCACGTACTAGAGGTAACGCTGCGATGTCAAACGTTGGTTTGGTTACGACTTGCCCCAACCGCAAATCGAAGAACGCCCGAAAAGGTCTGCGTTTCGTCGTCCTCGGAACCCGAACATGACTCCGAAGCGCTGCTATCGTCCACATCGCATGTCGGAGTGGCGTCATAGGAAATCTTCCCTAGGTCGGCTGTCCGCCGAAGAACTTCAACCTCTAACGGCGTCAGGTCCTCGAGCGTAGAGAACTCCGCCATGGTCGAAGCTCGAATGACAAAGAGGTTCGGCCGATGCGGCTACCTTGGGATCACTGCGCGACGGAACGTCGTCCAACGCCATTGGCCCGAGATCCTTTTGATAATCGTGCGACGACCAATGAGAGTGGTTTCGTTTTCGGATGGATCCGAGGTTTGGCGGCCTTCAATTACATTTTTATTAAAGAAATAATCACCGTATGACTATACTTTTTGGTTTTTAGGGATACTTAAGGCGTCTAAATTCAGCTGTCATTATCAACACACGAACTCAAAAACCACTTGACTGCCCCTTTAACGGAGATACAAACATGGACACCTGCGGCGCTACTCATCGCTGACAGTATAGCTGACGGAGAGCGAGCGAAAGCTGTGTGGCGCAGGATCAACGCAGGATCGTGACTCGTGACTCGCGAGCGACCTCATGGCCGCATGACGTCACTGTTCAGTGGATCCCTGGCCCGACTCCAACCAGCAAACACGATTAAATTCGACGAGAGGACGCCGCAGAGCGTTACACGCGTGCGTGTAACGCTCTGCGTTACACGCACGTTGTGAAACGCTGCGTTGTGAAACGCTGCGAGATGCGCTGTGTGGATCCAATGGTGATGCTATTTGGTAAGGGGCACTGCCCCGTCACTTCCTGCTCGCGTCATACCTTCGCTTCCCAAACACTTGTGACGCCACTGCCCTTGGCGTTTTAAGGCTCAAAAAAACCGTGGAGTAACAAAGCCATCTTGCGAAACTACCATTTTGCTGTTTCGTGTGTGTGTGGGGGTATATGTGTGTTTTTGTGTGTGTGTGTGTGTGTGTGTGTGTGTGTGTGCGCGCGCGCGCGTGAGTCTGTGTGTGTGTGTTTGGCCACTTGTACAAAAAATACAACTAAAAAGACGGAACCCTAAGCCAACGGAAAGTTAACATAATTAGGAATCATTTAAAAAAAAAACTTTTCTTTTTGCTAAAGCGGGCTCAAAACCGGTTTAAGTTAATTTTTTAAATAAAATATAATTATTTAGAAAACCTTTTGTCAAACGAATTCAAATTGTTCCTGTCGATAGCACATGTATAGGACTGCATGTGTACAGTATTTTGTGGGCGACATTTGCTATGAATCCTAAGATACAACACTCCAAATGTCACCTAAACGTCAAAACTTCGGTGATTGTTGTTGTTTTCTTTTTATTTTTGTATGCATTATGCCAAATCAGTTTAGTTTAAACGAAAAAATAAATAGGCCGTGCATTATTCGGTTACTAGAAAACAATATTGCGACTGTTTTATTATTTACTTATATGTAACAACTGCCAGAACTTGGTACAGAAATTAAGCAACCGAAATGTGTCATTTCACCTTGCTACACTTAAGAATTCTCGCGAAAATAAGTAAACGTTCTAAAGCGTTTAAGAGCTGCTTTGTTCTTTATGGAAACGGGTTTAATACATATATTTCTGAGGCGATTCCAAGGGAGCGCCTTGAAAAGCCTTAGTTACTTTACAACGCCAAGTGCAGGAAGCGTGTAGTGTGCTCTATTATATGGCTATATTATATGACCATTATCCGTGATTTCAAATCACAGAAACTATTCGAATGAGTTGTTGGAGAGTGCGGAAGTGTATACGCCACCACGTGACTCTATCATATGACTAGAAAAAAACTCCAAAAAACGCACGCCGGTTTAATTCTCGTGAATTCGGATTTATCCGATATACTCCGAACTCCAAGGTCACGATGTCTAAAAATAACGGTACTCTAGAAAAAGGTTCGGTACAAGGTCAGTCGGTGACCCGGAGTAGAGATTATTTTAGTTTATTTTTAAATCTTAGACCAGTGACAGGAGGGGATATACTGTTTGTCTCGTCAGATGTTTCATTCAGGACAATAAGTCAGCGTTTCCTGTTGGGCCACGGCAAAAACATACGTTCCAGTTTTCAGTACGCACCGTACTACGTGTGCTTTTTAGAGAGAGGAGCGGTTCTGGTTTAGAGGACTGAAAGCTATGAACTCGTATAAATCAATTCACCGTTCTATTCCGCACAGCTCGGGGGTGGTGGAATCGGATGGGAAGGAAACGAGCTTTCCAGCGATTACGTTCAGGAGTTTCCGGGTAATGAATTTCTCAATACTAAATTCTATTTGCGATCTCTAACTTAGTGCTCTTTTATGTCCGCACATTTCTTTTTTGTGTGTGTTTTGATTTTGAGCATTTGGGAACACAGTAAAATTAATTTTCCTGCTGCTAAAATTTCAATTTCTACCAGAAAAAATACTCCGAAAAACTTCGAATGTAGAGCGAAAAAATAAACTTCTAAAAACACCCACCAAATTTTACAAAACTACACTCCGGAATCATTGAGTCCTCCCTGCAACAGTATCGCGAGGACGGGGAAGGGGGGTAACGGGGGGGGGGGGGGGGGGGGGGGGTAAACGCTTTGTTAGAATATAAGAAAATCACCATGTTGCAAAAAAGAATGGTCCACGTTCAGAGTCAACCGCCCAAAGAATGCCAGAGAAGAACGCATCCTGGCATGCGGACGTATTTCTTTGGATCAAAGTATATCAAGAAAATTTGTATATCAAGCCTATGAGAGCTTAAATTTTACGCTGAATAAGCCGAATCCAAAGTTAATTTAGCCCAGTGTAACTTACCGGTAATTTTAGGATAATGCGGGATATATATTTATTTAACTGGTAGATTACATTCGCTTGACAACGTCTTCTTCGGTCTGCGACCGCGCCCAGTCTGTTCTCTCGCGCAGGCGTAACGTTCTTCACCGTGGCTCGCTCTCCCTCGCCGGCGTCTCCGGTTGCATCAGCCCACACGCCGTTGCCTGGACCAAATGTCGTGTTCGCTCTGCGTGGCGAACACGCACAGACTACACGGCACGCACAAAATACACGGCAATATCTCCCCCTTAAAAAAACTTCACGTTTTCACTGACCCAGCCGCGTTGGTGGCTGGCGCGTCCGTGTTGATCTTCAAAGAAGAGGAGGGCTGCCCTCCGTGCTCTGGCCACGTGTGCCATTAGGCGGTCTGGCTGGCGAGCTTGGAGTGCCTGCCTCCGGCGTTGCAGGATAGTTCTGTGTGATTGGAAATCGGAGACGATGAACCGTTTCGCTGGCTGATACCGCGGGAAGGGGCGAACTTTTTCGATGTTTTTGTGCCCTTGAGGTTATAGTCTTGATTCGGAGTTATTCCCTCTTCCTCCTTGCGTACATGTCTCAGCTGTTCAATCTGCCGTTTCCAGGTATTTCCATCGTTCGTGCGAACCTCAGATGTTCGGTTTCCCAGAACTCGTACGACGACTCCTTTCGACCATTTCTTGTCATTCCTGTAGTCTCTTGCCCAGACCTGGTCATTCTGATGTAGGTGTCGTTCTTTAGAGTTGCGCGAAGCGTGCTGCTTCGCCTGTTTTGATTGCACGACATCCGTTATTGATGGTCTAAGAAGATCGAACCTCGTGCGAAATTTGTCTCCTGTCATCATTTTGGCAGGAGTTGAGCCAGTTGTCGTGTGCGCGGTCGTCCGGTATGCCACCAAGAAGTTATGGCATGCCTCTTTCATGGTCAGCCCCAACTTCAGGCTTGCGTTGACAGACTTCTTAAATGTTCCCAGGAAGTTTTCGGCCGCACCATTCGTTGCGGGATAGTTGGGGGTGAGAATGACTGCTGCACTCCGTTTATTGTCATGAAATCCCGGAATTCGCTTGATCGGAATTGCGGACCATTGTCTGTCACAATCCTTTCTGGCAGTTCATATCTTGCAGAGAGAGCTAGAAACACTCTTATTGTGACTGCCGAAGTCGTCGAGGTCATGGGCACTACCTCGGGCCATTTAGAATATGCATCAATGATCAGCAAGAATTTCCTTTCTTGAAAGGGTCCTGCGAAGTCTGCATGCAGGCGTTGCCATTTCTTTTTTGGATATTCCCACAGGTGTATGGAAACCTTGGGTGCCTCGTTGCTCACTTCCTGGCACGGTCGACAACTTTGGACCATCGTTTCGATGTCATGGTTCAAAAGCGGCCACCACACGTAGTGTCGTGCCAGTCCCTTCATCTTTGTCATTCCCGCATGACCTTGATGCATTTCGTTCAAAACGTGTTATTGGTACCTCGAGGGTACGATGACGCGTGTTCCCCACATTAAGCAGTCGAGCTCCACGGTTTGTTCTGTTCTGCGATGGAAGTAAGGCTTGAAGTCTTCGGAATTCAATTGTTCCGGCCATTCATCCATGGTGAGTCTTAAAACTTTAGACAACGCGGTGTCCTTTCGTGTCTCTCTGCTGATCTGCTTATGTGTCAGTGGAAGTGCTTGAAACTTTTTTAGATGGAGACATTTTATTTCGTCCATTCTTGCAGTTTCTGATTTTGTATCGTCCTTGTCAGTCATTGGGAGTCTCGACAGCGTGTCTGCGACTACGTTCTTATCAGTCGACACGTACTTCATGTCAAAGTCATACCCTGACAAGATGATTGCCCATCGCTGCATTCTTGCTGCAACCGTGCCTGGGATTCCCTTACCGGGATTGAAAATCGATACCAGAGGTTCGTGGTTCGTCCACAGCGTGAAATGGCGTCCAAACAAATATTGGTGAAATTTCTTTACGCCCTCAACTAGACTCAGCGCTTCTTTGTCAATCTGAGAGTAGTTTCGCTCACCTTTAGAAAGCGTTCTTGACATGAAGGCGATCGGCCTACGTTGCTTGTTGGGCAGTACGTGTTGAAGTACTGCACCAATGCCATGGCTCGATGCGTCACAGTGCAGTTCCAGAGGTTAGTGCACTAGCAGACTCTACTTGGTGAGTTGCTTCTTAGCTTCGTTGAAGGCTCTGTGGCATGATCTTGACCACTCCCACTTTTTATATTTTCGCAGCAGTTCTTGTAACGGATGTAGGAAGTCGGCTGCGTTGCTGAACTTCCCGTAGTAGTTCAGGAGTCCCAGAAATGCTCTGAGTTCTTTTTAAATTTTGGGCGTCTTCGCTTGTAGGATCGCATCCACCTTCTTGGGATTTGGGTGGATCCCCTGTTTGTCTACAACATGTCCTAAGCACTCCACGGAGTCCTGCATGAAGCAGCATTTTTCTTTTCCCAAGCGAAGGCCATTTTCCCTGAGTTTTTGCAGTACGATGTCCAGGTTCCGCAGGTGATGTTGATCGTTCTTGCCAGTTACCACAATGTCATCTTGAAATGCACCTGTGTACTGCAAGTTTCCCACGAGTTCTTCGATGACGCGTTGGAAGATAGCTGATGTTGGGGTTATCCCAAATGACACTCTGTTCACCTGATAGAGCCCTTTGTGTGCGTTGATAACAGTGAGGTCTCTTGATTCTTCCGTTAAGGGGATCTGGAAGTAGGCTTGTTTGCAATCCAGCTTGGTGAACTTCTCTCCATGGGCAATATTCACAAAGAGATCTTCAGTCTTCGGCAGTGGGTACCTATCTGGCTTCAAGGCTGGATTGAGTGTAATATTGTAATCCCCGCATATGTGCACTTGTCCGTTAGCCTTCTTTACTGGAACGATTGGAGTCGCCCACTCACTCCTCATCACAGGAGTGATTATGTGCTCTTTCTCAAGACGATCCAGCTCCTCTTCGATCTTTTGTCGGAAAACGTACGGAACTGACCTTGGTCTGAGAAACTTTGGTTGAGGATCATCATTCACGCAGAGTTTCACGGCGTAGTCCTTCAGTTCTCCCGGACCTTCAAAGATGGAACTGTGTTTCTGTAGCACACCTGTGAGAGTTAAGGTTTCTGCACGTATTTTGTACACTTCCTTCCAGTTCACTTGAAAATCCTGAAGCCATGCTCTTCCCAGTATGGGAGGTCCCCCATTCTTCACCACTTGGACCTCATGACGTTTGACTTGCCCGTTGTACCGCATCTCCACGTGAACCATTCCCTCTGGAACAATGGGCTGGCCGGTGTACGGCTTCAGCGTTATTCCCGAAGGTTTCAACTGTATGTCTGGAAGAATTTCTTGAAACGTCTCCAGGTTGATCACAGTCACGGCTGAGCCTGTGCCAATCTCCATCTGAAGAGGTTTGTTGCAAATCTCCAGAGTTACTGTGATGGGTTTCGGGTAGCTTGAGTCGATCAAATGAAACGTCTCCCGAGTTCTGTGTAGTGACATGGTTGGTGAAGTTTGGCTTGTCCTTTTTTCTTTAGTCTTGTGGATCTCGTTTCCTGTCGCGGCAGACCAATTGGAAGTGTCCTGTTCTTCCGGATTTTTTACGTCTTGTTCCTTGCAAAGCAGTTTTCAGGGTCATGATTGGTTTTGCCGCAGCGGTGACATGGGGTCCTGCTTGTGCGAGATTTTCCTTTTCCTTCGCTTGCCTTTTTCGGAAGTGACGTCTTGTGTTTCCGCCCTTGCACCAAGCGATTGACATCTTGTTGGGTCACGGTCTCGCTCCTTATTTCCTTCGCATCCTTCATGGCTACCTCCATCGAAGTGGCAAGATCCACCGCTGCCTTGAATGTCAGCGTCGGTTCAGCCAGCAGCTTTTCGAGAATGTTTCTGTCCTTGATGCCGTCAATGAGCTTGTCTCGAAGTCGGTCGTTGAGGGAAACACCAAAGTTGCATTGCAGTGAAATCTGTTTGAGCGCAGCAGCGTAGTCTGCGATGGTTTCGGATTCCAGCTGCTTCCGGCGATGGAATTCGTAGCGTTCAACCGTTTCATTGGGCGTTCTGTACGTAGGACTTGGTGCTTCATTTAGCAGGTGCCGCCAAGTTCCGTATCAGTCCGTACATTTCTCGTCCGACGATAGAGAGAAGAACATCGGCTCGCTTTGATTCCGGAATGTCGTTCGCAGAGAAGAACACTTCGATCTTTTCGATGTACGAAGACCATGATTCCGATTTCTGATCGAACTCTTCAATCTTCCCAATGCGAGGCATCCTTTAGGTTTGAGATGGGGCGTCACTCAGGTTACCGCTGCCTCCTTTGTACCGATGTCGCTCAGTTGTTCATATCCGTCTTTGTTGCATAGATCCCATCCTCGTTGCCATTGTGATGTACCGGTAATTTTAGGATAATGCAGGATATATATTTATTTAACTGGTAGATTACATTCGGTTTACAACTTCTTCTTCAATCTGCGACCGCGCCCAGTCTGTTCTTTCGCGCAGGCGTCACGTTCTTCACCGTGGCTCGCTCTCCCTTTCCGGCGTCTCCGGATGCATCAGCCCGCGCGCCGTTGCCTGGACCAAATGTCGTGTTCGCTGTGCGTGGCGAACGCGCACACACTACACGGCACGCACACAGCACGCGGCACCCAGTACCTGTCATTACAACTTTTTAAAACAATTTACAAATTTCTAATTTAAATTTACGGGTTCAGACATAGCTTTAAAAAGTTAATAAATCTGAGGTTATAAGGTTACAAATTATAGCACCACAATTGCGCCGTGCCGGTATGTTTTTGTTTTCTTTTGGAGTGTTGTTTAATAATTTTTTTCAGTCTATATAAGTACCCCGTATTTGTTTTAGAATTACGCTGTATAGTACGTATCTAAATAGCATGTGCTTTAACTACCTGACGTCAGGGGACCGGTTCGCGCTGAGCCGCCCCTCTGAAGATGAACTTGCTAAGTTCAGCTGGAACATAGTTGCTATGTTCCTCCCCTTGAAACAATGTAGGAGCGAAGTGGTAACGATCGACTGGGCATGACCGTGCTGTAGCGCGAAATCTGAAGTCCCCACTCTGCTCAGTTGCTATCATTGATCAGGAGAAGCGGAAGCACCATTGAGGCTTGGTCTCTCGCATAATAAATCAATAAGCTCGTTTGTCTTCATTCGCAAAAAAAAAAGAACTTAATAGTTTGTACCAAATTTTCTCTCTTTTCTTTTTTTTTTTTTTTTTTTTGTCCAGCGTTGATTTTTCGATAAATGTGAACTAGAGGTCGCTATAGATCCCTCAAAAGTTCGCTAGTGAATAAACATCAGCCTAACCATCGGCCTCGACCCATTGCTTTAGTGAATTGAAAACAGAAAGCAAAGCAAATAAAGACGCCAATCGAACAACCTATTCCCGGCGCGAATCATCGGCAGACAAAGAGCATTCACGGCCCACTAGAAGAGAAACAATCTGGACAGTGGTACAGCGCTCAGAAGAGCTGCGAACCAACGACATATCACTACCCTTAACAAAACACTTTTTTTATTGTGCTATTTGGTTAAGACAGCATAACAAAGAGAGCGGAATCTCTACGACACTGGTCACGATGCCCCTTGTCCGGTCCCGTCTTGCCGCAAGTTTATTTGCATAACCTAGTATCAGAAAATCTTATGATTAGCATATTGACCTAGCCCGGAGCACAGCCTGGTCCGGGTCTCAGACCTTTAATTCGTAGACTGCCGACGCCAGCTGTGCTCGCACAGAAAGCTGTGTCTGTTTCTATCAAAAGAGCAATGAACTGAAAATATTTTCTCTCGCCGTAACCCGGACCGAACCCCTCCCGAACCCCTCCCGGTCATTTGTGCCATCTTGCATCGAATGCAAAAACTAAAATAGCCCCGCTGAGATTGAGGCAATCGTCGGTCATTGCATCGCGATTTCATTAGAGACTTTTGGTACGCCTTGCAATCGCAAAAATCAGCTTACTTTTCGACGTATTTTGACCAGGAGACGAATTACGTCAGATATTCTTTTATAAATGTATATTTTTGTTTTTATTTTAATCCTTTGAAGATGATCACTCTTGTAAGGACACAGAAGTGTATAGCGCAATCGGTGAAGCTTACTGATGTTCGTCAAATGTTGTTCGTTATCATTACCCAGCTCTCACTTTGCTGTTTCGTTTGATGAATCTAGTATGTGGTCTGCGCCTCGTTAATATTCAGTTGTATACTCTTCGATCGGCGCCAACAATGAAGGCCACAAAGATAAATTACCACACGCGAAGCTAACAACGCTTTTTCAAGTTGGGAAGGAGGATATCGGGACAATCGATTTTTTAAACACCATGGGAGGGTCGGTAAGAGAAAAATCTCCGCACGCCAAACAAACTGGCGGTTGCGTTTGCTAGACTGAGTTTTTATTATGCCGATGGTTGTCTCTTCAAGCGCAGCTCTTATCGTGCGTTCAATGCGTAGCATTTAATCTTGTCAAATTATGGGGTGCCACTCTTCATTTTGAACAGCGTCGTAAACAAACAAAAATCCAGGAAAAACCTTTTGACCACCAAAACAACAAATATTACACTGCAAAATTTATGGTCCAACCTTAAGCTTACGCATGGAAACGCTAAAAGGAATGCTCGAGAGCTTTCGAAGTACTTGTGCAAAAGTGAGTGTGGTAATATGGAAGTACGCAGCTACATTGGGCAGCAAGGAAGTGAGGAAAAGAAAAGTATATATATATATATATATATATATATATATATATATATATATATATATATATATATATATATATATATATATATATATATATATATATATATATATATATATATATATATATACAATTGTAAATAACGTAGTAAACAAGCACGTTGCGCCAGATTCAGCTTGAAAATTGCAAACTAAAGTCACCGCTTAGCCCTCTTTCGATATTCAATTTTTTCCTGGAATATACTTTCTCGCAATTAATTTTGAAGATACTTTTTTAACCTCTGAAAAACAAAAACAGGCGTACCTTTTTGGGTGATTAGCGGCAAAATATTCCGCCCAGCCGGGATTCTTTTATCATTTGACTGCACACGTGTCCTTGTTCTTTTATTCCTCCCCTAGTTTTATCGTCTTTTTTGTGTAATTTTGTCAACGCTGTCTCTGCGCGTGTGTGTCTTCATAATAGAGGTGAAAGTTTTCCCACCTACAAATAGATATTTATCAGTATAATTCGTAGCCATTCTTTGAAATCAAAGTTTAGTTGGTGTTATATATGACAAAAAGCTTGCAGCATTCTCCGAGCAAGAGTCGTCGAGCCTACGCGCGTATACCTGCAATTACGTACGTCCAAGCGGGTTCGAGAATGTCCGTCGTGCCAGTGACCGGTACATAGTGCTTTTTCTCTACTCTGCGTATACACCAGGACAGTGTCTAAACTCCTTCTAGAGACATCCAACTAGAACTACAAAATCCCAATAAGAAGCGCCAGCATCAACAAAGTAAGATAACGAAGTTTTACCCGACCAATTACGTGTTCTGAGAGCCCTGGTCGGGAACGCTCAGGGGAAGGAACACTGACGGCACGTCCCATCTCTGTCACGGCCACCGGCAGTGTTCCCTTTGTCGAAAACGAGATTGTAAAGACCCCCGTAATCTCACCCAGCGACCTGCACCGCTTCTGAGAAGAAGCAGGCTACCGGATGTTATGGCTGCATCGGTTCCCCGGCAAGAGGACGGATAGATAATCCCGTCAAAGTATGCGGCCTGTTTCTGCACATACTCTCAGCTTGTAGGTTGAGCTTTTTCTTTCGCCACCGCTATCTAGGGAAACAATTTATTTGCTGGAAAGATTTCGCCGGTGAATTTGCTGCATGGATGCATCGGAAGTTTGGACCAGGCGGGACATATCTGCCTTTTGCTTCATCTATATTCTTGTCAATGGTGAATATTTTAGTGACTCAAAGCTGAAGAAACGCAGGGCGTGCCGAGTCCCATGCACTGTATTATCGAGTCAATGCAGACACGGTTGCGGCCGACTAGAAAGCAGATTAGACCGCAAATAAACTAATCGTGAAGCGGAAAGTGTGAACATAATGCGGAGATCAAGTCGCCTGCTTCTTGCGCAGGGGTTGCAGTGACGTCAGAACGACGCCGAGATCTGACTGGCTTTGAATGAGAGGATAGTGGGTAAACCTGACTGCTAGACGCCTTGAGGTTTAACTACTATTATGTTTTTAATCAACCAATAAGCGCGCGAAAGTATCACATCATCGCAACCCCTGTGCAAGAAGCAGACGAACTTGCGCTCCACATAAATCGGTAACTGGACAAAAGCTCACCGGACAAAAGCTCACCGGACAGAAGCTCACCGGACAAAAGCTCACCGGACAAAAGCTCACCCGTTTTTTGACAGACCCGGACAAAAGCTCACCCGTTTTTTGACAGACCCGGGCAAAAGCTCACCTGGATTTCTTTTTTTTTCCTACCCGGGCGAAACACGGGCTGAAATAAAGTGCGGACGCAATGGACACTGGACCATTTTTAGGAGAACTTGTACCTCATCCACCATTGAGTTGCGAATTTTTTAAAAATACTTTGAAAGAACGGGAGTTCGGCCTTTTGGAAAAGTACAAGACAGATGACCAGTTTAAAAAAAAAAATTGTGCGGGATTTTAGATAGGCTCGGGTTCCTTCCAACACAGCTTGTTCCACAAGAACTAACCACCAGGGAAACGTCTACCGGTGACATCGGCTACCTGCTGGACTATTTTGATTGCACGTATTTCAACGGCCGCTTCCGTTATGCTTCTGTTCCATCTGCGGCGGCACCCAGAGCGAATTCTTCCCTTCGCCTGACTCTGCGCCGACTGCGACCGGAGTTTCCCCCGGTACGGTGGAATATGTACGACACCACTCTTCAAGATAAAGACCGGATGAGCAACACCTGCGAAAGATAGAGTACCGGGTTCAAGAAGCTCGTCGGCCACGCCCATTCAAACGTCTTGAGGCTGATTGAATGCCTACAGCAAAATCAGGCGCTCGTTGCCACGGCATTGACAAAAGCCCGGAGAGGTGAGCCCACCGTAAGGCGGGTGCGAAAAATTACTCTGCACCTGCAGAATCGTCTTAGAAATATCTGCGAGGGCTTGCATGTACATCTAGATCTACCAAGACTGCTGGAGCTAGTGGGGGACTGCATTCGCTTCTAACCAATAGATAAATAAACTTGTTTCTACTAAAATGAACAAACCCTGCGCCTGTCAGAATTGATTTATCGTTGCCTTTTTGTGTCGCACGCATGCCCCTAAGTTGTCCGCACTCGTGTTAAGACCAACATGAAATTTTCTCGTGGTGAGCTTTTGTCCGGGTCTGTGAAAAAATGGGTGAGCTTTTGTCCGGTGAGCTTTTGTCCGGTGAGCTTCTCTCCGGTGAGCTTTTGTCCGGTGAGCTTTTGTCCGGGATTCGTATAAATCATGCCCTAGGCGTGTTTTCTCTTTCTGCTGTTTGTGATTATAGTTCTTTGACTGATCAAGCGATGTCTATATGGCGACCAAGTGTTCCAAAATGCTTGTTTGGCGAATTGGAATGCAAGGAGAAGCGCGCCAAAGGGCAACATAGAGAAGGTGCAGGGAACTCGCGATGACAAGGCAGCCAAGCGCGCACCGTCATCGGTTGAGGTCGGGGCGAAATAAAAGCACATGGTAGCGTCTGAGGGGTAAACAAACGTACGAAGTCGCAAGGAACACACGTATCTGCCAGGCCGTATAAAACGAAGAATTCATAATCATTGATCATAACCAGGACGACATCGACTTTCGGAATACACAAAAGACACTCGTCAGAGCATGTTGTACTGGAGGGCATTGACAAATGGCATAAATCCGTCCAAAATATTACTTGTGCCTTGTCTACGCGCCCACTCGAATATATTCTTCTCACGTCGTAACCCATGAGCGAGGGAAAAACGGGACGGACAACACGCAGCTTTGTTTAGAGCTTTGTGATGTCCGTCCAGTTTTTCCCCCGCTCCTGGGTTACCATGTTAGCGTTGAACCAGCTCGCCTGAACACTTCCTTTAGTTTCAAATATTTATTTTCTGCCTCTGCCAGCCCATAAAGCTGAATTTCGATACGCATCCTCATTTATTCTATTTATTCCGGCATGAAAACTCACAGCGTAGTCCCTTCAGAGATATCATGAAATGGTACAGCCGTACACCGTTCAATACAGAGGTGTTCAGTGGTGATCTCACGAAGGACAAAGTTGTCAAAGGCAATTTCAGAACGTTAATTGATATCATTGTGGCAATGTATTCCTGATTACTCTGAAACTGACAACCTGCGTTTCGCTAAGATACCTAGCCAAATTTCCCAGTCACGTTTCTTTTGGAGTTCACCATACCAGTATCGGCAAAATCCGCTCTTTGTTTAGACTTCAATAGAATTAGTTTCTTTAAAAAATGTCTAAGACATAATTATTCATCTACGTGAATTGAAGATTATGATAAAATTTGAATGTAAATACAATTCACAAGAACAATTGTGCATTTGTTTAAAACATGCAATTCAAAGTCCGCAAGCAGTGCAGTGCTAATGCACATGCTTGAAATATTAATTTTCATACACATCATTCCACTAAATATTTATTCAGTCGCACTTCATCAACTTTAGGATGAAATAACTGACAACATCGGGCGCATCTTTTCGTTTATTTATTGATCGCCAAAAGAGGAGCATTTTAAGACGCGTTTGCTATACTGGCTCTGATCAATAGCTTTGACATTGCTGTTCCTTGGGGTGGTTCATGTTGAATATATTGGTACAGTACATAATTAATCCTTGTCAGATGATTTAAGATAGAGTTACTATCGTAATTGTTTTTTTACTGCGAAGCTGTTAAGGGCTAGGTTCCCCAAGATCGGGTTCGTGTATGTCGACACAAACCTACCTGGACAGCTACCGCCATCTATAAGCGACGGTGGCAAGCACACAACCAGTAAGGTTTCTGCCGTCGCTCGTAGATGGCGGCAACATTTCTAGCTATAAGAGAAGAATGTATAGTTAGGCGCGTTGGTAGGAATTCATCGTAGAAAAGAGCGCGAAAAACAGTCGACGACGAAGAAAAAACACCCAGAGTATCGAGTACAGCTCCGCTGGTCTTCCCTCTTCACGACAGTGGAAAGGCTGAACGATTTTTTTTTATAAAGCCACGCTCCACTTATTTTGTAAGTAAGTCAAATTTGTGTACCTATATCTAACAATAAAGCAGATAAAATAGGGAGTTTTCTTGTTTGTACAACTTGTGATATGTGACATTTCCTGAATGGATTTTATGTGCAGCTTGTACAAAACATTCGTGTGCAGTTAAAACAACCCTAACATAGACCTAAGTTTGAATAACTATGGTAGTGACTTATGCCGAAATGCTTGTCGCATATTTTTTTCACCGTTGGGTGATCTTATGCTCTCGTATATTTTGAGGTTGCTCGAAATCTAGTTTGCACAAATGCATTTGCAGTTCATTCCAGTGACATGCATCTTACTTAGAAAATAAATACACGTTACTTTCTCACCCACTGCCAAAATGTTGACTTAATGTGCTACCATTGTCATTTTCCTTTCTCGCGCATATTAGTTTTATAAGTTGAAAGGTTACAAAATATTTCATAGTGTATTCCGCATTCCAACATTTAGAGTCGATCCTACTATTACCTTAAGCTTCTTGGCAGACCAGCGGAATGCTTCTAGACAAGAGTTTAGCTGTGAGTTTCTTGTTCCATGCTACTTTTACACAGACTTGTACACGTTACTGAAAAATAGTAAGGAATTACATTTACAATTACTCAAGGCTAAATTGTTATTTATTACAATTACAATTACCCTCCCATGAAAGTAACTGACCGTTACCACAAAAAGTAATCCGTTACTTTCGTGGCGTTACTTTTAACATTATTGTCTTCAAGTAAGGGACAAAGGGAAGAGGGCTATTAAAGTTCTTACTGTTGCCACCTGTTCCATTTAATGACGTTGAGTATTTTGTGCAACAGCTGGCTCTCGAAAGTCTCGTCAAACATTTCGCGTTATTTCTTACTCAATATGTCGACTGCTACGCTGAACACCGTTTGAGCTGAGGCACTGGATGGGAGTGCCTTATTGTTCCTCACGAATGCTTCATGCTCTGCATTGAGCTTTTTTAGCGAAGCAAGGGAAGTACTATCTACCTCGAGTGTAGAGCAAAGCTTCGTCGTTGCAGCCGTTGCCTGCTATTCGAGAGATATAGTCGATCCTTCCGATACCTCCATTACCCGCGATAACGGTACCTCATAACGATATGATGCATACGCAAAGACGGCGGCGAAGTATCTGATATCTTTTTTGAACCGATCTACTAAAATTTTCTATTGTCTAAATCGCGAAGCTGTGGAAGTCATCAATAGCAAAACATAGTTGTAACAGTAAGGTGATAATTAAGTAATAAATAAGGTTTGTCTCGATATTCTTCTTCCTTTGGTTCTGAACAGTTCGAGCCTCACTTGAGACGTTGGTGAATAAAAAAAAGTTCCCAGTATATAAATATAAGTAATAAAAGAAAAAGAAGGACACTCATAACAACAATTAATTAGGACGTCGGTTAAAACAAGGAAATGTAAACGCATGTTTGCCGTGTGCACCTTGGTGCCGTTCATAAACGCACAGAGCACGAACTGACTGCAGTTTACTCCGGTGTTCTCCAGATAGACGTCCACTGATGCCACGGGCAGCAAAGGGTAAAGTACTAAGTAAGCCGCGATATGGCACCACTCGCGAATTTCACTCTATCCTCAAGCCCAGAATATCTAGGGATGAAGGCACCCTAAGAATATCAAGTCTAGGTCAGCGACCATTATGTTTCATTAGTAAAAAATATCTGCTTGAGATAAGATGCGTCCTGCTGGGGCAAAACAGGAAGAAAGAGGGAGGTTATTACCATTTTCTAACTGCTCGCAAAAAGCTGACTCACAAAAAGGGTAGGGTACACGGAGCGTTGTCTTGTGTTGTGACATCATGAAAATGGTCGTAGGCACTATAACCGCGAAGGACATTGTTAAGTCTTTTCAGTGCACTTACCCCCTCGAGCTTCACGAAGAGGCGTACAATCACTTGGTGTCCTCCTCTCCCCGTCTTCGATCGCAAAGAAAAAACAAAGTGACTAAAAAAAAAGCGGAAATAGCTGAACTCGCCCCCCCCCCTTTTTTTTTTTTTTTTGAAGAATTGCTTATTTGGAATTTTTGACATTGATGTTAGGGTCTAAAAAAAGATAGATTCAGGGGCTTGGTGTTGCAAAAAAAGGCTTTGCGGAACTGAGGAGTGCCAAGCCTATCTTTGCGCTGGTCGATTCGCGTGACAGTGTCACTGCACTCGACCTTACAAAAATGAAAAAAAAAAAAAAACTTTATTTAGAATGGGAGGGGGGGGGGGGGGGCTGGAGCTGACAAAAAAATGTAACGGATTACAAGGAATCCGTTACGTCAAAAATGTAAGGGAATTAATGTAAAATTACCCAAGAAATTATGTAATTATTCCGTTACTAAATTACTGATAAATGTAAGGGATTACAAGTAATTTCGTTACTTGTAACGGATTACGTACAAGTCTGCTTTTACACTTGCGAAAAAATTGCTGCTGCCGAAGCGGTTTCGGCAGCAGCGGAAAACCGGAGGTGTTTACATCGATTTCTGCCGCCGGCGGCGCTTTCTCGTTTGTTCTCAGAGCGTCGCGTCTGCGTCGAGAAGTCGGAAGATTTTCTTTTGTCTGCTACTCTCGGCAACTCTCGGTGAGCTCACGGATTCGTTCGAAGTACGCCCGGTACGGGTAGGCTTAACGTTGTTGACGGAGGATCGTGCACAGCCGCGCTCGTTTCGCCACATAGAAAGAGGCGCGCCAAGATGGTGAAGCTCTACCACACTGAAGGACGAGACTACGATGATTCTGTATTTACTACTAGGTATATGTAGCAGGAGAGGCAGCGCAAACCAAAGAAGCGGCGGTGCGATGTCGTCGGCGACTCTTCGCCACGCACCCCGAATGAACGTACAAATCTTTCTTCAAGAGGACTCTTCCCGCATGAATAGCTGACCTCGTTTTGGGGATCCGCTGGCTTCCCTTACTTCTTTGGTCATTCCAGTGTTATTTTTGTGGTGTTTGAAGGATGTGTGTTTCCTTGAAGCCGGTTCTGGTTTAAACATTGTCGGGATACAGAGTGTCGGACATAGTCGCTCGTCGTAAAGTTATGCTGCTCAGTTTTAGATAGAATTTAAATAAACGCCACACGGAATAAGCTTTTGTGGCAAGGTACGTAAGTTTTATTATTTGAGGAGACTTCTCGAAAAGGTGTCAGGAGATCGAAACTTAGACGCGCACGACCCCGATAGCTATGCGATCACGCTGAAAACTTCCAAGACCACGACCATCAATTTCCCGTGCGCCGCACTTGCTGAGTAGCAGGAGGTACAGCACACACCAAACAAGCAGCGGTGCCACTGGTCATTCGTACATGACGCAACAAAACTGAGCGTGCACGCCTTCCACGTCCTGGCAGGTGAATGTTTATCGAGCCATGAGCGACGCCATTGATATAAAACAGAAAGGACCGGAAGAACGCACCGCGCAGCGCAACTTCCGGCCAACACTGATTGGCTCGCGTCAGGCGAAACGCGTCGTTTGACAGAAAAAAATGGATCCAGGACCGATGCTGATTTTCCGCAAGTAACGATCGGACTTCGCCACCTGGCTCCAAATTCCGCTCGTCACTGCCGCGTATCAGCCCGTGAATTGGCAAGTGTAAGCGCGTCAATAAGGTGCATTTACAGCCGCGAATTCGCGGATGGATCGGCGCTGGCGGCGAGCGGATTTTACAGCCGGGTGATGAAATCTGCTCGTCGCTGGCGGAAAGTTTGGATCGGTCCGGGACCTATATCCAGATTTTCCGACAGCGACCAGTCCGTTTTGCCACCAGGTTTCGAAATCCGTTCGCCACCAGCATGAACCCGCACGCGAATGCGGAAGGTTAAACGCGCCATAAGGTAATGATCCCCCGCTGACAAAAATACAGTCAGACGCCCCATGTAGCCTCTCGTCTTCATGCGCAGCTCCAAAAGCAGGTAATACTATCGCGTTAATGCCATACCATCAGCAGCCGCAGCACGTGCACGTTCGGCGGGCCACAGCACGAGCGCCGCAGTACCTGCTGCGACGTCAAGAGCCGAGCTTCGCCATTTATATGAACGCCATGCCGCAAAGGAGCCCATCGCAGACCGGCGGAATACTTCTAGACAAGAGCTGAGCTGCGCCTTTTGACGTAGAACTACGTCTTTCTCCGCGTTTTAAAGGGGGTGCAAAGTTGGGAAGTCGATGTATCGAAAACTTAGTCACGAAAGGGACGTCACACACGCGGCGCCTGCTGCCGAGAACCGCGCAGTGCGCACGCGCGTCCTTTCTTTTCTGCTGTCTTGCTCGTTTGCTCGCTTCAACGCGGCGCCGTCCTGTCTGGTTGAAACGGCAATAGACGCCGCTCCGGTAGCCGTGACTCCACAATCTTCGCTCATCGCTCTGGACAGCGGCCGAGCGGCCGAGCTCGCGTGCTCTGCGGCAGAGGCAGTTCACGCGACTCTCCCGCGTTACTCGGCGAAGCGTTAAAAAACAATCGCACGCAATTCCGCATATGCGACTCGGAGATGGCGGCGCGGGGCTCCACATTTGCCTCTCCCGGACTCCGAGCCACGGGCAATCGCATCTTGCACTCGACATCGTCGTGCGGCAGGAGCCCGTGGATGCTTAATACGTTCCGCGCGAGTGCAAGTATATACATTTCGCTGGTCGGTTTTTTGTAGCGTGAGCTACACTGGCCGAGGTTGAGCAGTTTCACGTGGCTCGCATAATGAGCCGTGCTCCGTGCTGCGCAAGCGCGAGGAGCAGTGACGTCACACGGCGCACAGCTGGCGGGGCGGACCCGCCGTCGCCGCGCGCTCCTCCGCCACGGCGCGCGCCTCGCCGATCTGCGCAAGTGCGAGGAGCAGTGACGCCACACGGCGCACAGCTGGCGTGCCGGAGCCACCGCAGCCGCGGGCTCCGCCGCCACCGCGCGCGCCTCGCCGATCTGCGCAAGTGCGAGGAGCAGTGACGCCACACGGCGCACAGCTGGCGTGCCGGAGCCACCGCAGCCGCGGGCTCCTACGCCACCGCGCGCGCCTCGCCGATCTGCGCAAGTGCGAGGAGCAGTGACGCCACACGGCGCACAGCTGGCGTGCCGGAGCGAACGCAGCCGCGGGCTCCGCCGCCACCGCGCGCGCCTCGCCGATCTGAGCAAGTGCGAGGAGCAGTGACGCCACACGGCGCACAGCTGGCGTGCCGGAGCCACCGCAGCCGCGGGCTCCTACGCCACCGCGCGCGCCTCGCCGATCTGCGCAAGTGCGAGGAGCAGTGACGCCACACGGCGCACAGCTGGCGTGCCGGAGCCACCGCAGCCGCGGGCTCCGCCGCCACCGCGCGCGCCTCGCCGATCTGCGCAAGTGCGAGGAGCAGTGACGCCACACGGCGCACAGCTGACGTGCCGGAGCCACCGCAGCCGCGGGCTCCGCCGCCACAGCGCGCGCCTCGCCGATCTGCGCAAGTGCGAGGAGCAGTGACGCCACACGGCGCACAGCTGGCGTGCCGGAGCCACCGCAGCCGCGGGCTCCGCCGCCACAGCGCGCGCCTCGCCGATCTGCGCAAGTGCGAGGAGCAGTGACGCCACACGGCGCACAGCTGGCGTGCCGGAGCGAACGCAGCCGCTGGCTCCGCCGCCACCGCGCACGCCTCGCCGATCTGCGCAAGTGCGAGGAGCAGTGACGCCACACGGCGCACAGCTGGCGTGCCGGAGCCACCGCAGCCGCGGGCTCCGCCGCCACAGCGCGCGCCTCGCCGGTCTTCGCATTCCATAGGAGTGACGTCATAGCCGCGACAGACGCACTGGCGCCGCCGCGTGCCAAGCTGTGTGCCTCTGTTGCGCAGTAGCCAAGTGCAATGCATGCGTCACGCAATGCATGCGTGACGTTTTGCATTGCTTAATGTCACAACTCAGATTGCGTTTCTTGGTCTAAACATATGTTTCTGCATCGTCATTCGCTGAGCTGCCTCCGTAAGTTGCGGTGATTGGCCCTCCGAGTGCTGTGCGTGAAAGTAGACGTACAGACATTTTTTAGAGTGTGATAGCGCCTCTCATTTTGTGCGCAATAGCTCACGCTACGCATATCCTGGCATAGCCGAGCTAAGCCACCGCAATTTTTTATGTTCGCTGTGTGCATTAGTCAGACATGGCGGGACAAAACGAAAGCCTTGCATGTGCGATAGCCCCCTTCTACTGGCAGATGCCGAGCACTCCGCGCTAGCGGTCATCGATCGGTCCGCGTCCGCCAGCTATCGGTCATGGGGTCAGTGGAACTCGCTGTTTGAGCAAATCGAGCGTGACGCTTGCAGCGCCGCCGTTTTCGGAGCGTCTGCCCGCGCTTCTTAACAATTTCCGTTCCCATTGCCATCTTGCTGAAAGCATCAGCTCCGGACCTGAAGCACCCCAGATTGTTTACTACTTGATTAACGGTGATTCCGACGGTAAGAGACAATTCATTTTTCTTTACAGTTTTATAAACCCGATAAAGACAAGTAGAAATACTTGTACGGGCAGTAGGATGCAATGAAGCACAATAACAAACACGGCTGCCGTAAAGCTATGTTCATCTAGGAAGGCGACTTCCACCTCCGCATTATTTGGCGTATTGTCTTCTAATTATTCGAATTACTTTGCAGAGACAACACAACGCACAAACGACATACCTCTTCATCCGAATAGGCGCGCACAACGTCTTCGACGTAGCACGAGATCTTGTACCTCTTTGCTAGCAAGGCGAACGACTCAAAAAGCACTTTGCCGAGAACGGCTGCCTCGTTGTTACTCCAGCTGGAGCTGGAGGATTTGGTATCTTTGTCATATTTGTCGCTGTCGCTGCTTTCGCTGTCCCTGCTTTTGATTAGACCTGCTAAAATTAACTTCAACCGTGACATCACCGCAGTATTCTCGGTCGATTCGTTCCTGACTAGAGGAACGAAAGCGAGCACAAGAAAGCCCTTCCAGCAAAACGAAACAAAAAAGCCACGAAACTCCCCCACTCCCTCGCGGGGAAATTTGATATCCAAACTGAAACTTTGCAAGGGACGACTGATCGTACTCCTCCGAAAAAGGCAGCGCGGAAGACTACCCTAGACCACTCGACGCGCTACGCCACTTTCACACGGTAGCAGGATCCGCTCGGCGAGCTCTCCACCGACTCCAGGTCTAGAAGCGGCACACGGAGATGTTGCTCGCATCTCGCGAGGGGAACAAGAATCCGATCGGCTAGCGCGCGCCGAGCACTCGCTATTTGCCAGGAAAAGGGGGTATGAAATATTTTCCGCCCGACGCAATCGCTATGAAGTGCTCAGGTAGTGAAAACGCATACGAAATTGGAAAGTGCTCGGGCGTAACCAAAACTGCTTTGAGGGCAATATCACCTCAGAGTCTTAACGCGTGGCAGTGTAACGCCTGCACGCTGCATGGTACAGCTTACTGCGCCTGACGATCGTTTCCCAATGTACACAGGGTATATATCAGCTACGAGTGGCTCCAGCGAAAATACTTCGGCAAAGATATTTTCAAAATTGAACACATGAGCAAGAGGCTGATGGACATCCTAAGCAGGCTGCAGTACATGAACATTTTGTGGAACCTCAGAATATTAAAAGAGACGTTGTCATGCTGAAGTTGGATCAACATTGGAAAGTGGTCGAAACGGCTGCAGAACACTAGAGCGGCATAACGGTTAAGAGTTGAGCTTGTTGGTACATACTTGTAAATATATCAGCTTGAACTTTTGAAATAACTAGAACACAAAGACAGAAAGGACAGATATGACACACAGCTGACTACCAACGATATTTTAGTGTAAACTTCTTCCTTGCGCATCGCTCCTTCCTTTTGAGTCCCAAGTGTAGCGCGATAAACCTATTTTATAAATTGCTTTACTCCACTATTAATGATCTCTTCCGATATTTACACTTATACAAAAAAATATATAGAAATCGTTTGCACAGTATTCCTAGCAAATTATTGCTCTTGAACTAACCCGCCACATGCTCGTGCTGTTGTTGTTTGGGGCGTGACATTCCGTAAGTATTGTCTTTCTTTTTTGTGTATGGTGATTGATGGCGTGATGACACAATCCTTGGCGTGCTCCTCGATGGCGAGCGCCTCGAGCATTTCGCGTGCATGAGGATTGTTGTTTCTTGCAAGAATGGTGGTACTGTTCAAACAGGTCGTTGATACATCGGCCTGTTTGGCCGATGTATCAACGACAGAGACCGTGAGCACGCAGCGTCTCTAAAGGGAACAGCGGCAGCACATCTGGCAGCTCATTGGAGGACATGCCAGTGCAGTGTAGCTTTGAACAGTACCACCATTCTTGCAAGAAACAACAATCCTCATGCACGCGAAATGCTCGAGGCGCTCGCCATCGAGGAGCACGCCAAGGATTGTGTCAGCACGCCATCAATCACCATACACCAAAAAGAAAGACAATACCTACGGAATGTCACGCTCCAAACAACAACAGCACGAGCATGTGGCGGGTTAGTTCAAGAGCAATAATTTCCTAGGGATACTGTGCAAACGATTTCTATATATTTTTCGTATAAGTGTAAATATCGCAAGAGATCTTTAATAGTGGAATAGGGCAATTTATAAAATAGGTTTATCGCGCTCCACTTGTGACTCAAAAGGAAGGAGCAAAAGCGCAAGGAAGAAGTTTACACTAAAATATCGTTGGTAGTCAGCTGTGTGTCATATCCTGTCCCTTCTGTCTTTATGTTCTAGTTATTTCTAAAGTTCAAGCTGATATATTTACACTAGAGCACATGCCACAAGAGCGCGGACATTACGGAGCCGACAGTAGAGCGCCACGACGTTAGCGCGCGCGACAGTAGAGCGCCGCCACGTTAGCGCGCGCGCGACACGACAGCGCCGCGACGTTAGAGCGTGCGACTCGAGAGGGCAGCGACATTTGCTCACGAGTCATTAAAACGCGCTTCACAAGAGCGCAGCATCTGTCCAGCGCGAGTGGCCTGAATAGATCGACCACTTGTTCGGGCATCGCCTGTTTTATGTGAAATTCGGGGGATTTATTTCGCGGCATTCAGAAAAGACATTGCTTAATGAATCGACGAAATGTTTGCTTGTGAGAAACCAAGAACTGTTGCAAAAAGGTGAAACGAAGAAAAAAAAAAAAGATTATTTGTAGCGTCCATTTTCGCAGAAACAAACATTGCAGCTGACCTAGCTTCATTAGTTCTCCCATTTTAATTGACAAAGTTCACCACCGACCTCACTAATTTTTATTTTAAACTATTTTAAAACGTTCAAAGGAAAGAAGCAACATGTAAATGCTTCCCCGTATTCTGAGGTTTTCAACATCAATTTCGGAAAAGGAGCTCTCGTGCAAAGTGTCATACCACAGCCATTCATATTGTCACGGTCATGGACATCACAATCGGTCATGGACGTCACAATACTATCTAAAATTATGTGAGGGACGTCTAAATAGCCACCAAATATATCGGAGCCCAAATGCCTGTCAAGAATAGACCGAATATAGCAAAAGTAATCTATTTATAGTTTATCCGAGAGGCGGTGAAGGAATCTTAGACTCGCTGCTCCACCCAACTGCAGATATTTCCGGTACCTATATGCCCCCATCACACTCCCCTACCCCCTTTTCTCTCCGATGCCAGTGAACAATAGCTTAAAAAGAGTCGTACCCGTTTTATTTTTACTTCTTATGAAAGGCATATTCAATCAATTAAAATCACCAATGCTCCGATTCGATGAGTCGCAGAATTTTGTTCTGTCTATGGAGCCGCAGGTACATCATACATTTTGCTGCGTTCTCTATACTAAGGTGCGCTCTCGTGTCGCGCGCTCAACTGGTAGTGCGCTCGCGTTTCGTGCGCTCAATGGATCGTGCGCTCTCGTGTCGCGCGCTCAACTGGTCGTGCGCTCTCGTGTCGCGCGCTCAATTTGTCGTGCGCTCAACTGATCGTGCGCTCTGGTGTCGCGCGCTCAATCGGTCGTGCGCTCTCGTGTCGCGCGCTCAACTGGTCGGGCGCTCTCGTGTCGGGCCCTAAATTGGTCGTGCGGTCTCGTGTCGCGCGCTCAACTGGTCGTGCGCTCGCGTGTCGTGTGCTCAACGGGTCGTGCGCTCTCGTGTCGCGCGTTCAACTGGTCGTGCGCTCTCGTGTCACGCGCTCAATCGGTCGTGCGCTCTCGTGTCGCGCGCTCAACTGATCGTGCGCTCTGGTGTCGCGCGCTCAATCGGTCGTGCGCTCTCGTGTCGCGCGCTCAACTGGTCGGGCGCTCTCGTGTCGGGACCTAAATTGGTCGTGCAGTCTCGTGTCGCGCGCTCAACTGGTCGTGCGCTCGCGTGTCGTGCGCTCAATGGATCGTGCGCTCTCGTGTCGCGCGTTCAACTGGTCGTGCGCTCTCGTGTCACGCGCTCAATTCGTCGTGCGCTCTCGTGTCGCGCGCTCAACTGATCGTGCGCTCTGGTGTCGCGCGCTCAATTGGTCGTGCGCTCTCGTGTCGCGCGCTCAACTGGTCGGGCGCTCTCGTGTCGGGCCCTAAATTGGTCGTGCGGTCTCGTGTCGTGCGCTCAATGGGTCGTGCGCTTTCGTGTCGCGCGCACAACTGGTCGTGCGCTCTCGTGTCACGCGCTCAATCGATCGCGCTCTCTCGTGTCGCGCGCTCAACTGGTCGTGCGCTCTTGTGTCGTGCGCTCAATTGGTCGTGCGCTCTCGCGTCGCGCGCTCAACTGGTCGTGCGCTCTCGTGTCGCGCGCTCAACTGATCGTGCGCTCTGGTGTCGCGCGCTCAATCGGTCGTGCGCTCTCGTGTCGCGCGCTCAACTGGTCGGGCGCTCTCGTGTCGGGCCCTAAATTGGTCGTGCGGTCTCGTGTCGCGCGCTCAACTTGTCGTGCGCTCGCGTGTCGTGCGCTCAATGGGTCGCGCGCTCTCGTGTCGCGCGTTCAACTGGTCGTGCGCTCTCGTGTCACGCGCTCAATTGGTCGTGCGCTCTCGTGTCGCGCGCTCAACTGATCGTGCGCTCTGGTGTCGCGCGCTCAATCGGTCGTGCGCTCTCGTGTCGCGCGCTCCACTGGTCGGGCGCTCTCGTGTCGGGCCCTAAATTGGTCGTGCGGTCTCGTGTCGCGCGCTCAACTGGTCGTGCGCTCTCGTGTCGTGCGCTCAATGGGTCGTGCGCTTTCGTGTCGCGCGCACAACTGGTCGTGCGCTCTCGCGTCGCGCGCTCAACTGGTCGTGCGCTCTCGTGTCGCGCGCTCGACTGATCGTGTGCTCTGGTGTCGCGCGCTCAATCGGTCGTGCGCTCTCGTGTCGCGCGCTCAACTGGTCGGGCGCTCTCCTGTCGGGCCCTAAATTGGTCGTGCGGTCTCGTGTCGCGCGCTCAACTGGTCGTGCGCTCGCGTGTCGTGCGCTCAATGGGTCGTGCGCTCTCGTGTCGCGCGTTCAACTGGTCGTGCGCTCTGGTGTCACGCGCTCAATTGGTCGTGCTCTCTTGTGCCGCGCGCTCAACTGATCGTGCGCTCTGGTGTCGCGCGCTCAATCGGTCGTGCGCTCTCGTGTCGCGCGCTCAATCGGTCGTGCGCTCTCGTGTCGCGCGCTCAACTGGTCGGGCGCTCTCGTGTCGTACCCTAAATTGGTCGTGCGGTCTCGTGTCGCGCGCTCAACTGGTCGTGCGCTCTCACTAGTCGTGCGCTCAATGGGTCGTGCGCTTTCGTGTCGCGCGCACAGCTGGTCGTGCGCTCTCGTGTCGCGCTCTCAATTGGTCGCGCTCTCTCGTGTCGCGCGCTCAACTGGTCGTGCGCTCTCGGGTCGTGCGCTCAATTGGTCGTGCGCTCTCGCGTCGCGCGCTCAACTGGTCGTGCGCTCGATTGGTCGTGCGCTCTCATGTCGCGCGCTCAATTGGTCGTGCGCTCTCGTGTCGCGCGCTCAACTGATCGTGCGCTCTGGTGTCGCGCGCTCAATCGGTCGTGCGCTCTCGTGTCGCGCGCTCAACTGGTCGGGCGCTCTCGTGTCGGGCCCTAAATTGGTCGTGCGGTCTCGTGTCGCGCGCTCAACTGGTCGTGCGCTCGCGTGTCGTGCGCTCAATGGATCGTGCGCTCTCGTGTCGCGCGTTCAACTGGTCGTGCGCTCTCGTGTCACGCGCTCAATTGGTCGTGCGCTCTCGTGTCGCGCGCTCAACTGATCGTGCGCTCTGGTGTCGCGCGCTCAATCGGTCGTGCGCTCTCGTGTCGCGCGCTCAACTGGTCGGGCGCTCTCGTGTCGGGCCCTAAATTGGTCGTGCGGTCTCGTGTCGTGCGCTCAATGGGTCGTGCGCTTTCGTGTCGCGCGCACAACTGGTCGTGCGCTCTCGTGTCGCGCGCTCAATCGATCGCGCTCTCTCGTGTCGCGCGCTCAACTGGTCGTGCGCTCTTGTGTCGTGCGCTCAATTGGTCGTGCGCTCTCGCGTCGCGCGCTCAACTGGTCGTGCGCTCTCGTGTCGCGCGCTCAACTGATCGTGCGCTCTGGTGTCGCGCGCTCAATCGGTCGTGCGCTCTCGTGTCGCGCGCTCAATCGGTCGTGCGCTCTCGTGTCGCGCGCTCAACTGGTCGGGCGCTCTCGTGTCGGGCCCTAAATTGGTCGTGCGGTCTCGTGTCGCGCGCTCAACTGGTCGTGCGCTCTCACTAGTCGTGCGCTCAATGGGTCGTGCGCTTTCGTGTCGCGCGCACAGCTGGTCGTGCGCTCTCGTGTCGCGCGCTCAATTGGTCGCGCTCTCTCGTGTCGCGCGCTCAACTGGTCGTGCGCTCTCGGGTCGTGCGCTCAATTGGTCGTGCGCTCTCGCGTCGCGCGCTCAACTGGTCGTGCGCTCGATTGGTCGTGCGCTCTCATGTCGCGCGCTCAACTGGTCGTGCGCTCTCGTGTCGTGCGCTCAATTGGTCGTGCGCTCTCGTGTCGCGCGCTCAACTGGTCATGCGCTCTCGCAACATGCGCTCTAGTGTAAAGCACGCTACTCTCGCAGCGCCCTCGTGTCGTGCGCTCTAACGCCGGCGCTTTCGTGTCGCGCGCTCTAAGGGTGCCCTTCCGGTCAAAACATACCTGGTACGTCTATGAAAATCTTGTCTGCAAACTATGATGAACTTCATCCTAGACTGTAAACTCAGAGCGTTGCAATCAAAGAACCAAGGAAGTGGTCGGGGGAATAGACTACTTTTAAAAAATCCGTGCGTGCAACGCTGCGCGTTGCATTAGGGCGGTCTTGGGTAGTAGCGCGTTACTAGTAACGCGTTACTGTAACTTCGTTACTTTTCCAGTAACTTGTAACTGTAACGAGTTACTTTTTTAAGAATGTAACTTGGAACTGTAGTTCGATTACTTTTTTTTAGGTAACGATGAAAGTAGCGACGCTAGTTTTGCCGTTACTTTTCAGTTTTTTATGACTAATATATCATTGAGCGAGTATAATCTAGCTATTCCTTGCACTTTCTAGATTGTCTATTCCGATATTTCGAGTGTCAGTTGGCCTTGCACAAACGTGGGAATACGTTTTTCCTCGCGACTCACGACTCGAATATAGCCACGTGTAGATTTGATGGGAAAAAAAAGAAGAAAAGAAGAACCTAGTTATCTTTACGCAGGTGCTTGTCCTTTCTGACTGAACACTTACATTTTAGTATCTTGGAGCACTATCTCTGTTGCGTTTGTTATTTCGTTTTTTTTTCTGCGCACGCTTTTTAATAGTGTGAATCAACAGTGACAACAATACACGTGGAGGGCACTTCGTATGTTTCGTATTGTAATTTGCGTCCCTACTCCGGCGTGGTGTCAACAGTGGAGGCAAAATTTACTGTTTGCGCGGGGTTTGTTTATGGCTTGCCGTGTACGTACTGAACTATATCCAATGACTCCATGAACCCAGCGCAACCGTCAACGAGCAAGCAATGTGCTAGTGCTACCAAGGATAGGGATATTGATGAGAACAAAGAACGAGCATGAACGGCGTACAGACAGTATTTTGTTGTGGTGAAGGGGGTTCTTAACAATTTGACCGCAGCATGTAAACTTTGCAACTAGGAGTACCCTGACATCAAGTCTTCGTGTTCAAATCTCAGAAAACACATTTAGTTGAATTTTGGACATTATTCTTTTTATAATATTGACTAATTTTCCAGCTAAACTATGAAGTTAAAGTTTACCGCTATGGTGAAAGCCTGACTGATTCGTGTCTGTATTTGTTTTCTTTCAGACACTAGTTTTTCCTAACTTTTTTGTGTTATCGAAAGGTAACTGAAAAGTAACGTCGTTACTTTTTGGAAGTAACTGTAACTGTAACGAGTTTCTCTTTTGTTCCGGTAGCTGTAACGGTAACTTCGCTACTTTTTCTGAAAGTAACTGTAACTGTAACGAATTACTTTTTAAAAGTAACTTACCCAAGACTGCATTAGGGTACCTCTTTTGCAATGGAGATTAGTAGCATACTTTCGGTTTCGATCATGACGTTTAAAGGCAAGCTGAAACACTTCTTTCAAAAAATTAGATAAAGGTTCATTCTAGCGTAGTTTTATCCCGTGAACCTGAGTATCACGATCATTTCCCGCAAAGATGTAACTAAACGCGAGAAAACACGAAAAACGTCCGACTCGTTGCGTCATAAGAGGATCTTTCGGCCGCCAAGCGCGTCTCGCTCGCTGAGGGCCGAGCGTGCAATTGCAAGCTTGCCAGGTATATTCTCCCGAACTGGCACCAATCGTGACGTATGTTTCTGTCCTTTTTTTAAAAGATAGCGAGAATGCGCGTGCATCGTTTTAAGAGGCGCTGAAGATGCACGAGAGCGCAGATTCCAAAAACTTCTCTTGTGACGTCACGTTTCAGAAAGAAGGACCTTCAGTGGCACTTTGAAGATCATTTTCTGCCGCTTCCATGCACCGAATCGAAAACTAATTTGGACATTCGAGATCCTGGGGTCATATGAAGACGGTTTAATTGTGTTTCCTCAAAAAAAAAAAAAAAAGTAGCTTCAGCAGTCAGCGCTCGCTTGGATTGCGCCCATTCATCTTCAAGAGAGCCACCGTTGAAACACGGACTTCCAGTGGTCGTAAGGACCTGCCTTGGCTAAGCGAGGTGTATAGAGTAGGGTTGGACGCGTCCTGTATGTTTCTGGCTGCCTGGCTAGCACTCCAAAGTGAAGCGTAACCCTCCCGGCAAACGGATATCTTCAGAAGCCCATTGACGAGATGGAACAGGATGGTTGGAGCAGCGTACTTCTTCCATATGCACCTTTGTAGTTTTGTTTTTATGCGCACAAATAATGAAACGTCGGGAGCTTCCCCCAAGAACGTGCCGCAGCATTTCATCCGTATTGCTAGGCAAGACTTACGATTTATAAAATTTAAGGAACGTCATATATTCTGAAATGCACGCACCGTACTTGATCCTAAAGGG
Organism: Ixodes scapularis; assembly: GCF_016920785.2. NCBI lineage: Eukaryota > Metazoa > Arthropoda > Arachnida > Ixodida > Ixodidae > Ixodes > Ixodes scapularis. The sequence continues at coordinate 176,175,388 of NW_024609846.1, read as the reverse complement.
ATGCCGTGAAGTGAGTTCGGCCAATCGAAACCGAAACTGTGGGCAAGGGGCTCTCAAGATGCTTTGCACGGCACTATGCCGCCAGGATCGCTTCGAATTTGCAAGAGGTCTTTTGGAAGCTAGAGTAGACCAGCAGGACCTGGAAATCTGAGAATTCAGTGGACAACGCAGAGCAAGTACTGTCGTCGCAAAAATATGAAAACTCACGTAATCGCAAAACGTTCAAACAAAATTGTTTTAGAAATTGCAAAAAAAAATCAGCTCTCACAACTTGCCTATGAGGACATGGAGAATGCTCACCGCCTCAGGACAGGAGAAAAGGAAACAGCTGCAGTCCTTGTGAGGTCTCCAGAAAGGAGAACTAGCGACATCTGGATGACGAAGCGTGTGACTTTGCAAAGCGAAAAGATTTTTATTAACGAGAACCTCACGAAATCACTCAGTACTTTACTGTGGACTACCAGAGAATGTACACAAGCAAAAGCATACAAGTTTGTCTTAGAAAAACTGCAAGATTTTTGTGAGACAGAAAGAAAAAAATGAACCTTTGATTGGGGCTGGTTGGTACATATTGATTGAAAGGTCAAAAGGCGCAAACTGAAACCACACGAAAAAAGACACACGTGCGACAGGGACAAGCGGTTGTCCTTGTCGCACATGTGTACTTTTTCGTCCTGTTTCAGTTCGCGCCTTTTAACCTTTTAATATAAAAAGAAGACACCGGTGCAATTGGTATCGAGTGCGAAAAGGATACGGCTAGAATAACGTAGAAAACTAGCAATGGAGAGCACCTTCGTTCTTTTCTAAGAGTTTGAGACTTATACTGCACACTTACTAACAGAAAACAATACCGACCGGGTAAAACTCAGTTAGATGCATGTGAACGTTAGAAGTTTACCGAAACATTTGGACGAACTATTGGTTTTGTTGTCTAAAAGTGTTTCCTCCCTGGACGTACTGATATCAAGCAAAATTTACCTTAGTTGAATTTCATCCACACTTTGTGTACCGAGAATGAAGAAGGGCAGGGAATTTGATAATGGTTGTTTGACTGAGAATATCAACATTTCTTTTAATCACGCAGAAGTGTGCACAATTTCTGTTTAGAAAGCATCGATTTCATGCATTTTATGCGCGGTCTACCGGAGACCTAATTCAAATAAAAGCAGTTATGTGATAAATTATTAGTATTATTACACCTTTGCGATAACAACAATCACATCAATGTTGCTGGTGATTTTAATATAGGTGTTTTAAATAAAACAAAGTATGGAACTTCAAAATATTTGGACACTTTCTTCTTCGGTCTTGGGGATGTAATACACGACGAGACGTGAGAAGTTTGTTACGGTAGCACGATCAGTAAGACATGCATTGATACATAGTAACTAGAATTATCAATGTGACTTTAGTCTCTTTGTCAATTGAACAGAAGTCTGCAGACCATTATTTTACAGCACTTTACAAGGGGCACATTCAACCGTAATATCTTTAAAGCAGCCATAGATAACAAAAAGAAAAACAATCAAATCAGCAGATGGGACTGGAATTTAATAATAATAAAAATAACTATTTTACATCGAATAATGAGGGTCCCAAAGAAAAAAATCTGCAGTAGGCAGCTTGACTGGTTCTCGGGACCCTTACACTGGTCAGCAGCAAGCACGCGGGAAAATACAGAAAAGACAAAGTATACATTGAAACCGTTGCACATCTACGGTTGGCATTTGTACAAACCAATGTTTACCCAAGTGCAAAATATAGAATGAAAATAAAATAACGTACAAAAATCTAAGCGCAGGTCTTTGAAAGTTAGACTATCAAAATCAACATTGTCAATGCAAAGACTATTTATCAAATGTGGGAGTGTGAAATTTAACATTTGATAGCCATAATTTGTTCGTTGCGTGACCACACTTCATTTCTCTACATAGCGGGTAGAATAATGTGGGAAAATTTTCCTTAACGACGCAAGTCTTTCCAGAAAGCACGAGCCCCTTCTTTCACTTTTAAAACTGGTACCGAGTCTGTACTGATATATTTTATAAACGTTAATTATTTTACAGTTCTTGAATAAATTGTCAAAATGAAAGACACCTCGCATATTACATATTCCTCTCAATATCTTTTTCCGTAGCAAAAACAGTTTTCCTATATTAGTCATTGTAGATGTGCCCCAAATAAGAAGAAAATATGTTAAATGGGAATAGAATAGTGATTTGTAGAGCAACAATTTAACGCTCGTCGGTAAAAGAGATCGGTAGCGATTTACGATTCCCACTACCCGAGCAAGGTTTGGAACAATATAGTTGATGTGATTATCGCAGCTTATTGTCTCACTAAAAGACACTCCAAGAGGTTTGAAACAACTAACGATTTCGATGGGATACGAGTCAAAGCGGAGAGCCTTCAATATAATCAGGTACCTATTTTTTAGTCGACAAATGACTGCTTTCGCCTTATTAATATTTATTGTTAGTCATCTGCTATCCCCTCAGCCTTATATATTTCATAAAGTAAAGTTCGCCATATAAATTAATTCGTCATTCAATATTGTTACGTGACCATGTTACCGCTTATAATTTACTTGTAGGCAAGTGTAAGCGATATATAAAAACTGTTCAAAGAGAGTAAATTTGGCGCAAAGAAGACAAAGTAATGTTTGAATTAATGACGAAATTTTTGATATATGGCATCAGAAGGATACCTTATGGCACTTATATAAACTAAATTCTAGAGACTCTGCTTTTACAAGTTAATTTCGCACATAACAAAATAGGCTGAATGCTAAAATTAGACTAGCAAATAAAAATAATTGCATAGCGAAGTTCGCTCCCATAGGAAATGCAAGAAAAACACTGGGATTTCGTAAATGAGTTGGTCGGCAGAAAATGAAAAAAATAACACTAACGATAGAATCAAGAAGGCCTTTTCCGGTCTAAATTACTATTCGCGAATAGAGAAATCGCACTGCAACAATTTTATTATTACCTAACAAGTCCTAAGGCACAGGACAGTACATAGACATAATAAACAAGAAGACGAAGATGATTGTCTCAATAGAAATAAATGAGCACAACCTTATCGATACAATAATTTCAATGTCAATTACAAACGTGCCTGGTATAGATTACATTTCTGTTCGGGATCGTGATACGATATAATTTGCCAAAGTCAAGGGTAGCTAAAGGCTGCGTGCGATAGTTAACACATGTCTAACGACTGAAAAAATTCTGGAGGGTCTACAATATTGGTTGTAACATCGATATATAAAAGCGGCAGTAAAAGTAATTTAGAAATATTAGACCAATTTGAATGCTTCAAGTGATATCTCAAATTTAGAAAACTGGGTTCAAATTAGTATAGATGATTTTCGTAAAATATTTATTTCATAAGTAACGCTCAATATGGCTTCTGACAACGAAAATTACAATTTTACTATTAGAAGACATCTCAGACTTTGTGAATTCAACGTTTGAAAATAATAAAGTGGCGCCTGGTTTCTTCTTGGATTTGTCCGAGGTTTTCGACACATATAGTATACTTTTTTTAACGAAATTGAATAAGCATGTCTGCAGAGGTGCGTTTGTAAGTTGTTTTACTATCTCACGAACAGGTTTTTTACGGTTAAAGTTGAAATCGGTGTAAGCAAAAAAAATGACCGTATCTCCGCGTGATCAATGATGTTGATTGGGGCGAAGCTCTTGTGGTGCTTGTCTGCGTAGACGCTGAGCCGTAGCATGCCGAGCCCTTCGTTCGTTTTCATCCATGTCAGAAAGAGAATGTGTGGTATGGAACGAGGTTATATACGCATTCGAGCATTTGACCGCAGCGCCCTCTCGTCCATAAACCTTGAGCCAATGCATGCAAAGATTAACGTGATTATATACGCATTTGACAGCAGCGCCCTCTCCTGTATAGACGTTGAGCGGCTATACAGGAGAACTGGGGGGTGACATCCCCAGCTCTTCAGTTACTGCCACATCTCAGAGCCCCCTATTCGTCCCGCAGTCGTGGCCGAGTGGTTAAGGCGATGGACTAGAAATCCATTGCGGTCTCCCCGCACAGGTTCGAATCCTGTCAAATGCGCAAACACTTTTTTTTTCATCATTCTTTTTATTTTTCCTACACGAGCACGTGAGCACGTGAGCTCACGGGCACGTGAGCTCACCAACACGATAACGAGCACGAGCACCAGTAAGGTCGATGCGAGCACGGACGCCGGACGGACAAGGGTAGACCCTGAGGAGCTTCGCCCCTAAAAGCTGCGAATCGATTGTGGAAGCCACATGGAAGCTCATTAGGTCCAGTAATTGTTATTATCTGTTGGCAATTTACAAGGGAATATTATTAGGGCTGGGCGTCGATTAAAAGTTTTAACTCTATTAATTTCCATTTTTTAATCGATTTGGGGTCGTTTACTAGTAAAAAAAACGGTCGGCGAAACCGCGAGTCTGTTCACCAATGACGAAGCGCATTTTTCGGTAGCCAATGTGCGCCAAATGAAATAACCTGCACACATACTTTAGGGTCATCTTTTTTATTAGGAAGTTTTAGTAGATTATTCCCATGACTCCGATAGCAATACCCGATACTTCGCCGACGCCTTTAAGGATGCATAATATTGTTATCGGAGGTATCGAAACAATCAACTAAGACTGCCTATATTTCCTTCGTGTGAGTATTGCGAGAGCAAAAAACCACCAAAGCGCAGAGTCAAGTTAGCGCGGTGCGAGCATGGGTGATACCCTTCATCATAAAAAACAGCGAGAAAAAAAAACAAAAAAAACGACGACGACGGAGTAGAAACACACGGGACGCCCTCGATGTTTTGTTTTTTTTTGGCTCTGTTTTCAATTAATCAAGCTGGCGACCATCAACGAACAGAATGGCAAAGCCCGGCAAACGGAGCTTTCCCATTTAAAGTTAACAGTGAAGGCGCAGACATCCGGGATCCAAGAGATGCGGGTCGCTCTAAACAACAACGAGCAGCACAGCCGTCTGCCAAACCTGGAAGGGCACGAACGTCCTGTCTCACCTGATGAAGATCTTATGTCGTTTGCTGAGACTCTATCGAAAAAGCTGAAGATCTCATACTCTTAGAAATGTGACATCCTTGATCTTCACCGCTTGCCAGTCAAACATGCATAGAACCCACCGATTCTGATCAGATTCGCGTCTGTCCACATGAAGGAATCCTGGATGGCAGCGCAGGGTACGCTTCGCTCGCTGTATCAACATAGCTCTCATCCCAAATTGTACCTAAATAACACCCTGACCCACGCGAACAAGGAGCTGTTCTGGCGGGCAAGACAGAAGGGCAAGGAACAGCGCTGCAAGTTCGTCTGGGTAACCAGAGCGAAAATCTACGCAAATAAGGGTGGGTTTTCCACCTTTGAGATTTAACAGTTCGCGAGACCTTGAAAAGATTCTTTAGATCTGTGGTAGATCTAACTCAGGTTTCATATCTTTCATCTCTTCGAAATTTCTTTGGATAATGTGATGAAACGTTTTTTGCTGTAGTAAACGTTAATATTCGGAGTATAGGCAAACATTGGACAGGATTCAAAATTACCTATTTATACTTTCGAAATCACCTTTATTACCTTTTCGAAATTACCGAAGAAGGTATTGCCTCTTTAGTAATTGTTTTAACAGAAATTAGCATCCCCTCTTCTGCTACAGATCAATTCTCTATACCGGGGTACCGTGGTACCTTTTCCACTCGAGATATTGGTTATGGTGGTGGTATCGCGGTTTGCGTGAGTGACAAATGGTCAATTTCAAATATTTCGTTGACGCTCACTTAGGCCGAGTTCATTGCCTTTTCTGTGGAGAATGCAATCAATTCCATATGTTTGCTCGCAGTGTATTGACCACCGTCCACAAATATGGGTTTTTGTCTCGAGGGATTTGAATAAAGCATTACTGATTTGAGTTCGTATAGTCAATTATGCATTATAGAAGACTTTAATATTGACATCTTGAATGAGTCCAGATCTAATGATTGCAATTACCTCAACATTTTGGCAATCACGGTTTTGAGTCCGTTATTTATTGTCCAACGCGTGAAGCGTTCCTTTTAGGCAGACTTGTTTCCTCATGCATTGACCATATTAACCTAAGAACATTTTCGACTGTTCTGAAATCAGCAGTTATTAGGAAGAAACTTGCCAACCACTACTTTGTGGCCTGCCGCTGGTCAATCGGCGTTCTTAAATTGTGCGAAACATCAAGTCGCATTCATGTTACAAGTATCGACACCACTGCTTCTGATAAGGTAATCTCAGCTTTTGACTGGAACCACTTTTTGAGGACCGTTAACTACACAGACGTTTATTCAAAGTTTGTGCTGGTTTTCAATCAGTTCTATGAACGATGTCGGAGAGAAATATTCGTAAGGAAACGCAACCCTGATCTTGTATGGATCAATGCGAATATTTTAGATGATATAAGGGAAAAAATGCACTATGGGTTCGTTGCCGTCGTTCACCCAATGATGCACACCTTCGAATAAACTTGAAATCCTGCCGTAACAAAGTAAACATGATGATTCGGTCAGCTAAGCGCATTTATTATCACAGTAAATTCTTCCAAATTCATTCGGATGCACGTAAAACTTGGTCTTTGATAAATGAACTCCTGGACACCAAAGACACACCGTTGACGATACATTGAAACGACACTTCGCCGATAATTTGCGATCGGTTGTAAAAGATTTGAACGTTTTTTTGTTTGTTTTTTTGCTATTTCTTCTGGTCAGGCGAGAGATAGCCTAGATGGAGCTGATAACCTGCCTCTTCCTCAGCGTTCTTTGCAACTCTTCAGGAAGCTTATCTATATTCCATTTTGTCTAGTTTCGAGAACAACTCACCTGGTATAGACCGGATTCGTTTATCTGACCTCCGCAGAAATATAGGCATTCTGAAAGACGTACTTCTATTTACGGTAAATGGTTTTATTGAAACCAAGCCACTTCCCGATGAACTTAAAACATCTATACTGCGTCCTTTGTATAAGGTGGTACCAGAAACAATATTGCAAACTATCATCCGATTTCTTTCTTGCCAGTCATTGCTCAGATCCTTCAAAAACATGTATACAATTACATCTTGTCGAGAAAAAAATAAGACCTTATCTCCAACTCAATTTGTTTTTTTGGAAGGAAAGTGCACTCAGCCTCTTCTAGAAGATTTTGCAGATCACCTATACTCAGCATTCGATCACAATCTTGTTACCTCCGCACTATTCTTAGATGTGTCTGAAGCTTTTTACACAGTAAGCCGTACGAGACTGTTGAAGAAACTGTACAGCCTAGGTTTTCGTAGTTCATTTTTTTCCCTCCTTAAAAACTATTTTTCTCAACGTTCTCAACTGGTGTGCGCATCTGGATTTCAGAGATTTGGAACTGAACTAAAAGCCGGAGTACCACAGGGGTCTATTCTATCAGCTCTTTTGTTTAATATTTTTGTCAATGACATCGCCACCGGGATGTAAGCTCTATCGCGAACGCGGACGACACTGTAATTATGACCCAACACATAAACTATGCAAATGCCATCAGCCAGTTGCCATCTCAAGCGATAGCAATTATGCACTGGATAAAAAAAAAACCTTCTTGATATAAATGTTAAAAGCACAAAACTAGTATGCTTCTATAATCCACTCAAAACAGTCACTCTCGATACTCCATTAGTTCTGCACTCTTCTTTCTGCCTTCAATGCAACTACATTCCGGTTGAGTATACAGATAGTGTGAAGTATCTAGGCATATATTTTGATAGCGGTTTGAAATGGAATGTTCATTTAACATATATTCGCAACAAATTGAGAAGTATTAGTTGCCTATTATATAATACAAAATAGGTTTTCCTGTATCTGTTCGAAGAATCATGGCCCATTCGCTTGCATATAGCGTCCTTCGCTACTCCATCACCGTTTTCCGTCATTCTTCTGACTTTTGGAGAACCAAAAAACCAAAGTGGACTGCATCCCGAAAGCTATCCTGAAAAGTGTTTCTTATAAACTTAAAATACCTGACAACGCTAATCTTTTCAATTATGTGCAACTACCTAACTTCTCAACCCTCTATGTTCATTCAGTGGTATTGTGGCACTTTTGGAATTCTGATTTCAAAATCTCAAGCCCACCCTCACGTGATCTTCGACATAGGCACCCTTTTCAGATACCTCTTTCTTGCACTTGTTATGGCGAAAGTACTCGTGCGTTCTATGTACCGTATATTTTTTCTCACATGCCACCGGAACTTCTAAGACAAACATCGTTGGGCAAAGTTAAAAAGATGCTTAAAGGTATTTCGTTTTAATAGGTAAATATTGGTTTCGGTCCTTATCTTGTTCATAATCTGGAACATTAATAGGTCTTCTGCTGTTGTTCAAACGGACGAATTCAAAAAATGACTGTCTTCGAAGCACCTCCTCGGTCTAGTGTTTATTTCTTTTTCTTCTGTCGCCTTTTTGGGCTGGCGCGTGGCCTACTGTGCAGGCCTGGCTTGCTGCTGGGCTCGCCTCAGCCTATGTCGCCACAGAGGTCCCCCCCCCCCCCCCCCCCCCTTAGTGTCCTGGTGGTAGAGGCTGAAGCAGGATACGAATATGACAGGGAGAGGAAAGAGAAAAAAATGTATATATGTCTGTCGCGGCGGAGGCTCACGTATCTTCAAGAGCAGCGGTCTTGGAATGAGGTTTAGGCAGAAATCGTCTAGTCTCGCAGATAATTGTTGTATCAGAATCATACATTTAATCTTAAGGGTGTGTCCAAAGATTCGTGCTGGCGGGGAAACTCTGAGTGCTATGACGTTGGGGCCCACGTCACCTTCTTAGGTTGGATGTGGTATATTTCAGGTGACTCCGTTCCTGAAAACAATGTGGTTGATGAAAGAGAGGGCGAAGGCGTGCCGGTATAGGCAGGTTTGATCCTATCGACTGTGACGACTTGCTGACGGCCGTTGACGTCCAATGTCCTTGTTTTCATAGAGCGTTGGAAACTTTTGAAGGGTACATCGTACGCCGGAGTAAGGCTCTTTTTGATGAGTTCACTGCGCACGAAAACTTGTGTGCACGACTCTAGATCTTGAGACCTGAAGAGCTTTCGGTGAGACGAGTGTCGAGGGGAAGTTGGCTGGATATGTCGAAATAACTCGCGCAATCTATTCACGTAGGTTGACGGAGATGATACGTTCTCATCCTGTGGGGGTGAAAAACTACCCTTGGAGCCTAGTTGTGGCACCGTATACTAGCTCGGATGATGTGAACCCGAGATCATGCTTGAAGGCACATCTTATGCTCAGGAGAACCAGGGGAAGATGTTGAAGCTAATGAGTGTGGTCATCTTGAGCTACGAGCGCAGCCTTGAGTTGACGGTGTAGACGCTCCACCATCCCGTTGGCGGGAGGGTGGTATGCTGTGGTCAGGATGTGGCGCGCACCAAGGAGTTGGGAGCGGAGTACTCTCTCACCCGATCTCCAAAGTTCGCCAATTGATCCAGGGGCATGTCTTCGGCCGCTGCCAGAATGGGTACCATGCTGTGTGGCAAGCGCTGCACAAAATAGCTCACGGAGGAGCGATGTATCGGCATCGGCAGTCACGTCAACCGTAGGTTGCCGCATCCGGCGCAGTAGCTGGGAGGGACGTTGATAGCCGAGCTCTTCCATGTTGAGCAGGTGTTGAAGTCGGCTGCGCTCTGACGGGGTCTTCCGGGATAGAATGGCTGCCTTAAGAAGGTCGTACTGGTTCGGTGTGGCCGGAGCTGCGAGGATGTCTTCTAGCTCGTCGGCAAGTTCTGCTGGCAGCGACGAGACTACGTGGAGGTACTTCGTTGCTTGTGAGGTGATGGGATGGAGCTGGAATTGTGCCTCAACCTGCGCAAACCAAACCGTAGCGTTCTTTGCCCAAAATGTCGGCAGCTTGATTTGGAATGCCGCCAAAGATCCCGATGTAATTGCTTCCGCCACAGGCAATTCACCGTCAGCCAAATCCTTCTTTATAGAGAGTGAATAATCGTGAAGGAGTCGTTCGTCCGGGTAAGCATTTTAACTAATATTATCTACAGAGTCTACAATGTCAGTCCTGGCTTGCCCGAATGAGCTCCTAAGAAGGCCCTGACGACACCCATTGCAACTCCCACTCTCTGCAAATCGACATCCATCCTGGCCGCTTCAACGGATCACTGCATGACCAACGGCCGAGGCTCAAATTTCATCTTGGATCTATCGCCTGACATGATTTAAGAAACGCTTTCACTCATCACGCAAAAACGACCAGCCACCATCACATTGGTTCTTCGAACCCGCCGTAGCGCACCCTACGAGTACCCCGTTCGGCACCGCTACATCGGTTCCTCTATGGCTTCATCTGAGCAAACATCTGCGACCCATCTGGTGGCCGTTGGATAAGTTGTCCAGGCTCTTCAGACACACACGCCGGTGTTGTTGCAACTCCACAGCCAGTCACGCACTCTACAATAACTGCCATTTAGAGCGCAGCTCTTAGGGGCCCGTTCCCGGCTTGAGTGGCGTCGGCGTCGCCGTCGGCGTAACCAAGGTCATCCCAAAGTCACGTGGCCCCCAAGGTCACGTGACCCCCAAGGTCACCCCAAGGTCACGTGACCCCCAGAGGTCACGTGACCCCTCCCCCAGGGTCACGTGACCCCCAAGGTCACGTGACACCCAAAGTCACGTGACCCCTCTGAAGTCACGTGACCCCCCTGAGGTCACGTGACCCCCCCTCCCGAAGTCACGTGACACCTTCAGGTCACGTGACCCCCGCGGAGGTCACGTGACCTCCCCGATGACGTCATCGTCACTGATGACGTCACCGGCATCTGCATCGTCATCATCATCATCACCGATGACGTCATCAGTGACGTCACTGATGACGTCATCAGTGATGATGACGATGACGATGCGGATGCCGGTGAGGTCATCAGTGACGTCACTGATGACGTCATCGGTGATGATGACGATGACGATGCGGATGCCGGTGACGTCATCAGTGACGTCACTGATGACGTCATCAGTGACGATGACGATGACGATGCGGGTGCCGGTGAGGTCATCAGTGACGTCACTGATGACGTCATCAGTGATGATGACGATGACGATGCGGATGCCGGTGACGTCATCAGACGGTGACGTCATCGGGGAGGTCACGTGACCTCGGCGGGGGTCACGTGACCCTGGGGGTGGTCACGTGACCTGGGGGTGTCACGTGACTTCGGGGGGCATCCGCATCGTCATCGTCATCGTCACAGATGACGTCATCAGTGACGTCACTGATGACTTCACCGACATCCGCATCGTCATCGTCATCATCGCTGATGTCATCGGAGTCCGCATCGTCATCGTCACTGATGACGTAATCAGTGACGTCACTGATGACATCATCGGCATCGTCACGTGACCCCCCAAGGTCACGTGACCCCCCCCAGGTCACTTCACCCCCCCCCCAGTACCCTTCCCTCCTCCTCCTCAAGAGCTGCGCTCTAATTCGGTGTTACAGGGAGTTGTAAACGGCTTTCACTTTTTTTTTGTGGGCGAGCTGGTATTGTTTTATTTATTTACATTTTGGCTAGATTCAGTCTTTCGTCTTTACCGTCAACTTCTTTTTCCTTATAAAGCGAATACCATGGCAGTGCTTTGTGCCGTTTTTTCTTAATCTGTGACGATAGACGGCCGCTTTATCAAGTGTGCTGACTGCGCAAAAGCGTTTCGCCTAGGAAAGAAGTGCTCCGGTATATCTGAGAGCACCTTTAAGGGTATGAGCGCTTCAAAGGCTGAGAAATTGCGCTGTCAAGGATGCCGAAGAGGACCGCCGAAGCCTAATTCTGAAAGCGACCTCACACCACCTCAAGGCGAACCCGGTCTTTTTTCCTTGAGCTCTCGACAGTCAACCGCAAGCTCGATCTCCTTCTTTCCTGGAAGGACACAATGGGCCCTCTTCACAAACTCCACCCTAAGATCGACGCTTTATTATTACTAAGGGAAACGGTCGACTCTATGCGAACCACCATCAATGAGATGCAGGCGTCTCTTGATTTCTATTCGAAGGAATATGATACACTTGTGAAGTCCACTCACTCACAACACAAACTCATCAACGATGTGCAGAATGAAACTAGCTCATTACGAGCTATCGTAACAGAGCAATCCAATGAAATCTAAAAATGAACATCCGACCAAAATGACTCCAAACGAGCACATCGTCTCTCTAACTTAGAGATACACGGTATACCGGGTTCTCTCGCGAGAACATTGTACATATTATGATTGACCTAGCCGAACAACTAAGCGTTGAGAGCTTTGAGCCCGCACAACTAGTGGCAGCTCAGCGCCTCCCGGCTAAGCCTGGCGCTGTGGCTCCTATCCTGGTTCGGTCCAGTTCAGTCCCATACAAAGAACGCTGGATGACTTGCCGCAAGCGCCTGGGCACCTTGCCTACTGACGACTCCCATCCAAGGATATACTTCAATGACAATCTCACAGAAGCAAACCGGAAGCTATTCGGGATGGCAAGATCGAGAGGAAAAGAAAAGGTTTTCAAATTCGCATGGGTCGACTCGGTAAAATCTTTGCAAAACAAAGCCAGAGCTCTCAACCCATTCGCATCACTTACGTTGGTGCTTTGGATAAAATTGCTTAGGCCACGATGACTAATTGTTTCCAGCTAAAAAATTAGATTCCTGTAAAGAAACCTTCAATCCCACCTCGTGTCATGCTTTTACTTTATTCCACGTAAATATTAGAAGTATTCGGAAGCACTGGGATGAATTTCTACTTGCTATTATTTCTATCGTTCCAATTGCTGATATTTTTGTGCTGACAGAGAGCAATATTCATCAACATGATGTAGGGAAATTCACTTTAGCAGGCTTCAAAAGTGCCTTCTACACCCGCGACGATAAGCGCGGAGGTGGTATTGCGATCTTGCTTAAGAGCAAGATATATTTTACGGAACTTCAGTTAACATTCCACTTAACTGAGTCAAAAGCTTTGCGTAATATTACTTCTGCCTATGGTCTCTATCTACTTACATTTTATAGACCACCTTCGGAAAAAGCTGCAGATTTCCTTCGTGATCTGCGGAACAGTCTGCAAACTTTGCCGGCAACTGCTTTTTTATGTCTCGTCGGGTCTTAAATACTTACTTACTGAAGCCTTCAATGACTGTAGTTTGTGAATATCTGACACTGCTAGCAGACCATGGCATTGAACCAGCAATTCTTGTCCCAACAAGAGAGGAACCTTTAGGGAACAAACTTGTAATCTCGTCTATTGACCACATCAATCTGAAATCGGCATCCTTCAAAACAAAAGCAGCAGTCATTACTCACAAATTATCGGACCACTATTTAGTTGCATGCCATTTGGAATTTTCGCATGATACGCGGACTTCAGTTTATAACAATATGCATCGGGTCGAAATTGTTAATCGCCAACCTTTTGGCAACTTTGTCTCGAATTACGAACGGAATGCGTTTCAGCAATCTGTTACACCTTAAGATATTTACCCCCGTTTTGTGCAGCTGTATAAGGGGTTTTCAGAATCCTAAAAGAAAGTAATTCTTCGCAAACAACGAAATTTAAATTTACCATGGTTAGATAAGGATATATTATCTGCTATACAACTCAAAGAAATAGCCTGGAGACGAAGCCGGCCCTCACCTCATAACTCAAACCTTCAAGCTGAATTACGAACTCTTCAAAACGAAGTAAGCGCACTTACTCGCTTGGCTAAGTGTCAATATTTTCAAAAGCAATTCTGCGCATCAAAATCCAACTTTGCTAGATCCTGGTCGCTGAATAATGAACTAGGCGGAGTCGCACCCCGTGGTTTACAAGCTGACACTTTTAGCGAATTTTTTGGACCAGGTTCCCTTGCTTCGGCGAATACCTTCAATCCCTTTGCTATATTTTCAGGAAAAGCAAGACGAAGTCCGACACCGCCCAGGCTTTCACCCCACTCCAAATTAGCATCTGCATTTCTTCCACTCATGACAATGATCGATCTGGAGACTATAATATCAAGTCTCAAACCTAGACAATCACCAGGGTATGTTGGAATTCACCTCTGCGACATCCGAAGAAAATTTAAGCACATACAAGACACACTTATACACATTTTAATGGAATAATAGAGTCGGGTGTCATTCCCTCAGGATTAAAAACCTCCATCGTTAAATTTCTTTTCAAGGGAGTCAAACGTCGCCGGATTGAAAACTGCCGACCAATATCCATTCTTCCGTGTCGTGCTCAAATCATGGAAAAGTGTATTTATATAATCATGTCTTCTTATATAAAAAAAATATGACATAATATCGCAATACCAATATGGTTTGTGCCGAAACGTGGGACGCAACCTTCTCTTGAAGCAATAGCAGACAATTTAAATTTGGTTTTGATCACAACTTATTTATGTGCGCATGCTTTCTAGATGTCAGTAACGCATTTGACACGGTATGCCATTCTATTTTGCTTTAAAAGCTTCCCTTTATCGGTTTCCGGGGACCATTCTTATCTCTGTTAAATAATTTTCACCAAGGTCGATCGCAACTTGTTTCCATCAATGGCCTGTAGAGCATAAAAGTTTCTTTAGAAGCGGGGGTTCCACAAGGTTCAGTTCTTTCACCATTGCTTTTAGATAATTATGTTAATGACATGAGTTTATCTGTTTCAAACTGTACAATTTATGAATACGCGGATGATACTCTTTTGCTGACGAGCCGTATCTCATATGCCAGAGCAATGGGTTTGCTCCAAGACTGTACCTCAGAGCTAATTAACTGGTTGGCGAATTATCTAATTAATATAAATATTTGGAAAACTAAGCTCGTTTGTTTTTACAACCCCCTTAAAGTTGTTGACCTAAATATTCCTCTCTTGCTGCATACGTCTCACTGTGTCCCACACCAATGTGTCCCTATTTTTTGTTCATACACTATGAAGTACCAAGGAATCACGTTCGATTCAGATCTCTCCTGGAACTCGCACCTTGTTGAGAAATAGAGGACGAGGAAGAGCGCGCG
The DNA here is from genome assembly GCF_016920785.2 of Ixodes scapularis. NCBI lineage: Eukaryota > Metazoa > Arthropoda > Arachnida > Ixodida > Ixodidae > Ixodes > Ixodes scapularis. The sequence continues at coordinate 176,160,349 of NW_024609846.1, read as the reverse complement.
GACAATTGAGGAGCACGCGTTGCTTCGGCACCAGCAATGTCAGTGTTCCATAAACGGCCATCCGAACAGGACACGTCTCGGGTCCCTTCCTCCACACAGAATTTGGTGCCGAAACCCCTCGAGAGGACATGGACCGCCTACGGAGGACCCGCGGCGTTCTCCGCTCCGCCGTCACCAGGATGATATCCCAGCTGGACGATCTTATCCAGAACCCGAACACAACAGAGCTTGACTTGCGGCTCCCGCTCGACTATCTCCTCCAGAAGCAGACAAGCCTAGATGACTTGGACCGGGATATCTTTACATCGACAACCGACGACGACTTGGAGAACGAAATCGAGGGAGCAGAGGACTACCGCAAGGTGATTAGCCACGGCATCACGCGCCTTCGTTGCGCCCTGGACAAACTAAACCAGCCCATGATCACCGCCACGCGTGTTGCAATCACCCCAACCGACGTACTGCAGCACAGCGGCCACCCTCCCACAACCGAAACCCTGAGCAGCCTTTCTCCCACCGGAACCGTCCCTACAGCACCCGCTCATGGCAGGCATCGAAGGGTCGCCCTTCCCAAACTCCAGGTACCTACCTTTGCCGGAAACATCAGTGATTGGCAGGAAATTTTGGACCATTTTGATATCACGATTCACAGAAATCCCGACCTCCCTCCCATCGAGAAATTTAAGTACCTCATGACATACCTCACTCACAACGCTAAGAGGGCTGTCGAAGGCATTCGTCTCTCCGAGCAGAATTATGACCTTGCAGTTCGTACACTCCATGACAGATTTGGAAGACGCGATATCTTGATCGACGAACATATTAACCAGCTACTGAATCTTCCGAAAATAACCTCAAGAAACGTCACCCAACTACGTCAGCTGTTCGACGCCATTCGTTTCCGCACAACATCTCTAGAAGGCTTGAATGTTCTGCCCAACAACTACGCGGGGGTTCTTCATCGTGTACTGATGAGAGCTCTTCCCGAAGATCTAGCACTCATGTACCGACAGAAAATAAAGGAAAGTGCGACAACAGACAGCCCCAACGCGCTCGAATGGCACCCAGACGATCAAGTGAAGCTTATCATGATGTTTCTTCAAATCCAGATCGAGATTCGAGAGGAAGGGTGCATGGAACAACCTACTCGGGCATCCGAAGGCACACCACATCAGCCGAACTTACAAACTCAGTCCTTATCCTACAATCCATCTGCACTCCCTTAGCGAAAACTAATACGTTTGAAATATACCACATTCTAATTTGAGTGTATTGGAAATACAGTTCATAATTTTAAGTACGCGAAAAATAGACCGAAAATATAAACTTCTTTTTTTTTTTACTTAGTACTAAAATATACATCTAAAAATCATTTTAAAATACCTTTACTTAAACTACATTTGAAGTTCCCTTCATGCGTTTTGAAATATGTAAATACTAAATTAATAGCCACAAAATACCTTTCAGATATATTTCTTGAAATATTTATTTAATTCATGCAAAATATACTCCAACCCTAAAAAAATGGAGCAATCAAATATACGTGCAGAATACTCTTAAAATACCTGAAAATCGTAAATACTGTTGTGTTATACTCTAAGTGCCTTTTGACTCCAATACTTTCGTAGTTTGACTTAAACTACAAAAATATTTAAAAGCTCCCCTTCTGAAGTTCACTTCAAGCAGATATGGAGTACACTGAAGCGCCTAAATACATTTGATTAGTTTGGCAATTGAATTGCGCAGCATCGCACTGATAAATCAGCCCAGTTTATGTTATTGTTTCCTTTTTTCTATCAAGAACACACCTGATCAGTTCCTCGCACACCAATCATAAACGGGGTTCGGGAACTACAACCACAACATTTGCTGATGCTGGAAAGCTTCAGCAGGTGCTGTGAACAGATACGTTTGGCGTGGTTTTGTTAGCACAATGTTAGTTCACTGAACGTGTATACTCACCATTGTACGTGATGTGAATAGTGACTTTAATACAGTGACATTAACTACCATATTAAATAGTCAACTACTAAAAAGGAAAGGCAAAACAACTACTGTGAAATATTTATTTTTCGCGGGCTCAATATTTCGCAATTTAGGTCAAAGTTGGAGTTTTGGAATAATTCGCAAATTCTAATTTTCGCGACGCGCTGGGATCGCATTATAGATTTTAATGTTTTTTACATTTTGCCAGAATTGTTCACGGGACCTATTTTTCAGAATTGTAGGCGATTCGCGAACTTTGCGAGAATTAGGTCCTCACAAAAATAATGTCGTTTACAGTATTTTAAAGTAAAGATACTGCCTTAATTCGCTTCGTCCTGAGTGGTGCTACGCAGAGAAGCAATGACATGTATTTTATGAGCCGTTTGTGTGGATATTGTTTTAAGGACTGCGCCGAATTGTTATTAGTTGTACCAATGCCTTTTACTAAGAGATATTGTACACGAGCTTCAAAACACTGTTTCCCCTTTGACCGACTCCCGAGGAGAAGATCGAATACTTGGAACCTTAATAAGCGCAGAGGTGGTCACCGAAAAAATGATTACCTTCAATATGTAGGCTATATAAGGCTCTAGAGCAGTCAACGGGACTGGGAATGAGCTGTTCAGTGCGTCATGGTGTTTGTGTTTGTGTTCGTTTCTAATGTAGCTTTGTGAGATGTATTTAGCAGTGCCTTCAAATATCACAGGGACACCATTTGCTGACAAAATCGAAAAGAAAAAAAATTGTGTAACCAGTTTTTAATGCACAAATGGCATCTTGAGTGTGAAGGGGTAATATTTTTGGTATATCTAAAATATTTTTTGATTCATATTTATAATGTATTTTGAATACCTTACGCGCGTATTTCGAATGCGGCCAAAATAATACAGAATAAATACAAAATGAATATTCGTACTAAATATATTTCAACTTCGTTTGAAGTAGGGCCTCTTTTTGCTAAGGGCTGGCACTGACCAACGAATCAGTTCACCACCAAGTTCTTTCATGTCCGCTCTGTGGCTCCGCCGAACACGACGTTCAGAGCTGCCAGGTTACACTATTGACCAAGGAAAAACGATTAAGGCTCACACAGGCACGCTGCTGCTTTAAGTGTGCCAAACGGAACCACATCGCCCGTGCCTGCCGCACAGCAAGGAGCCTAACCTGTAACGCTTGCGGAGGGCACCACCTGACCACATTCTATGCGAACTTTCCCGACCCTCTCAAGCTGCGGAGGGCATCGGCCAATCTGAAGAAGACTCTACTCTAAACTCTGCGGCAGTTATTAGTGCTCCAACGAACAAGGCAAAGCAAGGACCGTCAGTTCTGCTTCAAACGGGCCAAGTGTGGGCTTCTTCGCTCCATGAAAGAGTCCCTGTTAGAATATTGCTGCACGGCGGCAGTCAAAGAGCTTTCGTGCGTCGCGACGTCTCAAAACAATTGAACTGCACAGCTCTCGGACACGAAAAACTCACCATATTCACGTTTGGTAACGCTCGACGACCTTCACGCTATCGCTGTCGACGAGTTACCATCGAACTCTGCGGTCGAACCACCGGCACACGAACCCACTTGGAAGCATTGGAGGTGCCAGAAATCTGCACTGTCATCAGTCATCCGGTCAACGAAGAGCTGCAAGCTCGACTCCACTCTGAAAGCGTGCTGAACGCCGATATAGCACCGGAAGGTGTGCCATGCCCAAATGAAATAGGTGTCCTCATCGGATCTGACGCCTATTGGAAGATTGCCACAAACAAAATTAAACGCCTCAGCGAGACACTAACGGCAGTTGAAATCGTCTTCGGCTGGATGACACAAGGAACGTATACCTGTCATTCTAGCAACCCACGAAGCACTGTCGCCACCCTTTCTCTGTCATGTGAATTCTCCAGCGACGGCAACGAGGACTTTGATCCTTCACAAATATGGCGCCGAGATGCCATAAGTGTCACCGATTTAGTCGACACTCAACCAATTGATCACCCAGCGCCCCAACCATTAAAAAGAAGCATAAAAAGGCGTGATCTGCGGTACGAAGTGCCTTTCCTGATAGGTACCGCAGGCTTAGAACCAGATTGCAATGACCTCAAGAAGCACAAGAGAGAGAATGGTACGGCGCTATTTTCGGAACCAATGTCTCTGTGTAGTAGTGTTGGCCACAGAAAGATCTACGCGCGAGACTGCACACCTACGAAACTGTCGGCTGCCACACAAGATGACGTCTTCGAAGAACTAGTGAACCAATTGAAAAGTCCCGTCACTGCACACGAGAAAGGAAAAACTACGATGTTACTCTCGGAATCAATCTCTTTGTGCGATAGCATCGTCCTCGGAGAGAGCGGCACACATAGCTTTATAGCCACAGAGGATGCCTGCGACAGACGGGTAAATCTTTCGGCCACAAAAAAACGGAAACCGCTTCACCGCAAGCTGTTGCTGTCCAGGAGGAGCGAACCCTTGCCCGACAGCTTTCACCGACACCGACACCTTTTAGGCACGGTTCAGCAGTCAAGACTCGTCCATCACAAGCTGAAAATGCGGCCAGCTGCCGCGGGGCGTACGGACAAGGAACACCGGATCTCCCCACCGAACGGAATGTCGGAACCGGCGGATATCGTGTGCTCAGCACGACCCGGAAAATTCGAGCACTGCAAAGTCTCGCAAGGGAGCGAGCAGTCTGAAACGGCCGACACCACGGATGCGTCCACAAGCCGAGACCAACATGATATGTCAAGAGTTGTGGGACTACTATCAAGAGGCAAGCAGACCGTTCGACAAAGCGTACACAGCTCTAGAAGGACAAAAGGTCGAGAAACGAAAGTAATACTGCCAGGTCTAAAGTGCAGAAGAGCGACTGAGGGAGGGTCGGAGAAGCCGAATTCGGCGTGCGTCAAAGAATCGCCAACTTCAAACTTTTGTCACTCCGAATTCGAAGGCGACGGCAGTTGTCGGTCAGAAGGGACTTTGAAAGGCGCACAAGCGGAGGTCTGCAAGGCTTTCAGAGCTAGGGTAACAGACGGTCCTTCACTTCCGAAAGGCAGAGGGGGCGCAGCATCACCGGAGTTCACGGACAATCCGAACGCAAAGTCAATTGCCACAGTCCAAGCTGAGCAGAAAACGACGAAAATGCTAAAGAGAAAAGAGCTGCCGTCCGAGGACTCCCAAGCAGATCCTCTTCCAAGCACCGAACACCCAGCTCCTCCAAGGTGGTGGAAGGCGAAATGGAAAGACATCACCAAGCGAAAGGCAAAATGTGCACTCGGAGCTGGCGTGGCAGACGTCCACGACGACCGGGAAAGTCCGTGGGAGGAGCCTGGGTGGGACGACTTCTTGAGTGACGAGGGTCCAGACGAAAACATCCTGGGCGAGAGATCAACAGGCCTTTCCAGCGGCTCTTCTTTTATGATGCAGCACCGACACCAGCGCCGGCCCGGCAGGATGTTGAGAAATAGAGGACGAGGAAGAGCGCGCGGACGATTGAGGAGCACGCGGGGCTTCGGCACCCGCAATGTCAGTGTTCCATAAACGGCCATCCGAACAGGACACGTCTCGGCTACCTTCCTCCACACACCTATCAAAACTCTGTTCCAAATTAAGAAGCGTTTCCTGCTTATTATATTATATCAAGACATTTCTACCTTTTAGTCTCAGGAAGCTTATAGCTCACTCGCTAGCTTATGGTACACTCCGATACGGCGTAACAGTCTTTGGCAAATGCTCTGGATTGTGGCAGGCCAAGATAAATACAATTCTAAAAGGAATCTTACGGAATGTTCAGAATAAACCTGCAGTCTTAAATCACGATCTTTTTAGGGCTTTGTCTATGCCAAACCTGCAATCTTTGGTTCTTGAATCAGTCGTGCTTGGACACTACTGGAAGGATGATTTTTAAACACTTCGTCCGCGAATATGAGACAATTACGAAAAATATCAAAGTTTCTTGTTCCCAATTACTATACAGGGTGTCACAAAATAAAATTTACACGGTCTTTTTTACCGCAAAAATAAACTAGGCATCGCCCAACGCTCATTCTCCGCCCAAAGATGGTGCTAGAGGTCACAACCAGGTGCCAAAATTTCAGCCCGATCCGATTACTTAATCAAAAGTTATAAGTGATTTTCTAAAAATTTCGATGGGAAAATGGCGGCCGACGGAGTTTTCAAACACATGGGGCTCTATGGCACCGGAAACCGAAAACCGAACGCGGGTGAAAATGGGCTCCATTTTCCCATTGAAATTTTCAGAAAATCACTTATAACTTTTGATTAACTTATCGGATCGGGCTGAAACTTTGGCATCTGGTTGTGACCTCTAGCTCTACCTTTGGGCGGAGAATGAGCGTTCGGCGATGCCTAGTTTATTTTTGCGGTAAAAAAGACCGTGTAAATTTTCTTTTGTGACACCCTGTACATGCTATGGTAAGAACATGCGGTCGGTCTATGTGCCTCAGATTTTTAATTCCCTACCACCCAGCTTATGTGACTTTACCTCAAGAAAAGAAGCTCAGAAGAGCGCCTCGTCGTATTGATATGACCGACGGACCCTTGTGAATATTCCATAATTAGTTTTTCTTCCCAACATTTCTTACGCAAGTGCGTTTTTTTTACTGTTTTATGAGTTATATTTTTTAATATTATTAAAACGACAACAAAGGAAGCCATTAAGATCTTCAGTGTCGCAAGAACTGGAAAAGAATTTCTACTATTTTTAATGGCGAACAATTACGAAAAGTGACGCCAGTAGATTGTGTGTGTGTGTGTGTGTTTTTAAATAATTTTCTGACTTAAAGGTATTTCTTTTTTGGAAGGGGGGGGGGCGAGCATTAGTTTGCAGTTGGAACTGCTGTAAGGACTTCGTGATTATTCTGTTTTTTTTTTTTATCTAGAACTGATTTTTTTATTTTTATTCATTTGCATAGCTGGTTTTGCCGCACAAGCCCATGATGGCTCTGGCGAACCTGCACTGTGCCTTGACTATGCTCTTCTTTCACAAATAAATTTATTATTAATATTACAGCGCTAGGTTCCCCAGGATGGTTTCCGGTATGTCGACACAAACCTACCTGGACAGCTACCGCCATCTATAAGCAACGGCGGAAAGAAAACAACCAGTCTGGTTACCGCCGTCACTCATAGATGGCGGCAACTTTTCCAGCTGGGCAGCCGACTCCTTGCCGAGGCCCTCGGTGGTGCCTTACGCACCCGCATCTACAGGTAGCGGTACGATGTGAACATGACCAAAACTGTGTGCAGTGCATGTGGTGAGGTAAAAGAAACTATCCCACACTCGCTCCTTGAGTGTCCGGCAATCGTATCTGCGACAGACGTCCGCAACCGCATTGAGCAGGCCCTCGGTTTTACGCAGGAGAACAAACATGTGATGTGCTCAAAGAGGAGGCTCGAGGCAAGGTGGAAAGTCCACTCGTGATACTTCAGAGTGACTACGAACCATTTCTCTGACTTTCTAGTTCCTCTTATTTTAATTATCTTTATCTTTATCTTCTTTTCTTTATTGGCATGTCTATTTTACAGACGCTCGTTTTAAAAAGAGCAATTGCCGCCAGAAATACATACATACATACATCATGGAAGAATGGATAGTTGGCCGCGTTGGTGAAAATTCATTGTAGGAAACAGCGCGAAAAACAGACGACAACGAAGAAGAAGCACACTTAACGAGCGCAGCGCTCGTCACGTGTGATTCTTCGTCTTCGTCTGCTTTGCGTGCTGTTTCCTACGCTCTTATCAGTTTCGGTTTGGACTCACAAAGGCACGGGCGTGCGCCCTTTCGGGGAAGGGAGACTGGCTGCGGAAGGAGCGGCGACGTACGCAGTAGCGCGAGTGGGTCCGCAATCGCCGCAAAGCCGCTGTCGCCTCGACTTCCACTGCGTCCAGCGCTTCAGATTCCCTTGCCAAAGAAGAGCACATCGCTCGCCTGGAAGGCCGCCGCCGAGAACAGTACCAGCGATTTAAAGGGCACCGGCGGGCCAACGCCACGGACGACGATCGTGGAGGCCCGGCGACGACAGCACTCCACGCCGGCTGAACAGTTCTCGGGTGCAACGGCGAGGTTCCGAAGGGAATTTGTGGAGAACCCGTTTGTAGTCACGTGCGCCGTGTGTGACCGACTCTGGTTCGCCGGAGACGTATCCACGATCGGCGGCGTGTGGGACGAGAAGAAGCGGGAAACGGGCGCGTGCGCATTGCGGCAGTGTATCGAGTTCAGCTCCGCTGGTCTTCCTTCTTCACGAGAGTGGAAAGGCTGAACGTTTTTATTTTAGATTTATGTCCAATTCAATACGGGTTCGTAGCTGGTCGTGGCACCATTGATCTCTTTGAAACATTTTCGGACACTTTGCATTACTCTTTTCAGAATAATATGTACACGTGTGCACTGTTCATTGACGTTGCGAAGGTATTTGACACTGTAAACCACGACATCATTTTGTATTAGCTGTGCAGGATGGGCTTTTGAGGACCGTTCTATACATTGCTCGGCCATTTTCTTTCAAATCGAACCCAGGTCGTGTCTCTGGACAACTCTCGCAGCTCACAGGTGTGCTTAACATCTGGGGTCCAACAGGGCTCTATTCTATCGCCGCTACTATTTAGCATCTATGTCAATGATTTACCAACTGCAGTCACAAGCTCCACGGTACTGCAATGTGCCGATGATACTGTTTTTTTTTTCTAGACATATGGTATAAAAGCGTGCAATCAAAGTACTCCAGGCAGACGCGATTGCACTCATGGACTGGTATTCGGCAAATAAGCTGCGTGTGAACACTTCCAAAACAAAACTTGTATGTTTCTGTAATCCTCTGAAAGTTGTCACCTTGTCTTCTTCATTTTTTCTTCATGAATCCAATTGCATATGCACCGATTGTGAACCCGTTCAATATGTTAGCTTTATTAAGTACCTAGTATCTACTTTGATTGTGATTTATCATGGCGCACACATTTGTCTTGCTTGTGCCAACGATTTCAAACTGTGTCTTGTTTAATGTATAGTTTAAAGTGTTTTGTACCTTTATCTATAAGAATAAACATTATGCATGCCCTGGCGTACAGTTTACTGATGTATGGTACCACAGTCTTCTTCAATTGTCCTCTTCTATGGCACACACGAATCGACCGCATTTTGCGTGGTCTTCTAAAGAGCGTTGCTTACCGCACTGAATACTCATCGAGTGATAACTTGTTCGCTTCGCTTAAACTACCGTCGTTCTACCCTTTATTTCTACAAATGGTCATCTGGAAACACTTCTGGGGGAGCGAGGTTAAAATCCTTTCGACACCAGTCCGTGAGCTTCAAGCAGCACCACGTTTCCATACCCCAAGAGCGAGAACTCGCTATGGTGAAAGTGTGCGCGAATATTATATGCCAAACGTTTTCAATAGTCTTCCAGACTCCTTGCTTTTCCTTGCTTCCAACAAAACACTGAAGAAAAGTCTAAGATCTTTGGTTTCTGACGTGTTGCGAGAACCATCATGATAACAATGGGAAGCCTACCCTGGGCAGCCTATATTCTCCTTTTTATTTTCATTTCTACACACAGCTTATTGCTTGGCTCCAAACTTTTCCGAAATTTCAGGCCTATTTTTTTTTTCTTTGCCTTTGCGACGGTTTTGCTTCTCTGTTTCTTTTTTTTTTTTAATTTTAAATTAACACAGGTTCTTTGTTTTTTGTTTCGCTTTTTTCCCGAAATTGAACTGTTCACTGAAGACCTCTTCGAACCTTGGGGCCTGTGCCGTGGAAAAACTCAAACAAGTTTGTGTGTGTTCTTTATATATTTTTTTTTCTTGTACGACTACGATTACTAACTCTTCTCAGCCACATCTTCGAGCAGCACTTTCCTTTTCGCTGTGGTGCTGTGCATATAACAACATGCGTGCGTGTGTGCATTTTGTATTTACTTCATTTCTTATATTATAACTTTTCCACCTTCCAAAGAACTGCACTGTGCTTCCAACGGAACTGTAACATTTCCGTACTCGTGAATTTTCTTTAAATTTTGTTTATTGGCCTGAGCAAACACTTGGGCAATCCTTGGGGCCTGTGTCGTGGAAAAACGCAGGCAAGTGTGTGCATGCGTTATTTTATATATTTTTCTTTTCTTGTGCGATTACGATTGCTAACTCTTCTCAGTCACATCTTCGAGAAGCTTCGAGAAGCACTTTCCTATTAGCTGTGGTGCTGTGCTCATGACAACGTGGGTGCGTGTGTGCATTTTGTATTTACTTCATTATATATATTGTAACCTTTCCACCTTCCAAAGAATTGCACTGTGTCTCCAACGCAACTGTAACATTTCCGTAGACGTGATTTTTTCTTTTAGTTTTGTTTATTTAGCTGCATTTCTTACTCGTGTTTTCTTTTTCTTAGTGTAATCTCTGGACCTGGTCTTACGAGCCCTAGCTGACTTTGACCAGTCCGACAACAACTCTGCGAGATCCGCATTCCTGAATAAAATAATAATAATAATATTTATTAATATTATTATCATTATTATTATTACCATTGGCACTTGAAAAAACATATATTGAATACAATGACCGCGTTTCTTGAAAAGTTAAGTTTGTTATCTCCATCCCAATACGGTTTCATCATGAAGTGGCACCCAATCGCTCTTTGAGGAATTCGTGGACACATTACACACAACTTTCGAAAAAAAATAAGTTTGCCTGCGCACTCTTTTTAGACGTCTCCAAAGCATTTGACTCCATTAGTCATAAAAAACTACTAAAACAAATTACGACTACGGTTTTAGGGGACCATTTTTTTTCATATTCTTAAAGATTTTTTATCATATTCGCAATGAGTTTTACTTAATAATTCTCGTAGTATTAGCGTACTTTTGAAAGCCGGAGTACCTCAGGGACCTGTTTCAGCACCACTATTGTTCAACCTATACGTGAGTGACCTCGCTAAAAGGGTTGCAGGATGTGAAATCTACCAGTAAGCGGACGATACGTTGTTACTTTCACGCCATATAAATCTATCAAATGCAATTTATTTATTACAAGACAATGGCACTCGGGCTATTAGACTGGTTTTAAGCAAATTGTATTAAAGTGAACATTCATAACACATTACTAATGCGTTTCAACAATCCCTTAAAACGGAAATAGCCAGACATTCCTTTCGTGTTTCATTCGATGAAGTGCGTGCAGTACACATGTACTCGAATTGAGTTCGATCAAACAATCAAGTATCTAGGAATTTATTTTGATAGTTGATTTATCTTGGGTCTCTCATCTCAGTTGCATTGCCAAAAGATTGCGAGGTGTGTCATGTATGTTATATTCTACAAAGACGTTTCTACCTTTTCCAATTCGAAAGATGATAGTCAACGCACTGCCTTATGGTTTATTGCGCTATGAAATTACTGTTTACGCCAACTGTTCGATGATCTGGCACAACAAGATTGATACTGTTTTAAAAAGTATTCTGAAGGGAGTAACGTATACCTCTCTGTCGACGCCAAGTAATGAGTGGTTTGAGTCTTTGTGTCTACCTCGTTTTTCAGCCCTCTTTAAAAAAAGTGTGTAATTAGCAAACATTACTGGTTAAGTTCCTTTAAGAAGTGTTCTAGAACGCACTCTGAGAGAAGGCGAACGTTTCGTCATTCCACATGTTTATACGAAAAGTATGAAAAACGTCATCGCTCATTTTATGTCCCTGAGTTGTTTAACAGCATATCAGATTTTTTTTTGTGATATTGATGCAAAGCGATAGCTAAAGAAAGCTTTAAGGACAATATGCTAAAGTGATATATTTTGTGTCATGAGTTTAAATCTTACTCGTCTCTTTTTTAGTTTCCTTCATTCGTTTATTTTGTATAATATGAAGGAACAAATTCGGAATTTCATTTTACTTTCTTTTATCTTGCTCATGTCAGATATGTCCCTTGATGCTTTCAATGACTTTTCATTAGTTGTTGATATAACATGCAACCTCGGCATCAGGTGTCTTTTGTGGTTCTCTCTCATTGGTGGTTATGTGACAATATCGTGCATGTGTTATGATTCATTCTGTCTAATTTACTACAATAACTGCAATGTTGTTTTGGACTGTATAGTTTTGCGTATCAGACTGTGTTTTATAATATTTGTGTTATTTTACGCCGCTGCCGGGTCCAGTCCCATTCGCCGCTATTGGCTTTTGACGGACCCGCGTTCACATGTATTGAATTGAAAGCTGCAATAAAATTATTATTATTATTATTATTATTATTATTGTTATTATTATTACAAAATATTTTCGCCGCATCAATACGGGTTCGTAGATGGTCATGGTACCACTCATCTCTTGAGACATTTTCTGACGTGATACACTCGTCCTTTGACAACAACATGTATACGTGCGCCATCTTCATTGATGTCGCCAAGGCATTCGACAACGTTAACCACACCATCCTTCTAGACAAGCTTCACAGCGTCGGCTTTCGTGGTCCGTTCCATGATTTACGAAAAAGTTTCCTCAGAAATCGTTCCCAAGTTGCATCAATAGATAACGTCCGCAGTTCTCATGCTTCCTCTACCTTTGGTGTTCCGCAGGGCTCCAGTTGGTCTCCACTATTATTTAACATTTTTGTAAACGATATTTCAACAGTAATGACCAATTCCAATATATTGCAATACGCGGATGATACTCTCATATTTTCGCGGCATCTAATATACCAGCGTGCAATAGAAATGCTCCAAGCAAATGTAACTAAAATAATGTTCTGGTTCTTAACAAATAAGCTTCGTGTAAATGCTTCCAAAACCAAGCTGATACGCTTGCACAAATCCCTTAAAAATGTAAGTATGACTTCTCCACTGTTTCTACATAACTCCAGCTGCTCATGTGATAATTCTAAGCCTGTTGAGTATGTTGACTCAGTGAAATACCTAGGCCTTCAAGGGGTTATGACACGAAAATTAAACTGATAGATTATTCTTGAAATGGAATGCTCATAGGCTACTTAGTATATACACCAAGTTACGCGATTTGTAGAGCTCTGGTAATTGCAATATTCAATTTACGAATTTTTATCATTTTCATCTGGCGACCAGGCAACACTGCCCAAGTTAGTCACAACATGGTGTCCATAAACCACGTGACCATGAACGCTCTCTCATTCTAGGCGCCCTCATGATCGCCCAAGCTCTCCTCGCCGCGGTACGATCAAAACGGCTCACGGAACTCGGTAACCCGAACGCTACTTCCACTCTCACCCCCGGCCCGTCGACCTTTCACCCTGCATGCGCCTACGAGATTTCCCGGACGATGGTGACCACGGGGAGCCCGTCCGTAACTCGTCGTCGCTGGAGCTGGTCGCCAGCGGGTCGCAGTCAAAATTAACAGCTTCCAACATCTCTTAATAGTAATCACTTTTATCACTGCTGCGATCAATGTCGAACACTTTGACAAGGCGAGCGATGCCGTAGACGCAATCGTCACGGACCGCATGCTCGCAACGTGGAAGGTAAACGAACAAGCTGAGGCTCGAGACGCCAAGAGAGCCAAGTCTGTGAGTGCGTGCAAGGAGACACCGCGCTGGAGGCTGGCTACGTAGCAAGCCTCCAGCTCCGCCCGGATCCGCCCCTCCGGGGGACCCGCATACGAATCGATTTATCCATGAAACTATCGCGCCATTTTCAAAACAAATTTAGCAGGATTATAGGAACATACAATGGGTCCTAGCAGTATAGTTATCTCATATTTTATTTTTGGCGTGTCATAACCCCTTTAACTTTGACTGTGATATTTCGTGGAACACACATATGTCTTATATATGCCAACGATTGAGAACTGTTTATTGTTTGCTTTACCATATAAAAATATTTCTACCATTGTCACTTAAAAAGAGCATTACGCACGCGTTAGCCTACAGCATACTCAGATACGAAATCACTGTATTTTTTAACTTTCCTCAGTTCTGGCATCTGAGAGTTGATCGTATTCTAAAAGGAATTTTGAAAAGTGTCGCATATAGCAAAGACTTTCTATCCTGTGATAACTTGTTTGCCACTCTCGAGTTACCTCGTTTCCACTCACTATTTCTCCAAACTGTTATCTGGCGACACTTCTGGGGAAGTGAGTTCAAGGTTTGGTCAAGTCCAATTCGCGATCTGAGATCTGCTCCGCGTTTTCAAATTCCACGGATAAGGACTCATTATGGTGAAAGTATTCGCTCATTCTATGTCCCAAAAATATTTAATGAAGTCCCAGAGTTTTTGCTTCTCCTTACTTCAAACAAGGCATTAAAGAAATTTCTGAGGAGCACGTTCTCCGATGTGTGAGACAGTGAACTTTACTGCTTTTGGCTCTTATTTTTTGTTCTCACATATCGCACATTGCCCCGTGTCATTCTTTTTTCTTTTTTCTTTTTTTTTTTACTAAAGCACTTTTTTTTTTTACTCACAAAGTGACTAGTGGATGTATTGTGTGAAATTTGTTATTTGATCATATGCATTTTGTTTCTTGTGTGAACACACCCTGAGTGAATTTGCCTGACTCAGCAAGATACATTCGTGTCTTCAATACGATATTTCTTGTTGCATTTTTGCGTGATTTTGTGCGCGAAAGTGTGTGCCACTCAGTGTTTCTTTTATGACCCATCTTTAAGCTACATACAAGCACGACTAAAACACCAACTGTGACTTTTCGCCAGTGCTATTATGAAAAATTGAAATGTTTGTGTGTGTGTGTTTGTTTGTTTTCTGGGCACGTGATGTGAGTCCGTGCGAATTTCTGGTCTGCCACACCAAATGCTGGATCTGGTCCCACAAGCCTCTGCTGCTTTGACCAGACCCGACACTCAAGTGGTCATATTTGCAATGTTGATTTATTATTATTATTATTATTATTATTATTATTATTGTTTCGCTGCGGAGATGCCGCCCAGTAAGGATGCATGTCTGATTTTCTCTCGCTGCTTTTATGGACGACAAAGATTTCTGCGCTGCACTGAGTGACAACTTCTCACGCATACGAAGTGCGTATGCTTTCCGGAGACCGAACTCTTATTTCTTTAGCGTGAGGTGGGCTCATTCGTCTTCCAGAGCTGTGTGAAGATAAACAATGTAGGAGGCCTAACTTCAGCGGCGTTGTCTTCGGTGATCCCGGCGACCTGTTCACCCGCTCTCCTCCTCTGCCACCGGCCTCTCCAACTCGTCCGGTGACTCTGCCTGCCTCCTCGCCCAATGACCTCGACACACGTAGGGCCCCCAGCCTTCAGTCCCTTCGGTCCCCTTGTTGGAATAAATGTTCTTCCTCACCAAATAGGTTGCTTCCTTCGGAGAAGACAACGCGCGTCTCCGCAGTGAACAGACTTGTACCCGTTATCTGAAACATGCAATGGATTACAATTACTAATTACCGAGCCTCAAATATAATGAATTACCGTTACAAATTACTTTCACTGAAAAATAACTGATCACTTTACTTGTTACGTTACAAATTACTTTCACGTTACTTCTTTTGTACACTTACCCAGCAAACAATACAAACAATTTCGATATTGTTTTCAAAAATGTTTTGCAACACTACTTTTCATTTATCATACGCCCGTATTATGGTAGTCCTTGTAAAAATAAAATATGGTATTTAAAACAAAGAGTGTAGGTGCACTCCGTTTACCTGTAAGCTGACAAGGCACCGAAAGCTGCAACTGCCAGACATATGAATACAAACACTTCCGCGCGAATCATTACCGAGAAAAAAATTGAGCACTTTCGTCAACTTGTAGCTTCAGTGGACTGGAGTGAAGTTTTTCAGATGGTAAATCCCAATGATGCGTACGATTTGTTCCTAAACAAAATTATCAGTTTCTCTGATGGTGCATTCCCTGTTGTAATAATAAAAAAAAAGTAAAAAAGCAAGAAAGCAGTGGATAACGTCAGATCTATTGCAAAGGATTAAGGCACGAGACAAACTATATCATGCATTTATATTAAGTAGAGACTTATCAATTTTGCAACAGTTTAAAAAAGTTAGAAACAAATTAGGTGCTGATATTAAGAAGTCTCGCATTCGCTACCATACTGATAAGTTCGCAGACATTTGCTACGATCCTCAGAAAACTTGGCGTACTATCAAAGGTTTATTGCAGAGGACACGGAACAGTGTACCAACCAATATAAAAATAGGCGATGAAACTTTGAACGGAAAGGCTCTTGCTAACGAGTTTAATCGACATTTTTTAACCTTTGGAGCCTCCGATCAAACGACCACTGAAAATTTGAAAAGTACATAAAGCACCCATCTCACGCATACTAGTTTTCTTCACCCTGCTACCCGCACAGAGATTGTCAGTCTAATAAGTGATCTTGAAAATAGTTGTTCCAGCGGTTATGATGAAATAAAAGCGGTGCCAATAAAAGCTGTTTCAGACTTAATATCTGACGTAGTCTGCCACATAACCAACTTGGTCTTATCTACTGCAATCTTTCCCGAAAAAATGAAAATTGCTAGAATTTCCGTTTTGCACAAAGGCGGTGCCGCTGATAGTATCAGCAATTACAGGCCAATATCAATACTCCCACTTTTTTCACAAATAGTAGAAAAAGTAATAAATTCTAGAATAATTAATCATCTTCATAAATACCAACTAATTTCTGCAAACCAATATGGACTTCAGAGAGGTAAATCGACTGAGTCAGCGTTACTTAACATTCGAGGAAAACGTATCAGCAGTATAGAAAATCAATCCTGCACTATAGGCATCTTCGTAGATTTCAACAAAGCTTTTGACTCTATTAAGCATAGTACTCTATTTGATAAACTGCCACACTACGGAGTTATAGGCATTTGACTTAAACTGTTGCGCAGTTATATGTCAAATCGTATTCAGTTTGTGGTAGCTAATAGTATAGCATCGGACACTGAATATATAAAATTTGGTGTTCCGCAAGGATCAATATTAGGACCTATACTATTCCTTCTTTATATCAATGACATTGTTGCTATCCCCCATACGCCAGACATAGTACTTTACGCCAATGACACGAGTTTTTTTTTTTTCATCCAGGGACCTATAATCTCTTATTCCTGTCACAAACGCATGGCTCAAGAACTTATCGAAGTGGCTTGATGCGAATCAGCAGCTTCTAAATGTTAACAAAACAAAATATATTTTTTTTCTTCAATTAACAGACCAATAAACCTTACTACCGAAATAGTATTTCAGTCACGGTCACTAGACAGGGTTAACGAATACAAATTCTTACGCACACATTTTCATTAAAACCTTCGCTGGACATGTCATGTAAATTTTGTGAAGCGTGACATTGCACAGTCTATTGACATGCTGAATAGATTTCGTGCCTTATTACCAATGTGGCTAAAACGTCAGCTCTACTTCACTACTGTTCATTCTTGACTGCACTATTGTTTACCTGTCTGGGGGGTTACATATAAATGTAATATGACTAGTTTGTACTTAATGCAGAAAAAAAGTATACGCTTTATTGAAAACCTATCAAGCCACGATCATACATCCCAATACCTTGAAAAACATCGCATCCTGAATATTGAGGCACTGTATAATCAACGATTGTCTGAGGTTATATTCTCCCAAGTTAAAACTGACCGTGAATTATTCCTTTCTACATATACGAATACTGATACACACTACAATTTTAGAAATACAAACTTTATAAAAATCAGAACCAGAACAAATTACGGTACGCAATTACTATATTGGCAGATTCCCAATCTTCTCAACCTCCATCCTGGCTTGATCGATATAATCAATCATAATTCAAACCACTTGACTTTCAGAAAACAATCAAAAACATATTTTTTACTTTCCGCATAATACTGTTGTCTTCTAAATTATGTGTACAGATGTAATTGTAGTAATCGAGTTCATATATTTTTGTTGTATATTGCGACTGATTTATTTTTCATTGCAAGAGCATATGTAGTGTAGTGATCTAGTTACTGTGTATTTTTTGTTTTTGTTTATGGATAACTGTTACACTCTACCACTAGTCTGCCTGCTGCATTTGCTGCATCTGCTGCAAGTGTAGTCTGGTGCTAGGGGCCTGGTCAGGTGACTTACTGTCACCTTCTGCCTCAGCACCACGACAATCCTGTATTGTCAAAAGTTCCAATAAACAAACAAACACACGCCATCCCGCTGCCTTACGGCCTCCGGAAATAATCCCTGGAATTGTGCAGACATAGCTAGAGGTGCGCATGCTCAGTAGCAGCGTCTACCTCCGCTACGAGACTCGGAGCTAAAGAAGCGACCTACGAAAGCTTCCTTTTGACACGGGTGTTTCGCCTGTTATTCACAAGAAGAGAAAAACTTGGTTCTGACATTACAATGTATAGTCAATGTAGAATGCAGGTTTTCCAGCTTACCTTGATGTGTTTCCGTAGATTAGAGTTTGTTGTTCTTGCTGATGACAATCTGTGTGTGTTTTGCAAGTAAAGTATGCACTGAAACTCTAGGTTTCCGTTCTCCTTAATGCCCCGCATTTTGAACATCTCATTAAAAGATGGCCATGGAAACGACAGACAATCCATGACCGAAAACTCGACCAGTCAGAGGAAAAGTGGTGGTTAGGGGTTATCGATCGTTCATCGGTTTTCACTTTAATATCAATATTCGTAGAGGCCAGGGGAGGGGGAGCGCATAGAGAGCGAGAGAAGCGGTGGCCATCGGTCTCACAAAACAATAGAGGATCACGCCAGTTTTACGCGTTATATCCCTTTCACTCTCTGTCAGCACTCCTTAGATGGCCTAACCCCCCCCCCCTCCCCTTTATACTGACAGTTGACTGTAAAGTGAGTAGTAGACTCGACCACCATGCCCAGACAAGTAAACAAAAAAAGTATCGTCCGAATCATCAAACATGCTGTTTTTAGCCTTGCGCCGGGCCCTTTTGAGCCGTGCCTCAGGAGCGCGATAGAATGAAGTAGCGCACGTCAAGGACGAAGATAATTCGACCCCCTCGCGCGAGGCTACATCGTCTGTTACGCGAGTTGTGAACCAGCGAATTGAGGGGTACGAACCCGGGTTTGATGTCTGTGCAGGTGGCCGGAGACGTCGATGAAGTTGGAAAGGGTAAAACGGTGTAAAATACAAAAACAAATAAACGAAGGCGACTCGGCGTTTTCTTATTTGATCTTTGACTTTCGTATATTTGTACGTGCCTTGCCCGTTTTTCTAGTGATTCTAGTGAGTGGTCATACAAAATGTTGTGTTTTCTTTTCGGCTCTAGTCCCCTTCCTGATATTTTCTATTTTTTTAACGTACTCTCTTTATGCTGCTGAATGTTCTGTTCGTATTGCCCCAGTTACTGTATTATGCTAAATATTTAAAAAGTAACTAGTAATTAAAGTAATCCGTTAACAATATTTTGTAACGAAATTACATTCCCAAT
This sequence comes from Ixodes scapularis, assembly GCF_016920785.2. Taxonomy (NCBI): domain Eukaryota; kingdom Metazoa; phylum Arthropoda; class Arachnida; order Ixodida; family Ixodidae; genus Ixodes; species Ixodes scapularis. The sequence continues at coordinate 176,140,978 of NW_024609846.1, read as the reverse complement.
TACTGCCGAAAAAAAGTAACGTGGCAAATACAAAATTACTTGAAAAAGTAACGTGGCGACTACAAAATTACTTGGGAAAGTAATAGATTACAAGTAATTTTTTACTTGTAACAGGTAACTTCCTAAGTCTGGCTGTGAGCGGAGACCGCAGGCGGAGCTCCAGGCAGGCTCCAATCTTCGCCTGCCTGCGGGCGGAAGTTCGCGGCTTACGCGACGTCCTTGGCAAGCGAGCACGGATTGCTGCTGAAGCTCAGGCAGGGCACTGTGGTGGAACAACATTTGCCACGGCCCTGCGCTTCCCTCCCACTTTGGCTCTCCCTGGAAAGTCTCCAGGTCAACCAGTGAGCGTGACGTCGGAAGATGATGCACTGCCTGTTAAGCCAAACTAGATCAGCCCAAATGCTCGAATCCCTGCGCAAGCCGGAGCGTCCGGGGCATGCAAGCTGAGCGCTGCCCCCTCAGCTTCCCGCCGGAGAGCATTGTTTGTAACCAAGCTGGATCCGGTCACCAACTCTACTGACATCGTTGGGCATCTGTGTTCGCTCGACGTGGAAAACTTGAGGTGTCACCGACTGAAGACTCGCTACAATACGTACGCATGATTTCACGTCTCTGTGGCGGCCGAAGACTTCGAGAAACTCTCTGACCACGCTTAGTGGCCGAAGGATTCTATTTATAAACCTTTCAGTGGCGCACTTCGCCAGGAACTCCTTCACAGGTCCGAAGAAGCCCATAAGCCAAACATTAAGTACAGGGATGAGTAACATCGATTCATTTTATCAGAATGTCCGTGGCCTACGGACAAAAGCCTGAATGTTTTTTTACTAATCTTACTCACTCAAATTACTCAATTGTTTCCGTAACGGAAACTTGATTTTGCCCTAGAGCTAGCTCATCCTGGTGCTAGCTCATCCTTGCCCTAGTGCTAGCCCTTCACCATACGGCTTTATGCGTGGAAGGTCTGTTGAGACAAATCTGGTGCCTTTTTTTTATTTTGTTTCGCCTGCTGTGTGCCAAAGTGGACAGGTAGACGTTGTATATTTTGACCTTTCTAAGGCTTTCGATCTGGTAGAACATTCGCTCCCTGTACACAAACTAGAATCCTACGGCGTGAGTACTTCCTTCGATCCCTGTTCCTAGATTATTTGTCTAATAGACACAATTTTGTTCGTGTTCTTGGATGTCACTCCCGGCCTTATGTTTCTTCTTCGGGTGTGCCGCAAGGCTCCATACTTGGGCCGATCTTTTCCAATGTTTTTATTAATGATTTGAGCTCAATTGTTCGCAATTCAGTCATCTTGCCATATGCAGATGATGTCAAGTTGTTTGGGCAGATCATACATATCCTTGGAACACTGTGAAAGACTTATGGAGGATGTCAGGCGTGTGTGCAATTGGTGTCGCCAGAACATGCTAACACTCAATCGTTCTAAAACTGTTATCATGTCTTTGTGTAGAAAGGTACAAAAGTAAACTTTTCTTACCAGATTGGCAATGATTCCCTGCGAAGAGTCGAGTGCACGCGTGATCTTGGTGTATACGTAAATTCTTCGTTATACTTTACTGGACATGTTCACAGCCTTATAAATGACTCTTTGCGTAAGCTGGGAGTAATTTCTAGAATCACGCGTAAGTTCTCCACATCAACCTGTATTCTACGGTTATATTTCTCGTTAATCCGGACCAAGTTGTAGTTTTCCTCTGTAGTCTGGAATTGTATTAGTTGTACGAGCCAAGAGATGATTGAAAATGTTCAGAAGCGTTTTTAGAGCGCAGCTCTTAGGCGCCCGTTTCCGGCTTGAGCGGCGTCGCCGTCGCCGTTGGCGTCGCCGTCGGCGTAACAAAGGTCACCCCAAGGTCACGTGTCCCCCGAGGTCTCGTGACCCCAAGGTCACGTGACCCCCAGACCTTGTGACCCCCAAGGTCACATGACTCCCCCCGCCGAGGTCACGCGACCCCCGATGATGTCATCGTCCCTGATGACGTCACCGGCATCCGCATCGTCATCATCACTGATGACGTCACCGACATCCGCATCGTCATCGTCATTATCACTGGTGACATCATCAATGACGTCACTAATGATGTCATCGGTATCCGCATCGTCATCGTCACTGATGACACCATCGGCATGGCCATCGTCACGTGACCCCCAAGTCACGTGACCCCAGGTCAAGTGACCCCCCCTTCGGTCAGTTGATCCCCCCCCAGTAACCTTCCCTCCTCCTCAAGAGCTGCGCTCTAATTCGGCTTTACAAGGAGTTTTAAACGGCTTTCACTTTTTTTATTATTTAAGATCGTTACATTGGTCGTACTGTTTATTATTCTTATCCGAGACTGTTGGAACGATGCAAATGCCCTACTTTGAGTTCCAGACGGCGTGAGCGCGATCTTGTTTTCCTGTACAAATGTATTCATGGATTAATTTATTGCCCAGATCTCAAATCTGCTATTAATATTCACGTTCCGAGTCGAGTTGTGCGGGTTTCTCCGACTTTCCATGTTAATCACATCACTCAAACCAGTCCCATGACCCGTAGTCAACACTTCTACAATACCCTCAGGGGAGCAGATATTGATGTTTTAACCCAAATTTCGTAGCTTTTAAGACTTTTGTAACTAACCTGTGAACATTTTTTGTTCATCATTAACAAGTCGTCAAGCTGTTCATGAGCACATAAAATAAACGAATGAATGAATGAACGAATGAATCCCCTTACACAAGCATTCCTCCTTCGGAGTGTGTGGCTCGGTATACAATTTGTTAAAAAGCTACTTGTCCAATAGGCAAGCCTACGTCTGTCTCAACAATACTACCTTGTACTGGTAGAGGGCAAGCTCTCGAGTTCCTCAGAGATCTGTCTTGGGCCCTTTCCTTTTCAATATTTTTGTAAATAATGTCTCTCAAGTTATACCAAACTCTATTTCTGCAGTACACTGATAACATAAAATTTTACAAAAAGATATCGAACTTAGAGGGTTGCATCACGCTTCAGAATGACACTTATTCCTTCGGTCATTGGTGTTTGGTCAATGACCTCCGTTTGAACCATTAAAAAAAAAGTAATAACACATTCTTGCAAGACCGTCGATATATATTTTTGTTTCCAAATAGTTATCACGTTAAACTGCTGTCACGTGTAAGTAAACTGAGGGTCCTTGGTGTTGTTTTTGATTCAACCCTAATATTTGATACTCATGTTATCAGAGTGGTTCAATTGGCCATGCGTACGTTAGGTGCCGCGTCTCGCATAACGAAGGAATTCAAAAGCCCGTCCGCTTTTTTCACGGTGTAGTGTTCCTTAGTTAGATCCCAGCTAGAGTACGCCTCGGTTGTTTGGAACGGCATTTCCAAAACTAACAGTTTATCTGCCGAGCGAGTCCAAAACAAATTTATTTTCAGCTTAGATATCGTTACATTGAAAAAGGTGGTCCATGTTTAAACGTTGGAGGTAACTCGCAAGTCGTGTACTTGTTGAGCCTGCAGCAGCGTCGGGTGAAGGCAAATCTGTTGTTTTCGTTTAAGACCCTGCACTGTTTGATTAACTCTCCCAGCCTTCTGCCCGAAGTACAACTTAGAGTTCCACAGGTGACTACACTGCTTCAAGCAACTTTTTATGTACCTCCACATTTTAGCCACTTAAACGCGATCCAAAGATCGGCTGAGCGTTATAACCGTTACTCGGATACACTAGAAATATTAAAATCATCCTAGAGCAAGTTCGGAAACGCTATTCGAAACGTCTTCTTGCAATAAAACGGCTGATCAGCCGTAGGATTAATGTGTGTCAGTACGATTTCCAAAAATTTGCTTTTTGCTCTCACACCTTGTGATGTCTCTGTTTTGCGTTTTTGATTTCCCTTGTTGATTTGAGTGTCTTTCTTACTTGTTAATATTTTTAGTCTCACACTAATGGACTAAGTTCCCCTTTTGCATTCGTGTGTATGTGTGTTTGTATGTACGTGTTTTGCTTGTTCTTTAAGTGTGACAGCACTACAGCAGATTGGTTCTTCGTGGACCTTATGTTAAGCACTGATTTATTTATTATTATTATTATTAGCAGTAGTAGTAGTACTAGTAGTATTGAAATGAATTCATATTTAATTGGTAGTGAAACAAGCTCCTCAGTTGACATTTTTGTACTCTCTGAAATTAGTGTTATATAAGAAATGACAAGTAAATTGTTTTATGCCGGGACACAATAGCACGTTCACTACTCGTCCGTCTGGCAACAGGGGTGAGATTAAAGTTCTTATTTGTGTAATCTGGCCCGTCACTAACATCTCAACCACTTTCAGTTATGCCGAATGTGTTGCACTTGACATAACTAACTCGCGTAATTCTGTCTGTGTTTTAGCCGTATATAGGCCCCCATCAGACAATGTGCGTTTTTTTTTTTTTTGGACGAACAAGAAGTTGCTCTTTAGCAGTCCTCCGCTTACGAAAAGTTCTGTCTTATGTGAGATTTAAATATTTATATTTTAAGCCTGTACAAGTCCATAGTATGCCCTTACTTCAACACTCTATCAGGTTATGAGCTTAACAGTTTGATGAACTCTCCAACGCGAGAAGTAATTATCTTGGACAGGTTGGTCGGATCATGCCTAAGAAAATATTAATATCAGAACTTCCGCGCAGAAAGTGCAGTCACCAATAATTACACAAAAGCTAGCTATTTTGTTGCGTGTCGCTGGTTTAGTGCTAATTTGTGCCCGCAGAATAACTTAATGGGTTGTAGAATATCAGATTTTGACACCGATCAATTTAATGGTATCTTATCTCCATACGATCGGAATGGCTTTATCGAATCACTTGGCTCCGTTGATATATATTAAAAGGTTGTGCAGGTTTTAAACTGTTGGACGTTTGTTTTAGAAGAAATATATTCGTTAAAGGCGTCGGCCTGTTGAATGCGCATATTCTGGCCGAAATTGCAGAAAATATGTTTTGGGCTCAATATAAGCGTTCGCATTATAATGTTTTTTTTTTTTTTTTGAATCCAACTTTAAAGCTTATAGAAATATGGTGAACGCAATGATCCGCTCGGCAAAGTGAAGTATTTTTCTCACAAAGTTTTCTTAAGCCCTCACTAACATCACCAAAACTCGGCATCTCGTTACTGAATTTCGTGGTAACCCCTCTCAATTTTCAAAGCAAATATTTAAAAATAAAAGAAATTTGGGACCTAACTTCTCAATGGTTGTAAGCCATTCAGAAACATTTTTGAAACATTTTCAGGGGCACCAAGGAATTATTGTATCACATCCGAAAATACCGTAACAACTGCTTCCCCCCCCCTTCCCCCCCCCTCCCCCTCTCCCCGCTCCCCCCCCCCCCCCCCCCCCCATGATTGATACCTAACTCCATTTGTTATTCAGTGTCAAGCCCTCAAACTCGCCAGGCGTCAACGATATTCGTATATCTGATCTTTGAAGGATTTCTGCAGTTATAAAACATTAACTTAGTAATATGCTAAATAGTTTTATAATGAGCAGCGATATTCCAGAACTAAAAACCGCTATTGTGAGGCCCTTGCTCAAAGATAAAGCAGCGAATCAGATTGCAAAAATGTTCCAAAAGCCGGGTGAATTCATGATTGAAAAGGTTTACTCCGACTTAACATAACAAATTATTAACAAAAGGTACAGATGTTTCGCCACCTATGCAGGTGGCATCTTCAGTATACACTGACACAAATGAGGTGAGGTCGACCAGTCTACTTATCACACACGTCCCCGTAAACGTCCGGCCGGGGGCCACGGTTGGTGTTGCACACCGATGAGTCACGGCGAATGAACCAGGACTCGACGAATTTTCTTTGCCCCCACCTTTGTTCTCGGGCCAGCGTCGTCGCATTGTCCAGGTCGAAACTGTGTCCTGTCGTCCAGCAGCGGTCCAAGACGGAACTTGTCGAACACTGCTGGACGACAGGACACAGTTTCGACCTGGACAATGCGACGACGCTGGCCCGAGAACAAAGGTGGGGGCAAAGAAAATTCGTCGAGTCCTGGTTCATTCGCCGTGACTCATCGGTGTGCAACACCAACCGTGGCCCCCCTGCCGGACGTTTACGGGGACGTGTGTGATAAGTAGACTGGTCGACCTCACCTCATTTGTGCCAGTGTATACTGAAGATGCCACCTGCATAGGTGGCGAAACGTCTGTACCTTTTGCTATTAATTTGTTATGTTAAGTCGGAGTAAACCTTTTCAATCGCGAATCAGATTGAAAACTTCCGCCCGATTTCTGCGAAACCCATTATTGAACAAATTCTAGAAAAGCATGTTCCATGCTACGTTATCATTTCATGGGGTGATTTCGCCCAGTCAGTTTGGTTTCGTTCAGGAGAGGGAAACAGCCATTTCTCGGGGACTTTGCAGATTCGCTATTTTCCTGTTTTGAGAAACACCTTGTTAACCGGGCTATTTTTATATCTATCAAAAGCATTTGATACCGTTAGCCGTCCGCTCCTATTGAAGAAGCCATATAGTTTTGGGTTTCGTGGTCCGTTTTACGCTGCTCTTTCAAACTATCTTCGAAATAGCTCATGACTTGTAATTGTGGTAGAGTCGTGAAGTCCTCAAAACATTCTGAGAGCATGCGCACCTCAAGGCTCAATTTTATCTCCCCTTTTGGTTAATTTGCTTTTTAACGATATTTATACATTTATATCTGGCGCCGAACTCTATCAACTGGTAGACGATAGCGTAATTGTCACGCATCATATCTTTTTACGAATATTCTGCCCGCTCAATGCAATGCCCTGCGACTGATGTCATCGACTGGTTTCAAAGAAATCTTATGGACATCAATATAAATAAGACAAAACGAATTTGCTTCCATAAGCTCTTGAAATACTGCGATTAGACTTCCCCAATCTTTTGCATCCCTCAAAACGTGCATATTGTAAATGAGTCTCTTTATTGTATGTCGAAAGTTTAAAATACCTTGGCATTATTTTCGACTGCGGCTAAACCTGGAATACTCAACTCACGTCCCTTTGTGCAAAACGGAAAAGTGCTTGTTGCCGGCTATACAAAGAGAGGTCACTTACGCCTGTTCCAGTACGTAAAGTAATCACCTACTCGCTTGCATGCAGTGTATTGAGGTATGGGGTCCGTTGTTTGGAAACTGTTCCATCTAGTACTTATATGACAAAATTGATTGTATTTTGAGAAATATCTTGAAAAGTGTTTCTTATGGCATCCAAAGCCCTGACGGTACCGACTTTTGTTTTCACAATTTCAAATTCCCATGTTTCCGAACACTATTTATTCTAACTGTTGCCCTACGCTACTTTCAGTCAGTTGATTCCAAAACAAAAAAGCCCTTCACTTCGTTCGATTCGCTCTTTAAAGTCTCAAAGTTCTTTTTGTTCGTACTTGATACGGCTGGTCTACACTCGAGTTTTATGTGCCTGATGACTTTAATAATTTGCCCTCAAAACTTCTGCACGACTAACTAACGCTAACACTGAGAGAGCTCAAGGCAATGATAGGATTTTAGTTTTCTGACGTACCTTATTTTCCGGACTATACATGTTTAAAAGTTGAAATTTTACCCGGTGTGGACTATCTCCATGTGCAGACTATACAAGGGTTCGTATTTCTCGAGATCGTTACTGTGACAAGACGCGAAGGATTAAATCAGTTACAGAGTATATCAATAGTTATTTATGTACGATACGCGCTTCTCTCTCTCTGAGCTTATACAGCAGACATCTGTCAAGGTGTGCTGTGTATGATACTTTTTTACGTCCGGATTAGGCACTAAACGCGTACTAGGCGTCGCGTGCGGTCTATGCACCGGGTGCGGATTATCTAAGCAAAAAATTTTATTTTTGACCCCCCATTCGCCCCTGCGGACTATACGCCGGTTGCGGACTAAAGTCCGGAATACACGGTTATATGCTACTTAACGATATGTTTATATCTGGTACGTGTCAACTTTGTATTATAATTGTCACCTTGCTATTGTGTTTTCCAAACTGTCTCAAGCTCGCTTTTGCAAACTTCGCATTGTCTCTGCAAGTTGCAGCTTTTGTTCTCGGGCATTTGTATATTTGTCTTCATAACTTTTAGTCGGGTGGTGTCACGCAAGCCATTATTGGCTTTGATTTCCCCGCAATTTTGTATGCTTTCACAGACGTTCTTATATACAAATCACTATTATTATGAATATTATTATTTCTTTTATTTTTATTATTATTAAAAGACAATAAAATATTGAGACCGATTCTACACTACGAATACAAAACTCTGAAAGCGCTAGCTCGGGCTATTACACTCTAAAAAAAAACCCGTGCGTCTACTTTCCCGCAAACCACTCGGAGAGCCAATCACCGCAACTTATGGAGGCAGCTCAACGAATGACGATGCCGAAACATATGTTAGGCCGAAAAACGCAGTCTGAGTTGTGATATTAAGCAATGCAAAACGTCACGCTTTCATTGCTTAATGTCACAACTCAGACTGCGTTTTTTGGTCTCAACATATGTTTCCGCATCGTCATTCGCTGAGCTGCCCCCGTAAGTTGCGGTGATTGGCTCTCCGACTGTTGTGCGGGAAAGTAGACGGACGAGCTTTTTTTAGGGTGTTTATATTTATTTTATAGACGTGCACCTGTCACTTTATTGGCATCATTATTCGAATAATTTTAAGGTTGATATGAAAGGCTACAGAAAAGACTTCATTATGCAGAACAGTTTATTATTCAGCGCCCTCATGTTAAGGATATGCAATACCTGGAGGAAACTGAGACCTTGTCTGCTGTGCCCACTTTTGTTAAATCTTCAAGATCGCTTTTTTTTAGTCTGGATAGCGACTCGAGTAGTAAAGCTATCAAATTTCAGCTCACAAAATATGTAATCATTTTTAACAAATATTATATTATGGCCTACGATGGACAGATAAATCTGAAAAATCGGGAACAATTCCATAGCAAAAGGTAATCAAACAACACTGTCCATGAGAATTGGTTTCGGAGGAAACTATGCGATTTGTTTTGAAACTCATCCCCTCCTTTTTTTTCGGCACTTTTTTTTTATTTTTTGAGGCTGAGAAAGTAATGTTTTGCCGTTTTATCGTTCAGAGGCCCTACAGTTTTATAATTCAAGACAGGATTCGCGAAATAATACATTGCTTGTTTCTTTGATCGGTTGCTTATTGTATCGTTTTTTTCTTCTTAACACAAATTTAACTAAAAAATGCTAACCTTTCGGTTTCTATAATTTGTTTGACAAACGTTTGCAAGGCCAAGTAGTAACCGTTGAACAAACAAACATGCCACAAACAGTAATGTCAAAGATCGCAAAAACACAAGTGCTCTCATTTCCTCGCGAAGATGAGGAAATGATTTTTTCCTCTCTATATAGCCTCCAATAAAGCATGTTGTTCTTATTTATATAAAACACTAGTGATATTCCAGCAAAACAAATTAAAAAAAAACATATCAGTTTTGCCCGCTTTTAGAACCCATCGCAGCGAGAAACTGAGCCCCAGGCGTTGTAGCTAGAGGCGTCCACAGTACGTCATTCTGGAGCATCCGAAGGATGAAGAGAGAGCCTACTGGGGCCGAAAGAAAACAAAGTTCTGTCGACAAAATTCGAGGAACTTGAGCCCCGTGCGATCGAAATTCGATTTTGAAGACTCTCTCTCTCTCTCTTTTGTCTTTTTCTCTGAGGGAGAAGGAAAGCAATCAAGGAGAATAAAAAGGGAAAGAGGGTAGGTAGAGAGAAGGAACGCTGAAAGTTTGTCGAACACATGCCGCACCAATTTGTTCTTAACGGGGAATCTGTTTGCTGGCTTTAAGGAGGAGGGGGAGGATTTTTGAAGAAAGGGTCTAACCCAACGGACATTTGTAACGTCATAGACGGGCTGGGCATCCTTTTCTTTCTAAATGTGGCGGCTAAAGCTTCCGTTGAAGCCTCATTAATAACAGAGTTGGATTCGTCGTCCGGTCTGACCTTGAGCGCCCGACTGGCTTCCGTGTCGAAGCATCTGATATGACGCGTCGGAGCCAACGGGAATTCCGCTTGTGGGTGCCGTTTTTCTGCAACAGACCGTTAGAGAAAACGCCGGCTTTTCTCAATGGGACATTTGATGTTTTCGCATTTAAAGGGATACTGAACCGAAATTTCGAACTCACAAAACAAGGCTGCACAGATAGGCGGGACGATGCAAAACCCAAAAACATCACTCATACAGCGATATCTCTAACGGATCGCCATATTTTTAGAAAAGAAGCGCCCGACTGAACCCGGCCGACGAGGCCGACAAGGCAAGGGACGTCACGATTCTTACCCCCTCTCCTCCTCACTACGTCCCGTGTCGAGCTGGTGAACCGAAGCGAGGAGGAGAGAAGCGAGGCCGCTCCCCCTCATTCTCAAATTCTCCCGGAGGACAGTGATGTCAGAGGCCTCGCTTGATCGCGCCCTTCTTTTCGAAAAGTGCAGCCATCCGTTTGAGATATCGATGTACGAGCAATGTTTCGGAGTTCGTAGATTCCCGTTCAACGCTTCTAGAGCCTTATTTTGCGAAATTCAAATTTCGGTTCAGTATCCCTTTAAGGGTGACCTGGAAAGTAGCTGTGACACTCTGGAATCCCAAACAACTCATTAGACACCTTAGTAGTTACAGCAGCGTACGTAGCCGTGAGAGCAAGAGCTTCGCACACCATCGGTGTGGGAACAAATTGGAACAAGAAAGAAAATAATAGCCGTAAATTTCGAAGTTCATGCTGGAGGCCTACGGAGGAAGGTCGGAAAGGTCGGAAGAGTCCACTGTAACTTCAACACTGAGACAAAGGGGTGGAAGGATGTGCATATTGCAGACTTGTGCCTATCTGAAAGACTTTCGGTAGAATTTTGGTATCTTACAAATACATTTTGTGTAGGGTACTCGGTACTCTATTTTAATTATACATTTTTCCTTATTTTGGTCTCAGTATCTCAAACGCATTTTTCTACGGTGGAAATAATCTGCGGAACTAGGGATCGCCAGACTCTAGGTTTAGCTGAACGCTGAGCCGATGGCACACTTGGAGTAAAGCGACCGAATAAAAAACAGGAACAAGGCAAGAACAAAACGCAGTCTCCAAATCCCAACAAAACATCAAATGGATAGCCCCAAATACACTCGCCTTTGTTCTCTTGTACTTTTTCTTTCCATTTTAAAGCGGCGGCAGTTACGGGTCTGTTCCCTCAGTTTCGCGCCGGCGTGAGCGGAAACGAGTTTAATTTCCCCACTAAATTTAGCGGAAGAATTGACGTCACGTGTCCCATGCACCAACTCAGTTTCCCCGCTAAATTCAGAGAAAAGTTAACGTCACGCCTATGCGCCATTTCAGTCTTTCTGCTAAATTTAGCGGAAAATTTGACGCCACGTGATCAATGCACCAATTCATTTTCCCCGGTAAATTTGGCGGGAACATTTATGTCTCGTGACCTGACATCACGGGTTCTACAGCCAAATATAGGTTTTCCGCTAAATTTGACGGAAACCTTTACGCCACGTGACCTATGCACGAATCCGGCTTCCCCGCTATATTTAGAGGAAAACTTGACGTCGCGTGACCTATGCACGAGCTCAGTTTCCCCGCTAAATATGGCGGAAACATTTACGCCACGTGACCTATGCACGAATCCGGCTTCCCCGCTATATTTAGAGGAAAACTTGACGTCGCGTGACCTATGCACGAGTTCAGTTTCCCCGCTAAATTTGGCGGAAACATTTATGTCACGTGACCTATGCACGAATCCGGCTTCCCCGCTATATTTAGAGGAAAACTTGACGTCGCGTGACCTATGCACGAGCTCAGTTTCCCCGCTAAATATGGCGGAAACATTTACGCCACGTGACCTATGCACGAATCCGGCTTCCCCGCTATATTTAGAGGAAAACTTGACGTCGCGTGACCTATGCACGAGTTCAGTTTCCCCGCTAAATTTGGCGGAAACATTTATGTCACGTGACCTATGCACGAATCCGGCTTCCCCGCTATATTTAGAGGAAAACTTGACGTCGCGTGACCTATGCACGAGTTCAGTTTCCCCGCTAAATATGGCGGAAACATTTATGTCACGTGACCTATGCACGAATCCGGCTTCCCCGCTATATTTAGAGGAAAACTTGACGTCGCGTGACTTATGCACGAGCTCAGTTTCCCCGCTAAATATGGCGGAAACATTTACGCCACTTGACCTATGCACGAATCCGGCTTCCCCGCTATATTTAGAGGAAAACTTGACGTCGCGTGACCTATGCACGAGTTCAGTTTCCCCGCTAAATTTGGCGGAAACATTTATGTCACGTGACCTATGCACGAATCCGGCTTCCCCGCTATATTTAGAGGAAAACTTGACGTCGCGTGACCTATGCACGAGTTCAGTTTCCCCGCTAAATTTGGCGGAAACATTTATGTCACGTGACCTATGCACGAATCCGGCTACCCCGCTATATTTAGAGGAAAACTTGACGTCGCGCGGCCTATGCACGAGTACAGTTTCCCCGCTAAATTTGGCGGAAACATTTACGCCACGTGACCTATGCACGAATCCGGCTTCCCCGCTATATTTAGAGGAAAACTTGACGTCGCGTGACCTATGCACGAGTTCAGTTTCCCCGCTAAATTTGGCGGAAACATTTATGTCACGTGACCTATGCACGAATCCGGCTTCCCCGCTATATTTAGAGGAAAACTTGACGTCGCGTGACCTATGCACGAGTTCAGTTTCCCCGCTAAATTTGGCGGAAACATTTATGTCACGTGACCTATGCACGAATCCGGCTTCCCCGCTATATTTAGAGGAAACTTTGACGTCGCGTGACCTATGCACGAGTTCAGTTTCCCCGCTAAATTTGGCGGAAACATTTATGTCACGTGACCTATGCACGAATCCGGCTTCCCCGCTATATTTAGAGGAAAACTTGACGTTGCGTGACCTATGCACGAGTTCAGTTTCCCCGCGAAATTTGGCGGAAACATTTATGTCACGTGACCTATGCACGAATCCGGCTTCCCCGCTATATTTAGAGGAAAACTTGACGTCGCGTGACCTATGCACGAGTTCAGTTTCCCCGCTAAATTTGACGGAAACATTTATGTCACGTGACCTATGCACGAATCCGGCTTCCCCGCTATATTTAGAGGAAAACTTGACGTCGCGTGACCTATGCACGAGTTCAGTTTCCCCGTTAAATTTGGCGGAAACATTTATGTCACGTGACCTATGCAGGAATCCGGCTTCCCCGCTATATTTAGAGGAAAACTTGACGTCGCGTGACCTATGCACGAGTTCAGTTTCCCCGCTAAATTTGGCGGAAACATTTATGTCACGGGACCTATGCACGAATCCGGCTTCCCCGCTATATTTAGGGGAAAACTTGACGTCGCGTGACCTATGCACGAGTTCAGTTTCGCCGCTAAATTTGGCGGAAGTATTTATGTCACATGACCTATGCACGAATCCGGCTACCCCGCTATATTTAGAGGAAAACTTGACGTCGCGTGGCCTATGCACGAGTACAGTTTCCCCGCTAAATTTGGCGGAAACATTTATGTCACGTGACCTATGCACGAATCCGGCTTCCCCGCTATATTTAGAGGAAAACTTGACGTCGCGTGACCTATGCACGAGTTCAGTTTTTCCGCTAAATTTGGCGGAAACATTTATGTCACGTGACCTATGCACGAATCCGGCTTCCCCACTATATTTAGAGGAAAACTTGACGTCGCGTGACCTATGCACGAGTTCAGTTTCCCCGCTAAATTTGGCGGAAACATTTATGTCACGTGACCTATGCACGAATCCGGCTTCCCCGCTATATTTAGAGGAAAACTTGAAGTCGCGTGTCCTATGCACGAGTTCAGTTTCCCCGCTAAATTTGGCGGAAACATTTACGCCACGTGACCTATGCACGAATCCGGCTTCCTGCTATATTTAGAGGAAAACTTGACGTCGCGTGACCTATGCACGAGTTCAGTTTTTCCGCTAAATTTGGCGGAAACATTTATGTCACGTGACCTATGCACGAATCCGGCTTCCCCGCTATATTTAGAGGAAAACTTGACGTCGCGTGACCTATGCACGAGTTCAGTTTCCCTGCTAAATTTGGCGGAAACATTTATGTCACGTGACCTATGCACGAATCCAGCTTTCCCGCTATATTTAGAGGAAAACTTGACGTCGCGTGGCCTATGCACGAGTTCAGTTTACCCGCAAAATTTGGCGGAAACATTTATGTCACGTGACCTATGCACGAATCCGGCTTCCCCGCTATATTTAGAGGAAAACTTGACGTCACGTGACCTATGCACGAGTTCAGTTTCCCCGCTAAATTTGGCGGAAACATTTATGTCACGTGACCTATGCATGAATCCGGCTTCCCCGCTATATTTAGAGGAAAACTTGACGTCGCGTGACCTATGCACGACGTTCAGTTTCCCCGCTAAATTTGGCGGAAACATTTATGTCACGTGACCTATGCACGAATCCGGCTTTCCCGCTATATTTAGAGGAAAACTTGACGTCGCGTGACCTATGCACGAGTTCAGTTTCCCCGCTAAATTTGGCGGAAACATTTATGTCACGTGACTTATACACGAATCCGGTTTCCCCGCTATATTTAGAGGAAAACTTGACGCCGCGTGACCTATGCACGAGTTCAGTTTCCCCGCTAAATTTGGCGGAAACATTTACGCCACGTGACCTATGCACGAATCCGGCTTCCCGCTATATTTAGAGGAAAACTTGACGTCGCGTGACCTATGCACGAGTTCAGTTTTTCCGCTAAATTTGGCGGAAACATTTATGTCACGTGACCTATGCACGAATCCGGCTTCCCCGCTATATTTAGAGGAAAACTTGACGTCGCGTGACCTATGCACGAGTTCAGTTTCCCTGCTAAATTTGGCGGAAACATTTATGTCACGTGACCTATGCACGAATCCAGCTTTCCCGCTATATTTAGAGGAAAACTTGACGTCGCGTGGCCTATGCACGAGTTCAGTTTACCCGCAAAATTTGGCGGAAACATTTATGTCACGTGACCTATGCACGAATCCGGCTTCCCCGCTATATTTAGAGGAAAACTTGACGTCGCGTGATCTATGCACGAGTTCAGTTTCCCCGCTAAATTTGGCGGAAACATTTATGTCACGTGACCTATGCACGAATCCGGCTTCCCCGCTATATTTAGAGGAAAACTTGACGTCACGTGACCTATGCACGAGTTCAGTTTCCCCGCTAAATTTGGCAAAAACATTTATGTCACGTGACCTATGCATGAATCCGGCTTCCCCGCTATATTTAGAGGAAAACTTGACGTCGCGTGACCTATGCACGACGTTCAGTTTCCCCGCTAAATTTGGCGGAAACATTTATGTCACGTGACCTATGCACGAATCCGGCTTTCCCGCTATATTTAGAGGAAAACTTGACGTCGCGTGACCTATGCACGAGTTCAGTTTCCCCGCTAAATTTGGCGGAAACATTTATGTCACGTGACTTATACACGAATCCGGTTTCCCCGCTATATTTAGAGGAAAACTTGACGCCGCGTGACCTATGCACGAGTTCAGTTTCCTCGCTAAGTTTGGCGGGAAAATTTATGTCACATGACCTGACGTCACGGGCCCTAAAACAAAAACAGGTTCCTCGCTAAATTTAGCGCAAAAAAGGCCGCTTCTGATCCTCTCAGCGCCTCGACCGTTTTTCTTCTGGCGCGAGCACGCAGCGCCATGTGGTGGCGCTAATTGAAACTGGCGCGCGTCGGCTTCACATCGTTGCCGTTTAGCATGACTTTTTCCGGGGTTTCAAAACTAAGGTGCCTTATATCGCGGCTTCGGTAATTTATCTGCCGTTTGGAGCGGCTGATGACGTCAGCTCTCTCCACGGGACAGTTGATGCTTTCGCATTAAAATTGCGCTACGATCACCCGACATAATGCGATTAGACAGCAACAGCACTGCTGCTTATGCTTCGATATAACGATGACGATCGATTGACATTGCGTCGGTCGTGCGTCTTACGGTGATCTGATATTGAAAGGACGCTGCGATGATTTAGCGTTGATACCTTGTTGAAGAATAAAGGATATTGTAAGGTCGTGATGTATTTCGCAGTCAAATTTAGCGGGGAAAATGAATTGGCGCCTAGGTCACATGACGTAATTTGTTTCCGCTATATTCAGCGGGGAACTTGAATTTGTCTGTAGGTCCCGTAATGTCAGGTCACGTGACATCAATTTTCCTACCACATTTAGCGAAGAAACTGAACTGGAAGAAGTTTCGTGGTCACTTTTCAGCGTTACCCGTGCTTCCCTGTTAACCTTCCTAATGCTTTGTTTGTTTCTTGTTGCTTTTTTTTTACAGTTTCAAGAAACAGGCGCTTCTCAACGCATTTGGCTGGGGAGACAATACACTCGCTCTTGGTGTTTGATCAGTGAAAAAGGTTGCTGTATTTGAGCTGATGTTTCTTCAGCGTTGACGTTTGTCGTTCACTCGCGCACTCATCAGCAAATCTGGCTGCCTGGTCTTCTCGTTCGGGCGTTAGGGATATGCGATGCCTGACTACATGTCAAGTGCCCCGAATCGCTGCAAGGCACGCTGAAACTTATTTCAGAATGCACCATGAGCCGAGCCTGCCGCCAAACCAAAGCAAAGCAGGAGCCACGTGATTAGAGCCCTGCTCATATAACACTTTGATCATCCGCACCCGATCCGCACCTGCGAAATTCGGAACCGCATTTGACCCTAAATCCGTGCATTCATTTACATCATAATATCAAGCATAAATAAAAATTTTAAAAGGCATCTAAATGGTATCCTATAAGCGGTATGCCTACCTTTCTACAAAAACACTTGGTGTCAAAATACGATATTTTTATCGTATCTTGTTTTATCATATTTATAAAATACGCTATCATCATTCCAGAGACACTGCGCATCACTGGAAAGATACTGGCAGCTTTGAGGTCGTTTTTGGAGTCTGACACTGACACTCTGACAAGAAGATGCATTGTAAAGGTAGGAAATTTTAATATTTATTTTCCTTTTTACTTTATAAAACCCACTTCAAGCCGACGGGTATTTTGTAAATATAAAAATTAACGAAGGACAGACAAATAATAATAAGTCATTTTATTTTATCAAACAATGAAAAAGTGAGAAAGGAAAGGCGCTCACTCACCACAGTGAAGTACTCGTGTATATCTGGTAAGGCGCGAGTACACCACCAGAAAAATATCACAATATTCAAAAATGGCAACACCTCCTATCGGTTTCAGTTTAGACATGAACCCTTAACTGCATGCTCGGAACCATATACTCAAAAACAACTCAGTGCCAAATGTGAATAAAAATAAAATGCACGCACGCACAGGCAGCGTTTCACTTGTTGAGGTTCTTGTGTAGAAGAAATAGAATATCGTCAACATGGACGGGTTCAGTCTGGTTCGCCTCTTTAAATTAATACCCGCTAATGAGAAGTGTATCTCTGTCGGTGTACTTATTGCTGGGGTGGCATGCACGAACTGCACTACAAGAATGTGATGAACAAAGTCGTGCTGGATCAAGTTCCATCACTCCAGAGGATCGAATTTAGTCTCCTCGATCTACTTGTAGGCGAAGAAGCCATTTGCAAGTTTCTACTTTTTGTGGCTCGAACTTTTTGGGTTTTCTTTGCCCAAAGAACGGTTTGCACTCTTTACCTGCAGAACAAGAACACGCTTTCCAGGGACGACTGATGCCCCTGGATTCTTTACTTCTTCTAGGCACAGCATTTTTGGTGAGAGATAGAACGTTCTAAAGCAATATTTGCTGATAATTTTTCTTTTTTGACGTGAAGAACAATTTTTCTTTCGATTGGCACTTTTTATTTAAGGGAGTAGTGTTCTCCCCAATAGATTCTATGATGCCCTTCCTAGTATCACTCAGTTATTCACTCTAGACTCTGCGGTCGCACACATTTATGGGCCGCCTCGGAAAAAATGTAGATCCGGACCCGCGGATATCCGCATCCTGCTTGCATCCGCAGCCCCTCTCATCGGCATCCTATCTGGAATCCGCCAAATGTGATTAATTTTTATCCGCACCCGCCAGTTTACTGCGGATATCCATGGACGAGAAACGGATATCCGCGGATATGCAGGGCTCTAGGCCCATGTCTACAAAACGTGACTCCCCTTTGTTTATAAAATATTTCGGCACGCATTATGTTGCATATCCCGATGTAATTTTAAGTTCACTTCAATTGCAGCAGCTAAGTTGCTTCTTGAAGCTCATAATGGTCAAAGCAGAACGTGATTTTCAGTGAGGTCATCACAAGTAGAGCACATCCCTTTGACTTTTTTTTTATTCTTATATTACCAGCTTGCAACCTACTTGCCAAGTATTTTCAAAAGTAATTCAATTACCTTTAGAAAGGATTTGGCCTTTGCTCTCAGAAAAAAAGGTCCGTGCGTCTACCTTCCCGCACAACACCTGGAGAGCCAATCACCGCGACTTACGGAGGCAGCTCAGCGGATGACGATAACGAAACATATGCTTGGACCAAAAAACGCAGTCCGAGCTGAGGCATTAAGCAATGCACAGCGTCACGCTTGCATTGCTTAATGTCAGATCTCAGACTGCGTTTTTTGGTCTGAACCTATCTTTCGGCATCGTCATTCGCTGAGCTGCCTCCGTAAGTTACGGTGATTGGTCCTCCAGGTGTTGTGCGGGAAGGTAGACGCACGGGCTTTTTTTAATGACTCGAGATAGTTCGTAGTAAATAAAAGTAATTTTAATACTACTTTAAACACATTTTCAAATGGGTATTTAGTATATTATCTTAAATACTTCTTGTTGAGTATTTGGCGCATCACTGGCGTATTGGCGGAGGGTGGATTGGTGATAACGTTTCGATTTGCCCATGACTTATCTTTTTTGCACCTAGAAGGCGCGCGACGGAGTCTTGATTCGGGTTGTTTCGTTGTTGTTTCCGAACAAGCAAAGAGGAAGGAAGAGTTCTTGTGTTTTTCGCTTTTTCTTTACTTGACTTCCGCCGCTGAGGGCGTCCTGTGTTAATGTTCACATCAGCGGATATTCCAGGGGTTGTACACGGTCATCTGATGCCACTCTCATGAATTCCACCTCATGGAATTCATGAGAGTGACAGGGAGATGTCACAGGTAAAACTCAAAAGGTCGCATCGACATTTGGGTGGTTTTTATACCGCGGGCACACGGATCCATGTCATGCAAGCCTAGAGTGTTTTTAGGTGAGCTTTCGGCTGTTTTTAAAGACATAAACTCTTGCTTTGATCAGAATTTTAATTGCATGCTTCATAAATTTTCTGTTTTTTGTTGGCATGAAGTAGGCATTCTGCAATTGTATCAGCGCTGTCGATTCCTCAAAATCTTTGCCTCTTCTCTTCAGTAAATCTGTAAAAACTTGGCAGCTAAATTTCGTATTACTTTAAAGAAGTGAATGAGATCAAACCTTACATTGTTTTTCTTTGCACTGCGCAATAACTTGTCTTTAAACAACCAATTACATTTGTTTTTTACGCTTGGTAACTGTCTCTATTTGTTTTGTGATATACGATTGGCTCATATAGTTCCCTGCGATGCTCTCCAACCGTTAATTGTATGAGCAAAAAAAAAATTGCAAGAGACTGTGATACCGTTTTGCTTCAGAAGTGCAAGGTATGGGGTAATGATGTGCTTGCAAAATACATTTTTCATTTGTCATTTAGCAGTTCGCATTTTGGGTTCACAAGCTTTTACCGACGAAGGCAAAAAACCCTCGAAGTGGTTACTTTTAAAAAATACGGGCAAAGTTTTTTTTTTGTTTTGTTTTGTTATTGTATTTAATGCAAATAACTAAAACACGCAGTCGACCGCTATAGCCGTTACAAAAGGTCACGCATATCTCGTCAACTTAAGCGTGTCTGTATCAGCCCCCTGTAACACTTAAAAAGAGGTCCTAGAAGTTAAGCCAACTTCTATATCCCGCCTTATCTATATTCTATAGCAAACATTCCGGAGGGAAATGTTACGCCGATAGTAAGCGTTAAAAATAGGCCCTTTTCCTTTTTTAAACCAACATAGACGTTACCGGACTAAGAGTAAGCAGCGCGTAGTTCTATTTAGAAGTGTCCAATACATTCGTTAGTAGCCTTCAAACTGGCTAACATGCTCATCCTCGGACACAATACGTACTCTACCGTTGTCAGCGGCCTTGTGTATGAAGCATTGACACTACACTTTAAGAAAAAATGGAGGAGAAAGGTAGCAACGGCGCGTCTTCCTCCCTTCTACTGACGCGCCCCCAAGCGGACACGAGAAAAGGGGAGGAACGAGACGTTTTCCTCCTTCTCCAGGCAGACGGGAGAAAGCTTTCGCCCTCCCGACTCATCTTCTTTCGGTTTCGTTTTTCGAGCACATCGCGCACGTTGTTTAATAAATGTTGTTGAGATGATTGAGCTTCAGCGGCAGCGAAGGCCGCCTGTAATTCCGTCTTCTAGTTCAAACGTGCAGAACATTTTGGTTGCATTGACGTTTTTCCCACTAATTTTATCAAACGAGTAAACGAAGCCGCTAGAAACAGCGAAGTTCCGGAGCAGTGCCAGCAGCGCTACGTACACTGGGTAAGATGGCCATCTCTGGATTGCGGGAGCGGGACCCACGCGGAGCTACAGTAGCGAAACCACGCGGAACTGTGTCGACGTTTTCGACGTTTTGGAAATCGCAGGAACTCCGTCCAAGGCAGGCAGGTTTTCCTCCCGGCTTCCTCGGTGCCTTCCGCGCTGAGTTCGGTTCTGTTTTCCTGTGCCGAGTGCCAACAGGCGTTCAACGTGGTTCTGTATTTCTTTGTGTCAGCAACATCGTAATGGCAGTGTTATGCGTAGTGAACAGACGACTGGAATTATCGCCGATGTGACCGTGTGTTCGTGTATCAGTGGTGTAACAAGATGAGATGACGTAAACTGTCGGGCATTGATGCCGCTGGCCGGGCCGTGATCGGAGGGGGCGGGGTGTCGCAGGATGACATTCCGCTTTACATTAAGGAGTTTAAGTCCACTTGAGGGATTAGGTGCAGTCGATCGACGTGTGAATAGTCATGTTGGAACGCTGGTCTGAACAGTAAGCTCCTATCGTACAGTGGCCAATGTGACTGTCGGTCCCCGAGAGCGATTGCGCTCTGCACAGTACGAAATTATGACAGAAAGTATGTATATTTACAGTAGAAGTTTAGCATTAAAAAAATAACAAAAAAACAGGTAAAATTGAAAAAAAACGCTATCCTTTATTTTACTGTTTAAATATACTACGTTTCTTGGAGAAACTGGGACGCCTTTTTCGGAGGTCGATACGGGGCAGAACGAGAAGGCAGAATAGTAGTTTGACGTCCGTGACGTCATGTCCGGTTTTCGTGACGTCTTTACCCTTTACTTCGCGCACTCCCCCGGATTATGCTCCCAGCTCGTTCCTGCGAAGTCAACCCAACTGTCATAGTTGGAAAAGACGGCCCGTGTCATTCGTTTGCAAAGCTAGCAAAGCGACGTAGATGGAAACAAATCGCCGTGGCGCTTTTCGCGGCCTCGGAGATGCATGAGCGAGCCGACGTTATAAAAGATGCGTTTCAACTACGAGTGTCAGCAAGAGCCACGTAAATACCTGTGCACACTCGGAGCGAACGCGCGCGTTTGATCGAAGTGCTGAGGCACCGATCTTTTACGATTACCACTCGATACTGACGTGACACTCGGCAAAGGAAGGTGGGACCGGCATTGCGTAGCTCCCACGAAGTGTTACACACCAACTCATGTTTACAAAGAAACAGGAGCGCCCCTAGCGGACGCCACCGGCGCCGCACGTGCGCGATGGGGGTGTGGGCAAGGAGCTCACCGTCGCCCATAAACAAACCACTGGAATGCGATGTTGTCGGCGTCGGTGTAAGTCCCCCTGCCCTTTTTCACGTTCGAATTGTTGATTCTACGTCTTCCTGGCAATGTCTGACTACTTGAGCGGCGTCAGCGAAATTACCGAGGCTCGCTACGCCGCAAAACTTCGCGTGAATAATGTGACATGTGGCGATTCATTCCGCGTGGACGCCGCATTATGTACGCTGAAACCTGATTCGCATGATATTTCTCTCGCAATTTTCAGTCGCGACGTCGCTCGGGCTGCAAAAGCCTGAACCGTAGCTGAGATGGTCGACGTCGATGCTGAAAATAGCAAGCAGGATCGGACCAAGTGAATTAGGCCTAACAAGTCGGTGATTGTTACTGGTAACAATGATCAACATCGCCTTGTATCTACTGTTTTATCGAGCCTGCTTACCAACCTTCAAATTTAAGTCTTTTGAGGCCTGGGCTTACTTCTTATCGCAAGCACCGGGCCAACAATTGGTCTACGGGCCGGCGTCGTCTAAGAGAACAGACGACACGCAGAAACATTTGAAAGAGCAGACGACAGTTTGAAAGATCGGGCGGCCGTTTGAACTTGAAGGCGCACTAGACGTAGTCCGCATGTGGTCCGCACAACTTGACGGTTTTCTGGCGTTCACGTTGGAACAAAACAAATAGATCGGATGACCATAAGTATCCGTGAATTCAACCCAAAGTGCTTCCCGCCTAAGCAATCGTTGTCCGACGGCGTCTGCTTTCCCCTTTCACGGCACATATCCAGATTCTCGGACGAACCGAGCACGTGAAAACTGACCTTCAAACCTTTCTGGACACATTTGGTACGGCCCCAGTCGCGGCGTTTTGACGAGAAGGCAGGTTTTTGTCTGGTTCCTTTCAAAACAACGCAGGAATACACGTCTGGCATGCGGACTTCTGCCCACAGTCCCAGACCGGAAGAGCGACCGACGCGCCACCACCGCGCCGTGACGTAACAGAGATGAGTTCGTCTATAGCTCGACAGTGACGTACCGTCGTGTCAGAATAAAAATGGCAGTACTAATAACAAAGTGTACATACCGTGTTGCGAAGGTAATCCATACGATGTTTATTTGAGCTCCATATCAGACAAAACAAGGAGATAAAATCGATGAGAGTCCCTTGTCGACGACAGCGTTCGTCACCGCTGCCTCATAAAACAAGGAGATTACAAGGGGAAGAGATCGACTTCTTAATCTAAAATTGAGGTCAGCGATCAAACTATAATACGGGAAGGGTACACAAGGGTCGCGCGGGCGGGTTTTCCATCCAGTCAGCCAGCTGGTCGTGGGCACACGGCTGTCTTGGGCAAGGACCGTCGGAGCAACGCTGCGCCGAGTCGGAGTGCCTGCTCGCTCGGTCGGTGTCATGATTGCCATCGTCGCTTTTCCCGAGAGTTTGTGGATCCAGCGTTCGTGTTCGTCGTGGCCGGTTTCGAGTGCTTCCTTCTTTTTTCTTGCTGCTTAAAGGGGCTCTGCAAACATATTTGAGCGTCTACCTTTTTTGCGGTTTTCACGTCCTTTGGGGTTCGGGCAAGCCAGCGGGCACGGAGAGAGTAACTAAATATTACTGCGTCATATTTTAACCGGACGACGCGAAAACCTCCTCCACCGACGATGGCGACCCGCGGTACCAAAAACGCGCAAAATGTGACGTCTTTGGTCCTGGTCTTACTACTGGTCAGAGCCGCTAAAACGCTTCTTTTTAGTCGAAATACAAAATATAAGTGGCGTGAACCGTTTCAATTATTTCTAAAAGTAGTTTTTGCACAGTATTTTAGATCAAAAAAGAAACGAATGCAGTTCATAAAGTACGGAAACAAGAAATGACCCGACGACATACCCGCCACCAAGCGGTGGAAAAGGCGGCGCATACTAGAAAGGAGTAATGGGATCAGGCGCCGTCACGGAAAGGTCCCGGATGTACGCGGCGGCGCTGCGGTCGTATGGGCAGGAGGACCCGACCAGCTCCGAGCGTTCCGAAGGCCTTCGGCGAGAAGCTTTGTCTTGCGGTTCGGCCGTTTCGCGGTATGGCAGCGCAAAGTAGCTCCCATTCTGAACTGATCGTTACCCCACGTTTGCTGTCGTTTGTGGCCAATGAAGTGTCATGCCAAATTAGTATTTAATCGTGCAGCAAATGCAATGAGAGCCGCTCTGGCTGCCCGCTGCATACAGCCTACCCAGAAAACGCTTCAGTGGAGCCCTCTCGTGCCGTCGACACGAGTGCGGCAGCCGTGAGCGCTCGATGAGCTCACTACTTCTACTCGAGTTCACGGCCACCCTCAAGCAACCAAGGACGTCATGAGGGGGGTTATTTCTTGCTTGTTTTTGTAATCTTAATTTGCCTATAACTTTGAAAATAAAGCGAATTTCGAGAAAAGAAAAGTTTCACTAAGTTACTACGTTCAGTGTGCTCAGGTTCGGTGCAAATTAAAAATTAGTAAAAAAGTCATTGCAGGGCCCCTTTAAAATCGGGACCCGCCAGGAGAGCACGTAGAAAAATAAATGTTCGTTGGTCGTCGCGACCAAGTAAGTGAGCCGCGTTGTCGATCATGTTGATTTGATAGTAGAAAGACTGCTCCGGAGCTGTTGTCATGCGTACATTTTTGGCGTAAGATCGTTTCGTGAATCTGGCATGGCACTGCAACCTTTGACTGCAACAGTAACACGCCGCAACCGCCGCCTCACCGCGCCCCAACACTAGAGACAACCACACAACATAACAACCCGCAACAAGCTCTCCGCAAAACGTTAAAAAAAAAAAGAAGCTTGTTTTTGCGTTTCCGGCAGTGACGTCACGGACGTCGTTGCACCCTATCAACCTCCGAAAAAGGCGTCGCGGAGAGACTGCCCTCCAAGTGGCGCGCTGGGATGAGCGCTAGAAGTTTTCGAGCTCGCTACGGCGTAGCTGTGTACACTTAACACCTGCCGCAAGTCGCGACTTTGACTGCATTCAAGTTGATCGAAAAGCGATTTCTCAGCCCGTGAAGCATCACTTCCAGCTGAGTGAATATCCGCTCTACAAAGATTAATTCAAGACGGCAATTGCAGCCGTGCGCGAACAGCACAAATAGAAAAACAAACACTACAATAGAAATACTGACTACGAAGTGCCGTGCGGGGAAACAAACTCTGACTTGGAACCACATTGGAGCGGCTCCATTTATTGGCTTTCAAATAATTACGGCATGATCGAGCGTTTTCTTTTTAATAAGACATTCACCCCTTGAGCCATTAAAAATACTCTCAGATGCATGACATTGCTGGAAAAAGGTCAACATGCTGGGAATATTTTTTATTGCTTAGGGAGTCACCGAAATATTCCATACGTTCAAAACGACCAGTACAAAAGACGGAAACGCAGAGCTCGACAGAAGTGGTCGGGTTAGTGTGCCGTTGAATTGATGTTTGTGGGTGCGATGCACGTGTATGCGCTCAATGAAAGTTCATCTGATGTTTGTAGTATGCGTAATGTGTCTACATGTGTCTACATGTGTCTACATGAGTGTATAATAGAGGTTTCCACTGATAAGAAAACTCAATGATGACGTAAAAAAATTAAAATATTTTTTGTAGAACATGAATTGGGCGGTACCTAGCGCCACCTAGCCTAGCTACTTGCGATTGCTCTGCTTGACCCTGCCATCTGGTGGCAAACGATTTAGCATCCTTTTACGCTATGCGGCTACGCCATAATTTCGTGTTACCGTGCTGAGATAAGCCAAGAGGCTGCTTCGGATTTGCTTTTTTTGAAAGCGGCTTTTGGTTTTGCCGGTGAATGGTTTACCACTCCTCCGTGATTTGCGGTTGACGCAACGGTTGACGAAGGAATTGTTACTCGAGGAATAGCAAAGGTAAAACATAAAGTGCGCGAACTGGGTGCCGGTTGTCTCCGTTTAACATCCCAGTGCTAACGATGAGAAGACTGAGTGACTGCATGCTTTCGAAACGGAAAGCATGCAGTATTTGTTTCGAAACGAAAGTTTCGAAATAAATACAGTTTGCGGAAAGCTCGTTTTACGTTTTTATTTGCTGCTCCTCTCGCTCCGTACAATGGACTTAGTGTTCTCGCTATGCCTTATTGAGCTCGATTTGCTCGTTTCGTGGCCGCCATAATGAGATTCAGGCGACGGAGGAACTTTTGCCCCCCTGCTTTAGGGCGAAAGTTTCTCCCTTTCTGAAGGAACATATGTGTCAATAGCGTTCCTTCCTTTAGGGAGGACTATACTGACCCTTTTTTCTAAGAGTGTAGGGTAGAACTCCTTACTGCTGTCCCGTCGGCAGGCCTAAAATCACTAGTCAATGAGAGTTTAAGAAACGAAGATCACCCCGTGTACCAGGTACACTCTCCGGCGATATGAAAGACCCACTCGGAGCGCGTGGCAGAGGCGGTGGCTGAGGAGGGCGCTGCTCGCGCTTTGGGAAATTCCATGTCGCTCGGAGGGGAGGCCTCACTCGGTGCTTAGCCGGTCTAGCTGACGAGCCGCGTCGAGACGTGCTTAAATTTGTATTTCGGTTTGGCGGGAGACCGCGCCTTCTACAGGGCGTCAGCATAACGTAATCTTTGTTTTTTTTCGCAGTGCTTGACTTGATAATTTGCACAAAAAAAAATTTATAAAAGCGCCCGTGATAACGAGGCTTCGTTCGAGCCTCCTTTACAATACTCCCAGGCGTGCCACGTAAGAAGCGCTCTACAGCCAAACCGAAATCAAAATCTGTTAAGCACGCCTCGGTGCGGCTGGCGCAGCCGAGCACCGAGTGAGGCCTACCCTCCGAGTGACATGGAATTGTCCAAAGTGCGCGCAGCGAACCCCTCAGCCACCACCTCTGCCACGCGCTCCCAGCATAGAGTAATATAGTAAACGTAAAGAGAGGACAGAGTAGCCGTTTCGCGGCCCAGATAGTGCGTTTAATGGCCTCCGCTACGTGGCGCTTTTCTCTAATTTGGTTAACATTAGTTAGAACTCTTTCCGTGAGAAGTATTCATTATTGAAATTGCTATGCTTTAGAATTATTTAAAGTGCTTAAAACGTCTAAATAGTTTTAACTGAATACGTCACAAAACTCACGTGAGGAATGGCGCCTGCCACGGCCTGCCGTGTGCCTGCTTTCCCGCACGCCGTCGCCTCAGCATCATTCTGCATGGCCTTTGCTCGATCGTGCGTCGTTCGCCCCTGCCGTGCGTGCCGTCCGTTTGTGCTTTCTGCTGCAGCGTGTTCGATCGGCTTTGCATCAAACAAGGTGACGCATGACTGCCGGCGTGCTCGTATGCTCGGCGTGAGTTTGTGGAGCCTGGCGGCTTGAGCTTCTCGCGCTGTTGTTTCTGTGAGGCTGTCGGGCTGCAATCGTGTGTGCACCTCGTTTTTCGGTGAGATTTCTTTGAAAGGGGAATCTGCGAACGACATTGTCCATGGACTTACAGACGACGGTGTTGAACGGCGTTTCAGATAGATCCTTGGGTGTTGTGTTCTGCTCTCTGGAATTTCCAGGAGGTGGGTTCAGCCACTTGAATACACTGTTGTGCACACTTCAATACAGTCTTCTGTTATCCGCAGTCTCCTCATTTCTCTCATTGCAAGAGCTTAGGACTGGCTTCACAGTAAAGGCTTTGGTCTATGATGAGGGGGCTTCAAACGTAAGCTTGGCCAACCAACTTGGTGTGTCCGTGGGTAAGCCGTGTTTGTTGAAGTTGATAACGAATATGTTTAGTTTATATTTGTTCCGTACCTTATCAAAACGACCATGCAGGAACAGTCTTCAAGCACACATTTTGCATTGGAAATGAGGTCATTGAGTGGTCCCATATTGTTAAACTTTATCGTTCTACCCATGAGATGAGGTTGCGATTGGCTCCGAAACTTACTGAGATATATTTTTCAAAACCCTTTCAATAACATGAAAGTAAAACGTGCCGCACAGGTAATGAGTGCCTCAGTCTGGCTTGCGATCCTATTCATTGTTTATGCCAAGGAGCTTTCTGAGGCAGCCATGGCTCCAGCCTATTTCTGCGATAGAATGGACAGCTTTCTAAAGAGCTCACAATTCAAGACGACGGGGCAGAAGTTGCGTCATGCCATTCTGAAAGGAGAATCTAAGGTATTTGATATTCTTCACCTGCAACTCTGATGGATTTCAGCATGGATGTTCGAAGTAGGACGCAGTCACAAACCATCATAGCGCGGCACATTACTATAAAGAGTGTCCTCGTGCTCTGGGAGGAGCTTTCAAATAGCCATGAGTTTAAGTTCTTACTTACACGACGCCTGCAGCAAGACCGACTTGACAACATTTGTGGAGCAATACGACAAATGCAGGGCTGAAATACAAACCCAAAGGTGCATCAGTTCACCTCAGGACTGAAACAGATTGGGATAAAGAAACTGTTCAAACTGCCGTGCAATGGAAACGTAGAGGGTGACAAGGCTGACCTCTTGAAGGAGTTGCTAATATTTTTGCATCATGAAAGTTCAATTGCAGACAATGTGGAACGTCTTCCAACTGATAACTTCCCGCCACTCGATGATATTTCTGAGCTGACATGAGACATCAGGTTTAACATATTTGATGGCTCATCCACTTGTTACGTTAGGGGCTATTTGATGAAGCATTTCCTTGAACTGACAACCCACAGCTGTGACTGTTCTCAGCCGCTGAGGGAAGAGTCTGACAGCTTGGCCAGGCCTCACCAGTACTTCCTTGTGCTTAAAGCATATCACGTGCCCGAAAAGCTCCTCGGGAATCTAATATACCATCTCAGGCTGCCTTTAATTTCATTCACCAACTAGAAAATCGCTTTCTCGTCGCAATAGAGAGTGTGGCGCATGTTTCAGTGTGTGCTGTCTTGTATCGCATACTTTCAGGTCTGGATAGTTTTGGCGTTGCTCGGAGTGCCACAAATGTTTTTTTGTTTTTTTTTATGTTTTGCAGAATACGCTTTTGTTGGTTAGTTCGATTTCTTAACCGGAACCTGGACAAAGTTTGGTTACACTCTGCAGTTGCTGTAAAGCAACTAGACAAGTTTAACTCTTAATAGTGTATTAAGAAAGGTGGTTGCCAAAGTAGAAACAAAAAGTGCGTATTAATTGAGCGGTGCAGCTTGCACTTGCACTTTCTACAGAATTTCTGTGGAAAATTGTGTCTAGATGCTATAGATATTAGAAAGAAAATGTATCCACTTTTTTATCTACTGTCTATTGTTTTTAGCCGCTTTTTTGAGCCATACTTTCTTTCTGATGAAATGTATTTCGAGGAATGTTTAGGAACGTTGAATATTGTCAGATTCCGAATAGAGTTCTCAGTGTTTGGTATTGGCTCGCCCGTAGTGTGTTTCAGGCTATGCCAATTCGTGTGTTTTATAATAGCCAGAAATTAGGAATTCGCATTCTTCGCTGTGTGCATTGCACTCTTATTGTACTCTTATGACTGGTAATGATAGCGATGTCTTATTTATTTATTGACTTACTTCCCGAGCCCGAGTCGGCGTGAAAGCGAATGGACCTTTCAGCATGTTCCCTGTGGAAAATTTTTGTTAACTCGGTTCCGCTAAAAATCTTTTACGAAGAGTACGATATGCCGAACTCCTTCATATTCATTTATTTTTGTGAGTTTTAGTATCTGTTTCTTCTAAAACATACAGAGCGTCGGGAGTAAATCATGTATATACGAATGTGGTTCAATAAAATATTTTCGAACCACTTACTGTTGTTGACCCCCAAATGCTCCCTCCACCAGTGAGGAGTCAATGGGGAGGTTGTGTAACTTCAATGTTTTACAGTAGAAAAAAACAAAACTAACAAAATATACGCATTCCTTTTGTGAAGTAGAATTTTTTTTTTTTTTTTTTTGTTTTACATATTTTGCACGGATTATATCGTAAAAATTAAAATAAAACTGCTTCAACATTAAAAAAAAAAAAAAAAAAAAGAAGCAGCGGCTTCGGGAGCCGAAGACCTCCCGAGAGAGTAGCGAGGAGCGGCCCAAGAAGGAAAGATGGGGAGAAAGAGAAGGCGAAGGGGTACCAGAGAACCGGAGCAAAAACGCCCAAACCGAAACCGAAACTAACTTGACCCGAACCGGAACTAGATTGTGTTTAATGCCGCCCGCTAGGAGCGCTAGCTGTCACTCGTCTATCTGGGCCGCTGGGGCCTATGGTAGTGTCCGCGCTTTACCTTGTGTATATCACTCTATGCTCCCAGTGGGTCTTTCAGATTGCCGGAGAGTGTACCTTCATATCGCTCCGCGCAGCCCGTGAGATCCCTATTGGAAAACCCCAATATAAACAGCGTATTATGGATATTGGTAAACAATATCTTCTTATTGTATTGCAATACAATATAGACAGTGTATTGGAAAACATTACATTTATTGTATTGTATTACAATAAGGATTTGTTATGGGATTCCAATATCCATAATACGCTGAAAATATTGGAATCCAATACCGTATAAACCCTTATTGGATCCCCATGTGTCGTATGGGGATCCAATAAGGGTTTACGATTCCAATATACTCAGCGTATTATGGATATTGGAATCCAATATATTATATCGGCTACCGATAAAACTATATGCGAGTTGGAATATCATGTTCAGCACGACATTTCTTTGCAACGCAGTCTCTTCTTGTGTGTATTTCTGAGTGATAAAATAAAAAGTGTTGTTGTTGTCAAATTATGAATAAAGAAGCAAAACACTGGGCTTATCCATACCAAATATATTTAACATATTCCTGAACTGGAGGAACTGGCATTTACTGCAAAAGAAAGTTAATTGTTTAGGACCCTCATTCAAAAACTTGCTGTTTGGAAACAGAATGTAAAATCCTCACCTTTTAATGAAAGCAGCACCTGCTAGCTGTAGCCATGTAGAAACTGCAAAATAAAAATTTGTGATTAGTTCGCAACAAGTAGCAATCCTTCACTAAGCCGGATAGATTCAAAATTATGTCTGCGTTTGATTGTGGAAAAATAAGCTTCCATTCCACTGCCACGGATCATTCTGAGCTCCGTCAATTAAATAAACCTATCGGCTCGTCTGGCTTTACAGTTCCTGCTTTGCACCTAACCACGGCGAAAGATACACTCTTTAGGTGAGGACACGCCGGGGCTGAACGCGCGGCGCGAGGAATCAAATAGTGTTCGTTCGACGGGCATCCGAAAGACTGCATCATTCGGCTGCCACCGTGCCCGCGACTGACAGTGTCACCGGCGGCCAAACGGCGGAACTGTGTGACAGCAAAAAAACATTATCTCGTTGTCATGACACCCGGGTACACCATGGTCTTTCTGCACGTGTGAGAACCTCGCTGGAGCTCTGCGCGTGTGGTACATTAGGCGGCACGAGCCGTCTTGAACGTGCCCACGGGTCGACGAGTCACCTGCTGGCGTTGCTTGAAACCAAAGTGAGAGAGTGTGAAGAGCGAACTTCATCGGGTTGTGGCCAAGAGCGCGCTGTCCTCACCTGAAGAGTATTATCTTACACCGTGCACCTAATTAAAGTATCTGGAATGCTCACCTTTGAGGAAAAACGAACTGGTGCTTGCTTGCTTGTAGGCCGTGGAAACTGGGACAGACTGGGAGAGAGATTTGCGATTAGTTGCGTTCAAGTAGCAATTACATTGAGCAGCCCCGTAAAGTACACTAAGTCGACAGGATGGAAGCTTGGGCGAGTTGGTGAACCATACTTGGCGGTGACAGCGCAGCAAAATTAATCTCACACCAGACACTCAGGAAGACAAGCACACGCGCTGAACTTACAACTCTTGTCTATTCGACTGCTTCATTTTTCTCTTCAACGTCTGGGTTGACTTTTCAGAACGTGATAAGTAGAAGAAGTAGCACGAAATACAAGGAAAATTCTAAAGAGAAGGCAAAAGAACAGTAAAAGAGAAGACAAATGAAGAAACGGAAAAAAATATCTAAACGAAACACTTTTCCAAATTGTCCCTCTCCCTCATCGCTATCATTTAGATAGAAATTGGACCTTGTTGGTCGACAGCGCTATAGAAGGACTACTTACAGACTTGTCCTTCAGCTGTGCTATCCTTTCCCTTCCATTATTTCTCTAGCCAATGCGTCTCTACTCCTACCTATTACAGAACAATTTTCAAAATGTGCTATACAGCCACAATCGCGACAATGGATTCCCAAGTCTCCAGCTACGACTCGGTGGGTGTTATAAAAATGCTCTCTTAAACGATCATTCAAACACCTTCCAGTCTAGCGTACATACTCTCTACCACATGAGAGTGGGACAGAATATACGACTCCTTCAGTACAATTTACAAAGCTCTTTTGGTGCTTTTTCAAACAACCAACTTCCCGGTGTGCCGTCATTTACCTTCCTGCACAGGCTTAGAAGCTTATTTGGTGCTGAAAAAGCAACATTAATGTTAATGCAGTTACCTATCTTTTTTAGACCGTTCGAAACTTTATGTATATATGGAACAATGGCCATCCTTTTCTTTTCTGTATTGCGCTTAGGTCGTTCACCCCATCTTATTCTCTTTAATAAATCCTCTGCAACGGCTGTAAGTAATGCACTAGGATATCCTGTTGACTTTAACCTGGCGATTTGAGCATCAAAGCTAACCTTAAGTGAATGAATACAAGACTTATTAAGCACACTGGTGAGACATAATTTAACAATGCCTCGCTTAACAAGCTTGGAGTGTGCTGACTGAAAATTAAGAGGTTTCTTCCCTCTCGGTTTGTATGACCAACATACATGATGCTCCGAAAAAATTAATCTGAGGTCCAAGAACCGTAAGGAACCTTCTGTGGAGAGCTCATGAGTGATTTCTGGTGGATCTATACAGGATTTACAACAGGAAAGAACATTAGAGGCTAATATTTTAAAGTCCTTAGCTGCACAACCTAGCACAATCAAAAAATCATCTACAAAGCGAAACACCTTCACAACAGAAGAAGCATCTAAGGTACGTGAAAGGATCCGGCCACGATGCGCGAGGTAAAGGTTACTCAAAACTGGTACTATGCGTGAACCAATGCATGCCCCTGCTTTATGGAGAAAGGTGTTACCCTCCCAACATGCAAACATAGATTTAAAATATACGGTGAGCAGTTCAAGGAAACCACCTTGCAAAAATCCTGACGCGGTCTGAAAAGCAATAAGTCATGTATTCATTCAATTAAGGTTAGCTTTGATGCTCAAATCGCCAGGTTAAAGTCAACAGGATATCCTAGTGCATTACTTACAGCCGTGGCAGAGGATTTATTAAAGACAATAAGATGGGGTGAATGACCTAAACGCAATACAGAAAAGAAAAGGACGGCCGTTGTTCCATATATACATAAAGTTTCGCACGGTATAAAAAGATAGGTAACTGCATTAACATTAATATTGCTTTTTCACCACCAAATAAGCTTCTAAGCCTGTGCCGGAAGGTAAACGGATCGGCACACCGGGAAGTTGGTAGTTCGAAAAAGCACCAAAAGAGCTTTGTAAATTGTACTGAAGGAGTTGTAATTTTGTCCCACTCTCATGTGTTAGAGAGTATGTAGGCCAGACTGGAACGTGTCTGACTGATCGTTTAAGAGAGCATTTTTATAACACCCACCGAGTCGTAGCTGGACACTTGGGAATCCATTGTCGCGATTGTGGCTGTATAGCACATTTTGAAAATTGTTCTGTAATAGGTAGGAGTAGAGACGCATTGACTAGAGAAATAATGGAAGCGGAAAGGATAGCACAGCTGAAGGACAAGTGTGTAAGTAGTCCTTCTATAGCGCTGTCGACCAAAGAGCTGCAATTTCTATCTAAATGATAGCGATGAGGGAGAGGGACAATTTGTAAATGTGTTTCGTATAGATATTTTTTCCGTTTCTTTATTTGTCTTCTCTTTTACTGTTCTTTTGCCTTCTCTTTAGAATTTTCCTTTGTATTTCGTGCTACTTCTTCTACTTATCACGTTCTGAAAAGTCAACCCAGACGCTGAAGAGAAAAATGAAGCAGTCGAATACACAAGAGTTGTAAGTTCAGCGCGTGTGCTTGTCTTCCTGAGTGTCTGGTGTGAGTTCGATTTTTCCTGCGCTGTCACCTTCAAGTACACTAAGTCGGAAAGATTAAAAAAATTACATGCGCGGGACATAGATAACCTCTTGCGACGTAACTAGGCATACGTCAATTGCGCTCGCGTGTATTACAGAAAAATAAGCTTCAATGAAGGAGCCCCCAGTCGTTCTGAGCTTCGTCAATTAAAAATGCTGTACCGGTCGTCTGGCTTCAGTATTCCTGCTCGGGAATCTGGGATTCTCACCTCTGAGGAAAAGCAATCTGGGACCTGCTGGCTCTTAGGCCTTGGAAACTGCCAGAAAGATTTGCGATTAGTTGCGTCCAAGTACCAATTTCTTTGACCAGCCACCTACAGCACACTAAGCCGGATAAAATCAAAATGACATGTGCGTGACATAATATGCCTCTTGTGACAAAACTTGGCACATGTTTTGTCGCCTACAGCAACACTGAAGCCAGACAGACAAGCGATACGGCATATTTAATTGACGGAGCTCAGAACGACTGGGGACGCTTTCACTGAAGCTTGTTTTGCTGCAATACAAGCGTGTATTGCAGCAAAACAAGCTTCAGTGAAAGCGTCCCCAGTCGTTCTGGGCTCCGTCAATTAAACATGCCGTACCGCTTGTCTGGCTTCAGTATTGCTGCTTCAGAGCAATCTAGAAAATCTAGAATCCTCACCTTTGAACAAGAATGAACTGGCGCCTGCTGGCTTGTGGGCCGTGGAAACTGCAAGAGGTTTGCGATTAGTTACGTTTAAGTAACAATTTTTTTGAGTAGCCAACTACAGCACACTCAAAATTATATGCACGGGACATAGATGCCTCATGCGACGAACTTCCTTCATCCTTGTTTTCTGTTAACTCTGCCCACCTTCACCACCCGTCTCCAATTTCTGTGCTACTTTTTAAATCTCGATTCCCTGGTTCCCAAAGGCCATGCCATGGCTTGTGCCAGTCACAGGTCTGTCAGCTCTGCAACCGGCGCCATTGTGGCAAAGACGCCAAAGCACCTGACGCTTATGTGCTCTTTTAATATTTTGAGCATGGCTCAAAACAGGTGTATGGGTGTCTGGTATGCCCTTTGCTTATTTGCGGATCGTTTCGAATCAGAGGGTAGGCGCTTCTGCGATCTGAGCGCATGCTCGGTTTTTTACAATAGTTGAAATTGAACTCTGCAGGAATTTTCAATCATAACAAACAGAATGTGCATGCCAAAAGGCATAGCAAATGAAACATCCACCGTCTATCTATTTTCGGTTCTTGTCCGCAAGAAGCTGTCGTATATGTAGCCTTCCTTGCTTAAGCCACTCATCCCTAATGCCCCGGTTGGGTCTCGTCCTGATGAATTGTCGGTGGAGACCTGAGGTGCAGTCAACATCAGATTAGACCTTTTGAGACAGAACCATATACTTGCTGGAAGGAAGTACCCAAACGAATTTTAGACATGTCATTTATAGTGAGTTTTAAAATGAGAGGCCTGATGTAAAATGAGACGTCAATACTGACGCACCAATTTTGCGAACCTAAAATTTTGAAGGCCTTGTCCCCCTCGCTAGGGGGACAAGGCACATGAATCCCGGCATGTGGATGAAATTTTTACCTTAAGATCCTGACTCAATGCCCATCCCCGAATATTTGACCACCACACTTTTAGAAAAAGATAACTTTTTAGAAAACACCGAGTCATCGACCACCCCTACGAAAGCCTGAACCAAGCCTACTCGTACCGTGGCTTGTTTGCTCCGTGCCGCCTTGAGTTAATTCGGGCTGACAATTTTTTTTTTCAAATGGAACCCACATTCTTACTTTCGGTTTCACTTGTAGAGGCAGGTGGATACTTTTGTAAAGCTTCCTCCCTATGCGCTTGCGAGTCAACCTTTTTGCAATGGCCAACCCCCGGGCTTTGATTTTTGCGCTCCTTGACAAATGCTGAAACTCATATAGCAGTGATGTGATTGGCCTAAGCCGTTTTGGAGCACCTTTCGGAGCAGCCAAAACAGTGTTTTGGAGCAGCAAAAGTAGCTTTTAAAGCAGATATTCTAATAAAAATAAAAATATTTGTTTTAAATGCTGGACACGCGAAGGGAATCTTGCTCGCCGAAATAAACCAATTATGGTCAAGTTTGGCCACCTGGGAGTCTTTCAAGATGTAACTGAAATGCCAATGACATGACACATTTCTTTTTGGTTTTCGAAACATTCTGCAAAGCTGGAGCAAGCTTTGCATTAGCTTAGGGTAGTAATGATTGTCCAATTTTAATGTCTCCAAAGAGACATTGCGACATCCCACAAGTGTACAGTGCTGTAGGCATTGCCAAGCAATTCCGAAAAACCGCTTGCCACCGTTTTACTGATTGCTGACGTGCCAGATTTTCGTCAAAAGTAATTAAATGTAAAACACTAAATTGCAAGCGTCCCGACTGGTGCCTCTGTCGTGCAATTATGTTCGCATCGTTGGTTCGCATGCACGTGAGGGCAACTCCGGCAGGCTTGCAGGTGCATGTGCTTTGTCGCGCTAGCGAAACGGCTGTTTAATCGAAACCGAAAGCATGCCTCTCCGCTCCGTCCCAACTGGTTGCCAAAAATCTATGCGAAATGTAACTGCCCAGCATGCGACAAAAAAGAGTCCAGCGCCGCGTGCTTGCAAGGCCGGCAGGCGAGGTACGAGCTAAACACAGAAAAAAAGAACCTGAGCGCATTGATGCAAGACATCGCGAGCCAGGGTCGCTTTGTGCAACGACTGAACTCGAGACAAACAAGCTCGCTCTGTGGGTTCAGCGTGCGGACATTCCCTTCTTTGCTTCAGCTCACTTCAACTTTTCTTCGCGACACATTTTTCACGTACCGGGGTTCCTCTCGAAAGAAAGCCCACCGAGAGAAACCTAGGTAATCAATACTTCGACACAGCAGTCTTTGAGTTAGAGAGGGATTTTTGTAGCAGCGTATGTTTTAAACAAGAACATGAATGTTGATGAACATGCGGCGGTCCTTATGTTTCAGTTTAGGCAGCTCCATATCTGCAATGTCGTGTGGCCGTTGATTTCAGGAGCGAGAGCTTCAGCTCAAAAAGCAACTCCCGCCGCGCCAAAACATAGTTTCGTTTCACAGTGCCACGTCATGGCTGGTACCCAGCACGCTAGCGTTGCAGCACACACACACGCCAACATCTATCGTTTAAAAAAAAAAATCGCAAGACGAGATTATTGCTTACGAGACGACGAGAGCGTGAAAGAAGAGACGGCATGGCGGGAAAAGACCATTAAAAAAAACCATGGACGATTGATGCAGGATATTTTGTGTCGGGCGGCCGTTTGAGCCGCCTAGCTCATGCATGCTCAGTTACGGTACTTAGTTTAGTTTCGGTTATGAAAGGCGACCAAAATTGGCCCTTTGGCGCAGGCTCGGCGCAGATTACCCATATTTTGACAAAATGTAGCAGGGTTAGCCCCTTGGTGCAGTTTGGCGCAATTGGCGCAGCCATCACATCACTGATATAGGCGGGCAATAGCTCGCCTTGATAATACTTGCTCTTGGTGGCCGAGAACAAACTCGTGTTTCTGATTGGCAGCCATTTGCTGCGAAGGATACCTGCACCTATCCTAAAGAACCCAGTCTTAGTCTAATACAGATGCTTTGGCCGGACAGAGACACAAAAGCCTGACACAAGACCACTATAAAGACCGGAAATAGAGTGTCTGTGAGGAATAAAGCACACAACTCAGATAGGCATCAATCACTCACCTTGAAAACACTTGCGATAAGCGGCAAAGAGCAAACTTCTGGCCTTGATTGGCTGGTGCTTGCCACCAAGACCTGCATGTATAAGAAAGAACCCGGTCTTAATTAAACTTGGGTGTTTTTGCAGAAGGGAGACAAAAAATACTAATGCAAGACCACTACACATAGGAAATGGCATCCAAGGGGAATGAAACACTAAACGCAGTGTGTTAGTGTTGACTGTTTTTTCCCCTTCGAGTCACCCGTTTTCTCGGGCGAGCCCCTGGGCTCGGTCCTTGGGCCACTTTTGTTTTTAATTTTTATTAACGATTTAAAGATACACCACCCCAATGTACAAAGCCAATTTTTTGCTGACGATTGTGTTTTATTTGCTAAGGTAAACAACCCGTCTGATCAAGAAGAATTAAATTAATGTCTATCTTTGGTTCATGCATTGTGCATAAAATGGAATATGGTTCTAAACTGTAAAAAGTGTGTTCAAATGGCCTTGACGCGGAAGAACAACCCTTTGTTTTTTTACATATTCTATCAAATGAGTACCACTCGATACTGTTAACCAATATCAATACGTCGGAGCTTTAATTACCTCTGATTTGTCATGGAGTGCACACGTTGAGTTTATAGCTCGTAAAGCAATGCGGAAGCTCTGGTTTTTAAGACGAAATATTAACCTGTGTTCACCTGAAACTAAACTGACTGCTTATAAAACCATCATAAGACCAATGCTAGAATATGCATGTATTGTATGGGACCCTCATACAAAGCTGTCAATCGATATGTTACAGACTGTGCAAAAAAAAAAAAAAAACGTTGCAGTTTGTGTACAACCATTATGGTTTTATGTCATCAGTTTCAGATTTGTACCAAGATCGGGATTGAGTGATTTGGCAACCCAGAGAAAAACAGGACTGCTGAAGTTTCTTTATAATATGATACAGGGTAATTTGCGACTGCGTCTCTGTGATTACACTTCATTTAACGAAACAAGGCCCATGAGAGGCAAACACCAATTAACACTTGTCGAACCATTGTGTGGAACCACTTTGTTCAAAGCATCCTTCTTTCCTAGAACCACGTGTGAGTGGAATAAGCTTCTTGAAAGTGTTTTGATTTGAGATCATTAGATGCTTTTATTGAAGCACTACTCTCGCACTTTGTTGAGTAGTGGCGCTGTCTGCTTGTTTGTACTACTTCCGCTTGTCTTTGAATATTGTTTTTGTACACCTCCTGCCTGGGCGTTCCACAGAATGCTGGCAGTATCACCAAATAAATAAATAAATGAAATATAGGCAGCCAATAGCTCACCTTGAAAATACTTGCTCTTGGTGGCCGAGAACAAACTCGTGTTCATGATTGGCAGCCATTTGCTGCGAAGAATACCTGCACATATCCTAAAGAAACCAGTCTGAGTAACACAGATGCTTTGGCCGGTCAGAGACACAAAAGTCTGATACAAACCACAAAAACCAGGAAATAGTGTCTGCGAAAGATGGAAACAGACCCAGGTGGAAAGGCTCGTTCTGTTTCACCTTAGTCAAATAGTGTAGCTCATTTTGCTAAAACAATGCATATTTGCTAAAAAATGTATAATATATATTTTGCCCCATTTAGCAGAGTTTACTGCCAAGGGTACCTGCACACCAGAATAAGTCAGACTTAGTTTTTTTTTCTTTTGATGAGCGACAACAGAATCCTAAACGAAGATGAAACAAAATATAAGCCTACCAAGCCAGGCTAGTTTGCCTTGATGCAAGCACAGTGCCTCGGCCGACAAATGACGTTCTATTCTTGGTCACTTGCCATATTTGGTGGGAATAGTAAAGTAAATGAAAATAAGGCTATCTCTCTTGCAGCCCACAGCTGCAAACGAAATTCATATACCTCGATAAACGACCTAAAAATAAAATTGGGTGGTGGCCAAGCGGTTTATGGTGTCAAATTTCAAATTTACAGACTGTGTTGTTCTGGTTGAAGTCCCCCTGGTGTATATGTTTATCCTTATTAATTATACTTAAATTGTTTGTTTTTTATTTTTGAGGCACTAGCACATAATTTATACGCTAATTCAGCTTTAGAAGCGTTTTAAGAATACTCCACGGCTTCCTAGTGCTTGTAAAAAATTCTCAATAAGAGCGGCTTTCAATTTTTTTTCTTGCTCTCGCTGCTGCTTGCTTCCTCACCCTTAAAATGCTGACAACTCGACACAAAAGTAATAAAAAAATGTGCTTCAAATGTGACGAAGATGAGCATTTCCAAGTTGTACCCCTGCTTCATGGCCTGGCCATGCCACCATACCACAGCTGAATGCAGCGACGAATGGTCCCAGGTGCTGTGACCCGATCGTATATAGCCTTACGGTGTGGCGCGACTCATGCAGCCCCTATGCTTGATGATGGAGCCAGTGTGCGAGGTGCGACCTGCTAGAGCTGTGCAAGCCACAGCTTTACAGCCTGCAAAGGGTGGGAAGATGCCCCTCCCTTTGCAGAGCTTGCAATAGCTTAGCAAGAAGCTATTGCAAGCACTAGGGAGCCACAGTGTGTGAATAAAAGCACTTCTGAATGTGAATTAGTGTGTAAATTATGCGTCTATACGTTAAAACTTAAAAAAAAGTATTATTTATAAATATAAATATATATATACTGTATACTAAAAAAAAGGCAAAAAGAAAAGAAACGTCTCCAGGTGGGTTTGAACCCAGAGCTCCACTGCCCTTGATTTCAGTTCCCTAAAACCCGCTTCAGATGGGGCAACTTTTCTAGCAATTTTGAGGTTGCTGGCGGGTAATTCCCTAGGTTTTCCCAGATCAGCACGAATTTCTGAGATCAGGTTCGGCTTAAAACAGACACGCAACTCGAACAAACTGGAAAAGTTTGAAGCGGCAGCAGCCAATCAGGGACGCAATATTTTCACGTGACACCCCTGTGGTGGTGAGGATGACAGCTGAAGACTTGGTCCTGGTTTCAAATGGATCGTTTTTGGAAATAAACTTTTTCAGAAATATGAGTGAGTATTAATGCCAGTCAAAGATATAAAAACATGTTTTTAGCACGTAGTTGTGCGTCTATATAGTGCAAGAAAAATCAAATTTCATGATGATGATGGCAAGTCGTAGCAATTTGGTTGCAGCGTCTGAACGCAGGCGGCCTGTGTTGCTGGTGTTGCGACGTTAAGTTGCTGGGGGAAATTGCCCCGTCTGAAGTGGGCCTTAGGCTTGCTTCCACCGTTCACGCTCAGCGAGCAAGCCCGCTTCAACCGTTCACACCTCAAGGCAAGCTGGACAGCTACAAGCCACCTAAAGGTCTACCGCCGCATCCCCGGCCAGGCCGTGACGCGACATAACTTATTAAAAGTCTTGCTGTCAGTGCCACGACCGGCCAGAGTGAAGTCGAGAAAGAATCATCTATTTATTTATTTATTTATTTATTTATTTATTTATTTATTTCAAGATACTGTTAACCCCACTTGGGGTCATTACAGGAGAGGGTAAAAAAAAAAAGTACGGTACTGAACACTGCAGCAAAACAAAAACACCGCACACATTACAGGAGACAAAATAGGATCAGAAATAAACAGCAGCAGGAAAACAAGAAACACCGCATCAACAAGTGTAGTTTACAATCATATTACAAAGAAAACATTATTAAACTACCAAACGAAATGCACCACTCAATAGTAACAAAAAAAAAAAAACTAGTTCTGCAAGCGCTTCAAATTATTTAAAAACTCTACTGGGGAACTTGAGTTCACAATTTCCTGCGATAGAAGGTTCCATTCATCTATTGTTTTAGGAAAGAGAGAACAGTGAAATACATTAACTCTACTTTGAAAAGGCTGGATCATTTTAGAATGGCTATTTCTTAGAATGCGAGTTATACGGGGTTTCAAATACAGGGTATAGTCAATGTTGAAAAAACCATGATACATCATAAAAATATGCTTTAGTCGAGCATTCCTGCGCCGCTCAGAAAGTGGTATAAGGTCAAGCTGTTTTAACATGCCAGTGACAGATTCGGTTCGTCTATATTTTGAGAGTATGTACCTAGCGGAAAGTCTTTGTACGTTCTCTCATTTCTGAATCTGATTTTTTTTATGGGGGTCCCATAT
Organism: Ixodes scapularis; assembly: GCF_016920785.2. Classification (NCBI taxonomy): domain Eukaryota; kingdom Metazoa; phylum Arthropoda; class Arachnida; order Ixodida; family Ixodidae; genus Ixodes; species Ixodes scapularis. The sequence goes on along the minus strand of NW_024609846.1, from coordinate 176,099,174 downwards.
TACATTTGCGTAATCTAATACTGGTCGTATGACTGTTTTATAGACCATCAGCTTGGCACTCATAGTTGCATACCTAAATTTCCTTTTCAAGTATCCTAAGGTACGCTTAGCAGAACAGCAGATATTGTTAACGTGGCTCCCCCATTTTAAGTTATTTTCAATTGTTACACCCAAATATTTATAACTATTCACTTCTCTTAAAGGAAACCCGTTAACTGTGTATACATAAGGGAGAATATTTTTCTTATTTGATATCCTTAGAAGCACAGTTTTGTCAATATTAATTAACATCCCCCATTCTTGGCACCATGACCCAATTTTCTGTAGAGCTCTGTCCAGACTAGTTTGATCCTCGCTAGTTTTAATATCTGTGTAAAGTAGACAGTCATCGGCAAATAATCGTACCGTAATAGAATCGTCAATGGTTTGCGCAATGTCATTAATATATATTAAAAATAAGACCGGACCCAAAACGGAGCCCTGTGGGACTCCTGATGATACTGGTAAAACGCCAGATGCCGTGTTATTTATTTCAACAAATTGTTTTCTTTCCTTGAGGTATGCACTTCTCCAATTAACCAATTCCGGGCTGACTCCAATTAATTTAAGCTTTTTTGTCAAGTATTTATGCGGGACTCGATCAAAAGCCTTCGACATATCTAGAAATATTGCGTCCGTTTGTCCCCCGGCATCAATAGATTTGCAGAAGTCGTGAATACATTCACTTAACTGGGTAAGCGTTGAAAGTTTTCGTCTAAAGCCATGTTGGTTTTTATAGAGAAGGTTATTGTTTTCTAAGTGGTCGTATAATGACTTTGAGACAATGTGTTCCATTATTTTACAGCTGGTACTCGTCAGTGATATTGGCCTATAATTGGTTGGGAATAATTTGTTGCCAGCTTTAAAAATAGGCACGACTTTAGCGTATCGCCAGTCGGAGGGAACGGAACTTTGCGATAATGAAGCTTTAAAGATAATCGTTAGATATTTTGAAACCCACTCAGCGTACCGTTTTAAGAATGCGTTTGGATTGTTATCGGGTCCACCAGACTTATGCACTTTAAGTTGCAACAAAAGAGAAAAAATGCCTTCTTCTGAAATAGAAATATCTGTCATTATAGGTCCGTTGTATCCAACACCACCTCTCACATCGTGACCAGGACGTTCAGTCACGTTACTTGAGAACACGGACTGAAAGAAAGTGTTGAATACATTGGCCATAACCTCTGGATCATTGACGACCTCACCGTCAACTTCAAGATTTCATATGGGCTTTTTTGTGGGAGAGAGATAACGCCAAAATTGCTTGGGGTCCGACTTCATGAAATTTTGCATAGTGACAGTAAAATATTTTTGCTTTGATGCACGTAGGCTATCCTTTAATTTATCAGATAAACACGAAATTACTTGCATATTAACCAACTTCTTTTTACGCTTTCGCTTTATCTGCCTTTTTAGATGCAGAATTTCCCTGGTGATCCATGGGTTTTGCTTCTTTTTAATTAGCCTTAGGGGAATATAACGTTTAATGCAATAGTTAACTATTCGTTTAAAGTCCTCCCACATTTCATCTACCTGCCTGGGACGCTCGAACTCATACAAAGACATCTCAATGTAGTCTAAAATGTCAACGTCACTTGCCATCTAATAGTCCCTTACAAACTTTCTAGTACGTTCTTTCGCTGGTCTATCTGAATTCAAATGACAAGTCACGCTAACTAAGTCATGATCAGATAGCCCTTCGTATACTGAAACTTCATAATCTGATAGGCCGCTACTCAAAAATACCAAATCCAAAGTTGTGTCAGCAGATCTGCCGTGCCTGGTACTCCGATTGACAACTTGTGTAAAATCAAAATTAAAAGCGAGGTCGAGGATAATTTCGGAATGTTTGGTATCGCTAGTACCTGGTGCAAGTTTTTCCCAACAGATGCCCGGCAGGTTGAAGTCGCCTGCTATTACAACATGTGATTTATGTTTAATATTCGCTTCCACGTAATCATACAACTTTTCCATGAATGATATAGGTGCACCTGGTGGACGATATACAGCAGCGACAGTGATCAGCTTACTGGGCCATGTAATTTGACAAAACAGACTTTCGTGGTCTGGAATTTGATTGAGCAGGGGACTACACTCAACATGAGACTTGACTAGGATCGCCACGCCACCGCCACGTGACCCTCGGTCTCTTCGGTGTACCTTATAATTCAATGGAGTAATCTCATTATCATCAATATCACTATGTAACCAAGTCTTGGTGATGACAACAACATCAGGGCCATATGATAACAAAATATGTTCAAGTTTGTCGACTTTATTTACTAAACTACGAGCGTTCAAGTTTATCAACAAGAAGTCACGATTGACGGATCGACTAGGCTGTCATGCAGGTCGTTTGTCTCGCGTTCTTGAAACTTGAGAGCGACAGTTGTTTTCAGCGTCCCAGCGGTACAATGCGTCATCGATTTGTATCTTATCATTGAGCAGCCTGACTTTCGAACCGCTCTCTTTATCTGCCTTCGCGCTTGCCCATAGAAGTTTTCGTATTCCCAGCGTTTCTTTCGAATAGTCGTTCGATACAGAGATGTTTGACCCTTTTAGCTTGGAACAGTTACGTAGGACCTCCATTTTTTCGTTATAATCATATAATTTCATGATAACCGGCCTAGTGTTGTTTCCACGTTTAGCCCCCAACCTATGAATTCGTTCAACAGACTGCACTCTTACCCCTAATCGTTCGAAAAACAGGTTCTTGATAACCTTATCTTTTATGTCTTTTTCTGTCTCATTTATCATCTCAGGAATACCGAATACCAGAAGATTATTCTTGCGGCCCCTATCTTCCAGATCAACTAACTTTCCTTGAATTTCTTTCACGGTGTTCTGTAAACGATAAACAACTTCGTCGCAGACTTTCACGGCCTGGAAGTCATTTTCCAACCGTTGTATTCTTTCAGAAAGTTTTTCAAACTTATCCTCGAGCCGAGCCTGATTTTCTTTAACGTCCTTAATCTCTCTAGTTATGACAGCTTGTCCTTGCAACAATTTTTCAAGCGATTCTTCAACAGTCGTTGGTCCGGGGTTTTGCTCTACATCTCCCGAAAGCAGCAAAAGGAGCATCTTACAACATTCTGACATCTCATGGCAAACAACTTGAGGGCACGGCACGACAACAATAAATCTATTGCTTGTTTTTAGGCTACCGTCACAGCAATACACACCAACCTGATTGATGACAAAAAGAAGGGGCATGTCAGCTGTGCGCTTGACGATGTTGCCGTGCCCTCTGAAGGAACTGGTAGTGGCCGCGTCCCTTTCGTAGGCGTTCGGGAGTGGTGGCGCCATCCGTTGTGACGTCGCATCCGTTCCAGGCAAGTAAGGTAGTTCCAGCTGATGCGGCACGTGCAGCAATCTTGTGGTCACTGCGATGTCAGTCGGCGAGCATGACGAGGCGGCTGCCACTGCGCTACACAGCAACACCTGATTGATGACAAAAAGAAGGGGCATGTCAGCTGTGCGCTTGACGATGTTGCCGTGCCCTCTGAAGGAACTGGTAGTGGCCGCGTCCCTTTTGTAGGCGTTCGGGAGTGGTGGCGCCATCCGTTGTGACGTCGCATCCGTTCCAGGCAAGTAAGGTAGTTCCAGCTGATGCGGCACGTGCAGCAATCTTGTGGTCACTGCGATGTCGGTCGGCGAGCATGACGAGGCGGCTGCCACTGCGCTACACAGCAACACCTGATTGATGACAAAAAGAAGGGGCATGTCAGCTGTGCGCTTGACGATGTTGCCGTGCCCTCTCTAAATCAATCTAAATCAATTCATAACTTTCTTGGAACGACCCCCCTCAAGGGAGAGTCGTCCCTCCGCCTTTTGTCGACTGTTGGACTGACGCGAAGAAACTAGCCGTCTTGGCCCAGCACTTACAAATCATAGTGCTCATTAACTCGCCTGCCAGCGTTCCAGGTGCCAACCGCAATTTCCGCCAGTTTACCCGACACCCGCTGACAATCTCGTCTGCCAGTGTTCCCGGTGTCAACTGCCATTTCCGCAATCTTTCCGACACCCACTGTCAAAAACCCATCTGCACTCCAGGCCTCGACAAGCGCTTACTTGCCTACCGCATCACCCCAAGCCTAAATTCTAAATCTGCAATGAGTCCTGGCTGTTTTCCCTCCTGCCACCCGTTATCCTGCCTTCCAGCGAACATGCCGTGACTCTCCTCTGCCTCTCGAGACGACTTTCTTACATCTTAACCGCGCTCCCCGTCTCCTGCCAACCACTATTCTAGGGTACCCGAGAAAGCGTGTATTCAACCTCGTTCTTCGAGCCCTTTAGGTACTTGATTCGAGGAGACACCTGCTGAGGTCTGCCGTGAGACAAGTCGCCAAAATTCCAACATATTTGTCTCAACGGGCATTGTTAGCGTTAGTGAACAACCCGCTCAACGAATCCGTATGACTCCCTGGGGAAAACTAGAAGCAGAGGCATACCGAATGAGCCTCACGTTGGATGTGCCATTTTAATACTGGTTTCTTTATGGAGTTCGCTTAGCTACTAATAATCACCGCCCAATCGGTATGCGCTCCGCCCGTCACCCAGGGAGTGACATACAGCACCGAGAAGACAGCGAATAAGTTTACTACCTCACGGTTGCCCGTCGTTCAGAGCCAGCAGTCCAGGCACGCCGACCCTTGTTGTCGTCCGTCGATCAGAGCTCACAGTCAGAGTCAGTGTCCAGGCCTGCGGATCGTCCTTCCCATGCCAGCGCTGCGTAGGCTGGCTGTCCCGGGCTATCACTGCCCGAGTCTTGCTGCGGAACCACCCCGGGATCGTCGTGGCCTAGGCTACATGGCCAGGACTCGCCGCTTCTACCGGTCCGGTTTGAACCTCGCTGGTGGACCGCTCCAAGCCAGGCAGCCCGGCTCCGATGTTCCTGCCCAGCTCCAGCCTCGCTCAGCACGCACTGTCTCGCGCCAGCTCGTGACTTCTTTCTCCGCCGACCGCCTGTCACGTGCCCTCTGCGTCGTCTTTCACCCTTGGCTCCCACAAAGTTAAGGAAAGGGAATGTACCATTATGCTCAGTGAAGTTCGGTGAGAAGACCCGGGACTCGAGCAGGAATGCCATTATCCTTGGTGTGACCCTACGAGACTCTCTTGCTGCTTTTGCTGGGGTTTATCTAACTGAAGTACCTGTCTGAAAAGTAGAAGAAACATATGTGCATAACACTCATAATTCACAAGAAAATTTGTCAACATCCAAAATGACCCATGGAGAAAACTATGTGAGGAATTTGTTGGCCACTTTGGCCGAGTCACCTCTCGTGGCCAATGTTTCATTGCAACTTTAATTGTAGTAAACGGTCAAAGGGTATATTACAAGGTGCAATTTGGTTTTGTGCGAACCTACAACGCACAAAACAGCACTCTAACACAGTATGTAGAGGTACCTCTAAACAAATTCCAGGGTTTCATGGAGCCTCCTTCAGATAACTGATGTTGAACATAAAATGTGTGCACCAAGGAGTGAGCAAACAGTGACTTCCAATTAGTCTCAAGCACCAGCAACATGTCGACAAGGAGTGCAATGTGTAGAATGTCGTCTAGAGGTGTGCAGCCAAGATGAAAAGGCGAGATATAACGATATCAGAATAAGATCACACCAAAAAGGTTCCGTTACAATCTAGGCACAATAATGAGTCAACCGACGTACAGCCGCGATTCACTTTGTGTTGAGGTGAAACATGGCCAACAAAATATAAAAAACGCGTTTTTTTTGTGTTTTTTTTTCTGTACATCATTTGCTTTGCGCCGTTGATAGAAGGACAGTTGGGCGGCGTCACAAAGTCACTCGCTAGCGCTTTTTCAAATTCGTTCATCGGCACTCATGGTATACCCGGGAGGAGAAAAGTACGAGCTCAGAGCCGAGCCGCCGAGCGTCGATTGCGACTTTCCTAAAGAGAAGCTCCGGTACACTTCGGCGACTCGTCAGCTTCAGACGCCTCGTCGAACGAGCCTGACGCGCCCGCGAATCCAATGCGCCGAACGGGCGCGGCAGAAAGCACGCCGGAAGGAAGGGGGCTGGAGGCTGAGTATCCGAAAGAGACGCGGCGCTGGTTTCTACGTCTATTTCGCACATGAGATAACAAACTGTCAAAGCTAGCCGAGTGTGAACAGTGACTGACATTACATTGGAGCACACGCAGTCGAAATGACGCCTGCAAGAGAGCACAGCTAGGTGCTTTCAACAGGGGACACAGGCGTTCAAAAAGGCCTCGATTTAAAAACTTCACGTCTCCTTTCTGTCCTTCGGTGTTTACTTTGATCCGCGTACGCCAAAGCACTCAATGCTGCAAGTAATAGAGTCGTGTATACGTACCTTTCGAAAACAATTGAAAGTGTGTAGGTTTCGCTCGATGCCTACGAGTACAGAGTGCGACGAACGCCAATCACGCCGGCTGGCCAGGCTGGCCGGGTCGCGCAACACACAGTCGTTGACACAGACACAGTGGTGACAGCGGCGCAACCGACGCCCGCCCGCTGCGCGCTGCGCACTGCGCATGCTCGTCTTGGCGGCTCGCCAACACGCCGGCGACGCCGGCATCGCGCCGGGCCAGCCGGGCTCGCTCCCTTCGAAGTTCGAACAGTTCCAAGTCCAAACTGTGGTCCAAATTGCTTGCGCGCGCGCGCGCGCGCGTGTTGGCGATGGAAATTGTTTTCTCGAGAAACGAGGCTGTAACGTATCGTTCGACGGTGCAAGTGCACGTATTTTTCAAGTCGTTTTTTGGACAGTGTGTGAATCTCGCGAAACAGGCGACGAAAAGTGGTGGGTGAAATGTGCTCGCATGTCGTCGTGGATTTTGTGTACCACGTAGGATTACCCAGAAAGGTGGGTCAATATCGATAAATGTGCGCGTAAGAAGCAACTACATGCACGTGACCTGTCAAACCTATTCACCCTCATTATTTTATCGTGCGAACCGACATTGTCACGTATCGCGTTCGATTTCGGTCCCAACACTGGTAACTAGTATATTGTGTCATGATGTATTTCTCACCGTCGGTAACTTCGTATTGATATCGTATTCGATGTGGTGGTCGTGTCCCAACACCGATAGTTTCTTGTTGTATTGCGATGGTGTGTTGCAACATCGAATTGTATCCCGGTACGTTGGGTTTATCGTTTGGCGATCAACTTTTGTTGCATTACAACTGCAATAAACATTTGTTGGAAAACGATCACTCCAATGAGCACGTCGTTATTGGGCTTTCTCATTAAAAGGTAGGTAGCGGCGGGTGTTCCGGCTAGTTATTCTGAATGGTTTGGTGGTTGTCTAGTTTCAAGCGCGCGAGGCTGTGTGTACTGTGTGCCGTACTAACAGCTGTACATACTTGCACTGTCGATCAATGTTAATGTGTTCGCAACGCAGAACGTTTATGTTATGTGTGTATCCACACCCAATATATGTTTCGCGTATTGCCGTGTGGATATGTCAACGTAATGCATGTTGGTAACTTGGTACCCGCGTTCTGAGATATATGCACGCGATATCATATTGTATTCTCCTTTGGTCCCATGATCGACGACCAATATTTGTATATCGTGTGGCCGTACAGTATGTCCATGTCGGTCACCAATATGCATGCGATGTCGTATTCTATTCCAAGAACCGTGTAGTATATCGGGGTATTGTGCTCCGACATCGTGTTGTATACCAATAACCGCAAGTTATATCGGGATATTGTGCTCCAATATCCTGTTGTATACCAATAGCCGCATACTATATCGGGATATTGTGCTCCGATATGAATTCCCATCGTGCGTATTGGGTTAATCGGATAACAATAAGTTTTTATTGGTTTCCATCATCTTCATTGGAATACAATATTTCCAATAAGCCGAGTTCATATTGGCCTTTTTCAATAGGGATGGCGGTATTATTCGATAACAACGTCGAAGAACAAATCAACAAGTCAGGAATCGCTAACATAAATCATGCCCTCCGTTATTGAAGCTATATCTGACCATGATTTACGTAGGTTCTTTTTCAGTGTGATACCTATTCTCCATTTATCGGTCCCTTCCGGTGGACGATAAGGCTGACTTTTCCGTTTGGAATATTTGCTCCAGGCGCATTCTTTTATTGGCTTGAGTTATCTGTTCTGATATTTTCATTTCCCGGATTATGTGTTATTTTAAAGCATGAAATAGTTTCTTACTGTATGTAGCCTTCGGTGTCAAAAAGGTTCATCGAATATACAAGTCTGAAAAGAACGTGTTTCGAAAAAGGCAGCTGCCACAGAATTGTCCAGCTGTAAAGTTGACTTCGCCTCTCGGTCCAGCTGCGTCGTGGAATGTTGTGACGGCACCGCTTTCGCGTCGTGCGTCAACGCTAGAGAGTCAAACTGAAAATAATAACGGTAAAGTTACAGTTACGGTTGCCATAACAAAGAGACAACAATGCCTCCACTGGCTCATTTCGCCCCCTAAAAGAGTCCGCCCATAGTCCGGACTGAAGGTTTCTATATTAAAGGAGCGATGCAACAATTTTTGTACTTTGCGCAAATACCTCTTAAAACGGATCCCTAACGTTAATGACCTATGAAACACGCGTTCATTTTTCACCCCACGCCATAGAAGTCCCAGAAAAAAATTAACGGAAAACGAGCAGGTTCGCCCCCTCAACTCGCAGCCAGAACAAGCGGCCACGTTATCTGGAGCCGATTATATGCCGCCAGTGTTGATCATACACTCTCAAGGAAACAGGGAGTCAAAAGGTGTATTCTTGCACCCTTTGTCCCATATAATACACCCCCAAACTTCACTTCGCATACAGCGCCCTACAGTCGAACAGACGGCCCAAAATTTTACGAGGGGCTTGATAGCCGTGTGGTACAACTTATTAAAATAGCTAATGTACGTTTTACTGAACACGAAAAGAATAAACCGGGCTTTCTTGGCCCTACTGTTAAAACTCGGTGTTTTCTTTATGTGGATTTTGATACGTACTTTAGCTATTTAAAATGTTGTACCGCACGGCTATCAAGCCCCTCGGGAATTTTCGGGCCCTCTGTTCGACTGTAGGTCACTGTATGTCAAATTGAATTTCGGGGGTGTATTATATGGGACAAAGGGTGTAAGAATACACCTTTTGACACCCTTTTTTCTTGAGAGTGTAGCCACGCGCTGGGGTTGGCAAAGCACAGGACACGCGCTGAGTTCCAGACATTGTTATGGCTCGGCTGTTGTCGTCGTTGCAGCGATTGGACACGGGTCACAACCCGAACGCTTCTGGAGGTAGCAATTGTCACGAGCCGAAGTGAAGTGCCCACGGAATGCACGGGTTTAATCTATGAACAGCATTCAAATATCGTCATATTGGTGTACTGCGATCCCCACGTTACGTCATCAAATTTTGCAAAGGAGAGATTGAATGAAAATGATCGCTTTGGTCCTTGAAATTACGCCGCAACAAAGGAGTTTCTTGGCCAGTGGCGTTGCGTGTGAGTATCCTTGAGTCCCAGGTGCGCCAGTAAGCTCGTGTCAAGTGAAAAACATTCCAAGTGAATATTGTTGCACAGCTCCTTTGACGGCGCAGAATTGCATGGAGAGAGACCGGTCGCGGTAAAGTTCGTCCATATTGCGGGATGTCCATATCAACGGGGTTCATATCAACGAGACATGCCTATAATTGGAAACTTTTACCAAACCGACTCAAAATATCGGTTACCGGTTAATTTCTAACGGTTACGGTGACGGTTCAAGCATGTTAAAATATCGGTCGCGGTCCGGTTGCGGTTCTCGAAAACATTTTTCTCCTATACGGCTTCGATTTAAGTAATGGTTACACTTTGAGTCCCTGGTTAACAATTAAGCCTCTTGTTTCAGGTGCGTCACCCGTAGAGCCGGGAGTACTTGCGTCGTAGGGTTGTTGAAACGACTTTAATGAAAACTATTTATGCTTTTGGCTTAACGTTTTGCAGGTGAAATGGCAGTGAATTTAATTCAACATTTCATACTTCAGATATTACTCACTGTCCGAATGAGTTTCCTTCTTTTTTATCTGAATAAAACTATTAATGATAACTTGAGTGCCCAAATTTGTTAACATAATATTAAGCTAATTTTCTCGCCTCACCTCGCCTGTTATGTACCATATGCAGCTGTACAGTGTGAGGGGACAAAGTAAGTTGTTTCACGTTCAGTGTCATAACAATAAATCACATACTCAGCTGCTCTTCCATGTCGTTAAAGGGGTCGTCCAACTACGACTAAAATGTGCGATTAATCTGTGTTTTTTTTATTGGCTATCTAATACACACACCAAATTACACAATTCCTGTAACTCTTGTAATGAAAAAATAAATTTTAAAAGCTTTTCCAATTACAAGCTCGTGGCCGGACAACCATAAAGATCCTCTAAATGCAAAAAGTAGCGACCACCATTGGAAAAGAGTAAAATACCAATAATGATACTTTGGGATCATTCAGTTGATGCCTTCCCATGCACAAGTACGCAACAGCAACGAAATAAAATGAAGATAATAGAGTGTCCGTGTTGAAGCATAAAAAGAGGCAGCTGTCATTACTACGCACACTTTCAGCTGTCCCTGGATGTACTGAAAGGAGATTCAACCGTAGACATCCCCCCATCCCCCCACCTAGCTGCTAAGTTGAAAGCTAAGTTCATGGGGACAACGAACGACAACATAAATAATGTGTTTCTTTTCTGACGCAGCGCTGGCCTATCACAGCCGATTGCTGCGTCAGCCTTTAGTCAACGCTCGTGTTATATCAGAAATGCACTACTTGAATACAAGTACAGTCGCCCAATTTTTTATAATATATCACGCGAGCGTCGACCGCCGGAACGGCGAGCGCTGTACCGCGCAGAAATGCGGCGTCACGGGAGAGGTTAGGCGTGTGCGCCAAAAGCCCTCTCCGGTGCGAGCGTCGTGTGCTAGGCTATCCCGTTGACCGCACATAGCCCCTGTTCCTTATCTGCTGGCATAGCTGACCGCCTTTACGCAAAGATCTAAAGAGCGCTTGCTCGCGTGATACCGTGGTGCTGCTCAGGCGTGAAAGAAACCGCGCGTCATCTCGGTTAATTTAGTTTTTTTATTTTTATTATTCTTTTATTTTTATTTGCGTTTACTTTTTCAGTACCAAAGGAAGAAAAATACGATGACGCGACAAGCTGAATGTGACGATGCATTAAACTATATACCGCAGCCAATGCTACGAGCCATCAAAACCAATCCAGCGCTGTCGACCTACCACGTGACATCGTGCTTCCACGTGCAGTTGTGCCCAACACTCTAAAAAAAAGGGAGGAGAAAGGGAGGAAAAAAACGATGTTCCTCCCTGTCGCCAACCGAAGGGAGGAAATTGCCCTTGTTCCTCCCTTTCACCGATCCACATGCAGCGTGACCTAGTGGCACTTGAAAAAGGGACAAAAATTTTTCCTCTCTATTCGTGGCGGCAGCGGCGGCAGCGCCGCTGCCACCGCAAACATGTTTAATGGCGGTGACAGCAACTTGAGTGCTTGGTAGCTCGGTTGCCGTCACCTCCGCGAGAAACGTATACTTTTGAAATGAAGCGTACGTACCATACAGCGAAAGGTAATCCGTGAGGCGCTTATTTCAGTTCGGTATAAAACAGAACAGCATATCCAGTTGATAGGAACGAGCACTGCGTTGCGGCGAGCGACTGCGTCCGACACACGCTGTAGTCCGTCCACATCGGGAACACAACCGGCTTGCGGGAACACGCGTTTTTCAAAAGCCATAGCCCGCACAAGAAACGACACTGAAATGACGATTCGGGGAACGGGACGGAGGCAACGGATCCGGAAAGCAAGGTCAACTATGCTTTCGGGAAAAGTCCACTTGGAAGAAAGGGTAGTACAGACATTCCATTCTGGTTGCGGGGCAAAGTGGGGTACACACTAAACATCGTAACACCCTTGTGGGTGTAAATGGCTTGTCCTATAACTAACACCCATTTGGGTGTAGCAAAACGCCCTAAACAAAGGGCGTTATTCCTAACGCCCCTTAAATAGGGTGTTTTTCCCTAACACCCTTAAAGGACGGCGTTATTCCGAACACCTTTCAATTAGGGTGGTTCCACTGTACACCTTTTTATTAGGGCGTTATGTCTGCGCAGTACGCCCTCTAAATTGTGTGTATCACCGCCAGAAAGGGAAATAAAAAAAAGGCGCGATTACCAACACCCATAAAGTTGCGCGTAATAACCCAAAAGAGTGCACGACAAAATGACTGCAAATGTCTGGTTCACTTTTTATTTTTAATCAAGGTTCTAACAGGTTCTACAAAATTCTCTATAGACGATTGCAAGCAGGTCATCTGGCCGCAGCCATGTCTCTGCTTATGCGGGCAAGTGCGTGCAATTACAAGCGTGCCAAAGGTCAAAGCTACGTTCACGCGCACGTCATCAAACTTGGCGAAGGCAAGACTGAAAGAAATAGTTCTCTTTTATCCTTGCAATTCCACCACGACCGAGACGCTTCTAAACCAGTGGCGGTCCGTGCGTGTAAGGTCATAAATATTTCAACCGGATATTGTTTCATAACCACCTTCAAATTCTACAACCGAAGGCCCTAGTTAAATCTCCAACTGTACTATCTTGTGACGTTTATGCTTCCTTGCACTGGTGACTTGGACAAAACTGACAGGCTTGCAAAGACGGTACGACCGGGAGTTGCTATAGACGTAAGCGGCAGTTCATCTTTGTAAACCGTAAAATGGTCTATTGAAACGGAAGCAGGGAGCCTATGTTCGACAAATGCTTCCTTACTCCTAAAAATAAACGGAAGTGGCGGAAGTGACGATATCGCGTTTAATTGGTTAGAGGTTCAATCGATGAAAGTTACCTATTTTCGCCCTTTGACCTTCCAAAAATCAAACGCGATATCGTCGCTTCCGTCACTTCCGTTTCTTTTTGGGAGAAATGAAGCATTTGTCGAACATAGCCCCCTTGGACTACAATCAGAAGCATGCTTGCAGAGTACTTACAAATAAAACAGCGATCTCATGTAATCCGTGATAGATGCATAATCCGATTCGGGCAGCACAGAACAATCCACAAACACAGTGTCGAAGATGAAGGCGGTCGCTCACATTCAGCGGAAGTTTCGCGGTCGCCGATGAGCACCTCTCTGTCGTGATAGATGCGTAATCCGATTCGGGCAGCACAAAACAACGCAAACACAGTGCCGAGGTTGAAGGCGGTCGGTCACATTCAACGGAAGTCTCGCGGCCACCGATGAGCAGCTCTTTGTCGAAACGCCTCCCACAAATACAGCACAATAATTCCATGGGCTCCGACGAAATAAACGACCACTTCCGAAAAGTTGGCATGGATGTATTCCGGCCGTTCACGACGAAAAATCACGGCCGCGACTCAAACGCACGAAAAACAGGAATACACTGACGGGCGCCCCCCTTTTTGTAAACCGGACCTACGTGGCCCCTACAACTCGCCATAACTTGGCATACTGCAAAGACTACGGCCCCAGTAGCCCATCAGCGTGTCAGAGCGAATCACGTGACAAATTTTCGTCCAAGCGTCCTTGTCCTACGGAGAGCGGTCACGTGTTTTGCGCCACCCCTCTGATTTGCTAGAAGTGGCCTTCGCACTCGCTCACAGCAACACGAAGACATAAAAGAAGGTTTCGAGGCTTATCAGAAGACGAGGTCAAAGGGGGTTGGACAAAGCCGCTAATCTCCCTCTGCTGCTTTGTATTGCCACCTGCCCTGCCCAGGGAAGGTCGCGAATTCGGACTCGGCAGGGCTTGCTTTGCGTAGTACAACCTTGAGCGTCTCAAACTGCCACTCCTGTAGACGCGCATGATCTGGTGCGGACCGCGAGATCCCAAGATAAATACGAAAAAACATTTTTAACGCCGCCGAAGACGCGGTTTCACGTGTACCAAAGAAAAACCGGAAAAAAAAGCGTCGGAAAGCCAGATATTTTGGTGTCATTACGCAGAGATAAGAGTCGCGTCCCTGGGGGTGCCATTAATCCGGCACTTTCGATTGTCTTGCGACATTGTTTCTTCAGAGCTACACTCAAAAATAAAGTATCAGTGAAGGTGCTATAAGGAGTGCGAAGCCCAGTCAGGTAAATTTGTAATATCCGAAATGAGGGCGCCACAGTTTGTTCAAGTCTTCAGCTGAAAAGGTCTTTCTCGGGTTAAAAGTAAGCAGATTCTATTTCGGTTAATCTTGCTTTGTATTGTTTTTTTAAAGTCGGATTTTAGACAGTCAAGAAATAGAAATACCTCGCCGGCATAGCCGATTCACGCAGGACACTCTTGACAGTCAACCAAAAACGGCGCCAAGTACAGTATGTCAGGACAGCGTCGGCGCGACCCATCCCATTTTTCAGATATTGGCTAGACCAAAATAATATCGACACAATCTTTCCGATTTAACTCCGTAACAGCGCAATAGTGTGTGCTGCCTAGGTTGTATATTTACACGTCTTCATTCATTTTTTTTTTTTTTTGCGACGGAGATGATTTTTTTTAGGTTGAACCGATAAAACTGATGCACGCGCGAAACGTAATTTTAGGCTCGTGTCGAACGAAGAGTTCAATAGGAGTTGCAAAAACTATTCTCTAGCACTTCCTAATCATACGCGACTCCGTGTGGCGATTAATTATACTTGATGTTTGTACCGCCGTACATCAACAACAGTTTCACCAAAGCAATCAATATTGCTTTGTATTTTAATAAAGCAATAAATATTGCTTGCATTGTAAACGGGTGATAGGACCACGTCAGGCAGAGATGATCTGCCTTTTGTCCTGTTACCCTTGACCTTGTGTCTAAATAAAAACCAATTCAATTCAATTCAATATGAGCGGCTATGAAATCATGGGTATATTTGACAGCATCACCATTACGCCTCTTTCACACCGTGTGGATGAAGGGCGTAAAACCCGCCCATACACCCTTTTTACACGATTTCAGCCACCATCGTTGCAAGTGGGGCGTAAAGGGTGTAAAACGTCAACACACCCTTTTTACACCCAATGGTATTCAGAAATCGTGTAAAAAGCGTGTAAAAAGGGTGTTTTTCCTAACGTACACCCGTCTTACACCCTTTTTACATGATTATGGGTGTTACAATGTTTAGTGTGTAGGAGGGCAGATCCGCAGGCTTGAAGGAACGAATGATTCCCAGCAGCCGACGGTTCACCGCTGCTTCTTTTCAGTTTGCGCTGCGCCGCATCTCCTGCTACATGTCAAAACTCGCACTCAAAAAAAAAAAAAAAAAAAAGCCAACTTTGCGTCAACAACCTGGATCTCAAACTCGTCGCAAACCTACTGGAAGTACTTACAAAAGGAGCAAACATGAGCATAAGCACTCCATAATCAAATAAAATACTATTTAGATAGAGACATGAATAGAAGATTACTAACAATTGCTTTACGAACCTCTATTTTAGCTTTAGTGTCCGAAAGAGTTCCGTCGCGTTAGCTCTCGCAACTCTATATTCTGCACCGGGCTGCAAACGTTCTACTAGAACATGAAAACGCGGCTCCGCTACTGTATATATAGCGGAAGCCATAACGGATTGCGTATGGAGTTGTGGGAGTGACTAAACGATCTATTAAAACTCTCAACACGGGCTTTTTAACTTTCTGACTCGGGCAATGTGATGTTTTCAAGCGGTTACATTATATCCCCAAAGAAAGGCTTGGTTTCGTTGTCTGCTGAGGATACCAAAGAACCATTCGTGGGTCTTTATCACTCCCGGCACTTTCTTTTCATAAGAAAAACGCTCCAGAGTAGTAAATTAAAGCAATTCTAAATTTCTGTAACACCGGTGACGAAGCATGACCCTAGACATCTTCTCTGTTGTTGCAACGAGTCTTTTTAAAATCAGTGATATTGTTTGTTTGGAAATCCGTTGAACTTGCGAAACAATTAAATGATTACTTACCCCACCAAAACTGAAAATAATTACACTGGCACTGAACACTGCAATCAAGAAATAGCTTGATTGCAATGTTTAGCACAGTGTACTGCATTTCAGCACTGCATTGTCAAGATGATTAATCGAACTTATTCAGAAGATAATTATTATATTTTAGTTAATTAGCTTAATGATCTACATTTGCTTTGCTCAGGGTGTTGAATTAAGAGATGGGGGCTATTCCACAAGACAATTCAAATAATGTATTAAGTAAGAGTAATATTTACTCCGCATCTCCGTGTTTTTGCGCCAAATGATGGCAGTCACCGAAAAAGTCGGATTCAAAAATAAGACTGCCATATGTAGAGCTAGTGCGAACTTAGCGCACGTAGAGAGGCGAGGGGACCCGGTGTTCGCTGCGTTGTTGCTGTTGGTTACGTAGGGTTGATCTGCTTGTGTTCCGTGTATACTGTGTGTTCAGTGATGTATGTGCATCTCTACCATGTAGCGTTCAAAAGTCGGCAGAACCCAAAGAAAAAAAAAACAACGCCTTTCCGATTTTTTTTTGCCGTTTTGAGCGCCATCTGTTGGAAGCTATATCAGTTACACGAGGGGAGGAAGTTTCTTCCATTGAGAAAAAAAAAGGTGGCGATTTTCCTCCCTTCTTAGGGGAGCGAATTCCTCCCCGTTTTGTAGGAGGAAATTTCCTCCCTTTATGGAGCAATATAAGGGACACGCGAGTTCCTCCTTTAAGGGAGGAAGTACTACTCCCTTTTTTTTTAGAGTGAACAGGAAGGCCACGTGACAGACTCTTAGCGATGGACTGGCCAAGATGGCTCGTAGCGTCAGCTGCGGTAAATCGGCGCAACGCGCTCCTTTGCTGCGGAGCAGGGGCTGTGTGCGATCAGCGGAATAGCCTAGCAGACGACGCCCCCCGGAAAAGGCTTTCTGCGCACGCGCTTAATCTCTCCCATGACGCTGCATTTCTCCGCGGCACGGCACTGCCCGTCCCGGCGGTCGACGCTCGCGTGATATTATCAAAAAAATTAGGTGACTGTATACCTGCCAGACGCCGACACAGCACTAATACCCAATCTGCGTCCCATTCTCAATCGAAGTAAGCAAAGAATCCTGTCTCCGAGCCCTGTGTCACAAAAACACCGCGCTCGGTGAAAAAAAAAAAAAGGAACAGCTGGACAAAGCGCTTTCCAGAGCTCGATTTCCTCGTCGATACTGACCGCAATGCACTCGGAACACCAATCATTGTCCTGGCTATAATCGGCTTAGCTAGTAAGAAGGGTGAGCTGTTTCGCGTCTCATTGGTCATGCTGTCTCAGCGGCAAAATGGCTTCCGCCGCTTTTTACTACTGAAATTGTTAGACTATTGAGGCCTGAAATTACTAAGCTGAATAAAAGAGGATTACCTATTGCTGTTCTCGGTGTATACCGGAAGGGCATATAGACGATTACGAGCACCCAAGCGTCAAAAGCTAGTCTGGCCACCGTGGATGAAAAATGCCTTGTTTTGGAGCCAGTCTGGCAACTGTGGGTACGCCGTAACTAGGCTTGACAATGCGAGCATCTGCGCACGCCAGCAGCAGCAGGCAGCGCCCAGAGCAGCTTTGCGTGCCGCCATGCAGACGTCAATATATACAGACGTCTATACACTCTTAACGGTGTAGCTTCTCTAGCTACCTATAAGTGGATGTGTTCCCTAATTTAGCGGTGACGAGCTTCATTTTGAAAGGTTCCCTCATGGCAACCTTGATCCAAGGCTAAACGAGTCAATCTTGTTGTTCGCGCTTAAGTGGTTACCTTGCGGCTTGAACATTGTAACCTCTAATATGTAACCCATAGGAGCGAGTCGCAACCTTTACCCGGTGGTTAGAAAAAGAAACCAGCCTTCGCCGAGGAGGGTGGAGAGTGAGAGAGACAAAACGAAAATATAACTCCAAGAGCAAAGGCCTTAGAAGAGAGAGAGTGAGTTCGTTCACCTTTTTAGTGTTACTGACTCCGAAACTTTAGACACGCAATCTCACATGCCCAGACCTGCTGGCGCCTTGACCGCCGGCGCGCGGCGCGCTTGCTTTGTTCGTTGGGCCGATGGATTCAGGCATCTATCTATTCAGAAGTTTGAATTCTTATAAAATGAGACGTCTATAGTTTCATAGATTGGTTCGTTGGGCCAATCTCGATTCAACATATCAATGGCGAATAGAGATTGACTTTCAGTGGCTGGCGACGCCGAAATCTAAAAAGCGCATCTGTAGAAAGAAATAAAGGACTTCTTACACAGGTCCATGAAGTGGCACTTGGCGTTTGACTTTAGCCACACTTTCTAGGGTCTCTTCGTTCCTTAATTTTACTTGGCTATTGCGACAAAAGCCAAATATCAGGCTTAATTTGACGGGCCTGTCAGTTATGTCATCATAAGTACGCCTTAAGCAGAGGGCCACATAATCAATAGTTTATTTCATTACGTCAATATTCTAAAATTCAGTTAATAAGCATCCTAGCAGAGTAGATTATGAAATAAGTGTCCTACGCGGTCTGCGTCCCACTATGGAAATATTTCTCGAGTACTTATTTTTTTAAAACACAGGTTAAAACAATATTGCTTATTTTTATAGTGGTTTTTTCTCGTCATTATATGACAGTTTCAAGTTTTCGACGTTCACCACAAGTAATATTTACGAGAACCAAACAGTGAGCAGCAAACTTGCGAGGTCATCTGTTGCTCGCGATTCATCAGTGTTAATCAAGTTGTGGGCATGCTTCTTTACTATGCATTCAGGCACTAGTCTCTTTATAGGTTTATTTTTTTCTGCCAGCTAGTGTCATCGGGTGCGGTCGTAAACAACGCCAATTCTGCCTGTGCCTCCCCGTACGAAAATGTCAGATATGGCCCTGATATATTTTACATAGAGTTATTATAATGTACGCTAGAGGTTCAAGTGGCGCTAGTGTGCTGACGGAAATTGAAGCAGACAGCAACCAGTCCAAAATTGACTTCCGGTAATGCATTCCTATGGGAAAATGCGAGTGCATTTTCTCACTGCGCTCAATCATAAGAGCAAATATCGCAAATAATTCGTACGTACTAGGTAGCTTAGAGCATTTTTCAGTCAGGCCGACGAAATAATCGGTCAGTTACGGTGTTTTTCTTTCAAATTCATCGCATTAAAAACGGTGCTAAAACAGCTTCGTACGTGTATTTATGTGCACTGTCGGACACTGTTAGCGCGAACACGACTTCGGCGCTTTTCAGCGTGGGGGATATACGTGCCAAACGAAAGAAGAACATCTGGAAATTAAGAAAGACGGCAAGAACTACGTAGTAACACCGGATCAGTAACTACAGGTGCATATACGATCAAAATTAATTGAAGGCCGCGTAATGTATTCCTATTTTAAATAAGTAAGTACCGTTTTATTCTTTCTGCTCTGTGCGAAGCTGCTTGTTCTACGTTCAAAATATCACTCGCACGCTCGAAATCTTTGAGAACAAGTGCCCGATAAAAGCTGCCTGGCAGAGAAAACAATATGAACAGACAACTTTTATAGCCCACGGACTTTATTCTCTACGTTTTGAATGTTTTTTATCGGCTCATGCACGACGGGGTCATTTTGATATAGTGACAAGACTGGCATATTATCAATATATAAGCGTCACCGGATTGCTGGCGAGCCTTGAACACACTCTACATTCCTTTCGATTGTAATTTTGCTTCGAATCGTCGCTTGAATTTCTACACACCTGCTGGGGAACACACGTTTGGGACTGAAATGTAGCGAAGTTAAACATCGGTCACTGATGAAGAAAAATGCGCTAACTAAAGCAATTACACTTTTACAGTCTTAATTAAGGTACATACTATTCGGTACGACCCAAATAACCAAAGTGTTCCGTGTTATTTTCCGGCGAAGAGACAAAATGCACGCGCGCTTTCCCTTAGGAATACACAGGAAGACTGGAAAAGTAGACTGCTTGCTGTCTGCTTCAATTAGCGTCACGGAAGTCGCATAGACACTAGCGCCAGTTGAACCTCTAGCGTACATTATAATAACTCTATGATATTTTATATACGGCCATATATGATATTACTAGGAGTCAAATATGGCAATATACTGCTATATATGGGAACAAATACGGCCAGATATGGGCAAATACTGCAGATGTGGCCGTATAAGTGCGTAAATACGGCTATATGTCGGCATATACGCGTGCAAATATAGCCCCTGATAATGATATATGGGCTCGTTTCGGTCGTGCAAGAAATAAGTCATATGTACTCGCAAAGACACTAGTTGATTGATCTACATTGCATGAGTCTCATATAATTGGTTAACTATTGTTAACATCCTTAAAGTGGAGTTATTCTAGGTATTTGGACCAACTAATCAAATGCGTATTTTGAAGTTTGAAAGGCAAATGAAATTTGGTTGTATGTTTGAAGCGTGACAATATGACGAAGTGCACAAGATCGGAAAGCAAGTTAATCAAATAATGGATTTTAGATCGCAGCTCTTAGGCGCCCATTTCCGAGTTAAGTGGTGTCGGCGTCGCCATCGGTGGGACCGCCCTGCTAAATTTAGCGAGAAATTTAATTGGTACTTATGTCACGTGACGTCAATTTTCCCGCTAAATCTAGCAGTGAAACTAATTTTGTTCATGTTTCCCCACTAAATTGAGCGGGGAAACACGAACCCTTAGCTTACTGAAGATGCGAGACGCTACTTCGTCGTCCCGATTCCTTTTCCCCTCGAACAGCTGCGAAACCGTTGCGCACGGAGTACCCTATGCAGCATCTTTCAAAAACCGTTAGCGCTGCATCGCAACCTTCAGTTTGCGAGCGTCTGTGATTCATCGTGTGTTGAAAATCGTGAGATGTGCTGTCCATGGTGTCTTTTATGTGTAACTCTTTCGTAAAAAAATTTAAAATTAAAAAACGCGACCTAACTGTGTACACATAATTTTAAATTTATTTGTAAAAAAAAAAGATATACATATTTATTTGTGGACATCGTGCGCAAAAAAGTTGTCGCGCTTATTTTTTTCATTCAAAATTATGATGTTGCTTTATACGGCGTAAAACATAGCATCTTCAAACTCGCATCGTTTTGGCTCACTTTCCAGCTGGACAGCTTCTTTGGAAGTTCAGAAGCTGAACCTCATAGAGCTGTAGTACACTCGGTATTGACAGCAGGGTAGACGCCATGCATGTTTTAAGCCAATCGTGTCTTCGGTTAGGGTGGCTTGACTACAGTTTGGAAACTGGTGATGAAGCAGAACACTTCACCTGCCTGGAGCCCAAGGCCAAACATAGCATTCACTGCACTATCAACCTTGGGTACAAGTGACAAATCCGCTTGTTGTGGACGTTGATGCCCCATAAGTTAAGCCTTTTGTGTGTGTTCACTCCCGTTTTGGCCCTTTTTTCTCCTTTTCTCTCTCTCCCCAAGCTGAAAGCGTGGTAGAAGGTGCGTGGTCACGTGGTTTGACGGATGGCGCATTATATCTCGGAATGCGTTCAGCCGGACCTAGTTTGGAATGTATTGCGCCCTGCGTGGCTGCTGGGGATTTCTGCTTCTGCAAGCGATTTCTTCAAAGAAGCCAATAATTTTTTGTGATGCGTTTAGTGTTCGGTTCTACAAATGACAGCTTGCACTACATCGTGTTGAATCTTCACGGACACTTTCCTTCTCGGTTTTGTGTTTGAGTACTGGTCCTGCTTTCCTAAAGGTACTCTTTCAAAATACCTCCAGAATTGGACCGTGTCTATCTCCTGGCAGCCGAGAGAATATCTCCGAAATTCTAAAATCATGTCACAACTGCAGGTAGAAAACCGAATTTTTTTATTCTCCCTGCGTTTCGTGATAAAACGTCCAACGGTCACCTTCTCGTGGATACACGTTTCATGGACAGATGTTTCGTCGACATTAACGTTTCAAAGACATTCGTTGAGCGTATGTCAATAATCCTGCTTTTCCTGTGAATTAAGTCGAGCGAAATCAGGAGTGGCGTAAGGCACTGCTCATGTAAAAATTAATGAATGTTGGTATTTTTGAATTTATCGAATTGGTATTTATGTTATACAGATGAGAAGTCAGTTTTTGTAGTTATTTGTAGAAAACAATAATATACCGGGTGTTTTTTTTTATTCTTGCAGATTTGTTTAAAAAAAAGCAGTGAAAGCTATAGTTATGCTGTTTGTGCGAGTGAGTTATACGCCCAGGGGGACATTATGTGGGTGGCTAATCTTTGCCATAAGTCGGCTAATTAATTAAAATTAACTTTTAATTAGTGAAAATAGACATATGGTTTCAATTAAAAATTTGCTAAGCGACGTCCAAAACCTTTAAATCAGAAATGTGTAGAAAGAGTTTGAGCGCGTGTGAAGCGCAGTAGTGCGCTGACGTTACCACTCGTGAAGCAGGTACAAGGCTAGAGTTAAATAAGAGACGGAAAAATTGCGCGGGCGCCTTACCGAAACCGCTAGCCGTCTAGCTGCTCCACAATTCGTAACTTTAGTGCACTACTACGCTTCTCACTCGCTGAAAGTCTTAATGAAAATGACTGATTTAGGGGTTTTGGACGACGCTCAGCAAGCTTCTAATCGGAACCATATGTCTATTTTCACTAATTAAAAATTAAATAGTGAATTTAAATAAATTAGCCGACTTATCGCAAAGATTAGCCACCCACATAATGTCTGCCTGGGCGTATAACTCACTCGCACAAACTGCATAAGTGTAGCTTTCATGGCTTTTTTTAAAAAAAAACAAGTCTGCAAGAATAAAGAAAAAAACACCCTGTATGTAAAGGTTACCTTATTTGATTGGGACATATCTGGCCTGATATGGGAGGCAGATATACCCCTTTTCGGCAGACCCAGATATGAATATATAAAAAATTGGGCAGATCTGGCTAGATAAGCCTTATATAAACTGATGTGCTTGATATGGACAGATATGCCCAAATTTTATATAACCATATTTGTTTTTGTTTTCTTATATAAGTCCAGATATGCCATTTTCGTAATGGTCAGTTCAGTCGTTTCGTCACCGCAATTAAGAATAAACATCACCAGATGCAGTGTTCCTAAAGATACCCTCCATTGAGGTTTGAACTCACTTCGTAATTCTTAGAGTTGTTAAGCAGGACTGTTTTTATTGCTTGTGGGCTGTAAGAGACACATTTGTATCATAAAATTAAACGAAATCGACATAAAACAACAACACAACCGCGTGCACGTTGAGACCGAAACCAACAAGGTTGAAGCAACCTAATGTGGGGCGAGTGCGCGAGTGCCCTCTATCCGCCGGTCAGTCAACGACTGATATGAAAAGGCTTGTAGATACACGAATAGATTCTGGAAGCTACCACTGTGAATGTTGGTGCGTTTGGAACGCGCTTCTCGAAATTGCAAAAGAAACAATTTCGCATCGCTGGACTGTATGTATTTCTACCTGGATTGCTACCTCTTGTAAATAGTGAAGTGGTCTATTACGTTTCGTGAACCTAAGTCAAAAGTTCGTTTTTCAACCCCTGCCGTTAGTAAGAGAGGTTTCGCGTAAGGCTTTACCGAAGGACCGCGGTGCGAAGGAGAGTGTTTATCCCAGCCTGATTTTTTCCACAGTATTAACCTGGGAATTGCGCGAGAGTAATGCGCAGTTTCTTTTTAAGTCAGACAATTATGAGCAGATCGCACACACTGTTTCATACGCCACTCTGCAGGGTCACACTTGTAAGCCAAATGCAAGGTGTATCTAAAACAATGTGCAAAGTTTTTGTCGCCGCAAAGAAATATACTTCGATTTGCCGAACGCTCATTCTCCGTGCAGTTGTAGCGCTAGCGGTTCAAACCAGATGTCAAAGTTTCAGGATTAACCGTTATCTTGTTCAAAAGTTCTGATTTTCTCAAATTTTCTATGGAAAAAAGGCGGTTGACGAAGCCCTCGAATACATGGACCTGAATGATGCCAGTTGCTCCACTTTCACATTGAAAGCTTTTGAAAATCACTTATAACGCTTTGATAACATATCGGTTAGTTCTCAAACTTTGGCATTTGGCATCATTTGGACGAGATTTGAGCGTTCGGCCATCAAACGTTTATTTTTATGGTAAAAAAAAAAGAAAATTACTCTAAATAGTTCTTGGTGGAACACGCTGTATCTCGATTGCAAATTTTAATTAAATGCAAGAGGCTTATTTCAGATATATATAAAAAAAATGTTCTTGTTGTTTTAGGAGAAAATTGCTTCCCGTCGGAAGCTCAGAATTCCGAAAACTCATTTTGAGCGAGTCTAGGATCTAAGTGAAAAGACGGTTGCAAGATCTTCCCAAATGTAAATATACGCAGAGCGAAGTTCAGAATAGCAATTGTTTTCGGATTACAACAGGCAGCGTAAACATGAAAAGATGTGCGCCAATGCTCACGTTTATCAACCGAAGTCTAACAGATCTTAAACTGGCATTTAAAAGGGTGTTGAACATAGCCTTTAGCACAAGTGAACGACACTTTTCCCATTGACTTTTTACTTAGTAAGTCTTGAAAAAAAAAAACTGGAAGATAGAATGTTTATTTATATACTTATTTTTATAGCTCAAGATATTAGTCATTGGAAAGGGAAGGGGTTACAACCTAGAGTGATGAAGAATAGGGTGAAGTTATTATCAGTACGGTTAAATCGACTGTAGTTATACAACATTCGCTAAGGCTTTCGTGAAATGTTTGTGAGCTTCGTTCATGCTGTGAGAAACCGATTTCTCTGTTCGTGGCAAAACGGCCGACAAGAGTACGATAGAATTCCGGCTTCATGAATATGATCTAGCCAAACTTAAAGCCACTGCCGAAAACAAAAACACATTGCGGGAATATAATATGTTTATCTTGCCGGTAAATAAAATGAGATAACTTGTGAAATGCACGAGCGGGCTTACGCCGAGATGTTCATATTGGTAGGACGAGGCTACATTGTTTTAACCGGTTCTAGTCAGTATTGCATGGAACAGCGTCCCTGAAACGGGTTCCTTTTAGGAGAAACGAAGGAACACTGCCGTTCCCTTTGGAATCGGTAGAACTGCAACGGGAACTCACTACATTTTTACGGGAACGCAACGTCGCAAAAGGAACCATCTATAAAAATACTCCAATACAAGACTTCATAATATACACAAAACTCGAATATGTCACTTTACTTTGGACTATTGACTAAAAAAACTTTTTACACAAACTAGAACCAGAGGTGTACACGTTCGTCAAAAATAGCAACGAAAGCTCGTTCCTCGTTCCTTCTGATTTTTGGAACGTTTTTTTTTTTTCCGTTACAAGTTCTATCTGTGAAAAAGAAACTCGTTCCCGTTACAGTTAAAACAGAAAAATGGAACGTTTCGTTACGTATACGTTACTTTTTGTATTGTGCTAATTACTATATTTAGTTAGATCAAACGAATTTGTTTAGTTATATATTTATCAAATGGCAACATACGAATTTTTTGCCGTGTTGGAAGAACACCAGAAGGAAACAAGCAGAAGCAAGGCTTTCATTTCTTGATGTATTCACCTTTAAAAATCTCAACATTTAATCATATTCATGTTTGTGGTGGGCGATTCAGACGAGCCAAATATACTGTTACCCCAAGTTGCACGAGCGTTTCACAACAACCTCACAAGTTTCAATCTAACGAAGCCTTTTGTTCGAACTTCACAACAGTTGCTTCTCAATGTTCCTGTCCGCAAAACGAGCAAGTGGAGAAAAGGGTAGGGCTTTTGGAAGAGCAGTTTTCAAACACGACCATTCCTTCGTGGAGGTCGGATTCGTTGTTTAGTTTGAAGGTGGAGGAGAACGGGAGAGGGAATAAAGGTTATTTCTTGCGTATTTTTTTAAGTGACCAATGTTTCGGATATAAGGGTGCATTCGATGTCTGATAACCTGTTCTTTTGTTGTAACTGCAATTTTTTCCTCTTTTTTTTGTGGAAGTTCAGTTATGGCTGAAGTCGGCCTTAGATTTCTGGATGTATGAGAATTCGTGGAAGCAAAAAAACTAGCTGAGCTTGAGACGTCCCTACTTTTGTGGCTTTTCCTTCGATTAAACTTTCTGCTTTTTGAACCGCAGGCTCGGGTACTGAAAAAAGAATAAATGTCCCCTAGCTCTCCTGCTCCCGACTGTTACGAAGCGAGGACCTCATAAAAGAAACCTAAACATAAATAATAAAAAAACGTTACCAAGATCCTGCTCCTTCGCCCTTTCGCTCACATCGGAGTATTTATGCCTTCCTGAGTTTCGCAAGTGTCGCAAAATTCCCAGGTAAAACAGCTGATTAACAGATTCACCAACAGGAACAAACTCGGAGTGAACAATGCCCAATATTTTTATGTTTTCATCAGTTGAGGAGGTTGAGGGTCGCCCTGAACAAGATTGGTCGTCCATTAATACCGTATTTACGCGAGTAATAGCCTCACTTATGAACAAGGCCCTTGCGTACACTTTCACACAGAACAAATTTACAGCCAATCATTGCATTGCGCATAAATAACCTAGCGAATAACCACACTGAGAACACGATTCTTCATACGAATGCAATCTTTACAGATGGTACCTTCGAACGAAGACGTTATCTCCGTCCTGTAAACTGCTGAAATCATGCTGCCGATCGCGGCGATTGGCAGTCTGCGTGCTCCGCGGAAAAGCACACCCTCAGGTTTTTTTCATACACAGTGCGGCTATTACTCCAGTAAATACGCTAATTCAGTGGCCTTAAAGCGAAAAAGCACTCATAGATTTGAGATTTCTTATTAGCATCTTCTTTGTAAGCTCTCTGAAACATTACAAGAATTTCCGGCAGTTTTTCCTGAAACAAAATTTCACTGTAAAATAGTTTGTTGTTGGGCGTTGGTGAACGTTTGGATTCATGGTTTTGCGCAAAAAAGACTCTTGTGTCCGTCTTTTTTGCGCAAAACCATGAATCCAAAATTTCACGGCCGCATGTCGTTCCTTGATATCAGATATTGCACAAAAAAAAACGATTTTGAAGCGCTTGGGAAAAAAATTTATAGCAGACAATGCCAGTCGGCAATCTCACTCGGAAGGAGTGCTGCTAAGCGCTGCTAGGTCAGGAAGCTGGTACTACAAACGGCCCGCCTTTCAGAAATTAATTCCGGTTATTTTTGCATCCACCCTGGTATGATTCACTAACTGTGCCAAAAGCTTTCGATATACATATGCCATATTAAAAACGAATGATGGCAACCAGTCAAATAGGCTCAATAGACCTTATGCGAAATTGCTTGGTGATCTGACAACACTGCGAGCGTCGCCATTTCAATGTTGGCAAGCGTCGTCGGTACCAGAGCACGGTGAAGGCATCGGAGAGAGCCGTACGGGCAGTGTGCGATAGCGCAGCAGCTGCGTTTTCCGCCTTCTGACCATGAAATATGGACGAACAGTTTAAACAACCTACCGCAACTCTCTGATGAAACTCTAGGAAGCCTCTGCACGCTGGCAACAACCTCGTCGAAGCAGTGCAGCAAGTCCTACGCCTTCACTGTGGAAGCTTACACACTACGGGTTGTCGCCAGCGTGTGCATAGGCCTCTGAAAGTTTCGTCAGGCAGTTGCAGTAAGTTGTTTAAATTGTTCGTCCACGTTCCATGGTCGAAAGGCGAAAAAGGCATCTGCCGCGCCATCGCATAATGCCCGTATGGTTGTTTCAAATGCCTTCACCCTGATTCAGTAGCGAAAACGCTTGCTAACTTTAAAATACCGACGCTCTCAGTTTTGTCCGACTAACGATCAATTTCGCATCAGATTTATTGAGATGAGGCAATTTTCTTTGTAACATCAAGCAACATCGGCCAAAGTGTCTGCCCAAACAATGGCGGACTTCGATATTTGGTGCTGCAGCTACCATACTCCGTTCACCTCTAAGCTGAGACTGTGATGAAAGCTACGTCCTCGTTAAAACAGTTATACGTCTCTATTTCGCCACGTCACCAAGCTCCGACCCATGCCCATACCCACGCGCAAAGAGCGGGGTCAGGTGATAAGAGCAGTGATGTGATTGGTCGTAGTCATTTTGGAGCAGCTATTGCAGCAGCCAAAAGTTCATTTTGTAGAAGCAAAAAGAGCTTTTGAAGCATAAACGCACACTTCATTTTCATTTATATCACTGCAAATGTGAGGAGGAGATACGGCGAATATTAGGAGGAGAACAAACGCTAGCTGTTTAGTTGCATCTGGAAGTACCAGACACGGTAACAAGACGGTTGATGAAGGACAGCGCAAACTGCCGTGAGTGATTATTTTAGGTACGAAATTTCACTGAACAAATGTTAAAATACAATCACTTTGAGTACCTAGATTTACCTGTCCTTCAAGTTCTAAGGGGGGGGGGGGGGGGGGGTGGAGTGTCACCAAACTGCAATTCCTAAATCAGACAAAAACAAAGTTAAGAAATAAACCTACAAAAGTGTTTATATATTGTGGGATTCGCCCTTTTGGTGAGGAGTACCACTTAGCAACACAAAGGAGGTTCCTTGTATCCGGATAAAGACGTGTTTATTGACTGCAATGCCAGCACGCTTCGCTCTTAGACAATGAAAAGTCTGGGCGCTGGCTCAATTGCCAGTATCACCCGGTCGGTTTCCCGCGCTGCCGCATTAGACAGATTCACGGGAAGTCGGAGGCCCACACAGAAAAACCGAGCTCCGTAGAGCCAGGGCCTCCGCCGACGAGAGCCCCTGGCCCACCTTCGGGGCCAGCTTATGTAGCTTCGGAGAATGGACGCGCCCGGGGAGGCCACTAGCAGTCGCGTCCATTGTAACTCTCAAGGGTGTGCCGAAGGCGCGTTCACCCAAAATGGGCAAGGGAGAGCCGGCCCCTTCGGGAAATTCGGCCTCGTGGTGCCTTGTATCCGGGAGGCCGACGCCATTGGTGACGACGGCTCCCACGGCCTGCTCGAAGCTAGGCCTGGATAGGGATAGAGGGAACCCCATGGTTCCCACAATATACAATCAAACCCGTTTACAACGAACAGCAGGAAACGATACGATCAGTTCGATATAGCAACTAGTTTGATATAGCAAAAACCATTTACAAGGAACTTCCACGATGCGTTCGTTGTAAGGCGAGAGCTTCTCTTTCTCTCTCATCTCTTCGCTTCCATTTTGTAACAAAACGCTCAATTTTTTTTTTTTTTTTTTGCATGCGTGCAGTTTTTTTTTTTAGCTCTCTCCCCTTCTAAATCGCTTCTCTTTGTCAGTTTTGTTCGCGGCTTGAGCTTTTAGAACTTTCTTTCTTTCCTCGATTTTTTTGGGGGGGAAGGGACAGGCTAGAAGAAGACTGTTTGCACGTTTTCGGAACCCTTCCCGGGGAAAAAAGTTTGATGTGGCCTATATATTGTCCGTTATAAAAAGTACTTTTTACATGCATTTCTATTTAAATTTTTCGTGAGTTTAATGTGGGCAATAATTCGCTGTACGTGGGTTCGTTCTAAACGGGTTTCACTATATACGTTTTTGCACCACGTCTCGCTCTGGAGGATTACCTTTCCCCTTAGCACGCGGGTGTGCTGCAGCGAAGCAAGACACGAAACATCGCGACGCCTATAGTAAGTTACAGGTGAATAAGGTAGCAGCAAATGCCCCTCAAAGGGATTCATATATCTCTCCGCCACCTCCGCATTATAGACCGTTCCATTAGGGTCATAGCAGAGAGGGTAAAAGAGAAAAAAATGCACTCCCCCTCTCATCCCGCATGTCGTCCGGTTTGCCGAGTGGGCTGTAGCTAGCGTCCGGCTGGCGTGCAAACTCTGTTTAAAATCGCGTCATTTTGGAGCTTTCAAGCGCAGATTTTGGTATGCCAGTTGTCGTGTAATATTATGCAAGATAAAAAGACTCACAGGGTCCAATTGCGCTGTTACCTGCGTGCAAATAAATAAAAAAAAAATAGGGAAAACTGTGTCAGATTGGCCGGTCTCTTTGGCAAAAAGTAAATTTGGTTGCTGTACCTTTTTTTACTGTACAAAAGTTCGTACTGGTGTAGGCCTTTAGCGACCATGAGTGGAAGTCTGAAATAATAAATAAAACGTGCTCTCCTGCCGCAATACAAGCAATAGTTGAAGGTAGTACTGCCGACTGACTCAACTGCTATTTAAGTCACGGAAAGAAGATATGCTAGTTGATCATTTAGCAAAATAGAACAACAGAGAGCTATAGGCTGATTTTGGAGTAGCCACAACTATTCTAAGAACGCGAACCACTTCACAACAGCAGCCACAAGCGAGAGTCCGATGTTCGGTAGAGCCCACCGATACAGCCCAAAGATGGAGAACGGCAACATCCCGGTTTGTCGTCTACTAGCGGAGTCGGGCGCGTGGCCTCTCTCTCGTTTTACCCCGCCAAACTCGCTGAACTTCCCGGATGTGTGGAGAGGGCGCTGCGGTCGAACAAAATGGTGCCGCCCAGAGAGCGCTAAATGGAATGGTCTATAGCGCCCCATCGTTTCCGTGACGTCGTGGCCAACGCTGGAGTGGGTTTTGCCTTTTTGTGGATATTTGCTTTATTTTTCGAATTTCAGTGAGCGTTGTGAAAGCCACGAGAGGGAAATTAGAATTTTTCCTCTCTGATGGGAACATATACGACTTTGGGATGTTAGGTTCCCCCTCCGATGGGATACAAACCCCCCTTTCAGGGGCTCGGTCCCCTCTCCGATGAGTACAAAGGTCGCTTTCTTAAAAAGTGGGTGTCGGAGACAAGTTGGGCATCACTCTGTAGCCATTATTTATTCATTGAAGCGGAACAAGGGGCGTTTCCAGGGAACTATTCTTTCGACTCCGGATGGATATGAAACGGGCGCATCACGCTTATGGGAGGAGCTTCTCCTACCTTCTTGACTTGTAACCGACTATAGTTCACAATTGGCGCTTCACTGTAGTACACTAGTAAGCGGTGACAAGCGCACTCGGCAAAGCTAACTAACCCGCCAGAAAAGACGACGAGATTTATTGAAACACTTCCGAGTACTGTCAGTGATTGGTGCGAAATCAAATCTAATAGTACGTTATTTGAGGCGATTTTCGAAAGTCCTGAAAACCCGCACTAGCCTACTCTAACAATCTGGTCCAGTAGCGAGGCGTGCAGCTGTTATATTCGGCGCAAATGACACAGCAATCACATCACTGGGTGATAAAAGGGAGGCGGCTGATTGGTCCGGCAGGCACTGTAGTCTCAGCTTAAGGGTGAACAGAGTATAGATGGTGCACACTTTTTAAAAGGGTCACTTCAAGGGTAGCTAACCAGGGGCCGCTTGCTCGAAAGAGTTGAGACACAACTTGAGACAGTCTCAGCCGAGACCGAACGTGAGCCACTTGCTCGAAACGAAACTTAGTCTGGACTTGAGACTGAAACCGAGTCTCTGACTCAAGTTGTGTCTCAAGCCGGGAGACAGCCCCGTAGCAAATTAGCTGGCGGCCGATTTAAAACCCAAACTGAGACCCAAACGGAGACCCAAACTGAGACAGTCTCAGAGGTTAGCCACTTGCTCGAAACGAAACTTAGTCTGGACTTGAGACCAAAACCGAGTCTCTGACTCAACTCTAGTCTCAGATCGTGAGACAGCCACGGAGAAGGCTCAC
The DNA here is from genome assembly GCF_016920785.2 of Ixodes scapularis. Classification (NCBI taxonomy): domain Eukaryota; kingdom Metazoa; phylum Arthropoda; class Arachnida; order Ixodida; family Ixodidae; genus Ixodes; species Ixodes scapularis. The sequence continues at coordinate 176,067,589 of NW_024609846.1, read as the reverse complement.
TGGCGGTCTCAGAGTGAACAAAATGTCGGACGTGGCTACGACAAGTCGGGTCCAAGCCATCTTTGCCGCGTGGATGCTGTCGCGGGACCGCGTATTCCGCGACCGCTTTCACCCCTTCGACGTTTTCGACGAAGAGGGCCTCCAGCGTCGTTTTCAGTTTGGCCGCGATGGCATCCTGTACATCGCCGACGTCTTGGCCAGCGACCTCATACGACCAACGAGACGCAACCATGCAACCCCCGTCCTGATTCAAGCGCTCCTAGCGCTGAAATTCTTCGCTACCGGCACCTTCTTGATCACGGCGGGGGACTTTCTGCATCTGCATGAATCTACAGCGTCACGGTGCGTGCGAAGAGTGGCCCTGGCTCTGGCAAAGCAAGCGCCGCACTTCATACGGTGAGAAAAAAAAGAAGTCCTAACACTAGCGTTTCTTTTTGCCGGTGGGCCAGTCAGCTGCAACGTAATTTTGGATTTCGGGGAACAGAGACTTATTCAACTTGTTTCGTGAGAGGAAAGAGTTCTTCAACTTGTTTTCGTTAAAGAAAACCTTTTTTTTTTTTCACTAACATGCAGCGCCATTATTTAGCCCTCGATATGCGTGCTCAAAGCGATGTCTGGTTATTACTACGGTCCGTAATGGTGGGTGTGGTCCTCGGCACCCTCGGCACTATCTTTGTATTGTGGCGTGTTTCTCATTACGAAAAAACAACGTGTTTCACAACATGTTAGCGGGAGTAGCTGGTGGATACTGAAGAACGTTTCGGAAAGGAGGGTGCGTTTCAAAACAGTAGCGAATAATACGTACTGATACACACTCGATCGTGACAAGCTTTATGCGAACGGTCTGACTACGTCATAATCGAACATGTGCTAGATTCAACCAACGTTATAATTTAGGTTTCAATTGACAGTGTAAATCACATTTTCTACTTCAGGTGGCCAACAGCAGCGGAAGTCCCCGAACTGCAGCGGCAGTTCTACGCCGTGGACGGCTTTCCGGGCGTCGTAGGAGCCATCGACGGCACCCACGTTCGGATCCAAGGGCCACCGCTGCACGAGGAAGTGTTCGTGAACCGACACTTCTACCATTCCATCAACGTGCAGCTGGTGGTCGACGCGCGCTCAAGGATTCTCAACGTGGTTGCCAAGTGGCCCGGAAGCGTCCACGACTCGTACGTGCTGTCGCAGAGCAGTGTCGGGGAGAACTTCGCAACCGGCGCGTACGGCGGCCTCCTCATCGGCGACAGCGGCTACCCGTGCAGGCCTTGGTTGATGGCGCCTTTTCGATCGCCGACCACGCCGGCCGAGTGTGCGTACAACCAGACGCACGCAACGACTCGGTCCGTGGTCGAAAGGTAGGCTTCAGAGCTAGCTGCTCTCAGAGAAGACTAAGGCTATACGCACGACGTCGTGCACCTCGACCAGAGAATGGTAAACGCACGACGTAAAACGGTTTGGTTCTCGTATAAAAACACAACTGTCACAACGAGATTTTCAAAGTGACCATCGTGGCATTGCAGATAGGGGCTACAGAGCCCAAGCACGCCGTTTCACTGCACAGCTAAATATAGTTCACCTAAAATACTTTGCTGGGTATACTTTCACGAGTAAAGCTATACACACTCCGGAGTGCACTTCAGACGGAAATGGCTATACGCACTCCGCTAAACTCGTATAAAACGAATGGTCACAACGAGTTTTCTTAGCGATAGCATAGCATAGGGTCATTCAGCGCCCGGCAGTCGAAGAGTGCGGACGCGCGATGGCTCGCTCTGATAGCGAGGTGATAACGGCCGACGCCGGCCGCGGTGACAGGCATTTTTGCATCCCTGCCGACTACCGGATCGTGCTGCCGACGTTGCCGGTTGGAGACAAAGGAAAAAATCAAGTCTACCTTCACTGCGATGTGAACGCCAGGCCTATAAGGATCGTCGACTTCAAGGAGCCCTTGGAAAAAGCCGACCTTCGAAAGGATGTAGCAGGGCTAGGTGTGTGCCAAATGGGACACGTGTGGCTCTGTAGCCTAAAAAGTGCGGCAGCGAAAGAACGACTGCTACAGCTTGGCCGGCTCACGGTGAAGGGAAAGCTGTGCATCCCCGTAGACCCCAACCGGCAGGAAGTTCGGGCCAAGTTACATTGGGTCCCGTTCGACGTATCCAACGACACTCTCCGGAAGGCACTGGAAGAGTACGGCACAGTTCACGAGGTGACCAAAGAGAAGTGGCGAGTGGAAGGCTTTGAAGACATCGAGTCGACCACCAGGATCGCTAAACTGACACTCAAGGAAGGCAAGACGCCGGAGAACCTACCTCATCAGCTAAGGCTTCAGGGGGGCACGATCCTCGTTGTCGTACCCGGGCGGGCGCCGTTATGCCTGCGGTGCCGAAGGCAAGGACATATACAACGCGATTGCCGTGTACCTCGGTGCGGGCATTGCCGTTGCTTCGGACATGTGGCCCAAGACTGTGCACGCACGTACGCGAGTGCTGTAGTCAGCCGAGCGAGCGACGAGGGATGCGACCTCATCATGGATGAAGCGGAAGCAGAGGAGGCCGCAACATCGTCGACGCCATTTGAAAGGGCACAGCAAGACAAGGCGACAGTCGAAGGTCAAGACAACAAGAGAGCGGAGGCGACAGTCCGAGACGAAAAGCGCACGGTGACGGCTCCTGAAGCCAACGAAAACGAGGGGCAGGCGACAACGCCTGGAAAACCTTCACCGGATGAACTGGCGGTGACGGCGATGGGGAGCACCGGCACCGAGTCGGCAGCCATCGAGTGTGAGCCAGCCATGGAACTGGATCCCTCAAAGGTGAAAAGGCGACTGGCCGACGAGTCTCCGAAAAACGGCGCACCGGTACAGCAGTGGTCTGAGGGGGAGTTTCAGCTGATAGGTAAAAAAGGTCGCTACGTCAGCAAACTGCGGTCCTCGTCGCTGACCCGCGACGGGGGTCTGTCGCAGTGAGTAGTCACCCTGGTATAATATGACGCAAAGGGTAACCGCCGGAAGCTGGGTCTGACACTATAAAAAACGGCACAACTAGCGTCTGGTCTGCGCATAGGGACCCTTAACGTTAGGGGACTTGCGGCACGCCGCCGACAGTGCCAGCTGAGTCGCCTTCTCTTAGAGAAGGACCTAGACGTTTTGGCGGTTCAGGAGACGAAGGTTGAAAGTGAGAGTCAGACCGAGTTCCTGGTAAAACCGTTTACGTCGAGGTATAATGTCTGCGTCAGCCATGCTGTAGGTAGATCTGGAGGATGTTGTCTGTTCTTGAGGAGAGCTGCTGGGCTCATTGAAGAGAACGTTGTATCGTGTGAATCGGGAAGGCTTGTTTTCTGCGATTTTGTTTTCCTAAATCAAAAGTGGAGGGTTATGTGCATTTATGCGCCAAACGTGGAGAGTGAGCGACGCGCCTTTTTTGAATATATCGACAGATTTGTAATTAGTGACCGATTTACGATACTGCTGGGAGACTTTAATTGTGTTTGTATGCCAGAAGACCGGACAAATCAAAGACGAAATAGTGATAGGTCTAGCGAAGTTTTAAATCAGTTGATTCAAGATAAGGGGCTCGAAGACCTGGCACCCTGCATAACACCGGGACATCGGGTCCTTTACACGCACCACCAAGGCAGAGGTCATGCCAGGCTTGACAGGGTATATGTTTCAGCGGATTTAGTACCCCAATGTAAGGATTTCGCGGTCAGTCATGTCTCGTTTAGCGATCACAGTTTGGTGAGTTTTACCTTGGGTCAGCGTAAAAAACAAACTAGCTTTTCGTGGGAGTTGTGGAAGTTAAACGCAAAGCTCCTCGAGGACCAAGAATTGATAGGGAAAATCGAAACTAAGCTAGGCAGACTAGAAGACGTTTCGGAAAATAGCATATGTGAGGAATGGGAGCTATTTAAACAGCAAGTGAAGATTGACGCGATTGAACGAGCAACTAACATTAAGCGGGAAGAGCGAAGGGTAGAAAACGGTCTTCGACAGGATTTACAAAGGCTTTATGTAGAGGAAGAGAGAACGCCAGGAGCCTTCAAAGACGACATAAGCACTATCAAGGCTAAGCTTGAAAAAATAGATGAAGACAGATATAAAGGGGCAATCGTTCGTGCCCGTGCGATGAACTTGATTGTCGGGGAAACGCCCACAAAAAGGGCACTTGCGTTGGAAAAAAAGTATGCTAGCGGGAACCGGATTGAAGAAATAGAGTACAGAGGCGCAGTAATTCGAGATCAGGACAGTATTCAGCATGCTTTTGTGGAGTTTTGTACACATTTGTTTGAAAAGAAAATACCAAAAGAAAAGGGGTTTGATACGGAATTTTTGCCAAGTCAGCCGAAGCTAGATAGCGATACTACGACGTTTTTAGAAGATCCGATTAGTTTATCAGAGGTCGAAAAAGCGATAGATGACCTAAGCGTAGGCAAGTCACCGGGACCGGATGGTTTGAGCACGGCCTTCTATAAGAAGTTTAAAGAGCGAATTGCACCGGTTCTACATAGGGTTTTTTCTCAGTCCTATCAGAAAAAAGAATTACCACTTTCTTTCTTGTGCACGCACACGGTCTTGATACCTAAGTGTAATGACGCCGATAAGCTCCGTAGTACTAGTAATTACAGACCAATTACCCTGGCCAACGTTGACTATAAAGTGCTGATGAAGGTTTTAGCCAGTAGATTGCAGCATGTTATATGGAAAATCGTAGGGCCGCACCAAACCTGTGGGATAAAGGGTCGTAGCATTGGCACAAACATACACATCACTCGAAGTGTTCTAGAGGTCTGTGACGCGGAATATCGGAAAGCAGCTATACTTCAGATAGATCTTGAAAAAGCATTTGATCGGGTGTGCCATGATGTTCTGTTTACCATTTTACAACATGTGGGAGTTGGATCTGTGCTGCTGGAGGGGGTAAGGATGGCATATGTAAACTGCAAAACTAAACTAGTAATTAATAAAACAGTTAGTGCGGGGATTAACGTCCGCTCTTCAGTACGGCAGGGATGTCCCTTATCACCCTTGCTTTTCGCAATCTACCTAGAGCCCTTTTGCCGCTGTGTCATTCAATCTCAAGACATTAGGGGTTTTACACTACAGGAATGTGACATTAAAATATTGGCATACGCAGACGATGTTGCCATTTTTTGTTCGGACCCTCAAAGTGTGTTAGAAGCTGTTGAATTGACCAAAAGGTTTTGTGAGGTCACTGCCTGCGCGGTGAATTGGTCAAAGTGCGTAGGATTATGGCATGGTGAGTGGACGACTGCTCCAGTTGTTTTTGGGAATGTTCACTGGTCACGGACGCCATCAAAGTACCTAGGTGTTCCTCTAGAACATTACCGTGAGCCCACAGATTACTGGCGAGAAGAAATAGCTAAACTTAAGGCCACTGCCGAGAGGTGGGTACGGAGGGATTTATCCATTTTCGCGAGAGCGACTGTGTGCAATGTGTTTCTTCTGTCCAAACTGTGGTATGTCCTCCAAGTGCTGCAGTGTTCGAGAATCAACATTCAGCGGATTCACCGTGTATTTGCAGTGTTTATTTGGGCATCCCAATGGGAGCGAAGTCGCCGTACCAATCTTTTTTTTAAGCCCAAAGCGGGGGGTGTCGGACTGTGCCACGTATTTGTCCGACAACTCGTCTCACGCTTTATGTTTATCCGTGACCAGCGTGATCCTTTTCTTCGAACCGTTATTCAGACAAGACTGTTTGACGTTTTACCGGGATTTGTTGTTTCGTCCTGCCGGGTACGTTGCGGACCTCTGTCGGGTTTTTTGCGCGAAGTTGTATCTGCCTGCCGCTTTCTGTTCGTTCGTTTTTCTATGAACTATTTGTCTAGTGTATCACGCAAACATTTGACGCGTGACCTAGTGGCTACGTTGTTGCCCATGCCAACGTATAGGGCCATAGGCCCTGGAGCCCCAGGAGATGATGTGTTACAGCGAGTCAAGAACGCCATGGTACCAGCGGCGGTTAAAACTTTCTTTTTTAAATTACACAGCGAAACGTTGCCAGTAAAGACTTTTTTGGAGGCTAAGGGCATGAACCTCTACTGGTCGGTAAATTGTATTTTGTGCAAAGAACCGGAGAGCATCGAGCATGTCTTTTTGGGTTGCTGGGATGCTCTTCTTTTTTGGGACGTGCTTCAGCGCACCATAAAGAAAGAGCTCCCCCTGTCACCTCAAGGAATCCGGTTCCTACCAATAGAACGTGAACCTGTGCCCTACGACATAATCATGCTCCAGGGGCTCCACGGCATATGGAAGAGCAGAATGGCGGTGCGGCATGCTGATGTTGACGCACGCAACCCCCGAGAGTACTTCATTGAAACTATCAAATGGTTAAGAGAATGTTATAAAAAGATAAATACTGATGTGGAATGGTTACCAGTTCTGGACGATTTGGCCGTGCTTAAAACCTTTTAAATTAATCATCGCAACGACCTTCAGCCAAGCCTGGCTGATAGGCTTTTAACCCCTCCATGTTAAGCAATTTCTGCTGTTTTCGGGGCACGTTATTTTTATCAATATGTGTATCATATGTAACCTGGCAATAAAAAAAAAAAAAAAAAAAAAAAAAAAAAAGATAGCATAGCATAGGGGTTAAGGTGTCTGCTTTGTATGCAAGTGGACGCGGGTTCGATCCGGAGTAGGTCTACTTTTGTTTTTCTTTTTTTCTTGAACATTTTGTTTTGTCGAGGCATTTGGCGATTTTTACGACATTTCTTTTTTGCGATGATCACTAAGAAAACCGAATGTTGTCGACAAAACTTCGCAGAACTAAATGGTATGGGACTCCCTTTCCGGAGGTGCGATCGGGCACGGCGGGGCTTGGTTTGCAGACTGGACGCCGCGAAGTGGCATGTACTGGCTATGTTTTGTAATTAGCAACCGCACACTGTCGCCGCGAAGCGGCGTGAATGCAGGCGGGGGGCTGGCTTAACACGCTCCCCAGTGATACCGCGCCGTTAGAAAAGGGTGGCCCGATCGGCATGAGCTCTCTGCGGAGTGAGTATAGCCATTTCTTCCGAAATGCACTCCGGAGTGCATATAGCTTCACTCAACTTTCACCATCAAGTTAAAATTGTTCTTTTTAGCTTTCATTCCACAATGTTACTATAATATTAGTCAGGGTGGGCCAGACTTGTAGCATTTCTTTTTAGCTCCTTTCGGGGTTTCTTGTTTTAAATTTGCCGCAGGTTTTCTAGTTCCCTGCAGAACAAACATGGCATCTTTCTCACGTGCATTGGGCAGGGGTGGGGATTGAGCCACGACTTTTGAGCCCAGAATCTCTGGGTTCTGCAGCATGCGCTTTCGCTATATATTTTCAGAGCTGTGGTGCACCACCGAATCCCCCTAGGGCCAGCAGTAATTGAATGCGATCCGAATGGGATTTGACTTTGCGCCTTTGCTTGGGAATGTTCCTATTTCGGTATATTGCGTAAGCGCTATGATTTTTCAGCACCAGAAGAGTTAACGTATCGATAACCTCAAAACTGCAGCACGGATGAACTTCATGGCATTTCTTAAATTGATGCCCCATATTCATGTCGGTCGCAAGACGCATATAATTCTACGAGATTGAAACCTGTGTAATTTACCTTGCAAGTCGGTGCGGGTGCTTCAGTCAAGGCGTTCGCTTGTGTTTAGAAACGGGTGAAATGTAGGAAAATATCTCGGCTGTTGCAGTTCAGTGCCTCCAACCGCAATTCTCATACGAAGGAGTGAACTGCGGGAAGTGCATGTCTGTTAATCCAGAACTTAACAGAACTGCTTGGTGTAATAACACAAAGCCGTTAGCTCCGCCCCTTTAGGTTTCTCTTCATTGCACAGAAAGTTTATCCTAAGTATAGGAAGTCTTGTCAATAAAGAGATGCAAAATGAGTGTGGTACCTGATACAAACACTGATGACAGCTCAGCCCCAGTGCTTGTTTGTGGAGAACATTCTTTTTACCCACAGCCTATAATGCGTGCTTGATGCCACGAGGGATGCACGTCTTGTTAGAAGATGTGAGTTGCTGTACATGTTGCAAGCCTAACTTGATTTTTTATTTATGTGGCACCCTCTTTCCACTGTCTGCGTAGAAAACACGGTGCAGCAAACACATTCAGGTGATGCACCTTGATTTGATGGAGTGTCCAGATTATGTTCGGCGTGCCTGGCAGTTTTATAAATGCGGATAGCTGGTGCCCGAATCAAGGGGTCCATCTATCCACTTCTTCTCCATTAAATCAGCATAAAGAGTTTTTTGAGAGGTCTGTTCACCTTCGCGGCATCACCGCACCATTCGCAAACATGAGCCTCTCCTCCCTCTTTGTCTATTTAACTGTAGTCCTCTTGGATGGAGTGCCCTCTCTGTCGAAATGAACCAGTTCTCTTTCAAAGCTAGTTCAGAACACAATCTCTCCGTGCCTCCCCCTTCCTGGCGATAACGAGTGGCATCACTTAACTTTGTTTCTTGCAGTGTGGTACAGGAGAAGGATGGCAGTTAAGCCTGCCTTAGGTTATATAAAATGTGCCAAGGGCCTAATGAAGTTTTTCAATCGCAGGACGATCGGGCAGCTGAAGCGCCGCTTCCACTGCCTGCACGCCGAGCTGAGGATGCTGCCAGAGCGCTGCTGCACCATCGCTGTGGCGTGCTGTGTGATGCACAACATTGCACAGCACTACACGTGCAGGGAAGGTGACTGTGACCTTCCACCAGAGGTTCCCGTGCCTCCATCGCCACCCGAAGCAGACGATGGGGTGGCGCGCCGACATGCAATTGTGCACCAACACTTTCGTAGTGAGATTTAAGCCTACAAACACAAGTTTATCCCTTATAAACTCGTGTAAGAGCAGCGCTTTTTGTTACAAGATATCTTTTCAAGGTATTGGCCACATGGGATTTAAAAAATATATATATTTGTGCATCCAACATTTAATGTACTTGCAATCAAAATTATTGGTCTAATACACCTCCATTTCGAACCGGGAAAGAACAGAAGCATTTTAACAGACCTGGACTGCCATACATGTGCAAGCTTGTCACAATGTCTGTGGGCCCCTTTGTTGATTAATAGAAATAACGTAAAAAAGACACAGTCCACAGCTCACATAGGAAGAAAAGAAAAAAAAAAGATGATTCAACTGGTCGACATACAAAACGGGCCACTCATGGTGTAAACGTGAGCAGGAAAGCGACGATAGGGTAGAGGGTGAAAATCAAAAGATATTTACTGCCTTCACCAAGATGACAAAAACAGCTCACGCAAAAAAAACTAGGCGACGCGCAGCACACGGTTGTGAGCAGACAAACAGAAAACCCAACAGTAGCTGAATACATAGCCACAGCCTCAAAGCGAACGGGCGCAGTACAAGTAAAAATGAGTCTTATCTGCCGTCGACGCTGATCTAGGGGGCATGAATGCCTTTTTCGTGGTTTTGGTCCAGTCCGTCGGACGATTTCATCTGGTGCACTTCCTCACCCACCTACGCCGCAACACAGGGACCAACAGAACTCGATGGGGAACAATGACTTTCCAGCGGCAGGCTCAACTCATTGCCGTCTTCACGACCGCAGGACAGGAGAGCAGAGTCTCCGACTGCTCTCTGGATTCTGGCCTTTTTTCCTGCCAGTCCACTTCTATATACAAGAGCTAGCAGCATTCTGGAGACACTTGCTTTGACGAATCAGAAACAAGCTTCTTCGCTCCAATCAAAACTCAATTTTGTGGTTTTCAGAAAAACAACAAACACAACTCTACTTTCACACTTCATCCAGCTGGAACAGCGTCATTGGGCGGTGGTGTACGCGGTCAGCCAACATTCTCCGTTCAGCGCATACAAAAAGTTGCCTTTCCGCTAACGAGCTGTGCCCCTACCGTTTCCCTTTGGCTTCCCCACATGGTTTAACCGAACACAAGTCAAACACAAACAAAACAAACCTTTGATTCTGGGTGGTACACATACACAAGGCGGCCTTAACATAAACAAACCAGACCGCAGGAAGTTTCTCTTAGATACATTCGGCGTGACACAATAGAACACACACACAAAAAGCAATCGGTTCTTGGTAGGATGCGTACAGTACACAGTACACAAGGCGGAGTTGAGATAAGAAAGCAAGGACGTTTAAATAGGGCAGGACCCGGCATGACGTCGTACCCAGTGACGCCGGAAAAAGAACCCAAGCCCAGACTGCCTCGCGCACCGACGCGCTCTCATCCAAACTAAATTCAACCAGGCTCCCATCGTCTGCTCTCCGCTCGGTCGTTAGGCTTGGGCTATGTCTGCTCCGTGCCCGCGGTCTGCTTCGTCTGCTCGCTGTCGCGGCTGGCTTTCGATTCGATCAGCGCACCAAAAGATGTTTCGTTGCGAACGCGCATTCTCATCACGGCGGAGTGAAACCAACATCTTCAGGAAGCAGGGTTTGTTTGGCTTTCTCAACCCGCGATGCCATTCTCAACGTTTTTGTGTACGACGACTGACAAGCGATCGCTTGCCAAAGCCGCGCTACGACGGCTCGTTCTAGACGACGCTCCAGGCACGGTCGCGCAGTGTCGAGGGCGTGCGCTACACACCCACTTCCTACTGGTCAGGCAACTGTTGGGCACCAAATCTCGCCTGTTCGACACCGATTCAGTGGACGCTGCCATCGCTGCCTTGAAATATTGGGGCAAACAACAGCGTTGCCACGGAAATGCCATGGCGACGAGGCTTGTTTGCCCCAAAAATCAATTTGACGAGCTCCCCATTGGGTGAGAAGAGTTCATGGTCACGCCTACTTCCGTTACACTTCGCTCCATGTATAGAAAATACGGGCGCCACCTCCTGCCCCTTATAACCTCCTTGTAAGCGAGCCAGTCCCCGGTCGCTTCTTTTTGGGATTCACGGCCTGCTTTGACAGACCACTCCCACTAAAGAAATGTAGCAACAACAAAACAAAACAAAAAAATAAAAATCGAAGGGATTCGTTACACTGAATCGCAATCTTGGTTTTGAAACGTGCCTTTCTTGCAGTATCTCTTGTTCTGTAGAAGCACATTCCTGAGTGGCAGTCTTGCGTAAAGGCCCATACAGGCAATAGACCGATCTCACCAGCCAGTTTGACTACACCACCACTGCTGCAATGCATCAAGGGAACTTCAGTCTTTCTGCACGTGCGACAACCTCGCTGAAGCTCTGCTTGTGTAAGCACGAGATGGTACGAGTCCTCTCGTGCATTGTCCTGGCACCGCCGTCTGCCTCCTCTGAACTAAAGTTATGGTGGCGCCACGCATGTGCCGAATTCTCAGTCAGATCAGTCTGTTGCGTTAGACTGCGTTGCGACTGCAGGTAACAAGGAAATATATACTTTGTATGCCGCGTGATAAGCAAATTAGGTGCTTCGTTTTATGTGAACTACAGACAATCCGCCGACTCGTGGCTACTTTTCGATGAAATGCTGTCAAACACACTAAAACGCAACTGCGTGTATGAGCATTTACGACGTTGCACTGCCATTTTGCAGCTGCATTTTGTACTTTCTTTCATTCTCACTCCCACTCAGCTTTGACATCAGCAAATGGTGGATGCATTTGTCGTCTTCTTGAAATGCAAAAAGAAAACAAATGTGCTGGGATTTTGGCTCAAAGTACCTCAAGGAACTTTGACAAAAGGCAGCAAGAAGGGAAAGGATTGTAACGAGTCCAAAGAGAAGAAAAGCATTGACGCTGACTGCATGCGGTGACATTGCACAAGCCTGTACAAATGCGGTGGTGTGGAAGGCAAACATTTTTCTTGAAGTGGGGCCCTTGCACGTGTTTATACAGTAATGATGTTCGCTTTTACTTGGCTGAGTGTGTAAAAGTTGCTGCATACCTTTTATGAAGCCATCATTTCTTTAGTTCTGCATGCTGCCAAACGAGATAATGCAGTGGAAGATTTATGCATGCTAGATACTAAAGGTGGAGACATCGACGAGCACTAACCAGAAAACATATGCTTATTATATCTACAATCCCCTCCTTTAGGGCCTTCTTCTTAAGCAGACAGTCCAAGCAGGGCAAAAACAGTCTTGCACCATTCTCTAAACAAATAGGGTCGCATTCTGCGTCTCTTTTGATGCTTTGCGCTCTGCCTGTGCCGTTCTGAGCTCTTCAAAGGCTGTATTTAGCCAAACAAGGACGCATTGCTGCTTGAGTGGCACGTTTTCTGGCTTGCGCGAGCAGGTCTTTATAATACTGCCTGTCTGCAGCCCGTGTGCCAGCTGCCGAACCTGCGGGCGGTGTGCTGGGGCTTCAGGCTGGTCGTGGACGAGGGGTCCCGGACGTCGTCGGCCCGGTGGTACTGGTCGCCCTTCAGCAGCAGCAGCTGCTGCCTCAGGCTCAGGTGGTCCCTCCGCCATTGGCAGAGGCCTTTTCCGGCGTGGCAGAGGCCTTTCCCGGCGTGGCAGAAGCCCTTCCCGGCGTAGCAGAGGCCCTTCCCGGCGTGGCAGAGCAGCTGCTGCACCAGACTCCAGGGACGTCTTGTCCTCTTCCAGCAGCCAGTCCGAAGGCTGGTAGTCTCGTTCCCTCAAACTCCGGCACCTCGAGGAAAATGACCCCGGAGTCCACATCGACCTTGTGGCTGAAAGCCTAACTTCTGGCCCAGCCTCATCAGTTGATAACCGCACATTGGCTGGGGCTGTGTTGACCCTGAGGACAATCCGCAAGGTTGTGTGTCATGTCACCCCTGTACATATTTTGCAAGCACTCTTATTTATTTATTTATTTTTGTTTCAGGAAATCTTTTTGTGTGCTTGTGGATCAAGCTTGATCCCTCAGGTCTTGGCCGTTGTGGCTATTGTGAAAGTAGCTAGGCTCGAGCAGAGCCAAAATACGTTGTGCAGGTCAAGCCCAATATTAGCTGCGTGGCTATCAGTTGTGAATGCAGCTGGCTTCAAGTGGAGCCAGTGTGCAGTGTTGATGCTGATATGTTGTGTTCTATTAGGAATGTCACAAAGACACGTTGGTTGCGAAGGTAAGAGTGTGGCATTGCTGCATGGCCGCGTGGCTAGCTCTAATGGGGCTGGCCTTTTATTGGGAATGTATGCGACAGCATAGATGGCGTTAGGAACCCTACAGAACAAGTCATAACAGGTCCAAGCCACCCAATTTTCTGGTTGCTTGTCCCTGTGTTTCTTTCCAATGGTGAAAAGACTACTATGCTAAGTATCAGATGTGCTTGTGGTGATGCAAATTTAGGGGGTATGCTTGTCAGTGCTCATTGGACACCATATTCAAGCTTACGGCTCAGGATGACTTCTTATTGATATACCAAAAAAGACATTCTTCGTGTGGGCAATGTGCGTGTTGCAATTGTTGTGGAAGCTTGCCGTCGGCATTTGCTCAGCAGCAACGAGCTCAGCTATGGCCACCAGTTGTCAAGGATCTTTCTCAGTTAAGAATTAAATAGTCCGAGCAGTAAATGTCGTACCGTTTAATCGGCCGTTCTTATAGTTCAAGGTATACAACAAAAAAACCTCCTGCCTCCTCTGCTGCTGCGTTGTTTGGAGCCTTGTATGAAACTTGTCTGTAGTATTGCACCACAATGTCATGAGGCATCGATGTGATGAGGATATCGCAAAGCATGGCCGCGAAACTTCCGGTCGGCACGTTTTGTGAGTTGAGAGCTCGAATGTTCAGCTGCATAGTGTCGTACAAGTTCCTCAGACCCATGGTGTCTGTACAAGATCGAACATGGGGAAGATTTCGAAGGGCCGCCAGGTGTACTTGCTCTATCCTCTTTTGATCACCAAAACGTTGCTTTAGTAGTTGAATGGCATCAGCATAGCACGCTTCCGTTGTGGGTAGCCCTGCTATTGCAGCTGCTGCGTCTCCAGTCAAGTAGCGGCGCAAATAATGAAATTTATCCATCGTTGACAACGTGCGATTTGAGTGAATTGTTCCTTCATACTGTTCCCAAAACGTCTGCCACTGGGTGACGTCCCTTCTGAAAGTAGTGATGTCCAGTTTTGGTAGTCTGGATCCACTCATCCTGAAGACTGTGTCATGCGCATTGGGCATAGTCGTTGCTGTCGCCTGAACCATGGGGCGTCTACTGTTTTCCAATTCCGCAATCTTGAAGCCAAGCTGCGCAATAAACATGACGGCATGGCCTTGACATTCGGCAGCAGCAGCGTACTCGTCCTCCAACTCCTCTGCTGATAGCAGCGGCTCTAACTCCTCGTTAATTCTATCAAGCTCCGCGTTGCTCGTAGTCAGGCGTTCTTTGAATCCGATGAGCCTGCTCAGGTCTATATCAGGGCTGTTCAGCAGTGTGGTAGCGTCGTTTATCATCCTGGTATTTTGGGCTCGTTGAGTGGTACGCTTCGCCTTCAGTCTGTCCATTGCGATTCGTTAGAGTCGATTGGCTTTCGCTTGGTTGGCAGGAATCCCTCTTGAAAGATCTTCGCGTTACAATCCCGATGATTTACCTCCGTCGTTAAAGTCTCAGAGTTCCACTGTTAGGGTTAGCAACGAAAGTCACCAGTACCTGGTACATTTGCAGCTTCGTCTGGGCTCGGAGGTGATGTCGTGAAGCAGTTTCCCGGGTTTCGGCACCAAAATGTCGAGGATCCTTCTCAGTTAAGAATTAAATAGTCCGAGCAGTAAATGTCGTACCGTTTAATCGGCCGTTCTTATAGTTGAAGGTATACAACAAAAAAACCTCCTGCCTCCTCGTCGTCTTCCAAGTATCGCTGTCGTTTTCACTTCATCCTTCTCGATTTTCCACACCAGTAAACATTAACTGTTAAATGAGTGAGATAGGCCAATCTTATACATATTCGTGGCAGACTCTCAGCTTTGTCTTTGCATTGATTTAACTTGGCATCTCAATACAATGAACCCAAAAGAAAAGTAGTTCGAAGTGTTGTGTTTGTGACCTTCGTATCTACCCAGATGTACTTTTCGATACAAAACAAATTTGTGTTGCTGCTTGACATGTTCGGCTTCACTTCGCAAAACTTCTAGCCTGTGTATTTTGTAATGATGGTGTGGTGGAAACACAATCACCTTTGTATCGTTAGCATTGCATAACTCTTGGAAAATGTACCCTCTAGCATTTCAACAGTGTAGCAGACTAAGTCTGCTATCCATAAGTGCAGTGGCCTTTCACTGGAATGCCGACCTTGAATTTTAACTCGAGTAACATGGCTCTAAGTTTTAGTGTTCTTGGATGTGCATGGATTCTTCTTGCTCTGGATTGAACATGCCGGAATGTTTCCTCCATTGGGCTTAGTATTTAGTACTGCATACCCAAGATATGATTATAAATACAATGTTAGCTTTGCTAGTAGAGCCGCTATTTGTGTAAACCTGAAGGCTCTAGACTTGACTGCATCAAATGGCACATCATGAATTCAAGTGTAACCGTAGAAACAGCAGTAACATGACAGCTCGCTAATTGGTGTCGATGCCCCCTTCTATGCCAGCAAAGGTTTGGGCTTTTACTGACGACTGCCAGCGCAGCTTCAGCTAGTGGTGCGAGTTGGTGGTTGTTGCGCCGTGTGCCTGTGGAAGACAAGGCTCTTTTTATATTTTGTTGATGCATTGGATCTCGGCTGATGCGGCAAGCGCATTCATTGTTTTAACTTGATTGTATTAAATGGTTGAAATACACAACTCTTGACTGCTTCTATAATTTATTTGGGGGAATGAGAAGTGAATAAAATTTCCTTCAGCACAGAATTTTGCTTGATTGTGTTAAAATCCAGAACTCTTCATTACTTATATAATTTACCCGGGAAAATAAGAAGCAAACAAAATTCCTTCAGCACAAAGAATGTTTCATTTTTATGTGCAGTAAGACGTATAATAACTCGCTGGTCGTGGAGTGTGCCTTCGTAGAAACTGTCAACTCTGCAGCTGCAAAATGCATGTTTTGGGCATGTAGTGCCCACTTCTTTCGTCGTTAAATAAAAACGTTTCAAAGGAAGCATTATGCAAAGCGTCAATGGATGCCGCGAGTTTAGCACGGATGCAATCTCTTGACATTCTTTCTTAGCAACTTATGTAATCTTGTAAAATATCTCTCGAATTACGCGTTTTCGTTTCTCCATTTCCTTCACCCATTGAAACTTTTCATCTACGTACCAAATTACTTTCTTCTTTACCTTGGAAGGGATTCGTGATGGACCGGCGACGTACAGAGCTATTCCTTTTTTTTTAAAAAATGCGGCACCTTAGCTCGAGCAAACATTTTGTAGACACCTTTATTCGGCGTATGCGCTGGATGGTGGTGACAGACGACACGTCGTTCAGAACCGCGGCTCGCTGTCGCTTTTCACATGTAAGCGAGGTTTGCACGAAATACATGACGCAGTTAAGGCTGAACCGCATGTAAGCGATGCGTCGCTCGATTTTTGGATTTCTAGAGAGGCCACGTCGCTCATCACCTTCGTCGCTTGCCCCCGCCGCTTTGATGTGGTTTGCCTTGTCGCGAGAGTGACCGAGCAACAGCAAAAGGGGTTGCCGTCGTTTGTCTCGTCACTCGCCAAATGGCTTACATCGCTTAAACGACTGTCGTCGTTCGTCGCTGCCCAAAACGATCGCGGCGTAGCTGAAGCAGACGACCCCGTGTCGCCATCCACGTCTGTATTCTTCGTTTTCCCCTGTTTTCCCCAGATTCCCTCTCGAGGTACTGCTCACTCCGTTGTAGGTACCGAACTCAGGTTCTGACTTGGCTGAGACGGTTCCGATTTCGTTTCGAGCAAGCGGCTCAACCGGCGTCTTACGCTGGGTCTCAGCTGAGACCCAAGATGAGACCACACGAGAAAACAAAATGTCGGACGTGGCTACCACCAGCCACTACGCACCGGCTACAAGTCATTTTTACCGGGTGAATGCTTTCGTTAAAGCGAGTTTATACTACTTCTACGCCATCGACGTCTTCGACAGGAAAGCCTGCCACGACTGTTTCGTTTTCGGTTTGGTGGTTTCGCAATCGCTTGTTTTCCTGTGAGCTTGACTGGTCACCCACGTCCTGGTGCAAGTGCTCAGGTAAGAAATAATATCAATAACACCACTGTTTAGTTGTGCTGTTTCGTAAAGGCAAATGTGAATAAGTTTGGCATAATTATAACTTATTTTTGCGGTTCAGTTCCTGACACAAATGCAGCGCCATCCATTCAGGAAGGAACGGAAAGCAAGACGTAGTATGTAGTCTTATTGTTCAGACGATTTTCAACCCGAGGAACACGGAGTTTGCCGAGGTACAGTTCCGAGGCAATCCTTTCTTTGTAAACTGATGTGTTTCGTGTTTAAAAACAGTCGGAAAAGCAAACAGTTTCTCAAAATGTCAGCGTCAACTCCCGACGGACGTCATGTTCCAAAATATTCTGGAAGATAGCGAGTAGCTTAATACGTTATAGCAGTGTTTATGAACCTTCGCTAGGAATTGTTATGGCGTGGCTATATATATTTGAATCGAAACTGCGCTAGAATTTTTATTGTCTGTCATGAACGAATCTCAGACATATTTCTCCACTTCAGGTGGTCACCAGCAGCGGAGCTCCTCGGAACCAACGCCGGACAAGTAGGTAGTCCTCTTGGTGGTCGGCATATGCTCACAGATCGTGAGGTGGTCGCCAAGTGGCAAGGAAGCACCCATGACCTCCACATGCTATCGCAGAGCTGTATCAGAGACAACTTCGGAGGAGGAACTTCAAACGGGCTCGTCATCGTGGATGGCGATCGGCTACGATGGCCGTGATTGATCGTGCCCTACCGCTGGGTAGACACGCCAGCGGAGAGCGCATACAACCAGGTGCACAGAAAACTGGAAAAAAAAAGTAAGGGTTAGAGGTAAGGGTTGTTTTTGAATTAGTTAGGTACAAGTACTAATCATGCTGTCTACGAATATCTCGGGGCCAACTTTTTTTAAACGGTCTGATCATACTGTGCCTGAAATAATGAGGCCGTAACTAACAAACTTTTTTCAGTACACTTCAAGTATAGTCACTGCTAGATCCTGGCCGGTAGATGACGACAAGATACAATTAACTATTTATTAACTCAAGATACAAAGGCTACATGACAACGTGACAGGTTTGTTGGCTGGTGTAGGCCGTTGACTGCATGCTTTGCAATGTTCGCGCGGTGTGGCATGGTCTTCTAGGTTTGGCATCTGTTTCCAGATGGTACCACCACTCAATACACAACACTTCTTCCCCCTAAGTGAACTCTTTCTCGAAGAGCTCGAGCCCCGTCTGATCTCTTCTGCCTGGCCACATCCACATCTTGCACTGGGCCCATCACCAACGTTTCCACTGCACTGCCTGTATCCGGGTGCCCGGGTGGTTCAGGACGAGCAGCTTGCCGTTCTCCGTGGCTGATGCTGTCTGTTGCAACTCTCAATGCACCGCTCCTACACACCTCGTCGACAGAACGTCGCATGATAATGCCCTCCTAGGTGCGGGTTTTGTAGGAAACTGGACCCGTCATTTCAACCACTGTCGCCAGTATCCACGAAGGGCCACTGCTGTTGCTGCATATGAATACTGGGTCTTCTGTTCGAAACATTCGTGACTTCGGTTGGGCTCCTTCGCTGGAATTCTCATCAGCTCCCTTCCTCATGCTCTCAGTCAGGTCTGGGTGCAGTCGGTCAAGTATTGTCTTCAACCTCCTGTTCATCAGCATATCCACTGGGCTCTTGCCTGTTATGCATGCATGGTGTTACATGCTCCTGTAGCAGAAAACTGGTCAGATGCTGCCCTCATGTTCCCTTTTACAATACGCTGTAGCGAATCTTTCGTTGTGTGCACCATGCGCTCTGCTTGTCCGTTAGTTGACGGGTGGAAGGGTGCTGACGTGATGTGTCTGATGAGACCGGCTTTCAAGAATGTGCGGAATTCTTCGGAGGTGAACTGAGCCCCGTCATCCGAGACCACGGTGCTGGAGTTGCATTCCATGCGTCTACTGAGGCACGAGGAGGTGCAGGTCGTTACTCTTGGCATGTCATGCACTTGATCACATGCTCTTCTATGCTTCTGTCCATCTTGGGTTACCACACATAGCTGCGAGCCAGAGCCTTCATTTGGTCGATGCCAGGATGTCCGACATGGAGGGCCTCCAGCAACACCTTCCTGCCTTCTGGGGGAATTACGACCCTGTTCCCCCAAAGTATACATCCTTTGTGAACCGGCATCTCATGTTGTCGAATCTTGAATGGCTGGAAATTTGCCTCAAGGCCGCCTGGCCGCTAACCCTTCAGAGCCCAGTTGAGAACCCTTCAAACGGTGTTCTTTGCTGTCATTTGTGCGCCGTCCTTGGCGTGGAGCGGTGGATTGGATGTGTTCTCCAGAAACAAAACTTCTAGAGGAGGTGGCACCACAAACTCTGGAATGGTAAGTGAGAGGAAACTAAATGCATCGGCATGTTGTATGTCCTTCCGAGGTCAATGATCCAAACTGTAGTTATAAGCATCCTGTAGGATCGTCCAACGCAACATTCGTGGAGACAAGATGTATGGCATTTGCTTTGCAGGTGTGAACAGTCCCAAAGGTGGTTTGTGGTGTTATGATCTCGAAGGCAATACGTGTAGTCATGGAACTTCTTTACGCTTGCCAGCACTGCAAAGGCTTCTTTGTTGATTTGAACATAGTTTGGCTTGGTAGATGTCAATGTGCGGGAGTAAAATGCGACGGGACCTCTTTGTCATCTTCCGGTCGACGGCCAAGTACAGCTTTAATGTATGTCTTATGGCGAGGCATCACAAGTGTGCACAAAGGGCTTTGTTTCATCATAATGGTGCAGCACACTTGCTGAATACAGCAGCTGCTTGCGTTCGTTGAAAACTTGTTCATGAAGAGGCGTCCACTCCCACCATGCCTCTTTGTCATGTAGCTGACGTAGTGGCTCGGCCACTGCTGCCTTTTTCGTAGAAAGATGCAATAGAAGTTTAGCAGTCTTAGAAAAGCCTGTAGCTCCTGTTTGCTTGTTGGTACTGGTGCCTCATGAATCGCCTTCACCTTTTCTTTTGTTGGGTGCACACCCGTCTCGTCAATAAGAAATCCCATGAACTCGAGCTGCGACACTTCAAAATGGCACTTTTCACTTCTTACCTTGAGTCCAGCATCAGCAAGACGGTGCAGGACTTCCTCGAGGTGGCCTGCCAACTCTTCTTTGGTGCTTGCAGCAATTAGAACGTTATCGAATTATGACACAACCCCGGTGATCCCCTTCAGGAGGTCGTCCATGAAGCTCTGAAAGATCCCAAGAGCAACATTTACTCCAAACCGTAGCCACTTTACTCGAAATGCTCCTCGATGGGTTGTGATCGTTTGTGCCTCCGCCGCTTCTTCATCAACCACCAGCTGCTGGTAAGCTTCTGCCAAATCCAGTTTTTCAAACGGCCTCCCCCCCGAGAGTGATGTCAGGAGGTGCTGTACCTTGGGGATCGGGTACGGGTGTTGAGCCAGTGCCTTGTTGAAAGTGCACTGGTAGGCGCCGCATATTCTAATGTTTCCAGTTGCCTTCATGGGCGTCAAAATCGGGGTCTCCCACTTTGGTTGCATGACCGGCTCCAAAATGCCTTGTTCAATAAAGCAATCAAGTTCAGCGTCAATTTTAAGCGTGAGCGCAAAGCGCATTTGCTAGGGTTTCATGCGGATTGGCATCATTGTAAAGTCAAGGTGCTGCGATACTGGGGGTCCCTCAAACTTCTCAATCTTTTACCCAAAAACGCCATCATACTTTGCAAGCACACCTTCAATAGACAGCCCTGTGACCTTATTTACCCCTAGCAGCCTTTTTCCCAATGGTTTAAACCAGTCCATGCCAAGGAGGGTTGTCCACTGTCCCTGTGTTACTGGCAGTTTCAGGTCTCCTTCGAAACTGCTGTGCTTGACATGGACCTTATACACCCCCTTGATCTGCACCGTATTGCAATGGAAATCTGACTTGCGATTGAAATGGCTCACCCGGTGCAGCATCTTCTTCATGACCTCATTTGTTTGTTCTGGGATGATCGATAACTCTGGCCCCTAGTCAACTTCCATCATTGCCGACGTCCGGTGCTTACGTGTCTGCGATGCCTGTGGCGGGGCCAGTTGGTTAGTATCGTACACATCATCAGATTGTGTGTTCAAGTTCAGAACGTTCGCCGTGGTTTTGGATCCTCTTGTTCCCATGGCCCGCTCTGCGTTCATATTGTTTCATGCGACACACACAGTCGATGCGGCCGATTTTTCTGCATAAGTGACTCTGGGCATCCTTAAATTGACAATACTCCCGTGCGTGAGCTCCTCTGCACCCATTGCAAGGCTTTGTTTTCCCGTGGTGTACGGGAAAACTTTCCTTGTCGGTTGCCTAAGCGTGTTTTCTCCTTCCTCTTAGTCCTGATGTATGGCAACGTTGGTTGCCACAGTTGGTTCTCCTCCCCTCACATCGTGGTGCTTTGAGCCGCCGCTTCAGCTGCCAGCACTTCTTCCTGAGCGATCTTGAACGAGAGTTTTTTTTTTTTTGCGGAAAGTCGAGCTTCAAAAGTTTCATCCCTCAGGTCACACACGAGTAGATCTCACAGTGTTTCCGTGAGATTTGGAAAGTTGCAGTTTTGTGACAACTGCCGTAGTTCCACAATGAATAAGGCCACAGATTTCTCGGGACCCTGATTTCGCCGCTAAAGGCATTCTGGCGTACAATCTCCGACGGTTGGCTGAAGGTCTTCGTTTTGGGAGTTGCCAACGCGAGTATACTATAGTGACTGTACTAGGTCAAAAGTGGCAGCACCGCAAACGCTAAAAAAAAACAGCACGTTTTCTGGTTGGGTTGGTGATATCGTTTGCCTCGAGGTGGAAGTTCAATCTTGCCTCATAGGCGTCCCACTTCTCCGGAAACGCAGGGTTGAATTCTCCTATCTGTCCCAGGGTCGCCATTTCTTGTCGAGGGTACAAGGGGGGTACCCGAACAAAGGGCGATGTTCACAAACCTTCTGCCTCACCTGTACGTTCCGATGTGGGGCCGTAGAGTGCGGCAGTCTCTATGCAATCTTATCCTCATCTCCACATGATAGATCCTGGCCAGTAGATGATGACCGGATAACATGAACTATTTATTGACTCAAGATACAAAGGCTACGTAATGAAGACATGATAGGTTCACTGGCTGGCATTGGCCGTTGACTGCGTGCTTTGCATTTTTTCCGCGGTGTGGCGTAATCTTCAAGGATTGCGGTCCGTGTCCCCGATGGTGCCACCACTCTACACACAACAGTCACCATGAACAATCTGTTGAAACTGTGGCTATTGCCAGAAACTTTCGAATAGGACACTGAAGTAAAAGTTTTTGTCAGAAAAAATGGGTGATTACAAGCACAGAGACGTCAGGACCATTCAGCAGATGGGGAGGGCGACAGTGGTGGGGGGGGAAGGGCAAGTTTGCACCCCTCCCCCATATCTTTTCCATTAAATTTCTGACCTGTCGGGGGGGCAGTCTCTCCCCCGCCCCCCCCCCCCCCCCATTTCTTTTCGACGCCACTGTACAAGCAGAATGTGATTACAACCATCATGTCTGTAGTCGACTGTATACTGGTGGTTGAGGCGACGGCCATTTGCAGCGAGAGCTATGGTAAAATGCGCCTGATTCAGCTGTAGCACTTGCTATGTATCGCGGCGATAGTTTCATTGAATCGCCCCGCAACAGAGTAACCGTCAAAGAAAAGAAAGTCCGAGTGGCAGAGGAGGGCTGCGGCTGCACAGTTGGCAGGACTCTTCGTGGCGGTGCATTGACAACACTTTTTAACATTTATGTTCACACACTCTTTGCATCAGCCTTGCCTGTTCGTGATAACGATGCCCTTTGCCTTTATCTTCATGATGTAGTTTCCATGTTTTGAGCGCACCTTCGGGGCCTCCTCGCCGAGTACGGGAAGCATGCCTCGCCGCGAGCTCGGCCAGGCAATGATCAGTCGGCAGTGGCCCCCAAATGCATGCTTGCTGAAACGCTGCCACCGAAACATCGGCCTTTGCGGTCCATGACATATGGATCCTTGCATTGTTTATCAATACTTCACTAACTCATAACTTTACTATGAGTGGCGTCTAGAGCCGCTGGTCAAATAATTGCGAGATTCCAGTTACGCCTTGAACCGCATATTTAAATTTGTTCTTCCGACACAATAGCCTTTCGCATCAAAACTTTGTCGGTGGCATATTAAAACTTTCTGCTCGTAGCACACTTTACCAACGCCGAAATATCCCGTACAGGCTGGTTGAATGTCGTCATCGTAAGTTTGGCACAGTTTTTCAAGTTCGCATGCCAAAAACCAGGTAGTTTTGTAGAAAATATGGTGCACATCAGTGCATGTCCGGGCAATTTGTGGCATCCTATGCCTTGGTAAGTGCTTCCATGTGGTGGGAAGTCAATCACCAGCATGGTGCGGGGCCCCCGTTTGCTTGCCGTCTGATAAGCAAGTTAGTTGCTTCGTTTTATATGAACCACAGGCAGCCCAAGGAGTTGTGGCTACTTTTCGATACAGTGCAGTCAAACGCACTGAAACGAAACTGTGTGTATGGCCCCTTACGCCGCTGCGCTTCCATTTTGGACCTGCAGTTTGTACTTTCTTTCGTTGTCGTTCCCACTCGGCTTTGACGTCAGTGGATCATAGATGAACGTTGCTCAAGCATAAAAAGGGAGATGAATAGTTAGGTGTTTTGGCTGAATGTGCCTTAAGCAACTTCGACAAAGGCACCAAGAAGGGAGATGATTGTAAGGATTGCAAAGGAAAAAAAAGCTTTGATGCTGACTGCATGCCACGTCGGCGGTGACATCGCTCAGGTCTGTACAAATGCGATGGTGCGCAAGGCAAACATTTTTTTTGCGGGTGCGGTCTTTACGCGTGTTTATTACACTAATGACTTTCACTTTTACTTAGCTGAGTGTGTAAAAGTCGTTGCATTTTTTTATGATGCATCATTTCTTTAGTTTTTCATGTTGCTAAATGAAATACATAATGCAGTGGAAGTTTTTTGCATACTTGGAACCAAAAAGACATTGAAGAGAACTAACCAAAAAAAACTGTTTATTGTATTTACAAAGTAAAGCTAAAACGGCAGTGCCTCTTTGCCAAACTGAAGGCCCCTCCTCCCCTTTAAGGGTCTTGTTGTAGGGCCTTCCCAAGTAACATGAACATTTTTTCTCCCTGTTCAATATAAAAGTTTGCAGCCTTTTTCATCATTTCGGCAGCCTCGCAGGCTGCCCTTGCTGCCCTTGCCTGCTCTTCCGCTGTTCTTGCCTGCTCTTCCGTCGCCTTCAGTTTGGCAAGGAGGCACTGCCGTTCTAACTTTACGTTCTCGTGTTGTTGCTCCATGATGTCCCTATAAAACTGTTTGTCTGCAGCCCGTGTGCTGGCTGCCGAGCCTGCGGGTGGTGCGCTGGGCCTCCAGACCGGTCGTGAACGAGGTGGTCCCTGCCGGCCCAGTGGTGCCGGTCGCCCTTCAGCAGCAGCTGCTGCCTCAGGCGGATCCCCTGCCACAGGAGGAGGCCCCTCCCGACGTAGCAGCGCAGCTGCTGCACCAGGCTCCACGGGTGCCTCATCCTCGTCCATCGGCCAGTCCGGAGGCTCGTAGTCCTGCGTTTCTTCGGACTCCGGCACCTCGAGGAATGCGACCCCGGGGTCCACTTCAACTTCGTAGTTCAGGACTCTGTCCTCTCCAACCACCTCGTCAGTAATTGGCTGCACGCTGACTGGTCCTGTGCTGGCCCTAAGGAAAATACACCAGAATGTCAGTCTTGTCACCCTTGTACATAATTTGAGAACACTCTTATTTGTATTTCATTCATGCTTTTTGTGTGCATGTGGATCAAGCTAGACTCCTCAGCTCTCGGCCATTGCTGCTATTAGTTGTGAAAGTATGTGGGCTTTAGTAAAGCCAGCCTACAGTGTGCAGGTCAAGCCCGATCTTGACTGTTGCGGCTATTAGTTGTGAAAACAGCTGGCTTCATGGAGATCCAGTGTGCAGTGTTGATGCCGGTCAGATATTTCTGGTTGCTTGTCCCTACAATTCTGTTTTATGTCAAAGACTACCATGTTGAGCAACAGATCTGCTCAGGGTGATTCCAAATTTAGTGGTAGTGTCTACTGGTCGGTGCTTAATAAATTGTATTCACTGTACACCATATTTGAACTGACTGCTCAGGATTACTTCTGATTTCTTTTATTTATCAATACTGTTCACCCTTTCAGGGTGGTTTTATTTCAGAGAAGACATTCCTCATGGTATGCAATGTGCATGTTGGAAGTGTTGCAAGAGCTTGACGTCAGCATATGCTCAGCAGCAGCGAACTCAGCTGTGACAGTGAATGCTACCTACGAAATGAGCGAGATTTCAGAGCACTAATCTCGCACAAATATGTTTATGTAACAGACTGTCTCAGCTTTGTGCCTTCATTCATTTGACTTGCCATCTCAATACAACGGACCTGAAGCAAATGAGGTCCAAGCTTTGTGTTTGTGACCTTTGGGTCTACGTAGCAGTAGAATTTTAAACATAAAACAATATATTTTTTTGCTGTTTGTCATAGTTCAGCTTGACTTCATAAAAGTCTAGCCTGTATACGGTAGTCTTGCGATAATTCAAACTCGGATATTATACTTCTGGTTAATTCAAACAAATTTCCTAAGTTTGGTTGTCTCGCTATGTTCTTAGTGTATCCATATGCCACTTAAACCGAATGCCGTTTTCCTGTAATTCATATTTTTTGTTCTTGCAGCCCTTTTGTTGAGTGTGCTTCTTTCCGAGCACCGGTACACTGCAGAGGGAACACCCATGGAGCTGTTGCTTCTTTGCAATGCACCGGTGCTCGGTAATAAGCGCACTCAACGGGGCTCATGCGGAAATTTCTACAGCAACTTGCGCAGACGCTGTGATCTGGTAGCATGGCGTACACCGAGCGCCGGCACATTGCGGAGAAGCAACAGATCCATGGGTGTTCCCTCTGCAGTGCACCGATGCTCGGAAAGATGTGTACTAAACAAAAGGGCTGCAAGAACAAAAAATATGAATTACAGGACAACGGCATTGAATTTAAGTGGCATAGCATGGGCAAGTTACAACGTCCTCACAAGTTGCTATGAAAACTGTGGCGCAGTGCCCGCTTTTATTGTTCACGTGTCCCCCGTTTAATAGTTCACACTAGACAACTTCTTGACCCGATGAACAAACTGAATTTTGTTTTGAGTTGTCATGTGCTCTTTGAACAGCCCACAACAATGAACATTTTTGAGGGATAAATAAACTTTTGTCTTACATTTCACGAATGTATCATGTGTAGCATACCTGGTTATGATCAGTAGGCCTATGTAAAGGAAAGCATGAAATATCTTCTGTGTATGTGAAGCCACTCATAAGGCAAATCATATATTTATCTTGCATCATTATTTAGATAAATTTCTGATAAATCAAACAAAATTCATGGCTTCCTGGAGTTTGAAATCATGAGAGTATAATGTATTTTGTAATGGTAGTGTAGTAGAAACACAATCCCCTTTGTCTTGTTCGGATTGCATGATACCTTTTTAAGATATACCTTCTACCATTTCAGCAGTGTACCAGCCTAAGTCTGCTATCATTTTTCTTTCCCAAACTTTCAAGACTCGGCCAACGGCGCTTGCGATGTTCAGAAGACTGCGTCGTCCTCCCCATGTACATGTCGGCTCATAATCACCATCATTTTAATCTTGCATCTCACAAGATTAGGTTGTGATCTTACATCATCACATAATCACCATCAGAAGATGTGTGGCATTGCGGGCGTACCTTGCACGGGCTGCTGCCTTTCTGCAGTGCCGTGGCTCTCCTAATCCAATAATTACTATTATTATTATTGCTTATATTATTTTTATGATCATCATTGATGAGCGCAGTGGTCTTTCATTGACATGCCTAGCTCGACTTTAACTTCAGGTAACATGGCTCGAAGTTTTAGAGTTCTTGGATGTGCACGGTTCTTTCTTGCTCTGGAGAGAACACACCAGAACATTTCTTTGAGTTGCCCAGTATTTAGTACTTGCGAACTTCAGATATGATTATGAATACAATATTAGCTTTGCTAGTAGAACCCCCAATCGTGTGAATCTCGAAAGGCTAGACTTCGTACAAATAGCAGTAACATGACAGCTCACTCGTCGGTGTCTACGCCTCCTTCGATACCCAGAAGGTTGGGGCTTGTGGAACCGATGACCGCCAGCACAGCCTCAGCCAGCGGTGTCAGCGTGTGTTCGTTGCGCTCTGCGCCTGTGGAAGACAAGGTTCTCTCTATATTTTGTTTGAGCATTAAATTTTATCTGATTGCAGCAAGCACATTCATTGTTTTGATTTGATTGTATTAATAGCTTGATATCTTAATTTCTTCTATAATTTAGCCAAGAAAATGAGAAAGTGGATAAAAAACTTCTTTAGCACACAGAATGTGTGCTTCATTTTTATGTGTAGTAAAAACATATGTATAGTAAACTCACCGGTCGTGGAGTGTGCTTTCTTCGAGAGGGTCAGTTCCTCGCGGCTGCGAGATTTGAGGTTTTGCCACTGCTTTTTGAGTTGCGGCACAGTGCGCAGCGTCGATGGATGCCGCGAATTCATCACGGATGCGATCTCCTGCCACGCTTTTCTTTTAGCAGCTTTTGTAATATTGTTGTTAAATTTGTTCTTAATTATACGTTTTCGTTTCTCGATTTCGTAAACCAATTGAAACTTATCATCTTCGGACCAATTTGATTTCTTTACCTTGGGAGGCATCCGTGATGGACCGGCAACATCCATGTCTGCGTGCAGCAAACTCAGACGGTCGTCTGCTAACTTAATGATCAAAACATAATTATCAACTTTTATTGCAAATGCTTCCGAGAAAATACGTCCAGCGCATTTTTTTTCTTAAAAAATTGGGCGTTAAGGACACGCAGGCATTTATGTAGACAACTTTATTCGGCGTACGCACTGGACGTCGACGACGGTGGTGACAGACGATCGCGATACGAAGCAATATGACAGCGTTGGTGCCCGCTAAACTCTACCCAAAACCGCGCATCGCTGACTCTTTTTTTTTTTTTCTTTCTTCTATTTTGCACGGAACCACGGTATGTACGAGACATGTGCCGCAGTTTTGCGACTGTCGTCGTTTCTCTTTGCCCAAACCGATCGCAGCGTAGCAGAAGCAGACGATCTCTCGCTTGCCGCCTCGCGTCGCCGGCGCTTTCTTATTGGACAGGAGGTCACAACTCGTCACTTGCACGTCCGGAATCTTCGGCCGTGTTCCAAAATTTACTCGGTCTCACTCTAGGGTAAAGGTTTTGTACCTTTGCGATCGAAAACCTACCCGCGTCCGGCATTACTCAATTTTTTTTGTCACGTGACATGATCTGCCAGGGTAACTCGGATCCACTCGAGTAGATTTGGAACGCACCCTCTGTTTTCTCCGGTATTTCTTCAGTTTTCCCTAGATTCCCTCTCTAGGTACTGCTCACTCCGTTCTTGGCGGTCTGGGTGCCCGACTTAAGTCCGGACTTGAGTCAAGACCGCGCCGGAGACCGTGCTGGATCCGTCTTGGTCTCAGTCACGGTCTCAGCCGAGACCGCCAGGCGCCTGAGTCAAGACTTGAGCCAAGACTTGAGTCAAGACTTTCTTGCAAGCGGCCCCAGCTGTCGGTGGCTGCAATACAAACAGCAAAAGCGCATACTGCAATGTTCACTCGTCTCCTATCATTTTTATATAGCCTTTGTTCTTGCCATGGGAAACACTGGATCCCACTGCTGCCGGCAGGTCGCGGTCAAGACAGGTTAACGAGGACAACTGGTTTATTGCACACAATACGTGGTCCTGTGGGCTGTTGGGCTGGTGGCATCAATTCCATGATGGGCCTTGTCTGCTCACCCTCTTTCGCGTCTTTTTGCTGGTGCTTGCCGCATGAGGTGCTGTGCTTGGCCATGGGCTCCGGTGTTGCAAACAGCAGTTCAGACTCACTAAAAAAGAAAAGAAAAAAAAAGAAAAATGGTGACAACCTTGTAACAATGTAGCAAAGAGATGATTCAAGCCGGCTTCACACGAAATTTTTTTTTTTTTTAACATTTTGACATTGCAAGGCAAACACAATTTTGGAAGTTTCACGGTCTAAACCAACAAGCAAGCCAGAGGATTGAGGATCCACTCCACCGCCTGACCATGCTCTGACGAGCGGCTGTAATCTCGTTTTATATTGAAGTTCAATAGCTCCAATTCCATTCTCTCGAGATCACGAGCAGCCACCGCTGAAATAGCAACATGCTATTTTTGGTATGATCATTGCCGTTCATGCAGTATAGACTCAAACTTTTCGAGTGATACAATGCAACTATGCCTATGTCTTTTGTTGATGCACCTGGAACCATAAATTACTAAATCAGAAAAAAATAAAACAATCGCATTTTGTTGTCAATTAACCTTCTTACCCTGCAGTGATAATTAAATTAAACTACAAGCATATTCAGATTCATTAAAAATATATGTTTGATATCTATCTTGAATGAACTGTTACACTTTTCTTGTAAATGTCCCATTCTTGCAAGCACATCAAACGTAATGATGGAAATGCGACAGAGTCGTTTTGGGACATTTGGGATGCGAGTCACATCACCATGGCCATTGCTAGACTGGCTGCAAGCATGTCAGTTGACATTCTCACCAAATACTTTACCAAAAAAAAACATTTGTCTCCATTCTTTATGCCAGCGCACCCACAGTGCCAAATGTTGCCCTCCTGGTGCTGTAGACGTCGTCTATGCTCTACAGTAGTCATGCCGCACCAAAAAAGAGGGCCGCCGTGGGCACGCCTAGGTACCGGGTTTGCCGAAACATTAGAGACAGTTGTCTCAACTAGTGCTCCAGGGCCCGTTTGCTCGAAGAGCTAACCGCGGTTAGCGTTGGCCAAAGTCCCTAGTAGGTACCGAAAGTACCTAGTTGTACCTACGTTGTACCTACTACGAAACTTTAATGGCTGGACATAAAACAAATCCGTCCTTTATTATTGGGCTGGAGCCTGCGCCACCTTGTGCTGAAAAAAATAAATCGTTATTTTTTTATGATACAACGTTTGCTTTATGGGAACCGTTTTCGGCTAAATCTAGTTGTAACTTGCAAGAAACGTTTGCTCAATTGAAAAGAAAAAGGATAGTTTCTTTTTTGCATCGAAATTCTTTCTTTCGAAGTGTGGAAGCGTAGACAAGACACCTAGTCAAAGTGCTTTGCAGTTTTCTGTTGTCGTGTTTTGCAAAAAGCAAGTGCGTCGACCGTCGCTTCCAAGTCTGGCAACGCCGTGTGTGCCGTGTCGCGTGCACGGCGTTTGTTTATACAACCAGTTTCGCCTCGTTGCACGCAACGCGCGTTTCTCGTTTTCGGTTATCATCTGAGTTTTCCTGTCTGTATTCTGCCCTTCGACCGACCGACCCACCGACAAACCCTCCGACCGGCCACGGACTGACTGATAAGATTTGCGGACCGATTTCCGACTTTGCTACCGGGCAGAATGTCCAACGCAAGGAATCGCCGACACAGAAGAGACCGCACGGACGCGCAGTACGCAGCGGCAATGATGAGGCGACAGCGTGTGCTGCGGGACCGCCTGAACCCCTTTGAGGATTTCGACGAGGATGGGCTGCAGCAACGGTTCCGATTTGGAAGAGCGGGCATAATGTTTCTCGCCGACACACTGCGTCCGGACTTGGAGCGCCGTACACGTCGTAGCCGCGCCCTCTCTGCGGAGCAGCAAGTGATCATCGCCTTGCAGTTCTACGCAACTGGGAACTTTCTGATCACTGCAGGCGACTACATCCGCGTGCATGTGTCAAGTGCTTCACGGGCTGTGAGGCAAGTCACCGTAGCGCTGGCTCGTCGAGCACAAGACTTCATACGGTAAGGGTCCTTTTTTTTTCCTTTTAATTGTAGTTTGCCAGCCGTATTGAAGTAAAGTAAATACACTAAAAATATATCTGAATTGCTGGTGATAGGGATGTTTTGTAGGTTGCCTTTTTATGGCAGTAATATTCTACCTACTAGTAACTAGCCCTCCCTCCTCCCCCCCCCCCCCCCCCCTTTTCAATAGAAAAAAAAATGATTACGGCCGTAAGCGTCCTACTTGCCCGATTGGAAAGGGCCCGGGCACGCCATTTTTCTGAGAAACCTCAGAAAGCGACCCGTTTGCACTTTTGGTAAGGACTTGCACCGAATCACAGTCACTTTATAGGTCTTGGTAACTGAACAAAAATAAAAAGGGATCCTATGAAAACATGCAAACTTCACTATTGAACAGGTGCTACTAAGGCACTTTACTGCTACCACAAACTTGAAGGGCACAGCCAAAGTCCTTAGCATTCCTCATTAAAAAGGTATTCATAAGCATTGTAGCTGTAAGTTTACTATATGTGGTTTAATTGCTGAGGGGATCAACGACGCAGATGGCCTGACGCTGCGGAGGGGGCAGCCTTGCAGCACAAGTTCTACGACATGGCCGGCTTTCCTTTGGTCGTGGGTGCTGTTGACGGTACCCATGTCCGGATCCAGGCACCCCATGTGCACGAGGAGGCGTACGTCAACCGCCATGGATACCATTCCATCAACGTACAGGTGGTCGTTGACGCCTCTTCTCGGATTCGCAACGTGGTTGCAAGGTGGCCTGGAAGCACCCACGACTCTCGGATCTTCACGGAGAGCACCTTGGCAGTCAAGCTGGCCAGTGGAGAGTACGACGGCCTGCTGCTTGGTGACAGCGGCTACTCCTGTCAACCTTGGCTGATGACGCCATTCCTGTCGCCGTCATCAGCAGCCGAGGTCGCATACAATACGGCACACACGACGACAAGAAGCATTGTTGAACGGTAAATCTAGGCCATATATTGTGAAGGGCACAGAGATATTCATGCAAGACATTTCGAGACGACTAGCTGTCTTGACGTAATATGTGCAACACGTGCATGCTCCTTACGTCTGTTGCTATTCTTTATGGCATAAAAATATTCATACAAATTTTTATATTAATCTAACGAAGCATAAGGTACCGTGGTTTTATGTAAGCAAGATGAAAGTAGTATCCTGAGATTACGAATCAATACAACTTATAATAGCTGCCTAGGGTACTGCGGTTTCAGTTTTTATTTTTCTGGAATCGGCATACTTTTTTCGGTTGTTATTGTGAGTATGAAATTTTCAGTTTTTATCGATGAATATTTTTAGTCGAAAGCTTACTGCCTTTTTCCGGTCGATATCTATTGACCAGTTACGTTTTTTTTCAAGCAGGTTTGTCGAGAATGCAGTAGATTAGGTTCATATCTGAGTTATTCGTCAAGCGGCAACACTTGCGGACATGGCAAACGTAACCTTGGTTATACATGTGCAGTGACGACAAATTCTTAATCGCAAAATTTGCAAACGTAATTCTTGGCACGCTTCTTTGTTCTTCACATGTGGAGGACTATTAAAGCTGCTTTCCTCTAACCAGATAGCACCTTGAGAGAGGCTGTTTAAACAGCTTTGGTTTTTTTCTTATGCTCCCTACAATAGGAACAGAATGACATTCCATTCCTCCCAGAACAAAAGTAAGACCAAATGGCTTGACAAACAATGAAAACGCTCCAAATCCGCCCTCTAGACGACCACAGCAAACTTGATGGACAAAGGAACGCAAATTGCATCGATGACAAACCCAAATACTTCCTAAAGTGTGCTTCCAACAGAATAGTTTGAAAGCACGGAGATAAGATAGTTGACTACTCGGTCACATGCTTCTATACTCTGTTTACTCGGTCACATGCACCTGTAATGGTCTAAAGTACTGACCATTTAGGTTTAAAATCAAACTTTCGAAACTTACCTCACCACACTTTATTGGGTTTTATCGCTTGAGACTGAAAATGCAAAAACTCAGTTATGTCTTAGGTCCCCAGGACTGGCAATAATGGGGAAAAGCACTAAACTCACCTCAGGTGCCAGTGCTACGCAAGACCCGGACAGAAGTTGATATTTTGTTAATTGGACAAAAAGAAGCATTAATGACAATGGAATTTTTTTCCTAGACACAGCAGTGGAAGTAACACTGTGCCTTGGCACTTTCATATGTCTACTTTTTGAAATGTCAGTTTCGGGCTGTTTAATGAAAACTAACTAAACGTGCTAGATATGTATGTACTCATATTGAGTGCACAAGTACAGCTAAGCTCGTGCGTGCTAAGATGCGTGTGATCCAAAAATAGCGGCACATCGGTGTAAGTCGCAAACAATTGTGTGTTGCTGACCGTCTTGACCGATTGGCCAAGAGTACATGCCTAGCATGACCTATTCTGCTCTCATCGATGGATTTAAGAGTAGTGCCAAGGCATCATTTTGGACAATGTTGAAGTTGAGCATGCAATAACAAGTTTCCACAAATAGTCTCTAGACACCATCTTACACGTCATTCACGACTGATGATGAGTCGCTGCAATCTCAAATGTTCAGGCAAATCTTGCTTGGGATTCCGTTGTGAAAGCGCCATAAGACCCTCTACCAAAACTTTGGCTGCATGCGTCCAGGAGCTTCCACTTGAGTCAGAAATGGCGGTGCGTGGACCACTAACTAATAGGAACACTAGCGGCACAATCAAAGGGTAGGAGTACTTGGATAAGGCGTTATATCAAGTGCTTTACGTTTTACATCTCCCAGACTTACAAGACGGATTCTTATTGATCAATGACAAAAGTAGATGGGTTGCGCTACCACGAACATCTATTCCTGGAGAGTGGAAGGGAAAAGGCTCAACAAGACAAGAGTCTGGCTCTCTTTCTCTTTTCACTCTGTCTCACAAGTAACATGTAGAATGAAATTTTGATGGTACTGTATTTGTTGCAGTATAAAGCTTGGTTACAAGTTAATTCTTACAGCGTTGGCAGCAATCAGGTAGCAAAAAATTCTAACATATTGGCCTGTGCATATGCAGGTGTTTGGTTGGAAGCATATCCACGAAACCCTTTGAGGATAGCGCTTGAATAAAGCTGCACTTTGCTTGTTGCTTTCTATAAAATACATTGCACAGGCTAACCTCAGGTGACCCCGGATGTGAACGCAGTGTAAAAATAATTCGGAAGGAAAATAAAATGGTATGCATAATGCCCAGCTTTCGATATCCTGGAGCAATGGGCTGGAGCTTGGGCTGGAAAAATTAGGAGGTGTGATATCGGGCACGGCAGCCAATTTGCGATTCGAATTCAGCTGTAAATTTGTCCTTGTTGCGTGTCATCCTCTTAAGTATTTGCGTTCCACGCTGTTGTCCGATTTTGCTATTGGGTTTCTGGGAAGGAATAACATGTGGTTTTGATCCATGCGCTCTGTACAGGACAATCGGCCAACTCAAGCGGAGGTTCCATTGCCTTCACGCTGAGCTCCGAATGGCTCCAGAACGGTGCTGCGACATCATTGTCGCGTGCTGTGCCCTCCACAACCTGGCCAAGAGGTACCCCTGCAGGACACCCGTGGCCGCCATCCCCGCTGAGGTTCCCGTTGAGCCCGTAGCAGCCAACCGTGCTGAGAGCAACGAGGCCCGAGACTTTATTGTCAACCATTTCTTCGGCTAAGTGTAAGTGTCTGGATAGGTATCTTCTGGCTGTCCATTTCTAATGCAAGATGCTTTGTTATGATCGTGGCTATTGCTTTCACCTTTTGTTTATCAGGCTTTGCAGATAATTATAAGAAAATTATGTCAGACAGTTGTCTAACTAGATCAAATAATTGCTTGAAATAATATTTATTGTTTTGCTACTTAAACATCAATTGTATTTTTGGAAACTGCAACAGTTAGGGGCTCAACCGTGCTGCACAGTTAGCAAGAAGCCAACAGCTTTGAGATATTGATTAATTTTATTTTAAGCTTTTTTTGTATGATCTAACTGGATGTAAGATTATCATAAGTTCTACCCAAAATAACCCATAAAGGAGTGTGACACATGTGACAATGCTGAAAGTGTGTTATCAACATGACAATGACATTCCAGCAATGCATATATCACTCTTGCACAGATCAATTCGGGTAGTGCTTGCAGATATCCCACATAGAGTTTCGAAATTTGGATGATAGAAATGTAAAGAATGATTGATGGACATCCCCTTATACCTGTTGCTTCCATAGCAGTATGTGTAAATTGCAGCATGAGCGACGAAATAAGTAATGAAAAAAAATTTTCTTACTTCCCGCATTATTGTTACAAAGCTCGAAATGTGTCATTTGAGGCACTTATAATTAGCTCGTTGGAAAGAGTGTGCTCGAAAAAAATCCCTGCCGAAGCTATTGGTCAAACGGGAGTGCAGTGCAATGTCCAACACTCCTGCAATCGCACGCTGCAGCTCAACTGCTTGTTACTGCTTTGGTCTCCTCCCCATCAACTCCTGCACTCTCGCAGAGCTACAAGCATAGGCACACACGGGCTCTCTTAAACTAATAGATTTTGAATTTGATTTCCGGAGTTCATAACAATGCACTTTTCAAACTTCTAACTAATGACACGAGGGATGCTTCTTCAAATTTGTGCACTTCTTCGCACTCTCTGGAGCTCTCTTTTTATACTGTCATTATTTTTTGTAATACATTTCCCACACCGACGGATGCTTTATGGGAAGTGCTGAAGTCAGCCCTATAACAGACTATGTGTGCACAGTTTATAATGAGGCAACTGAAGAAGACAGTTATTTTCCCATTCAATATCTACAAACCGATACTATTTAATGGGTACAGGAGCATGAATAGGAGAGTATAGTGAAACAATGTTCATTTGATACCAATTTCAAAGCTATCAGTACAAATTATATATACTACCCCATAGAATGTTCATTTTTCACTGCATACTCATGGTTACTAGCTCATAGGATTTACATAGTGTACGCTTCTGAGTGTTGAGTCATAACACCTTTCACAGGTTTTTCCAACCCGCAAAGCTTTTCTCTTATTTTTCACAAACCTCCTAGGGTTAGTTCATATTTTCTTCATCCTGGCTGGCATGATAACATCATTTGCAAAACATTTATTTTTAGTAGGGCATTGTCCAGAGAGGAGCTTTATTGTACATACTACACTCTCATTAATTCAAACTCCAGAAAGTCACATATTTTAGTTGGATATATATGATACTAGAAAACATTATGATTTGTTACATGGATAGCGATATATACAAAGCAGATTTTGGCCAGTTTCCTCTACATAGCACAATAGCTTGCTTATAGTTAATGCATAACTATAAGCAAGTACAGGCATAACACATTTGTGAAAGAACTGTGACTAAGTTTATTCATCCGGCAAAAAAGTCGTCAATTGTGGACTGTTTAGTCAGCACATGAGATCTCAAAACAAAATTTCCAATGCCAGCCAACGCAAGCAGCTCTTTACGGG
The DNA here is from genome assembly GCF_016920785.2 of Ixodes scapularis. Taxonomy (NCBI): domain Eukaryota; kingdom Metazoa; phylum Arthropoda; class Arachnida; order Ixodida; family Ixodidae; genus Ixodes; species Ixodes scapularis. The sequence goes on along the minus strand of NW_024609846.1, from coordinate 176,031,209 downwards.
ACTTTTCCTTTGCAGACAGAAACTTCCGGAGCTGAGCGATGTGCTCAAAGGCCTCTGCGGCTGTGACAGTTCGTAGTGGGTCATCCATTTCTTCATCGTCATCTTCACTGTCACTGCTGCACTGTGCTGGCATTACTTTCCGTACTATGTCCTCTAATGAGTCATCATGACAAACACACACATCGTCGTCAAGACTAATATAGTTCGCCTGCACGGCGTTCACATTACGTGTTTCAAGGCCAGAAATCATGATGCCAGTGAGCTGTGCCTCGTCCTCGTTGTCGTCTTGGTCATCATTGCTAGTCTTGAAGCACATAATTTGAACGCCGTTTTCCGTTCATGTGTGCCGTTTTCGCTAATTCATAGTTTTTTGTTCTCGCGGCCCCGTTGACTGCGCTTCTTTCCGAGCACTGGTGCACTGCGGAGAAGCAACACTCGCAAAAGCAAGCTCCGCAGGTATTGCTTCTCTGCGGTGCAGCGGTGCTCGGAAAGAAGCGCACTCAACAGGGCCGCGAGAGCAAAAAACTATGAATTAAGCGAAAACGCCATTCGAATTAAGTGGCTTATAAATACATAAAAAAGCTTAGCGGGACAACCAAAATTTTTAAACCTGTTTGAAATAACTAGAAGTACGAAATATCCGAGTTCGAATTATCGCGAGCCTACGTACAAGCAGCAAGTGGATTTCAGCTCCAAAAAACTGTTGTGTTGGATAACAGTGTATTTTTTTCTCGGTTGTATATCTATTCCGTGCGGACAAGTGATCACTTTGTGTTTTTATGTATGTGTGTTATTTCCCACCCCTCCTACAATAATGCCCTCGAGGCGATGAAGGTACTCTTTAAATAAAATAAATAAATAAATAAATAAATAAATAAATACTTAAAGAACAAGGTAAGTGGTGACGATTCAAAGTAATAAGAGTTGAAGGCCCGGGGCCCCAAAAGGTGACACACGCAACAAAATGATGTAGTGTTGTGTTTGATCCCTTTTTCTGTTCCTGAGTTTCGGGATATTCTTAGTATGAACTTTTTCGTACATAAGCAGCACACAGTCCATAGGTCGCAGGAGCATATCCAGGCAGAAAAAGCCTTTATCTTAAAAGCAGAAGGAATATTTGCAGATGCAAGTCAGAAAGTGTCTGTGGTCCACTCATCGATGACTCGAACATTTTCTTAAAACACAGAAACTCGACCTTGGTCTTCTGCCGGGAGGCTAATCGTCTTGGCGACCTCCTCTCTTGAGCTGTGACGGGGAGCCGCGTTATGAAAGGGAAACATGTGAAGGGATATAGGAAAGAAGGAATTATACATCTGCCTTTGAGCTTAACCCATATTTTTATTTTAGGTATCCATGTAAATTATGTGCCACCTTTGGGGCGTCGAAAGCCTGGGTGCCATACTGCCAGTATGATATTCTGTTGCTTACTTAACCACAGCGTAAAATATTGCGATCAGAACAACCACGCTGGTCTAGTGTAGGGATAGTCAACGACATGGAAAAGATTGTGTGCAAGCTTCCCTTGTAGATAGCATGCATAAAATAAATGAAGTGTCAAACATACCATGTTTGCACGATTCTAACGTGGCCCCGATACTTACATGCAGGCAATTTTAGCTCCCAGATATCGAAAAATTTAATTGCTGCCGATTCTACCGCGCAGGTAAAGTAATGCACTTTGAACACCCATAAGTGCAGCTCTTAGGCGCTCGTTTCCGGCTTGAGCGGCGTCGCCGTCGCCGTCGTCGTAACCGCCGGTGCATGATGGGTAAATTTCTCTGCTAAATCTAGCGGAAAAATTTCTCCGCTAAATCTAGTGAAAAAATTTCCCCGCTAAATCTAGCGGAAAAATTTCCCCGCTAAATCTAGCGGAAAAAATTCCCCGCTAAATCTAGCGGAAAAATTTGTCCGCTAAACCTAGCGGAAAAATTTCTCTGCGGGGTCATGTGACCTGGGGGTCACGTGACCCCCCCCCCCCCCCCGCCGAGGTCACGTGACCCCCCTCCCTCTCAGTACCCTTCCCTACTCCTCCTCAAGAGCTGCGCTCTAATTCGGCGTTACAGAGTTGTAAACGGCCTTCACTTTTTTTTTTCATACAACACTTCGCGAGCTCATTGGGTCGCTGGGATTGCGAGGCTACGCAGTGTCGCTTCGTGGTTATCGTTTCCCGTCAGTGTGATGACATAAAGGCGAAAGAACGCGCGATACGGATACCAAAATATCTAATGTAAACAAACGGTCACAAAGGCGATTGGGCTAGCTGCCTTGCGTTTTTCTTTTGAGTTTTGGTTTCAATTGTAAGTGCATCTAATTTTAGGCACCCATTTTGGCAAAAAAAATGTGAGCGTTATAATCGTGCAACCAAGTATGTAGGTCAGAAAAAACGCAAAATATGTATACAACACAGCGACAAACAATGCAAGTAGCTCATTACATGAGTTAATCTTGTCCTAATTGTCTTTTTATCAGTTCAATTTGCAGCTGTGCTCGGGTGGTTTCAAGTCTAATGAGTTCTCTTTGCTCCCTGAGCACTTCCTCCCCTATAGCATAGAAACTCCGTGCAGCATCTGCTGCAGCGAGGGTTGCGTTTGCAGCCTGTATGGCCCCATTTGTGTACTTTCTCTCAAGGAGTATATTCTCATGCTCCAGATCCTGCTGTCGCTCGGCCCTTCTCTGGTACTGCTGTGCAGCCTCACGGGTCCAGCGCTGGTTGTGCTGCACAACAGGAGAGGCCAGTGTTCTCTGTGCTGCGTCGTCTTCAACTGTACTGCTGCCAGATGACGAGGGTGGCGGCGTCGTCACCCTTCCCGTGCAGCTGCTGTAGTGACACGCATGACCAGGAAATTGTTTGAGGTTAAAGGGATACTACAACAAAATTTCGGGTTTCATTTTTTGGTCTATATGTGTTCGAAGGAGCAGTATCACATCGAACACAACAATATCTTGTTAAAAAAGTCACGAAAAGGAATTTTAAAACGAATTAAGCGATTGGCAGAGAGCACCAGGTGGATGTCGCTAACGCCTCGTTTGTAATGCCAGTCTAAGAACCTTGACAGCTAGTGACGGTAACTGTCTCACCTCCGGCTACCACAATAGAAGAGGGGAAGGAGGAACTCTCCTCTTCCAAAGAATCCTTTTTGTATGTCCCAGAAGTTGCTATTGTCCCCCTACAAGATTATAAAAGATTAACCCTTCACTCAAAATTCGTACAAAAGCAGCCGCTTTGGTGGCTGGAACGACTAGGCCATCCTCTCGACGTCAGCCTCGTCGCAGCTTTGCTCGTCCCGAGACGAACTACGTCACGATTGCGTTGGGTGTCACATGCTCTCCGCTGGCTGTTCTCCGAGCGCTTGTCAGGGTGGGCCGTTTGTAACGAAAACTATAGCCACCAGGTTCAAAATACAAACGTGCGATTGTCATTTAGGGATACAGTGGATCATATTCAACCTATTTTTGAACACGACGGGTATATTTTTAATTTCGTTGAGGTATCCCTTTAACGCATAAGCCTTTACAACGATTATCAGCAAACTTAAAAACCCAGGTCACTGACTGGCTGTGGATGGCAGCCCGAGGTACAATATTGTCCTGCATAAAGTTAATGCTCGGGACGTGTTCCGATCATGCGCAGTGAGAAAAATGGCAGCTCACAGAGGGCTATTGTTGGGCAGGAGTGAACTTGTAAATTTCAGCATAACTTAGCAAACTGCAAGGGCTACAGCTCCAGAGAGCTGCTCAGAGCATTGAAGCAAAGGATTGTGACTAGACACCATACTCGTGCACGTACGTCCTCCGTGACATGATTCTCTCCGTCCTCTATCTCTCCAAGTGATGCATGAGGGCTGCAGTGCATGACATTTTTGACGTCACCCTGGATCAGGGTACATATATGTGTGGGAGAACTGAGTGCAACGTGCGGCAACCTTAATCCAGATGTGACAGTAACACTTGTCATAATTTTACCACATATGTTGGTGGTACAACAGACTGGAGTGCCTAACCCCGCAACTTTGTTTCATTGGCGGTTGGTAGAGTCGCCACATAGACATTTGTACAAGATTTAAAACAAGTAGATGTGGCACACTCACACCAGCCGTCATATGTGATTATTGTGTACCCAAGCACTGTCCGGCTAACTGGGACATTGATACTTTTTCAGATTTTGTTGGCACAGATCAGCATCAAATAAGTCATTGGTGCATTCTCAACTTAATCTCATAAGCGTTACCAAAAAAGAATGGATTTTTGCTACGTTAGCAGGCATGTACGAAGATCATGCAAAAACATTTCCACTGACAGTGGAAAAATTTGGGTATTGAGTGACCTGACTTTGAAGAAAATAGGTGATCTCAACTTGAGAGAAAGACTACCATAGCTTTGTTGATTATGATGTAAATATTTCTTTGTAATTTTGTGGTACAAATAGTTTCAAACTGTGAGTTTTACTGCATTTACCCTAATAAATGGTTTCATTGGCACTTTTTCAGCAGTGCAGAAATGGCTAAATATGTGAAGGTGGTGTCCTTGTGCTGTGTTCTGTTCTCTACTGGACAGGTTTTGACTCGTGCTCCTAATATTGTCGTTTTGCTTCATGAAGTTGGTCTCTATGTAAGGGCACGCAGCAGTAGTGTTATGCAACTGACATGTCTACTTTGAGATGGAAAACCAATATATTCTTTTATGACAATCCAAACTGTTCCCTATGCTCATCAATGTTTTCTAGGAGCATGCCAACAATTGGTGACTTTTGATATGCCTTGTGTCTCTGCTCAGTTTCATACCTATCATCAGTGACAGCAGAACATCCCTATCATCAGTTTCATAACTATCATCTTGTGGAAGTACTCATAATGTGACGAGCAGAACAGAAAAAGAATGCACCTTCAGCGCGTGCTCATTCTCTTCTGCTGCTTGTGCATCCTTGTGCTGTCAGGGCTAGTAAGCTGTAACTGGGTGCAGAGCTTCCACTGTACTATCGCCTCCATTGTCACAGTCTACATACAGTGTGCAACGATATCAAACTTGTAGGCGTAAGGGTGGGCCATTCAATTAGCACAAGTAAGGTGATTGACGAAGCCACGTGCTCATACCTACAACTTTAGTATTGTAATGTATAAAGTATCAACAGGAGCATAGCATACACAGCATGGCCTATAAAGTGTTACCTACTTTTCGGTGTCACCGATGATGACGTCAATCCCACAGATCGTCGGGGAATCGTCCCCGATCACATTTAAAACAGTCTCGACAAGTGGTGTCAGCTGATGGGGGTTGGGACCAGCACCTATGAATTGAAGTACACTTATTTTGTTTTCTAGGATGTAAGCACAATTAAAGGTGGGGGAGGGGAGACAGGGTGTTCATTATTCAACATAGTATCAATGTGCGAATGAACAGAAAACGCGTAAACATGTAATTGCCAATAATGATAAGATTGTTTTCTTACCTCAGGTTCCTATTATCCGGTCTCGGGTAATATGTGATGTTGGACAATTTATTTCTTTTTTTTTTTTGTTTGACGGCAAACTCACTGTTGCCAGCTACCGGCTAGCCTGGCCCACTCTGTGCCTGAATCGGTTGCGTCGGAAGTGTTTGAAACGTGGAGGGGCGACGGAGCCTCTGAGCTTAACCCCGCCCCCTTTTGCAGCATTGTTTACCGCAGCTGTCTGAAATTTCAAGGGGGGGGGGGGGGGGGAAGGGGAAGGGGAAGGGGGTCTGAAGCCCCCCTGCCCTTGTTCCCACGCTACTTGCCTACATACATTTTTCTTATGTGTTTAGTTGAACAATAGTGTCTACATTGTTTACAGTGCTAAAGACAATGTTTTTGGCAAGCAAAATTTGGACATTAATTTTGAGAAATTACGCAGGCCCACTGCATGGAACAGGATCCAAGGTGCTTTGGGGCTATTTCTGTGTTAGTGCCACTGTGTTGAAACTTGTGCGAGTAAGAGCTAATTAATCTTTGGGCTTGCCCTCTCATGATATTGAGCGAGATGTTAGTTGTCGCGCATTGAATGGGGTCTTCGGTTGAGATATTTGCCCCAAAAATTTGAGGGGCTAATATATCACTCTCTAATAAATTTGTACAGTGCACCCAAAGTTTCCAATAAAGATTTTACAAATATCGCCCTTTTTTCTGTTTTTGTAGCGCAAATATTGGAGCTTACCTGTCCGTTGGTCATGTTCTTTGTACAATCTGTACAAAGTTCGGCACTTTTTAAGTAATTTTCTCCATGCTTCTTGAAGCTGTTTCACTGAACGCGGAACTTGGTGGCGGCGGGTCATGGAATTGGCGACTTGGTCCCAGGCGCGTCTTTTGGTTTTAGTAGTCACGGTAGGGCCGAATTTTCCCAGGATTTGGTATTTTCGAGCCTCAACTTCCCGGACTAATTCCAATTTTTCATCTAGGGTCCAATTCTTTTGACGCAGCGGCGCGGTCCCCTTTGAGGTAGTCGCTCGGTTCATTTTCGTTTGCAGAAGGAGCATGATCGTCTGCTACCTTGGTTTGTTTATCTACACAATTGCAACATTATTCCTGCTAACCGTAAAATATTTTTTCAGAAGCAACGCGAAATAACAAACAAGTGCATTTCCAACAACTTCAGTATTGTTTATTTCTCGGTTCTACAACTTTCGCAGACGGCACAACGGAGTTGATTCGGAAAAACTGCATGTACCGGCTTTCTTGGAGGGCGAGTGAATTGAACGATCGGCAGGTCACTGGTCTTTTATGGACAACGTAGCATTTCACTAAACCCAGAGAAAGTTCTGCTACTCATCACTGCTAAAATCCATTGGACCGTTGAGCCTCTGTCCGCCGTTTATCTGCAGAACGGTTGATGCTGCAGCTGCAGTCGCACTGTAAGCAGAATACGAGGATTTTGTACAAAATGGACACCCTGAACAGAAATTTTCCCGGCGTGACTACTTTCAATAAACCGCAATCGCTACTCAAAAGGCAACTCTCCGTAATGCTTCCTTTCAATAAACGTATTCTGATCCTGCTCCTGCTTGAAGTTAGTTTCACAGCGCTCAACATAACGTGAGTATGAGGCTGGCCTCATCACAACCCTATCGCGAAATGTTTTGGTGCTCACCGTAAAACGCTTGTCGTACTCGGCTATCGTGTTCCTTGGAACGCATCCCACATTTCGGCGCTGCGATGCATGATTCTTGCCGTGCTTCAATGAAGCCGATGCGAAGCTTCGACAGTCGGCGACTCCGGGCCACTGTACTTCTACAAATCGGTGACTCTGAGCCACTGTTTGTCGACGGGCTGCTGCCGTCGACTTCAGTCGCAGTCCCCTCGAAATGTCAGTTTCTTTAAGGCGCACGTAGGATACTTGTACACTCTTAACTTAGAACACGGAACCTAAATCATCGCTCTGAAGACAAACACCAATGCGATCGCGACCGCGGAAACTGCGTACGCCGCAGCCATTTTGTCGAACGACGCGACGGGGCAATGCGTAGCTCCCCGTATCCCTACCGAGCCAGTCACGTGACTAAAAAATCCCTCTCCTAGGTACTGCGGCTAACTTTAGCCGCGGTTAGCTGTTCGAGCAAACGGGCCCAGGTGTCTGCAACTACAGATGGCAACAGTAATCTAATGTTGCCATCAATCGCCCCAATAGACAGATCTCACTAAGCGTTCCACACATGCGTGACGCCGCTATACCTTTAGTTCACAAGAGGCAGGCGGCAGCGCACGAGACGGCTCGTGTCATCTCGTCACGCGCAAAGCTCCAGCGGAGTTTTTCCACACGCAGAAAGACTAAAGTTCCTTTGATGCATTGCAGCAGCGGCGGCTTAACGAAACTTTCTGGGGAGATCGATCTATTCAAAGAGAAAAACAAATCTGAGGCTGCTGCACCTCCAGTCGTTCTAACCACGCGAAGCCTATTCATGCCAAGGCCATTGGATTTTCATGGAGTGAGACATTTTCGTAGTAAAGTATTTGGTGTCATCGTGTCACACCCTGGTGATTTTCAACACCCATGGGCTCTATAAACCCCCTTCACTTTCAAAGAATTCTGGTTTCTTGAGAACAGGAATGGGGAAGAAAATCAGAAGAAAGGAGGGGTGAAGCAAAGCGACTGACCGAATCGTCCTGGGCGAGCCAACGCTGGACATCTGTCTGTGAGGAGCGCGGGCTGGGGTGGTGTGTTGCCGAACCCGGGGGGCCCTTGAAGGAAACCTAGTCCGGGCTTGGCTCAACTGCCAAGACCCCAGTTTCATCAGACACGGGGACACCTAGTAGAGCCAGGCATGCAGGGGGTCTGAACCTATGCTGGAAGCGGGGCTCATGGTGATTGGTGATGCCACTCATCTAACACCCAAAAGCGCACAAGTGTCCTGTGGCTACGCAAACCTGTAAAAAGGCATTCACTACATGAAGTAGATACTTATCCAGCCAAGTGAGAGATACTTTTTCAACTAAAAAAATGAAGGCACCGCTCATACATATGATGGATGCCAAAATGTGGTTGTCTGTCACGTCCAATGTATTTTACATGCTCCAAGTGAACTCATAGTTATTATAGATAACTCAAAGTTACAAAGTAAAATGTGCGCAAAATACTGAAAGCTGAGCTAAAGTATGTACAGCTTTCTTAACCGAATTACCTAATAATGTTTTCGTTTCGCTTGTCTTTGTCATTAACTGACACCTCTTTTTCAGCTACAAATGGAATGTGCTCATGTGAAGCCAACAACTTCATGCTAAATCTGGGTTATTCCTCCTCTGCAGTGTGCTGGCTTGCTCAAAATGAAATCAGTTGGTCTTATCTCGGTCTCAAAAAAAAAAGAATTGTAAAGGCTAGTGCAGCCTTACTGAAGCTTTTTCATGAGGTTTCCTTAGATAGACCGACTGAGTTACTTTCGAACAAACCAGCCAAGAAAATAGATTATGGACAACAGAATCAAGATTAGACATTCTCCTGAAACGAGTAGCCAAATGAAATCAGCAATTAGCTGAGTGCTGAGGGGGTCGTAACCTGCCAACTCGATAGCCTCCACCAAACACTCCTTTATTTGCATCAGTTGGCGAAGTAAACGTGAAACACATGCACGATAAAGACAGGCATTGTACGATGGTTCGCACATGAAGCGTAGCTGGCGTCCTACGACACTGCGACATGGCACGTCCCGATGGCGCATTGTGGTAAGCTGGCCGACGCAAGCAGAAATTTCAACCGCATAATTTGGTCATTCCACGGCATTGTCAGCTCTATGCATTTGCAATGTTCCTATGTTCTGCGAAGTTACTGCAAGCACCATGAGTGACAAGGAAGATTTTGTGATATCACCATCTCAACTACAAACAAACAGAGCATTGCAACAACGACAATGATGCCGATAAGCGGCGCTGAAAGGCTGAGAAGTAGTACATGCCTTTGTTTGGCTGCATAATTGGTTTGCCTTCAAAGTTCAGAAGGTGAAGAGGAATTGCAACGGCCAGGCTCCTTTGGGGTAACAACCGCTCTGTGCCGGGGCTCACATTTCGTAATGACGCACTGTGCCTGTTGTCAGGCGCCCGTCAGTATATACCTCGAGCGGTGCGAGAAAGAAGTGAGTAGGTAAGCAGTGAGAACCAGTCACGCAGCACTAAAACAGGACCCGGAAGGGTACATGGACTCATCCAGCTTTGACATTAGAGGGGCCTGAGCCAAGCTGGGCTTTGAGTGGAGCCTGAGCAGAATGCACGAAGGGGGACCAGATAGGCCTTCCTTAATGCCCGCCAGAAAAAGGTGCCTACTGAACACTGTTGCGTATATAGGAGGTATATTTTGGGACTGTCTTTCCTCGAAATAAGCTTCAGTCACTTTCCATGATTCCGGTTTCGGGAAACGACAGCCCCGCCATGTACAACGAAAAATGCCAAACACAGCACCAAGAATACAAGAACGCACGAGAGAGGCTTATTCTCGTCGTTCACATTCTCTGCCTTGTATAGGGAAGCAACGCACCCTTGTGGTGATAACTGGCAACCGGCAATTGAGTAGGCATTATCAGTATACAAGAGGCTATGCTCCATGATGGCTACCCAGGAAGGTCAGTCATGAAGAACTTGGCAAACACTATCTTCTGCTTGTGAAGCGCCTGAAAAACGAGGACACGAAGAAGACGAGATAGGACCAAGCGCTAACTTACAACTGAACGTTTATTGAAATACACTTACTATTTGTACACAAATTCAGCCTCCCGACACAAAAATGAAAACTCTTTTTCAGTTAAGTGCTCGCGTGTCCTATTTTTGATGCACCTCCCCGTTTGCCCTTTATACGCATTTCCGCAAGACATAGGTATTTCGTAAACAACTGACGTTGCGCATTCAATGTACTGCGCGGCATGTTTCTTGGCGCAAGCCTCAGTTTTTTTTCTTTTTTTTTGTTAACTCTTGAGCAGAGACTGGACAATTTTGACGGCGCAGAAAGCACCACGGGTACCTCGAAGTATTCGGCGACTTTTTTTAGGCCGTGCGACAGCCCGTGGACGTAGGGGATTACCACGGGTCTTGTTTTTTTTCTCTGTCGTCCGCTTCCACTCCGTTTCTTTGTTTAACTTTTGAAACCAGGGTTTCTGCAACTTCTTTCAAAAAACGCTTTCTATATAGCCCGCCGTTTTAAGGCGTCGCACCTGATCAAAAAAGCTTTCGCCCACGTTATGCATAGCCGACTTGTCTAGGGAGGCTCTCATCAACGACGACACGATTTCTCGTTCGACTCGTTCCTCGTTCAGTTGTAAGTTAACGCTCGGCCCTGTCTTGTCATCCTCGTGTGTTCGTTTTTTAGGTGCTTCACAATTTAAACATGTACCAACTAGCCCACCTATTCATTTTACTATCTTCTTGTACCCCGGTGTTGACAAAGACACTTAAGACCATGTAAGAAGGTGCAAGATATGTGCCCAGTCCTGTTAAATGCCTCTCGTTCAGGTTCGGGTCAGCTGGTTGGATACCAAGCAATGCTGAACACGGCTTATATTATGCCGTACTGCTGGAGAGTTACGTAATACTGATCGCGGTCCACTCGGACCGCGATCACTATCGGCCGAGACCACAGTGGAGGAGATGCCAGCTCCTCCGCGTACGGCCAGCCGTCGATGAAGCTTCGTGGCGCGCGCGTGCTGGTGCACGCTGGTTCTTCGCCAAAGGGTCTCAAGCAAGGAGGTCAATGAAGACAGCGGCCGTCTTGTAAACGCCACCTTCTGGGAAGGCGGGAGCTGGGCGGCCATCTTGCGCGCTGACTATATTCCATTCATCCCTAAGCTGAGACTGCGGTGGAAGCTACGTCCTCAATGGACCAGTCGTAGATCCCTCTTTCGTTACGTGATCACGCTCCCACTCATGCCCACTTGCCGAGGACCGTCAGGTGATGAAAGGAAGGCGGCTGATTTGTTCGGCAGGCACATAGTTCCCACTGCAGTCTCAGCTTAGTGGTGAAAGGAGTATAGGGCAGCACGTCTCAATGCAATGAAATTTCGTAAAGTCCAAAACCGGGCACAGCAGAGCGACCGGCCGAGGGGAACAAATCAGAAGGTTTGAAAGGCCACGTCTTGCAGGGCAGTCTCGTAAACTGAACGAACGCGAGCGTTGGAACGCTGGGAAGAACCTCAGGGGCTCATTTACTGTCCTGAAAGAAGTGAAGGAACACAGGCGTTGGAACACTGCAAAGAACCTCAGAAGCTTATATACAGCCCTAAAAAAAGTGAACGAGCATGAGCGCAAAGAACGTTGTGAAAAACCGCAGTGGCTCTTTTTCTGCCCAGGAAAGAGTTAAACAGTCGAAAGAACGGGATGGGCAGACGCATCAAAACATAGTGGCCGCCGACGCACCAAAATGTTGTGGTAGCTGACACACAAACATGTAGTGATTTTCAGATGTAGGGGCGACTACGCTTGTAGTTCGATGATCAGGCTGCTACTTGGCGGCAGGAGACATCCAGGAAGGGCCGGTAGAGCGGCAGGGCTATGGGATGCCCTGACGGGTAATTGATTGACTTTTAGGTTTAGGTTCAATGAATCATAGAGCAGAACATCGAAACTGAAGAATACTACCGGGGAAAGAGTCGCGAGTTCGAGCTCGAGCTGCCGCGTGTAACAATGCAAATAGTGCCACGGACGACGCAACAATGTAGTAGGAGTAAAGCTATACGCACTACGGCGTGCACTTTGACCGGAAATGGCTATACGCACTATGGGGAGAGGATATTTAATTTGGGTCACCCTTTTCGGCTGGCGCATGTATCACTGTAGCGGGGAAATTTTTCCGCTAGATTTAGCGGGGAAATTTTTCCGCTAGATTTAGCGGGGAAATTTTTCCGCCAGATTTAGCGGGGGTTTTTCCGCTAGATCTAGTGGGGAATTTTTTCCGCTACATTTAGAGGGGCATTTTTCCGCTAGATTTAGCGGGGAAATCTTTCCGCCAGATTTAGCGGGGAGTTTTTTCCGCTAGATTTAGCGGGGAAGTTTTTCCGCTAAATTTAGCGGGGAAATTTTTTCTGCTAAGTTTAGCGGGGAAAGTTTTCCGCTAGATTTAGCGGGGAAAATTTTCCGCTAGATTTAGCGGGAAACTTTTCCGCTAGATTTAGCGGAGGAATCTTTTCCGCTAGATTTAGCGGGGAAAACGTTCCGCTAGATCTAGCGGGTAAGTTTTTCCGCTAGATTTAGCGGGGAAATTTTTCCGCTAGATTTAGCGGGGAAATTTTTCTGCCAGATTTAGCGGGGAAGTTTGTCCGCTAGATTTAGCGGGGAAGTTTTTCCGCTAAATTTAGCGGGAAATTTTTTTCCGCTAAAAGCGGGGAAATTTTTCCGCTAGATTTAGCGGGGAAAATTTTCCGCTAGATTTAGCGGGGAAATTTTTCCGCTAGATTTCGTGGGGAAATTTTTTCCGCTAGATTTAGCGGGAAAATTTTTCGCTAGATCTAGCGGGGAAGTTTTTCCGCTAGATTTAGCGGGGAAATTTTTCCGCTAGATTTAGCGGGGAAATTTACCCATAATGCACCGCACGGTTACGCCGACGCCGTCGGCGTCGGCATCATACGCTGCGGGCCCTGGTTTAGTCCTCGGTGGGTCAACTTTTTTTTTCTAGAACATTTTGTTCGTAGCATTTGGCAATATTTACGACATTTTTTTTAGAGCGCAGCTCTTAGGCGCCCGTTCCCGGCATGAGCGGCGTCGGCGTCGCCGTCGGCGTCAGCGTAACCGCGCGGTGCATTATGGGTAAATTTCCCCGCTAGATTTAGCCGGGAAATTTTTTCCGCTAGATTTAGCGGGGAAAATTTTCCGCTATATCTAGCGGGGAAGTTTTTCCCCTAGATTTAGCGGGGAAATTTTTCCGCTAGATTTAGCGGGGAAATTTACCCACAATGCACCGCGCGGTTACGCCGACGGCGACGGTGACGCCGCTCAAGCCGGGAACGGGCGCCTAAGAGCTGCGCTCTAAAAATAAATGTCGTAAATATCGCCAAATGCTACGAACAAAATGTTCTAAAAAAAAAAAGTTGACCCACCGAGGACTAAACCAGGGCCCGCAGCGTATGAAGCGAACACCTTACCACTATGCTATGCAACCGCTTCGGAAACTTGTAACTATTCGTTTTATACGAGTTTCGCGTACTGCGTAGAGCAATTTCCGGTCGAGGCACACGACGTAGTGCGTATAGCTCTACTCATCTAGTAGAAGCCAATTACTACTATGCCACTGCACGGCAACCCGCTACTGAATTGGAAGTTCACGCGCTACGTACGTAGAGCCGGGGGATCACAACCATGACGGGTGCAGCTCAGAAATTTAAACCACTCCGAGATTGAGAAAAACAGTACGGGCGACACAGTCACATACCTATGAGCATGTTTACCCTGTCGATCCTCGGTCTCAGTGTTCAATGGTTCAATACGATCAAATACACAACTAGCAATATCGTTTTAAATAATCTCTACAATACAATGCGGCAAAAACAATATCCTTACCTTATTTCGACAAACACTCACGACAAACCGAACGGGTCGTTCGTTGTGGTTGATGCCAAGCCAGGCTCAGCTGTTGAGAACCAGTGTTGCTGCTCGCGCCGACAAAATTTGCATTCCACCAATTTACGCGAATCGCACAACCGATGTGAACTTGGAAGTTCTTAAAGGATCACGAAAGCTAAGGAAGAACATAATTTATCGTGTTTCTGTAGTTATCTAAGTTACTAATATCACTTACGACTGCCTGCACGTGAACATGAGATTCGAAAATGACCACACCCCGTCATCACCTGAAGAAACGTGGTCATTCCGCAGCGATGTAGGGTCGTCACCCTGGGGTAGTCAAAGTTTCCAAAACGCCATTTTTACTCCCCAAGGTAGTCATTTTTTCTCAGGGTGTAGGTACTGTTGCAAAACAAAAGCGTGAAACAAATTTCATTTTCACGCGCGTTCGTCAACGCCTTATTTTGGTTCTTTACTTCGAATCTTTTATAGGAAGAAGGTGAGCTGCTGCGTGGCTGCGCGCAGACTTAGATTCCCAGCATTCTCCTTGATCCTTGGGTAGCTTAGCAAAAAGTCTATCCAGCATACACCGCGAGACCGCAAATTTGCCGCCGGCGTTGATCATAGCTACAAAGCTGTCTAGTGTAGCGAACAGCAGCGAGAAATTTAATAAAAGCCAGCACCAGAAACGTTGCAAGCAGGTGCCAGCTCTAAAACATTCAAATAATAAACCTCCACGTGCTACCTTGAAAATCATTGTCTCTGTCGTAATATTTGCATGTATTACCTCTGGCCGGTAGCAGTAGTTAACCAGGCCACCCGATTAGTCATCGTACCGGTCAAGCTAGCGGCACGCTAAAGACACAATCAGCAGCTGGCTAACCGTCACCCAGTCTTGTATATCGGTGCTAAAACTACTGTGTTCTGGCAGGATCGACGATGACAAGCGGGTCCACGAGTGTACAAGTAGGAGAAAAACGTGGATGTTGCCGGCTTCCCGGCTATACAGATGTCTCACGTTAACTTCTGTCCGCCAGTAGTCCTAACCAAAATCATTTTTCCAAACACCAAGTAGTATGTCACGGTTGCGCTCTAAACAAATGGGTGTCACCTTACACCCTATTGTCCTATATAATTCACCCCAAAACTTCAGTTCCACTTACAGCGCACTAAAGTCGAACAGACGGCCCCAAATTCTACGAGGAGCTTGATAACAGTTCGATATAATTTATTAAATAGCTAAGGTACGTTTCAAAGGCCACACAAAGAAAACACTGAGGTTTTGCAGTAGGGCCAAGAAAACCCCGATTACTTGTTTTGTAGTCGGTAACCCGTACATTAGCTATTTTAAAAGGTTGTGCCACACGGATATCAAACCGCTCGTGAAAGTTGGTACCATCAGGTCGACGTCAGTGCGCTGTACATTGAACTGAAGTTTTGGGGTGTATTACATGGGACAAAGGGTGTAAGAATACACCCTTCTTTTCGAGAGTGTGGGGAAAACTAAAATCAGTTCACGAAAGAGAACAACAAATATACTCAAGACAGGCGCAGAGACGTATTCATTTTTCTCGGTGCTTTCCACAAGCAGCTGGAGCGAGCGTTGCCTCCCGAATGGTGAAATGATTTTTACACCTAGGCTTTCTGTGCTATATTTCTGTCGTGCCAATGGGCGGATGATTACCAAAGTCTTAAAAAAGCAGTGCTGAGGCACGCAACACAGCCATTCGCAAGGCTCCAACGTCTTACGTGTAAGTTAGTATCAAAGTCCTTTCGCTCCTCCTCAAATATAAGCACTGTAGAGCTACATCAATAATCGCTGCATCATGCAACAACAGGCGCACGATATAAGACCGCTTACTAATAATCTACAAAATAAAGAACTATTCTGGCCTTTTTTTTTTTCATAGAAAGAAACTGTACATTGCGGAAAGCTGAAACTCCGCGAAAAGGTGACGCCAGTGGATAGGATCTGACAGTTCGAGAACTTGAACCCACCTGAAACAAAAACATAAGACAGAAAAACAAAACGTTTCCGTAAGCCGGCGCCCTCCTGGACCGCATATTTGTCAAACCGAAACATGACACTCTCGCCGGGTGACGGTGGCGTGCATTTTTCTGAGAGAGAGAGAGAGAGAGAGTAATAATATGTGTTCGTTCATATCAGAGGGTATCATCTTGAAAGTAGAGGAGCCCCTAGTCCAGGACCCCTGAGGCTAGCGCTGCGCTCCTGGCACGCGCAATCAGCTGTCGCTGGTCCGCTGGGTTAGAGCTGGATAGCGCGGCATCCCACTGCTCAACGGTTAAATACCCGTTACCAAGATTAACATTATTGCTTTTTGCTGAGAAGACTTGTTGTTCTCTTTTCTTCTTGAAATAAACGTTACACTCGCTCACATTGCCAATTCTAGGTTTGATGATACTTAGGCCTAGGTGGACGCAGGAAAAAGGGAGGGGGGGGGGGGGGGGGGGTTAAGGCGGTAGCAGGATCCTGAGCGATGAAATCGATGGCCCCGGTAGAAAGGACGAGAAAGACAGCGACAGAAGAATAGATAACGAAAGCAGAGGAAAGTCTAGCCCTGTTTATTTTGCCTCGACGAATTCAAATTGCTCGAGCGTTTGTCAAATTTGTTTGCTTAAATATAATGCGCTATTCGGATGTTTGCTTGGAATGTAACCTGAGAAGAAACTAGACACAGGCTTTAAAGGTGGTCTTTTGGTGCTTCCTTGTGCAACGCGTCACCAGCAATATGGGCCCACCTATAGACGTGTCGATTCACCGCGGTTCCGAAGCGGGCCGAATGCATGAGACCTTTCCCTCTAGAATATTAAATTAACTTTAACAGTAAATAACAGATAATCAAGTTTTTTTTGTTGTTGTTTTTTTTTTTTTTTTTGCTTTTGGTTAGGTAACGTCTAATTCTCAAATTTTTACAATCGATGCTCCGTTCACCCTTAAGCTGAGACTGCAGCCAATGCCATAAGCACGAGAGCTCGAGGTTGCGTCTTTGAAGCGTTCGCTACATTTCATGCCAAATTCAATGGAAAAATTCCCCGCTAAATTTAGCGGGGAAATTTCCCGCTAAAGTTAGTGGGGAAATGATTTCGCTAAATTTAGCGTGGAAACTTTTCCGCTAATATAGCATAGAAATTTCGCAACGCGCGGTTACGCTGACGGCGACACCGACGCCGACGCTGGCGCCGCTCTAGCCGAAAACGAGCGCCTACGAGCCGCACTCGAAAAATTTGAAGCATTAAACGACTACTTTGATTATGATTGTTGATGACTGGAACTTAAAAACAGGCCCTAACTGACACCTGAATTATTTCAAAACTCCCCAGGGTGTTTTGGGGAATTAAGCGATCACATAGCAGGCGGTAGGTGAATAGACAGCGCTGAAACATATTTATTACACCCATTCTTGTGAAGGTCAATGATGTCGGTGTCGCAATTTTTAGGCACTGACAGTTCAGCTCAACACCACGCTACAAAAAACGCTTTCGGGTACTCCCGGAGCTAGCTCAAATTTACACTAGATATAGGAATTGCAAGGAAGAAAGAACCGGACAGAAACACTTCATATGGTCACGTACATCCCGAACATATATCAGCGATCTGACTTTCCTCGGTTAGGGCTGTGTGCTTTGTTGGCGAATGCAGAACCTTTTGTGAATCTGAAGGGTGGACAATACTCCTCGTGTTAGGCTTTCTAATTACAGTCACTGGCTGATGTCGTCCCGTGGTAATTTCCGGCCCATCGAACGCGCTAGCACTTTGAAGAGTCGCATTTCCGGCGACGCCGCGCCACCCACGAACGAAGATGAACAATTAAGATGGCGAAGTGTTCCCCGTGTTGGCCCTACCGTCAGCACGGTGTGACAGGGTGTTGGGACAAAAGTCGGCAACACGGTTGCCGGTCGACAACACGGTTGCCGGTCGACAAAACCATGTTGCCCGGATCTTGTTGTTGACGTGATGTAACAGAGTCACCGGAAACACGTTTTCCCCGTGTTTCAGGATTGAGTTGTCCAACTGTTTCCTCGTTGTGACAGTGCCTTTACAGATTGTAATAAATGATGAACAGGCCAAATTTTGCTAATGCCTTCTTGCCTTCAAGCCCTGAAATGCAACGTGATACGGCTTCCTGCGAACAGATTAAACTGTGCTATGTCGGCTTGCATCGCAAGATATATAATCGCCACTCCTCCCCTAGATCGTTCAGTTCGATTCGCCTCTTCGTCTGTTCAACAAAATAATTTTTTTCTCCGTGCTGCCACGCGCAGAGTGAGCGTCGCTCGGCGAAACTTGTTTCCGGCTTGTAATATATTTTCTTGATGTAGTTTATTCTTAAACGAAAATGCGAATGTGAACATCAACTTACAGACACTAAAAGGTTAAAAAAGTAAGGTAAATAATACTTGGTACTAATGTGGCACCTTAATAATCGTTGAACCATAACTGAGCAAGATCACAATTTAAATCGTACTAAAAAAGGTGTGTCGTTCGGAAAGCTCGCAGCGCGTGACCATATGCGTGTAAAATATGTAAGCAATTTTATTCAACGGAAAAACGCACCGAACTAGTTAAACGTCTTAAAATCACGTATTCTAGACCACCGCCGGAAAATGTGCATAACCTTCCAGATGAGCTAAGCGCGAGTTTAAAAACCATGGTGCCTACCGATTTTTAAACAGGTACGAACTATTTGGCAAATTCTTTGGGAAAGTTCACGGGAAAACAGAGCGGAAGATGATAAAGTATTTCTGATGTTCGACAAACTTTATATAAACGGAAGTCAACAAGAAATATGCCAGCGCACTCTTTCTAGACGTTTCAAATGCAATTGCTTATATTAGTCATATAGTACTTAAAAGAGAATTTAAGACTACGGTTTACGGTTTCCGGGGGTGCTTTTTTGTTCTCTTAAATATTTCTTAGCGAAACGAACACAGCACGTTTCAGTTGGTAAAACCGGCAGTGTCAGCACAAATTGTAAAGCTCGAGTGCCTCAGGGGTCTGTTTTATCGGCACTATTGCTTAATCTTTACGTAAATGACATATCCAGGACTTTTTCCGGCTGCGATATTTATCAGTACGCCATTGATACGTTGTTAGTTTCTCGGCATATTAATTTTTGTACTGCGATTTCTTTACTGCAAGCCAATGCTACTCGGGTAATAGACTGGTTTGAGGCGAATTGTATTAAAATTAGCATTGATAAAACAAAACTAATGTGCTTCAGGAGACCCTTTAAGCGCAAATGTCCAGACATTCTTTTTGTGTTGCACTCATTGAAATTTACGTGCTACATGTGCACCTATTCAATTCGTCCCTTCCAACAAGTATTTAGGATTTCTTTTTGGCAGTGTTCTGTCGTGGAATTCGCATTTAAGTTATGGTGCCAATCGACAACGAAGTGTATCATGTAGGTTGTATTCTGCAAACAAAGTTATATTTTCTTTTCAAAAGATGACAGTAAATGATTTGGCCTACGAGTTGCTACGGTACGGTATGACTATTTATGCAAACTGTTTTATGCTGTGGAAATATAAAATCGACATGATTCTAAAGAGTATTTTGAGAGGTGCGGTGAACACGTCTACATCTATGCCGAGGGATGAATTATTTCCATCCCTGTTCCTGCCGCGTTTCCTAGCTCTCTATATTATATGTGTAATTGGTAAGCATATTTGGCAAATTTCTGTTAAAACACCTCGTGTTGTAGAATGTGTTTTGAGACGGTGAACATATCATAATCCCAGCGTGTATACAAAATATAGAAAACGACTGCGCTCATTTTTTGTACCCGAACTCTTTAACGGCTTACCGGACAACCTTACCGGGTGTTTGGGTTAACCACGAAGCGTGAATTAAAAAAAAACAACTATAAGAGCAATATGATACAGTTATACTTCCGTTTTCCAAATTACTTACATGGAATGTTATTCCCCATCGGCTTTATGTCGTTTATTTGTCCCTAACCTTAAATGATCTGCAGATAGTCCCACCATGCTGACTTTTAATCCTGGTTTCCCTTTTGGCCTGTGTCCAATATTATTATTATAAAGGAACTTTATTTCCCATTTCCATACATAAATGAAGGAAACAAGAGAAAAAAGCTGTGAGAACAACTTCACGGAGCCCCTTGCTCCCAGAAGCCAAAACAAGGCAACAGCGAAAAACACCAAGAAAATCGGCATAACAAAGTAGATTAAAAAAATCAAACAGGTCTCAAAAATCGATTCATTCGTTTTCGCCCCACATTATTCGAGTTCGTAATTTCTGAATTGCGATAGGAATAATATCAATGTCATTTTTATAAGCTTGTTCACTATAGTAGGAATTGTGTATTTGAGTGATTGCATTGAATAGTTGTTATGACGCAGTGGCACAGTCCAATGTTGTACATGTTGTAAACAGGAAGTATACTATTTTTATGAACATATCCTGGGTTCTAAAGTCGTAAGAAACATTCTCAATAAGACGCACACATATTTTTTTGTTTTTGCAATACGAGTTTTTTTTTTATTTGTGCGGGTGGTTGAGCCCCAAACTAGACAACAACGCAGGAACATTATCAGAAACACGTGCTAATCTCTAGTTATCGACAGAGTTATTGTTTCTGGCATGATGGTATTTGGTTCAGTTATGTATGTGCTTTATTTTAAATGATTATTATGCTCGAGTTTGTATCTACATCCTGACTGGTGTGTGTGTGTTTCTTTTATTTTATATTGTTATTTTGCGTGATATATTTCAATGACTAGTTTGATGTTTCATTACGCCGCTGCCGGGTCCAGCCCCACAAGCCGCAATTGTCTTTTGACGAACCCGCATTTGTATGTATTGTATTTACATTTGTGCAATAAAATTTCTATTATAATTATTATTATTGCTATTAATGTTATAATTATTATGGCGATAGTTGTTATTGTTATGGTTGCTATTATTATTAATAATATTATTATTATTTATGTGATTTTAATGTTCCAGGCATCAACTGGACGCAGTTTAAAGGGGTACGGGAACAAAATTGAAATATTCAGATTTCGTTCGGAAATGAGTCGAGCATGACGTATAATAACCGTAAATGATAATCGCGCGTTTGTATTTTGAACGATTGGCCACATTTTTCGTTCCAAACGGTGCACTCGAGCAAGCGCTCGAAGAGAAGCGAACGGAGAGCGCGATGCGTCATGGGATATCCGGCGCAAACAAAAACAGAAAGAAAAGATTTCCCGCGTTCGTGGAGTAGCAAGGCAGGCGTGGTTATGAGCTTTGCCCTTGGTGGCGTTGTCAGCGTTGTGATGGTGTCAATAGCGTCAGCGCGTTACAACCGAGCCGCTCGAAGTGCCCGTGGGGTGACGAGCGTGTGGCTGGCCCAAGGAACACGTAGCTTCCACAACACTGTCAGGTTAGGGCTGAACGAGGTGGGGAAAGCAACTTTTGTTCGAGTTTTGAGCGACGTGCTAATCTTCTAGGGGGAGAATGGCTATGTCCGGTTGCACGAACGAGGGTCCGAGAAAGAGGGGAGTCCTTCCTTTCCGTCTTCTTGAACCGTTTGGTATAATGCGCGACTTGTGAGTTGAGGAGGAAACTAAGAAGGAAAATGTCGAAGTACCAAAGAGCGGCGCTGCTCCGAAGGAAACTGCTACGTCACGACTACGTAGGAGTTTCCACAACGTTGCTAGACTACCTCCCAAATAGGCTCTGCATGCATCCACCAGTGTTATCAGTGCGAGGTTATCAGTCGATTCTTAAAAAGCGAGGAATTGCTTGTTGACGCTCTCTTCGGTAACCACCGATATGCCCAAGCGTATCCATTCCGGAGCGGAATAAATTCACCACCCTGTCTGGGCAGGACCTATCGCAAAGAGCTATCTATGGTTAAGCGGCTGCCCAGTGTCGAACGGGCGACATGGGGCGACACTGCGGCGACACGAAAACACCCTGAGTGACGGCGCTCACAGCGCGCCACCGGCGAAACGCGGAAGTCCCAGACGCGCTGCGCGAAAGTCGAGCACATTTTAGCAGGACCCGCACTCTCGAACCCCGGGCGCATTTTCATTAGTTCTCAGGGGCCCACCAGGTGGAGCAGCCTGTCTCGATGGCCACGCGTTCCGGAGTTGGGTTTCATTCCGTGCCGATTGTACACTAGATCACGTCCCGGGAAAAATATCGGATCGACTATAGTTTTAGATCACCATGAAAGTGATGCGGAATGGGTGCCCGAGTTATTTGCAGATCACTTTAGCTCAGCCTACAAAGACAGCACCCTCTGCTCCACCGCCACATTGCCCCACTTGAATGAATTCGGTGTCCCTTTAAGTCACATTAATGTCGATCAGAAATGTGTAGAACTAGGTATTAAAAAATTGAAAGCTAGGTATTAAAAAATTGAACGCCACGCTATCTGCAGGGCATGATGGTGTACCATCTGCTATTCTCAAAACGTTTCATGATATACTCACACCTACACTATATATGCGCAATATTTAAAAACTCCTTAAGGCCAGGAGTATTCCCCGAAATGTGGAAGATTGCCGTGGTCGTTCCGGTTCTTAAGTCGGGAAAGAAAGGTGATGTTCTCAACTATAGACCGATTTCCCTTCTCTCCTCCTTTTCCAAACTCTTTGAAACAGTCATTCATCAATTCTTGTCTTTCAAATTTCAAAACTTAACTTTCCCTAATCAGCATGGATTTATAACCGGCAAATCAACGACTACAAACCTTGTAAGTTTTAGGTCTACCGCTTCCCAGGTAGTCTGCAACAGAGCTCATCTAGACGTGGTCTACTTGACCTAAGCAAGGCATTGGACGTTAATTGTTAATCATACGAACCTTCTATCGAAGCTTTCCGCCTACGGGGTTTGTGGCACAGCATACGACTGCGTTCAGAGCTATTTGCCAAACAGGAAAGCGTACGTTTGAGTCAACAATATTAACTCTTCAATGTACGGGGCACGTTCTGGCGTTCCTCAAGGATCCATCCTAGGACCGCTCCTGTTCACAATTTTTGTAAACCACGTCTCTGGTGCCTATGTCTAATTCGTCGTTCCTGCAATACGCTGATGACATTAAAACTTACAAAAGAAATAGTTACTTTAGATGGTTGCGCTAGGCTTCAAGAAGATGCATCTTCTTTCTTTAGGTGGTGCTCAGCCAGTCATCTTCTCTTAAACCGCCCTAAAACCAAAGTTATGTCATTTACTTGGAAGGCACAGAATACATTTCTCGCATATAGTATTCATAGTGAACCCCTGTCCCGGGCATGTGCGATGAAAGATCTGGGAGTAATGTTCGATCCTAGCCTGCGATTTTCTAGTCACGTAACTAGGCTCATTAACTCGTATCTGCGCACGCTGTGTGTCGCCTCGCTTAACGAAGTACTTCAAGCATCCTACTACGTTTCTCACGTTGTACCTCTCGTTATGCATGCCCTAGGAAATCGAACGAGTTTAGAAAAAGTTATTTCCATCTTGAAACATCGCTACCTTATGAAGGATGTTTATTGTTCAACTTATGACGCAACGTTAAAGCGTATTGACTTGTCGAACCTGCACCGGCGTCGGCAGAAGGCGGACCAATTGTTTCTTTAGACGTTGCATGGGTCGATTAATTCGCCAAGCCTCTTGTCTGAAGTGTGCCATAGGGTTCCACGTGTGCATACTTGGAATCAATCATCTTTTTATATTAAAAAAAAGTCTTTTAAGCCCAAATATTAGACTGGCCTGAGTGCTATAACCAGTACTCTGAGAAACTCGATAATTTTTAACTCGTGCTACAGGGCTTTTGTTATTTCTATTGAAGACCTGTCCGGCGGGTGAATACTGATTATGGCTCACTTTAAGATTGATTTCTGAGAGCACAGACATTGTTGGGTCTTTGCTTGTGCTACTGCTTCGTGTATTTTTCGCTTTGAGTGCCTCTCAAACTTGTTTTTACATTACTGCGAATTCTTTTCATTGTACACAAGACCTAGAAATTGTATTTTGTTATCATTCAGATCAGTGTTTTTCGTGTATGGTTATATTCAGTTACCGTGCAGTGCATTGCTCTTCTGTATTTGTGTGTTTTATGTATTCATTTTCATCCAGTGTGCCAGTACCAAGACCGCAAGGTTGTTCCTGGGGATTATAATAAACATTGATTGGTTGATTGATTGATTATTATTATTATTCTGCGCACGCTGGGTGTTGCCTCTTGCTTAAAGAAGGACTTCAAGCATCCTTAAGCGTTTCTCACGTTATACCGCTAGTTATGAATGGCCCACTTAGAACGTGACTCAGTTGTGTCTCTAAATATCTTGAAAACTACCTCTTTAGAAATCGAAATCGAAATCGAACTTTAAACATCGCTGCGTTATGAAGGATGTTCTTTGTTCGACTTATGACGCAACGTTAGAGCGTGTTGACTTGCCAAGCCTGCACCGGCGTCGGCAGAAGACAGACCTATTGTTTCTTGTTTAAAACGTTGCATGGTTCGACTAATTCACAAGCCTCTTGTTGAAAGTATGCCTTAGGGCTCCACGTGTGTCTACTCGGAATCAATCATTTTATATTTCAAACATTTTAGTCTTTAAAGCCCAATTATTAGCCTGACTGAGTGTAATATCCAGTACTCTGAGGAACTCAATATTTTTAACTCGTGCTACAGGGCATTTGTTATTCCTGTTGACAACATGTCCGGCGGGTGAATAGTTCACTTTAAGAATAATTTCAGAGAGCACAGACATCGTTGGGTCTGTGCTTTTGTTACTGCTTTATCTATTATTCGTTTTCAGTGCCTCTCAAACTGGTTTTTACATTACTGAAATTTCTCATCATTGTACACAAGACCCAGAAATTGTGCTTCGTTATCATTCAGCTCAGTGTATGTCGTACATGATTATATTCATTTACTGTATAGTGCAGGGGTCTCAAACCCGCGGCCCGCGGGCCGCATGCGACCCGCGACTCGCTGAGAAGCGGCCCGCAGGCAACCGGCTGCGAGTCCCAGTTTTTACGTCTCGAGCGCTAGAAATGACAAGTGTCATAGTAATCTCATCTTGTCGATTCATTTTCGCTCGAGAAGTAGCTCTGCAATTTTAACGTATGCACATATTTTAAGCTTTTCTGTGCTCATTCGCCTTTGTTTCGCTTTATTTCTGGCTTCTCAGCTTTTTGTAATATACAACGATTCCGCCACTACTCTGCAACCTCGAGCTATTCGTTGAACGATCCATGTCGACAGCGCAAACTCCCGTTTAGCAGGAGCAAGTGCCAAAGTTAAATATATGAGTTCGGGATTCTCGCCTCCAAAAAATGTCACAACTAAAAGACGAGTACTTGTTCAGAGCGTTATAATAAACATTATGAGGAATTTAACACTGCCAAATTAAATTATTGTTTTTTTAAAGACATGTTGGGCTGGGAACGACAGATTGCTTGCTCTCTCGTTCTATTAAAAATGCCAGCACGTTGGCGGGACAGTGTAATTTTAGTTTCTATTATCGCATCAGATCAGGACCCAAAGTAGTCAAATAAACGAATTAAATTTAAAGATATCCCTGGCAAAACTGAGTTTACGAAAAGCATAGGGCACGAGGTATCTTCTCATTAAAATCTTCTAACCCCCCCCCCCCCCCCCATATTACGTTACTCCTCGGCCTTCCCGGCGTGGTCTATCTGGCCCCCGCACTCAGATGAGTTTGAGACCACTGATATAGTGCATCGCTCTTTTGTATTTGTGTGTATTATATATTAATTTCCATCCAGTGCGCCAGTACCAAGACCGTAACGTTGTTCCTGCGCACTATAATAAACACTCATTGATTGATTTAATAATACTATTGTCGTAATCTTCGTCACCGAAGTGTGGCAGCAGAGAGACCGATAGTGAATTCCTGGAAACTAGAATCAACACTATGGGGATATATGTATATAAAAAGAGTTGTACAGCGTTTACCGACCTTTACGTATACAGCACCGCTGCTCAAAGGGAACCCAATGCACAGGGAAAACCTTTCTGCCCAACGTCCCATCCCGCGGTCGACGGTTACTGCCAAGAGCGCTTGCCGCGCGAGGGTACGGCAACTCTATGTAAAACGCGATTATCTCAATACTAACACTGTTCATTTGGAAACATGGTTCGACAATGTCACGTTGTGGCCGAGCGCGCCGCGGGCTCACGAAGCCCTTGATGACCGCCGACAGGAGAGTCATGAGAAACGCGCTCTCCTTATCATCGTCGGTGCTCGGACACACATGTGTATCGCTCGATCTGATCCCCAGTTGTTATTACCTTTTCGGTACTATAAAAAAATTCCTACGTACATGCCATTTCATTGTCATTCATGAGCTGTAACCTGCATTCCGGGCGGAGGTGCGATGCCCTTCCAAAATGTTTTTTCCATGGAAAGACCGATCCACAGGTAGTGCAAGTGCATTTCGCTTCAGAAGGTGTATGCAGAAAATGTGGACATATCTATCGACCACTAAGTTGCCGGTATTGGCAACAATAAATACAGTGCAAATCAATATGGTACGCCCGTTGTATCTACGATTTTTGCGAAAAGTCCAGGGCCCGCTTGCTACGAACAGCGTCTTAGCTGAGACTGGGTGAAAGAAAGCCTGCCAAGACTGGGGCGCGTGAGCGCTTGAGATTTGACTTGGGACGCCACATCGCTCGTGCGCTAGCTTGGGAAGTGTTTTCATTCACTTCGTTTTAGCTGAAACGCTACTTCCAGAAAGCCGGCCCTGAGTGCATGAAGCGAGGAGCGGGCTTTCTCTCATACGATGATGAAGACATATTAAAAGAATACGTGAACGACAGGCATATAATGATCGACGTCTTCTTCATCTTTTCAACGCAGTCCTTACATGGAATTGGAGCGAACGCGCTTCGACCATCCGCGCCGTGCTATGGACTTGTAATGAAAGGCTGTACATATGCATCGACAACAACCACCGATTTCAAGCTCTTGCCTGCTGCACGTGCTTGACGTTGGATGGCGTTGATTGTTGCGGTTTTTGTTCCTCAGGGTCGCTAAATTCGTCAAGCACAACTTTGTGCCCGAAGTTTGCGGAACGCGCTAATTGGACTCTCGCGACGCTGACGTCGCGCCGAGCGAGGTGTCAATCATTCGAACGCTCATTTCTTTGAGAGAGAGGCAGAATGTAGCAAAGTTCATCGAGGCGCGCGTGCGGCGCGTGAGGGGAGCGAGGAGCCCGCTGACTGAACGGCTTTGCCAATGACGTAGCGCCCGTTTGTCCCTACATCCCTACGCCAAGCTAAAATTAATGCTTTGCAGATTGTCCCTAGGCGACCTGCTGACGCTCAAAATCCCTCCGAAGTTTGTGGAGAAAAAAAACTTCGTTTGTCGAAGTTGTCGCTGACGTCAAAGTGACGTTTCCGAACTTTGCGAGAGCCGTGGTTTGAGCTCGAGAACTTCGCTTCGGATCGAGGCGAAGTTAAAGTTCGTCAACATGGCGGTGCCGTACGCTGCGGCCAAGCTTATGTTCCGCCACCGTCGGCGTCGCTACTGAGACAGCCGGGGACGCCTTTCAACTCCCCGACGACGACTTTCGGCGACAGTACCGGCTATCGAAGGCCGTTGTGCGTTGACTCTGCGACGAGCTTCGTTCGGCGCCCGGACTTCGAGGCGGCGCAAAATCGCGTCTACCATGACCGTGGAACAAGTTCTCTGCGCGCTCCGGTTCTTCGGAGCCGGTAGCTTTCAAGGCATGGTGGCGACTGACGAGCACCTGTCAGTCTCCCACATGACTGTGAGCCGGGCTGTCAGAGTTCTTGCGGCTGCTATCGTTTTTTTTTTTTTTTTTTTTTTTTTTTTTAATATTTGAAGTGCTACTAATAACCTGGTATTCCATTCAGAATTTGGGGAAACAAACAAGAACCGCGGTAATTCTTGGGTAGGGTCGAGTCTCCCGGCAGCCGGCAGAATTATTTCCCCGAAATTCTACTGGCAGTCGTCACTCATTGGCGGTCAAATCAGTTCATCGAACGACGTGTCATCGACGGATCGTTTCAACGGCACGCGATGTAATCACATGAAAGAGATTTTCTTCTGTTAGAGGTATATACACATTAAACATTTTCACACCTTTATACATGTAAGTGGGGTGTCCCATAACTAACACCCTAATAAGTGCAGCGATGGACCTTATAAAAGAAATGTAAACCTCACACCTTTAAAAATGTGTGATTTTTAAACACGTTTCTTAAAACGCGTAATAATGCACTACACCTTTTTATAAAGATGTAAAACTACAATACCCCTTCTCGTCAGGCACGTAGCAAGGGGGGGGGGGGGGGAAACAGAAGGCCCGCCCCCCCCCCCCCCCGAAACCTTCCATTTTGCTCGGGCCTCCTCTCCCCCCTCCCCCTCATAGAGCACTTTGTCATGGGCGCCCGCCCCCCCCCCCCCCCCCCCTTATACAAAATTCTGGCTACGTGCCTGTTTCTTGTCAAAGTGTAATTATCACAGTACCTTTCTTTTTTAGGGTGTACACTGTGGCCCGGGACCGAATAATATGACTGAACAAATAAATTACATAAACGAGTCGCCGAAACAGCACGTTGCTTCTTGGCGAGTGTCGAGGCGATTTCGGCCGAAAACCGGCTTCAATATTGGCCGGATGTACGGTTTTGCGCCTCGTCCCGACGTCCGGCAGGTATGGGTGTACCGATGCAAATAAACGATTTATGTCTAATAGCACTGGCACCACTGATTTCTTAGGAGGCTAGATCGCTGATAGAGGCCTGTATTGCTGGGGTCGAGCGGCACCACCGGCAGTCATCGCTTGATACGATCTAATGCATGCTATAGGAGAAACGGGAAAACTCAATTTTATTACGTTAGTTGGTTGCTCTCTACCATGAAACTTCTATCGTGTTTCCGCAAATAACAGTTAATATTGTGGGCAAGAATATTAAACGCGTTAGGATACTAATCTTGTTTAACTAAATGTTGTGTGGTTGAGGGTCGAGGGCGACTTTGTTGGGCGTTAACTGTGACGTGTTTAAAGAGACAAGGGCTACCGATAGTTATTGTGGAGTCATCCGTGATTTCGGAGTCATCAAAGCTCAGCAAACGATAAGTTAGAAGGCCTTTACTGGGGACATTCGCATTGTTTTAACCGCTGTACATAGTACTTCATGGTAAAAGCTTTTTCTTTGAACTGCTGTGAGGGCTTCCATGACAAACTGAAACTCGGAGCGTGCCGTTCAGTCGCTGAACGTGCCATTTATTTTGCAACCGAAGCAAGCGACGTCGGTAAAGTCAATGGTGCTCCGGCCGATCTTTTTTTTAATCAATGTTCAAACGCTTGACGAATGTCTATTTGATCTCCAAAAACCCGACATAATCATCGCAGCACGTCATAAAATGTTCGCCCTCGAGCACCACGTACAAACTTTTAATTTTTGCGTGTTTCTCCCTTAGACTTGCATGTATTGCCTCATGATGCAATACGCCAAAACAACAAGGGTGAAAACGAAGGGAGAACTAGACAGGATGCGGCGTATTGCCGGTCGTCAAGCGATGGCCGCCGGTGAGGCCAGTGACGGGCTCCCGATTCGCGATCCAGACTTGCACCGTGAGAGTTCTAATGCATGACACCCGCGGAGTGCTGCACGGAGAACAGGCCCCGAACGAACTTGCCGAATGCACCGAGTGCAGACTGATGCTGTCGTCATAAATGTTGTAGAAAAGTGCCCACCTCAAACCGAAACTAGCGCCTTTTTGTTCGACGTGATGGGTGGGAATGTGAGAGTGCAGTCGCTGCCATCGTTTATCTATAAATGTTGGTTGCTGCAACGTGAAACTTACATTTGCGAGGACTTCTAATTAAGCAACTCGGGTGTCAGAGATATCTACAGACGGCGTAAGTTTCCGAAACCAGCTGACTACAAAACAGCATACACTTGAGAAAAGTGATGGAACTGTACGCGCAAGAGTTTGCTTCGTTTTAAGCATAGTATTATGAGTGAACCACTGAAAGGATCCGGCTTAAATCTAGTTCTTCTGAACACCTAGCAATACGTTTTGTAAGACTCTTTATTTCCCTGGTGAGGGCATTGAGAACGAGAGCTTTCTCGAAACAAAATATGAAGGGGCAAGATAGCTGCCGTTCAAATATGACTTTGCTTGAGTCTCGGGCAAGGTCTCCATGTTTAGCCTTTTCGGACGCTGAGTAAATGCGTCACAGGTTTCTGCTGTGGGAGCTTTGTCGAAAAATGTTCCACTTTTCACCCATACACAAATGATGCTAGATCTCGCGGCCTCTGTGGTTGTCCTGACCCTTTCATTACACATTGCTAGGTTTCAGCGTCTGTACGGCTACAAAACGACTCAAATTTTGCAAATAAAACACGGACCGTCGATTCCTCCCTTCGTGAGATATCAGACGCCTAGAATTCAAGCTCGCGTTTGAGTTTGTGGCCCGCGTTCCGCGATTTCTAGCAGAAAACCAACTTTTTCTTTCAGTTCCGCTGTGCGAATGCCGCACCGTAGCAGACGAACTCTCGTCGTCTGCTCTCGCTTCGCCTGGGCGAGGCATGACGGGATTGTCGGCGCTAGAGAGCTCAAAAACAACGCACAGCGAACGGCGTGAACGCTCGCCTCCCCGCGCTGTCTCGTGCTCTCGTGCACCGCCTAGGGATCGTGGGGTTTTTTTTGTCAAAAGTTGCGAAGTTGAGCGCGCGCAGGGAGGAGGAAACTTTGCGGCGTTCTTTTGGTCACTCCCCCCGCTACGTCAAAAAGCAAAGAATGTTTTGCTCCACGAGTTTAGCTACCCAGGTGGGACTATGCTCCTTTTCATACTTTATATGCAACGCTTGTCAACGGGCCGGCGTGAGCGCGTGACTGCACCTAGTGTTTCAATCGCTCAATACCACGTGGTAATGTACCGCACGATGAAGACACGCTAGAGCCAGCAGCTTTGACAGGGTTGTACTGGTTGTGCACATAATGTAAAACCGAGTATTGGGCAGGAGATTGAACTATAGGGGGCGCTTTATTGAGCAGGTTCTCCCCACAGCCCTTTGTTTACCAACACAGCATAACGAAGAAATTGAACCTCGCCGAGCATGGTCTGGGCACGGGCGCTTCCCTCTGACCAGTGTTTTAGTCGCACGAGGAGCGGCCTTCGAATCGCCATCTTCGATTTCTCGGATCAAAAACGAACAAGAAAATACGGTTTGTTGTCCCTACAGAGAAAGCCCACCGCTAGAGGCATGAACGTTTGATATCCTTTCCAATAATGACTTGCATTAAAGGGACCCAGAAAAGGATTTTGAGATCGCCTAAATATGGCTATAAGTTACTCTGCTGGTTCTAAGCATCCTAGAAATCCATAACGCCATCAAAGATCGCAAAACGCCGAGGTCAGTTCCGGTGATGGGAGGAGCATTATGTCGGCTGCCAGGACGGCATGTGACCAATGAAAGCGCGACATTTCGTTTATATTGCAAACGGTGTTATTACAAAATGTGTGTGCTTTTGTAGATGATGCAAGCAAATAAGAGTAGTCAAACAATTTTAATTATTTTGCGGAAAGGGACCATGATACTGCAATAATCATATCAGAAGAAACCCACTGCTTTGTTTCTTCCTTTTTTTTTTTTTTTATTGCGGGAGTGATGTGTTTGGTCGTCAGGTCTCGAACGCGCGATCGTTGGGTTGAATCGTAGTCCGGGCTGTATGGGCAACCAGCCGTACGCATTCGAGATATCACTCCACGGTTACACCGGTCGGCGGAGTGAGGTTTCTTTGCTTGCTATTGGCTGATGGTAGTCCAAGTTTCGAAACATGCTCCTCCAATCGCAGGAGATTGCCTCGGTGTGTGGCAATCTTTATATTTTCTTTAACAGGGAAATGAGCCGCGTATCGACATGATTAACGAATTTCCAGGATGCTTAGAGCCAGCAGAGTGAGTTATTGCCATATGTTTGCGATTACAGAAACCACTTTAGGGCACCTTTAACGTCACATCAGATGCCATTTGATGGCCTTGCTGCTGAGCACGGACCTATGTGCAACATACATTTTGCATTATTGCTTTTATTTTTCTCGTCAAGAACAAGTAGGAATGACCACCATCATGGTGCGATGACGCCAAGTATACAGGGCTTAGAGACCATACAAGGCTAAATTTCTCGGACATACCGTGACAAAAGCTGCCTAAGGAAATATCAAGAATATAATTGATGTGCGTTCTATGATACCCAAGAAATTACAGTCATTGAGGATTCCAAGAATTTGTTAAGAAAAGAAGAAATTGAAAATTTTGTAAATGTACCCTATGCGGAGAGCAAGTCGTCTGCTTCTTGCGCAGGAGTTACGGTGACGTCAGAACGATGCTGGGCTCTGATTGGCTTTCATTCAAAGGAGAGTGAGTATACCTCAATGCTATAGACTCTACCATTGAGGTATACTCAGTATCCTTTGAATGAAAGTGCCTTAAAGTCTACCCACTGTTTTTTTTTTTTTTTTTTTTTTTTTTAAAGCGCAGTTTTTAGGTGCGTTTTTCCTGTTTGAGCGCCGTTGCCGTCGTCGTGGACGTAACCGTGCGCGTTGAATCATGGGTATAATGCAAGTAGCCGCGCATTGCATTATAGCAGAATTTCCCGCCAAATTTAAAGGCAAAGTTTTCGCTAAATTTCCCGACAAATTTAACGGCAAAGTTTTCGCTAAATTTAGCAGAACACTTTTCGCTAATTTTCCCGCTGAACTTTGTGAGAAAATTTCCCCGCTAAATTTAGCGGGGAAGTTTTCGCTAAATTTTGCGGGAAATTTAGTGAACATTTTCTCCTAAACGTGACTGGATGAGTAGAGGAGGAGGGGGGGGAGCGGCTACCCTCCCGTCCGTACCCTCCCCTCCTCCTCCTCAAGAGCTGCGCTCTAATTTCGCATTACAGAAACCTGTAAACATCTTTCATTTTTAGACCCCAGCTCTTAGCGCCCGTTTCTGGCATGAGCGGCATTGGCGTCGCCTTCGGTGTAACCGTGCGTTGCATTATGGAACGTTTCCCATATTGACGTCACACGTGATGTCATGAGGGTCACGAGTGACGTCACAGGGCGCCTAAATTTTTTGGAATGTTTTTTCTCTAAATTAAGCGAAGAACTATTTCCGCAAAATTTAGCGGGCAATTTTTCCACTAAATTTAGCGCGGAAATTTTCTCTCCATATTAATTGGGGAAATCTTCCGCAAAGCTTAGCAGGGAAATTTCCCCGCTAAATTTAGCGGTAGAATTTATTTGGAAATCGTCCCACAATTTCACAGTCGATTTCCCTCTCTACCTTCCCCTCTCCCTCCTCAAGAGCTGCGCTCTAATTCGGCATTACAGAGAATTGCAAACGTCTTTCATTTTTTCAATCAGCCAATACGAGCTCGGCGTCCTGACATAATGGCAACCCATGTGCTAGATGCAGACGAACTTGCGCTCCGCATAAGATTCAGTGCAAAGATATATATATATATAATGGCTCCGCCATTTTTTTGGCTTTCGGCGGGTTCCTGAAAATTTGGATTCTTTAATTCAGTGGATTAAGTACGGTTCATTCATCTGCACATATTCGTTCATATATACATATATATATATAGCGCCTTGAAATAAGAACTATAGGCATCCACATGTGTAATTACATTACTGATTTTGAGAGTTTTTGACTCCCATCTAAAATATTCCCGGGCAACATTGCGATGCTTGTAGCTGTTCAGTTGAAATTACCATTTTAGCGCATGCGCCGAGGCGCTAATGTATAAGAAATGCGAACGAACAAGAGAGAATGGATGTACGCGTGGCGGCCCCAACAGTAAGATGATCTCTGAAAAAAAAAAAACACGACATGCCAAGAATTATCCTCCCGCGTTCCACATTTATTCATGTGCCTTTAAGAGCGCTTCTCGAACTGTGGTCCGCAGACGACTAAGGGTCCTCGAGACCGTTCAGGACTTTGAACTGGCCAACCGAACCTGCCTTTTCACGGAAAAAGCAGACACGGTCTTCAGTACGCATGACAAGATCGATACAATCATCGAGGACCTCGATCTTTGAAGCAGACGGATGGAAAACAAGGTTTTAGACTCCCTTCCCCAGGTGAATAGTTTTGATCAGTACTCCGAACTGAAGCTGCCAAGAAAGTTTAGGACGGCGATTCAAGAGCAATTGACTCATTGAGAGCAAGATAAAAAAATGCGTCGCCATCGCCGTACCGAAACAGGCTACACAAATGATTAATTTCAAGAAAAAGCCGCTGGAAGACGACGCGCTGCTTGATCGTTTCAGCAGCTCAAGCTTGCAACAAGTGTTTTCGCAACGCCCCCTAATCAATTTGTGAGGGCGAGTGCTTTCGTTAAACCGTCACATGTGCGAGAAATCACTAAGCCTTTTGCTGCCATTTTCGATGATCTTCCTGTAAGGGGCTACCTTTTCTGCATTGGTTCACTTCAAATCAAAGTCACAAAACAGGATGATATTGAGGCAAACTTACGACTTCAATTTTTTTCCAGTGAGCTTGAGGTCAGCAACATGCTTACAACATAGAAAACTACTTTGTCCACAGAGCGTGTACTGCGAGTGCCAGTTCATATTAAGAACCTATAACGTAATATGGTGCCCCTCTCTGGCCCTTGATTCGCCAGCCCTTTTATGTGTACCTTCTCGTTATCAATATTCTACTCAGTGGAGGTCATTGAATGCCCTCTGAGTCGTGTATGGCCCCGGTATGGCCAAAAGATTGAGAACCGCTACCCTAAAACACTGTTTGGATACATTCTGAATTTTGAGCAATTGTGAGACAAATAGAAAATTTCGAATGACAGTGTGGTGTGTGCAGTGTGAAAACAATATTGGATTGGTGCGGTGCGGTGATCACCACAGCTTCTCGGTATGAAGAAACCAGGAGCTCGAATCATGGCTGCCACAATATTCCATTTCGATTACTTTGTAATCTTCATTTCATTTGAACAGTACGGTTTGGTTGTACGCCCACACAGAAGAAGCCTTGCCTGCAAGGCATTTCCTTCTGGTGAGCTGCTGCAAAGTAGCAGTTGCTAAACACCCTCAATTGAACAAGCTATAGATTTTAAAATAATAATTTTTAGCAACTGTAGATTGCTACACAAGCACACGTTCAGTTATGTTCCATCCTGGCGAGGTAGAAAAAGGTTTTTCTCTTCGATAATTTTGTTCGTAACTATACCGGCGGAGTTCTTTCGAACATCCGCTGCCAGATCATAATGATATCAAAAATCTTGAGTTCCTGGTATTGCTGTGATTACAATACAGCTAGAAATATAAGGAACTCCAAAATTTTGTACAACGGCGTGCGTGGCACGAGCACGATCGCATAGCTTAGAAGATACGTTCCTGACGTGAGTTCTTCAGCGCAACAAAAAAAAAGAAACTCAAGAAAAGAAACAGAAATATGGTTTTAAAAAAAATGTCTAACAAGTGCGATGGTTACAATGAGATCCGGGCAGAAGGAAAACGATTAAAATTTGAAGTTTAAAAATAACGGTGCGCATTGAAATTTTTAGCTGCTTAGATCAAATTATGAATTACATTAACTATACAATTTTGTACTACATGCTCGCATCACTACGCTAATAAAGGTTCTACATGGCTACCAACACACTTTCTGACGCTCTCGGTTTTGCGACGTTTCTGCACGCATCTCGGCTTATATATTTGTCTATACAGAAGAAAAACGACAGCATTTTATACGCCAAACAAGAAAAAAGACGGTTCTGTTCTCAGTAAGAACTCAAATAAGAAAACGTGACAC
Source organism: Ixodes scapularis (assembly GCF_016920785.2). Classification (NCBI taxonomy): domain Eukaryota; kingdom Metazoa; phylum Arthropoda; class Arachnida; order Ixodida; family Ixodidae; genus Ixodes; species Ixodes scapularis. The sequence goes on along the minus strand of NW_024609846.1, from coordinate 175,995,438 downwards.
CTTCATTCGTAACAAAGGCTGTTTAGCTAAGATAGCACGAAAGACACGTCCGCGATGACCCTGAGCAGACTGACAGAGCGAAACTCGGAGGAGCTGAGCCACGTGATGCGGCCGCCGACAAGTACGGACGCGAAGGAGGAACGCCGGAGTCGTGCGCAAACACTTATGCTCGCGGACGGCCGTGCATCGGCTCCCTGGTGGTTGAACTACTGCCTGTTCAAGATGGCGCCCGTGGGGTCGCAGCCTTAAGTCATGGAATGAGGACCCAGGCACTTCTCCGGCTACTGTCATCCACGCTGCGACCCGCATGGGGCGAACGCTGCACAGTCAGTGTGTGCAGACTGTTTCTTGTGTGAAGTATTATATGTGTGTGACTGAAGATTATGTGTTTTTCTTATTTGCAGTGGTAGCAGTTTTTTTTTAAGCAATGCCGTATTTTTTCGTCACCTCCCAACACATTCCGGCCACCACATCGAAACCAGAGTGCCCGTTACTTGAAAATTGTAATGGATTGCACGCGTCAAGTGTAGTAGATTACCGTTATGATATACTTTCGCTGATAAGTAACGGATTACATTACTGGTTACGTTACAAATTAATTTCACGTTACTTTTCCCGTCCACTTGTCAAGAAGATACTAGAAACAATGTTGATGTTTTCAAAAATGTTCTGCGAAACTACTTTCCATTTCTGATACGCCCCATTGGTAGTCCATGTAAAAATAAAATGCTCTATTTAAGAGAAGGAATATATAGGTGCACTATGTTCAACTCTAAGTTGACAAGGTGGCGAAAGCAGCAACCACAACCGCCATCCCGCTAGCTTACTTCAACCGGAAATGATCCTTGGAATTCTGCAGACAAAGCTGGTGGTCCGCATGCTCAGTAGCAGCGCCTACCTCCACTAGGAGACTGAGAAGACAACACTTACTCGGCGTTGTCCTGTTGGTCCTTGTTTTTCGCATATTTGTATGTGCCTTGCTCGCTTTTCATGTGGTTCTAGTGGCCGGTCATATAAAAAATCGTGTATTTTTCGGGGGCCAATTTCTTCAAGATGTTTTCTCTATGTTGAGCTTTCTATATTTATGCTGATGAATTACCTTCCCTAAAGCAAGGTTACATTACTAATTTCTGCCGCAAAAAGTAACGTGGCAATTACAAACTTACTTGAAAAAGTAACGGACAACAAGCAATCTGTGACTTGTAACGGATTATTTCACAAGTCTGGTCGAAACTCACGTCCACGTACGGGAGAGAGTGAGTTATAAGGTGCCGTCTTCCTTTCCTTAACGCACGCAAGTACGGGTCGCGGGGCCAAGCGCATAATTTATCTGCCGCATTCTTAATGATGCCTCGCGAGAGGAAGAAGCGGACCGAATAAGAGATAGCCGAACAGAAGCGGCGATGTGTTGAGTATGATCACGCTCGACGTGCTCAAAAAGACGCTGGAACGAAGAGAACGATGTCTGGCTAGGCACAGAAAAGTAAATCCTCCTAGAACACAAGCCCCTTCTCCTCAGCTGGAAAACGGCATGAAGAATCTTGTCTCCCCCTCTTAATAAAGGTAGTAAAAAAAAAATGATATCACATTTTTGACGTGGTCTGGAGTGAAGTAGCAAAACGACTTCATAGCCTGGTTTTATTTTTAATCTTGAGAGTTTCGGGACAAGGGATATTTTTAGAATAGCGTATACCGAAGGCTACCGTGCACGGGCGCGGTCTTGCGTGCACTATAAAGAGCATGCTTCGAATGTACAACGGAAGCTTCCGGCTGCGGTGCAACTCTGTACGGCAACAATATGATAGTTAAAACTGCCCACACTAAGTGAGACCGTATTCTGGAGATGCTCTTTGAATACAAATAGATTCGTTGTCTGAGCTTCGGTTTTGAGGGAACTTGCTTTTAGTATGAGTATGTTTACACCGCTGAGATTAATGAGACTTAGAGCGCAAACGCGAATCTTTGACAATGCAAATTTAATTTCACAGTTTCAATAACGGAAGGCCCCGTATGTTTTGTTTGCACAAGGGTTTGCAATCCAAATTTGGTTCTCGGATTCCATTTTAAATCCTCGGATAGTGAAATAAGATACTTGGTACGTGTAGACATAGCCCGCTTTGTGTAGATTTAATGTTTGTATAGTGAATGAATGGGACTTGGATCTAGTGTGGCTTGCGATAAGACTTCAATCGTAAAAATATATTCAATTTTTTTTTTTATCTTTTATTGATAATTCTTTATTTTTTCCTCGTACGTACGAAGCTCTTTCCACTAATTAACACATTATATGGTTTGAAAATATTTGTTTGGAGAGCTTACAATGGTACTTGATGAACCCTCGCGCAAATGGTTCCAGCAAGCAAGCGTCCCTGGTTCTGCAGAAAATCGTTACGTTGGATAGGATAGTATGTGGACCACAGTCAGCCTGCTAATATATAAGAAATGCAGTCTGCAGGCACAGTCTGAGCAGTGTTTCCTCCTTGTACGACCTTCCTGTCATGTTGGTCATAGAAAAACTGCCTTCAGAAATGCTCGAAACATAGAACAAGCCAGGCATGGCCCCAGGTAATTCTACCATCCTGTATGCTGCGAACAGTGTCTTTTCTGTGGTATAAGAGCAGCGTGAGCGCTGCTTACAGATAGAGCACTTTTCTTTTTCATTGTTTCATGTCGGGATCTGTCGCCACTTCTGCTTCGCCCGGCAGAAGTGGCGACAAAGACATTGCAGGAGGAACAGATCACTGTAGGAGGTTTCTATGGAGCATGGCTGACAAATTCCATGGACACTTCCAAGATATCCTCGCCGTTAGCAAAGGCCTTCGTCCAGTCAATGAAAAAGAGGGAGCGACAACTTCTTGACACGGATGTTTCTGTGGAGCAGTGTACATGGATCCCCGCTACCGCCCGCTTCTCCCCCCTGAGCAAAAGTAAAGTACCGGGCTACGTTGCATTTGACAAAGACTTGGAGGCGGATCATACCTCTGCAATGCGAGCAAGATTCTACCCTGTCTTCTGAAAACTGCGTCGGCTTCAGAAGATCCGGAAGACACATCGGAAGTGCTCCTCAAGGAAAGGAAAGTTGAGGCTGGCGTGCACATTAGCGGTACCAGTAGCCCACTTAATAGCTCTTGTCCTGTATACTTCTTCTTGTCTTTTTTGCGTTATTTTATGTTTTACTAAGGTAAACCACTTGATATGGAATTGCTCCTGGCAATGCTAGACAAGGAGCGGCGGCTTTGAAGGCACGCTAATGTGTTACAGTTTTGGAAGGAATGAGGAAAACGCCATTCGGAACTTTGCAGATTGGAGCAAGTAGCCCTGGGAGTGCCTGCTGCCCAGGTCAGCGTGCAGCGACCCTTTTCTGCACTGAAGCTAATTCTATCGTCTCAAAGGTGCCGTCTTTCCCCGGATATGCTTGACAAATGTTCTGCTTCTTTGGTCCGTTGCCTGACATTGAATTGCGCTTTCACCTACGTCCCGAAATGCCCCAGCACTAGCGCGTTCGATCCACAGAATAATGTTAGCCTTTGCCTTTTATATGTAACACTTGTATAAAACATGCATAGTTTATCTTTTGGGATAGAAGATAAACTATGCATGCAAACAAGCTGTCGTCAAATGTTTTTGTAGCATATGAGTACGAACCGGTTCGAACCGGTTCGAACCTTCATTTTTTCACTCCGGAGTTAAACCGGAGCTGAACCGCTTACCCGGAACCGGAACGAAAACCGGAACGAAAAACATTTCGGTTCGACACCCTGCTAAAAAGTGAGCTGCGAACGGTGACCGTCAAGCTTCGGAAGGGCAGCGTTCACAGTATTGGTGTGTTCGTGTCACAAGCTCACAACTCGCTGCTCGCCGTCTCGGTTTTAGTGTATTGCAAGCTGCAACACGTGATCAAACTGCTTTATGGTTATTGATAGAAAGTTTGTTACCGCAGGCTACCGTGGAGAACCGGAAGCTAGCACTGCGTCCTTGAAGCCCCATAAATGTCACATATACAACCTAAAACTTCAGTTCGCCGTGCAGCGTACTGACGTCAAACTGACGGCCCCAACTTTTACGAGAGGCTTGATCACGGTGCGATATAAAATATTAAAGAGCTAAAGTGAGCATCAAAAATTACAAAAAAAAAACAAAAAAAAAAGGTTTTGCAGTAGGGCCAAGAAAACCCCGATTACTTTACTTGTTTTTACAGTTGTTTACACTTTTTAGGCTATTTTAATTAGTTGTACAACTGGCTATCAAGCCACTCGTGGAAGTTCTTATCGTCGGTTGAACGTCAGTGCGCTGTACGTCCAACTGAACTTCTGGGGCGTCGCATGCTATGCTAAAACTGAGTATTAACATAATTGGCGTGTTTAGGGGTTTTCTTTATTGCTCTATCAAAAAAAATATTTTAATATACCGTACATTTTTGTACCGTGTTATTTGGAACCTAGCGGCCCCTCTCGGCCACAACTGCCCGTTCCAAGCTCTTGCCACGAACGGTTGGCTAACACAGACCCGCCTAAAATACTTCGAGCATTTCATCATTTGCTTTGTAATCACCTGAAAGCAAGTACAGTTATTGGTAGGTCTTTTTAAAGTGCTTGGAATAAATGGTCATGTGCCTTGTAACGGCCTTAAAACGTGAACCCATTCCCGATGTGTATTTCTCGAAATACCCGTTGCGCGACCAGTTTTCTCCTACTTATGGCAAAGAATAGACTTTTTCGTAGACCGTACAGTAGAGCTCTACATTATTAGTGGGAGCGTTTGCCGCGGTCACGTTGAGCATAGTTTGAGCTGCCGGCCGTGCACAAGACCAGAATTCCGCAGCGTGTGCGATATGCTAGAAGTCTCCAATAAAATCAGATATCCCGGTCCTTCGTGAACGCTGTTGCAAGGCGGAGCACAAGAATTCCTATTTTAACGCGCTCAATTTTTTCGCTAAAACGGCTTCACGCTTCAAGACCGACAGTCCCTGCACCCGTTTCCGCGCCGCCGCCGCCGCTGCCGTCCCCGGTCTTCTGGTTCTCCCTTCGTCCACGAGAGAGCGAGCGGCGGGCTGGAGCTGCGAATACTCTATTTCACCACTGGGGCACAGGGATGTGAACCTCACAGAGAGAAGTGAGAGGAAAGCCGCTCTGGTACTAGTTTCCAGCGATATAGGCTAATCTTCGAGCGGGGCTAAAGCGATGTCTGGGACAGGTCAGGGTTAACAGAGGACTTCCTTCTTCCCTTGTTCTTCAACTATTATGGTTACGCTCTCGCCCCTCTATCGATGGTAATAACTGTCACTTGATTTGCCTCCATGGCTCTGATTGGCTCGAGGGAACCGCAGCATTTGCTCTTTGCCAAGCAGCAGTAAAACAAAATATAAATGGCCCCGATTGTCCTTACATCATGCTACTTGAATTTCACGCCACGTCCGTTACAGGGCTTCGGTGTGTATGAAATAAATAAGTGAGCCACTCTGCGAGCAGACATTGGCGATGGCTCCTCCGCGTAAAATCGGGGGCGACCGGTGGCCCAGTGGACTAGCGCACACAAGCGCCACTTAATGTCCTCCCTACGGGAGCACAGTAGCGCCATTGATTGATGTTCGGGTTCGCCGACAGTTCGCGCTTTATATTAGCTCAAGGCGATCACGTGGGCAAATTTTCCCGCGCTTTCGCAAAAGGGTCTAGTCTCCGCGGCGGGAGCATTGGCGTGGTAACGGCAGTCGTAGTTTTTGCGACATTTCGAGCGTTTCTAAAGAGGTATCCACACGAAGAACTCCACGGACAATTGTCGTGACGTCACAAACCCGGGAAACTCCGTCTTCGTCTCTAGCATCCACACGGACGACGGGGAGCCGCGAGGGATATCAGTGTTACCAGCCGTATTTGGCGGTCGCACCCTCGACAACAACGCTCGGAGGACGCTGAAGAGGGCGCGCGCCCCGTAGGCGACAGTAGGAGAAGGGAGGCGTAGATGAAGCGGCGCGGTATGCCGTTATGACAGCAGCGCTGCTCTACTTCGTTTCAGCTTCGGTCCGAGCGCGGCCGCTGTTACGAGCCGAAGGGCCAATCAAAGAGCGCAAAAAGCGCGGCGTCATGGCGTGCTCTCTGCTCTTGATAGGACTAGCCGGCGGAGGAGCGCGCACAGAGACACGGCGAATACCGGCTGGCCCTATCAATTGCAGAGAGCACGCCATGACGTTACGCTTTTTGTGCTGTTTGATTGGCCCTTCTGCTCATAACATTGGCCGCGCTCGGAGCGAAGCTGAAACCAAGTGTAGTAACGGACGACAATGACATTCTACCTAATAAAAGAAGGTTCTGGGTGAAGGGTTGTATGGAAAAGAAAGTACTTGGTGTGCAAAACCAGTCGTACGAAGTTCTTCTAGAAAGCGACTCCGTGGAGCATCGAAGACTACTTCGGGTGCGCTGCATGACGTCTTCGGTGTACTACTGGCCGGCGTGTGCCTATCAGCGTCGTCAATCACTCTTTCCCTTCTACCACCGCAGTACTACAGCGGTAGTGGAATAAAGTAATATAGTAAATGTAAAAAGAGGACACTAATGCCCAATTGCGGCCCAGATAGTGCGTTTAATGCCCTCCGCTGCGTGGCGCTTTCCTGTAATTTGGGTAAAATTAATTAGAACTCTTTCTCTGAGGAGTATTTATGTTTAAATTGTTATCCTTTATAATTATTTAAAGTACTTAAAATGACTAAATAGTTATAATCTGACACGTCACAAAAACCACGTGAGGAACGGCGCCTGCCATGGCCTGCCTGTCTGCCCGCCGTCGTTCGTCCGTATACCGTGCGTGCCGTCCGTCTGAGTTTTCTGCTGCGGCGTGTTCGGTCGACTTTGCATTAAACAAGGTGACGCATGACCGTCCGCATGCTTGCATGCTCGGCGTGAGTTTGTGGAGCTGAGCGGCTTGATATGGCTTCAGCTTCTCGCGCTGTTTCCGTCGGGCTGTCAGGGCCTAGATTTTTAAGCGGAAGGTAAGTCGTCTTGCTCATTTGTATTTCGCTTGTGTTGTAAAGCTTGCTTTTGAATTGCGGTGAGTCGGGGCTGCCGTCCGACGGCCCTCGGGCAGAGTTTGGTTCATGCATGTTCATATGCCGTCAGACATCTTTGGATTGCTGTTGAGGGGACTTGTGACGTCACAGATTGAACTTAATTCACTGACTAAAATTGAGTCGATATTCGCTCTCAGTGCGAAGAGTTCGGGGCAAGGAGCCCATTAAGTCATATTGATATTCTGATATGTATTCTGTCAATGGCGCATCACTGCCTTGATTTATCATATAAAGGGCAAAAGACGCGAACGTCGCTGGAGCGTGCTACATGCCTTGTGTGTGCCGCCATACGCGCTGCAGTTGAAGACGACAAACGCATGCAAAGAATTTCGGGGAAAAAATCTGCGAGACACGATATCGAATTTAGGTACTTAATAAAGTTCCCAAGCAGCATATATACCATATGGACATCCAAGGGACAGCCAGGATATCCATGAAACTTTAGGACACTACGAGGATGTACGAAGGACCATACGTTAGGGTCCTTCGTGAATAGCAAGCTGCTAGGGCTTGCTATTCAAACATGGTGCCCACTACATCGTTACATCACCGAATGGAGCTCGAAATTTAGGTATTTGGTTCGCTGGGATTATTGTATATCCAAGAAAGCAAAAGTCAAAATATCAATGGCCAATTTACGCAAAAAAGTAGAGATATATTAGTCTTACCCATTTTGGCCGTTCTATAATAAAATTCCTGTTTCTCTCTTAAGGGCGAAACTTCAGCGTTAGGTAAAAACAGTCAGATGTCACTTGAACACTTGGTTGGAGTGCTGTGAGATGGCACTTTAGACACTGCGTTCGAATTAACATGCATGAAGATTCCGTCAACTTCACAATATTTATTTCGTCCCTCTCTGTTAATATATGTCATGAGTTTATTGTCACATTCCGACATTCCACAAGCTAGATCATCTTGTGACTTTATTTAATTCTCCATCAGTTTATTTTTTGCCAGCCGCTATTGTGATACCTCCGGATGGACTAGAGTAACGCGCCAATGGCTAGGCCTAAGTAGATGTTAAACTCTCCCTCCCCGCTGGCCATGTCCTACGGAAATTGCTGCTGCGTGGTCTGATGCGCCAACAATGGGAAAACAAATACGTCAAATGTTAAGTTTTTACGGATTCCACGTGACGCAAGGTACGTGCAGGTTCTAAGACTGTCCTTACAGCATTTGATCGAAGCATAGCATGTTGAAATGAGAACTAGCAAGAACGATTTCTTCCATGGAACTTTGGTTTATGGACACCAATATCTTTCGTGATTTTAGGGTTACCTTGCCTCAGGACTAATTTGATTGCCTCCCCAGGTGGGTTTTGAATGCGTGGCCAGTGTTTGTTTAGCTGTATTGCCCTGCAGAGTAGCATGAAGAAGAAAAACAAACTGTTCGAAACGCGAACACTTTGCTGAGAGGTGCCATTAACGGCGGTGAAATACAAAACACAAGGCTCACATATTTGGAGTTTATTTTACCCTTACAGTATGTGTAACCTTAGTGGTAAATAGAATGTTCTGCGGGTCAAAAACAAGGTTACAGTATGTCAGCCCGTCTGAGCTCCTAGGAAAGGCAGCCAAGGAGCTCTATGCGGGGTATCACCAGTGTAGTTAACATTTCACAGCCAATGACTTTTTGGATCCTGGGGAGATGAGGCTCACCAAAACAGCTATCACTACGGTTTGGCCGCAAATTCTTAGGCCTTCTGCAACAGCTCAAGGTAACGTATTTTTTATTTGCAGTCTGTACGGAGTTTATATTATATTATGCTGATGAAAACGGCCAGCATCGTGTCAACGCTGCTTCCTGACAGTCTCGAAGGTATGGTCTGATTCAATTATTTTAGTATTATTTTTTACTTAAGTGTTTTATGTAATTTAGTTATTGCTTTTGTACATTATGCATGCAATGACCCTGCGCATACCTTTGCCGAGAACCAATATCCGGCCTAATTTATTGGATAATTGTTTTAAGGCACAACGTCCGCTGCATAGAATTATGGTCATTTGTGTCCTGAAATCAAAAACGGCAGTCCTACCAGTAGAGTATGACTTCTTACATGGCATCCTTGGTGTGTAAAAAACAATTGTGATGTAGTGAAAGATAAGGCAGGTCAACGCAGCCCCAGTTCATATCGAATTCGGCAAGAGGACTTTTTTGCCATCTGAGTCATCTTCCTGATACTCATGTTTACAGGGTGAGCTATAGCTCCTCATGCTGTTATGTTTTCATGCATTAGCATACCGGGCCGCAGCAATCTAAGATATTCCGAGATTCCTAAGTGTCTCTTCAAGACCCGCCGGATGCTTCGTTTTGCCATTGATTAATATTGCTCAACATTAATTTTCATCAAACAGGGATTTCAATGCCCGTTCAGAGTGGTGAATATTTTCTGTTTCTCTGAAATGTCACAGACCTAACTTATCATTCACCTGTAGCAGGGCTTCTCCGTCTCAAGCTTTAAACTGTAAAACATAAACAAGTTTTCATATCTAAAAACCAAAATTTTTAGGAAGAACCGGTGGCGACAACATGCTCCTGAGACGCTCCATTGGAGGGAAGCAGAACGTCGCATCCCACAGCAGCTCATGATGAGATTATTTATTTTAAATCAGTGGCTTCTATCTGACAAGGAAAAGTTTTCAGAAGACCGATGGTGGCACCAAGTCTTGGGGATGTTTCATTGGAGTGCAACGGAACGTTACCTTCGACAGCTGCTTATGGTGAGATAATTTCTTTTAAAAGAGTGGCTCATATCTGACAAGCAAACGTTTTTCAGAAGAAGCGATGGCGACAAGCCCCTGCGGCATTCTACTGGAGGGTACCAGCGCGTCACATTCCACAGCGGCTTGTGGTAAAATAAATGTCCTACACAAATCGGTTCTAGGCAAAGGGGAGGAAGTGGCCGAGTGGGCGAACCCGTCTCAGCTCTGAGCGTGGAGCGAAAGCTTGCGCTGGGAACCTCCTGGGTTCGATTCCCAACCACCCCCGCCCGTTTCGATCTGAATGAGTTTCGTACCGGCACGGGTTCGTGTAATCACTACTGCGTGATGCACGTTAAAAATCCCAGGTTAGCGGTTGTACTGCACTGGCTAAATATCTCATCTACAGCTAAGAGACCGATAACCCGTCGTGGCGTATCTCCATCAAGGCTGTATAAACATACAAAGCAAACCAATTTTTTTTTTTGGAGGGGGGGGGGGGGGGGGGATTTATGCAAACATTCGCATTTAACAGAGACACATTTTCCAGAGCAAATAGGGATGTCGAGCTCTCCTGGCCAGCTTTTTTAACCAAAGCACTCCTTTTTCGTCTGTTGGTCATTCTGAATCATCTGGAACCTGTGAGTATAACTTGACTTCTCTAGATAGTTAAGCATTGCAAAATTATGTTAAGAACCTCTGCATTTTCAGACTTAGGAAGTAATCCGTTACAAGTAACGGATTACTTGTAATTTGTTACTTTTTCAAGTAATTTTGTAATTGTTAAGTTAATTTCTTTCGGAAGTAATTTGTAATGTAATTTCGTTACAAAATATTGGTAACGAATTACCTTAATTACCCTCAGCAAAAAGAGGCCGAATTTGAAACGAACTTGAAATATATTAAATATGAATATTCATTTTGTATTCATTCTGTATTATTTTGTCCTCATTCGAAATACGTGCGCAAGGTAAACAAAATATATTATAAATTTTAATCAGAAAAGTTTTTAGATATACCAAAAATATAAATCCTTCCCCGTCAAGGTGCCATTTGTGCACTAAAAACTAGCTACACATTTTTTGGGGGATTTTGGTACTAAATGTGTCCATGCGGTATTTGAAGGCACTGCTAAATACATCCACAAATACACATTAGGAACGAGCACAAACAGAAACACCATGATGCACTGAACACCTGAAATACAGTCCCGTTGACTGCTCTGGAGCCTTATATAGCCCTCATATTGAAGGTAATCATTTGACCGGTGACCAGCTCTGCACGTATTAAGTTTCCAAGTATTTGATATTCTCCTTGGGAGTCTCTCAAAGGGGAAACAGTGTTTCGAAGTTCGTGGACGATATCTCTTACTAAAAAAATTAATACTACTAATAATAATTCGGCGCAGTTGCTAAAACATCCACAAAAACGGCTCCTAGAAGAAATGTTATTACTTCTCTGCATAGCATCACCCAGGATGAAGCGATTCAAGCTAGTTTCTTCATTTTAAAATAGTTATTTTGCTTTTCTTTACTAGTTGACTATTTAATATGGACATTAATTTTACTATATTAAAGTCACTACTTACATTACGTACTATGGCGGTATACACATTCAGTGAACTAACATTGTGCTAACACAATTCTAAGCCAAACATATCTGCTCACAGCTAGCACTTGCTGAAGCTTTCCAGCATCAGCAAGTGTTGTGGTTGTAGTTCCCAAACCCCGTTTGTGATTGGTGTGCAAGAAACTCATAATGTGGGTTCTTGATAGAAAAAAGGAAACAACATAAACTGGGCTGATTTATCAGTGCGATGCTGCGCAACTCAATAGACAAACTAACCAAATGTTGTATTTAGGCACTTGGTTTGCTCCACATCTGCTTGAAGTGAACTTCTGATAGGCGAGATTTTCAATACTTCGGTAGTTTAACTCAGACTACCAGAGTGTCGCAGTCAAAAGATAGAGTATAACACAACAGTATTTACGATTTCCGGGTATTTTAAGAGTATTCTGCACACATTTTGGATCGCTGCATTTTTATTAGGGTTGGAGTATATTTTGCATGAAATAAATAAATATTTTACAAAATATATGTGAAAGGTATTTTGGGCCTACTAATTCAGTATTTACATATTTCAGGACGCATGAAGGGAACTTCAAATGTAGTTTAAATAAAGCTATTTTAAAAAGATTTTCAGAAATATACTTTAGTACTAAGTAAAAAAAAGAAGTGTATATTTTCGGTCTATTTATTGTGTACTTACAATTATGAACTGTACTTCAGATACACTCAAATTAGAATCTGGTATATTTGAAACGTCTTAGTTTTCGCTAAGTGTGTCGAACAATGGAAACATAGAGGATGAAAAGGCTGACCTCCTCAAGAAATTGCCAATATTTTCTCGCCATGAAAGTTCAATTGCAGACAATGTCGAATGTCTTCCAATTGTAACGGCGCCGTGCATTACCCTCTTTAGGGTTCACACAGGTCGGAGGAAATCACGACACTGATCGCAGGGTTAACTTTTATGCATTTCTTCGAATTAATAAAACACTAATCAGGCTTTGATGATACGAGGCTCACATGTCCTGCCGTGCATCTCTTGGGGGCTTGCGGTGCTCGCAGGGGTACCGCAGCAGGCCCGGCTCCTAGGCGATGTCCTTCTTCCGTCTCTGACTCGACCTATTGCGTCGTCTCGCCTCTCGTGGTGTCCCCTCTCCAGCGGCCTTGCGTCCTGGGAGTCTGTCCCCAAACTCCGCACTTTCTCGGCGTCCCGCCTGTCGGTGTTCTTCCCCCGTACGGCGAGCTGCTTTTTCTCGGGCTTCCCTCGACGTGACCCCCGCCAACAACTGTCTCTCCCTTCAGCGGTTCATCCTCCCCCTCTCCCCTATTTCACCAAGTCGACGTCACCACCATCTCCAAACCCCCAGTCTGCCAATGGGTCCGTCCCGTCTGCAAGAGTGTCTGGACCTGCACCTGCAAGCCGTTACGAGACCGAGGAGAAACTGGACATCCGAAACAACTAACTCGGCCAGCACTCGGTCGCTGGCGGTGTGACCCCTCCCCAACTCGACGAGGTGGGCGTGGCGAGCTGGAATGCCGTGTTCGGAAGTCTCCCAAATAAAGTCAGGACGAGACACAGAACATCACACAATTGATAACTTCCCGCCACTAGAGGATATTTTTGAGCTGGCATCAGACATCAGGTCTAACATTATTGATGAGTCGTCCACTTACTATGTTGGGGGCTATTTGATCAAGCTTTCCCTTGAACAGAGAACCTACATCTGTGGCTATTCTCAGCTGCTAAGGGATGAGTCTGACAACTTGACCAGGCCTCACCAGTACTTACTTAGGCTTAAAGCATACCACGTGCCTGGAAAACTCTTCGGGAACCTAGTAGTACCATCACAGGCTGCCTTTAATTTCATTCAGCAACTAGAAAATCACTCTCTTGCGATAATGAAGAGTGTGCCGCATGTTCGATGAGGTGTGCTGCCTTGTAACACACACTATCAGGGCTGGGTGGTTTTAACCTTTGCTCAGAGGAGTGCCACAAAAGGTTTTCAAAAATGTTTTGCAGAATCCGCTTGTGTTGGCATGTTCGATTTCTTAACCGGAACTTGGACAATGTTCCGTTGCACTTTTCAGTTGCTGCTAAGCATCTATCCATGTTTAACACTTAATAGCTTAGTAGTGTATGAAAAACAAAAAAGGCTTATTAATCGGGCGGTGCAGCTTGCACTCCAAACATTTGTTTCCTATATTTCCAGCAAATGTGTATCCCCAAAATTGGAAAATCTCATTTGTATGAGAAATTCCTGTGTCCAATAAACACGTATCAATCATAGAGGATATCTAAGAACATATAAGAACCATATAGTTGCTATATAAGAACTATTTAAGATATATAAGAACATATAAGAAACTTGTGAGAAATTGTTATAAGTTCTTATATGTCCTTATACTGGGTGATTCACAGAAGGTGGACAAATTCGATATTGCGAAAACTACCTGCCGCAATAAAAAAAGGCTGGTGTCGTTTTGGTCCTGTGCTAGGGGCCTATTTAGGAAAATTATTAAAGTCCAGGATAACTAGATTGTTCATTATTTTGGCGTAATTAACTTTTTTTTAAATTGTGTTCGAGGGCATGGTTTCAATTAGAAAATTGCTCAGCATAATCCAAAAACACTAAATCAACAAATAGCAGAACGATCAAAGGCACGCGCAGCATTTTACGGCTTTATGAAAAGCCCACAAATTCGACGAGTTTTTAAGTTTCGGTTTGCAATCGGAGCGCATCTCAGCCCCGACCGCACCGCACTCCGTGGAGAAATAGTGCAACCTACCTCGGCTGCGCTGTCCTCGCGCACCGCTGCAGAGGCTGGTTACACTATTTCTCCACAGGGTGCGGGGCCGAGTTGCGCTCCGATTGCAAACCGAAACTTAAAAACTTGTCGAGCTTGTGGGGTTTTTCAGAAACCCGTAATATGCTGTGCGTGCCTTCTATCGTTGTGCAAATTGTTGATTTAGTGTTTTTCGGTGATCCTCAGCAAGATTCTAATTAAAGCCACGCACTTAAACACAATATTAAAAGAAATTAACTACGGGAAAATAATTAACAGCTTAATTATCTTGAACTTTAATCAATTTCCTAAATAGGCCCCTGGGTTAGGACTAAAACGAGACAAGCCTTTTTTCGGTGTGATGCGTAGTTTTCGCAATATCAAATTTGTCCACCTTTCGTGAAACAACTTGTATATCTTATATAGTTCTTATATAATTCTTATATATCTTTGATGATTCATATGTGTCTTTTGACACAAGAAATTTCTCATACAAATGGCTTTTTCACTAGGGACGGCCCCTTTACAAAAATACTTATCCACTATCTACAGAATGTCTACATAAATAGTGCATAGAGGCTATAGATATATTGAAGAAAATGTATCCAATTTTGATTCCACTGTCTATAGTTTTTTTACTGTTTTTTTCTGAAGCCATACTTCTTTCTTGAACAGATGTATTTGGGGGAAAGTTTAGGGACGTCGAAACTTGTCAGATTCAGTTGTCCGATTGTTTGGTAATGGCTCGTCCGTAGTGAGTTTCAGGCTATGCCCAATTCGTGTTGTATATTAGCCGGAAATTGGGAATTTGTACTATCCGGTGCATGCCTCGCCCCCTTCATATATTCTCATGACTGGTAATGATAGCGATGTCTTATTTATTTCTTCACCTACTTCCCATTCCCGAGTCGGCGTGTAGGTGAATGGATCATTCAGGATGTTCTCTGTGGAAAGCTTTTGTTAACTTGGTTCCGCTAAAAAATGTATTAAGAAGTGTAAAATATGCCTAACTCATTCATATTCATTTATTTTTGTGAGTGTCTGTTTCTTATTTATTTCTTCACCTACTTCCCATTCCCGAGTCGGCGCGAAGGTGAATGGATAATTCAGTATGTTCTCTGTGGAAAGCTTTTGTTCACTTGGTTCCGCTAAAAATGCATTACGAAGTGTACGATATGCCGACCTCATTCATATTCATTTATTTTTGTGAGTGTCTGTTTCTTAAAAAAACACACAGAACTTCTGAAGTAAATTATGTATATATAAATATGGTCCAATAAAATGTTTTTGAGCCACTTACCGCTGTTGACCCCAAAATTCTCCACCGTCCAAGAGTCATGTGGTGATTGTGTAACCAATGTTTTAGAGTAGAAGAAAAAAGGAAGAAATACACCTTTTGTTTTGTTGAATAAGTTGAAATTTTGTTTGACACATTTTGCGAAAAATCTATCCTAAAAATTAAAATAAAACTGCGTCAACATTAAAAAACAAGAAGAAAACAGCGGTTCGGGAGCCCAGGGGCTTCCGAGAGGATGGCGAGGAGGGAGGCGAGGAGAAAGGAGAGGGAGAAAAAGAAGAAGGGTGCCGGAGAACCGGAGCAGAAATGTCCAAACCGAAACCGAAACTTAATTGACCGGAACCGAAACCAGATTATACTCAGTAAAACATATAAAATAGCGCAACAGAAACAAGGACAAGAAGTAAACAGGACAGGCGCTATTCTTGTCCTTGTTTCTGTTGCGCTATTTTATATGTTTTACTAAGATGAACCAACTAGCCCAACAACGTACCTTACTAGATTATACTCAATGCCGTCTGCTAGGAGCGCTAGCAGTAACTGATCTATCTGGGCCGCTAGGGCCTATGCCAGTGTCCGCTCTTTACCTTGTGTAAAGAGCGGACACTCTATGAGCAGTGGCGCAGGCGATTCCGAAAGCGCGAAAAAAACGCGGTTGCCCCCGTGGCCAGATGAGGCAAAAGAGTATCGCTAAAAGCAGACTAAGTCCTAGACTGTCATGACTGAAGATAATATAACGTCTCCCCTACGTTTCCCTTTTCTTCTGGAAAATGTGCCGGGTTCCTTGCATAACACTGTATTGCACTGTTTGGCACACTTTTGTGGGTTTTTTTTTTTTCGTAATGTTATTGATTTATGTGTTCCTTTTGCTATTATGGTTGATAGAAGTGGAGGGGCTCGTGCCCCTTTTTTGTCTCCCCTTTCTGGCTGATATTGTGGATCTGCATATTAACCTTTGAGCTTGCGTTTTTGCGTAAAGTATTACGTCATATTTTACGCAAATACACTACCTCCCCCCCCCCCCCCCCCTTTTTCTGCTATAATGCATCTGGCGCTGCGGGGTAAGCTGAAATAAATAAATAAATAAACACCCCCAAATTTTTTTCACGTAAGGTTCCGATCGCGGGGTTTCACAAGGCTCACATAGATAGACACAGCGTCATCGCGAGGTCATCATGAGGTCATCACAGGTTTACTGCAAGATGCGAATGACACGTTAGGGTACGATGAGATGTCCCAGCTGTCGCTGCGACTGTAGTGTAAATACCCACGAAACTAGTTTGTTTTCTTGCATTTTTTTATATAAATTATATTTTTTGTTTGCATCCACCGTTTCGAAATTTCGAGCCCTTTCTTTCCTTACGTCACAGCCCTCTACAGCGGAGTCGCAAAGGAGGAGAGGGCTGGGGCTTAATATTTCATTCACACTTCTTGCCCACAATGTTCCGCTATGTCGATAGACCAGCATGGGCATTATTTTGATTTACCGGATTCAGTTTTGTGTGTAGGCCCCCACACGAAGGGAAAATAAAATTTGAAGGGAGTGACGGCAAACGCTATGGTCTCTGTGCCGTCAGATCTTAAGCATAAACCAAAGCCATTTTTGACTGACCCTTTTTCAAAGCGATAAGCAATTTTTCTCTAGATCCCAGTCGCTGAATTTCTCTTTTATGATTCGTGCTTTCATAGAGATGACGACGCAAGAAGCTATTTGCAATTTTGTTTTCCTCACTCGAAATATAAAAATATTTACCCCCGCCCTCCACACTTGCCCCTAATAAAAATAAAAAGAAGCTAACTCCTTTACTGTCACTATGTATATATTTACGTTGCCTTTTCACATACTAGAGTTTCTGCTGGTAAGTGGAAAACCGCTGCACTAAAAACAAAAAATAAGTATTTTAGCCGAGGAGGCGCACTTAGTAAAGCCCTCCCATGATGCGTCGAGCTTGGAGTCGCAGTTTCGAAGATTCAAAACGTAAAGATCGCAATAGCAGGGTAGGATATACGAACAGTATGATGGAGAGCAGTGCTTGGCAGCAGGTGATGCCCCCTCAAAACCCAATAAAGCTCGTTTTGAGTACTTTCGACTAGGGGGGATAAAAGAAGATATTCGTCATTTGTTTTGTTTTTTCTCCTAGCAGCCTTGAATGACCAGCGTTCAAGGATTCGCTAAATATAAATATAAACGCGAATAAATAAAAAAGTAAAAGTTCACGTTAGAAAAGCATTTCAACAAAGTGCTAAAAATGGTTCTAGCTCTCGTAGCATGGCGAAACTGGCAAGAAAGATTTGTTGCGCATTTGGGATTCTTGTTCTCGTTTTCAGTGCAAAAGAAAAAAAAAATACACGAAAACGACTATGGGTCGCAAATATAAATTATCGAGAGTACAGTCGGTTTATTTTATTGAAATAGCAATAAACAGCATAGAATAGCAGACTAACATAAAGCAAATCTGAGCAGCAATGCGGCACAGGCAATTCACTATTTCCTTAAGAGCGTCTTTATCTTTTTACATTAAAATTAAAACTAAATGTTGGGCTAGATGTATAATTATCTTCAATACAAAGCTGCGAAGAACAAGGACAGTAGTCACAGAACAAAGAAACGGTCAGGACAAGTGATTGTCATGTTCGTAGCTTTGTTCCGTCCTTGTTTTTCGCGCTTTTGTATTTAAGATGTTTTTGCAAGCTGTGTATTTTTTTTTTTGTCCTGATTGTCACTAAAAAGTATGATGGGATACAAAAGAAGTTTCCACTTTCTTATGTTGCTGGTTTTTTTTTTTTTTTTTATTTGCAGAGTAGACACACAGTTATTGAGTGCGTTAGAGGGTCTTGCTGGACCCATTTTGAGCCTAACTACATAGTATGTGTAAACCTACTGTATGATAATTCTGACACTGAGAATTTCATAAGGGGTGTGCGAATACGTGTTCCAATCAAATAACACTACGTCATTTATAACCTTTACAATAGAAGGAGATGCCACGACAACTGCTTTTCTTGGCAGTGTTAAAGCTAGGGATGACCCTGCGCTTTTAGAATCGAACCGGTATTCGCGCACCTCGGAATTTTAATATATTATCATGATACGTTTTCATTGTAATTTTGACAGTACCGGATAGAGCCAGTCACATCCCATAGCTTATTTAAATAAAAAAATATTGAAATAAATCAAACATTTTTGATAAAAGAATAGCTTTACGGCGACAGAACCCCTCAAGTACCCGTACGGGCAGAGACAGTGTACAAACGCTTCTTGCATCTAAGCAACTACTTACCTGTCGACACTGTTCGTAGGGAACAAAAGCGACTCTTGAGGACGATCGTCTACACTGTGGTGTCGACACAGGATATCATCATTACTCTAAAGTATACGACAACAAAATAAACAATTACTCAAAAACCAAATGAGCTAAACCTCAGCGCACAATTAAAGGAGCCCGGAGCGATGTCCTCAGACGCCTAACGACATTAAGCGCTGGACATACGAAAACGCACACACAAACACACGCACCGCATTAGGCGCATCGACGTACTTACGGACGCACGCCGTGAACCGGCCAGCGTTCACGGACGGGTAGGGGTGTTGTTTTGACCGATATCGCCTAGCAACGGGCGGGCGTCTCTACGGTCGCCGTCGGCCCGGGAGGCGTGCAGGCCGTGCTTCAGCCCAGATAGAGTTTCTTGCTGCTGCGTTCGTCCCAGCCGGAATCTGAACCTCGCGTCGTCCTCGCGGATCTCGTGCACTTTTGTCTGGGCTTTGTGGCAGAGGCCACCGTGCTATGTAGCCAAGGATATACTCGTCAGGAGACGGAAGTTAGGAAAACGAGCGCGACGCAAGTCTGAGCCGTCCCCCTTGTCCAGGAGAGTCATGAATTGACGACCTGCGCAAAGGTAAGCTTCTTTTCTTCTTTTTTTTTTTTTGTTATTTTTCGTGATTTATGGGATTGTATCCCGATTAGAATCTGTTAAGTTGGTATAAAGTTGTTTAAGTTTTATCGGTCTTGGCGCGTCCTCATTCTGAAACGAATTTTCGGAGTTTACTTTCCCGCAACAGACGGACACAATAGACAATCAGTCACGGCGAAGAATGGAAGGATCTCTACGAATGACGAAATTCAGAATACGATTAGGTGTATCTGAACAATGCAGTTTGCAAAGGAGCAACGACCATGAAGTGTTCTTATTCTTCGTCATTCGCTACTCTAATTATATTTTTCGTCGTGATTGCCTATTTTCGTTTCATGCAAAAAAAAAAAAAAAAAAAAACCTACAAAGTTTTTTTTGTTTTTTTTTCTGTAGAGTGTTGTTGGTGCGCAGAAACAAAAACAAATTGCATAAGTCAAACGATTTTGACGTTTCGGAACTCGGATATGTCAATTTTGATGTAATCGCGGGGGATCATTTTCTACTGTGAGGCTTTGGTTATTTTACTGCTCTACCATTTGTGCCATATACAAAAAGTATTGGACCATTTTTTGTGAAGTCCGAATGATTGATACCGCTTTAAATAATGCCTATACTTATGTGATGAAGTTATAACTTCATTTTTAGAAAGGCGACACGTGAAAGGTCCGATTGAGTGCGGGACCGTGGCACTTGCGGCGAGAAAGTAACCAATTTATTCATCTATTTATTTGTATATCAACGTACATTTAGTTACGATATATATCTAGGTTGCACCTTATGCAGTGTGAAAGCCTTTTCTTGCGACATGTTTGACAGAAATATATAAAGTTTCGCTAAACCATGCAAATATCGCATCTGCTGCAGCGTCACCCAATCAAAAGTTTTAACGGAGCCCTCGGCTACGTTTCCTTGCTACATTACGTTATTTGCAATCTCCACAAGGGTCATAAAACTGACTGGGAAAGTCTGGGTCTTCTATACTTTGTTTCAGCTTCGGTCCGAGCGCGGTCGATGTTATGAGCCAAAGGACCAATCAAACAGCGCAAAAGCGCAGCGTCATGGCGTGCTCTCTGCGCTATAGGACTAGCCGGCGGAGGAGCACGCACGGAGAGGCGGCGAATACCGGCTGGTCCTATCAACTGCAGAGAGCACGCCGTGACGTTGTGCCTCTTTCGCTGTTTGATTGGCCCTTCGTCTCATAACATTGGCCGCGCTCGGACCGAAGCTGAAACGAAGTATAGATGACAGTCAGAGCCGGAAAGCGGTTGCGGCTATTTGTCCTGCAGCTGGTTTCACTCTAACCGACTAGCTGACAGGGCAGGGAACGCCAAGCGCGAGCTATAGACCTTCGCAAAAGTTGCCTTCTGGGCGCTGCCATCTTTCTCTGCTGGGCTGTGGAACTCCTTCTAAGCCTGCGCTGTAGCTCTGCTATGCGGTGTATAAAACCCTGTGCATGCGTTCACAGCTCAGTGACTCAGCATTTTTTCACCCGTGCGATAAGCGATGCAAAGGTCTATACTTAATTTCACTTTTAGCGCGACCGCCGCCGACTCCACGCTTCGATTCAGCCAATCAAGCTGCCCCAAAAGTGCATTGTCACGATGCCCATCACCTTGGTGCGGTACAAAGAGGGGGAGACTTTCACTTAATTTACACAACTGCTATCCAGGCCTATTTTGTGACTGAGGTCTGATTATATAGTTCGTTCTACCTTAAGTCGAGAGACGCAACCAACAAAAATTCCAAACTTTTTTATTTATATATATAAACATATAAATATGTGTGTTAGTTTAAGTTCGAGAATAAACGAAACTGAGCTTCAGGAAAATTAGAACGCGAAAGATTTAGAAATGATGAAAATGATGATTGGCGACTGTTCCCTTTGGAACGGGCGGTCCCAATGTTTGGGACCTAGCCTGTGGGGATTACACGACCCCTATTCTTCACCCACGTCCATCAATGTTATAATCTCTTCTTGGTAGTTTCCACCGCTCCTTTCCTCCACTTCCTTTTGGCCTTCGGCGTAGTGTCAGCGCCTCGGTTAGAGTTGCCTCCGCTCGCAGGGCTGCTTCCTGAGCAGGCTCAAAAGCACAGCGTCTGCGCCAGTGCGCACTCCCGGGTCACCTGCTGGCAATCCGCTAATTGAGCCCTTTGCGATCCGGCGAAAAGCAGTGCGATGTGTTGAAACTAGTTAAAACGTTCATCTGCTGCGCCGTATACACAACACGCTGATAATTCTATCGTCCGATCGAAGCGTCGCCGGTACACGCGCGTTTGTAGCGCTCCTGCACGAGCCTCGAAGAGCAGACGGCTGCCCATGCTTTTATCCTTAAGAAGAGACTCTGGAGAAATGTTCTGCTTCCATGGATGGTAGACGTACAGCATTGATTTCGAATGAGCTGTCTTTCCCCACCAAAGTGCCTCTTCTACTTTCGCCCTGGTCCCATTTATCACTCTACCAGTTTTCTTATCGGGTGTGGCGATCATAGGGGCTGCGAAGAAGCCGTGCTTTTTTCCAGCTGTACCGCGGCTTCCCCTAAAAAGCCAGTGTTCCTGTCATGGTAGTGTAGACAAAAAGCATTTGGCCCACCGGCGGCGGTCCATGAGGCGTAGGCGACAGTCATAGATGATCTTGCTGGTCGCCTCCCTGGCCTCGAGGGACGACCATTCAAAATCTCCCTAAACTGCTTCGTTTGCAATCAACCCGTGACATCCCAAGGCCTACCGCCACACTTCTCCTTGCCGCATTCCAGGGGCCCTAAGCTGGACGCTTGGCAAAAACGACGGCGAGAAATTTGGCGGCCGCAATTGGCCAATGCCACACTTGACCTTGGCGCCGGCCAATCATAGCCGCCGAATTTCTCGCCGAATTTCTCGCCGACCTTTCCGCCAAGTGTCCAGATTAGGGCCCCAGGACTTCGCGCAGTGCGCCAGGGACGCAAGAACCGCGCTTTAGCGAAGGTTAGTCCAGGCACCACCACTGTCTTCCAAAGTTCATGAGTGACCAGGAATCGACTGCGGCTACAGAAATTTCGCATGTAGATAATATTTGTCCCTCGCATGGCTGCTTGTCGGAAGTGTGCGTGATGTTTGGTCAGGTACACTCGCTTATTGGTGACTGTGATTTCCAGGTGTTTGTATGATTTTCGCAATGGTACACTTTTCCAGTCTAGCACCACGTTGCTCAGTGCCGCCTCTCCAGGCCCGTAAAAGTGTATTATTACCAGTTTTCTGGTGCTGAACTTGGTGTTCAGCGTGGACGCCTCATTCTCGCATATCCATAGTAATCTCTAGAGATCCTCCACCAATCCCACGATCAATACAATGCTACCAGCATAAATGAGGCCCGGCAGGCATCCACTTCACCTCTGATCTTTCTACCATGTGTGTCAATAAAACTTCTCGCTTTGACTAGAGCAGTTCCTCCAATCCAGACAAACATGCTAAAGTGCAACATGATAGAATGCGTGCAAATCTCGATTGGATTAGATTTTTTCGCACATTTGGCCGATGTTTACAAACTGTCCAATACGTTCCAGCTGCTTATACGTTTTCCAACTTTTAAGAACTATTAGTGACTACCTTAAAATATCTTTAGCTTTTATGGTAATTTTTTTAGAAAATCGTGCACTTGCAACCTCATACGATTTTGCCTCAATTTCAGATTGTCGTGGAAACTGAATCGATAAGAACTATGCCATATGTAGCTTCAAACATGCGCTATTTGATGCTATATGGCTTGCGTAAGTTAGTTTTTTTTTTTTTTTTTAATTAGTTATATATTGCTTCAAACTTGCCAAAAATCTCAAATGTTTCATTTTTGAGTTTAAATTAAAAACAAACATTTAAAAAAAATGTAAAAATATTCCTGTGTCGAACTCGGAGCAAAAAAAAGAAAAAGAACAAACATAAAAAATAGGTTTCTTTAGTTGGTTGTTTTAAAATTACAACAAAGGACGTCAACCGATATTTATGTCCGATAAATGTTAATAGGTTTCTTTAGTTGGTTGTTTTAAAATTACAACAAAGGACGTCAACCGATATTTATGTCCGATAAATGTTAACGCCATGAACAACTCATGGCGTTAACATTTATCGGACATAAATATCGGTTGACGTCCTTTGTTGTAATTTCAAAACAACCAACTAAAGAAACCTATTTTTTATGTTTGTTCTTTTTTTGCTCCGAGTTTGTAAAGGATTGTAAATTTTAAAAGGCCCTAAAAGTAAAAAAGAATTTTTTTTTAACAGTCTGGTTGGGACAAGCGTGGTAGAATAATAATTTTACGCGATAAAAAATAATTTTAGAGCAATATTGACGGCGCGAGCCGCGATTTAGTCGGTAGTCACATCCTTTCCACTTATTTTTTTCGGCATTTCGGGCGCGTGGAGGAGAGGTGGATCGGCTTCGCCTACACGTTCAGGAAGAAAGAGCCTAATACCCTATTCGCATGGGCTGCCTAAAGGACATGTAGCATAGGTTCCTTAGCTAAAGGTACCTGTATCAAAAGACGTTCGGGATCACACGGCAAATAAATGGAGGGTTTGGGGTTGATGTTAATTACACTGGGGACAGCCCGGTTAAACCGAGGAGCGAACGAGCAATATATAATTTTTCGTCTCAAAAGGTTTGAGACTTGATCAGAAGTGGAATGTGTCGTTTTAAAAAATTAATAGTTGTTCTATTGATATTATTTCATGGCGCAAGTGAAACATTACCTTTTTTTTTAGCATGTCTCGCTGGTGTGGCCAAATAGCCCGCCGTGTTATCTAATTCAAATCGAAGGGAGGTACGCAGCCGAGGTACACAAGGTGCGAAACTTGATCGAAAACTCTCCGTGTTTCCTCGAGTTGGCTCTTCTACTTTGCGTCTGCCTCCAGGTCGACCGAGGCAGATCGTCTCGTACACTCCGGCGTTCCTCCTTTGTCAACGGAGTTCGCCGATGTCCTCCCAGAGACGAATTAGCGACCATGTTTCCGCCTCGGACCAGTGAACTCGAGGGCCTTTCTTACTGGTGCCGCCAGTGCTGCCTCCCAAGTTTACAAGTCCACCAGGTGCAATCATGGTGACAAAAATGCTCTGAGCAGGCGAAGCAGACGGCTCGCCGTCGCCACACTCTTAATCTGGTTCCACATAAGATCCACATAGTAAGCGGAACGTTTTTAAAAGTTCCGTTTATTTCAGGTGGAACGGCGCTTCATATACCCTGAAAATATGTGGAACACAGCTCCATATATTTTTATGGCATTCTAAATGGAACGATGTTCCACTTATAAACGACTTTCCCTTATGTGAAGCCATGTTCAACTTATAAACGATTAGCCTTTATGTGAAACAATGTTCGACTTATAATCGTGTAGTTTTTATGTGAAGCCGTGCATTATCGCCCGGGGCTGTAGTCTGGACATTTGTCAAAAACGTCGGCGGGGAATTCGACCGCTTTGATGGGTCACCGCCAAGGTCAAGCGCGGTACCCGCTAATCATGGCCACCGAGTTCCTCGCGGACGTTTTCGGCAAGTGTCCAGATTAGAGCCCCCGGTGGGACGCGGTGTGTCTTGGTGCAATACCAGTGCAGTGAGTCCTCGTGTTATCCCGGCCTACTTATGTAAGTATGATATAAACTAAAATGTCAACACATTTTTTTGCAAAGCTTAGCTGTTTATTGAGCCACTCGTCTTGGTGCCCTGGGCCTCTTGCACTGCAGTTCGCATGGTTTCTGAATCAGCCTAAGTCCTATCTTCTTTCATAACTTGGCTTACTCCAGTTCCGTATGGCCTAAGCTTCAGCACAATGCCTGCAAAAGGATACGACAAAAATTCACGCATGGGACCAAGGCAAACAAAACAGGTTTAATTTAAGCCGATAGCACTTTTTATTGTCACCGTTTCATAACATATATTTCCTACCAATCTACAAAATCAGGAGAAAAAATATGGCCGCCCTTAAAATACTTTAATATAACTGCATGAGAAAGTATAATGTGCTCGGAACACTGGAATCTGCTTGCGATCAGTGACTTAACAAGAAAATGAAGTCTTGTTTTAGAAACCTCATATAGCCTTTTAAAAGCCTTTGAAGTTTGAAAAATATGGCATATGAACAAATACATTTGAAGTACAGGATCGCTATAAACTGCAACGGCTGCTGCCATGAAATAATCTTTCCTCTGAGTTAAAAAAAGCATTAAGCAAAACTTGTACTCCTCTTAACACGAAGAACCTAAAAAAATACTGCCGGCAACAGTTTTTCTTGGGTAATAAATAAATGACGTGCCAGACCAAAAGTGATGCGAATTGTATCCTTACAAAATAGATGAACGCCCGCCCATTCATGCACAGGAGGCTAGTGCAGAAAAAGAAGATGCCTGCGAAAGCCAGGCACTTGTTCTTGGGCTAGCAACATGACAGTTTTTCACTTTCAACACTGTTCATATAGTTAACCCCCAACACCATATACCACTACTTCACTTTTGGATTGGCAGTTGTTGGCTGCACTGTCATTGCACAATTAATAAAAATGCGAGCCTGTGGGAATGTAAGTTTTTTTTACAACAGTGCCGTGTGCTATTAAAGAAAAACTGTAGCGGTTCTGTATTTGAGAAAAAAACACTTAAATCGTTTTTATTCACGTTCAGGATCATGAATATCGAGATCATCTTCAATTTCGCGCACGGAGGCTGCTGAGAATCATTTTCAAAGTACCGATGAAGCCTTTCCTTCCAGGAGCATGACGTCCTAGCAGTTTTCAGAATCTCCGCTACCGCGCATCTCCAGTGCCTGTCAAAGCTATGCACGCGCACTCCTGCTATTTTAAAAAAGGTCAGAAAAAGAAGTGACGGCTGGTGTCAGTGCAAAGGAATATACCTGACAAGCTTGCAATTGAACGCGTTGCCCACACGAGCGACATTCAAGATGTAACGACTGACCGGAGGAGTTTCGTGTTTTCTAGCGTTAGTTACATCTTTGGGAAAACCGAATGTGATATTCACGTTCACGAGATAAAAATATTCTTTAACATTCTCCTTTGTCTCGTTTTTTTTTTAGGAAACTTTTTAGCTTCTCTTTAAAGAATGCTGTGGTTCAAAAAAAGTATTGATGAAGAAAACAATTAAAATATGCTTAAAGTGCCAGCTTTTAAAAACCCCAAGACACCTGGCCTTCAGCAGAAGTTCGTGATACCTTCTTCATAACAGCGCCCTCAAATAAAATGTTAATAAACTTTGGGAGTTTTTTGGTTTTTTTTAAATAAAGAAAAAGCTACCTCATTTCGTGAATTTTGTTTGCTTGAACCTGTAACAATTTTGACATTGCCTTGAAGATTGACTTGGAAGAACTTCCTCACAATCAATTTAGATGAGAATGCAGCACAACTGAATTTTAATGGAGAGAAGGGCCTCTTAACTAGGTGACACACTACAAAAGACATACAGAGAAACTCGAAAAATCTCCTTCCACAGGTATACTTTGTTTACAACCATTTCACTAGCTGAATTTGTTGCCGGACCCTACAGCCTTTTACCATACAGTCGTAGTCGATAGAGGCTGAAATGACCAAGTGACCACCAAAAGATTCTAATTGCACTGCCACGACATGGGAAATTGAATTAGCAACAAGAGATAGCACGCAGAAGAGATTGCAGAGTCAGGCTATCTGACTCAGCCCGATCATGGTTGAGAACTGCACACAGTGGCTGCACAGATGCTGCGTTTAGGCTTGTTTATAGCTACCATTATGTGAGCTTGTTGGGGTATCTGACAATATTATTTGACAGGGAAAAAGAACACAGGCCGATATAATGGAGGAAAGGACAGTATGCGTAGTTGATAGAAACACGTAAACGTGAGTGACATTGGAGTGCAGCTAAACACGGGGAAACAACAAGCTGGGTCGCATAACAGTGAGCATGGCACGCTTGTTCTCATACAATCTATCACTGGTGTTTTAGAATCTCGCGTCGAGGCACAGCCACTGGTATATTTTGGTCATCGCGCTGTCATTTCATCTTGCATTGATTACGACTGAAAACAACCCCTATCATGCCCAAGGGCAGAGCATAAAAAGAAGCAACCTACTAACCTCTGTGTAAATGCGATAAAAAAAAGTTTTAAAATACAAAAACATGCCTTCAGGCATGTTTTTGTATTTTAATTTTGTATTTTAACGGAATAATAAATCATTATGCACAAGCTCAAGCTTCCAGAACAGACAGACACCAAGCCTGGTTTTTCAGAAAGATTTAAATCAAGTAATTTCTTACACTAAAAGCCAAAATATAGCAGAGAGTTATACTACACATTTCCACGTTTTATTGTTGCTGTTGATTTTTTCAGCATAAACTTGCGGTCATTTCCGTTGTTCAAAGCTCTTTCAGTAGAAAACTATAAAGGCACACAATTACCCCCTAAAACTTTTGAGTTATAAATGCGGATTCTTATCTTTATGAAGCTTTTACGACAAAACCCTGCATTAACGACCGGTTGAACTTAGTATAAACGTTGCAGAAAAACAAGAATCTGTATTCAGCTGCGTCAAACGACATAATCTAATGTAATAATTGTGTATCCTTATTGAATACTACTCAAATAGTTTTGACTAAAGAGAATGACAACTAGTGTATACTGAAAGAATGAATAAAAATGATGAAACCTAGAAATCTGTTGAATGCCTTCCCTGTGTTTCGCCATCGAGTGAAAGAAGTTTGATGGCCTCTATTTATTTTAGAAACAAGTGCGATGTCTGTCTATTTTTGAAAGCGATGTTGTGCATGATAATTTTTATTTCCTAAGTTGAAAGCTCAAGGGCAGTCTGTGGTGTTTGTTGAATCAAATTTACCCATATGTTTTGGGGTATGTTAGGGGTTGGGAACAGTATAACGCTGTAAGGTCGAGGAAGAAATTCCTTTTGAAAAGTGGTAGTTTGCAGAAGAGAAATAGTAAAAAGTGTCTTTGTGTCTTCCCCTGTTTTCTGTTTTGAGTCGCCCAATATTTTTTGTTTATTAAAACTCAGCTGTGTTTGACACTTCTCTGCGTTTGTGTCACACTTCAGAAACCTGTCTTGAATAAATTAATCTTGTTTTGCCTGTACTAGGTGTCTTGCACCCTCGTTGTTTTTTTTTTTCATTCTTGTAGGCTTCAACTGTAAGCACAGTGTTAATGCAGAGTAAAGAATAGCAGCATACTTTTGTTGACTAGTGGTGATGATTGGACTAGTTGGTGGGCATTTATTAAAAAACGTAATTGTGAAGAATATCAGAACAGAGGATATGAACACAGCACAGCGCTGTGTTCATCTAGTTCTTGTCCGTGCCATTCAGTTCTTTGTTTTTAATAATACATTTTTAATGATTTTTTGTTTGGTATAATTCGTACAGGGGTTCACTGTAACGACCCACCTCCCATTGCATTCACTTTAGGGGCTGCTCCCCTTCCTCATGGTGCCATCGTTGAGGAAGTGCAGGGCGGGCGTTACTCTCACTATTGTGGTGCAGTTCACCAGGTTTCCATAGGTTGCAAGCTGCCAGCCAAACTGAGACAAGCCTGCCAGCCCTGTGGGACATGTCAATTTCACTCTTAGACGTGGACGTACCCACGCTTTGCGTGTACCTGAAAGAAGCACTAACAGAGAGGAAACAAAATCTTTTTGCTGAGAGCATACATACAAGTCACACGCAATTGTACATTGAATGGTGCGGCTTCATTTATGGCGGGCATCTTTTTCATATAACTTTGAGCATTTTGATAGATCATTCAATATAATTGAGGAGTTTCAGCAAATATAGGGGGCGCTCCGATCGATCCAACAGGGCGGACAAGAGGGGGATAAATTTGAGACGCCCGTAGATCGGTAGCGTATAAATTAAACAAAGTGTGTCGTTCTCTGTTTGTTGCCGTGTGCGAGACGATCATCACTTCAACCAAGACCTACCGTGATGCTACAAATGAAGTGTTCAAGCCAGTCGCAGGCAAGAAATCTTGCCATAGTCAAAATATGTGTGGAAGTGTTCGACCTGAGCTCTCACGTTGGTGCAGCTGTCATCAAGTTGAACCAAATGTACGCGGGTCCAAAGAAAGGTATTTATCAACAATGTTCGCGCGTTGAAATTATGACGGGTTCTTTATCTAAAACTAAAATTATCAGTCTGCGGCTACAAATATTTTTGTTGACGTTGCTTAGATGATGTAACCATTCAGGCCTCGCATTAAACGGTGTTGCGAACTCTTTGGTTGTTCTAGTTAATTCTGCTAAAAAGCGGTTGGACGGAAAGTATGACAGCTACAGCATACAAGGGACGATTGAGGTCTTTATCCTGCGTTCTATGTATAGAAACATCGGTATCCTTGGTGTTATATTGCGATCAGCTGGTCGCCGATCGTTCTCTTTTTACGCATAATATAAACAAGCCCCGGAAGCGCCAATCTCATATCGATGTGCTTTTGCACCCCTACAAGCCTCCTTTTGGCTCTTGTGGAAAGCTTTATTGTAATAGCAATAGTCTGATCGGTCGTTCGAGTTGTATGTGCCACAGTGATATCTGCTGTGTGTGATCTGTTGACAAACAAGTCTGTATTAAATGCCGGAAGGAGAACAAAGGTAAAGCGTAGACCCCCAAAACAAAACTTTGAGATCAGATATCTACAAAAATACACAAAGCGTTAGAAAATTACACCTCGTAATTCAGGTGCACTTCCTTTAGTAAAAACCATCGTAACCCTAAAATCAAGAACATTTACCGGAGTTACCATTCACTCGCGGCCATAGCTGCATGTGCGACTGTTGAGCGCGGGCTGATGGTGAGCTTCCACAGTTATTTTGCAGCGTGCATTATACACCATCATGATCGCCGGTCTTAGCAACCTATTATTGTCAGCTCCTTCTGAGCACACGCTCTAAACAGCACTTACAAATATGGCGTCCAGTATTTACTACCTACTCCAGTAAGACGACCAATCCCCTTTAATATGTTGTATAGCAAAGCAGAAGGACCTCGCTAAATCGCCAACTTCGTGATTTGTGACAACTTCTTCGTCCCATGAAATTTGACATGAACAAGCTCGGAAGGCCTGCGGAAACAGAACAACCGGAAGAATTTTGGGTAGCCAGGGACGTCTTGTGTTTGTAAACAGTAAAATAGTCCATAAATATTTGTGATTTTTGTTTTATTCTAACAGACATCGAAATACAGCTTTAATGTGTCGTCTGTGAACCTCAGGCTCCAGCATAACAGGTTCAACGGAGCGGGTGAAAGGCTCAAAAAGACAAAATATAAAAAAATGAAAGCAGGAAAAAGTTAGTTATAATACATCATGTCCTTTAAATTAGCTTGACATTTTACATCAGTTTAAAAGAGTGCCGCAAAACCTTTTTTTGCCTGCGGTTCACGCAAAACCTGGTAGAACTTATGACGAAAACAACATGTCCCACAATCTAGTACTCCCAATCATTGAATGATTGTAAAGAACGTTTCTTAGCTGAAGATTCACCGTGTGTTTTATGGAATTCAGCTGCGGGTGACAGTGACTCAAAGGAACAGCTATGTAGTTTTTGCTTGCTTAATATTTTCAGATATTGCTTGGGTTTTGAAATCACACATTGCTTTTTCACTAAATTTATCATGTGCAATAATCTTTCTGACATAATTGTTAAAAGGAATATTCCATTTTGAAGAAAACTCTCAGGCACTTGAAGGCTGGGGTTCTTAAGCACTTTAAATCACACAGGACATTCTACCCAAGCCGCCCGTGAGAGAAGATTGTGTTTGATAATACCTCTTATACGAAATGCGCATGGAATATTATGAACACCCCTTAGAAACGAATCACACTCATTTCAAAATTATGATATACAATTACCAGCTTTTTGTAACTCTTCTATTTTTTTATTATTTTTGTTAGTGTTTGTAACGTTGCGTTGAAACTTTGATACTGGGGCCTGAGGCTCACAGACAACAATAGTATAGCTGTACTTAATTGCTAATTAGAAATAAATACAAGAAAATGAAATATAAATAGAGCGTTGTGTAAAACGGTGTGGGCAGTGGAGGAAATAGTTTCAGGAGATTTAAATATAAACTCTGTCAGAAGAAAACAACTTCTTGAATTTCTTACGTTTAATCATTTTCATGAACTTCAAAGCTATATATATATATATATATATATATATATATATATATATATATATATATATATATATAAACCTTTTACATTTACGAACTAAACACTATCAAATGGCTTTGGTTTACAGCAACGCAACGATGTGCTTGATGGTGTTGTGTGTTGGAAGTATGAAAAGGGCGACCTTTCAACATGGAACCAGGCACGCAACAGCCCGCTCTTTAATACACTTCTTCCTCTTCCCTCGTGTCGGCAAAGCCGACACGAGCGATGAACTATCTCACACATCTCCCCTACTAAGTAAACTATCTCACACATCTCCCCTACTAAGTCTCACATCGGCAACGTTCATTGTTCGGGATACCTCTTTGGTGGACGAACACATCTTCCACTCCTTGTGTAGGTGTGATTGTTCTCGGCGGAATGAGGTCCAGGCTCCGGTTGCTCAGTTTCGTCTCTTTGCACATCCTCGTGTACCGGTACTATTTCTGGCCTGGGAATCTGACTTGGTAAAGGAATCAGGTGTGTTCTGTTTCTGCGAATGGGCTCTCCGGCGTCAGTGTCAACCCAGTAAGATCTGGGCTCATTTGCATTGCTTTCGACGACTCCTTGTCGTTGCAGGTCCACTACCCACACGTCGGTTCCTTCGTCAAGGTCGACCAAGTCCCTGACCCCATGCCTACGGTCGAAGTCTTGTTTTTGCTTTCGTCTCTGGGATGTTTCATATGTTCTTACGCTGCTAAGATCTGGAAGGCAGGGAACAAGGCACTTGGATGAAACAGGAATAGTTGTTCGCAACCTCCTGCCCATCAGGAGTTCTGCCGGAGAGTACCCATTTTTCAGTGGACTTGTTCTGTATGCCAACAGGGTCTTATACGGGTCTCCGGTTTTCTTCAGTGACGTCTTTATTATTTTGACCGCGGCTTCTGCCATTCCGTTGCTTTGGGGATATCGTGGACTCGAAGTAATGTGGCGAAAGCTGTACTCTTTTGCAAATTTGTCAAATTCGGCACTTGAAAACTGGGGTCCGTTGTCAGATAACACCACGTCCGGTATCCCATGCCTCGCAAAAATGGACTTGCAGTGATTGATCACACTTTTTGACGAGAGGCTGGCAAGGCGGGTCAGTTCTGGGTAGCGTGAGAAATAATCAGTTACGATTAGCCACCAGGCTCCATCCCAGAAAAACAAATCCATCGCTACTCTTTCCCATGGACGTTGTGGGAAATCTGTTGGCAGAAGAGGCATCTTGTGATTGGCGCTCTGTTTGAGGCACACGTGACAGTTTTTGATCAAACGTTCTATG
Organism: Ixodes scapularis; assembly: GCF_016920785.2. Taxonomy (NCBI): domain Eukaryota; kingdom Metazoa; phylum Arthropoda; class Arachnida; order Ixodida; family Ixodidae; genus Ixodes; species Ixodes scapularis. The sequence goes on along the minus strand of NW_024609846.1, from coordinate 175,962,699 downwards.
TCTGAATCGACTCCAGGCCACCAGACAGAGTCCTTCGCTCGTCCTTTGCATTTGTCCATCCCGAAATGGCCTTCGTGAAGTTGGCGCAGGACTTGGTCGCGCATCGATTCCGGGATTATCACTCTTGACGTGTATACTAATACGTCGTCAACAATTGAGATGTTGTCTTTGTTTTCCCAATAGGGTTTGAGATCCAGCTCCACATCTCTTCTTCTCGGCCACCCTGTTTGAATGATTTTCTGAAGACGCATGCACACTTTGTCTTTACGTTGTTCACTGGCGACTTTTTGAATACTGTATGTTGTCAGAGGCATAGAAGAGGCGACGTGTGTAATGTAGCCGTCAATTTCATTTTCGAGCTCGAAAGGTTCGGATTGTAAGATAGGAGACCTTGACAAAGCGTCGGCTGCAGTGAGATCCTTGCCAGGGACGTAAACAATCGCATACGTGAAACGCATGAGTCTCATGCGCATCCTCTGTAGCCTCGGTGTCAGGTCATCGAGCGCTTTGGACCCAAAGAGTGAGACGAGGGGCTTGTGGTCAGTTTCAAGAGTGAAGTTTCTTCCCACGAGGTAGTCTCGAAACTTCTCGCTGGCCCATACGAGGGCCAAGCCTTCCTTCTCGATCTGTGCATATCGGCGTTCAGTGTCTGTTAGGAGTCTTGACGCGTAGGCGATCACCTTGAACCACTCTCCTTCTTTCTGGCGTAAGACAGCACCTAGACCGTATGCCGATGCGTCAGCACTGACAACTGTTTCCTTGCTTGGATCGTAGATGCCTAGAACTGGGTCTGATGAAAGCATAGATTTCCACCGGTCGAAGGCAAGCTGTTGAGGTTGATTCCAGACGAAGTCGTGCTTGGTGCTTAGCATCGACGATAGCGGTTCTAGGAGCTGTGCACCATTAGGCACGAAGCGCGCCAGATACGTTGCCATTCCCATGATGCGTCGTAACTCCTTCTTTGATGTTGGATTTGGCATCTGCAGAATAGCTGACAGCTTTGCTGGATCTGGACGAACTTGATTGTTCTCAATCACGTGTCCCAGGAAAGAAATCTTCGTAACGCTGAAGAGGCATTTCTCTCTGTTTAGTGTGATCCCCGCTTGAGTGAGACGCTCCAGGACTGCTCTTAGATGGCTATCGTGTTGATCTTTTGTAGATCCCCAGATCAGGACGTCGTCCATATGGCACGCCACTCCTTCAAGACCCAAAAGAACATCGTTCATTCTTCTTTGGAAGTGTTCTGGCGCCGAAGAAATTCCGAACGGCAACCTGTTAAAACAGAACCTTCCAAAAGGTGTTATGAATGTAGTCAAGGGCTTGCTGTTTTCACTTAAGGGGATTTGCCAAAACCCCGAGTTGGCGTCGATTTTCGAGAAAACGGTTGCCTTCTGCAACATTCCCAAAGAGTGTTCCACTGATGGGATCGGGTGCCATTCCCTCTGGACGTACTTGTTCAGTTGCGTAAAGTCAACGCAGATGCGAATGTCACCCGAGGCCTTAGGGACCACTACCATCGGGGCGCACCACTCCACGGGTTCTGTCACTGGTGAAATGACTCCCAGATTCTGCATCCTCTCAAGCTCCACTTTTGTCTTGTTAAAAAGAGGCAGAGGGACCCTGCGAGGTGAAGTCAAGGCAAAGGGCGTCGCATCCGGTGCAAGCTTTACGTCGTAGTCACCCTCCATTGTGCCGAGACCTTGAAAAAGGCTGGGAAAATCTTCCTCAGGGTACAGTCCACGCACCTCGCAGATTTCAGAGAGTACTTTGAGTTTTTCTATAGCTGGCTTTCCAAGCAGCGGTGTGTTGAGGCCACGCAGAATGTAAACTTCCTCTTCGCTACTGTAGTTTTTGAACGAAAGGTTCATGCTTGCGACGCCTAGAACGTGAAGCGACTTGCCGTCGGGCCCCTGCAGCTGGCGTCTCGGCGAGTGTAGAGTGCGGTCTTTGAAGAGACTCCTAAAAAGGTCTTCGGGGATCACCGTCTCATCTGCACCGGTGTCTATCTTGAATAGAACCGGTTGGCTTTGGACCAATATTGACAATTCCCACTTTGAGGCTCCAAAGTTTGATAACGTTCCGAGAAATCCTGGCTCTTGCTTCCCATTGTTCTTCGTTGCGGTGGCGGGTTTCGAGGCAGTCATTAACTGTCCTGTTGAGACGAGCCCTTCTTGATGCTCGGTGACATTTCTAAGAGAAGATGTCGACCGACAAACCGTCATAAAGTGTCCTCCTTTTCCACAACTCCGGCACACCGCGTCTTTTGCTGGACATCTCGATCGAGGGTGTGTTTCGTGTCCGCACCAGATGCAGGATCGTTCTTGAGCTTTGGTGTCGTGTTGGTAACGTTTTGATAAAGTTCTGTCCCAAGCGACTGCAGCCTTTTGCGGCGTAGTAAATTTCCTTCTGGTGTGTATCTGGTCTACTGATTCTGTGTTTTCTGGGAATCGTAGCTCTTTCTGCTGTTGTCGGACTGTCTCATGCTGACGGGCAATTGTGAGTGCCTTCATCAAGTCCAGCGACGAGTCCAACTGTAGTTTTTCTGAAACTTTTCTGTCTTGCAGGCCCACGACCAAGCGATCCCTGATGAGTTCTTCTTTTAGCTCGCCAAAGTTGCAGGTGTCGGCTAATGTGTGCAATGCCGTCGCAAAGTCTTCCACTGATTCACTCTCTCCCTGTGTTCGGGTATTGAATCGTGCTCTTTCGAAGATTATGTTGCGTCTTGGAAAGAAATATGTCTCGTAGTGGCCTAACACGACTTCAAACTTCTTAGCGTTCTCAGGACTTAGCTTGAAAGTGTTGAAGATGTCCTCCGCTTGCGTTCCCATCAAGTAGACAAGCGTGTCGACTTGCTTTTCTTCGGTAGCAGCTTGTAATCCCGAGGCTGTGCGGTACCGAAGAAAACGTTTCTTCCAAGCAGGCCACTCGTTTGGAGTGGTGAAGTTAAATGGGTCGGGTGGAGCTATTTGGAACGACGCCATTATAGAGCTGATGTCTGATTGCGTACCTTGTATTAGAGGTTGACCAGAACTGTTCCGTGGCAGCTGCTTTGCGGTCGCTTCGGCGTCTGAAGAGCCGGTTGTTTCGCAAGCTGAGGGATTATGCATGGCCGGATCCCACTTCTGACACCATGTTGGAAGTATGAAAAGGGCGACCTTTCAACATGGAACCAGGCACGCAACAGCCCGCTCTTTAATACACTTCTTCCTCTTCCCTCGTGTCGGCAAAGCCGACACGAGCGATGAACTATCTCACACACAGCAACGCAACGATGTGCTTGATGGTGTTGTGTTTAGTGCGTAGTTTTTTCGGACCACTCAAACTTAATCCGAATAATGCTCTGGATTGCGAGCAAGTTCGTCGTACGCAACTAAGAGCTTTATTTTTCCTTCTTTGATATTACCAAATATTATTTAAAATTGAGGATTCTTCATCTCGGAAAATAGTTTAGCATACTCGTTCAAACCAGTTCACACTAATTCCTCAATCCGACGCGCGCAAATGACGCACGGCCATATCCCACGTGCCAACGTGCTGCATTAATAATTCATTAATTAGTCTTCGCTTCATTTTAGGCATTTCTCGTTGTCACGTGACACTTCAGTGATAACTCTAATAAAAAAATACTCTCTTACAAACGTTTGAAGCATGAAGACTGGATTGCCGCGGTCTGCGATTAGATGCGGCCTAATTATGGTCAAGTGCTTCATTTTAGCTAGAGATGATGCTTTGGGCTTACGCATGATATTTTAAAAAAACGAGAACGTTGCGCACCGAGAATCTCGCGATGAGGCCCACATTCCAGAACTGAAGATTGCGAGTTAAGTCAAAGGTGGCATATTTAACTTGTTGTCCCGAGAACACAACAAAACAAGGTGAAACTGATATCTATATACTTTGATTTTGTATCATGTGGGCAAACCAGAAAAAAAAGAAAACGAAATAAACACTTCTAGAACCCAAAACGTAGGCTATAAAGAGAGTACAAATACAAGTCGCCTCGATTCAGACGTCTTGTGTTTGTCCCCTCTTTGTAGCCTCCGTCTTGAGTTTCAGAGAAGTTTAGCTTTAACTAGCTCACCTCAATTATTCGTTATCTTAAAAAAAAAAATTCTGGAAAGTGGACATCGTCTATATTAACATTTTTCTCTTGTCTTTTTACAAGCTTGTAGCAATAAAACGAGGCCTTTCTAACTGGTTTTCTCATCAATACGACAAAAAACGCCAACCAACATTTACATACGGTGATTGTTAACGTTTTTGGGCAGCTGACACAAAAAAAAAAGATTAAATGACAATAATGTTTTCTGTTTAAACCATCTACTTTAAAAATTTTATCTTTTTTTCCTTTTTTTTAGAGGGGGGTGGGGGCTGATATATTGTAAACGACTTCATTTTTGGCGATGACCTGATATTCGCGAATTTCGCGGATCGCATACAAATCGCAAAAAAATAGGTCGCGCGAACAATTCCGGTATAATTTAAACACATTAGTATCTAGTATATTAAGACCCCACCGCGTCGCGAGAATTAAAACACGCATATTATTCCAAAATATCAGCTTTGACCTAAATCGCGAAAAATTGAGCCCGCGAAAAAAGAGTCGTATGCAATATTTAATTTAAGAATATTCACCTTCAAAACTATGTAACTCCAGATAGCTTATGTTTCAAGCTACACAACGGTGGTTGTTTCATGTCATGGTTTTTAATTTAATTATTCACTTTCTATGACAATCTAAAACTGAGGCGAAATTTCAACAAAAAAAAATACCAATTTCCGATATGATAAAACAGAATTCCCAAAAGAGATAGAAATAATCCATTTTTCTAGAAAGTTTGTAACTTATATATGTATATAAATGTTTTTTTTTTTATTTCAGATTGTCGTAAAAGCTGTTGAAAGATTGTTACATGATTGAAAGAAGTCAGATGTTTCTAAACAATGGCATTATGCAAAACAAATCATATCGGGATTTTGACGCATTCCACCAGCTGCCACTTCAGAACACATTTTCTAATAACCTTTTAGCTAGAATTTTCTTTAAATAGTGGTTTCTTCTATACCAGTACCCATAAGCTATCCCAATAATTTATTTTACCCCCCCCCCCCCCTCCCCTCCTTGTTCTCTTCAAGAAGTCTGGTCGGATTTAAGTGAAACTATCTTTCTGCATTTACTCATTTGTCAAAAAGGAGGCTTCAGGTGCTTTCTTTCGACTCGTTTTTCTAGGAATATATTTCTCAAGTTTACGTACCTGCAATGATAAAACCACTTAGCTTCCTATAACTATAACAAAATGGCTAATTCGGCTAGTTGTATCATGTTCATTCGGATGGAAGCGCCTAAGAAAAGCGTGGACAAGAAAGACAAAGCGTCACGCGGCGCTCTGTGCCCTCTTGTCTTCATTGTTCCCGTTTTCCTAAGGCGCCTCCTATAATTAACATTTGATGTTATTGAAGGTATCATTTTTTACATAGTTCTAAATAAAGAAAAGCTCGCCCCCAATACAAAATTTAGTCTTTTTTTTTTTACTTGCCGGTACCGGAATTTTATATTCTTGTGGTTCAATTGGATATTGAGATCCCTAGAAATATTCACTGCTTGATTGGAATCACTCCTCTGGAGCAAAATGCATCGTAATGCGATTTTATCAAGATTATGTCTGTATGCTCCAATTCTAAACATCGAGATTTCACACGCATAACGTATACATCTCGAATAATGGGCGCTTTGTGAAATCTCTATCGTGCCTCGAAGCTCCCCCTAAATGGTCTTATACGCGCTTGACTATAGCGGCATCACGTAGCCATGACAGAGTTGTAAACTGGCGGGACGTCCTTTCTATGTCCGGCAGGGAAGGATATATACCAAACGTCAGTCACATGCCAGACGTCATGACTCTTTCCTGATGCCCCGTAAATGGCAGTTTTTTCTCTTAGCCCTTTGTTTTGTTTGTGCGTTTTTATTTTACGCTCGATAAACTGCGGCGTTAGGTTTTTTCGACTCGTGAACAGCAAACAAAGAATACTAATAGTCGGCGGAACGAGATTCGCCAATACGTCTTGGAAGGGTGGAGGCAAAACAATAAGTCTGCGAAACCACAGCCCTCCCAGCTCTTGCCTGCAACTGACGTTTAAAATATGGGCGACTTCCGCTTGGGAATGCACCTTTCCTCTTTCTTTCTTCTCTGATTTTGCTTGATATATATAATCTTTTTTGCTCAGATTTAAAGGGGAGGAAAGCAGCCGTGTCATGTTCTCAAAGCGAAAGTGGTTTACTTTTTTAACCCACCTCCAATAAATTTTTTTTCGCTATTTCTTCCTGTATCTTTTTTTTTTTTTTTTTACAACGAAGTGTTTTGTATAAACACTTTTTTGAAGGATGACAACAAAATAACACACCCGATGCAAAAGTATCAAGGGTCGCTACGTGTTTGTTCGCACTCGGCGTTACTTTCCTTTATCAATTTCCAACATCTCGTAGCATAAATAAAAAAAAAAAAAAGAAACAGCAACAAAAACAGGAAGGACTAGAAAAAGGAGCTCGCAAACGCAAACTTCTAATCTTTCCTGTTTTTCGCCCTGATCTTTTTTTCATGCATTTTTTTAATCAACTATCCCAACTCCACGCCTTGTTGCAGTTTCATCGTGTCTTTTCCTTGTTAACTCTTTTTTTTTTTTTACCGGAGACGCATGAGGGGTCCTTCTTTTGTTGTCTGGCGCACTTAGACAGCTTAGCGTTTACTATCTCGCGATGCGAAAAGGGCAGCTCTGCTTTAATGATAGTTATCGCGCCAGGCGTGGCCGGGTTTTTTCTTTCAAAGCGCGCGATCGAAGCGCAAACGCGTTCCTCTGTGTTTATGCTGTAGTGTGAGCGGACAAAGGCCCGCTTCTTGAGCCAAGAGACGATGCCTTCCGCGTGTCACACCTCGTTTCACCTTACGATGGGAGCTCCGAGGATGCTGTGATTCATCGAAGCCAATCCCGTTCCGCGTAACAGCCACGTGATCTTCGAATGGGGGCTCAGCGATACGCTGGGCGCGCAGTCACGTGATACAATCTCAGCACTCGATTGGCTGGATAGATCGTTACGTCGGCAGCGGTCTATCGTAAAGTGAAACGAAGTTTAGCAGCACGCACTCTTTATATCTAACACTGGCACTTTTCTTTTTTTTACTCTTGCTGCGTTTTTTGTTGCTTTTATTGCCTTAGTTCATGCGAGATATATTTAGGCTTTGCTTGATTGTTAGCCGATGAGTACAGCCGAGTTTGCTGCTTTGAGAATGCCTCAGCGAAGTAAACATGTGCGTATATAGTTTCGTGAACGTTCCCCATCTTCTCTTCTTTTTTTATTTTCTTTTTTATTTCACTTTTGGAACGGACTTTCTGTGGAAAAGACTCTCTTGGGGAAAGTTTCTCGGTAGAGAGATCCCCCACGAAGAGTTCACAAAGCCCCGTGATAAAATTCACGCTTTGCGTTTTTTACAGGCACCTTAAAGGGCAACTCCGCTAGATTTCGGAAATTTTGAGATAGTGGGTTATATAAACGTGAAAAGTGCTTCAAAACAACCCTAGACCGTTTGTCTCATTAAAAACAAAATATTTTTCGTGCGATTTGTTATTTACCATAATCGCAAACCGAAACTGCAACTTTGGCACAGCCGGGCAACATTGTACCCTTCACGTCAGTTGCATACGCACCCACGTGGAATACAATGGGTCACGTGATCTACCAGCGGTAACAAAGAAAGGACGCGGATGCGAGGGGAAGGGCGAGGAGGGATTAGGGAGGACGGGCCTAGCCGCGGCGGCGAACAGGCAACGCAAGCAGCGACGAAGTAGGCTATGTAGGCGGCAACCGAGGCGGTTAGCAAATAGTATTTGCGGTTAGTCTGTGGCAGAGCTGGCAGTAATGCAATTACTGTAATCAAATTACAGTAATTTAATTACTTGTTCCAGTAATTAGTAATGTAATTCATTACCTTTTGTAGCAGGTAATTTAGTAATGTAATGAATTACTCCAGCGACGGTAATTGTATTTAAATTACCTAATTACTTTTTCGCACCAGGCATATTTTTTTGTGTCCACAATACACAAGAGTGCTTTTCTTTTTATTTTACTTTTTCTTTTTCCTCTATACGTGTCCAAAAAACGCTCTTTGGCCGCCGCTATGTTGCTGATGCTAATGCGGCTGGTGCGACTCTCGCGCCCGCTATCAGCTAGACATTTTGTGCCACTCTCTTGAACTGTGAAAACCCGCTCAGCGCGATTCTCTACCTATGTTTTGAGGTTTTCCATTCGACGTTTTCTGGCCCCTCTTGAAAGTTTCCGCTTACTTCTTCTGATGCATGTTGAGTACCCTCTCTGTGTTATCTTCCACTGTGAGAAATAGCGCTGGTAAGTGCCTGCCATTCGAGCTTTTCTGCTCAACATTCTCGGGAAACGAAGGAGGGGAAGTAGGTCGAACTAAGGCCCCTGGTGGAACGGCCCTCGACGCCATTTTGCGAACAATGACAATTGTTCTCCCCCCTCCCAGAGATAATCCGCGTAGGGTCCTCAGTCATCTCCAAAAATAGGTGTCCTCGTTGGTGTGGGAAACGGATCAGTCGCGTGCGTTCCTCTGTCCATCGGTAAACATGCAACAGAGAGTTCTAGCTGTGTGCCGTGAACTGTGTAAATAATGTAAATAAAGTTATCTGTAAAAGGAAGTTATCAATAGCTCTTTTATATTTAAAAGTATACAAAAGTAATGCGAAAGTAATGTCATTACTTTTAAAAGTAATTTGTAATGGTAATTAATTACTTTCTGGCTGTGGTAATTTGTAATGTAATTTCATTACATTTCAGCAATTTTCAGCAAAGTAATTAGTAATGTAATTTAATTACAAAATATGAGTAATTTGGCCAGCTCTGGTCTGTGGGCACCGATCGGCACGTATGTCAGCGAAACTCATCCCGTACAACTATCTCTCCCTCTTTTTGTTTCTCTTGCTCTCGTTCATTTTTTTTTTTCTTTTTCTGTCTCGCTTCTTCGCTTGCTCAGACGTGCAGCGCGTCCGTAGCGCCGCCTGATAAGCTCTCCCTGGAAAAGAAAATACCAAGAAAAAAACTGCGTATGCAACAGACGTCAGCCACAAAGGAAATACAACGTTGGCTGCGCCGCACGTCGCCCGCTAAATTAGCGGATTTTGGTGACTCCGCGCATCTCAGTTTTTGTCGGCCGGTTTAGTGATCTTTTAGGTGGTATTAAGTTATAATATTTGACATTCGGTTTCTCTAGATGATACTAAAGAGAGTCGCAGTGTTTGCTAACCACCGAGAATGAAGCGGAGTTTCCCTTTAAGTCACCGGATCCCAGGAAAGTAGCGCCATTCCCAAGCAGCACAGAGTTGGCCAGTCATCGGCCATTGGCTGGCAATGGTCCTTGGCCAAGTGGCCAGACAGTGGCCAGAGACTGCCCGGTCACTGCCTGGCCATTGGCCAGGCAGTGACCATTATCTGGCCATTGGCCAATGGCCATCAACCATCGGCCAAGCATTGGCCAATGAATGGCCACTCTCTGGACCCTGGCCAAACGACCATCGCCGGACATTGGCCATTGCTTGGCTAAAATCCGTGCTGCTTGGGTTGCGCTCCCTGCCTGCTAGCTGGAAACAAACAAGTACTAACTTACAGACGACAAAACCACGCAAGTTTATTGTCTGATCGGTGTCAGTTGCCATAGCGATCGCGATTTCGGTAAAATTCAGAGCTTCGCCAGTTTCGAAAGGGTCGTTCTGAACCAGTCCCGCAAAAATCGTTGTGGAGCTTCATCGTACACTCTAAAACAAAACTTTCAGCCTTTCCACTTTGGCGAAGAACAAAGACCAGCGAAGCTGTACTATGGTGGGAATGAAGTAATAGCCGGCCGCAAGTCGGCAAGCCAGAGTGGAAAGGCTCGAAAGGTTGCGGCGTCTATAAGCGACGACGGCAACCAGACAACAGTCAAGCCTGTTGTCCAATTGTAGCCGTCGCTCATAGATGGCGGTAGCTATCTGGAGTTCTGTGTCATCATTTCTTTGCTGACGGACACGATCCTGGGGAAACTAGCCCTTAACAGCTCCCCTGTAAAAAAAAAAAAAGAAGCGAGTAGTATTTTTTTTTTTTGGGGGGGGGGGAGTAAGTGGGATGTCACTGAGAGTGATGTCATAAGGTGGCGAAGTCCCTATTTAGTCTCCTTTAAGTTCTAGTCTCTTTATCTGGAACCCGTTTGGGGCTAAATGTTTTGACAAACAATAAACTCTTCTGCACCCTGTAGCAAAGCCAAAGAACGAAGTTTACGCGCCTGAGGGATCAATTTAAATATTTGAAGTAACAATTTATTTTAAAAAAAAGGAGTAACTTTCCCCTTTCCAGAGAGCAATAATGCAGCTTCTGCGAGGCAAACTTGTAACTGAGCAACAACTTTTCTCCCCTCGTGGAGCAATTTTAACGCGTTTTAAGACTATGTTTACTGTGTGAGGGGAGTAACTTCGCGAGTTTTGATAATTATATTTATACTAATGAGGGTTAACTTTTCACCATTATTGGAAGAATAACAGCGTTTTAATGCACTAAACTTTGAGCTTCAAGGAGCAATCTCTGTCGTCCCCGAAGTATTTTTTACACTTCCACGGACAAAAGTTTGAGCTGAAGGGGATAATTTTAGCCTCTTGCTGGAGCACTTTGCACACCTGAAGGCATTAAAGTTATAATACTATGGGACTGTTTTTGGCTGTAAAATCAGCCACAAAATTTGTACGTGGACGTGGCTGGCTCAAATTTTCAAAAGTGTGTTTTAGTGCTGCACTTTACCATGTCAAATTTCAAGGCATAGATCCAGTGCTGTGTGAAATCAAAGAAATATTCCCGCGAATGTCAATGACTGGTACCTACAGACGACCACCAGCTCGCAGTAAGTATTTGAGCCGATTGATCGCTCTATCCGATCCCAGCTGACAATAAAATTAGTTGAGGAGCCCGTTCATGGGCAAGCTCATTTCAAATCGAACTGCCGGCTCTAACCACTTACTGCAACTTGGTATCACTCTAAAAAAGCTCGTGCGTCTACGTTCCTTCACAACACTCAAAAAGCCAATCACTGCAACTTTCAAGGGCTGACGATGTCGAAATATATGTTTATATCAAAAAGCGCAGTATTAGTTGTGACATTAAGGAATGCAAGCGTGCCGTTTTGCATTGCTTAATGTCACAACTCAGACTGTTTTTCTGTTGTTTTTCTTTTTCTGGTTAAAAATATGTTTCGACATCGACATTCGCTGAGGGGCCTCCGTAAGTTGCGGTGATTGGCTTTGGCAGTGTTGTGCGGGAACGGTAGACGCACGAGCTTCTCTTAGAGTGTATTCTGCGTCGGAGTCACTGTCATTGAAACTCACGGGAATATTGCTCCGATTTCTCGCGGAAACGAAGCAACGCTTTAAAATTATACAAGGTGATGTGCACCACTAAAATACACCTTTGATGAAAATTGAGTTACGTATGGTCAGGCGACGATTTAGAGCTCATTTTATAGCCTGCGACCTCAGCATTGATGTCACCCTATATCTCTATTTAATTGTCATTTTCAAGGTAATGTTAGAGTACAGTGTACTATCGCACAATACTATCTTCCGAGAAGCTACATGCTGTTACTTTTCAAAAAAGTTACATGTGCGATGTGAGCCATGCATAATCATGATGAGCAATTTGGTCGAAAAAAAAACACCACTTAACCGTGTAAATATGTTTATTCTGATATCTCGAATCCACGCGACTTTGCGGCATTGAAAGTGAGTAGAAATAAATGCAATATCGCACAAATTAGTACTTGTTAGCAACTTGCAAAAACGGAATGTAAGCATGGTTTTGTTTGGTTCTGGTACGTTACGCCATAACCTAGTTTCACCTTGCGTTGTTGTTATTTTTTTGTTTGTTTTTTTTAATTTGAAGGTAGACAGAAGTCATGTCACCAGAGGGACCAACTTGGAGTGCTCCGGCCTAGAATTTGGTTTAAGCATGAAAAGGCACGTCTGCACTTAAGATTGAACTGCAGGCTAAACACTCAGGCAAGGCAAAAGCTGAGCGTCACAGCTTGGACGGGGCTGCGCACTTTAAAACCTTTGTCACCTAAGAGGGGACTCAAGCTTTCGGCTCGCGTTCCTCGGCAAAGAGCCAGAAGGTAGACTGCTCTAAACATCTGAAACAAGAATAAAAAATCAGTGTTTCGGACAGTGTCTCTTTACAAAAGATATGCACATGAAGACGAACCTGAGGTTGTTAAAAAGACACTACAGTGGTTTCCGAGATCGTCTCTTCTTGGTGATAACTAATTCTACGGGCTCTAACCATCCAAAGTCCAAACATTATGCTCATGTAACGCTTATTTCCCTACTAAAGATATGATCAAAGATCGTGATACATCCCTTTTTGAATGATAAAACCTGCCCGGTACGGGCGGCACATAGGAAGCCTTCGGATATCCCTGTCGACTGCGTTTCGTCGAGCGGCGCATCACCTCCATATTCACTCTGCAAGGATCGCCATGGCAACCAGTAGTCACATGTCGTTGCAAGCAGTCAAATACGAATGCATGGATCAGCCTAGGTGCAGCCGAGGCGCCAGCAGGCTCTTGAAAAGTGCTTATCAGCCAATTGCAAACCACCTTCCCGAGAGATCCAACGAAGGCAGTAAACTGAAGGGCATGCCTGACACTTGTGAATGCAGTTTCCACCATATCATTTCCAATTCAGACAATGACTGCGCTGTCACACATTTGTATACAACGATTTTGGCCTTGGGGCTGTCATGCTGGAATGTCGATTGACATTAACCGGTTAGGAATAAACACACCTTAGAATATAGCAAATGACAGCATCAGGAACGAAGCAAATCTAAATATTTTGGCGTCTTAGCGAGTTGAACCATTATACGGTTTCACAAATATATTTAGGTTCTTACCGCTTAAACTTTCTATTGCAAACTGGATTTAACTCTATCTATTTGTGTTTTGCAAGAATGTCTGGCTATAATTCTGTGATCATTCTACCACATGCATGCTTCAGTATGTTATTGCCTTCCTCCTGTGCCACAAATTCAAATTGGTATGCTTTGTTTTATTTGATGCTGTATGTGTTTTTGTATGTTTTATAGCAGGTTGGTCAGACAGAAATATCATTCCTTCAGGTATATCTCCTATGCTGCAAAAAAAGCAAAAAAAAAAACATACTGCAGACTAAATCACATACAAATATATACACAAAATCAAATCACATATAATATATTTAGTATTCAGCGCCCCTATTTCCGCATCTAGATGCCAGCATTAGTGTCTATGAAATCATAACCAATCTTTTGTCCCAGCATGAAACTCTTACTCAGCTTCACCAGCTGAACCTGGTGGGACTGTTGCATGGGAAAACACAAATAATCAGCGCAGAGTCGTGCGGTTTCTTGTGAGTCAAAGCGCTGGAAACAAAGAACGTGCGTCATGAATGCTTGTATGTTACGGTGAAGAGTATTTGGGAGAAACCGCCGCGTAATTCATACTCGTTCGTTTAAAGGGGCACTAGGGAGGCTTCTAAGATCACCTATTCACAGCCATAACTCAATCAATGTGCTCTAAGCATCCCGAAAATCTAAAGCTTTCAATCATGTGATGCCTAGTTTGCTATAAAAAATGTGAACAAGGACTACGAATATCGAACCTACAGATGGCGCCACCGAACCCGGCTAAAAGTGGTCAAATAACGAACGGCGCTTATCAGCCAATCGGAGCAATGGCTTCCCATTCGTCGTTTTGACCTGATTTGCCGAATGAGGTCAAACGCCGTTCGTCGTTTGACGTCATTCGACCGGGTTCGGTGGCGCCATCTGCAGGTTTGAGATGCGCGATCCTCGTTCACATTTTATAGTGAAATAAGAAAGACATGGTTGTAGTTTTTTTTTAGATTTTTGAAATGCGAGCATGTAGGTTTAGTTACGGCCATATTGCCCCGCGGGTCTGCGAGCAAGCGCGCCCGTGGCCGAATAGTTATCGTCCTTGGCTCCTACGTAAAGGACTCGAGGCTTGATACCTGGGAGTATACACTCCGTGCGGGAACTATAGGGGGCGCTTTGAAAAACGCGCGCAGCGCCGCTAGCGGAGGAGCTGGCGTTCGACTGTGAGGTGCGTTCAGCAGCCTGCGGCGCCTTTTCGCATGCCAAGCTGTGGCGGCGGAAGCGCGCACGGACGAAACTTTTGCTTTTTGAGCCGATAAGTTGAGGGTGACGTTGCATGAGTGCTGGGGCAGAAGGGCATTTAGCTGTTCTCCACTTCCTATATATTGCGTTTGAGTCGTTATTAAGGATAATTTCTCTAGTTGCGGCCGAAAAAGGAGTTGGAGCAATTTTCCGAAAAACAAGACGGCCGCCACCTTAATTGCTGTGAGTGGGAAATTTATTTCGCTCGTCGCTGTAAACCTAGGACTGTTGGAACGATGATATTTGGAGGCGAGTGAGACGTTCACTAAGTTTGTGCACGAAGAGTGCCAAGTTTCTTTAAGACAGCAGGTGTGAAAGTTAGGTTTCTAACGAATAAAGAAATAAAGCTGTACGGGATATCCAATATTGGACCCAAAATGTTGTGTTATAGCGGGCTGTGCAAAGTGCAGATTTGGGCACACAGGTGCTTGGACTTGGCAGTAACATGACACAGCACTTATTATACAAAAAACAGTGTCATAGGGAAACTAGGTGAAAATTTGGTTTGGGCGGCGTAACTCAATGGGAACCGGTTTTGACCATGAAAAGGCTGTCAAGAGAATACCATGCACTGGTCGGGGGAGGTGGAGACTTTAGAGGTAGGAAGGGACTAGTGGACTGTACTTCCAATTGAAACAACTTTACGAAAGGTGTTTCCAAAGCCGAGAAAACAAAGTTGTCGGCCAAACCATGGTTTGGCCGCCAAGGGCTTTTGCGGTCAGGTGTTGTGTAATAACCTGTTGTGCAAGGTGCTGATTTTCGGCGCACAGGTACTTTGACATGACCGTCACTTGGCATAACACTTATAACAAAAAGAGTTGGTATAGCGAAACCAGGTGGAAATTTAGTTTGGGCGGTGTAACTAAGTAGGAACTGGCTTTGACCGTCAAAGGCTGCCAGATAATACCACTCATCGCGGGAGGTGCACACTTTACAGGTAGGAAGGGACTAGTGGATGGTACTTCAGTTCGAACCACTTTGCGATAGGAGGTTCTAAAGCCGAGAAAAAAAATTGCTGTCTACAGAACTCGGGGTGTCAGTGTTTCCACATCCAAAAGGAGGCTGATCAAGAAAGAAAGCACACCACATAAACTTCCATACTCAAACGTCGATTCTCCAGTGATTCCGAGTTTCATTGTTGTTTTCTTTAGACTTATATTTGTCACTTTTTTTTACCGTTCGAATCTTTCTTCATGAAGTACAGATTGCGTGCCATACTTGTCCGGAAATATCATCGACACGTACGATAGGGACGAAACTTCTTTGGAGGGAATTCCTCCAACGAAATTGGCACTGCATACCCGCGAGTGTGGGATGCCATTTCGGTTCGTCCCATCGGCGCTGACACATGTAGGCATTACTGGTACGAAAACAAACGCAGAGCGCAAAGAGGCAGTGTAGAATATGTCAGCCGTGCCGACACAGTGGCAGACATGATCGGGAGATCAAATTTCTCGCGTCGCACGGCACGGCTCCATCGTTGTCGCTGTTCCAAAAAACATCGGCGAGGTGAAAAACTGTGAAACTTTGTCTCCACGAAATACGACGCATAACTATTGAAGCACTTAATGACGCAGCACAGGCAGCACTTCATGCTGTGAACCCAGCGCAACCGCACCACTCCGACTTCAATGCGTGCCAACGTACGTGGCGTGGTTTCGGTTTCGTTTTCCCTGGGCTTCTCACTGCCTACCTTCGGTACCGGCCGCGCGGCGGCGCGCCAGTCGCGTCGCACGGAGTGTATATGCGCCCTTTTGTCAATTCTGTAAATGTCGCGTTCTGGTGAATTTGAGAACATTGTTGTTTATTCGAGGTCCGAATGTTCTACGAGCCGAAACTTCTACGCCGATTCTTCCAGAAACCCACGGGTGCACATAAGGGGCTTCGCGTGTCGAGCCAAGGTCAAGGTCAGTCTCGCCCCAGCGTTCGATCCTCCTGTTTCGACGTCTGCGACGCTATCTTTTTTCGGGCACAAGTTCGCCCCATTAAAAGTTTAGTTTGCTTCAGTTTTCATCGCCTTATCAATTGTCATGTGTGACGATATATAGATGGTCTTAGAAACCTCAGTACTGAACCATTAATGTCGAATTACTGGATTAAATTATGCACGGTTCTCTTAAATATGCTTATCACCTTCGAATCCAAGCGCTCCCGACGTATTTTTTTTGTTTCCAGCCCTTTGGCCCTCAAGAAATAGCGCGACTCCGCGCTGTTGTTTTCGCTTACGCCAATGCAACACGACCACCAGGTTTCAATGGTAAATCTGAGTAACGTGACAGTGCCATGCTGGAACAAAGCATGGGTTCGTATTTCACGCCCACTAATGCTGCCACTTAGCTGCGGAAAAATGGGCGCTGAATATTGCGTTACTTCTAGTGTGCTCAGATTTGTAACTTGCTGACATTTCCTCGTAAATATCCCATCATATTTTATTAATAGAGAGTTTCATAACTCAATACTGCCGTGTGCGTAGCTAGCCAACTCAGCGACGCGCTTGGCTCCGACACAGACGGGCCGAGGATGATGCCTGGTAGCGTACAGACCTTTTTTGTTATTTTTGTAATTGTCGCATACTGGGAACTTCGAGAACTCTGTTGTTTGTTCGAGGTTAAAATGTTCTACGCGCCGCCCTTTCTACGCCGATTCTTCCAGAAGCCCACGCGTGTACAAAAGGGGCTCCGCGTGGCGAGCCGTAGTCGGTCTCGTCCCAAGCCGGGCTCGATCCTGCCGTTACTCCACTATCGACGCCTGGGACGCTAGCCTTTTTTTATATGTTTTGGTCACGAGGTTGCCCCATTTAATGTTGCTTTGCTTCAGGCATACGTCACATCATTAATTGTCACTCCTGACATTTTGTTGGAGGAGCGGGGTACCACATTCCATGCCCGTGAAACCTACCCTTCAAAAGATCTTTCGAGCTCTATCCTTTTCAAGTCTCGAAAAGCTAATCCCCCCAAGCGACACAAGAATAGTAGGCAAGTATCTACACAATATTGTTGGCAGATACTCAAAATATACGGTTTTTCCCATCCACACAACGTCCAGACAATATCGTTTCAAAAGCGGGGCCGTACCAGCACAATATCACTGGAGTACTGCCAGCGCCGGCTGAGCATCCGCGGGCATCACGTGTCTATCGAGTGCCGTCAGTGTCGTCCGGGTACCCGCCAGCTATCACCCGTGTATCCACAAAGAACTTAGAGTCGGCTGAGTATCCGCCGGATATCGCGTATGTGAACCGAGTACTGGCAGTGTCATCTGAGCGCCCGCCAGATATCGCACGTATATCTACAGAGTACTTGGAGCGTCGGCGCTATAGTTTGTTGCAACTCAAGATGGTAGGGCGAGTGTAGGACGGGCCGGAAGGGAGCGGACGGAACGCTGGAGAGAGGGGGCAACCTTTTTCTCTCTTTAGCGTTCCGTCTGCTTCCTCCTCCCCGGACCGTCTTACCCTCGCCCTACCTTCCCGAGTTGTAACGGATTATAGATACCGCCCAAATTATGTGTTACAAAAATATTTTATTTGCTCACGCCACCATTACGCTTTGGGCTTTTTTGTCACCTTTATTATACACACATGTAGATACATTACGCATACCACAAGCATCAGGTGAACATATACATTGAACGCATACACATACACGGCACATACAAACATCAGCCCAACAGCACACTAACCAACTCCTCCTGGAAATAAGGCCGTAGCATTCTTCTCGTGACGTCGCAACGGAAGGCTATTGGGGCGCGCGTCGAGGCGAAGGCAACGCGCGTGGATCGACCGTCGTAACGCGCTTTCAGTCACATGCGCGTGTCGTGTTAGCTAAAATGAGTGCTGCACATAGCAATGGGTCTATGAAACGTTTTATTACTTGGGAAAAATATCACACCGCTAAATAATCGGTACGAAATGGCACGAGGTATGTGTATAAGACGACTACAAAAAAATGGGATCGTTTTAAGTCGAAAACATTGAGTCACGCAATCATTGCTGTAGGTATGCATATTATATACAGAAATACGCCGACAAAATGGCGAGACACGCAGTGATTAGACGCTCGTATAATCACTCAAGACCGTGAACTGATTAAATCCCATATCATTTAATGACAATATATTAACTTTTCCGTGTGGCAGGAGTACTGAACTTAATATTTAGTCAAATTTACTTCTCCCTATGGGCTCGACCTGCCTTAGAACAAAATATAACTTATTTTGTATACAATAATACTATTACCTTAATACAGTTAAGATTCTACTATAAACGCGGTAAAGTCAACAAAATAGCATTAGTCTAAATAAGAGATAAGCACCAACAACACACTTTCAATAATCACGACTGTTATTCACCTTCCAATGAAAGCTTGAATATTACCACGCCTATTTACAAATGTCGACGCAACAGCACGCAGATAACGACGAAGAACAAGATTCCTTTCTATCACAAGATTTTTTTTTAAAAATCGACTGCAGCACTTTACAAGTTTATGAAAAAGTCTTTCCGCGCTAAAGTCTCGTGGCTGACAGACAGTTTGGGGATTGATGTCTGCGGGGGAGCTTGGCAAGCACTCGCAGATCTGGTCGTCTCGGAGAAGCCACGTCGAGTCTTGACGGCGTTGGAAATCAGCCTTTCCTCAATATCCCGTCTGTCCGTCGATGTCTCCCTGCCTCCAGGCCGTCCCGTCCGAGGAAAAATCTGCCACCTGGTCTCCGCACCATCCCGTACGCCCAGCCCCTGGCCCCGTTCTTCCTTCCTTTTGTTCCCCTCCGGGGTCGTCCATTTACCCCGCAGAAAAGGTGGGAAGAACTTGAGATCTTTCCAGTCAGAGGCTCTGCTGGAATGTCCCTCGCCTGTTTCCGTTGGCTTGGGCAACGTGGTCCTCCTCGTGCTCATGGTGAGGGGGATGAGGCCAGCAGATTGTCACGTCTAAAACGGGGGGGGGGGGGGGGGGGGGGGGAGGGGGGGGGGGGACGCCTTTTCCGAAGCATGTCGCGATCGCCATGAGTCTCTGCCCGTTGCTTCTCGCTCCTTAAAATACACACACACACCCGCGCGCGCGGCGCGCGCACCTAGCCGGATCTTGCGTTGGGCCCAAGCGCCCTATTTCGAAGGATTAACGAAAAACGGGTAGGACACAACTGTCTCTCTTCGTCTCCCTTTCCAAGTTTGCTTTCCAAGGCACCAGCGGGTCAGGTCACGTGAGGTTACGTATAGTTTCGGAATTCGTTGAACTAAAAAGGAATTGGGTTCACTATCCCTCTTATTATGCCTCCTCTCTCGCTCGTGTCGTCCCGTCTCTCTCCTCTCCCTTTCCAAGTTATCTTTTTGGGAAAAATAAGAAATAAACAATATTCGTGTCAATCGTGGTTACCCGGTTTGAGTAAACTATATATCAGGATTGCGTCGGTGCAATATAACAGATATTCTGTGGACATCGGCCGCATCAAAATGGTACCAGCTTTCGTTCAAATTTCAATATAAGTTTCGAATCGTCCGAAAATGCATAATACTGCGCAGTTATTGTCAATTCAGAAACGATATTCAGGAAAAAACACGGTTAGTGTACCATATATATCATGGTTGCATCTCCGCAATATAACAGATTTTCCGTCGACATCGGCAGAATCAAAATGATACCGGCACAATTTTCCCGATACAACAAAAAAATCGGTAATACTTGCACGACTTTCCCGAAACCGAAACCCGAGCCAGCCGCCACAACCAAGGCCAGCCTCCAGAGATCGGTCAAATAACAGAGCCGTCGAGGAAGAATGCGCCAACGATGAACAACACGTTCCAGCAAGAGGAACACCACCGACGTCCATCAACTACGTGCAGGCCCCATGACGGATGCCGGCGAATTTCAGTGTGGATCTTTATGAAGATGTGGACGGCTGGTCGAGTTAGTTCGAGCACGTTGCCCGGTTCAAGGGATGGAGGCCTGAGCAGAGCCTACAGGATCTCGATATCAACCTGGAAGGAATGGCACGCACTTGATTCGAAAACCACGAAGCGCCGATTTCGTCGTGGGAAGACTTCCAGACCGAGCTTCAAAGCACATTTGCCAGTCAGCAGCGACGTCAGCAGGCCGAAGAACTTCTCCAACCATAAAACGAAGGGCCGAATGAAACTGCCACAAGTTTCGTCGAGGACGTTCTCCGCATCATGAAACGAGCCGAGCCAAACGCTTCGGGATGCGGGGAGTCAAAAAGAACCTTTTCGGAGGCCTTGTACGAGCCCTGCCTACCTCCGAGGGTTTCATCACTGAGGCCACAAAAATCGAATGTGCCCTTCAACACGGGCCTGCCACTACCAGATACTTCCTGACTTCGTCGCCTTCTCGCCGTCCAGCTGCAACACCACGAACCTCCACGAGATCATCCGGAGTGGTGGCCGGGAGGAAATCAAGAAGCTACTACCTGCTGCCGCATGCCTAACTTCGCCCTCTATCGCCGAGATTGTAAGGAAAGAAGTTCAGCAAGCGCTCCAGCCAGAGGTTATTGTCAACGCCGCTCCGGAACCACCGGTGCTGAGATACGCCGCCGTATCTCGTCACCCGCAGCTTCCGTCTTCCCGGCAGTACTAGGCGGCACCACGACGAGAGGGCCCCTTCGCCGCAGTATACACCGCACCAGGAGCAAAGTAGGCCTCGAAAGACCGACGTGCGGAGGGCGGCAGACCGGCGCCCAATATGCTTCCACTGTGAAGAGGCTGGACATGACTATCACCGCTGCTACTAACGCCAGCTTGAGCTTTGACGTTTTCAGCCGAGCGACCCACACCCAAGGTACGGCTAGCGACCTCAGGACATCAACGAATATCTCCGCCGGTCACTATCTCCGGGACCGATTCATCGCCGCGGTTTCCGTTCGCTGTCGCCTCACCGCCCAGCATCACCTCAACACAGATCCCGCCGTGAGAGCTTGCCCCCCCCCCCCCTGTCCCGTCGGGAAAACTAAGAGCGGCAACCCCTGGAGGTGGAGTTGGCGTGGGCCGACGACGGAAGGAGCGTCCAAGACACCGGAGAGCTCCCACTCTTCCGAAGCCACTCATTGAAACGACGCTTTCGCGAAAGTGCCCAACAACCTCAACTTTGTCATCGACGGCCACAACGCATCGGCACTCATGGACCTCGGAGAGGACTACACCGTTTTGGTTTTGAGACTCTCTCGACGCCTGCGGAAGGTCACTACACGCTGGAATAGCCGGCAGGTACGCACTGCCGGAGGGTATCTTATTACACTTGTTGGAAGTGGTGCCGTCACGATTCATGGCGGAACCTGTCTGGTGAAGTGTGTCGCTCTTAAGGACTGTGCGAGGGTTGTTATCCTCGGAATGACTACTTCTGCGAGTACGATGCGGTCATCCACCTAGGAGACAACATGTTGACACTCCGACAAACTGTCCCGGCGCCGGAAGGATCTACGGTAAAGGCGGCGTCTGTTCGAGTACTTGCTGGCGTCCTGCCGTCGCGATTGAGTGTTTTGATACCCGTCGAGTCCGATGAAGCTTCCTGCGTCGAAGCTCTGCTTGAGGGCAGCGTCCAGTTGCTCCTTGAAAGGGGAATCGGAGTCGCAAGACGTGTAACAACGCTTGAAGACGGATGTGCCACATTTTCTGGTACAAGCTAACGACAAGAGCCGTGACACCTTACCAACGGTACCGCCGTGGACCACATTGAGGAACTCTGGAACTCAACCGTGATCTCTGCACTGTCCGAAGACCCGTCATCATCGCAGCCCCAGAGAACACCGTCCACGGAATTTGACAGCGATCCGAAGCTTTGCCCTCCACAGCGAGGACGACTGCTTGAACGTCTCGGCCAGTTCACTGAGTGCTTTGCTCCCTCCTTAAGGACGCGACGAACGACAGTAGAGAAGCACCGCATTGTTACCGACGACGCCGCTCTCCTGGTTCAACATTCGCCGTAACGAGTCTCCCCAAAAGAGACGGAGGTCATTCAGGAGCAAGCTCCAGAAATGTTCGACGACGGCATCATCCAGGCGTCAAGCAGTCCATCTGCCTCGCAAGTCGTGCTCGTCAAGAAGGACGGAACTTCCAGATTCTGCGTGGACTATTGTTGACTGGACACTGTGACTAGGAAGAATGTCTATCCACTTCCTCACATCGACGATACGTTGGACCGACTTCGTCACTTCCTTATATTTTTGTCGATGGATCCAAAGAGTGGATACTGGCAGATCGAGGCCGACCAAAGGAATCGCGAGAAGGCGGCTTTTGTCACGACGGTAGGGCTGCTTGAATATAAAATGATGCCCTTCGGGCTATGCACGGCTCCAGCGACCTTTCGGCTTATAATAGACACCGTGCTCTCTGGTCTAAAATGCAGAGCTGCTTCGTCTACATTCACGACGTTCTGGTGTTCTTCAGCAACCTCGACGACCACTTGAGACGACTCCGATTCGTGCTTCGAGCTATCAAGAACGCTCGACTCACTCTCAAGCCGACAAAATGTCGATTTTCTTACGAGGAACTAAAGTTCCTTGGCCACTTTGTCAGCAGCGAAGGTGTTTGTCCTGACCCTGAGAAGACACAAGCCGTAGCCAGTTTCACCGCCGTCGGAGAAGAAGGCTGTTAGAAGATTCCTGGGCCTTTTTGCATACTATAGGCGCTTTGTCCGGGGTTTCGCCAAGCACTCTGCAAAGCTGACGCACCTGACAAAGGATGCCATAAATTTCGAATGAACAGACGAGAAACAGCGAGCCGAAGAAGTCCGCTATTTCGCCCGGTTTCGGATTGAAGAGCAGCAACGTGCTGGCGCTGGCCGCTGCAACTTTCGTCGTCGAGACGTTCACTTCCACCCCTGAGACAGGGTGTGGGTGTGGACACCCAACCGTCGCCTCGGCCTCGGCGAGAAACTGTTGAAACGGTACTTCGGGGCATACAAGGTACTTCGTCGCGTCGGGGTGCTCAACTACGAAGTGGTGCCCGACGAAATGCAAACATCATGACGACGCCAACATCGACCCGAGGTGGTTGACGTCGTCCGATTAAAGCAGTTCTACGCTCGGTAGGACAGTGGTGACTAGACTTTTTGTGTTCGAGGTGATTTTTTAGCTTACTTTTTTTTTTTCTTTGTGTTGCATCGGGGCGATGCGCTTTGAAAGGCGGGGGGGGGGGGGGGTGCAACAATTTTAAAATTAAAAGAATTTGCATCTCGTCAGCTTTACGTTGTTTATCGTGTCCCGGAGGATAGAGAAAACATCTCCTTCATTAAAAATAGTCGCGATTCCCCTGCATAATCGCAAAGCAAAATTCTAGCTTCCACCTCCCCCCCCCCCCCCCCCCCCCCGGCCTGCAGCCACAAGTGGCGGTCGAAGGAACTATGGCGAGAAGATTACGTGACCTCGCTCGGCTCTAAGGTGCAGCATAACGTCCGCTAATGTCAGCAAAGAGAGGGAGAAGGAGCGTCCTCTGAGAGAGCACACGGGAACCTACACGGCACTCCGAATTGTGTTACTAGGAGTGTGACCCTGAAGACTGGGAGTGAGTTGAGGGGTGCAAAAAATGCCAATATGTTTTTTTTGTTTTTTGTTTCTACAAAACGATTAGGACACTTAGGCGAAATCGGTTTTCGGTTATTTACTTCAGAAGTGTCAGGGGGAAACCTCCACAAATTTTTGGCCGAAGTCGGGAAATCGTTGCACCCCCCTCCCCTTTAAAAGGGAGGGGGAGGCCGCGTGCGCAGCAAGCCAAGTCCGCAGCGCGCTGGCTCCCAACCAAACGGGACGAAGTCCGATGCCTAGTAGCGGAACCGTATTGAAAATAATTCTAAAGGGCCCATCAGCCTTGAAGGAACCTCACAGGCCTTCAAAACCCTTCAGGTATGCCCCTCAGAAAAAAAACCTCCAGCCCCACAGCCCTTCAACCCGTAGCCCATCAACCCTTTAGACGCCCAAATGACTGTGAATCATAAACAAATATTCAGTTCAAAACGTTATTGAAACTTTATTGCGGACATTGAGTTTTACATGTGTATTAAAACTCAAAAAGACAATAAAAACCAACGCTTGTTCAAACCCGGGCGCAAGTAGCTGTCGACGAAAGAGATCATATCAAATAGGAACAACTAACTTCTTTATCACAACGAAAAATATGTTTCAAAGTACTCACAATGCCGTTGGGGAAATTCCTCATGTACGGTAGTTCAGCTAATAAAACGGAGCGGGTGCACCTCACGTACACATACACTGTCTCAGTAAGCATGGTTAGCGAAAACCACGAACTCGCAAGCAGATCCCGTCACCGTTGAGAAATTCCGAGCACAGTCACGGTTTCGTCCACGATGTCGTCGGGGCAGCGTCTTCGGCGTATTTTTCGCTCGCTGTATGCTTCTGAGGCCGGTCGGACGAAGAGGCGCAAGGAATAAGGCGCGACAGCGGCCGTCATCCACCGTCCCAGGACCGTGATCCCGGTGCGCAGGCACTACATGCGGTGGGACGCTGATCCCGACTGCCAGGCTTGCTGCGAGAAGGCAGTGTTGCCAGATGGTCCCTCCAAAAAACCGCCAAACAGCTGGGAGGTATAGCCCAAATGTAGCCAAAGCCATAAAATAAATATAACCCAAAATAGCCAAGGCTAAAAAACAACAATTTTTAAGCCTTTTATTGACAATTTTACATACGCGTGAGAAACAACACGTTACGTTCTCTTTTTCAGCGCTCAGATGCGCCATTTTTTGCGTCCCCTGATAAAAAAAAAGAAAGAAAAAAAAAAGAAAAAGTTTCAGAAGGATGAAAATTTGTGAAACAATGACCCATCTTTCGAATGTTTTCAGAAGTTGAAAACATAGATGGACAGCTGTATTGCGAAGCCCGGGAGATATGATCGTACAGTAAAAGAACAGAATGCAGAAGCAGAACAGTCAGAACTCTGAGTTTCAAACCAGAACCCCCTATATCTAAGGTTCTTACCAATAACCCACCCGTCTATTTTGCTTTGTGTAGAATATGAGCGTCCCATCCCGGTTCACGCTATTTTCGGTTGTGTTTCTTTTCTTAAAGTGGGCGATGCCTAAGAATTTTCACAATGGGCACCAAAGCTACGTTTGGAGAGTTCAGTCTACGTCCGGGTAGACGACGCGCTACAGGGCCTGTGGTAATGAATCCCGGAGAAAAGCTCACCGGAGAAAAGCTCACCGGAGATAAGCTCACCGGAGAAAAGCTCACCGCTAAACCGGCGGATGCGGAGAAAAGCTCACCGGCCATTGAGCGTATACGAAGAAAAGCTCACCGGTTTTTTTTTTTCTATTTGTTCGGAGGCTGTTGGATCATGCGTAACATATAAATTTATTATTATTAAAATTCGTCAGCTTTGTAAAAAAGTAAATGTCGTTTTTTGTAATATTTGTTAAGCTTATTAAGTATACTACTCCCAAAATAATTACTGCGGGCGAGTGTTTTCTGTGGCTTAGTGTCTATGCAACGAAAGCCTAACTGAAAACTTTATGAACTTGAAGAACAGGAAAAAGTTCGAAAACTTAATAATGTTTGCCTATAGCCTAAAAGTCAAAACTGTAAATTCCGAAAATTCGAAAGTGCATGCGCAACAACGCGGTGCCTGAAATTCTCTTTGAAGCTTGTGTGCACTTTTGAAAACGGTGAGTAGAAAATCGAGGCTTCGACGGACATGCACGTTTTCTAGCCGCTCGTGCTGGTGTTTCCACACGGTGCCCTTGTGTGATAGTGCCCTTCTACGGTGAGCCACCTATGACCTTCAGAACCGCACACTGGCACCGTTGTTACTCGTGACTTACATAAGAAGTAGTATTCTTTAAGGTATCGAATAGGGCGAGTTGGTAAACGTTACACATGATGAAAACCGCTCAGATGACGATGACGGAGTGAAGACAACAAACACGACACGACGAAGTTGTTCTCGCAACTAAAGTTTTGTTAGTGAAATTAACAGAAAGAAAACAGCGTAGCGGACACTGATTACATCAACAAACATCTACTTATCTATTAGGCAGTACACAATATTCGGAGCTGAAACGGTTCAGACACCGCTATTCATATAAGCTCGCAAAGAACAAAATTCTTTATCTGACAGAGCTACCGACGGCGCACAGTCAGCTGTCAATAAATTGTTGTCTTTTTCACCAGGGTACGATGTTCTCATTTTATACTTGCGGCGTCATTAGTGTACAAAATGGGTGATTACTGATTTCTGAGAAATTAGTAAGTATGCTTATTACCTTTAAGAATATTACAAAAAAAGGACATATGTTTAATGAAGTGACTAATGCAAATTGTGTTAAATTGCCTCGTTTGACGCAGAATTCGCTAAGTTAAAATAAAATCGGTGAGCTTTTCTCCGCATCCGCTCAAAGGCCGGTGCGCTTTTTTCCGCATCAGCCGGTTTTGCGGTGAGCTTTTCTCCGGTGAGCTTATCTCCGGTGAGCTTTTCTCCTGTGAGCTTTACTACGGTGAGATTTTCTCCGCCGACCGTGGTAATAGTGCAATCTGTTTGTTTGATTTTTTCCACTGCACTGTGGGGAGGCCACTTGAACTCTGCTAGCACTGCTTCTCTGCGCATTGTGAAAACCCCGAAGTTTGTAGAAGTTTAAAGCCATTCTCCTTCCTCTCTCTCCTCTCGACTAGCCAAAAGAGAAACAATTTTTTTTAACTGATTAGAAGGTCGAAAATTAACTAGTCGAAACTCAAAGTTTGACGTGGAACCTAAGGTTCGACAAGAGTTCGCCGCACCTTTAGGAATAGCCCAAAAATAGCCACATAGCCAACCACGAAATTTTGACGCCAACTAGAAAAAAATGTAGCCCAATTTGGCTATATATAGCCCAATCTGGCAACACTGCGAGTAGGCCGACACCGGCCACCATCTCCTTGAATGCGCTGAACACGATGGCGCTCGAGCGGTGCTGAAGGCGGCCAACGTCGAACTGGGGTTCACCTGCGGAACCAAGGAAGAAACGGCACGGATTAAAACAGACCAAGGGGCGAGCCCTCAAAGCAGTGCTTACCTTTCTGGATGTTGGAAACCGGTCCGTTCCAGATCTCCATGGCGGTGAGAAACAAACCGCCCACGAGCGGAAAGAAAATGGCTATAGCGGCCTCCTGAGTTCTTCGGCTTCCTCACACCACTCTCTCCCGCCGACTATTGGAGAAGCGTGCTGTCCGGAACTGGCGGTATTGCACCCTCTCCCCATTTTCGGGCGGAGAGAAGCGCAGTGTGTGTGTGTAGGCATTGTAAAAGAGGGGGGGGGGGATTTGAGTTGCCTGTTCGTGTTTTTGGCGACGACGAAAACGAGAGGACTTCCGACTCTGGTGAAAAGCAAAATGGTTTTGTTGATTTTTTTTTCCTTTTTGGGGACCGTCCCCCGCGGGGAAACCGGTTCCCGGCACGAGTCACTACCGCTACGCCCTCGGAAGTTGGAACCTCCCCAGCGTCCCTGAATTTGGGCAACGCGCTGCTCTCGGCTTGCCCTTTTTTTATTAATTTTAGTGCAACAAGTAAAGCTTGTTCGCCTCAAAACGCCGCTCGGCCAACAACACTCGGCCCGCGCCTTGTCAATTCTCCACATGGGGCGATCGAACCCGTAGCCCCCTTGGCGACCGAACACCCGGCCAGTGACAAATGGGTCGAGGAGCCCAGTTGTGTTTGATAGAAGAGCAGTAATAAAAAACTGACCGTACACAGATACGGTCGACATTCTTCAAATAATTATTTGTTTTCCCGTTGTGAAAAATACGTAGCTATGTTCTAATTCCGCGACATGTATTTTCTCCACCTAGGCCGTGACCCCACAGACATCTCAAGAAGCCTGAAAGTTTTCCCGACCCCATTAGAAAAGTCCTTGACAGGCTTTCAGACATTTCAAAGCATTCTAAAGGGGACTACAGACATTTCAGGAGAGCCTCTGACGGGGCCAACGAACCCACCAGGAAATATCGGTGCACCTTTCAAACATCACAAGAATTCCTGAAGTCCCCTTCACACCCCTTAAAGAATTCCTGAAGTCCCCTCAGAGCGATTATCAATAGGGAAGCCCCTATTTGTTATTTTTTGTAATTCTTTCTTTCTGATCCATTCGAGAACCCTGTTGCTTGTTCAAGGCCCGAATGTTCTACGCGCCGAACCTTCTACACCGATCGTTCCAGAAGCTCACGTGTGCATAAAAGAGGCTCTGCGTAGCCAGCCGGAGTCAGCCTCGCCCCGGCGCTCAATCCTGCTGTTATGCCGCCATCGACGCCTGAGACGCCAGCCTTATTCTATTTTATTTTGGGCACAAGGTCGCCACATAAACGTCTAGTTTTCTTCAATCATTCATCGCCTTATCAAGCGTCATTTGTGAAAATATTCACTTTTAATTACAGACAGTACGGTTAGCCTTTGCATAGGATAACACAGAGAGTATTAAAGCAGCCGTTCGCTGACAGCAGTAAAAAAAAAAAAGCAAACGTCTCGCTGCTGCGGTGCCACCAAGACATTGTCACAGCCTCTATCGCGCATGCAAGATGGTGTAACTTGACAAATGGTTGAAGCATTAATCTCCAAAATAAAAAGCATTCCACAGGTTCTTTACAACGCAGCATGCATTGAGTGCGGTTCAGTCCTGTTGTTTGATTAGCTGCATTTACGAGAAAGAAATGTATATAGAAAAATCCAGGAAACCTGACATAAAATGCCCACATGACCACAAGCATGTTAAAACCGAAACCAGTGGAATTCATTCCAGTATTTTTAGACCGGCTCGGAATCGCAGCAATGTTGTATAAGTAGCAGACGACATCTTGAGGAGGCTGGAGGCTTGGTCTACATCAAATAATCTAATAAAAAATAAAAACAAAACTACAGCTTTGGTTTTAGTCCCAAAAACAGGAGCATTCCCCTTTCGAGCGACAATGTATCTTGTTGTCCCTTTCTGAAATGGTCAGCACGTTCAAGAGCTTGAGCGTGTTGTTTTCAAATCATAAGTCTTGGACAGCGCGCTTAGATTACGTTGTTTCAAAACTTGCTTGTATAATAGGTCTGATACATTGCCACCATCTAAGCCTTTCATCAAGTTTTAAACTACTTCTGTATAACACATTATTTTATCTCATTTGAACTATTGTCATTTTATATTGTGTACCACTACAAAAACATGTTTATATAGAATATTATTTCTACAAAATAGAGCGCAAAGACTCGTGTGTGACGTGCCTTATCTTTTTCACCCGGACCAAATTTCTGAGAAACTCGTGGTACTAAAAATACATCCACAATACGAACATAGCCTTCCATGAAGTGTAAACAAGAATATCTCGCGATAAATAGCTTCCTGCTAAGCTTGGCATATCTTAGAAAAAGACCACTTACACAATCTACTCTCCACTCAGATTTCTGAATGGTTGAGACATCGCGGACATATTATGGCCTTCAGATGCTTAGAAGAACACTTGCAACATTACTCAACACTTTCATAAATTCGAATGTTGATATAATATCTTCAACCCGCGTGAGCCACGGGACTATCTACTTTTGATATAAATGTGTTTTTGTTTGGTGTTTGTCTTGTTTTAAGGCGGAATTTTCTCGAGCACATTTTCGTCACTGTTGATTTCACGTGTAGTTGATGACCAGTTAGTAATCTAGTAATCAACAACCACATTAGTGCTTCGTGGTTGTTTGTATGTATTTTGCTGTTACGTTTTTTTTTTTTTTTTTTTTTTTTTTTTTGTACGAAACTTGGCCTTCGCTGTGTACCTGTTGAGCGGGCTGGAGACGCGTCAGGCTGCATTGTCAGCTTTTTTGTCCAATTCCCACAATATGTGATGTAATAAATAAAGTTATTATATTTTTAAATAATCGCAGTGGGAGCAGTGCCCTTCATGCGCCAGTAAAATAACTACTCAGATGTATACTAGCAGAACTTTTGAAAGGCTGCTTTTAGGCAGCTCTGCACTATTCCTCGTTTAATGAATTCAGAGTGGGCAGAATCCAACGGAAGAAATCGCTTCGTAGAACGTGGTAAATATGTCCAACATGTTTGGTTATAACCGAAGAGAATCTAAAAGGGACGCTGGCACCCCCCAAAAAATGTTTTTCATTTTTTGCCAGCCGCTGCATTATAGTGTCGGATTCGCGCTTCATTATGGTGCCCAATTAATATTTTGCAACAGAGTAGCGTATATTTTTAATAAAGCCAAAAGACGCAACTGCTCGAAACCGAAACCAAAACCCGCACGGAGGTCGGAGAAGTGGAGAGGAGAGTGTGGAGTGGCGGAAGTCACGTGGCTACACCCGACCGTGCGTTTTTTTTTTTCCCCTCTGCGTGGCAGACGAGATGCGTGGCGGCGTAGGCGGGAACCGTTTGCCGTGCGATTCTTTTGCAGTTATGTTTGCTCCGCTCGCTCTTCTGTACTTCGAGATGAGTTGTTTTGTACATTGAGGAGTTGGAGATGAGTAGTGAGTGCCCATGGTGAATTTCCGTGATCGGCTCCGAAAAGAATACACCCAAGATGTAACGTGGAGAACTGGCTCACATGTCCTGCGCCCGAAAAAAAGAGGCATTGTGCGACAGTTTTCGAAAGATTAACGGGATCGGACCAATGGCTGGCTGCAATTCCTGTAAAACATTTACGGGCAAATCGGAAAGTGGACGCTACCTGGTTTATATGCTCCTTGCATTTTGTGGAAAGTGATTACATTGAGTGCGCAGGTGTCAAAAAGGAAATCCCATACCATTTATTTCAGCGACGTTTCGTCCACAACATTTGTTTGTTATTTTTTTGTTTGTTTCTTCCGTGATAATTGTAAAAAAAAGCAATGTAAACATCGCAAAATACCTGAAAAAGAAAAGCAAAAAGTACGGTTTCACTGGGGATCGAACCCGGTCCTGCCGCGTGTGAAGCCGACGTCTTTCCACCAGACATGTACAAATTACTCAAAAAGGTAGTTAAGTTAAGTTACTGGATATCGACACCAAAAGTAGTTGGAGTAGAGTAGAAATTACGCATTTGTAATAGTAATTGAGTAAATTACTAACTACTGTAAAAAAACAGCGAATTACTTTGAAGTTACTTTCGAAGTTACTTTTTATGTTTTTTGTGGCAGCAAAATGAACAGAAGTTTTGATCAGTGAAAAACCCTGCGAGCCGGAAATAAATGCAGTCATTTTATGAGTTCCAAAATAGTTTATTTGCTCGCCGAAGCAATGGCCTTTCAAAGTTGTTATTGGAAAGTTCTCCTCTTTTCCTTCTAATGACCTCCTCGGTCAAGCTAGAAAGACGTTCCATCGTGGCGCTGGATGCAAAGACAACGTTCAATTTTAGAAGCAGGCTGTGCAGGGTCAGGTAAGCGAGTGTCGGCATGTTTGGTGTCCATGACGAAACATGTAAGGCTTGCCTCGGCTAGAGGGTCTTTTATAACAAACTCTCCTCTTTTTTTCTTTTTTCTTCAGCAAGTTGAGATTTTTATGACTGGCCTCTCTTTATTCTCACGACGTTCGGAGATTTCGCCGAGCGAGTGCACGGGCGAGCGAGTGCAGATTTCGACGAGCGAGTGTCAAGGGGTCAAGTCTCGTGCCACGACGATAAGGTCATCCCGACGACTGCGCGTCTCTTTGCAGTGTTATAGCTACGCCACTGGAAAAAAAAAATTGCTTTTCGCCGTTGACGTTGGGTCCAACAAAAGGATCTCCCAAGGGTGACTCGAAATCCTTGCCGGCGACTACGGTATCCTGACGCGCCTGACACGCCTGACAAGTAAAACGTTTTCAACAAAGAGGAGGTCTCCCTGGCGTGGAAGGTCGGAAGGAAGCGAAAGATTACGTGAACAAGCATCGGCGCTCGTACAGTTGCAGCTGGAAGTGGGAACGTGCTCCCATGAACGGATTATTCGTGTCGGCGTTTGTGCGCGGGGGAGTCCGGCTTCGCTAGGGAGTATGCGCTGACGACGAGGCGACCATGGGAACAGGCGCCCAGCTGCGAGGTCATTCAATTGGCGCCTACCGTGGATCCTACCACTTGAGTCAGAACTCACTAAAGGCACACAACATGACAACAACAACAACCCTTGGAGTGTCCCCGTCTTTCACGGCTGCAGCTGGAGGCGCGGCGCTTGCGTGCATTCCCGGATTAGGTCAACACCCGACCAAGGCTTGTTAAGCATCTCTGCTTACCTTCGTGCGCGCCGGTGTTATGTTTTGGCGGTTCGTCGCCACCTTGGCCCAAGGACGCCTGTGATGCAGTTTCTAGGGCTGCCGACCTTAAGTGCGTGGGAACGGAATGTGAGGGGGGCCCCTTGCTCGTGAACACCACTTAACCTGCCAGCGTCTTATTTATTTCTGCACTCAAAATTTTCTGATGAAAAAAAAAATAGGATTAAATTTCTAAAGTAGTTAGTAATTTGAGTAGAAGTTACCTGAAAAACGTAGTTAAATAAAACTACTAATTACCCAAATAAAGTTGTAATTGAAAGTTACCAAGTTACTCGGAAAAGTAGTTAAACTACAGTAGTTTGAGTAGGGTAGTTGAACTACGTCCAAGTCTGCTTTCCACTGAGCTACTGGGGGAACTCCTTCTTTAGTGATAATACAGCCAGTAAACTGTAAGTTGGAAAGTTTGCTGCCGATTTTGCTCCAGCAAAAGTGCTCCCGGGTCGAAGTCGAAGCACCACGCATTGGCGTCGTTCGCACCTAGTAAAGAGATCATACGCGTGCATATTCAACTCAAAGTCCACACTTCGTGCGGTGCTTGACGTTTGCGCGAGCGATGTCTTCAGCCACGAGAAGGGAGCGACGGCTCGGCGACGTCTTCGTGCAAATCGGCTTGGTGGTCGGGCGTGTCGTACGGGATGAATACCAATTCTTTTGATCGGTCCCAAATTTCTCTTTTAAAGGCAGACAGAATTCGCCGGTACCGCGAACGACAGTTCTGAAGTAGAGGTCCCACGCCCGTCGTCCGCTGCCATCGCCGTCCCCGCGAGTCCCACGATACGCGAAAAGACGCACGCACAGAATGCTCCCGGCTCTCTGTGCAACTTTTTTTTTTCCAATCAACATGCAGCTTTTTAAAAGCCACAAAATTTGTTTTCGTATTTTTTTTTCTATTTTTAGTATTGAGTGTGTGCTTTCAGTGACCAACGACCTTGATTAAATTTGGTGGTCGTGTCGAAACTTTAGAAAATGGTTTGTGACCACGGAAAAGAGAGTCAGCGAGATTCGAACCGGCCAGTTCTTGATCGGAGGTTTTTGAGCGGAAAAAAAACGAATTTCGAGCCGCAAATTGTGTTCTGGGTAGACGGGCTCTCATATGTCATGTACTACTAAAAACCTCGGCGAGCATAAATACCCTGTCAGTGTCCCTTTAAGGTCCAAAAACGGAAGCCTGTTGTTGGTTTCATTTCATTTTTCATTTCATATCATTTATTTACCCTCAGGGCGTAAAGCATTACAGATGGGAGGAGGGGGAACAATGAGCCGCTAGTAAAAAAACTCAGGTGGGAAAGTTGATAAAAATCAAGAGTCGCAAAATCAAGTAATGATACTAATCAATGCCTTTTTAAAAACAACACTGTCTACAATTGAAACAACGGGGGCCGAAAGGGGGTTCAATTCATGGGATGTGCATAATACAAATGAATGGTAAAAAGCATTACAATTTGAATGAGGGATGCCAACTTTATGTTGAAGATCGACTAGTGATGAAACATAGAAACGAAGTTCAAAAAGCCCTTCACGCAGTGTAACATTAGTGTAATCAATTTTGTGAAATGGGCTTAACCGAACGATTGGAAGTGAAAGGTTAGCCTTCTTTAACAATATACTTGCGGTTCGATGACAGTTAGGGCAAATGAAACGTACCGATCTGGTTTGTATGGCTTCAAGTGATGTAATTAGTGAAGATTGACCAGGGTCCCAAATAGATGATGCATATTCTAGTTTTGGTCATACGAGTGTTTTGTACAGTATCTATCACCTTTAATGATAGGGGTGCCAATGAGAAGTTTCTCTTCAAGTATCCCAGCATGCGATTTGCATTGTTAGTTACGTTATCTATGTGACGTTTCCATGTTAGATCAGACGTGATACGTACACCAAGGTACTTATACTCCGAGACCGACGGT
This sequence comes from Ixodes scapularis, assembly GCF_016920785.2. NCBI lineage: Eukaryota > Metazoa > Arthropoda > Arachnida > Ixodida > Ixodidae > Ixodes > Ixodes scapularis. Next base: position 175,928,353 of record NW_024609846.1, on the reverse strand, counting down.
AATGCAATTCCTTTAATATTATAATCTGCAGGTACTGCTGTACATCTGGATATGCGCATAGATTTACATTTAGTGGAGTTTAATTGCATTGACTATATTCGCACCAAAGTGACACTGCATTAATATAATTTTGTAACTGTCTTGATTCAAGGTTATTCGTTACTTTGCTGTATAGGACGCAGTCATCAGCGAATCGTGAAATATTGGATGAAATATTAGTTGGTAAGTCAATAATATAGATTAAAAAATAGCAAAGGTCCTAAGACTGAACCCTGCGATACTCCTGAAGTGACAGAAACTAATGTGGAACTAGAGTCATTGATGGTAACCAATTGTTTGCGATTAATCTAGAAAGAATGTATCCAGGTGAGAAATTTAGGGTCGATATTTAGTTTTCTGAGTTTTAACAGAAGTAGTTTGTGAGACACTTTATCAAACGCCTTTGAAATATCTAAGATGCAATCTTTAGGCTCCTTGCACTGATGTCACATCGCATACTTTTGAAGACCATGTAAAAGGAGGAGAGGAAAGCTGCTTTTGTAAGAATTTTGAGTGACAGGTTAATCTTTTACAATCTTCTGGGAGGATAATAGCGACGGCCGTGCTTATCCGGGAGGCACAAAGGAGGATCCTGATAAGAGGGGAGCTCCTTCTTCCCCTTTTCTCTGGAGGACATCGGAAATCACGTCATGCGCAAGCCACGTACTATACTTGACCTCCGGTCAAGTATAGAATGAAGCTCATGTGTGAACGATGCAGGCTGCGTTCGGCATGAGAATGATTTCCGAAAACAATGTTGAAATGGACTAAAGAAGCTGTTTGAGTCTAAGAAATTTACTAAATTGGAATAAATTATATTCTCAAGAATTTTGCATGGGACACTGGTCAGTGATATAGGGCGAAAGTTTAGAGGACTATGTTTATCACCTCCCTTGTGAACAGGAACCACCCTGGCGACCTTCCAATCATCAGGTGAAACACCTAACTGTAGGAATTTAGGAAATATAACAGAGAGCAAAATTGACGCATACATCCTTGTATTTTTTAGGAACTTTGAATTAATATCGTCGATTCCTGCTGATGATGAAAGTTTAAGGGAATCAATTATTTTAACAATGCCTTCAGGATCAACCGCTAGCGGATACATTGGCAGGTAGTTATATGATATGCAACCAGAAGTAGGAGAGCTTGAAGGAACCGAGAAACAACTTACAAATACATCATTGAGAATATTAACGCAATCCACAACTAGCAATGAGATTACCATCATCGGCCTTCAATGACACTGAAGTTTTACTGTTTCCTTTCTTGACATTCCAAAACTGTTTAGCATTATTTATTAACATTGACAGTAAGGTGCAGTGAAAAAATACATTTTCGGCTTGATCTACAGCAGTTTTGTATGAGTCAGCAGCAGTGTAATAAGCGACCCATCGTCGACTAGTCAAATCTTTTTTCGCAGCACGAAATAAACGCTTTTTCTTCCTACGCAATCTATTGAGCGCTCTATTAAACCATGGCGCGTCTGAATTGGAATACACCTTTCTCAGAGGGATATAGAAATCTAAAAGTCGATCAAATTCCATTTTGAAAAAGTTCAAATTATCATTAACAGAACGCTCATGAAAGCAGGGTAAAATATTTTTCATAAAAGTGCACAGGTCCCTATTAACTGCCTCAAAGTTAGCTTTACCGCAGTCTCGTACACGTTTGAAGGTATTTGGTACAGCCGGCCGACGGCATTTTTATATCAAAATGTAATAGGCAATGATCACTTAGGCCCGGTAAATGTAATATGGACGAGACTAACTTCGGGCATGTTGTTAGGATAAGGTCTAGTATATTTGCTGATGAGCTGGTAGTGCGGGTAGGTTTGGTTACCATTTGCGAAAGACTTTAATTAAAACATAAATCTACAAAAGTATTGCTTTCCAAAGAAAAAAACTGGGGAAATTCCAGACCACACAACGGTAGAAAAATTAAAATCACCCATACGAATGATGGGCGAAGTAGGGAAGCGAGTGATTATCTTATTGAGTGAGTCATATAAATCTTCACAAACAAAGTTGTTCGCACTTGGGGGGCGGTAACTGACACCCAATATCAGTCGCTTGTGCTTTACACACAGGTCGACCCAGACAGTTTCATTTGGGCTACATACATCGATGATTGAAGATGCAATGTTATTCACAACGGCAATGAGTACTCCACCGCCAAGTCTACCACTCCTATCATATCAATATACATTGAACCGTTTATGGCAGTTAAATACTTCATCGATTTGAATTTTGCTTCGTAACCACGTTTCCGTGGGAACCGCTATTTCATAATCACTGGAATCAATTGCGGAACTCGGATCCTCTCGACAGCGCATGACGCTACGAACATTACCAAAAATAACTGAAATATTACGTGTTTCGAAGGAACACTGCGACCCAATCCCTTCTCTTACCTAGCTTGATGTCCCTTCGAGCGCGTCATGGCTGTCAGCACGATTTTTACGAATAATACGCCGTGCGCTAAGTAATAACCTCGTGAACCAAGTCTTCCCTCGGATCGTAAGCATATACCTTGTTGTTGACGTGCAATTTATTATAACGCACGGAAAACACGGATCCCAGGGACTTTCCAAAATCAATCAGCTTCGATCTCGGAAGTCGCGTCGCAGGTGAAAAATCTTAATTTACAGACAAACCTTTCCCTTTTGGTAGTTTATGTGTGAATTTCAATTCCTATAGCTTCTCCTGCGAAAATGATGGGAATGCTGTTGAAGGCCTTTGAGGGAGGTTAGTCAGGTCTTTAAGTGAGGAGAACGAAGTAGTCATCTACATACCCAAGGACACGTGACCCAGGTCAGAGGGAAGGTTCCGGGCTATGTCTCGGTCACACTGGGATAGGAATAAGTTACGCAGTATTGGTGTCACACATAGTCGAATACATATTCCTTGCTTTTGTATATAGCAATGGCTGTTAAAGGTGACCACTGTGGGTGTAATATAAAATCTCAGGAGGTTTTGAAAAGACTCTACCAGTATACCACTTAAGTTTTGGAAGTCCACACTGCGAATAGCCTCGATGCTGGCGCTGACCACGTCAAACAATGCCTTATGTGGGACATAGTAGAACAGCTAGGTCCTCCACGTCTAGAGAAAGTCCAAACCTTACTGACTTTTCTTTCTGCGTTAGATGTTGATTCACTTCCTCTGAATCAGGTATTAAGAACGTGTCCTTTAACTTAAGTGCTGTAAGGTTACGTAAAAAATATCAAGACACAGCCCCTTGCCATGATCCGTTTTCAATTACAACCACGCTGAATAAGTGCCAAAAATATTTTCGAAAACAACATAAAAATGTGAAGGTTTTCGCTGAATTTTGTTTGCTCATCCCTTACTTGTGGTGGTGACGTGTATGTCTGTACCACCGTACTTCGTTTCATGCTTCTTGTAGCCCTAAGCAGGCGCGCGGTATGAATTAGTGAAGCTAAGTAAATTAATCATATCTTTGGGGTTAATTTAAACATTAGTAACCCTCGTTAGCTTTCAAATATTATATGCATTTTTGTGTGGCCATGACAGCCACACGAAATATGCAAATCGTTTAACTAGCTCTTTAATTAAGCAAAATGTTTTCGTTAACTTTTAAGTTTCGTCCTCTCTGGGTTCATAAAGTACTTTAGAAAATTGACGTTCGACCTTATATGGTCGAGCCGCGCTTTAAACGTTTTATTACAAAATTCGCAGCGGGTGCTTCGGGGCAACACATTTCACCCTTGCGCACGAATTCGAACCAGAAGTAAGCAGACCAAAAGCGACTATCGCAGCCGGTTTCGCTTGCGGAGCTGGCGAAGGGCGAGAGGTCGAGGTCACGGGCGCGATTTGCCGGCTTAGTTTCGGCATAGAGTCGTGTGTAAAGGTAACATTTCCCACTCCGTAGAGCCCACTACAAATTTCCCCGCACGGCTAGGTTATATCGAAATTGAGCAGCAATATTTCAAATACATTATGCAGCCAAAAATATATATTTTATAAAGATAATTAATACATTTAGTTTATTAGTTTACTAATTAATGCAGTTTGCCTCTTTTGTACTGGCCGTTATTCCGACCAATTTGGCCCCAGAGTTTTATATACCTCAAAAGCTGGAGTCACACTGCTTCTACATCATACAAAAGAAAGTTTGCAAACAGATTCGTACACAAGCCACCGTGAGTTTCGTGCTTCGAACTCCGCATGGCAACGAGTTCAAGGAGACACTTTTCACGCGACTGATGCTTGCAGACTGTCTTTTGTATGATGTATAAGCGACCGTTTTCTTGGCAAACGTCACCAGGCGGTGCTCCAGTTTTTGACGTCCCGTAAAACTCCCGTTTCATAAAAAAGATTGAATAAGACCCACATTAACGCAGCTGCTTGAAATGTCGATGAAACGTGTAACCAGTAATTCTTCAGGTGAACACCAAAAGAACGACGAAGTGCGAGATCTGTTCAATTTTTTCCAATATTCTTGTAATCTTGCTTACTCCAATATGTTAAATTATACGGACGAAGTCCCTCGTTAGATCTCCAACTTTGTAGTCCGTGTGGCATTTATGCTTTCTAGCACTGGTGACATAAGCAAGCACAACGCGCTTGCAAAGACGAAGCGAACGGAAGTCGCTTGGGAAGCAAGAGAAAGTTCATGTATTGAAATAGCAAAAGGGTCTATAAGCCGTGTAACCCTGTCCTAACGCAAATTCATTTTCTTTTTATCCTGGACCAACTAAAAACATAAAGTTGTGTCAAATATTGTGTGCTCTACGAGATTATCAAAATGATCAAGGCAAGTTTAAATTTATATTTCACATTACACCAAGGCACCAACACCAAACTTTACCGCTCACTTGGAGGGCCTGAAACCACACAAAAATATTTATAAACAGCCGTTCGCCTCTAACTACGTCCCACTGTGTACATGCGCACGTGCGTCTCCAAGTGCATGAGCGTGTAGCTACTAAGTGTGTACTGCGTCTGTGTTAATGTGGTGCTCTTGAAAACAGGCGTTTTTACTTAATTTAAAATAGAACAACATTCACCGCACGCTATCAAAGAAAAAACAAGAGCGAGTAACGAAGAGACAATACAGAAAAGTGATAAGCCCCAAGAGCAGTGGAGAGTTTCGAGACTGAGAGAATGATGTGACAATGAACACGCTGCGGAACTTATCAGACACGAACGCCATTCCAATACCATCGTATCGTAACCTGCGACTGATAAGAACGACTTTTTTTTTTTGCCTTTCTTTTTTTTTTTTGTCGAGGGGGCGTTACCCTTGCCGGTGGATCACTGCCGCATTGTCTTTGGCACAGCGCTTTTCGTGAACGGTTTCTTTCTGCATTTTCCGCATACGCTTCGGTTGGATTTCGTTGCAGAGTCGTCATCTGTGTTGACCCAGAAGCTGGTTGAAGAAACCTAAGAAGTACTCTGGTTGGACGTACCACCGAGGCACCGAATACAGTGGCTACCGGCGCGGCGACTCGGGAGAACTGCCGCCGCGTGCATCGAGTCCGTATGCTGCCTCTCTCTCCGGTCCAGCTGATCATCGTGATCTCGTGGATAGCTGCGCTTCTAGAATGTGAGTAATATTTTGTGCGTGCTCTATTCGTGACAACGGCAGTGAGATTAGGAAGATATGATCGTTGCTAAAATGAGATACTAAAAACGGATCGCTTGCCAATCCATCTATATGGTTTCTAGATGTAGCGTCGTCTCGGCTGATCTAAAGTGTCACCGATGCGCTGCTACAACACTGACATTCCCTAGTTCAATTGGGGCCGCAGCCTTGACTTGTAATGTAATTCAAGTACGGCCCTTTTTGGTAAGTGGCGCGCGCCCTCAAGCGGTGCGCGTGAGACATCATGGGAGAAACAGTGAGGGTCGCTGTTCCGTCATCTGCTGCTACCGCCGTACCACTGTGGGAGAACCACGTACGTTGCCTACGCTCGCGTTGGGTCCCTGCGTACGGCAGACGGCATGCTTTGCGACGCCGTGTGCTGCGTTGCGTTACCCGAGTGAGGTGAGAAATCCTCAATTACAGCAAGTCAGTCTGCTGCCCCTTTTTTGTACGGGCCATCGTTCTGGATGGGTCACCGTACGTTTTTGAATGGGCCATCCTGCTCTTTTTGGCCGCGCGCCAAAAGAGCGAGGCATCACTCAGGCGTCCAACGTGTTTTTTCGTTTTCCTATGGGAACCATTTGAGCTAGTTGGTACACTTTATTTTCCTTCGCCAATAAAAAAAAATGAACCTCGTCCCAACAACGTTCGAGACAGTTAGCTCGTCTGGATGCATGCATGATTGAATTAAGAAGGATGCTGCAGTTCAAGGGGTAGCGTGCGCCACCAGCATGCAAAAGCTCGACTAGGCTAGACTTGGCTTGACTAATGGGCACAAAACCCTCACAGTTCCCATAATGCCCCAGAGTGCTCACTGGTGACGCTGGCGTTTCCAGAAATGTCCCTCACTCTTTTTTCCACGGTCACGTGCCATTCAGCCTGATGCATACCAAATATTTTTATAAGTCGTGGGCACAGTGGAAGAAATACATTTAGGTGATGACTCTGGCCGCTCTTCCGGTGCGAAGCGAGCGACCAGATCGCGTTCGGAGCTAGCCTCGAACCAGGAGGAGTGAGTTCCGCGCCGCCGCGGAGGGCGCTCAACTATGAGCACCGTGGGTATGGGGTCTCTCCTCGGCGGCCACGGTGTGGGCGGCGTAGCGTGCTCGCCTTTTTCGCGGTGTGGTGGTGGCGTGTTGCCAGTGGCTGGCCTCGTCTTTTGCTTTGGCGCTGTGTCGATCACAGGTGCCACCATCGTGCACGAAGGAGAGCCTTAACCCGAAGAATAAGAAGGAAGAGAACGCAGATTTACGAACTCTGGTCACTTGGTGGCGGCGGTGAGGTACAACAAGAAGCGGTGAGCGAGGAAACGCGGGACCACCGATGGGAGCAACAACCGGAGAGGTCGGTTTGGGAGGGATTCCATACTTAGGCGCCATCGATCCCAGTGCGAGTGAAACGCTCTCAATGCCCCGAACATAAAGTGGTCGGCGCGTAGGACAGAGAGTCATCACCTTAATGTTTCTTCCACCATGGTCGTGGGTCATGGTAGACACACATTCAACATCAACAATAAGAAAAATATGAACCCGAATTTTTATGGCTTCCAAGAAGCTGCAAATACATTGATCAAAAACGATTGTTGCACAAATGAGAGGAAGTGGATGTACACGTCATTCTTAATTTGGCGACGGACATTGGGGTGGACGAAGTGATGGCGGCGCGTGATGGATCAAAGTTGGATCAGACGGGGGATCGCTACTCCGGAACTGTGGTTCGTGGTACCGGCCAATCGATCTTCAAGTACTGAACAAGGAGGGGAAGGTATATAAGTGCGACACAATCGCGCGACAAACGGTTCAAGCAACGTCCTCGTTGTCGTCGTCTGCTTCACACGGCCGAGAAGCGGAGGAACGGAAAACAAACTGGGTAGGAAGCGATAGCAACGTGACTTCCGGCAACTTTCTCCGCCGAGCTTCAGTGCACATGTTTCGGTCTCAGTCAGTTGCGTATTTTTGGCTTTAATGAAAATATATGACTCTGTAGCAAAATATTGATTGAGTAGCCTTCTGACACGACACTAAATCGCCTGGCAAAAAAAAAATTGCAGTGTTCTTTTAAAAAAGATACTGAACCGAAATGCGAATTTCCAGAAACAATGCCCGAGAGCGACCTTCCCGGGTTGGTGCAGTACCCAAATATGAGATTCATACAAATGAAAGATGATCGGATTGTGCTGCTTCTTTGAACGAACTTTTCTGATCGCGCCGATGGGGCAAACTGTCAGCCGGAAGCGGACGATGCGAGCTAAGCCTTCTGGGAGTAGCCGTGGCGGAGTTGACGTACGCTTACTTGCTCTCTCTCTCTCTCTCTCTTTGTATCTCGTTCTTCGTTCTCGTTTGCATTCATATTTTAGAAATATTCATGGGACGCCATATTGCTGGTCGTTGATCGCAGCGCATGCTGAGAACTAGCTCCCATTTATTATCCTCCAAGAACAACGATTCCGGTTGTGTGGAGTGGCCGTCGGACGCGTACCCTCGTACATTTCTCGCAGGCAGCAAAGCTATGGTGGGCTAGGACGGGAGGTGTAACGATCGCTCGCTTCGTTTAGCGTGAGTAAATGGCAATAATGTTGAGCACGCAGCTTTAGCATCGATATGCCCGCAGTAGCGTCCCAATGGCACTCCGCCACACTAAACAACAAGAAAATGTCTTCACCGTTTATCAGATTCGTAAAGTGCCGCACAATGAATATTTTCTTAGCCATAACGAAATCGGGCACGGCACATTGAGGTCCATGCAATAAAGACAGGCTGAAGTGAAGCTATGGTGGGCTTGTGAAGCCCCTCGATGTAATTCACTGGACGCGATATTTGTGGGTGCTGTTTAGAGCGCATGCTCAGAATGAGCTCACATCAATAGGCTGTTAAGACCGGCAGTCTTGATGGTGAGGAATGCACGTTGCAAAAGAACTGTGGAAGCTCGCCGTCACCACGCGCTCAACCTTCGCGCACACAGCTATGGCCGCCAGTGAATACTCCCTATTTGCGGGTGAGAAGCTGACTAGAGGTGCTTCTGTTTTCCTCACAATAACTAGTGCACGTGCTCCTCACGCGGTCATGTTTTAATTTTTATATTGAATAGAAGCGTGACATTGCACGTGCTTGCAGCAGCAGAGGGAGTTAAAGTATCCTCACTCTGCGCTGTGAAAAAATTCCGCCTGGCGGCGATACCCGAACTTCTCTCCGCGATTTCTCTGCAGCGCAGTGTTGGACTAGTATCCACTTATCGATGGCTCTCAGCCCGGCTATAACCCAGCACAGCTCCGGATGCTGAATCACCGAGTCGCTTTCGCAAGCACAACAGTGACCCAGTAAACTGTATTCTTCCCGGCTTTCAAAGATAAAACACTCATGTTTCAAGCACACCGCTTCGCTGAAAATGTACTCCGTGTTTCGGTAAGAAGCGGCAACTCTAATTCAAACAAACACCATTTTATTCGGGAAGCTACCAAGCAAGGTCGATGATGGTAATTTACGGGGCCTGTACCATAAGCGCCACCGCGCCCGGCAAGAGACTCGAACCGACGAATGGAATGGCCGGAGAAGGTCTTTGAGCAACAAGAATATCGAAAGCCATGGTCCACCATCCTTGGGGCACGCGCACTGAGCACCTATTGGAGGGAAACTGCGTTAGTATTCGACGTGAACTCGGCTCAGACCGAACCAAGAACGGATGTTGCGTGATCGTTCGGCGGGGACTCGGATCCATTCCCACGCTTCGTGCCTAAGAAATGGCAATGGGGTTTTGCAAAGGCTTTATTACCCTTGTCACTCTAGCGCTCTTAACTGTCCTTAAGCCAACGATAGTTGAGATCTCCCAACTGTCATTGAGCTCAACTAGGTTGTCCGGTGTTACTACATCGGCGTAACAACCCAAGTTGGTATGCGCGTCAGGGGACACAGTTGGAACCGAAACGAAGCCAAATGATGCCACGTTATTTTTTTTCTAATAGACATGAAAATTAATTATATGCACATTTTTCACTCATTATCAACGCTTCAAACCAAATTAAATAAGCTTTTTTTTCGTTTTTGTTTTAGAGTAAAGAAATTACAATCAGAACATTTCACACGAACTCAAGCGAGAGAGGCACAAAGAGCATTATTGGCGCCGACATTAGAATGACCGCCATCGCCGAGTTGTGGCTTTCGCGACGTGCCGTGATCGTTTTAGCGGCAGCTCTGGCCTGGAATCACACCTCTTCGTACCATATATCCTGCTACGATGCTTTCTAGAGACTTCCCCCAACCTTCAGCAATAGCAAGTGTTTCGCATGCGCTTCCCATGGGCGCGGATGCGGCGGACACCGCCATCTTTACACTCTAAAAAAAAAGGGGTGTAGTACTTACACCCAGTGGGGTGTATGTGACTTGTCCCATATACGACACCCCCATGGGTATATATGCGACACCCCAAAAAGAGGTGCATACATGCACCTCATTTTGAGGTGCACATGTGCACCTCAGCGGGTGCATAAGACACACCCCACCCCGGGGTGTACATATACTCCGTTTCTCACTTACTGGGAATACTGATACACCCCATTTTTAGGTGTACATATATTCCGTTTCTCACTTGCTGGGAATACTGATACACCCCATTCTTAGGTGTACATGTATTCCGTTTCTCACTTACTGAGAATACCGATACACCCCATTCTTAGGTGTACGTATATTCCGTTCCTCACTTACTGGGAATACTGATACACCCCTCTTTTAGGTGCACATATATTCCGTTTATCACTTACTGGGAATACTCATACACCCCATTCTTAGGTGTACATATATTCCATTTCTCACTTACTGGGAATACTGATACACCCCATTCTTAGGTGCACAGATATTCCGTTTCTCACTTACTGGGAATGCAGTTACACCCAATTCTTAGGTGTACTTATATACCGTTTTCCACACCCTTCTCACTTACTGGGAACCAATAAACCCCACTCTTAGGTGTACATGTGCGAAGTCAACAAAACTAACACTAGAACATTTTCCATCAAATTGACAGGAAATGTCTTTGCAGCTCTTTTCCCAGGTTTTAACCGTCAAACGACGGTGTTTCGTGTCATTTTCATGTCCCATTTGTCAACCAGAAAACAATTAGGCTGCCAATCCCACATTCTATCGTCATTTCATTATATGGCCTGGCATCATTTTGACGTCCTAACTGTCAACCTGAAATACAATTGAGAGCTTTTGTGTTACTCTTGCGAATATAACATTGTCATGCAAAATTTTATAAAATAAGCTACGAAAATTGGTATCTGTTCCTACATATTTATTGCTCATAAACACTGGGTGAAACATATACTACAAAAATACACATTAAATGCATGCACCAGAAATGTCACTTGTTTTTTTTTTTTTTTCTTCTTTTTGCATGTCTTGTCTTTTAGTCTTCTTCCTTGGGTGTTGACCACCAAAAAGAGCCATGGAGCATTCCTGAAAAGCAAAACCCAGTTGCATACCATGATTAGATACATATAGGACACTGTCAAGGCCCTACACCTTACTTAATGAGCATTACGAAAAACCAGGAACTCAGCCAACTTCATAAATATTTTGCACACCACTGAAGAATAGTGGGGTGGAAAGTTTACCACTTTAGATACAGATGCAAGGCTGGAAAACCGAAAACACAGATAAAAAGCATGTGTTTTCAATATACTTAAACAACTGATTTTGGCGGTTTTCAACAATGCCAGCCTGTTTCTTATTGCAACTGTGTTTATTTTTTACTAATAAAATGCACAATTAGCCGAAAAATGCCATAAGCAACCTTGTACTCAGTGGCGCCTAACCAGATAAACGAATGCCAACATCAGAGGTGTCCTAATGCAAGCTTCCTTTAACAAAATTTTGGACCATCTAAAACAGTGCTCTCAAACACATTTGAGTGTAGAGGCCAGATAGCCCACCCCCAAAAGATCGAGGGCTTCTGTAAGGCATGGGGGTCAAGAAATTTGTTAAAGGGACCTTACGCTCTCCACATTTTGTAACTTGCAATCTTGACAGTGACATTTTTAGCCGTGATTCATTTGTAGTGCTCCCTGTATCCCTTTCCTGATGCAATCACAAGAATTAAAGTGGTACTGCCGCCAACATACTGGCATTTTGTAAGAGGACAAGAGAAGAAGTACACTGTTGTTGCCGTTGCTTATTTCACTCAGGATATATTCAAGCTCAACATGTCTCGAAAGAATACCTTTTGCTTTTCTGGGAATTTCTGATAGCACCAGTCTGAGCGAATGCTTATATTTTAATGGTGATATTTTCTGAGGGCGAGAATCCAGAGCTCATGAATTTATCTTTGGTGGTTGCTTCTGACAAGCGAGAGTTCATGCAGTTGAAGTGCATCCTTGGGCAAAGAGCTCGTGTTTGCAGCCTACCAGCGGAATTGTCGTGCAGGTGCTAAATACAAAAAAAAAAGACGGGAAGGAAAAATAGAGACTAAACACCTAAAAAATAATAAACGAAACTACATTAACTATGTGGATATGTTACAAGAGCATAGCTACGTTTCCAGCGTAAATGAATAGACCGATCCCACCAAGCGTTCCACGCATGCGTGATGCCGCCATAACTGTAATTCGTAGGAGGCAGACGCCAGTTCACGCGACAGCTCATGCTGCCTCGTGGTCTACTCGCGCAAACCTCCAGCATGGTTGTCGCGTGTGTAGAAAGACTACAGCTCCCACGATGCATATCGGCAGCGGTGGCGTACTCAAACTAGCTGGTGAGATCGGTCTATTAGCGACATATTATAATGCATGCCATTTGTAATGCTCGTTATGAGAACGGGAGCTTGCAGCTGGTTTCCTGTGGGCCGTGTTCAAGCAAGTCGCGAGATGCGTCTTCAAGCACTGAGCAGATTAATTTTACCCAGTTATTACCTGCCAGTGCATCATAATCTGTACAATGGTGAATATATTCCGAGACACTACTTGCTAGCAGCACAGGCTAAACAGTGCCCGAAGAGGGGAAAGGGCAAGCGCTAGAAAGGCGGGTGAGGAGAGTAACCTCCTCTCCTATCTAACATTCGTAGTGCTTTCCCCTCTCCCCCAGCCCTGCCCTCCCCTCCCATATGCCTTCCTAGCGCTCGCCTTTTCTCTCTTCGCATGGCATTGCATTCACCTGCACTACACACAACTAGTGACACTGAGTATAATTGAAGGACGGTACACTCACAGATGTCAAAGCACTTGAAGAGTTCGCAACTTCGGTGCAATGCCACTGGTTGCACTTTTGTATCGCACTTCAGATGGGTTGATTTGCCCGAAGTACCTGGAAAATAATAAGAATGATAGAATAAATTAATGTGCCATAAACCAGGGCTGGGCAGACACTCCAAAAAGTATTCGGGAACACTGAGATACATCTGCTTTAAGGCCAAAAATACAGATACTGAGATACATTGTCTTTTATGCGATGGTATATCCCCGAGACACTTCTGCGAAACTGGTGAAAAAGTATTCAGGAATACAGATACAATGTGTAGTTGTATCTGTATTAGAGGGTGTAGTTCGTGGGGAATATGTACGGTCAGTGGCGTTCCAACTTGTTTTCTAGTCAGGAAGGGGGGGGGGGGGGGGGGGCGGGGGAGTGCTCTTGGTATCCCTTGGGCGCCGCCGGCCAGTCTTTAACCTGCCCTGACATGCCTCGCGCCCTCCTTGCCCCGCCCCCCCCCCCTCCCCGGTTGGTACGCCCATGTGAATGGTATCTATGCTTTGCTCCTTTTTGTGCCATTTTATATGCGGTCCTTCTTACTTCAAACTCTTTATTTATCATTAATGCCGCTAAAGAAAACATGTCGCCCCCGTTGAATCAAATAGTTACAAAATGGTAAAGACTGCGTACCATGCTTGACGAAAGGCGTTTGCCAAAATTAAACCTGTTTTGCCGTGAGGGCAGCCTGTGCATCAGAGATTTGAATCATCAGTACATGTAATCTAACCAAGTACCAAGCCTAATCACACAATATAAGCCTAGCAGCCTGACAAGTAAAGAAGAAAAGAAAACAGGGTCCACCGGATAGTCAATTGCTCACCTTGCCAGACGGTGCCTCGGGACTATGGCGGCATCTGCTAGGTGCAGAGCTTCTAGTCTGTGCGTCAGAGAATAGGCATTAGCAAACATGATCTATCCAAGCACCAAGCCTAGTTTCACAAGATACGCTAACAACCTGAGAAAAAGAAAAACAGTCTGCAGCATAGTTGATTGCTTACCTTGCCAGACAGAGCCTCGGGACTATGGTAGCGTCTGTGCTACAAGCAGAGCCTCTCGCCTGTGAATTAGATTACTCATTAGTATACGTGATCTAGACAAGCACCTAGCCTAGTCACACAATTTTACTTAGCAGCCTGACAAGTAAAGAAGAAGAAAAAAAAAATAGGGTCCGCAGGGTAGTGAATTGCTTACCTTGCCAGAACGTGCCTCGGGACAATGATGGCATCACTGCTAGGTGCAAATAGTCATTAGTAAACGTGACCTAGCTAGGCACCAAGCCCAATTTCACAATACATGCAGTACAAACTAAAAAAAAACAGTGCAGGATAGTTGGTTGCTTACCTACCCAGAAAGGGCATCGGGACTATGGTAGCGACTGTGCTACAAGCAGAGCCTCTCGCCTGTGCAGTAGAGATGAAAGTCATTAGTACACGTGATCTAAGCAAGCACTTAGCCTAATTTCACAATATATGCTTAACAATCTGACAAGAAAACAAAAATCAGCAGGATAGTTGATCGCTTACCTTGCCAGACGGTGCCTCGAGACTATGGCGACATCTGTGCTAGCAGCAGAGCTTCACTCCTGTGCGTTAGAGATTCGAGTCATTAGTACACGTGATCTAACCAAGCATCTTATGTTATCTCACACTTCACAGGTGCCTGAGATGACTTGCATACTACAAGCACAAGGAGACACTCGCGTTTTTGAACCATTAACACTGCGACACTTAATTGTTGCTGTAGTGTGACAAAGTGTATGCTTCACAAATGAAAAATGCAATAAAACGTGTAGTCTAATTTTACAAATTTTGCCCAAGAAAGAGTCTGACAAGTAGGGTACCAACATGATAATTCAAAGTTAGCCAAACTCGAGCTTCGCAAAAGTTAGCATCCGCGGGTACAGCCACTACACATGTTTCCGAATAGAGCTCTCAAAGTAACGCCAAACTGAGCACCACACACACCGAAGCTGGTGAATGCTGTCCTAGAGTTCCTGCATAGGCTCTCTACGGGAGTCAGAGTTGCGCGTCTGTTATCCACACGCTGACACGCCGCTATTCGCCTAGATCCGATCATGTGAGGAGCAAAATCCAAATACTGTGCAGGAAAGCCGCCGATACGGCCGCTTCGCCGACGTTGCAATCTCCTCAGCGTACGTTCCCCTGCTTTTGTCTCCTCCTCCTTTCCTGTTTTTCAGGAAAGGAGAAGGAGCACGTTGCTATTCGCCCAATCCAGTGAGATGAGGAGCAGAATTTCGTCCCCTGCAGGAAAGCCGGTGCTCCGGGGTGAACGCGCAGCTCTGGCTCAGGGTTGGCAGGTTGGGCTATAAACAGCCCAATTGGGCTACTCAGTTTTGTAATAGGCAGGAAACTCTAGTGGTTGGCTATTAAGCTATTTCATACCCGATATTCAACAATGTTCAAAGCGTTAAACATGATATTTCTGCGCCGGGTAGAGAAAAACAATCAACTCAAGAGGTTTGGAAAGGAAAATATCCAAATCACAAGCGTGCAAGTACAATATGTGGACCCTCATTGCTGTTGGTTGCGCAGGTGCAATATCGTTTTTCCGAAGTTTTTTGACACGATTTAATACCGCAGGCAGGGGTGGAGGCACGTGTTTCCAGAAGGAGGGAGGAAGAGGAGTGGGGGCAGCTTAACAGATGTTTGAGAACCCCTTTCTTTCGCTGCACTAAAATATACACGGGGACGCTTTATCCTCCTAATGCCTTCTTCTGTAAATAATTGTCTTATGTATCATGTTACCCGTGTTCCAAAGAAATGTAAATACCTTGTATGAAATTTGATGTGTTGGGCTATTTTTATAGCCCGACAATTGGCTATTCTTGGGCACAATATCAGGAAATTTTGACGGGTTAATCTGCAAATACCTGGCAACCCTGCTCTGGCTACCGTAGGGGGCCTACGCAGGAACTCCATGCTGCCCTAGAGTTCCTGCAGAGGCAGCCTACGGGAGTCAGGAGTTGCGCGTTCATCCCAGTAGCTCCGACTTTCCTGCACTTCAAGTCTGCTCCTCACGTGACTGAATTGGGGGAATAGCGGCCGCCGCGCTCTACCTCCTCATTTCCTGGAAAGCAGGACAGGAGGAGGCAAAAGCGGGGGTATGCACACCGAGGCGCTTGCACCGTCGGCGAAGCCGCCGTACCGGTGGCTTTCTTGCGCGGCATTTGGAGTCTGCTCCTCACGTGATCGGATATCGGCAAATAGCGGCGCGGCGGCACGTGGAAACCAGACGCGCAACCCTGGCTGGAGCCTATAATCTCAATGCTGCACTGGAGTACTAGTTCCTGTATAGGCTCCCTACGGGAGCCAGAGTTGCGCGTCTATTTTCTACGTGCCGCCGCGCCGCTATTTGCCGAGATCCGACCACGTACCGTGCAAGAAAGTAACGTTGCACGCGCCCCGCCGTACGCACCCCTGCTTTTGAGCGCGCCGCGCGCCTCGTCGGTTCGAGAGTCAATGGTGCCAGTTCCCTCTCCCTCTTCGTAGTGGCCGAGCAGGGAGGGAATATGGTTTCGTTGTGTCGACCTCGGGGGCGGAAGATCACGCACGATGGGGACAAAGGCGAGTTTGGGGGAGCAGCATCTAGGTCACAGCGCCTCAATGGTTGAACAGGATGTAGCTGATGTTTGGGATGTGGAACGGGTAAGAGAGGCCTTGCGCGCGCGTTGTTTTCTCGACACTTAGCCTAGTGTCGAGGTGGCAGCACATATTCGCCAAGAGGTCCAAAAGTCGCGTGAGGAGCTGGATCAATATGCCGTGCAGGAAAGACGGCGCTACGAAGATGAACGCGCAACTCTGACTCCCGTAGGGAACCTATAAAAGAACTGCCTTGTCCCGAAGCGCCACCTTAGTTCCATCATCCCCACCGAAAATCGCATTGCATAACCATACGTGCGAGCGAAGCCGGTAACAAGTGCGAGCATGTTGCTCTGCAATCGAACTACGTTTCACCGACAGATCGTTTTATAGATACGCGATGATTCATCGCCAGAATGCTTCATCGACAGCACAAACTACCTTTTTTCTGTAAGGAGCTGCCTCACACTGTTGCCACGAAGCGGATAGAACGTGTAGGATACACCCGCGACGAAATGTCCCTACAACGCTAAATCCGCGTAACGACTGTCGATGGAACGGTAGTGTCGACGAACGAGAGTCCATGTAACATCTGTCCACAAAAAGTGTTTTTTGGCGAAACGATAGAGACCCGTTGCTCTGAATGACGCCAGCTCTACACGCAAGAATAATGTCTCGAAGCTGCGATGTCGTGCTCGTTTGTACACACAGAGAACCGGGCACCGCCACCGCGCACACATGCAAAAGCGAAGTAACTCTGACATAAACAGGAGAAAAAGGAAAGCACGTCCCCAGCTAGCAGGCCCCATGCCTCGCAAAACGCAGTATCCAACGAGTGCATGTAAACGGCAGACTTACCTTCATCGGGCGGGCACATCTTGGTTTGTGACTGCAGTGCAGCTACGTGCCAAGCATCGCTTCGTGAACACGATCCGCTTTGTCCAACCACCTTCTAAAAAAACACGCAATTCAAAATAGCGCGAATGAACAAAGGCGATGTCACCCGCCAGCCGAAGCAAAAGTATGGCCGCCGAAGCACGCCGAGATGGAATGCAGGAGGTGAGGAGGTCAAGTCTCCTGGCAACACGAAGGCCAGATAACGCGCGAAACGCGATCGCTATCGCGATAGGTTGTCAGTCGGATGACGTGTAACCAGTGACTGCTAATCAGGACGCGCGCTCTACTCTATTACCGCGCGCATTTTGTTTGTTTTCTTGCGCTCTCCTGATAGCACTCCCTCTCCCCTTTTTGAAAAAGGAAAGGGGAAGGGGGGTGTAATGGTGCACCTGGCAACACCCTCGCCTCGCCCGCCGATTCCTTTGGGAGAGGAGGATTCACATGATGGGAGTACGATTACGCTCGCCGGGTGTCTCCAGTCGAAGGGGGGTGTAAGGGTGCGCGATACACCCACATACACCCTTTTTTTCTGAGAGTGTAGCTCTATCGGGGCGAACCAGCTGGGGCGAACCCCGATCAGTTATACTGCCTTTCACCTAATGTTGTACTGCAGCGAAAGCTAGAAGCGCGAGCTCATAGCGTTGGCAGCTACCCTTAGTACACGAGAGCTTGTGCTGCCGAGATCTGCCTAGAGGAAGGAGCTCGCGCTTGTAGCCTTTCTTGCGGTACATCTTAAGGTGAAATAGAGTGTAACTGAGGTAAGGCAGTTCAGTCAAACTCAATGATCGTTAGAGGCCTAATGACTGTTGGTGCTACCGTGTAACTCCGGCGGATCGCGATTGAGTCAACTGTCGTCGGCTTAATAACAGTTAAGAGCACTAGTGTAACTAGGAATGATTGTTAGCGGCCTAATGCCTGCTGGCGCCGCCGTGTAACTCGGGCCGATCGCGATTGAGTCAAGTGTCGTTGGCTTAATGACAGTTAAGAGCACGAGTGTAACAAGGGTGTTAGACCCTTTTCAAAACCCCATCAGGCAACACTGACCTCTCGTCACTTTCCCATTTATTCCATCAAGCAACATTTCGTCCCCGTCCACCAATCCCATCACCCACGCCATTATATTTTTTTTTTCATAAACAGGAGGTTATGCATACGCCGGCCTCTCAAAATTAATTGGGCCACGCAGCCCTCTTTTATTTCTATATTACTGTCTTGGGTTGATCCCAATTAAAATTAAATTTGTTTACTCGGAGTTCCCGGCTCTCTAACGTAGACGAGTTACACGAGTTGTATAGAAGAGTTTGGAGACGACCGTTGTAGGCTAGCGTTGTTCCCCGATGTTCTCGATGTTCTTCACCAAGAGAGAACGCCGCTGCCACGCCATGGAAGAGCCGTAGCGCAACGCCCTTTTGAACAGGCCGTGTTGTATAGTCACGGTAACGCTCCCCAAAAGCATATACCCACAACAAGAAGAAAAACGAGCAGCCCACGGGCTTCGAGGGTCCATTGTTCTACGGCGGATTTATTGCCTGGGGCTTCGGTCGGGGCCAACGAAGGTTGGATGCATCCAGGAAGAGCTGCTGTGTCGGCTGCCCTTTGTTCGCGGCGGCGGTACACACGCCTACGGGCCGCCTTTTGTAGCCGACGGCAGCGAGGCCCTCGCGTTTTTTGATCTCTCAGCATTCCGTTAGCGTGCTGTCGGTGTCGGCCTCCGAAATTGAGCTGAGAGGACACGGCTTTGACAATAGACGCTTAATTAGTCGAGTAGCAAGGAGCGTGCGCGAGTGTAGTTACAAGCGCTGCGCGTGACTGCACTGCGCGTCTGCAGCAGTATACCTGTTCGAGGGTAAAAACAAAAAAAAACTAGAACAAAGGGGACTTCGCACGCACGTTCATAAACGCCTTATGTTCATTGTTTATCGAATCTGTTAAAGAGATAAGTCTAGCGCATGTAGCGCGTATGAATGCGTTCCCAGCATTCTCTTTGACGCTATATGAAGCATTCACTGGCGGCCGTAGTTGGGTGCGTGGCGGTTGAGCAGACTGGAACGGCACTTATTACAAGTAATCAAATTACTCAGAATCAATTAATTTTTGTATAATTTTGTGATAATTTGGATAGATTTGTTAGGAGGTGATCACAAGAGTAACCTGATTGCTTTTAGATGTACCAAAAATTACTCGTAGCGGTTACTATTTTTTCCTCTCATCTTTAATGATGCCCTTTGTTTCTAGAATATTCAACCATGTAATGCTCAAACCAGGTTTCAAACAGTATTAAGAATATGAGTAGTTTATGATTCGGTGATTCTAATCCAACCGTGAACAGTACTGAAGATTTGTATTCGAACCGGGCAGGGAATCTGTCCTTTTGAAAATCGGAAGTAATCGGAGAAGATACGTTTTCCTTTGTTGTTGCTTTTAATAACTGCCAATTGCTTTTTTTTAATCAATCAAGTAATCTAACTGAAATACGTTTAACCAAGATTAATTGTAATTCTCATCGCTTACTTTTTGTTTTAGTAACGTGTGCAAGACTGCTGCTGAGCGCGTGCTGACGGCGAGTTTCCAGAGTTCTCTGTAACGTGCATTCCGCACAATCAAGATTGCCTGTGTTGGCAGCTTATAAATGTGAGCTAATTCTGAGCATGCGCTGTCATCAACGCACTCAAATATGGCGCTCTCGAAAGTATGCCCTTTGCTGGAAGCTGTAGAATCCTCGCAAAAAAAGGCGGACCGACAAGACATTGGCAATGTCTTAACCCTAGAAACTCTACTAATGCCACTTCATGTCTAGCTTATGTGGTTCTAGAATCTAACGTTTTGTGGTGTTGCTTGTTCCGCCATATATGTTGTGCTTCATAGTTCATACATTATAACAACGGGCGCGTGACTTTCAAAAGGCGAATGTACTCCGACACGCGGCCCCAGCGACAGGTCGCTGCAGTCGCGCTGCTATTCGCGATGAGGAGTTTGGTATTGCCACCTGGGGGAATTGTTTCACAACCCAGAGTGAGGATACTTCAACTTGCACCGCTGGTGCAAGCACTCGCCCTGCCCATATCGAGAAAAACAGAAGCGCCCCTAGCGAGTTCCTCAGCGTAAATACATAGCTTGCAAGAGTCGCCATTGCTTGGTACTGATGGGTATTTTTACCTACCGCCTTCTTCGAACTACGAGTTTTGCGGTGTGAAACTAAGGCGACGAACCGAACGCTCACGCGGATGAAATACTGGTATGACCGCGAATGTCACATGCAAGATATGCATTTGCAGGGCGCTTACGTAGACGCTTCACGCGAATCTGGATCCTACGCAAGCTCACACCGCATGTAACAAGTCCACGTTTGTCCACACTTCACGTGGGCTTGTTTGGAAACAGCGCGTTGGCCTATAGTAGCCGTTTTGGGGACAGCGCTCTTGAACACACGGCAGCTGGAAAAGAGGTCCCCGCAACGGTTGTTTACTCAACGAAGCTGTGTGTTAATTCATGCGAAAGCCGCGCCTCGTGTAATTGGACGTAATTCTGGTTCAAAATAAACGGCCTGCATTAGTCATTGCGTACGCTAAAGTCCCTTGATGTGCTTGTCTTACAATTACCGTCAAATGCGCCAGTGCACGAGGCGCAAGCCTCCAGCGGCCCTTCGAAGCAAATGGCGGCGATGCACTGAAAGAAGTGCCCTTATACTTAGGATACTAAGTATTCTTAGTATACTTAGTATACAAGTTACACTAACGCTCTTAACGGACATTGAGCCAACAGTTGACTCAATCGCGACCGGCCGTAGTTACACAGCGTTGACAATTGTCGTTGAGCCGCTAACGATCATTGCGTTCAACTGAGCTGACAAACCTCAGTTCAATGTTCAGGGTTCGCCCCAATAAAGCTAAACATGGCGGCATCTACCGCATCGCCGCCGATGGCCAGCGCCCGCGAAGCACTTACTATTGCGGAAGATTGAAGGTTGTATTTAGAAAGTATCGTATAGCAGCCAATATTGTCGGAAGAAGTATGGTTCGGGGCCAGAGCTGCCACTAAAAGGATTGCGGCACGTCGCACAAATGAAAGCTCGGCAAGGGCGGCCATTTCACTCTAAAAAACGGTGTCAACGCAGCTCTATTTGAATTGTAACGGACATGTTCCAGAATCCACCCCTGTTGCTAGAGTGAGCGTTACACTTCAAAAGCCAGGGTAAACATTACACTTACCAAAATTAACTCGAAGTCACCATTGTTTAGAGTGAGAGTTACTCTTGTCTAGATTAGAAATTGCTCTTCGAAGGGAAGTGTAACGTTCACACTTTTAAAGAAATATCGGTTGCTCCTAGTGGTGTTGCATGTACACGGAAAGGTATAGTTGCGGGGACTCTTTGAGGCGTAACTGAAACAACTCTTATGAGTGGGAAAAGTTACTATTTAATAACAAGAATAAATTTCACTCCTTCGGGCAAGTAACCCTTAGCCGAGTTGGTTAAAGCAACCTCAACCCGTTCAAGAGTGTGCTCTGTGTACTCTTTCAAGTTAGTCATGGGAACACAGGAGGTAATGTAGCTCTTGAGGAGAGTTACTTCCATTTCTATCGTGAGATTTGGGTGAATCTCTAAAGTTAGGGGTTTAAACATTATCTAGGAAGTGTCGTAGCGACTCTGCTGAATTGTAACTGAGAACTCCTACGCGGTGTAAAAATTACTTTCTTATAAAGAGTTATTTTCACTATTTTGCAGAATAACGGCAATTTTCTTGCATTGCTTGGTTTAGCTACCAGAAATAAAGTATTACTTTGCTAACGCCTTAAACTTGAACTATATTAACGCTTTAAAGAGCAATCTATGGGTAGTGTTAAGTGTACTCTCTACAGTTAGGTGTTACTTTCAGTCTGAAATTTTGTGTCTTTTAGCTTCACAGGAAGGATATTAGCTTTTACACACAGTGCCCAAAAAGTTGCATTTGCCTCGTGTTCTTGTGAGAATTCAGAATAAATATTACCCTGAAATAAATGTTAGTCCAAACTTCTGGAAAAATCATTTATACATCTTCACTGCAGAATGTTTGGTACGAAATCAATTAACCATGACCAAAATGCAACAGAAAAGCAGCACTAGCCACTTCAGTTGGTGCCAACAGGTGCATACGAAAGGTAACGTAAGTTCTTGTGAAACTCAATGTGTGATAAATAATCAAACTAGCCATGGTGCTCTTTAACCAAATGAATTTTAATTGCAAAGCAAATCATTTATATATATCCAACTTTGTGATTGTATCGAGAGAAGGCCACATGATTTGAAATTGACCATTGCAATAACTCGACATAAAAACAGTATTTCAGTTTTTTTTAAGAGTGAATTGGGTAGACCCAGAACAATTCGAAAATAACCAATGCACTGGCCACTATGTGTGTCACCTAAATGAAAACTCATCCAGCTTCACAGTGATGATGGTTGTAGAGGCCGATGACTTTTCCTTGGTGCGCAGCACTTGAAATGGGCTATTGTCTGCATGTTCTCCTTGTAAAAGGCACAAATAATTTCACTTCAGATATGAAATTATGACAATTGCTGAGGAAGCAGACACAAGTTTCGTAAGAAGACTTTGTTAGACCATATGGTTAGAAATATATTTTGGTACTATAGGCTTTTTACAAGAATAGTATGTGTCAGTCTGTGCGCACACACTAACAATGAAAATTTTCGCCAATTTTAGAAACCTAAATAATAAGATGGTGTGAACATTCAAATAGTAGTTTCGAACAATATACAATTTGATATCCCTTTCGAGATTAACCTGCGAGGTTCTTATTTCTCTACATATAGATTGTGGCGTTGTTGCCCCATTGAGCGTGCTTCTTGCCGAACACTGGCGTATTGCGGGCAAGCAACACCCCTGGAGCTCACTTTCACGGGTATTGCTCCTCCGCAGTGCACCGGTGTTTGGCAAGAAGCATGCTCAACGAGTCTACCCCACCGCGATCAACACTTTGAGAAAGACAAATATTCCAGTCACGTGCTTAGGAAGAAACCAAACTTTAAAAGTGCAATGGTGCGCGCGCTCGCCTGGTGTATTTAAAAAGGACCAACTAACTTTGTGAACGGTGATAACAACACTGCAGCATTTTTTTCAATATTACACTGTGGAACCTACAGAGCCTTCAGGGATTCCAACTGGTGCGGACCTCCATTTGAGAACCACTGGTCTATTGGGGAGCGGATTAAACCATTGCGCCCCAAGCGGCTAACTCGAGAGCTCCATCCATAGGGACAACAACAGGGACGTAGCGCTCGGCTGACGGAGTCGAACGTTGCGTGAGCGACAGGCTGGTGCTTCTGTTCTCCTGTCTACCGGGCAAGGGCTCTTTTGTAGCCGCTCCGGTTTGCGCGAACAATGCAGCATGAACACGGCATTTGTTCAGCACCAGCTCAACACAAACTCTGAAGTGGGTAAAGCTCACATCACCTGACGACTGCTTTCAACAAAAATGATGTAAGACAAACTAGAAGATGTCTATATGACCGCTTAAAAAGCACAATAACATCAAAAAACTAAATTCTGCATATCTAGTCATCCATTGCCGGGACTATGGATGCTCGACAGACTTAAAAAACTGCGCTGTTATCATAAAGAACTTTCGACAGCCATAAGAAGAAATTATTGGGGTTGAATACACTGTGTAGCTGGACGAAAAATGTGTTGGCAAACCCTCTTTAACCTTATCCAAAAAATATTTATTTTACCTAACCACGAAGAGGAAATAACAAAGTGTGGTAGATGCGCGAAGGTGTCAACCAGTGGTTCTCAAGCATGGGTATGTCGGGGACCTTTTGGAGGTCTACCAAAGCGATGGGGCAAAAGGGAGGGGGTATAAAACAAGACAACTAATTCGTGCATTCAAGGTACATGGTATATTATAGAGAGGAGTGAACAAATAAAAAAACTAATTTGACAATAATCAATTAAGGGTGCTGTTAGTAAAAGTTTGTTTAAAAAGTGATATAAAAGTAAATGATGTTAGGGACGCGGGAAGCTGATTCGAGTCTTTTGATGTGCGAGGTGGAAATGAGACGCTGAGAGTGTAAGTATTATAGGTTGGTATGCCAACATTATGGATATGCCCGAGGCGAGCCGAGTTATGAAATGGTACAAGTATATTTTCTGGCGTAGTAATGGGTTGTGATGGTGAATCCTGTGAAAAATTAAAGACGATCGTGTTTACGGCGGGAAGACAAGTTAGGTATTAACAAGGTGGTTTTTTTACGTTAGTGACACTGGCTGTGCGGTGATGGTCGGAAAAGATAAAGCGAGTTGCTCGGTTTTTGGATGGCTTCGAATGTCTGGGCAAGACTTTGTTGAGCGGGATCCCATACTGAAAGTGAATATTCTAATTTGAAATGAACTAGACACTTGAACATTATTAGTTATAGGAACGAAGGAGCCTTTACTGTTAGAAACAGGAGGAGTGAGAGGCATCAAGTAAAAGCATGTATGGATGGATAGACGGTCACGGCAGAACCCTTTATAATGGGCGGCAGCTTGCGCTACTTAGCCAGGGCAGACAAAACAAATGTTTTCAAGAAAAGT
The DNA here is from genome assembly GCF_016920785.2 of Ixodes scapularis. Lineage (NCBI taxonomy): Eukaryota > Metazoa > Arthropoda > Arachnida > Ixodida > Ixodidae > Ixodes > Ixodes scapularis. Next base: position 175,903,402 of record NW_024609846.1, on the reverse strand, counting down.
AAGGAGGAAGTTTAGAGTTTGAGGCGAGGGCCTCGCGCAGAGCCGTAGCCAGAAGACGGGGGGGGAGGTCCCCTTTCCAATCATACCTTTTGACGTGAAATGTTCTTTGGCAAAATTTTTACGGATTTCGTGAAGCGGGATTAACTGACTGACCACAAAAAAGAATAAAGCCATCTCGAGACGAGGGACGACGAACATTTCTTTCAAGTACCGACATCAGCGAGCTTAAATTCAATTCAGGACCGTTAAGGAAAATGAGAGAAAGAGATGCGTAAAAAGAGCAAGGAAAGCGCAAAGATAAAATTGTGAAGAAGAAAACAAGATAAAATGTGAAGTACCAGCATGGACCTGAACAAAATTTCAATAGGAGTGGGGAGCGGAAACAATATACGCCAATTCCGAAATCAAGTAGGTTATTCTTTTTTTTTTGCACAGAACAAGATAAGGCGTTGAAACATATTTTCAGTGGTATTCATAGTGAATGATTCGATGATTTCCCTGCCAGATCTGTTATGATGCCCTGCAAAAACCCTTGCGTTCTTGAAAAAAGGAACGCATTCAGCGCATGTGCGGGCATGAACGACAATGGGGCGAAAGCAGCGTTGCACGGAAAGGCGATTCTGGAACGTTTTCTTTTTTAGGAGGAACGAAGGAACGCCGCCGTGCCATTTTTAATTGGCGGAACTGGAACGGGAACTTGTTACATTTTTACTGGAACAGACAAAAAACGGCCTTCCTTTTTTCGTCCAGTCGAGTAACTTTTATTTTATTTCTATGAGGGAAATTCCAGAAGTGCGAAAACTATATCTTTACGAAGAGCAGGATTTCGATAACTGTTTGGCTCTTTATTTTATCGTTTATTTTCTGGTGTCCTCGCTTGGTAACTGCCGGGTGCAGGACGCCTTGTGGACATTGATTATTTTTTCAGTGCCCGAGACTGCGGTACAAAAAGCAAAACTTTTAATCGAAGGAAAAGACACAGAAGGAGGGACGTTTCAAACACCCTACTTTCTTTGCTTCCACGAATCCTTACACACCCAGAAATCTAAGGCCGACTACAACCATCACCGAACTTCCACAAAGAGACCTACAGTTACGACAAAATAACAGGCTACCTGACGTCGAACGCACCCTTGTGTCTCAAATATTGGTCACTTAAAATATAAAAAAAAATAATTTCTTCTTCCCTTGTCCCCTACTTTTAAACTGAACAACGAATCAAATCTTCACGAAGACGGGCTTGCAGTTTTCAAGACTGACCTTCCAAAAGCCCTACCCTCTTCTTCACTTGCTCGTGGACAGCAACACCGAGAAGCAGCTGTTAAGTTCGAACAAGGTACTTTCTTAGATTGAAGCCTGACCTGAACACTAATTCAATTTCCAAGCTGAAATTAAAAGGAAAAATGATGCTCCATGACTTCATGTCACGTGGCTATAGCTGCCACAGATTTCGTGAATCCGGATTAAGTTTCCAGTCTTGATTTAGCGGGAAATTTTACGTCATCTGACATCAACACCAATTTAATTTTCCCTTTAAATTTGGCGAAGCAAATGACGTCACGTGACTTCGTGTCAAGTGACCTCTACACAAATTCAGTTTCCCCTCTGTATTTACCGGGAAAATGAACTTTACGTGACCGACACATAAATTCAATTTCTCTGCCAAATTTAGCAAACAAATCGACGTCACGTGACCCATACACTAATTCAGCTTCCCTGCCAAATTCAGCTGGAAACGCATTACTTGACACCGATTGCATATCGGTACAGCTATCACTAAACGTTTGTGATGCTAAAACGTTTCACGTATCCAACGGAATTGTGTATTAATTTGCCATATGCAATTTTTTTTTTTTTTATGGCGTTCGATGTTTTTTCCGCGTTATCAAAACAAAACACTGGATTTTACTTTTTTTAGGCCATTTCGTTTGACAGAATAGGAATATTAGTAAACGCACAAGAAGCCATCCAAGTGCGTAAAGATTATCTCGGCCATTATCCTCTCAGGTCGGAAGAAACGAAAGAGAGAGAGACGGGCCAGAAATATAGTGGTTCCTTGACAGGAAGAGAAGCACTTGAGCCTTGAGCGGTTGCCAAACTCGGCCGGATTAGTGCCCGAGTCCTCTCCGCGAGCTCGCTGGAGCTTGCTAAAGCAGCTGTCCAGCTGCGGAAGCAAGCATGCTCGTGAGTGGCCTCGAGGGTCGGAGGTAAAAGTGACCTCTCCCCGATGGCCCCTAAGATGACAATATGGTGGGAGCTACGCTCTTGCGTGTCCAATCGACCGCTTTCCTTTCATCACCTAACCCCTCTCTCTGCGTGAGTTTATACGGGGCGGAAGCATGATCTCGTGGCCAAAGATAGACGTACAACTGGTCAAACTGAGCAGGTAACTTGCACCGCACTGTCAGCTTATGAGTGAACGGAGTTGCAAGAGAGAGTGAAAGATGCGAGCTATGCTTTCCCTACTTTTACAAATTACACATGTCTAGATTCAGCAGGAGGAACCACGAGGACCACGTTTTATGTGCCGGAGAATGGCAAACTCGCTGCCACGTCTCGACGTATCAAACGCTGCTCTGAATTGATTTTCCGCTGGTTTTCCTTTCAAGAATAGTACAGGCACATTTGATGTATGATTACTCTCAAAACAAAGTGAAGGCTATAATCAAAACCTCTTTTGTCAGCAGGCGCCTCGGTTACACAAGCTGCACCGTCCGAAGCTACCAGGTCGTTTACACTTGTTGTCAAGAGCAAAACCTTTATGTAACTCATATCTATTGTATGTGTGCTCTTTGGGCACTCATGCGTTAGTGTGTTCGCTTAGCCATTGAAAGTATGCACTTGTACGTGCGCTTGTTGTTTTGTTATGTAGAGATTACAGTGAGAGTGTGAGGTGAAACTGTTTCCGTAGGGTTTTGTTCGTATATACTTCCATTATCTTTTTTACGTCGAACCGCACCACCAACAGATACCACACCCTGACAAAATATTCTGACTGTGCCGCTGTCTTCGCGGACGCCAAAAATGGTTTCCCATACCTCAGCAGGTCTGCCAAATCCCATTCTAAAACCACGGGTGTTGACGACGAAATACAACACTGAGTTGATGATCAGCGTTGAGTGGGTGATTAATTTTTCCTGGTGCGTGTGTTTGAGTGTGAATGGCTGTGCGCTCTAAATTACAAGACAATATCAGTATCACCTAATTTCTCTCTAGACAAAAAACAAACAAAAATAAAACAAAACTATTGTATATGCATTGGAGTCGTAGTTGAATGATAAGGGCTTGAAAGGAGTGAGAAAAAAAATTTCGTTGACAATATTCCACATTCATCACTGTATTTCAATCTTTCCTTGAAATAAAATGTTGGACAGTTGCATGCCAAACGATCTAATAAAGACACTCTTGCTTTCCCCAGTCATTCTGAGGATTATTTCAAATCACCAGGATATTTTAACAATGAAAGCATCAGCAATATTTTACGGTGATTGTGCCGACATTACAATAAACCTCCATCAGATGCCGGATACCTAGACACAGACTTAAACTTTTTTTCAACCCGTTTTTATTCTACAGACACATGAATTAAAATGTAGATGTTCTATTTTGTTCAAACAAAATGTGAGTTATGAAAGGAAACTTGCACATGAAAACGCAAACTTGTCATTGGATTTATATACAAAGAAATGCTATGCTTACAGTTTTCTGCACAGCTGAGCTCTAAAGCAGCACCTACAATCTTTCTCGAGAGCACCTCCATGATGATGGCACCTTTTGCTCTTCAAAGGGCTTGAGACTGCCTCTTCTTTTTGAGCCCCACAGACTGCAGCGATTCTACAGAATGTAGAGTAGCCACTGTTACAATTGTATGTAGTCAGCAACTCATTATGAACGCCTACGAATGCACACCAGGGGTGTCCAACCTCTAACTCTTTCCAAGTTCAAGTGCGGCTCGCAGCTCCCTAGCAAGCGTGGCCCCTACCACCAAACCAGAAGAGAAGCGAAATAGATTAAAAGAAAGCTCGTGTACTGCTTTTAGCACTTTTCTCTGCCAGAAAGGCGATATAATAAACATAGAATGAGACCAGGACGGACAAACAACGGCTGCTCGGGACTATGGGGAAATCATAGGAGGTGAGCGTTAAGGAGCTTGTTCGAGAATTTCGACGCATAATAAAAATATATAATGAGCTATACCTTAATTACTAGAATTTACTGTTTACCCAGTGAGACGAGAAAGTTTAAAAAAACTGCCATTTTTTTCTTTCTACTGTGACTCTTCACTTAAAATGCCTCTTTTTGGTATCTCTCTGAATATGTATGCCTGGTCACCCCTGGCACAACTGCATCGCCACTTTGATTCACCCCTGGCATATACCTTATATTGTAAGTTTTATGTAGAGTTGAAACACATAATGATGGTCATACCTATACTATATATTCAGTGGCAGGTAAAGACGTCAGGGGAAGCTCCTCCCACCTCTTTCCAATTTAGCAGTTCAAACGCTCAAGAGGACGTGACCCCCAATCTAGTGTTCACTCTGCTAAAGTGGAAAGCGGTTGGGGGCTCCCCCGAAATCTTCATCTGTCACTGACTATATATATTTACAAGGAGAAGTATATGCTTGCTTGCGCATAACAATGGTCACTGCGGCCATCAACCAGGCGTAGTGCCCAGATCGTGCACATTTTTATGAAAGAAATATCATGAGTAATCGGCAGGTGTGCAAGTAAATAAAACAGTGACTTGGTAGGTGCTTAGTACAGTTTGGGAGCACGCTGCAAATACTACAACAATAGAACCTTCCAGTAACGTCTTCAGCAACTAAATCTATAAAACGAAAATTAAAAAAACCTTATGGAGAAAAGGTATTTGCTCGCCGCATCGTTCTTTCAGACTACATGCAAAAACAAATATCGCCATGGCTACTGTTTAACTGATGCACTACTTTAGTAATTATAAAACTATTAGTAATAGTTCAAAATCACTGTCGATGGGCATTAAAAACCAGTTGGCAGTACCTGATGTTCTAGACCACTGCAGGTCTCACCCTACAAGCACAGTTGAATTTACAGTGTCAAACATGTTCTAACACGAAGAAGCTCGCAGATCCGATGTAGCATATATTTTTTAAAGAACTCCTGTCTAATTCAGGCACCTACTGAAATCCGACCATTTGAGCATCCACCCTGAGTGTTTGAGCTTTGGAGGTAAGCTCCATTTGTTCAGGTGAAGGCAAATTTATCCACTCCAAATCATTTCCAACTCGCAATACCATAGTGATATCACTGGAAGAGTACTGGCATGCATGCGTTTTAATTGTGTATTTCTGTATAATCAAGCCGGTCATAATGCGAATATGCACAACAACATACCTGATGGTCACAGATGATGTTACCGACAATCACGCCGGCGAACAATGTAGGTGGATGTTGCAGTATCTCAGCAGATTGTTTCATGATAGAATGAGCTTGCCACGATTTTTTGCCCGATACCACTCATTATCGGCAAAAAAAAAACACAGAAGTTTGATTATAAACCGATGGAACATAAATGCAATCTTAGAAATGTTTCATGGCATTGCATCAATGCAAAGGATAATGATAATTTCCTGGTTGGGAATACGATGCAGAAGAGAGAAGGCGGTGTGACAGTTAAACTGCCGTAATGTTTTTCTTCTTTTTTATCTGCTGAACGCATGCCGATTAACTGTTAAATTAGGACATAAATTAGCTGTTATAGTATATTCCCTGTCAGTGAAAAGAGAAAAAAAAGCTTTAATGGAATACATAGAACTTCACCACCTATAACCCCAAGACTTCAAGGTTGGTATGGAATAGACACTAAATTTTGGAAAAAGAACACCTATATCAAGACATGCAAAGATAACCTAAATCTTCTTAAACACAACCAAATGCCTGGTGAGCCAGTGTTTTCAGGATTTTACTGAAACAAAATATTTTATTACCCTATTCTAAAAAAAATCAAATGATATAGTTTTCCCCTTGTTCTAATAAAACGAAATCGTACGACAACTTCTTCCATTAGACATTAGGAGTTCGTCCACCCCTTCCCATATGTTCCGTTTCAAAAATGACAAGCCAAATAGTTCAGAGCTGCGTAAAGCGGCGCACGAGTTCAGAACTGAGCCAGAAACAAGACGATATTGACAGGGAGGAGCTCCACTTGTCCCGCCTCCAGCGTCAGCTTCCTATGCCACCGACAACTCTTGGCGTCTCGTGAGACTGGAGCGTGCACGCAGCCAAAGCACGGCAAAAGGCAACAACCACGTGCTTGGAAGTAGGGTGTTCGAAAAAGACGCTCCGCTGTTCTCACCTCAGCCGTTGTAAATCACGAAGATACACGTCCACTACAACAGACGACAATCCACGGGCGTCGGAGGGCACTCCATTATAGGCTCACGTCCTACGTTCTTTCGAGCAAGACTGCTTTCGGACGAGCTACGTCGCGGCCAAAATAGCTAGCTGTCACAGAACCCGCGGATGCCCTACGCGCTCGCATTCGCCATCAATGAAACGTAACTGGACCGTTGGGAAACACGCGTTCGGAGCACCGAAAGCTTCGTGTCTAATTTATTAGCGCAATTTTCCATACGTGTGTGAATGTATAGCGAATAATGTCACGTAATCCGTCGTGGGGCATTGTTTACGTTGAGTAACCCTAACCAAATCATTCCGTTGGCAATCATTACCCCGCCCTTGCGCCAGTGCTCACCTGAATCACGTTGCATCAAACCTGCAACTTCACACACAACCACCCACGCTCTGGTAACACCAAACCTCTTCATTCTTAACGCAAAATAAGTTGAAGTTTACACTACGACATTCCACACGAGTGGCACTCAGTTGGTCGAACGACGTTTTCGCGAAAACACTTTTCATCGAAAGATGCTTTAGCGAATGGTCGGCCTCCGCGAAGCGGCGTTTACGGGTGGACCAGGTGGGTTAACATTTTTGTAATGAGCCCCCACAGACTGCCGCCGCGACGCGGCTTGGACGCAGCGGGAAAGAATTGTGTATGTGTGTGTGTGTGTGTGTGTGTGTGTGTGTGTGTGTGTGTGTGTGTGTGTGTGCGCGTGCGTGTGCGCGCGTGTGTGTGGGCGTGTGTGTGCGCGTGCATGTGCGTGTGCTAAAAAGTCAAATTTGGGGGTTTTACGTGCCAAACCTACGACGGACATCTGGCACGCCCCAGCGGAGGACTGAGGATTAATTTCGACCACCTGGGGATCTTTTGACGTGCAACCGAAAGCTCGGTTACACGGCGCCTTTTCCGCAATAAGCCTCCGTCATATTGCGGGCAGCTCGGTCGGGATTCGAACCCGCCACCTGGGGATCCGTAGGCCGGCGCACTCTTAGAAAAAAGGGTCAGTATAGTCCTCCCTAAAGGGAGGAACGCTCTTGACACATATGTTCCTTCAGAAAGGGAGAAACTTTCGTCCCTTAAGCAGGGGAGGAAAAGTTCCTCCGTCGACTGCATCTCATTATGGCGGCCACGAATCGAGCAAATCGAGCTCGGTAAGGCTTAACGAGAACACTAAGTCTATTGCACGAAGCGAGAGGAGCAGGAAATAAAAACGTAACACGAGCTTTCCGCGAACTGTATTAATTTCCGAAGTTTCTTTACCCCTGCAGGTAAAGAAACTTACGTTTCAAAAGCATGCAGTCACTCAGTCTTCTCATCGTCAGCACTGCGATGTTCAACGGAGACAACCGGCACTCAGTTCGCGCACTTTATGTCCTACCTTTGCTATTCCTCGAGCCACAATTCCTTCGTCAACCGTTGCGCCGTTGCGTCAACCGCACATCACGGAGGAGTGAAAATCATTCGCCCGCAAAACCAAAAGCCGCTCTCAAAAAACAAAAACAAATCCGAAGCAACCTCTTGGCTTATCTCAGCACGGTAACACGAAATTATGGCGTAGCCGCGTAGCGTAAAAGGATGTTAAATCGCTTGCCACCAGATGGCAGGGTCAAGCAGAGTAATCGCACGTAGCTAGGCTAGGTGGCGCTAGGTACCGCCCAATTCATGTTTTTACAAAAAAATATTTTTATTTTCTTACGTTGTTAATTGCATTTCCTTTTCTTCAGAATCTCTAACACATGTAGACACGTTGCGCACACTACAAACATCAGGTCAACATATATGGAACGCATACACAGGCATCGCACATACAAACATCAATACAACAGCACACTACCCCGATCACTACTACCGAGCCCTGCGTTTCCGTCTTTTATAGTGGTCGTTTTGAACGTAGAGAATTTTTCGGTGACTCCCTAATCAAAAAAAAATATTCCGAAAATGTTCATTTTTTTTTCAGCAATGTCATACATCTGAGGCTATTTTTAATGGCTCAGGGGATGAATCTCTTATTAAAAAGAAGACGCTCGATCATGCCATAATTATTTGAAAGCCCATAAATCGAGCCGCTCCAATGTGGTTCCAAGCCATGAGTTTGTTTTCCCGCATGGCCCTTCGTAGCCAGTATTTATACTGTAGTGTTCGTTTTTCTATTTGTGCTGTTCGCGCAAAGCTGCAATAGCCGTCTTGAATTAATCTCTGTAGAGCGGATATCCACTCAGCTGGAAGTGATGCTTCACGGGCACAGAAATCGCTTTTCGATCAACTTGAACGCAGTCAAAGCCGCGACTTGCGACAACTGTCAAGTGTACGGAGCTGCGCCGTTGCGAGCTCGAAAACTTCTAGCGCTCATCCCAGCGCGCCACTTAGAGAGTAGTTTCTACAGGAACCGTAATATATTTAAACAGTAAAATAAAGGATAGCGTTTTTTTGTTGTTTTTTTTCGATTTTGCCTGTCTTTTTTTTTATGCTAAACTTCCATTATAAATATGCGTACTTTCCGTCATACTTTCGTAGTGTTGTCTTTTCCCCAGAGCGCAATCGCTCTCGGGGACCGACAGTCACATTGGCCACTGTACGATAGGAGCTTACCGTTCAGACCAGCGTTCCAACATGACTATCCACACGTCGATCGACTGCACCTAATCCCTCAAGTGGTTTTAAACTCTTTAATGTAAAGCGGAATGTCATCCTGCGACACCCCGGCCCCTCCGATAACGGCCCGACCAGCGGCATCAATGCCCGACAGTTTACGTCATCTCATCTTGTTGTTACACCACTGATACGCGAACACACGGTCACATCGGCGATAATTCCAGTCTTCTGTTCACAAGCCACAACACTGCCATCACGATGTCGCTGACACGCAGAAATACAGAACCACGTTGAACGCCGGTTGGCACTCGGCACGGGACAACGGAACCGAACTCAGCACGGAAGGCACCCAGGCAGCCGGCAGGAAAACCTGCCTTCCTTGGACGCAGTTCCCGCGATTTCCATAACGTCGAAAAAGTCGACACAGTTCCTCGTGGTTTCGCTGCTGTAGTTCCGCGTGTGTCCCGCAAATTGGAGACGGCCGTCTTACCCAGTGTATGTAGCGCTGCTGGCCCTGCTCCGGAACTTCGCTGTTTCTAGCGGCTCCGTTAGCTCGTTTGATAAAATTAGTGGTAAAAACGTCAATGCAACCGAAATGTTCTGTACGTTTGGACTAGAAGACGGAATTACAGGCGGCCTTCGCTGCCGCTGAAGCTCAATCAACTCAACATTAATTTATTAAACAACGTGCGCGATGTGCTCGAAAAACGAAACCGAAAGAAGATGGGTCGGGAGGGCGAAAGCTTTCTCCGGTCTGCCTGGAGGAGGAAAACGTCTCGGAGAATAATAAGGACTTTAATTTTCCTTTCATAGGACTGGGTTTGTTTATGTGTGTTTTGGTAAACAAAAATACAAAAAAACTTAAAAAAAAAACACTTTTCTGGGGATCGAACCGTTGACCACTTGGTCAGTAGCGCGATGTTCTACCCCTGCGCCAACTGAACAAGGAGAACTCGCCCTCCTCCTTTCATCTGAACTGCCGTTCCTCCCTTCTCTGGGCAACTTGTCCGCAACAAGAAGGAACAGTCGCTTTTGCTACCTTTCTCCTCCCTTTTTTCTTGGAGTGCGCTCTCGCCTCGGAGCCACCGAGGCGGCACCTTTGCGTGTGCTTGTGTGCGTGTGTGTGCGTGTGCGTGTGTGCGCGTGTGTGTGCGTGTGTGTGTGTGTGTGTGCGTGCGTGCATGCGTGCGTGCGTGCGTGCGTGCGTGTGTGTGCGTGTGTGTGTGTGTGTGTGTGTGTGTGTGTGTGTGTGTGTGTGTGTGTGTGTGTGTGTGTGTGTGTGTGTGTGTGTGTGTGTGTGTTGGGGGGAGGGGGTTAACACGCGCCCCTATAATTCGCTAAAACGTTGATTTCCTATGATGACCGCTGTTCGCTAAAACGTCATTCCCTGATGTGACATGGACCCCCGTCGTGCTTGCGTGAACGCATGTGGTCACGTGGGCTCTATCTTCCCCACAATCCTTTTTAACCTCTCCAATGCTTTTAGCTTTGCCAGGTTTTGCGCTAAAGTAGCCACAGGTTTTCGTTGATTTTGCTGTGTCCATGAGAAATCAGCACTCTTTTCCTTCGCCTTCCCTCTTCCGTCCCCTGTTGCTGCTGGGGTGGCGGGGGTCTAGGGTGGCTGGGATAACCGCATCATCTTGGCGCCTGGCTTTCAAGTTCGGGGAAGACTCGGAAGAAATCAATCACCTCGATATCAGCGTCTCGTCCTCGAGCGTTGTCCTGGGTGCTCACCCAGTAGAAGCATCGTGGCTTATTTTTTATTCCCGCATTTTTGCTTGTAAAAATATAAATACTGAAAAAGAGTCGTTTAAAAAAAATCGAGAGACGCGTTTGGTTTTCCATTGATAAGACTGCAATGTCTTGAATAAGTAAAATAAATAAATCGGGACAGAAACCTGATATATGCATTTTAAGGAACTGTAATCTCCTGCGGTTTGTATCGACAATGTGGGACAGAGTTAGGATCGGCAGCTGTTTTTATTTTATTATTATTGTTCATTCACAGCTGAAACATTTGTGATGAAACTTCCCAGTCTTACGGAATGTCATGATGTGGGGCTCCAGACAAGGTTTAAAAATGTTTTGTTCTTCATAAATCAGTACAGACAAAGAGCGAAAAACTGTACGTAATACCACTGTTTACATGTGGAAATAAATATTGAAAAGATTATAAACAAATCTAGCATTAGTTGTCAACTCACTTATTTACTTATAAGAAGTCAACAGGTTATTCATTTCTCTTATAGATCAGTATAGTGTAAAATGGCTGTCGTAATTTCAACTCTGTATTGAACGAGTCGTAAAAATATGTTCGCCTTCATCGAACTCGCGATGTAGCTTTCTTCCACCACTTTAATTCCACACCTTGTTCTTGTCGCGAAACTAGCGCACACCAGCTCGGAGCACATGGAGTGAAAGCTCGCGCTGCAGAACCCAGGGATCCTGGGTTCAATCTCCACCCTTTTTCGTTTTCATCTGGATGAGCATCGTACCGGCATGCAGTCGTGTATCACTGCTGCGTGATGCGCGTTAAAGACCCCATGCTAGCGCTTGTACTGCACTGGCCAAATTTATCATCTACTGCTCAGAAACAAGTGGTCAGTTGAGGCAGACTAACTTCAGGCTGTAAACATACACGCAAAAACCTTTTTTTTTTCACAGCCTTTGATTATTTAAGGTAGTGTTAACGGAGTGCGATACTGTGAGTGCAAACAAGCGATCACCGTACCTTGCTATTATTTATTCATGGAAGAAGGATGATGACATGAAAACTCCCAGTTTGGTGAAAAGTGCTCATTTGAGGCACCAGCCCGAGAGAGTAAATCAATACCCTTTTTAAATAAAACGCTAAAAAATGCGCGGATGTCATGTTGACGCTTTTTGCTAATCTTGTTAATCAGTCACCTTCTATAGCGGAATATTTATTAGGAGCAATTAAATAAAGCTGACAAAAAGGCAAAGCCCCCCCCCCCCCCCCCTTGCCACCAATTTTCCCTTTTTGTCCTTTATTTAAGTTTCGCCCTGAGAAACAAATACGTTCCCATAGAAAGACAAAACGCAAGGAAGCGGGATAATAGATTACTTCCGAGAGATTGGCTGTCCTAGAAAGGACGCCGGATAACGTAATGATATGGTAAGCAGTATGCACTAAATAATGTTTCTGCCGTTCTGCAAAGTGGTGACGCTGGCTGCGAATTTAAGTGTGTTGGCTAGGTGCGCGAGCAACCGCTAATTAAAAGGGTTCAGCCTTATTCATCCATCCGTCCAACCATTCATGCATGCATAGTACTCACAAATTTTGAAGGAAAACTGGGAAAACGTGATTTTTTACGAACAACGAGTTAGTCCGTTGCAACTCAAGAACAGCAGGATACGGAGTCCTTTCCTTTTCCCACATTTGCATAGCGAATGCTGGAGAGCTGGAAAGCGGACTCCAGCTCTTGCTGTGCTAATGTGAAAAGAGAGAAGATCTCCGTCTCCTGCTATTCTTGAGTTTCAACGTACTGTAGTAGAAGGCTCAAGAAAGTTTACGAAGTTGCGTTTCTACAAGAATCTCACGCAACACATGGTACAGAACCAACTAAATGGACACATCAGCTTTGACTAGAAACAGACATTTCAATGTCCCAGTGGTAACCGCATCTGCGCAATTGACGTAGGGTGTACTGAAACTGGGAGGTGTGCCGACCGCGTCGGCACCTTCATGGGAGCTGATTGTTGAGTGGTCCATTTCTGACGAGCAGGGGCCTGAGGTGGCGCTGCCAGTCAGGGCGGGATCAGGAGGCCGGTCAGGCAGCGTTTAGCGAGGCTGTCTTGGGGTGTGGTTGGTGTGACCATTTCTTTTTGCTTTGCATAGTGTGTGTGGCTGCTAGGTGCGCCGAAGATACAAGGGAGTTACAACGATGTCAAATACGTCGAAGAAAAGGACGGAGGGGTGCTGTTTTGTGCCGGGGTTCTACGTTGGTTACAACTTGTGCAAAGAAAAACGCTCCTTGTTTCGGACGCCGAGCAACGTCTCTCTGTTCGCGGATTGTGATCGTCCGATTTTAAGGGAAATAAACAAAGCTGATGATGAGAAAAAAAGAAACAAGTATAAGGCGAATGTGTGACCTGTGTAACATGTCAGGGAAATTAAACTTCTCCAACTGGGATCGCTCTTGAATAAAGACAGCAGTTGAAGTTGCTTCATTTATCTTGTGGGTCATTTCTGCTTATTTTCATATGATGCCTGCTGACTAGATGAAATGAATTCAAACATTTCCTGGTTTATAATCTTTGGCTGAGCATGCAGAAGTCAAGGAGAACTGACTTTCATTAATCTATGCTACACAAAAAAAAATGTATAAAGACCATAACAAAAAGTAGGTATTTAGAGGTCTCAAAAATATACAGCTGCCGAAGCTATAAATAAAAAAAGCTTTGGCAATAAAGTGGAGAGGAAAGCATCGCATGCCATACTAGATTATTTTCAAACTTCGCTTTTTTTTTAATCTTGGTATGTAAGGTGAGATAGACATTTATTGTTCTATAATGGCATAACGAGAAAAAAAATGCAAGAGGCCAGAAAGTAACTGACCGCTCTCAAACGGCATTTGCGTTTTGGGTATACTTTGCCACTCACGAAAGTCACGCGTTTACAGGGGTGTGATATAGGATGTAACTTATTCTTTCTCACAACAGAATAGACAAAAACAAACGAAGAATACGACTATTTTCACGCCGAATAAAGCATATTTGCTGCGATCGCCAGGCCTCTATCAGCCGAAGGATGGCCGCACTCTGCCCCACAGCGCCCTCACCGGCCTGCCCAAAACATTGCGACACAGTGACGACTGCCGGATGACACACCTCGCCATTCTAGAACATCCTAATTGATGTTCGCCGATCGCCGAAACGCTCGCATTGAGGCGACATCTGTCTCCACAGTCTATAACTCTCGCTACAGTGACTTTCGGGGGTACCGCTACCGAGTTATTTTCGAGCTCAAGGTCCGAAAGTAACTCCGGGAGGAGATTAGCATTCAAGGGAAAGAGTACTCATCCGTACAGTGTGTTAAGATAATTGAACATCACCTATTTGCTCTACCTTTACACCTCTTTTTTTCTTTTTAGGAGTGTGGGAAGTTCGGGCCGATAAGACTTTTGTTGTGTCTCTTGCTAGGATTTGTGAAAAAAAGAAAGGTTCTGATTATTCTTTCTTTACTGTAAAAACAAAAATAAAGTATATTTTATTTTGTTTTACACATTTATAATGAACGAGAAGTGTGCATATAATTCGTTCACATCATTTCTTAAAAAAAAGGTAAAGTCACATCAGTTTTGGTTTCGTTTCGGCTTTAACTGCGTCCCTTGATGCACATCCCAACTGGGGTTGTTAGGCGGTATGATTAGGGTTGTCCGGTGTTACGGTGTAACTCCTGACAACTTCGTCGAGCTCGATGATTGTTGGGAGACAACTATCGTCGTTGGCTTAATGACAGTTGAGAGTGCTCGTGTAACTAGGGTATAGCACACGTGGCTTCATCTATGGTTCCATTGGTGCGAGAACGGATGCAAACGATCTGCGAGATCAAACCTTATGCTCGCGCCAGCAGGCAGTTGAGCACCCGCTCATTGCGTGTGTCTTTCTTGTACGTTCGGAGCACAACCTGGAAGCCCCATAGAAAAAAAAATTGGGTTGCGAATATGTTTATACAGCCTAGAACTTGGTCTCCCTCAACGGGCGACGAGCCTCCCAGTTGTAGATGAGAAATTTAGCCAGTGCAGTACAACCGCTAGCCGGGGGTCTTTAGCGTGCATTACGCAGTAGTGATACATGACCGCACGGCGGTACGATGCTCATCCAGATCGAAAAGGGGGAGGGGTGGGGATTGAACCCAGGATCTGGGTTCTGCAGAGCGAACTTTCGCTCCACGTGCTCCGAGCTGGTAAGCCCCATAGACAAAGAATACATGTAGTTTTTAAAAACTTCTCGCTCGATAACCGTTACACAGATACTTTTGAAATTGTTACTTAAAAGACGTTGACGTGTTGTTGAGAAATTAAGTCACACGAACCACAATATATTTTTATATGTTTATAACAAAGAACAGTGAAATCGGTTAAGATCGGCTGTTTTGGTAATTTTTCGTTTGGAGAAAATGTACAAAGTCCTCTTGATTACAAGTAGAAAAGTGTCCCGTTTCGTGCCTTCTAAATTTTACACGGAACCGAATAATCTCAAAATTATTGAAATAAGTCTATCTGTTCCGTAACTACAGCGAACTCAAATAACCAAAAAAATTGGTGATGTTTTTTGTTTTTTTTTATGTTTATGTTTCTGCGTTTTTCGGAATGTCGTTTCGCTGTCCATGAAGAGGATGAAGAGGTTGTAATGCAGTTCGGCAGCTCAACTTTGTTTTCAGTGTTCCTCCACACGAGCATGCGCCGTTTTAGTCTGCGTGCCGGACGCATCAGTGATAGTTGTCTCGCTTTACCGGAGGGTGCCCCTCGTCCCCCGGGCGTCACTCCGACCGGGAGAAAGGGTATTTGGGCAGCTTCTGGAAAGAAATCCCGTCGATGGAGGACGATGTTCTACATCATCCGGCGACCACGGGAGATGTCCTCAACGGGAGAAAAAAAAGTAAAAAAATAGAAAACTTTCACTCGATCTGGAGAATTCTTCAAAGTTGCGGGACCATAGGCACGGCCGCGGAAGGGAGATTCACCGCACCCCCGTGTCTCAACGCCGAAGCCAACGAAGCTTTTTTCTGTAAGCCCCTTAGTAACGGGAAGGCCCGCGTTGTTTGCTGTTTACAGCTGTTAAACAACGACCGTACAATAAATTCTGCCGTAATGTTTATTAGTTAGCATCGGAAAATACACGCAGTAATCATAAGTTATAACAAGGAACTACCAGATCTACGCATGAATTCAGTAGGCGCGTAAATGTGCTAAACCTATTTCTCAAAATACGTAACGAAAAAGAAGTAAGAACAATTGAGCTTAGTTTGATTATGGACGAACGTATAGACAACAAATTTCTGACGTATTTACGCATTTTTGTTTTTCTTGGTGTAGGGTTTCAAACACGCGACCCGCGGGCCGCATACGGCTCGCAACTCGCTGTGACGCGGCCTGCGGTCCAACCGACTACGAGCCCCATTTCCCATGTCTCGACCTCGAAAAATGGCATGTGCCATAAAAATATCACGTCGCAGACTCGTTTCCTTTCGAAACGTAGCTTTGCTTTTTATAACTTATCCACGTAGTTTATACTGTTCTCTTTTTATTTGCCTGCCTTGTGTGTTGTTTCAGTTTTTGCGTCCTAGGGGGGGGGGGGAGGGGGCTTTTTGTCATGTCAGCCACCTGTATGACAATTCCGCTACTATACTCCGTTTCAACTTATGTCGTACCGCAGCGAAGGGGAAGCTTGAGCTCGTAGCGTTAACAGCTGCCTTTAATGCATGAGAGTTTCTGCCGCTGAGATGTGGCCTAGAGCATGGAGCTAAGGCTTGTAGCCTTTCTTGCGGTACATCATAAGGGGAAAGCGCGAGCTCTTCGCTCAAGGACGCACGTCGGCTGCATGAACTCTAGCTCAACAGGTGCAAATTCCAAAGATGAATCTATGAGCTCACAATTTTCGCCTGAAAAAAAGGTATTGCCATTAAAATGCAAATATTGTCAGGAACAAAAAAACAGTTGCACTAATATATTTTTATTTAGACATGTTAAGCTCAATTAACTCCCGAGCGATTTAGGCAACGGGAATGACACACAAGCGGCGTGGCCGCTCAATTTATTTCTTGTTATCACATCAGGTAAGGGCTTAAGTAGCCTCATAAACAAATCAAAGCTAAAGGTCCCACTGGCGGAACTGCAGGTTTACAAATAGAAGAGTGCACAAAGTCCCTTCTCTATCAAGTCTTTTGACCAAAGCCTTACGTTGGCGCTCAACTTTCTGGGTAGACTATCTGGCCCCCACATTAGAATGAGTTTGAGACCCCTGTTTACAAGCTTCTAAATCTGACTGCGAATTCGGCCGCAAAAATAATTATAAAGAAAAGCAATCTTTTTTTTTGTGCGCATTTGATGGAGGCGACGTAAAGCTCACACAAACGTTTCTATTGAAACTATTTACTATTGATGTCCTGTTTGAGAGAAACCCCTGATGACCAGTATTTACAGGTTCGTTGTTTATCTTTGATGTTTCTCCAGAATCAAAACGTCCTCCTGTGAAATAGTAGTTTACCCAAATTTGCTCTTGTTTCTATTTTTTTTTTTTTTTCACAAAATAAAAATGTGTTGAAGTAGCGTAAATCTTTTACGAAAATAAGTGCCAAAATAGCTTCGCCCAAAAAATGTTTCTTAATTATATTTTTTTCTGTGTGAAAAATACGGGAATAAGCACAAGTCTGCAGGACATACGCATAATCTGTCACTGCCTGAGCCAGGATCATCGGGGTCCTCAGCTGAGTCGGGTGCGCGTGTCCCGAAAACTGTCTTCTTCTGCTTGTTTTTAGGGGGCGGGGGGGGGGGGGGAGAGGTGGAGAGGGAGGCGAAAGTTTTTTTTCCTCTCCCGCGGTTTTCGGTAGCCTAAACTGACACTGCAGCTACGCGGTCACATGACCAATGTTCCGCTCCCTTTTCGTCCCATGATCCCGCTATCCGCGCCTGGGCATGGGCCGGGGGGGGGGGGGGGGGGGGGGGGGGAATTAAGTAGCGAAAAATAGGCGAATGACTGGTTCAACAAGCAACTGGCACTGCACTGCCAGCTTCGAGTGCACGTGCACAAATCACCTCTCGCAATGTACGCGTTCTGTCTCTCTACGCTTCCTGTTTTCTCCTTTAATTCTTGTTAATCTTCAGTCCTCGGGTTTATGGGGTTGGGCTATGAACAAGAAGATCAAATAACAAAAACAAGATGATGTAACACACTAGGGTAAGTCCGGTCGAGGGCGGCGGCAACGGCTTTCAACGTTAATCCTTTTACGGGTTGCTATGGCAACGGGGTTTTAGGCCGTTTACAACCGCCCCGTCGTCATAGCAATCCACAAAGAAATTAACGTCGCTAGCCATTCCAGTCGCACTCGCTAAGAAGTTTGTAAGTTAGCTAAGAAATTCATAAGTTGCGAAGGTTCTCGTACGGGAAAACAAGAACCTTCAGTGTCCCGCAAGCTCACGTCCCCCGCGAGAGCGGGCTGTTGCTATGGTGGCATCGTCTTCGGCAACACGAATAACCGATCGGAGAGCTAGGCATGGATCGGAGCACGTGGATTTTTAATGACAGACGCGGACGGCCTTTCCACCAACGCTTTTCTGGGGATCATGTGCGTGCAGTGAAATATTGACGCTACAACGATTTAAACGGGCCCAAACGTCGAGGGCGGGATAACCGCCTTCGTCGACTGCTACGAACTCAATCGCTACGAAGTCAACACAACTGTCATCGTTGCAAAAACAACAAGGCCCGCGCCGGTTGTTGGAAAAAAGGCGCGGATCGAAACAAGTCGCCGCGGCGTTTTTCGCGGCCTCGGGAATGCAGGAGCGAGCCGACGTCCAAGAAGATAAGTTTGAACTACGAGAGTGTCAGCAAGATCCACATAAATATTTGTTCAGACTCGGAACGGACGCGCGCGTGTTTGATCGAACCGCTGGATTCCCGCTGTTAGACCGCACCATAGTAAGCGCTTGGGGACCAATCTTTTTCGATTGAAACTCGATACTGACGTGACACTCGGCAAAGAAAGGTTAGACCGGCATTGCATAGCTCCCAAGAACTGCTCTAGTTCAACAGTGTTGACCGTCGTGCCGGAATAAAAAGGACATACTAATAACAAAGTGTACGTAACGTATGTTGCGAAGGTAATCCACACTCTAAAAAAAGTAGATATTCTTACACGCCTTGTCACATATAATGCACCCAAAACTTCAGTGGGGCGTACAGCACTGACGTTGAAATGACACTACCAACTTTCACGAGCGGCTTGATAGCCGAGTTGTACAACTTATTAAAATAGTTAATGCACGTGTGACTGACTGCAAAAAAAAAGTACTTGGGGTTTTCTTGGCCCTACTGCAAAACCTCAGCGTTTGCCCTATGGTCTTTGATACTTATTTTACTTGTTTAAGTTATATTGCATTATCATGAAGCCTTTCGTAAAAGTTGGGGCCGCCTGTTAACGTTAGGGAGTTGTACGTCGAACTGAAGTTTGGAGCGTCGTATATGTGACAAGGTGTGTAAAGGCTACACCTTTTGTTTTTATAGAGTGCGTACGACGTTTATTTTAGCTCTTTATCACGCTGAACAATGAGATATGATTGATGACAGTTTCTTTTCGATGAGAGCGTTCGCCATTGCTGCCTCTGCAAACAAGGAGATGACAAGGGGAAGAGACTAACCTTTTAAGGTGGAACCCCAGCATGCATGACGTTATGGTTCTTTTTTGGTAACTTATAGCTTTCATTCTATGTATCCTGCAGTCATAAATATAATGTCCAATTAAATAACTTCTTTTCAACTATGCTTTCATTTCTAAATATTACGATTCTTTTTAATTATTAGTCTATGATTTTGTTTGTTTTAATAGACCACAGTCTCTTATACTGGACAATTGTTTTCTCGAGATACAACGTCCTATCGCCCACGGTAATTTACGTGAACGGTCGGTTGAGAATAATGAAATAAAAACGTAAGCAACTAACTGTACAGGTTGTATATATTAAAATAAAAACATAAACGTTTAAAAGTGTGTTATATCATCGTGCCACGAAAACGGAATCACGTCAACTAATCAAATTTATGAGGCATTAAATTAGGAAGCATGAGTAGTATAGAAAATTAGAGTTCTGGACCATACCCCATTTCCCCGACCTCGAAAAATTCCAAGGACACCTAAGCAGTTCTGATAAGTTGTGAATGCGAAAGCACCCCTGGGGCTCGCTGGTGACTGCTGCGGCGCTGGGTGAAGCAGTGGTTGGAGTGCGAAGCTCGGCGCGGCGCGTACTGACATCAGGTGTCCTCTCATCAATCATCATCGCCCCAGCTGCAGGTACCGGTTGACAACGTAAGACTTCAAAGCGTAACAATAGGCGTGACCTTAAGCCTAATATCACGCCAGCACATAGCCCCCCCCCCCTTTTTTTTCCCCGCTGAGCCGCCAGCAGCTCAGCTGGCTCCTTAGCAACGATGACGGCGTTGCTAAGGAGCCACATGACGCGTTGCAGCCAATGGGAATTTAGGTCCCGTTTCGCTCAGGGTAATTTAGGTGCCGTTTGTTGCTGCTACAGACAACGATAACGCCGGCTTCGCTCAGATAACACCAGATCGCTCCACGTGCTATTTAATGCTTTCTCATTAAAATTACCTTCAACATATAACATGAAAACAAAATACAAAATCACACTGTAGGAACGTATTTTACCATGTCCTGTTCAGAAATCGTCCCAATATATCCTCTCCTTCCATGTCAGCTAGACGATAATACGGAACACCGTCGCTTCGAACATTTTTTTAATCAAGACTTCGGTCGTATAATTTTGTTTATATCCCTTTTCAAAAAAATCCTTTTATAGTTTCGTAATCCCACAGTTTTACCAACTTCGAATTCCGGCTTTTATTACGTTTCGATGGAGGATACAATTTTTTTAACCTCTTCATTATTTTCAGTGAGGCTTCGTTCGGAGTCATTTTAATAGAACAATGATGGATGTATTAAATTTTTAACGACTTTATCTAACGCCTGCGGATTCTGAACCATTTTTCATTTCTGTTTTAATGTCCTGTAGAGCCTTTCGACAACACATACCTTAAGTTCCGAATAAGTACTAAAAAGTTAAATTCTTTTATCTTGAAACAATAGCCGTACTTTACTTTACAAGACTCTATTCCTTGATCTGGATATTTTATTACAGTAAACTGGAATAAACCTTGAGGAATTATAATTTACATTACTACTGCTGCAGGTCGGGCCTCTATATTTTCCAGTCCAATGATCGTGATCGTATACCTTGTTAGCATTGAAATGTGTTAGACATATGTAGCATTCATGGACATTTTCGTGTATTCCTCGTTCTTTCTCATTTAGAGGAATCATATATTTGTTTTCCCTCAGTAATTTATTAATTTCGTTGGCAATATTCGTTATATTTTCACAAAAGAACTTTGCAGTACTCGTTTCATGATACACATACAGTGGAACATTTATATTATTGTAAATACTGACAACATAAATTCCAAAACTGCATGGTGTGATTTTGGTATGTTGTATTTTTCCCTGCATTCCCATATATTGGCTGAAGAACCGATTCGAAATATCGTAAATAACGTACAGAAGTTTGAGTTAACGAAAATAGTTCTTGAATTCAATGGAACCAGGTTTTGGTAATACGACTTTTTTAAATTCTGTTATTTTAAAACTTTTTTATGGTCATTCAAATTATCTTCCTTTGTTGTTTGATAAAAACATAGTTCGCATGTATACACCTTTTCATCATGTTCTGAGTGGAAGGCTAATATGCATTGATTCTTGATCCAACACTAACGTTCTTTACACATCAGGAGGTTTACCACACTTTTATTATGACTTTTCTTCCCATTGTAGAGTATACACCTGTAGTAACTGAATGATTTACCTCCGCTAGGAGGGCGTCGCGTGTTTTGGTCTCCTTCTTCTTTGTCTCACAAATAAAAGCCCCGTGCCAGTTGGAACGCGGGTGCGATCGAAGCCGGGTGTCTGTTGTCTGGATCTCAGTCGACGACCACCGAGGCGAAGTTATAACAACACCTACGGTGCCATCGTGGGCAAACACACTAACTTTTATTTTATTCTGTTTTGCAAACTTTGGATTTTCTTTGGCCGAGACAGGAAATTCAATGCCGTCTAATTTAATTCATTCTGATAATCCTCATATTTTGAAACTATATCAACATGGTCGTTTGCTTGGTGTAATGCTGGCACTGCAGCCTACATAAGAATTCTGCCCTTATTTTGACCATTGATCACAGCCTTCTTAGACTTCATGTCATCTGGTAGAGGGATGTATGTTGTCACTTTCATTGGTTGAAATGTAGTGACTGCCATATTTATTACAATTATTTTTCGAAAGTTACAACCGGATCCTGCTAATTTACTTTTTTGAAATATGATGATAATCTCATTATTAATATCTTTTTCTCCATCTAGGCTATCCATGACATCAATCTTCGGAAGGACTCTACGATACTCAATGATCTGGTCTTTCCTTTCTATTTCAACATCTAGACGAGTGTATAGAGGAATGCTTTTATTTAATGTTACAGTTCGGAGTATCTTTTGCATGGCCTTGTCTTGAACATACCCTAAGAATTCATTATTGGTTAAAGGGAAGCTTAAACACATCTTGAAGAAACGAGTTGGAGCTGAATTCTGACGTATTTTTAACCCGTGAATCTGAATATCACGTTCGTCCTGCCCGAAGATGTAACTAAACGCGAGAAAGAACGAAAAACCTCCGACCAGTCGGGACGTCATGCTAGGGTTTTTGGGCCGCCAAGTGTGAGTCGCTCGTGTGACCAGCGCATGCACTTGCAAGCTTGCCAGATATATTCCCCCGCACTGACACCAGTCGTGACGTCTCTTTCTGACCTTTTTGAATATAGAAAGGATGCGCGTGCGTAGCTTTGACAGGCGCTGAAGATGCGCGAGAGCGGAGACTCCGGCAACTCCTATTATGACGTTACGCCCCGGGAAGGAAGGGCTTCAGCGGTGCTTTGAAAATTACTTTCTGCAGCCTCCGTGCACCAAATTGAAAAATAATTTCAATATTCGTGATCCTGGAGAACAAATTAAGACGATTTAGGTGTTTTTTCTTAAATACAAAACCGCTTCAGTTTCCCTTTTAGAATTCATCGAGGTTCTCATATTATAGGTCACACACATTGCCTTCAAGGGCCTCTGCTGTAACTTCAAAATGTCGCTGTCCTTTTCAATTCCGTTCATGCAGTTCATTGTATGATGGATTAATACAGCGACCGCAGATGCACTTTATATATCTTTTAGTATTTTATTGGCTTTTGTTTATCGAATAGATCATCGCTAAATACGGTATAAGAGAGTAGAAATTTTTGTAGTAATCGTTTCGATTAAGTTAATTGATTATATGCTCCATTTGTTTGTTATCTTTAGCTCCTTAGCCAGAGAATAGAGGTCAGTGAGCGGGAGATAATTTAATATGGATTCCAATTATAAAAAAAAATTGTTTCGCCTTTTAAAATGGGTTTATTTAAATCGAAAACGTTTTACTTGATACAGCTCGTTTCTGATATGAACTTATCGTGCTTATTTCTTTAAAACGAGCAGGAAGAGCTCAATCGACCAAAAAAACTGACAATCCGGAGGAAACCGGATGTGGCAAAACATGATATATGAACAAAGGAAGTTCTAAGTGATGGTGCTCTCTATTACAGTCTAATTGTTATAAAAGGAGAGAATATACTGGGGACGGGTTTATGAATAGTGCATGGTGAAATACATTCCTACAGGGTGATTTTTGTATGTTGCTTTCATGTTCTTTCTTGAAGGTCATTTTTGAAGGTCAGGGTAATGGGGGTTGGTCCCGAGATCTCTCATTTTTCATACTCCTAACATCCTTCGATATTATATTTCCAGAATTTCAATACGAACATATTACAGGTGAAGTTTAATATTAAACCTCATACATTCCCCTTCCAGTTACGGCAAGTTGCTGTTCCTTAATATAAAACAGAGATGGCGACACGTGTTTAAATATAGCTTGATGTGCATTTCCCGCCATGTGCCGCTTAAAACGCCAAGTAAAAAACAAAAAAATGTGCTAGATATTGGAACGTCGATGCCTGGAAGACCGCTGTGAGCGAGCCGGAGATGTCAGAACAACGAGCGCGAGGCAGCGGGTGCACCATAGTTGCTTTTGCGGGCGTTCCACGCGCTTCTTTTTACATGCCTGGCGCGATTTGAATTAAATCGGCGCCATGAAAGGGATTCTGCCAGTGGCAATTCTGCCACGTATGCCAAAGCAATTGAATTTTTTTTATCAATTGCAGATATTATTTTCGCGATTACACCATGGCTTGTCTGTATAGTTCGACTAAATTTTGTTTGACAGTCACCTCGGTAACTTTTAACTGGCAACGATATTAAAACAGAAAACAACATTAAAAAGTGTCAATGACTTTGAGCCAAAGCGGTGGCCTATGAATCACTTTTGGGCGGGTTCGAATCTCGGCCAAGGTGCCCGCAATCAGGCTGAGGCCAATCTAAGGTTAGGGGTGCACGTCAAAAAATCTCCAGTTGGTCGAAATTAACTCGTGGTTGTTTCGCTGGGGCGTGCCAGATGGCCTTCGTTGGTTTGGCTTGTAAAACCCTAAGATCTGAACATTTGCTCTGCTTTACTTTAGTTCAGAGCGCAGCCAACTTTACGGGCAGATGAAGTTTATAAAGCAGCGCCAAGAACTTGCGATCATGTAGTTCGTTCTCTTTCTGTGCCTGTGCAATCGGCTTAAATCTTGTGCAGTGGGGCATCGGTGACCGAGTGTGTTGGCGCACCGCAGCTCGGAGTAGGTGGACAAATGCACAAGAGCGATCTCTGTTCAAAGCACGGTGCTCACCCTCCAGAACCCGCAGGAACACTGGGCTAAATCCCCCATGCGGATGAGCATTGTACCGGCGTGCGGTCGTACATCATTAAAGACTCCAAACTAGCTGTCGTACTGCACTGGCTAAATTTTTCATCTACAACGGCTGACAATGTCGCCGTACGAAACTCCTGCTGTTTAAAGAAACTAACGACTAATTTGAATGAGACGTGACACTGCATTTTTAATGTGCCCGTGTTAGCCTTTTTTTTTTTTGTCTACATCTTAGGTTAGGCGGTTCATACTTGAATCAAAGTATAGACCGTTCCATTAGGGTCATAGCAGAGAGGGTAAAAGAGAAAAAAAAAATGCACTCCCCCTCTCCCCCGCAAGCCGTCCGCTCCGCCGAGTGGGCTGTAGCTAGCGTCCGGCTGGCGTGCAAACTCTGTTTAAAATCGCGTCATTTTGGAACTTACAAGCGCAGATGCGCAGATTTTGGTAGCCAGTTATCGTGTAATACTATGCTAGATAAAAAGACTCACAGGGTCCAATTGCACTGTTGCCTGCGTGCAAATAAAGGTAGAGAGGCCGGTCTCTTTGGCGAAAACAAAATCCGGTTGCTGTACCTTTTTTACTATACAAAAGTTCGTACTGGTGTAGGCCTTTAGCGACCATGAGTGGAAGTCTGAAATAGTAAATAAAAACGTGCTCTCCTGCCGCAATACAGGCAGTAGTTGAGGATAGTACTGCCGGCTGACTCAACTGCTATTTAAGTAACGGAAAAAAGATATGCTAGTTTATCATTTAGCAAAATAGAACAACAGAGAGCTACAGGCTGATTTTGGAGTAGCCACAACTATTCTAAGAACGCGAACCCCTTCACAACGGCAGCCACGAGCGAGAGTTCGGTGTTCTTTAGAGCCCGCCGATACAGGCCAAAGATGGAGAACGGCGACCTCCCGGTTTGTTGTCTGCTAGCGGAGTCGGCGGCGTGCCCTCTCTCTCGTTTTACCCCGCCGAACCCGCTGAACTTCCCGGATGTGTGGAGAGGGCGCTGCGGGCGAACAAAATGGTGCCGCCCAGAGAGCGCTAAATGGAATGGTCTATAGTTGTCGGATTTCTCGAAAAATAGAACATAACTAGCAAAATGGCACGTTAACGCAAAAGACAAAAAAAAAAAACAAAAAAAAACGTAGGCGTAATTAATTTTAAAATACAAAAAATTAGCGCAGCTTTTACAATTTTCTTTTAAATTTGATAGCCGTTCGCGCATAAATCGTTTCAGGTTTGAGCTAGCAAAATCTATAAATACTAGGTTGCCTTGATGTCTTCGCCCTAATAGAAGCGTGCTCCAAGCTTTGAAAGGCTCTACCGAGCACGTGCGCTTGTTCACTGGAAGAGTAGTTTATGGCAGAATGCTCGCGTTTATAGGTTACGCTTCGCTTGCACTTACGATAAAACCAAACACTTTACTAGTAAAGTACTTGGTAAAACAATGCGTACCTTCTACACATGTGCAATGCCCTCAGTTTTTACGTGACTACGCGCTTGTTTATCATTGTTTTCTTTTAGATCTCACAGCGATTCAGCTGGTGCTATTTTGTGTGCGACATGCTTTTTGGAGAGCAGGTAATCCAGGAGTAAGATTTTGCGGATTGCAAAGAACCTAGGCTACTGGCCACGTGTGCCACGATCAACACAATATATTCACAACTTCACATGTGGTCGCTTCCATAGGTGCGTAAGTAAGCAATGTCGTTTGTCAAGAACAACGGTGACTGTATGAAATCATGCGGCAAAAGCTCGCTGCCAGCTCGCGCTCTTCGCAGACCCTTGAGAGCCTAGCGGCGCTGAGATTATTTGTAGCTGTCACCAGGTAGAGTATTTTTTATTTTTTTTATGAACCCAGGTTGAGAGAATTTCCCTCTTTCTGTTGTAACGAACCAGGAGGCAGCTTACACCAAGCCTCAATGTAATATGGTACTATGAAGATTCAAACATTACGGCCTGAACAGTGTATGTACACGCTTTAAAGAGACGGTGCAACGACATTCAATTGGAATGTTTTTCACTTTACACAATCCTATTGGCACTAGTGGGACTCAAGGATACTCGCATGCAACGCCACTGGCTAAGAAACTCCTTTGCTGCTGTGTAATTTCAATGACAAAAGCGAGCGTTTCAATTCTATTTCTCTTTGGCGAAACTTGATGACGTAGCTGGGTGGTCGCAGTACCGCCCAGTGACGATATTTGAATGCGGCTGATAAATTGGACCCGAGCATTTCGTAGGCTCTCGATTTGGGCTCGTGATAATCGACAGCTCGAGAAGCGTTCGGGTAGTGGCCCGTGTCCACTGGATGCAATGACGACAATAGTCGAACCATAACAATGTCGGGAACTCAGCGCGTGTCCTGTGTCTTGCCAACCCCAGCGCATGGCTATAATCAACATTAATTTATTTATTTATTTGCCCACAAGGTACATAGTACATTTCAGAGGGGACTGAACACACACAAAATTTCATGACAACGAAATCGATCCTCTAAGAGTGCTGTTACTATGTGTTTGTTTAAAGAGAACAACGTCAATAATGGAGGCAATTGAAGCGGGAAGGCGGTTCCAATCTGTTGACGTGCGAGGACACACTGAATGCGTTAATATTGAAACTTGGTATGCCTATTTAATGAACGTGTTCGAGGCGAGCGGAGCGATAAGATGGTTCGAGTATAAGTGACTGGCGTAAAAATGAGTTGGGATGGTAGATTTTATAAAACAAGCAGACACGAGCACATTTACGGCGGAAAGATAAGTCAGGTAATAATAGAGGCATTTTCATATTTGTTATACTGGACGTGCGACAATAGTTAGATAAGATGAAACGAGCTGCTCGGTTTTGAATGCTTTCCAATGCAGTGACAAGGCAATGTCGGCCGGGTTTCCCACACGAATGAAGCGTACTCTAATTTGGAACGGACTCTGCACTTGTACATGATTAGTTTCAGCGATGAAGGCGCTTGAAAAAAATTGCGTTGCCGGCATATAATGGGCTGCAGATCACGTGGCCGCTTGTTCTGGCTACAAGTTGAGGGGGTGAACGCGGCTGGTTTTTCTTTACTTTTTTTCTGCAACTTCGCCCGCGTGTGGTGAAAAAAAAAAACAAAGAAAAAACGGGTGTTTCACAGGTCATTAAAGTCAGGGATCCGTTCTAAGCGGTATTTGCGCAAAGTACAAAAATCGTTGCATCGCCCCTTTAACTTGCGATGCACCCTTAACTTTCCGATGCGTTCTACGCTAATATAAAACGTAACGCTGTTTCAGCGTTCATTAGTGTGCGATGTGCTTACTTACATTACATTTTATACAGCGTCACACTCCACCATTTGCATACTTTTATTTTTGCACACTACTTTTTTATTGCTCACAGTACCAAATTAAGACTTCTATGTTTCTTATCATTTCATTTATCACCAAACACTTACTATAAATAATTGTGATAATTTAATGCGGTAAGTAAATTTGTATCCTTGGCATTACTGTTGTTATGTATTAGGCGTAAGGCTCTCGTACCAGTCCTACTTTGGGTTTACCAAACTCAATATCTACACCCTGAGAGTCGTGCATTTTCTTTGGACTCTCGTGGTTATGATCAAAATGAGCACTCTAATTACCTAAATGAGACACCTGACCAAAAAAACTAGGGTATTTGTTTCAATTATTTAGGTATTTAATTCCTCAAGCTAGAATTTAGAGAAAACACATCTATCACGTAATCACGTTTTTCTAGAAATCCATAACGAACCAAACAGATGGACGACAAAATGGTCGGCCCGTCATATATATCTGACCACCTTAAAAGATGTTGCATTGTGGAGAACGGAAAGATAGAGTTTCAGTGCATACTTTGCTTGCCAAAAAAACACAGATTGTCATCAGCAAGAACAACAAACTCTAATCTATAAAAACACGTCAATGTAAGCTGAGACACCTGCATTCTGCATTGGCTATACATCGTAACGTTGGAACCAAGGTTTTCTTTTCTTATGAATGACAGGCGAAACACCCGAGTCAAAAGGGCGATTTTCGTAGATATCTTTTTTTTTTTAGCTCCGAATCTCGTAGCGGAGGTAGACGCTGCTATCAGCATGCACACCGCTAGCTTTGTCTGCACAATTCCAGGGATCATTTCCGCAGGCTGTAAGCTAGCGGGATGGCGGGTGTAATTGCAGCTTTCGGTGCCTTGTCAGCTTACAGGTTAACGGAGTGCACCTACACTCTTTCTCTTAAATACATTATTTTAGAATTACAAAGACTACCATAATACGGACGTATGAGAAACGAAAAGTAGTGTTGGAGAAGATTTCTGAAAAATATTAAAAATTTTTCCATCGCGTCCTGGATTAGCGTACGGAAAAAGTAACGTGAAAGTAATTTGTAACGTAACCAGTAAAGTAAACTGTTATTGTTCAGCAAAATTAATTTGTAACGGTAATCTACTACATTTGAGGCTTGGTAATTTATAATTGTAATCTATTACAGTTTTCAAGTAACGGCCACAAGTCTGGTAGGACTACACTCTCAAATTTCAGCGTAAGCTCGGAGCATGGACGAGCCGCTTGAAAGTAAAAAAATATATATATATATATATATATCAATGAGATCCAGCTTTTTAACCCTGTGCTCATGAATTTTCTCACCGAGTACAAAAACGTGTTTACCTATGTCGCAACCATGCCGGCATTATATTGAATTGATGAACACCATAACATAGGATATTTTTTCCCAGGAAACAACTACATGGAAATTTGCGACTCGCTGAAATATTCCGTCATTTAAAATTTAAAACATATTTGTAACTCGCTTTGCCTTTCAAATTGATTCTAATAAGAGACGATTTTTACATTCGTTACCAACGCTTATTTTCAGGTGTAAAAATGAAGACCGGTGGTTAGAAACGCTGGGCTTGACAATGTCGCACAAAGTAGTTCATTTTGCTCCCAGAAGCCGGTCAGGATGTACAACTGAGTGGCTCTGATTTCGAACTGACTCCAAAGTTATGACCCCGTTCGAACCCTTCGAATGCATTTAGTGAACGCAGCATTTGCTGATTTTGTTGTGCATTGGTTGATTATGCTGGTTGCCTGCGTTCGCAGTTGAGTAGTTTTACGACCTATGGAGTCGCTAACACAGCTGACGCCTCGGACGCAAGAACCGGCCTCGCCAGCGTTTGTTGCTTGTTCGTCGCATGGAGTTTGGTGTCAACGAGTACGAGGCAGTGCGTTGTAATAAATGTTTGCGGAGTGCGAATCTTCCTGTTAAAGTTCCCTCCATGCAGTTAAGTCTTTAGACGCAAATATATACTGATTACTGTCCAATCATGCACGTGTCACGGCTGTAGTGCAGAGGGGTTTCTGGTCAGTGCCATTTTCAACATTTCTACGCATGGCGCGTGCTTTGCTCGCTTTCAAAAACGACGAACATGCACGTCTTGGGCTGTGAAGATCACAATGGGCAGTGCAATATTCTCAGTCCAGCATTTTGTAAACGAAGAGCATCTGGCCGGTGTAATATTCGGTATTCGTGTGTATAGTGGGTGCAATCTGCTTGCTCGCATTCCGAATCAACGACCAAACGTGTGATGGGCCGTGATTTTGTAAACATTGGAATGGTCTATAAGGATGTGTCAGTACCTGCTCACGCGCGCGAATGTAAAGTAAAAATTAAAAAGAAACAAAGAAAGTACACACCTTCAGCGTCGTTTTAAAATGTTATCAATTATTTATTTTCGGTTTTTTATGACGATTGTTTTCTTTTACACACTTACCATTTGTGCGCAACGTGAGCGAGCTTTCCAATACCCAGCTTAAGGTGCAATTTCCACAGCCGAGTTCGCGCACGTTAGTGGCCTCGGAAATCGAGCAATGGCACCGGACTGCAGCCCTTTTGCGAAATGTTTTATTCTCCGGGGCATCTTTTTGCGGCATTTCAGAAGTCAAGGATACGGCTGTTCAGCTTTGAGTTGGAGCCGATAGCTCTGGCTTTATAGCCACAGACAGTTGCGTCAAGCAAACAGTCCGCGGAAAGCGCCATTTGCTTGACACACAGCGTCGATTCTTGATCCGTATTCAAACGTGTGAACTTTGAAGGTACACAGACGCAG
The DNA here is from genome assembly GCF_016920785.2 of Ixodes scapularis. NCBI lineage: Eukaryota > Metazoa > Arthropoda > Arachnida > Ixodida > Ixodidae > Ixodes > Ixodes scapularis. The sequence goes on along the minus strand of NW_024609846.1, from coordinate 175,872,693 downwards.
CACTCCGGCGTGCCGAGGCATGTCCTTTGATCACGTCCCCTGACCGCCAGACTTGCGTTCGGCGGGTTGTGCGTTTATCCTGCTGTGCTGCGCTTTCGTAAACCTTTTCAAGGATTCTCAGGGGCAGTTACAACCGTATACACAGGGTTTTAGAAAAGCTTCTGCGAGTGACTGTGATGTTCAGTACGCTGCCATCTAGCCTCTGCAGCGGTTCACCCGGCTGACTTTAAGCAGGCCCAAGATGGCCGATCCAAACTTCCGGTGGCCGTACTTCCGCTGCAGCGACCAAGCGGAGATGCGCGATCTAAAATCCCTCAAATAACGCTTCGCTAAGTAGCAACAGTGATCGATGTGCCGACGCGCTCTCCCATAGGTCCGTGCCCGCGTTCGGTTTCCGGTTAGGAAGAACATAGCGGATTTAACTCAACCTCACTCTTGAGTAACGGTTTGGTACCTTGGCGTTCAAGAACCTAACCGCGTCCAGCGTTGTTCCATCAGGATTGTTAGGTGACGACCCGCCGGAGTAAAGCGCGAAACACATGTACGACGAAACCTTCCGATCCGACGTGCTGACTTCCGGAACGACATTGGGGGTCGAGGGTTTTCGTAGCATCAGAGCTAGAGCGTTGAAAACCCTCGCCTCCGACCGTCGTATTGCGTGGTCGGACGTCGGATCGGACGGTTTCGTCGTACATGTGTTTCGCGCTTATTTCGGATGATTTCGAACACAGACATGGTAAAAGAGTAAGGAAGAACATGGCGTACCGCGCGCTAGCAGACGACAGCAGCGAGGGGGGGGGGGGGGGAGGAGGAGCAGCACCTGTCGCTGCCTTGGATAGCGTTATCTAAAGTTGTTAGCGAGGTCCAGCAAATTGTCATAGAGACCTGCGCTCACTGAATAAACTGTTGCTGCAATGTTGCTTATGAAACCCCGTTCTCATGTGGCAAAGTTGAGGTCGGCCAGTACGAGCGATGTGTCAACTTCAGGCTAAGGGTCCATGCCCTCTCTCTCTAAAATACTTTCCGTCGAGACATCTGGCCATGCATGCGAGAGACTGTATGTAGATGTGCACCGCTGTTTATTAACACAGGAATCCCAAGGCGACATCACTATAAGAGAACACGCGAAATATATGAAGTTGAGGCCATCGCAACAAGAGAAAATGCTTGCATCAATTACCTTATAATCAGATAAACTAGTGTACCTGAATTATTTTACTGAATTTTTTTTTCTCTTTGTTTCTCTCTCTTTACATTTTCCTTTTTAATTTTACTAGTCTAATTTTTTTTTTACCTTTCTGGAAAACTATAAGAAACTTCAGCTACATTTAAATAATTTTACTTTTGGGATATCTTTGTTTAATTTTTACCTCCTTTTGTTTTTCTATCTTTCATTGAAACGTCGTTTGAAAGTAGCACTTCACCTGTCCAGTTCAATCCCTATTCCTGCCCGATTCAATCTGGATGAGTATTGTATTGGCGTGTGGTCATGTATCAATACTGTGTGATATACTGTAAAGACCACAAGCTAGCAGTCGTACTGCACTGGCTAAATTTCTTCTCTGCAGAGGGAAACAATGGCGCTATGTTCTGGCAGACAAAACTCTCTCTGTGTAAAGAACTAAAATTTTTTTTTCTGTTTATTTTTTGTGATTATTTGTTTTTGCCTTTTATATTAAATGTTTTTTTTTTAGAGCTCTTCCGAAAAACGGATCAAATCAAACATATGCGTTATGAGAAGTGAGTGAACTTCTCAGATTTTCTTTAGACTTGTGCAGACAATGAAATGGCACATTACATGTTTCATTTTTCCTGAGGTATAGCAGTTCTGGCAGATAATGAATGCTTAGCTAGCCTTTAAGATTTAAGTAGTACCCCGTCGAGACTACGTTGTGTCGTCTTCCATTTAGAACTTCTCCTCGTCGGTCTTCAAGACTAGTGTGGAAAAAAGACGAGAATCGGGTAAAAGGCTCTTTCCATAATGAGGTGTCAACTGTCTAGTCGAACGTCCGACATACAAGCGGCGTTAAAAAGGTAGCATATCACCACAACCATTAGTTTCATAGGTCGACGGTAGATGGAATCTGTTCTTTACCATAAAATGTTTTCTTCGTTTGTTTTTAGCTGTGATGGTAGCATAGAAACTATCGTTCTGTAAAAAGACCTCGCTTGAGTAAGCCCCTTGATAAAATTTACTCCCGTCAAAGAGCTTATGGGATCGAGTGTGCGCCAACTGATTGATTGGATGCAATTCGAAACAAATACTGACGTCACAGCTGTATTTAATTTGTGCGTTGCGTTGGGCTGACGTCTAAATTGACCAGTGTTAGTATATGTACATAAATGAATGTCTATGTAAATGTATGAATGTTTTTAGCTTCTTCCTTCATGAGCCACTCGTGGAACTCATTAGCATGTCACGGATGCCATACACTCTGATGAGTATCGTGATCAAAAGTGGCCAGACTGAACTTCGGGAAGCGTCAGAAAGAATTTATTATGTGCTTGGTGACACGTTTTGTTGAAGTTTTGGCTTCTGAGGGTCAGAAAACAATTTAATATCTGGTGCCCGCTTTAATCTTATGGTGTACGTCGACTGGTCCCTTGTAGTTAAACCTTCGGGGCCTACGTTCCACACAAAGATCGAAACTATTCCCTTAGCTGCGCGAATGCACTGGAGCTGCTTGTTGCCTTTTTCTCGAAAAGATAGGGGCTGTAAAATACTAGATCAAATGTATCTAGTCCTGATAGTTAGTTTTTTTTTTTTTTTTTTGGTTTCGCACTCTCACATGAGCAGGGGCCCTTTCGAAACCCCTACCGTATGTTCTTAATAAATAAATTAATAAATAAATCCTTGGCAGAAACTGCTTCACTTTTGCTTAGAAACAGCCGAATCTATAAGAAAAGACCATCGTTTAAAGTCTTTTTGCGCCCAGTCAGCGCTGCATTGGTAAATCAGAACATCAACCGAGTACTCCAGATTGTGTTTTTTTATTGTGGCATTTATTGTTTTTATGTAACTGCTTTATAAGTCGCCTTACAACACATATATTACGCAAATCTAAAAATGATTTTAAGGTGATGAAGGAAAATAAAAATGGAACGATTAAAGTTCCTGTGGGACTTCAGTCGTCCGCATATATAGGAGTGTTCAAGTCCTACCCCCAAAAGAAGTGCCGCTGTGCTTCTTCGCTTCAGCGCTTTTTCATTTCCTGCTCTCTTCAAGAGGAAAAAGTGCGGACTCTCCGGTGTGTCTAATCTTGGAGAGTGCAGACCCTTCTTGTGGAATGGACTTAGACCGATAAAGTGGCACTCTTGAAACCAGGCTGCGAATACTGGTTTGACATATTGATGTAGTTCCCAAAGAGGCTGTCGCGCTTCCCTATCTAAACTAGAGTCGGAGGAGAGAGGGAGAAAAAGGTGGGATGTTCGAGAAACTCCTCAAAGCTCTTGATTTTTAATGTCGACCATCTTCGAGCGATATATAAATCTCGCTTAAAGTAGCTGCTAGACTCGCCAGACTGTCCGAACGATTTCGGCCGACATCCAGCGGTGGCTTCGCGAAGGGCCCACTAAACCACACAGAGCGTCTACCCCCCAAAACAAATTATCTAGAAGATCTTACAGCGCAGCTCTTAGGCGCCTGTTTCCGGCTTGAGCGGCGTCGCCGTCGGCGTAACCGCGCGGTGCATTCTGGGACGTTTCCCATAATAACGTCACACGTGACGTCACGTGTGACGTCACAAGGGTCACTAGTGCCGTCACCAGTGACGTCACCGCGCGTTGCATTATGGGTAAATTTCCCCGCTAAATTTTGCCGGAAAACTTTCCCTGCTAAATTTAGTCGAAAATTGTCCCCGCTAAATTTAGCTGGGAAATTTTCCCCTCTAAATTTATCGGGAGAATTTCCCCGCTCAATTTAGCGGAAAACGTTAACCGCAAATACAGCAATAAAAATTCCCCGCTAAGTTTATAGGAAAAGTGTCTTCGTTAAATGTAGCGGAAAATTTTCCCCGCTAACTTTAGCGAGAAACTTTTCCCGCTAAATTTAGCGGAAATATTCACCGCTAAATTTAGCGATAAAAATTCCCCGTTAAATTTAGCAAAAAAATTTCCGTGCTAAATTTAGCGGAGAATTTCTTCCACTAAATTTAGCTGGAAAATTTTCCCTGCTAAATTTTGCGGGAAATTTTCCCCGCTAAATTTAGCGAAATTTTTCCCCGCTAATTTTATAGGAAAAGATTCCCCGCTAAGTTTAGCGGGAAATTTCCCCTAAATGAGAGGCGAGCAGGAGAGTGGGAGAGGAAGGTAGAGATTAGGAGGAGGGGCATACCCTCCTCTCCGTATCTTCCCCTCCTCCTCCTCAAGAGCTGGATTCTTATTCGGCGTTACAGGAAATTGTAAACGTCTTCCATCTTTTTTTTTTATTTTTTTTTTTTTTTCTGAGATACAAAAGCGAGCCATCGGCACATCTATGCTTCGCATGAAGCGTAGAATCCAAAGTCAAGCAATAGCTTAGAACGCGACATAAGAAGCAGGGATGTCCTGGTTTCTCGCAGCCGCAACCCACTCAACGCACTCAAACGCTCTCAAACTCAACTGTACGTAGGGGCCTTGACCTCTTCTTGCTCGTTGTTTGCGATAGCACGGCTTGTGAGAGTAAAGGCAGGTTCAGACACTTGCGTTTGAGTGCGTTCGACTGCGTTGCGTCAAGAACCGAAAGCGAGTCACCGGCACATCTGTGCTTCGTGTGAGGTGGATTCCAATTCAAGGAATCATCTTGGCACGCGATATAAGCAGCAGGGATGTCCTGGTTTGTCGCAGCTGCAACGCAGTCAAACGGAGTCAAACTCAACTGTCTGAACCAGGCCTAAGCCGAGCAGCGTTGACGGTGCGGCGTGCCAAAAGGGCCGTAAAGGCTGAACACTATGGTGCGAACGTTTAGGGCGAAATTCACACGGCAAGAATCTACGGCGCCGCGCCGCCGCGTATTCGTTCACAACTGAACGCCATGAGACGAATAAGCTGTGAACGCCGATGACGCGAACAACGCGACTGTCAGTATTGTCAAGGTCGAAAGTAATATCCACTAAAACTCACCACTTGTAAAACATTGTCGAACACGTCATATTTGAAAAAAAAAATAAAAACTCAACAAATTTGACGAAACGAGGAAGCAATTTATAATAAACATACCTTTGAGTCTTATCAGCCTTCAACTGTTTGTTGGGAAAAAGATTGTCCTGATGTGCGGCGGGGAGCATGCTTGGTCTGTAACACTGCATCGGAGCCAGACGGAAGCAAAACCACGTAATATACGCCCTGATTGGCCCGTGTCCTTTGCCGCGTGTCGGCCGTTTCCGGTAGCGGCGTTCGCTAAGCAAACCATATCTATAGCTCCGCTAAATATACTGCTAAAGGCCTGCCCAGAAAGGACACAACAAAAATCGTCAGGCGACACCACTCCGACAAATCGTGCGACGCTCCGCTTCCGTCCGTCTTCTTTTTGCCGGGGGGACAGTTCCTCCCGTCAAATATCGGCCGCGTCCTCCACAGCTGCCTTGATTTGCTCAACGTGTGGGTCCGGACTCCGGAGGGCCGCTCACACGCTCTCTTGGCTGTCGATCAATCACTCGGGGCCTTCGCCGCTTTTCAAGCCCCGAAAACCGGAAAGGGAATGACACGAGGGTGAGGAGGCAAGCCAGGCAAGGGCGTGCTCTGTCGTCGGCTTCCAGCGGTTCTGTGGGTTGGATCAGATTCCCGCGGCGCTTATGTTCCCAACGTGCCTCGTATAGACAAACAAAATTTGTTGGTTAGGAGTTTAATAAAATAAAATAAATATACTTAAGTTCTCAGTGTTGGTACATACAAATAAAAGTATCAATGTTGCGCACTGCACTTTTTTTTATTTTTTACGAGCTACGTTGGGAATACAACCAACCTAACAGCCGCGGGGATCCGGTCCAATCCACGCGCGCTCACAGCGGAAAAAGTAGTCAGTACATCAAGGGTTATCTCTTCTTTTCATTTTGAATACATCTTAAGACGCAAAGACTCGTCAGGGCAGCTATGCGCTCAGAATATGGAACCGCGTCGAACGCCATCACGACGAACGTAGATCTCGACAAAGAAAGCAGAGCCGAGGCGGGTGAAATGCACTCTTCGACGCAGGAATCTCCCGAATCCACCCGAAGCCGGAACTCTTCGGCCTTCTAGACGAGACGACGGCGGTGGCGAGGTCAACGAGCCCCGGGAGAACAAATAGATATACAACAGGCACACCAGTGGCAGGTGGCCTGCGACGTCAAATCTGACGAGCACAGACGTCAAAGAAAAGTGGAGGAGGAGAGGAGAAAAATCGTGATGTTGGCGTGGCCACAGAAATCGTCAGGCGATACGACTCCAGCAAAAATCGCCAAAATTGAAGCGGACGCTTCAATTTTTATGATTTTTGCAGGCATCGAGTCGCCTGACGATTTTTGTAGTGTAATGTTTGGACAGCGCTTAAAGGGGCCCTGCAAGACTTTTTTTACTTGTTTTTCATTTGCACCGAACCTAGCGCACTGAACGCAGTAGCTGAATGAAACTTTTCTTTTCTCGAATTTCGCTTTATCTTAAAAGTTATAGGCAAATTAAAATTACAAAAACAAGCAAAAAATAACTTCCTTCATGACGTCCTTGGTCGCTTGAGTGGCCGTGACCTACAGGCGGGGTAGTGAGCTCAGCGCGCGCTCACGGCTGCCGCACTCCGCGTCGACGGCGCGAGAGGGCGCCACTAAAGCATGTTATGGATAGGCTGTATGAAGCGGGCAGCCAGGGCGGCTCGCTTTGCATATGCTGCCCAATTAATCACTAATTTGCATACATGGGTAAATTACTTCCAAAATGGAATTAATTACAATTAGAATTACTTTGCTTCAAAAGTAGTTTAACTACAATTACAATTACTATTACATGAAAAGCAATTAATTAGAATTACAAATTACTTTTAAAAAGTAATGCAATTACTTTACAATTAATTATTCCCGAGAGCGACCCGACTCGGTCCATTTAATTTTGAACGAGTTGTATAGAATGCAACGTATTTATTTGTTCATTCCTTGCCCATTGTTTGAGGAAAGTAAGCATCGAGGCATAAATGTCACTTATTTTACTTTCCTTTTATTAATTTTGTTAAATTGATTATAGAGCTTGACAATTTGGAGCAATAAAGTACCACGTTCTTATATTTTTAATAAATAATAATCTATTTGTTAATATGCTTAAAAACACCAGATTGCTGCAGAATAAATTGGGTTGACAGGCTTTGCCGGGTAAATAAAATGCGGCACAGAGTCATATAGGAATATTTTACAAGTGTTAATATAGAAGGAAAATTCACTCGCGCTGTTACGACCACATTCACATACAAACAACATGGTGTTGTCAAATATTTACATTGAGTTGAAATTAAAATGGCTCAGATATATATAAGTACCGAATCGGGGCTCCCGAATCAGGTGACAATAATTACAGGTGCGAGGTCCACCTCCCAAATGCTTATGCAAATAATATCCGAAGTAAAGCCAAGAATAAATAAATTTGGAAATAATACAAAGATACCCAAATGCGACAGTAGTGGAAGAGGGACGTAAAAAACTAGCAAAAATAGAAAAGTAACGTCATAGACAATTAAAATTCCCAACCTCGGCTGAAAGCTGAAGCTCAATTTTTTTTTTCCTTTTTTCAATATTTTGGCATGTTTAGGCTATTGTTTTCTTCTAGCAATGCAGATGGTGCTACACGGAGTCGTTGACGTAGGCTCCAAAGAGGATTTTTTTCTTAGTCCGCAGTGTAAGCAACAAAACAACGAACAATGCGAAACTATTTATATTGGGCGTGAGTGGTGAGTCTGTGTCTGTGTGCGAGTGTTTCACCGAGAGCTAGGCAGCTTGTGCGAGCGCTGAGGCTTTCAGAGAGGTTTCGTCAGCACTGCAAAGTTTTGCAAAAGTAATTGTAATTGTGCCTGAAATTTTGCAATTACTGATGCTAGAATGTAATTAAATTACAATTACAATTTCTTTTAGCCGAAAGTAACTAATTTTAATTACAAATTACCGCAAAAGTAATTAAATTACAGTAATTACACTATTCTAATTCAATTACTACCCAAGTATGCTAATTTGGCATGGCACTTCATTGGCCACAAACGACAGCAAAGATGGGGTAAAGATCAGTTCAGAACGGGAGCCACTTCGCGCTGCCATACCGCCAAACATTGAAGCCGCAAGCCAACCTTCTCGCCGAAGGCCTTCCGAACGCTCGGAACCGGTCGGACCTATCCTTGAGTCCGTATACGACCGCAGCGCCGCCGCGTGCATCCGGGACCTTTCTACGCTCGCCGCTATACGCTCGCCACTATACCTTTCTAGTATGCGCCGCCTTTCCCACCGCTTCGTGGCGGGTATGTCGACTGGTCATTTCTTGTTTCCGTACTTTATAAACTGCATTTGTTTCTTTTCCGATCTAAAATACTGAGCAAAAACTATTTTTTTTTTAAATAATTAAAACGGTTCGCGCCACTTATATTTTGTATTTCGACTAATAAGAAGCTTTTAACGGCTCTGACCAGTAGTAAGCCCAGGACCAAAGACTTCACATTTCGCGCACTTTCGGCACCACTGGTCGCCCTCGTAGGTGGAGAAGGTTTCCGCGTCGTCCGGTTAAAATATGACACTCTGATATTTAGTTACCACCTCCGTGCCCGCTGGCTCGCCCGAACCCCAAGAGACTTGGAAACCGCGAAAAAGGTAGACGCCTAAATAAGATTGCAGCGTCCCTTTAAGTGAGCAAATCTCAAAGGCGACCATCATCTCCGAGGCGGCATTCGTGTGTGCGTGATACACTGACGGCTGTTTACCCAAGCGGTCCATTCGGTCCTTTCGTTCGAACGAACGTTATGAGAAGTGTCCGTCTTGCTACTCTAGTGTAGTCGCTTGAATACTTCGAAAACGGAATGATTTTTTATTGTGTTGCGTGTAAGTTTAGGCATCCGGAAGTTAGTCAACCCCGGTTGGAGTCTGGTGTCTCAGCCGTAGGTGAGAAATTTAGCCAGTGCAGTACAACCGCTACCTTGCACGGTCTTTTGCGCGCACCGCGCATTAGTGATACACGACCGCTCTCCGGTACGATGCTCATCCAGATCGAGACGGGCAGGGGTGGGGATAGAACCCAAGATCCATTTGGTTTGCAGCAACAACTTTCGCTTCATGCCTCCGAGCTGCGAAAACAGAATGAGGATGCTTCGTAAGCAGCAGGCAATCTAAAAAAAAAACACTAATGCGTTGTCTCCAACTAAAAAAAAAAAAAAAAAAAAAAAAAGCTTTGGTGCAGCGGGGGAACAATGTAAGGCAAAGTCTTTGCCATATCATACGCCCCAATGAATGCAAAGCGCTGCATTTACAACGACAGTCACATTTACTATGCGTGAGCAAATGAGCGAGCAAATACACACCAACATTTCAATAAATGTGATAGAGACACCTTTTCGTACACGAATTAACCTTCCTAGACCTCACTGCTCTCTAGTGAGCTCCGATCTCCATGCAGTATTATCAATCTGACATTAAAATCGAAAAGAAAAATTGTTAATTCACAATGCTCTTTTGCTGTAACATCAATTATTCGACAAGAAAGAGGGGTCAGTTTTCTCGACTGCTATTTGTTCTCAGTCACACACAGAAGGGAAGTCAATCCTGAGAAAATCCAGACAATGATCCGGACTACTTCAAAACCGAGTGTAGGATATTTTACTCGTGTTTTCCCACGCACTCTAAAAAAGGCCCGTGCGTCTACTTTCCTGCGCAACACTCGGAGAGCCAATCACCGCAGGAGGCAGCTCAGCGAATGACAAAGCCGAAACACCAGTTTCGACCACAAAACGCAGTCTGAGTTGTTACAATAAGCAATGCAAGCGTTACGTTTTGCATAGCTGACTGTACACTGTTTTCCAAAATAGCTTGCGTTTCTGAGAACAAAAAAAAAATATATGACCGCTTTCAAATTATCTTTTTGCGGTATCAGAAGTGGCAAACGGACTTAAATGTTAAGAAATGCGTGCAAACTACAATACCGCTGAAGAAGGTACCGCTTTTTTCACCCTACAGTATCAACTCCAATGCTTCAGCAGCAATCAGTGAGTGCATAGTGCAAGTATCTGTGTTACAATTACCTCAAACTTTAGCTGAACCTTTCACAGTGGGCAGGTTATTGCCAAATCGTTTAGAATGCTGTGGTCATTGCGATGGACTATGATTCACTGCACTCCTGAAACAAATCTAACGGCGTACAAATCGCTATCCCCTCCTTTACTAGAATATTCTCACACCTTGTGGACTTCTTATTCATATAGATAAGTTGGAAGGGTTTAAAAAAAGTATATTGGTCTATTTCCTATTCATATGGCAAAGAAGTACTATTTCACCCTTGCATGCTGCCTCTGGACTACCCGAGTTGTCATGTAAGGAAAATTAAAGGTTTAAAAGGTTTACGTAGCATAATAACAAAACTAGTTTAAAGGTTGTCGACTATCTTCAGTATAACGTGAGCCATGACACAAGACATTAGTACGAGAAACTGATTCGTGAATTTTGTTGCAGGAAAGACATTTTAAATCGTTCCTCTTTTCCAGGCACCGTTTGCAAGTGGAACGAGTTTCCCCGGAGTGTAACAGGCATTGTCCCTTCCGCGGCATTATCTAGCGCAATTGATGAACATTTTTTTCTTTAGAATGAACTCCAAGGACTAAACTGCTTAGTGGTTTTACTGAGCGTTTACGAGTACTTATTTTTTTGGCTAACGTTTTTATTGTTCTGCTTACACGCTGCCTTGGTCTTCAAAAGTTGGCCGGCCGTGTCGTCAAAATAAATAAAATAAAATATATAAATGAATCTTGAGAGAGCCTGCTTGTTGCTCAGTAACAGCCCTTGCAGATCCGAGAAATCTCCCGGATATTTTGAATATTTTGAGATTACTGTTGATCAAGTGACCATGTATCCCACGTTCAAATGCCCTATTATCGGGATGTAATTCAACATGAAATTATTAAAACCCATTCAAGGACACAAGGAAGCATGAACCAAAACATTGACTGAATGCACTAGAAAGTCCAGCAGACGCCCGACTTTCGGGACAAGCATCAAACTTCCGGTGGCTTCAGCTGCGCCAGGCTCGGAGAGCAGCTGTGCGCCATCCAACGCCCTTTTGGCGACGTGCGCGATCGAAAGCGTCACCGTGGTCGGCCTGCCACAATTGGCCGAATGCTGAGTATGACGTCAGCAAAGGATTTCTTATCGACGGAAATAAGAGGAATGTAACAACTTCAATTTTGACGCTGTTGGCAATGCTGCTTTCAGGACGCAATGATTTCAAGCTTTCACCATGCTAATTACAAACCCCATCGAACTTGTTCGCAAGGTGATGCCGTCACGAGAGGGAACCACAGGAGGGCGCCCCCAAAACATACCGCCGCTAATAGAAGAAATCAGCGGACTGATCTAGCCACGTTGATTTGGAACATAGCCAACGAAAATTCTTTAACACTGAGTTGACGTGCGCGACCAAAAGTCTCGCCGTGGTCGGCTTTCCAGGATTAGCAAAACACTCCTGATGACGTTTTTCCCGGGATTAGTTCCGCTGTAATCGACGGAAATAAGAGCAATATAGGACTTATAAGCTTGACGGTATTGGTTGAATGATACAACAACTCCAAGCTTCCAACGTGTTTTTACACACGCCACCAAACTCGTCATTCGCAACTGATATATAGCAACAACAAATTCTGGTTCTGACGTCACGGAAAAGAACCTTACGTGAGCGCCACTGAAACATCCCGGTGCTAAAACCGCTCCTGAGCCCCCAGCTCCCCCCCCCCCCCCCACCCCACCCACCCACCCACCCACCCACACACACACACACAAACACACACACACATACAAGCACAGAGACACACATTGTTTCATTGTTTCAAAAAGCTAATTTCCCGCCGACGTCTCTTCTGACAGAAACCAATTTGTCACGGACGTTATTTGGAAGCCCAGCTTCGAAATAGTAGTGAAGTTTCACGTTTCTCCAATCCCTGAAAATAAAAAAAAAACTTAATCCGTCCTTCCCACCCACCCCCCCCCCCCCCCCAAAAAAAAAAAAAAAAAGTAGACACGTGGTAGGAGGATGACGTCTATTGCTTTTTGTTTTTTGTCCTTTTATTCCTCAATACTTGAGCGTCAGGGAGCCTTATCATTTTATACCAGCTTGGGCTTTATCGGAAAACCCGGTGAAATTTAGCGGGCTTTGTCGAGCACTATCGAGGAATGCGGCAGCCGCATGACGCACGCGACGGGTTCTGCGCAACTTTTATATTAGAATATTTCCATATTTTCCTTAGAATATAAGATCCTAGGCGAAAAGGACATCGAGTAAGGCGCGATCAATATGTCAATATACGCAAATAAAAACGCTAGATGGAGCTACACAACCGCGGGCTGCATTATATACGCACGCATACATAAAGCTTGGAAAACGAAAGAAATCAAAAATTAAAGGAAGATCCTTTGGTCGATCCTAAAGGAATGCGTTAGCGTGACCCTTGAGAGGCGCCGCACACGTCCCCTTTAAGGAAGCGCTAACGCTGACCTTTTTACTTTTCTGTTTTGGCTTTCTATTTTGCTTCCTCTATTTTTTTGCTGCCCCTTTTGGGCTTCGTTACGGGGTCAGTGTTGGCGTTCTTCAAAAGGGGACGTGTGTCGCTTTTCCTAAGGGTCATGCATTTTCTGAAGATCCACCAATGAACCTTCCTTTAATTTCTTTCCGGCGAAGCGGGTTCGATGAGCGCGCTTTGCCCTAGCCCCTGTCGCACGCAGACCGCGTCGGTTTGCCGGTTCTTACGCTACATTTCGGCCAGCCGACCTAGACGATGTTTCTACTCCTCAGTCTCGTTCGCCCGCCATGAGGCAAGTTTGAAATCCCGTGTCACTTACGTGCTTTTTTTTTTTATTTTTTGCATTACTGCTGATGTAAACGAAATATTTCGCAATGCTACGCTCCTGCACTCGTGGTGGTAGTGCGATGGTAGTGTTCTCCTGAAGTGAGGTTCCTCTTGCCGGTAACGGAAAGATTTCACGGGCATAGGCTATTGCAGTTCGGTGACAATGAATGCAAAACGGATGCAAGGAGAGAGAAATGGAAAAGGTGGTAATAAGCGAGTCTCTAACAATAAAATACAAATCCACAGAAAAACTATCGGCACATAATCACTCACTGTCGAGAAAAGGGCTATACTTTTTGAAACGCAAATTCCTAATGCGCTCACATAAAGTAGCACAAGACACCGCACTACAAGACTGCCTGAAACACGCGAGGGATAAAACAAAACAGCTCCGACAGCATTTGCTTCTACAGCACACGAGTTGTCACTATGAATTACCTTCGAAAATCTGCTATCCACTGGTTTCATCGAAACTTCTCTTAGACGGCCTTATAAAAGACACACCTTCCGTAATATCTTGAGAGATGCCGCACCCCCAAAAATAACCTACCCCTATTTTTGGCATGATTTTCTATTTTCCTAACAACACCGAAAGATAGCTCAATTCTAGTAATTGCAGGGTCTTTTCCAATAGTGACCTCGGCAGAACTGGTATTTCTAAGCCAAGGCGGGAAATAAGCCAACATTTTATTTTACATTTTTGATCGCACGCGAAGAGTTTTTTTCTAATTTTCCTCATTTTCGTTCAATTTGCTTTCGATTTTAGGTGGGCTATATCTCGGGATATTACGGTATGTTTTCCCCTTCTGCTTATGATACCGCTTCATCGGTACCATGCATGTCGCACAGCGTCGGCTGTCCCGCTACTGTTAATTATTCTTACACCTTCGTAGAGCCACCAAAGAAAGCTACGCTTAGAGTATATAAGCACTTCATTCCTCGATTTGTTTGTGGACTCCGCCATTTTGGTGCTTGGTGCAAAGCGGGCGCAATTAGCGATTATTACGATTAAAAAACGCCACTTCTTGTGCTTTAGACACTGTCAGGGATGGAAAAAAACGAGAAACGTAAAACTAAAAATAAAGGTTTAATCGACGAACTTGTGCCAGAAACAGAGAAAATGAGCGTCGAAAAACCAGACGCGAGTATCGAAGGGTAGGCCTGACGGCTGGCTAGGGAGAGACTCCGAAAGTGAGTCGGCAAGGCCACGCTGGACTCCTTACCTATTGCACTCTACACTCGGTATCTCGAACATTCGGCTAGAATATTTTTGCGTCGAACATTTCCGGTAAGAGTAAGCGCGAATCTTCTAGAAGCATGAAGTAGCGTGCCCTCTTGGCCATGCACGCGGCAATATGGTGTTGGGAAGCTTAGGTGATATTTCTTCCTACGCGGAGTGCTTTAACATTTCTGCAGAACGCAAGAAAATGTATTCCGCAGTTTTAAAAAAAAAAAAATTTTTACCTTGAAGCGCAGCTTATTTTAGTAGCTGGCATACGTTCCTACGATCGTCGCACAATTTCCGAAGGATAACAGTAAGCAATCAGCGGGATAAAAAAAAGAAAAAAAAAACACTGAAGGTCTGCTCTTTTTTTCGATATTTCGACGACAAGATTACCGCAAAAATACGACCTCAAACGAACGAATCGAGGAATTGAATGAGCAAAACGAGCTGTTCCTAATTGTCCGGTAAATCTGTCTTCACCACAGAATTGGCTCAAGACGCCGGTGGTTTAAGACGAGCTCGCTCCTGTTTCCTATGCAAAAGAGGAGAAAAAAGTGTCCTAGGTCCTATTCCTATACCATTTTAAATTGAACCCAAGCAGACGCTGCAGCCATTTATAATAGTTTATTTTGTTTCTAAAATAAATTATTTGCAGAAACGCCTTTCCATTAGTTATACCGACAACGTTATCATCAACTTGCGTCTGCCTGAACTTTTACTGTCCGCGTTAACGAAAAATTTGAATATTTGTTTATTTATTTATTCACTTGTTTAAAAATCTTAAAGGTCCCTTCAAGAAGGACATTCCATAAAGGAGAAAAACATATATTATGAAGAAAAAACAAAACTATTCCGCCCTCCCATGCCCTGATTTTCTGCCGTTTTCAAGCATCCATACTTTCGTCTTAATATTTTTTTTACTAATTTTATCGTATACTCCAGTGCTCCACAACTTGCCAGTTAGTCGCAACAGAAGCTGCTTCACTCAAAACCTCAGACATCATAATTGTTTTGGTTTAAATACGCATATTACCTATTTTAGCTAGCTTCACAGAGAGTGAACGTTATGAGTAACGCTAAGGGGATAATTGGGGCTGCCATAATCAGCATCTGACAAAAGTTTTCATTTTTTTAGTTGGTTTGCTTAATTCCGTAATGAGATTTTCTGCGGAGGTGTGATAAGAGAACCTTACATTTTTACCCTATTTTTATGCGCTTTAGAAACGTGGAGAAGTCAGCCTTTAGATACATAAATGCCTTACTCACACTTCTCTTGCGTTTTAACTGAATACGTTAAAGCAAGTTCGCTTTGTTCGCAAGAACGTTATCCGAGTCGTAGCTACGTTGAATTCGATTAAAAACGGACTCTGGACATTCTACTGTGTGTATCTTGTTGGCCTAAAAATATATAACCGAAAATTTGCTTTTCTTTTTTTTTAATTTGACAGATCTGTGTCGTTTGGGGCAAGACTAATTAGCAGTCCTATTACTATTGTTATATTATTACTAGCACTATTGCTATTATATTACTACTACTATTACTAAATACTGCTACTCAATGGCCATCGCCACAGTCACGCCTGAAGAAGCCGAGTAGTCCTGGAAACGTTGGGTCCCTAATTAAGGCTTTGTTGTACTTTCCTCCTGTTTATCTTTTTTTTTTTCAGTTATGCGTAATTAACAGGAGCGTTAAATTATACTCTTCTTCAATTCCGCACAACCAGATAATGTCTCACAGTCGCATTAGCACGGCATCACTACTAATCTTGAAGCTCCACATGTGCTACGTATAGTCGGCTGTAAAAAAGATTGACACATTGGCTACTTACAGTCGGCCACCTTATCACCCAGCCGGCGATAAGGCGGCAAGGGACGCTTCGGTAGCGTTAGCACGCAGGGGCCGCGATTGCCGATTAATCCACTCTTGGACGCACGGGTCACGTCGGCACATAGGCGCACAGCTCGAGACTCATATCGTAACAAGATAACAAGGAAAAGGAAATAAAGCGTCGCCTCACGCGTAACCTGTCACCCCAAAAAAAAAGACCGGTTGCTGGAACAGGCAAATTGCGGGAAACGAAGACTCTCTTTTGAAGTGCCCCTGCGATTCAAATGTGGAAACGTTCCGGGCACTCTCGCTCGCCGTGTTATCGGGAAATACAGCGCCGCGTGAGGGGCTTTCACCGCGCCGACCACGAATCACGTGTGCTGCTCTTTACGTTTTTACGGCAGGCTGTACCCGTACTGCAGAGTATTTCTTTTTCCGAGAGCTTACCGGACTTCTGTCGATCGCGGTCTCTCACGGAAGTGCGTGCCGTTTGCAACAGCGGCGACGCTGTGCCTTCTGCTGCAGATCAACGCACGGCGCTTTGGTTTCAGCGGGCAAGCAGTGGAATAGTTTGCCCCGATCTTTATTCTCAACGTTTCAAACCTGCAGCGATGTGCTGGCGTAAGCGAGCTTCCAGAGGCTCTACCTTCACCGGGGAAGCGATGGAAGGACATGCCTATACGCGTTACCAGCCCGTTGTTCGCCCTCCCGCGGCGGAAACGGGAAGCGCTCTAGTGAGGGTCCCCCGGTTCTCCTGCTCAGCAGGCACGGCGGAACTGCTCGCGATCATGGCTCGCGAAATGTCGTTTCCGAATGCAAAACAACAACCTTCACTGTCTCAACGTATAGTGCTGCAGCAGGTATGGGATTGTACCTTATTAGAGTGTTTTGCGCATAGAAGCTAACGGAAGCGGTGTGCGTTTGCGTTAGAGTTGCGTGCCCGACGTTGTGCGTGCGCTTCAACGCCATGCGCCATCCAAGACCGCAATTTTGAGCTTCGCGCACCCGCCAGTTTGGAACACTCAAAGCTAACGCAAACACACAGCGCTTGCGTCCTCTCGATATACGCAATACTAAAACTCACTACTGTTTCACCGGCTTCCAACGCCAACGAAACGTGCTGCAGTGCGCAGACGTGCAAGCAGGTAGGCGTTCCTTCGAACTGGAAAGGCTGAGTTCGGCAAAATAACGGAGCGTAAACATGAAAGTAACTAAATGTTATAGAAAAGCTAATAATTTTTTTTTCATTTTTTTTATTATTGGGCATTTGGTTTGGAAGGTAATTGGCGGCGACTTTGGACGCTTTGCCGATTGTCAAAAGTTGCGACCTTGATAGCAAAATATACTTTACTCACAATTAATGTAATTTTACATAAATGTCTCATATTACCTAGAAATTTTTCATTCATTTTAAACTATTTTTATTTTATCACTTGGTAATTAAAATGCTGCAATTGGTACCAGTGATGATAATTAGCACGCTTTTGATAATCATATTTGTTCGCGCGTTTGAAATTAGATTATAAGCAACAAATTATATTGGAGCTTGAAAAATTGCCTATTAAAAGATCTGAATTTTAATATTATTATTATTAATACAAGTGGCGGCAATGTATGCCCTGAATTAACGCCAAGATCACGAAAATACGCCATGTAACCATAAACTTTTTTTTTTTTTTTTTTTTTTCAGAAAGGTATAATTTTCTTTTCTTTTTAGCACATCAAAACCTGTGACATCGTTATTAAGGTAGACAAACAGTCAAACACTGGATGTAATATAAAGTCATATGCGTCGCGCGTTGCCTATAAAACACACACACACACTTCCGCTGTCTGACTCGGATTCCGTCTTTTGGGTTGTTGCAGTGAGAACAGCGTTGACTAATTTATACGTTTTGTGGACATACTATAAAAATTGGAACTATTCTCTTATTCTTGTGCTGGGAATAATGTTAAACCAATTAATTATCTCAACACCTAAAAACCCATTAAAAAGCCCGCAGTTCATTATTTCCCATGACAATTATCTGAGCGAGAAAAGGCAGCGAGAACGCACAAATATCAGCACTGATATTTTCAACAACTACAAATATCAGCCTGGATCGTACATGTATGTCACAAAATAAAGTTAGCGCGAACAACTTCTTTAACTAAATACTTACGATGTGAGACACATCTTGAGTTGTGAAAGAATCCGAAATTAAGACTATATGGATAAATTAAATCCAAAATAGAGGTTAGTTTCGGTTACGCTCCAGAATTAAGTCGTGCCTCCTGGAGTTAGTATTAGGCTAAGCACCGTTTTTGTTTTAAGGATAAAGAGGTGACCTGCGCTCATAACACCCTAGCTTCCTTGTATTACAAGAAATATTTTTGTGTCGCTCAGTGAAACCAGCACACTAGACAGGCTCAACAGCGGCACGCATCTCCAACCCTCACTAAAAGTGCTATTTTGGAAAACGAGTGGCGCCACGTATAGTTACTTGGAGTCGCGAATAGTGCCTAACGTCTTTCAATACGGTTCCGACGAACGTTGACAAACGCACATTGTCCAATTCTAGCGGTCGCGTCTATGCCTAGAGCAAGTCGTCTGCTTCTTGCGAAGGAGGTGCTGTGACGTCAGAACTACGCCGAGTTCTGATTGGCTTTGATCGAAAGGATAGTGGATAGTTCTCAATGCTAGATGCATTGAAGCCTACCCACTATTTTTTTTTTCAATTAGCCAATAAGAGCTCGGCATTCTGACATCACCGCAACCCCTGTGCGAGAGCAGACGAACTTGTGCTCCGCATAGGTTGCATTTAAAGCGACCCGGAGCAACACACCTACGCGAAGGTAACAACGGAGTCACCTAGAAGAGCTGCTCCATCGTATAGACCAACACACTGTTTACAAAAAGCCCGCGTTCACCCACGCTAGGTGTGGGCATTACCCGTGCGCAGAAACCAGATTCGCGTCAGGCATAGCATCTGCGCATGCGCAGTGCCGATAGCAGTGCCACCACAGTGGCGTGACGTCAGAGAGCTGAGTTGGTCTATATCTATACCAACCGCCGACAACATGCAATCACGGAAGCCACGAGGGACGTAGAAATCGCGAAAACACCCGTTCCGTCTAGTTCATTGTTTTCCCGTTGGGCGCCGAGCGCAGTCGACGCCACACTCCGACGGAGCCAATCTTACAGCGTCAGACGTGCATCATCACTGCGCTTCGTCTTTTCTGCGTTTGCTATGCCGGCTAAACCAATCACGCCCCGTGAATGCACATGACCTTCTCTCTTTTTGCGTGATTAGTTTAGCTAGGGAAAGCAGACACGCAAAGACGACATCGGCGTGACTGTGCACTTCTTGAGCAGTTTGATTGTCATCCATCAGATCGTATAGCCTCGGCTGCGCTAGGACTTAGGTTGAAACGGGGTATAGACTAACTCCAATCTCTGACGTCACACCACTGCGGTGGCGCTGCTGTCGGTATTGGGCATGCGCACATGCTCCGCCTCGAGCCATGCATCTGCACATGCCTAGTACCGGCACCCAGTGTGGGCAAACGCGGTTTTGTTTGTAAACAGTGTGTTGGTCAATACTGAATCGACGCATCGATTTTGGGCTCGTGAAAATTGGCTGCTGGGCTGTGTATAACGTTTTCAGAGCATGCGCTGTAGCTCTATTTAGCGGTATATCGGACGCTGCGCGCACGCGTCCACGGCTCAGTGACTCGGCGTTTTTTGTCCCCAGATCAATGGGCGCTGGAAAGGTCCATACTTCTTGTCAGCTCAAGGCCAGACGCAGCCGACGAGGTATTGGGACCCATTATCGAGCCGCGTCGCACGTGGTTCGGGGTTCGATTCCCACTGAGCCACTTGAACCACTCTCGCTCGTTACAAATAAATACGCCAAATTATGGGCACGTACGATTAATTATGACTATACGAATGCATACTTTTTAGATGCCTATGCCTCGCTAGAGCTCTGTACGCTTTATGTCGCCTTCGCCCGTGTTAAACGGTTTTTCCTCACGCTCGAGCGTTGCACTTTCCACTAGAAATCCAGCCCGTAAACACACTCTGTGTTAAAGTGCCGTTCTAGACGTTTTCAGCATGCTTATACGGCGCGCAAGCTTGCTCGCTCTTTGCTCGCTTGGTGCGTTTGTTTGCCATCTTGGTATCTCTTTTTTTTTCTTTTTTTTTTTACAGCGAAGCTGTGTATGGCTAGGGTACCATGCATTTTTAGTATCCGTATTAAAAAAACAAAAGTCAAAAATTGCATGTAAAAGCGCTCCATTGTTTGGAAATGCATATACGCCTCGCCACCTCGATATCCATTTTGATAAGGAAAGACGTCGAAGCGTGTGATAATGGAGATAAATCCGAGAACAACGGGCCTTCTCCCGCTCGAGTCGGGTGACGTCACTGCTTCACATATACAAAAGCAGCAGTTGCCGAGCAGGACATTCCATTCTGTGTTGCAGCTGCTATGGGAAGGCCACGTATAGTTAGGACTCCCGCAGAGCAATGTGCCTATGACGAGCGCCATCGGTCATGTATATATTTAACTTTATCGAAGACTCTCACCAAAGTTTTAATGGAACCTATTAGTGTATATCATAGTTATCCCAAAGCAATCATCACTACCGTTTCAAAATATAAATATTAATAATAGTATCTTTATTTCCATCAATCTTGATGGGGGAGCCCGAGGAAAAAAGCTGCGATAGGCAGCTTCACTGGTCCTCGGTCCCCTTACAGTGGTTAACGACAAGCATCGAGAAACAAAGATGAAAATCACATCAAGTAGCAGCAGAAGGTATTGTTAACAGAAAAACAAAACAAAAAACGGTTTATGAAAATAATGCATCATGTACAAAATATCCACGTAAGTCTATGAAAGTCAAGTTTTCAAGGGAAACATTATTACTGCAAAAATTATTTAACACATTTGGAAGAGTAAATTGAAGCATCTGAGAGCCAAAGTTCGTTCGCTGAGTAACCATCTTCCACTTCTCCGCGTGACGAGTAGAATACACTGGTAAATCTTCCTACAACAATGCAAAATTTTGTAAGAAACATGTGCCCTTTATTCTTTCACTCTTAAAACTGGTACAAAGTCGATATAAATACAATTTGTGAATATCAATTATCCTATAGGTTTTAAATAATTCAGTAGTGTGAAAATCAAAAGCTACATTACCTATACCTCTTAATATTCTCTTTTGTAGTATGAACAGTTTTTCAATATTAGTTAACGTTGATGTACCCCAACCGAGGTACCAGTAGGCTAAGTGGGAGTGAAACAAGGAGTTATAGATCAAGACTTTCTCATTTGTTGGCAACATGTAACGGTAGCGATTCACAATTCTGCCACGCGAGCTGGTCTTGGAATAATCTAGTTTATATGGCTATCCCGGGACATATGTTCATTAAAAATACTCCGAGAGTTTTAAAACAACTGACTATTTCAATTCGAGACGAATTAAAGCGGAGAAGCTTAGACACCACCACAGGTTTATTTTTTGGACGAAAAATAACAGCTTTTGTTTTACTACTATTTACTGTCAACGAGTTACTATCACCCCAAGATGTAATTCTAGACAAAGTTAAGTTAGCCATATCGATTAGCTCATCAGCGGTTTCGGAGGAAAAAAATATGCTCGCACCATCAGCATACATTACAAATTTTGCCTCCTTATTGACGTTAATTATATCATTTATGTACATGTTAAAAAAGAATGGCCCTAGTACACTACCCTGTGGAACACCTGAAGTAATAGGCTTAATAGTGGAGGTATTACCATTGGTGGATACATATTGCTATCGATGCCCTAGATAAGATTGCAGAAGTAATAGCGCCTGCCCACGGATACCGTAAACTTCAAGCTTTTTTAAATAGGACCTTATGACTAATACAATCGGACGCCTTGGTAAAGTCTAAAAACACCCCGAGAACCAAGTTTTTCTTTTCATAGTTTTTTTTAATATAAATTCTTCTTGACAAAGTAAGGCTGTTTCAGTTGAGCAATTATTTCTAAAACCAAACTGCGAGGAAGTAACAAGGTCATTTTTATTTAAAAAGTCTACCAAACGGCGATGAATTACTTTTTTCTAACGCTTTAGAAAAAACGGGCAGCATAGAAATGGGCCTGTAGTTCCCAAACTCATTCTTATCACCTTTTTGTGCAGAACGGTTACTTTCGCTACTCGCATCCTTCTTGGAAATACACCAGACGCTAAAGAGAGATTAAAAATATGATTTAAAACGGGGGAAATTATATCAACAACATACTTAATTGGACGTATCTGCATACCATCAGCGTCGCAGCTACTACTACTTTTCAAGTGCATAATCACGTTAATTATTTCTGAGGCAGTAGTTGGTTCTAAAAAAATTTAGCTACAGTTTCTATGACACATGTATCTGCAAGCGTCGGTACCACCGGTATGAACGGCTATATTTACAATATGGTCGTTAAACAGATTGGACAGCTGTTCGCCGGTTAATGCAACTCTGCTATGCACTAACGTTTCAATGGCAGTTGACCAAGGAGCACCTTTCACCAAAGAACCTGTGTTTCCACATTATGTCAGTGCGTCCATTCGCGGAAGAAAAAATAGAGGAGTAATAACCTTTTTTTTGCATTTCTTAGCTCTTTCGTTAACCAGTTACGATAGGTTTTGAATGTTTTAAGTGCATCGGGGTCGCCTGTTTTAAGAAAGCGTTTATAAAGTATGTCTTTCTTACGAATTTTACGAACTAAATCGAAGGTTACCCACGGTTTACGGATCTTTTTTTTATATATTCGTAATTTTATATGGAAGGTGATGCTTATATAGCTTAAGAATTTGCTCAAGAAATACGTTATAAGCACCATCGGCAGTATATTCGAAAAGAATTGTATTCCAAATGGTAGATACGATGTCCCGTCTAAAGGCCTCGGGGCTGTTCATATATGTATTTTGGAAAACAATTGGCTGATTCTCTACCGCCTTTCGGGACACATGAATTTGAACGCATAGAAATATTGGAAGATGGTCACTCAGGTTACAACTAAGTACTCCGCTCTTAATCTGATCTATATAAAAGTTCGTAATAAATAAGTCTAAAACAGTTGGGGAGTGTAAAGTGACTCTTGTGGGGTTTGTAATTGTATTGACACACCCATTCATACTAATAAGAGTCTCCATTTCTCTCTGCGAGACACTGTCCGAAAACATGTCGATATTGAAATCACCGCCGCAAATAACGTTATATTGATTTTCATTTACATACTCCAAACATATTTCAAAAAATTCAAAAAAGGCAGAAACATTACCATCTGGTGGGCGGTAGAAAACAGCAAAAATATTCTGATTATATCGTAAACATAATACCTCGACATCTTTCGTGATAAATGAATAGTCACTCAAAAGATTACAACCGATACCGTCTTTAACCAGAACAGCCAATCCTCCCCCGCGTTTCGAAGTGCGATTTAAAACAAACGTGTCATATGACGGTACGCGGAAAACATCTAAATTATCAGTATACCAGGTCTCGGTAAACATGACCATATCAAAGAGAGCACCAAACTGATCGAAGAGTAATTCAAGGTCGGTCGTTTTATTCACTGCTGACTGCATATTTGAACAAAAGCACTTTGAATGAGAATTGCATTCTAGATCAAGTTTGCGCTTTAGTTCATTCGGAAGTAATGGAGTTGCAGTTTCCATAAAAACAAAATAGAAACAAGTTTAAAAGCAATTCGAAAAGAAAGACAGCACTACTTATTCTAGCCCTCAACAGATCGTCTTCGCTTCTTACGACAAAAGCACGTTCGCGATCTTGTTTTCGTACTAGAACGCTTCCGTTTCGATGCCAGACATAACGAAAACCAGTCCTTTTGGCCCACTCTTTTGCCGCCAAAAAGAGCGCTCAGTTTTTCTTCGTCATGTTTTCCACGGTAAAAACTTTATGCTCTGTCCCCAACAATTTTTTTTTCTGTTATTCAGCCACTACTCCCTCGTGGCTTGCCTGGTGAACCGGACAATTACACCAGGCACATTGTCGGCCTTTCCGGGTAATCTGTGAAGGGCAACGATATCACCCTCCGATAGCGGTGGAAGTTGCAGTCTAGACGCTACGTGATTTATCTTGTCAAGCAAGTTCTCGTTCTCCGTTCTAGCGACGCCGTGAACCTCCAGATTTAACTTCCTGCTTTGCCACTCAAGATTGTTCACTTCTCGCCTCAATCGGTCGATTTCGTTAGCCTCACTCACTTTTTCCACAGCTTCCGGGCGCTTACTCAGTTCTTTGATTTCTTTATCATGCTGAGCCTGACTTTATAGGACGTCATCGTACTTGTCAGAAACTTCTTGAATTTTTTTTTTCAATGCTGTCTATGGTCGCTTTTACGGGTATTAGGCCGTCTAGCTTGAGGTTGATATCCACAAGCAAGCTTGCTACATCAAGCTTGACTGGCTGGCTCCCGTTTGTCCTCCCCGGTTTGCAAGCAGAGCACCGCCAGGCCTCTTTGTAACTCTCACCTTTTGACCTAAAGGTTGTCTCAGCCACACCAGAACAGTCACCTAAGTGAAAAGAATCGCCACATTCCGAGCAAGATAGAACAGTTTCATTGTCGCGGAAGGCTATACCACAGCCGGAACAACCATCAGCTTCGTCGTTGGACATATTAGTCGCAAGCAACAATTCAAGACAAGTTGGTATTTGGCAGCAGCAGCAGCAGCAGCAGCGGCGGTGGCAATCACCTACAGAAACTAAAAATAAAAAAATACGAAACTAACCTGAAAGCAGCACAGGCAAGAGTTAGCCGTCAGCGTGCTACCATCGCCGCAGCCGCTGCCAAAGTGGCGCCTGCCAAAGTGGAAATGACTAGCTTACGCAAAGCCAAAGCTGGAGCAATTAACAAACATGACTTCAAAACCTTTTGTGATATCTGAGTAATCCTCGAAAAATGAATGCAACGAAAATATGCTAAATTGAATACAGTTGTGCTGCTTGTGTGTTTCGACAAGACAAAGACTGACCGCAGCCAAAACACTACGATCCGATAGCCAATCAAAACAGCACCAAATATGAAAGTTATGCGCCGTATACGTCTTGGTGCGTTCGCTTTCATCGGCTACACCATTCACCCGCAGTAAACAAACCGTAACCTAAGTTTTTTTGGTTTTTTTTCTGCGTGGTTGGTTTACACGTTGTCAGCAAGCGCACAACGATGACGAGAGCCGTGCCGATGCACTTATGGAGCCGCCTGATTTGCTATACGTCGGATCCTAAACAGCGTCGCGGTTGCGCTCAGATTTGGTGCGAAAGGAAGTATCGCCCAGTGTCTCTGAGGTGTATCATGCAATGCCGAGCGCACGTTCGTCTGCTTCCTTTGCAGAAGTTGTGGTAACGTCAAAACGCCGGGCTCTGATTGGCTATGATTGAAGGATAGTGGGTATAGAATCCAATGCAAGCTGTCTCAAGGTCTACCCACTATCCTTCCATGAAGCTCGCGACGTTCTGACTTCACCACAAGCCTTGCAAAAGTAGCTGACGAAATTGCGTTCCGCATAAAAGATACACGACCGCACACCGCGGTATACGATGGTCATCCAGATCGAAACAAGGAAAGGGTAGGGGTAGAAGAACCCGCAGAATTTCTGGGATTCTGCCAGATAGCGCGAGATTTCGCTCCGCGTTATCGGCACGTTTTTTGTTAAAAAACAAAACAAAGAACCGTGTTTTTTTTTCTTCACTAAAAATAAATTGCGCATAGCCAAAGTCTCAATCTTTCAGCAGAAATTCAACGCACGCGATTAGAACAAGACGGCAAAAAGGATAAAGAACTTGCCACTATTCGTTAAAAAAAAAATTAAGGTGATCTTCAGAAACCTCTAATGAGGAAAATTGCGGCCAACGGAGCCAACGAATTCGCGGAAAAACACGACGTCCGCTACAAAAAAAAAAAAAGAAATCTCTTTTATTTTTTCGATGAAAATTGCCGAAAATCGCTAATAGCTTTTTGAATCAAATTAACCCTCACGTTGGCAGAAACTGGGCGCTTCGACGATGTGTATGGTTTAACTTTGCGGTGAGAAAAATGCGGTTCTCTCTTCTCTCGAACACCCGTCACTACGAGTGTATATATTTTATTGTTTAATTAGCACGCGTCTAGTGTATTGCGGTTCAAAAAAGGAACAAAGAGAAGTGGCAAAACATTAAGATAATCTAAATCGGCGAGATCGCCGACCGATGCGATTGGCCAACGCCGCGCTTGACCTTGACGCTGACCAATCCCAACGCGACGCTGGGCCAATCCCAGCGGTCGGCGATCCTGGCAGTTTCTCGCCGAGTGTCAAACTTTGAACCCCAGCTACGGTGGCAGTGAAGCATCTATTCATGACTGTATATTTATAGCCGCATCGATACAACTGGCACCAGAGCACTTGACCGTGCCTTCTGACATCGAGCTGAAGCGCTTTTCTGCTATTTTTCTTTTAGTCGTAGAGCTGATAACATGCACAGTGGCGTGTGCAAAAATTGCCATCTGGCATGGCAGCCCATAACTTATACGAGGTTAACTTTCCTGACGTATTTGTAGACGCGCGCGCCTCTCGAGGTGTTGGCCTATCCTTCATTGACGACGAAATGTTTCGGTGGTGCGTACTTTTAAGGTTCTGCTGGTAGCTATAACCGCGACGTCACGACTAGGCTTACCAGTTGCAAACAACGAAGTCGACGATGTGTGTTAGAAGCACAGAGAAAGCTTAGAGCGACAAAGCTTTTAAACCAGCACACTCCAAAATGACAGTTTGGTATTACTCTTTTTTTTTGTTATTATTTTCGTCGATGAAACACTTCGTGTGGGACTGTGCAGGGGTCACGCAGCACACATACCGTAGAGTTATTATAATATACGCTAGAGGTTCAACTGGCGCCAGTCTCTATGCGACTTCCGTAACGCAAATTGAAGCAGACAGCAACCAGTCTACTTTTGCGGTGCTCCCGTGCATTCCTATGGGAAAACGCGCGTGGATTTCGTCTCTTCGCCGGAAAATAACACGAAACACTTTGGTTATTTGGGTCGTACCGAATAGTATGTACCTTGATTAACATTGTAAAAGTGTAATTGCTTTAGTTAGCGCATTTTTCTTCATCAGTGACCGATGTTTAACTTCGCTACATTTCAGTCCCAAACGGGTGTTCCGCAGCAGGTGCGTAAAACCAAGCGACGATTCAAAGCAAAAAAACAATCGAAAGAGAATATGGAGTGTGTTCAAGGTTCACCAGAATTCCGGTGACGCTTATAAATTGCTAATATGCCAGTCCTCTCACTATATAAAAATGAACCCGTTGTGCATGGGCGGATAAAAACATTCAAAACGTAAGCAGTAAAGTACGTGGGCTGTGAAAGGTGTTTCTTCCTATGGTTTTCTCTGCTGGGCACCTTTAAGCCTGCATCCAGACACCTGTTTTCAAAAAATTTTGAGCGCGCAGGTGAAATTTTGAACGTAGAGCAAGCGTCTTCCCGCAAGCAGAAATAATAAAGCGGTACTTACTTATTTAAAATCGGAATATATTACGTGGCCTTCAATTTATTTTGATCGTACATGCACTGGCAGTTGCTGATCCAGTGTTACTGCGTACTTCTTGCCGTCTCTCTTGGCTTTCCAGATTTCCTTCGTTCGTTAGGCACGTATCTCTCATGCTGAAAAGTGCCGACGTCGTGTTCGAACTAACAGTGTCCGACAGTGCACATAAATGCACGCACGAAGCCGTTTCAGCACCGTTTTTAATGCAACGAATTTGAAAAAAAAAACGCAGTAACTGATCAATTATTTTGTCCGCCTGACTGAGAAATGTTCCAAGCTACCTAGTACGTACGAATTATTCGGTATATTTGCTTTAATGATCGAGCGCAGGGAGAAAATGTATTCACTTTTTCTAATAGAAATGCATTACCGGAAGTCCATTTTTGACTGGTTGCTGTCTGCTACAATTTGCGTCAGCACACTAGCGCCACTTGAACCTCTAGCGCACATTGTAATAACTCTATGACACAGACGAAGTACCCAGCAAGCTCCCGTGAAGGGGTATTCACACGAGGGAGAAATCCCGGGGATTTCTGCCCGGCACGCGCATCCCACGATGAAAATGTCAGGCTTTGCGATGTTTTCATCGCCTCGCGTTTTCATCTTGTGATACGCGCGTGCCGGGGAGAAATCCCCGGGATTTCTCCCTCGTGTGAATGAGGCAAGACCGGCGTTCGAAATCGGTTCGTCTCCGTTTTCTGCACGTGGGCAGGTGCTGGCGGATAGCGTGCCACAATGCCGCAAGTACGGGAGCTCGAGGTGGCTGCTTTAAAGCGCTCTTCCGCAGAACGAGAGCTCACGCTAGAAATTCGTGTCTAAAAGTCAGGAGCGCAAGCTAGCTCGTGCTTGTAACTTTGGCTACGTCTCAGCTTAAGGGTGAACGGAGTACTAGCGGCGAGGTGTTTCGTGGCGCTCTCGTTTGGTTAACTTTCGTGACGTCATTACCTTGTGAACAAGTTCGATGGTGTTTTTAATGGGCATGGTGGAAGCCTGAAATCATAGCATTCTCAAACCAGCACTGCCAACACCGTCGAAATCGAAGTTCTTACATTACCCTTATTTCCGTCGATGAGACATCCTTTGCTGACGTCATAGTCAGCATTCGGCCAATTGTGATGGGCCGAACACAGCGACGCTTTCGTTCGCTCACGTCGCCAATAGCGTTACCGGCTCAATACCTCCATAAAGAACGAAAAGTGGTTTTTGAACGACGCTTTTTTTTTTTTTTGTACCGACTTTGGGTGTATTGTTTGTTTATCATGAACAACCCTATATAATACTTTTCCTGGCAAGTAATCTGCATCCAACGTTCCACCGACTACGCAGCTTCTGTCCATTGGGCGGGCTGATATAAAGTCCCTCGATGTGTTCGCGTTTGTCTTGCAAGTATCGTCAAATGCGCCAGTGCACAAAGCCTCGGTTTCGAGATCGAGCGGCCCTTGGAAGTATATAGTGGCGCAGCACAGAAGGGAGCGGCCCTTGAAAGTGAATGGCGGCGGAGTACCCGCTCCTGGCACGTGTCTTGCGCATTCATTCAACGATGGTTTGCGGTACTTGTAAAAACGCCTTCATCAGAGGGCTTTGGGCTAACATAAAGTTCCTGTATAGACTCTCTACGGGAGCTAGAATTGCGCGTCTGTTTTCCACGTGCCGTCACTCCGCTATTCGCCCAGATCGGTCGCGTGAGGAGCAAAGAATCCTGCGCCGTGCAGGAAGGTCTCATCGCCGACGTTGCACGCGCCCCGGCGTATGTTCCTCTGTTTTGCCTCCTTCGCCTTCTTTCCTGTGTTTTTCTTTTCTTTTTTTATGGGTGTTGGCGCACGCAGCGCCGCTATTCGACAAATTCAGTCACGTGACCGGTCGCAATCGACGGAGTTTGGCTCCTACACGAGCGAGAAGTGGCTTTCCCGCTTAACTTCGGATTTCAAAATGGCTGAACGCGCAACTCTGACTCCCGTAGGGAGCCTGTACAGGAACTATATTTAGGCGCATAGTGCATTGCGAGCGCCACCAAGCGCACACGCCACGAAAGGGCGCTAGGCGTTTTGGGAACCTTGTTAACTGACTTTGATTATAGTGACGTTGGCAAGACCAGTCGTACGAAGCCTGGATCCCACCCTAGCCTCGAGCACTTTCACAGGAAACAAATCCTCGACTTTCATATCAGTTTCACGCGCTCGTCAGTGAACCCTGCGCACATTTAGGCAGCTCTCCCCTCCTCCTACATTGCTTACCCCCAGCCCCATCACAATTGAATGATTTGGTTTTTCATGAGGTTGCGATGTGTAACTTTTTAGTCAATAAATATGTTCGAAAAAAGACAGCCAATTTAATGTCGCTTAAAGGGGTATTCACACGAGGGAGAAATCCCGGGGATTTCTCCCCGGCATGCGCATCCCACGACGGAAACGTCAGGCTTTGCGACGTGCAAAACCTCGTGCTTTCATCTCGTGATGCGCGCGTGCCGGGGAGAAATCCCCGGGATTTCTCCCTCGTGTGAATACCCCTTAAGACATCATAATGAGCGTTTTACGAGTCGTGGGAGGGTGACCAAGACGACGTTTTTGGTCACGCACGTCGCCATCATAGCGTTTTCGGGCACGTGATTTTTTTTTTAAGTCTTTATTTTAAACGCCAAAATAAAGCGGCAGAAAATTTAAAAAAAAGTCAGTTTTGCTTATTTTATTTTTTGGACTTACACACTTAGTACTTCGTTTCACGATAACTATCCTGGGTTCAATCAGTGTTGTACAGGTTCCTCAAAAAAAGGAACGAAAGCTTGTTCCTCGCTCCTTCTGATTTTTGGAACGCGTTCCCGTGAAAAGTTCCATTTGTGAAAAAGGAACTCGTTCCGGTTACAGTTTAAAAAATGGAACGTACCGCTATATATACGTTACATTTGTATTTTGGTGATTACCATATTCAATTGGAAGAAACAGAGTTGTTTTTGTTGTTCTTTAATCTATGTCATCAAATGGCAATATACGAATTTGAATGCCGTGATGGAAGGACAGGAGAAGAAGACAAGCGGAGCAAGATTTCATTTGTTGATATATTCACGTTTAAAAATCTCAGCTTTGGGTCATATTCATCCTCGTGGTGGGCTATTCAGACCAGCCAAATGTACTGTTGCACGGGTGTTTGACAGCAATCTCACACGTTTCAATCTAACAAAGTTCCTTGTTCGAACTTAACAAGTTAACAACACTTGCTTCTCGGTGCTTCTGTCCGCAAGACAAGCAAGTGGAGAAGAGGGTGGGGTTTTTGGGAGGACAGTCTTGAAATCTGCCAGTTCTTCGTGAAGGTTAGATTCGTTGTTTTGTTTTAAGGTTGGGGACAACGGGAGAATGAATAGAGGTTAATTTTTGTGTGTACTTTAAGTGAACAATGTTCAGGATACAAGGTGGCGTTTGATGTCTGGTCACCTGTAGTTCTGTTCTCACTGTAGGTTACTTTCTGAAAATTCAGTGATGGCTGTAGTCTTCGTTGGATTTCTGGTGTATGAGGATTCGTCAAAGAAAGTAACTGAGTTTGAGACGTCCCTCTTTCTGCGTCTTTTGTTTTGATTAAACGTTTTGGTTTTTTTTGTACTGCAGTCTCGGCCACTGAAAAAAATGTATCGATGTCCATTAGCTTTTCTGCACCCAGCTGTTACCAAGAGAAAACCTCAGAAAATAAACTCTAAAGTGCCATTCACACACTTGCAACCAAGTACGAGCGAGAGAGACAAGACCAGTCGTTTTAGGACCAGCTCCACAGCAGCGCCTTCGGCCCTAAGTCGTCGCAACAAGCTAAAAAACCGGTCTTGTCTCGGTCGGTCTGACTCAGTTGCAAGTGTGTGAACGGGCCTTAAAGTGCCATTCACATTCTTGCAACCGAGTACGACTCAGCGAGATAATACCGGTTTTTAAGCCTCTTACGACGACGTAGAACCAGACGCACTGCTCCGGAGCACGTCCTTCGCCGTCATAAGTTGCTTAAAAACAGCTCTTGTCTCTCACGGTCGTACGCGGTTGCACAAGTGCGCCTTAAGATAAGTAACAAAACAGTTAGCGAGACCCTGCTTTTCGTAATATTGTTTTAAAATTTTAGAATCTCCCTTTTAGAAATAAATTAAAAATTACCCCCTGGACGGAAAAAAAAGGAACGCCGTTCTTTCTTACGTCCCAGTAAAAAAGTAACGCGTTCCCGTTCCAGTTCCACTGATGCAAAATGGAACGGCGGCGTTCCTTCCTTCCTCCGAAAAGGAACGCGTTCCAGGAACGCAACGCGTTCCAGGAACGCAGCTCCTTAGAACGCTGTTCCGTACAACACTGGGTTCAATCCTCACCCCTGCCCATTTCGATCTAGATGAGCATCGTACCGGCGTGCGGTCGTGTATCGCTATTGCGTGATGCACGTGAATGACCCCAGGCTAGCGGTTGTACTGCACTAGCTAAATTGCTCATCTACAGCTGGGAGACTCGTCGCCCGTTGAGGCAGATAAAGTTTTAGGCTGTATAAATATACACACAACCCATTTTTTTTTTTCACGATAATTTGGCAAATTGTGGAGGGTACGGGTTTCTCGATCCACTAATGGTGCCGGAGCAAGGCACGTGATAACACTCCCTCGCTCCGACACTCTTATTGAGTGGCGGGGCCCCCTTCACAGTTCGCCGAGTTATTGTGAAACGGAGTAGTATAATAGCTTGAAGCCGAGTAAATTGCCAGGCGGGAGTGGCTGAATGTATATGAAAACCTCGAGGGGGAAAGAGGTTGCGTGAGCACAACTTGAACTTACGCAAACAATGTTCTTTACGGCCTTTACCAGTCCTTTTTTTCTGGTCGATGAATACCTAAATACAAATTTTAGATAGAAACAGGACGCATATGGTATAATATTAATTTGTATGTTTTTATAGTCAGAGTAGCATGTGCCAAAGTTCCGTAACTGTGAGATCCATATGCTTTTCAATATATCTTGATCACGTGCCGCCTTGACCACCAAAATAAGACTAAATAATTGCGCTAGATGGTGTGAATAAAAGTGTTTCGTTTCTGACTCATACTGGATTGTCAATTGACTTCAGAGATAAGCTCCAGAGATAAGCTCCAGAGATAAGCTCACCAGAGATAAGCTCACAGAAAAACTGTCCGATGGGGAAAAAAGCTCACCTAGAATCTAAGAATCGAGCTTAAGTGAAATCTGTTCACTCAACTGAAATTTGCTCGGATGCCTTATGCGCGTGCGGTCATTCTGCACTTCACTAGCAGAATTTATTTTGAAAATAACTTCCTAAAACACGTCAGACGTTGCCCGAGAAAAAAAAAAATTTCAATAGAAAGCTAATTTCAAACAAAATAATGGGGGAAATACAACCAGTGTTGAGGGCTGCAGCTTCAATAGTTTCTAGATATTAAACCAGTTCTGGATATTTAAACCAGTTTAGAAAACTGGTTTAAATTCTTACCACATTCAAACGGGGGAAAAAAAGGTCGTATTTCCTCTATCCCGGCTACATCAGAATGAAATATGGTAGCACTCACGCTCAATGGGTTGAAATAAAATCGGAACTTGGGCTGCAGTCACGGTCGAGAATGACGATCAAAATAAATTAAATCGTGATCTAATTAAGACCGGTTTTACTAGGATGATTTAATTCAAACCTGTACGGCAAATATTATCCCTAACGTGTTTTTGCGCATTTACCATTTGTTTGTCATTCGATGCTTAAAATATGCGCTCATGTTTTGTATTTAAATCAAGGATTCATCACACAAGAAATATCTATAAAGGACCGAACACGAGCGAAAAGCAGTGGGCGCGTTAAGTAAACGCGCTGGAGCGCGCTCCAGCGGTCAGAGTCCACTCCAGCTAAACTGAACGACATTGTCTCATTTCCGGCGCACGGTGGCTGAGCGCGCTCCGCGAGCTAAGTCGTCGAAGGTGGTACGCGAGGGCTCGAACAGGTCGGTTTCCGGAAACATGACTGCGTTTCAGCTCACGCAGCCAGTCTCGCGGAGCTCTCGCGCGTCTCGCGTTCTATACTCGCGCCTGCTTGGATACTTCGACGGCGAACATATGGCAGCTCGTGCGGTCGTTCGTCATCGCGGGAAATAGAAATAAAAAAATGCTGATGTACACAGGTATGCATATACATCCTTCAAAAGCTTGTCAAAGTTTTTTATGTGCCGTACCGCAATTTCGGGATCAGGCGTGCAGATGAATTCGGCCATACAGCCGTCATTCTTTGAGGTTTTTGGGAATTCAGAAGACGTTCGGCGTACCTTTAATCGCCGCACAACAGCGTGCGGCACGAATTCAAGCTCTTGGTGTTGCTGCAGTCTCCGAGCACTTATTTTATCAAAGTAGTCGAACAAACACTTAACGATTTTCGACGTGACGGGAGCCGTGTTTAAGCGCTCGCCGAAAAGCCGGAACCGGAAACGTTAAAAGTAGGCTTCAGATGACGCCTCGATACGAAAAAAAGTGCTGTCGTTAAGCTACGCTCCGAACACGCGCGCTCGAGCGCAGATGTCCGGAGTCTGGAGCTCACTAACTTAACGCGCCCGGTGGTCTTTGGAGAAAATCGATGCATTGAGCTTTATTTCTATCTCCGACTTTAATCTCCACTTACGTCACATATTTTCGGAATCAAATCAGAACGGAAAAAATAGGAACAAAAACTGGGAAAGAAATTTCGCATCGCAAAAAAATCAGATTTCGAAAAGAAAAAAAGCCAATACAGCTTTTTCGCTAACAAAAACTAAGCTATTTTTGTTCTAGTATGGAGGTTTTTTTCTGAGCGAAACGTTGTTAAAATTGCGGTAATTCTTTTGTAACGCATTGTTTTCATTGATCGAAAGATTTCTTCAAAAAACTTGCCGTGTTTAAAAAGGCATATAGTTATACATAATCAATATTTTCTAGCTACAGTGAGATAAGTCTGACTTCAATCAAATCTAACTTATTATAAAAAACATTGATTTCTTAAATATATATATATATATATTAGTTTGCTTACAGCAGAGCGATTTGATGTGAAGTGTGTACATTGTCAACATAAACGAACGATGGGCTTTTTTATGCCCGTGTCCCTCTAGAGCGACAGACAGGAACAAAAGACAGTGACAAGCCTTAAACCCATGCAGCATGCTAGCGATGGTACCTTTGGCAGGCGTTTAGTCGTTCGGTGCTCGTGAAGTAAGCACGAGCGTTTGCAAGTCTGCCGAAGATACCCTCGCGCGCATGATGCTCGTGTTTGAGCATAGCCTCCTTTATTCTACAAAGCCTCTCAAATCGCGAAAGACTCTGGTTTGAGGCTTGTCGCTGTCGTTTGTTTCTGTCTGTCGCTCTAGTGGAACACGGGCATTAGAGTGCAGCTCTTAGATACCCGTTTCCCGGTTGAGCGGCGACGCCGTCACCGTCGGCGTAACCGCGCGTTGCATTATGGAACTTCCCATAATGACGTCACGTGTGACGTCACGTGATGTCACACGTAACGCCACTGGACCCGAGAAGCAGGAGAGAAGAGGGGAGCCGGAAAGGAAAAAGGGAGCGGGAAGGGAGGAGGAGAAGGAGGAGGGGAAGGAGGGGCATACCCTGAACTCTGTTTCCTCCCCTCCTCCTCCTCAAGAGCTGCGCTCTAATTCGGAATTACAGAAAATTGTAAACGTCTTTTTTGTGGTCTCCGTTAAATCTGCTAGTGCGGTGCAAATGGACTTCTTCCAAAACCGACGCGCCCCATCGCGGCGAAATAGCACGCAGTGCCCTCTGGGAACTAGTTGGCCACTCAGTTTCGGTTTCGACTGAGCAGCTTCATCTCATGCTATCACGCCGCGACCGAACGCGCTGCTTGCGTTTTCGATTATCTGACTTTTGACGAACGTACAATACACATATTCTCGAGCGATACAAAACGAAGACCGGGGCACTTTCCTTTTATCCATAATAACCCTGAGACGAAGGAAAAATAAAAAAAAACGGACAGTACAACGAAGTCTCTACTGTCCGGTTTTTTTTATTTTTCCTTCGTCTCAGGGTTATTATGGATACCATTCACCAGCTCGCCTGTGTTTTTTACATTTCTTCGAACTTTCCTTGGTTCCCGAAACACCGGATATTGTGCGTGCGTATGCGAACGTAGTAAGTCGTGGCTTAGTCACCTCACCCCACGAGTGCATCTTTGAGCTCAATGTCAGTAATCCCGTTTAGTACCAGTGAACTACAACTGAAATTTGTTCGTCTGGAGCCTTACACGCATTTTGTTTGCCAAACGTCCGCTTCTCGTTACTTCATTGGGCGAAAAGCAAGCCGCATTCTCACAGGGTATCAACGTTGAGGCCAGTGTTTACGCGTGAACTTTTAAGGAAACGCAATAAATTCGACCTCACTACTTCACAAAAGTTCTTATGATGTCTTCCTCGTGTTATCATATATCTCCCACTAGAATTTTATGCTGATAGAAGAGTAACTTTTCGCAAACGCTGAGATCGGCTAGCTACGACGGAGGCCCTAACAAGTGTCCCCTACTCCTCGCTAAGCCTTTTTGGACGAGCTTTTACTGACGCCCGAGATCTGTGCCGGGAACGGTGTGTCTGAAATTATCTCGGCATACTCAGGCAGGAAGAAAGCAATCACATAACAAATATTATGGCCATTAGCAGCCGTCAAAGGCGCTTTGAATTCGTTCGAGCACTTGTCTGGAGAATGTCGCAACGTGCGCCGGACGGGCATGCATGAACCCCAATGCGTTGCGCATAGGGGTTCATGCCCGTCTGACGCACTACCGGCGAACGGTGCGACATTCTTCACACAAGTGCTCGACTTTTGCATTCTTAAAACGGCCTGTATGCGCGAATTCGCCTATGATTGCAGGATAACTTTATGCGCATACGCGATGTTGAATATTAGTGGAATGCAAGCGGGTGGGGACTTCACTTCATGCAGTGCTGCGGGTCAGTACAGATAAGAGATAAGTGTGTTAAAATTGAGCTTTTCAATGGCACCTCCGAGTTTTACCTCGCATACTCAGGCACATTAAGAAAAACAGTAATTGCAAAATGTAATATTTCGTCTATGGACACACGAAGCAAACTTCCTGATCAACAACACTAATGTAAAGGCGCAAGCTCGATGTAGGCATACTTATTGGTTGCTACAGCTTGTTGATTCGTACACAAGCAACATCCCCGAGCACCCGAGCTTCGCAGCGTCAAGACTCCCAGCACTGGCTCGTCCACATACCTCGATTGGAACGCTAACAGGAAGGCTCAATTACAAAAATACAACAAACATGTGTTAAGACAAGCTATACGTCTCGGGATTGTGCTAAAGCTTCGAGGTATGACCATTTAGGCTAGTTTAGAGACCACAAATGACGCTCTCGGGACCAGAAAATAATCTCTTGTCGACGTGTCGATCGAAACCGAAACCATGCCACCCTCCTCCCTGGCCAACTAGTTCCCAGAGTGCAACGCGCGCCGTGTTGCATGCAGGGCTTTATGGAAGTAGTCTATTCCTCATTCGGGCTACAAACTTACGCGATATAAGTTTGACCGCCGCTCAATCCCTTCTCTAATAAGTAAAACGCGAAAAATCGCTTCGCGGTAACTTTGTTGCACGATGTAGCACCTGCGTGAGAGGCCCCTAAAACCTTGGTAGCACTACTGCTATCAAATGATAACGACCACTTTACATAAAATTTTATTTGAAATGACGTTTTCTCCGGGTCTGTCAAAAAACTGGTTAATTTTTCTCATGACCCGCACAAACGTGGGTGAGCTTTTCTCTGGTGAGCTTATCTCCGGTGAGGTTTTCTTCGGGATTCAACAAATTGGCACCGATTTTCTGAACACGATTTGATAAGAGGAGCGTAGCCTGTAATACCACAAATTTTAAGTTTTCGAAAGAACCCTTTATGAAAATTGTGGTCGAATGCTTTCGTACAATCAATAAATACTCCCAGGACAACATTCGTACCTTTAATGTTACGTAGAATTAGTTATTTTAGTCTTCTAGCAAAGCAAGTTCCGGAGAGCGTTCTTTTTTTTTTTTTCTTCTAAACCTCAATTGTGATTCTGTAATTGAGTTATGTTTATCTATAAATATAATAAAACAATTATAAATATTTTTCTAAGCAGTTCAAAAAGACCAGAATTGATACAGACCTGTACATTGTTTATATAATCTGTATCCCCTTCTTTTATAAAGAACCACAACCTTAGCTACCTGCATTTGTGCGTGTGTGTGGATGTGGCCGTTTTTGAGCAATTATAAAAACTGTATGGCATATAACGGCCGATAATGTTCAGAACATGTACACTGGACGCATCTGTATACCATCGGCATCACAACTAT
Organism: Ixodes scapularis; assembly: GCF_016920785.2. Taxonomy (NCBI): domain Eukaryota; kingdom Metazoa; phylum Arthropoda; class Arachnida; order Ixodida; family Ixodidae; genus Ixodes; species Ixodes scapularis. The sequence continues at coordinate 175,834,708 of NW_024609846.1, read as the reverse complement.
GACGGGTGTTCACGGTACGGAATACTGACATAACCTTCCTTCCGTTACCCGATCTAAATAAACGGTATCCTCAGTGTTACGGTCGGTATAATGAAAAGCATCGGTTATGTTTAAATTCCATCTTAGATTTACAAAAAAAAAAAGTAAATAGATTAGAAAGGAAACAACCGGCAAATTCAATATTATTGTCCGGTATTTTTTCAATATTGATTTGTCTATATTTGAGATTTATAACTGAATTTATATTTTTCCACATCACGTCGGTGCGGTGCAATAACATATTGAACTATTTTAGGTAGTAGAAAGTTTTACATTTCTTCAATGCTTTGTTTAGGTAATTCCTGACCGCCTTGACAGTTTTTAACCTTTCTGGGACTTTTGTTTTTCTTATGAAAGTTTCAAATAGCGTGTTTTTTATTTGTATCTTAGCAAATAATTCTGCTATTCGTGGTATCGAGTTTTCCTCAAACGCCGTATTTATTGATAAGAAAAGTGCTTATCGTAAATAGGGTTGACAGTATGAATAAATACTTAATAAGCATGATTAGCGTCAGTTTGGTTTAAAACCCAAGCTCAGTCTGCGTGCTCATGCTCTCCCTGAAATGTTCGAGGCGGTCGGTAGCAATGCTTTAAACAAGAGTATGAATTTTAGGTAATATATGTTTACTAATATATGTATTTAAAAAAAAATAATGTGGTTTCTTATATTGCATGCCACCACACCTGACTTTATAATGTTTAGCGCAAAATTAGTAAACAATAAATCAACCGTGTCTGACGTAATAAAAATACGTATTGGCTGACATATGACATTCATGCAAACCGTTCATTTATAGAAGCATAAGAATATTGTTTTCGTTTTAGAGCGCAGCTCTTAGGCGCCCGTTTCCGGCTTGAGCGGCGTCGCCGTCGCCGTCGGCGTAACCGCGCGGCGCATTTGGGGTAAATTTCCTTGCTAAATTTATCGGAAATATTTCCCCGCTAAATTTAGCGGAAAAATTCCCCGTTGTAGCGGAAAAAAATTTCCCGCTAAATTTAGCAAAAAGTTTCACCGTTAAATTTAGCAAAAAATTTCACCGCTAAATTTAGCGAAAAAATTCACCGCTAAATTTAGCTGAAAAATTTCCCCGCTAAATTTAGCGAAAAAATTCCCCGCAACATAGCGGAAAATTTTTCCCCAAAATTTCGCGAAAAAAATCCCCCTAAATTTTGCGGAAAAATTCGCCGCTAAATCTAGTGGAAAAATTTTCTAAATGTGAGGCGAGCAGGAGAGGATGAGGGGCATAGCCTCCCCTGATACCCTTCCCCCCTCCTCCTCAAGAGCTGCTCTCTAATTCGGCGTTAGAAGAGATTGTAAACGTATTTATTTTTTTTTTTGTGCAATCACTTAATATGTCAACATTGATGACACTTTTCGAAATTACATCATACTTATTTGCTTCGGTAAACATAAGAGTCATACAGGAATTTACAGAATTTAAAAATATTTCCATCTGGGGGACGGTAGCACAAAAACACAACATCGAAGTTAATTTTTATCCAGAGCACTTTATCGGTCGAGGTGCAGTTTTCGCTCCAAATCGCATGCCTCATAGTTTTATATATTAACATGGCAACGCCACTTTTTCCCTGAGATAACCGGTTTATTGAGTGAGAGTTCTATTCAGGTAGTTTAAATCATCACCATTACATTTGTACCAAGTTTCAGATAACATGATTACGTCTAGGTGAACGTCAAGTGGAAAAGTTCTTCCAAACCAACATATTTAGATTCCACAGATCTTCTATTTAAATTAAAACACCTTTTAATTTAAAACACTTAAGAGAAAAGGTTTGTTCTTCAGCCAGACAATCTTTCGGTTGCTGCGGTAGTATGTTTTTGGTAATCACCATCTTACAGAAACGACAAAAAGTAACACGTACATTAGGCAGGAGAAGAGGGGTGAATTTTTCAATCTTCGTAGGATCATCGACATTTTTGACAATGAACGCTCTGTCACCGTCCTTTGCAGGAAAAAAGAAAAACTTTCCATTTCTGTTCTTAATGAACTGAAATATTTTCACACTCGCCCGGCTTTTGCAGCACGAAGTGGTTACCTGCTATGTCGAGACATGCTTTCCTGAATGCAGATCATTTCTCGAGTTGGGTTCTCAGCTCGTTCTTTTTTTGTTAGCCATTGATCTTAGATTTTCTGTTTTGCGAAGCGAACAATGACGAGTGGAACCTTTCTTGGTTTCAAAGGAATTAGGCGTGCCGACCCTCACTCCTGTTCAATGTGGACTGGTACACCGAGCTTAGTTCCAAGATAGTTCACTTTCTCGAGCAAGTTCTCGTTACTTGTTAGCGCAATACCGTAAAACTTCGAGTTTCGACAAATGCTTCTGCATCCAAGTTGGCTTATTTCGTTTTTCAGCTAGAAAATATCATCTTCGCTACTGTTTATAAGTTTCGAAACTCATACTTTTAGATTCTCTAACTTCACAGTGGAATGGAGCACGTAAATTGAACATGACCTCGACATTCCGTTTACTTTCCGCTTCTTTTTAGCGTGTGTTCCACCGAAAAAATAGACTTCTTACCTGATTTCCCTTGGCAAAAATGCTTCAAAGTTTTCTCCTGGGTGCTCCACCAGCAAAGCATTTGAATGTAATTTGCAAGAAAAAAGTTTATTCAGCGATATTTTATGTAAAATATTAAGCTCATTTTTCTTGTTTGTTTGTTGTTGCTTCTCGCAAAAGTTTGTTACTCTAAAACAGGGAAGCAATGTCACCAACTTCGGTCCTCGAAAGGTCAACCTGAAAGGTCAAGCTGAGTTAGTAGCAGATTGGTCTGTTCGGCGCATTCAGCATCGTGAAACTAATAAAAAAAGTAAGCGATATTTTATGACTTCGGTATTGTTACCGGTGCGCACCACCCGTTCCACTTTCAGAGCCCTCAATGTCAACCTATTACAGCTCCTCCGCGCTCTAGGTAGTTTCCTGTTCAACGTTAACCTTATACCATGACTTGTATCGCTTAGCAGCGTGACGAACGGAAGGAAACTCAGTACAAAACTTGCGTCTTTATATCCATCGCCGGGTTCGAAACGAAATGCTCAAAGTAAAATACGTGAGAAGCTGTCCTGCAGGTTAGATTTCTCGTGCGCACGTGCGTTTCGGAGCTGATTATTTTATGTATGTATGTGTGTGCGTACGTGTGCTAGTGTCGGATCAAAGCGGTCGAATCTATGAAAATCGGCATGACCTGTCCGAAAAGTCGTGTAATGTTTTATCGAGACAGTGCGCGCGAAATACAAATTTCTTTTTACCGTTCCCCCGTAACGCGATTCACGTTAACCTTAATTAGTATTTCGTCGTGCTTACAAGCGGAAACATTGTGAACGCCTGGTGTAGAGGTTCCAGCGCTTTGTCCTAAAGAGGCCATCGCACGGCTCTTACATAATAAAAGTCACGCAGTACTGGTGACGGCATTATCTAAGGACGCGCCTCACCAACGTTTGAATCTTGTTTTTCTTCATACATATGTATGCTACAAACATCTCTGCAGACAGCTTCTGTATGACCGATACGACAGGACAGTCACGCAAGAGAAGCACGCGTCAGAACCTGTCCGCAGACTCTTTTTTTTTTTTTTTTTTTTTTTTTTTTTACAGTGCTGTATTTGCAGTATGATCTATAGGCATAAGGCACTACTTTCACCGAGTGTTTTGAACCGAGTTAAGGCTTCGAACCCTGGGTGGTCAAGCGTGTCTCAATGTCTTTCTGTTTACGGTGATGCCACTCTTTGCAGTAATTAATTCCGACAGCACGGGCTCAAAGTGAAAAAAATACAGTGGAATCGTCGAAAACCAACTGGTTTCCCCCGTGGCTCTCGCATTGCCAAGAGCTCCGCAGCTTTTTCACGCGCTTTATAACAAAAAAAAAAGAAGCAAAAGCGTCAGTAATTAAATGGTCAGATGCCATCACCCTAACCTAAAGCGCACGCGAAGGCACCCTATGGTTCAACCCCTTCCAATCTGTGTGGTGTCGCTCACGGCCTGCTTTGCGACGTGCAGCCCCAATCTTTCCCATTTGTTTCCGTCTGAAAGAGTAACCTTCTGGGGAGCCGGTCGCAGACGCTGTCCTGAAATATGTCTTTTTCGTGCAAAACAACAGCTCCAGTTTTGCAAGTCTCATAAAGGAACCCATCTCTATTTTTTTAATAGGAGTCTGCCAATTCTGTACTGTGCGGAATGTGTTTCGAAGTCAATGTGCGGTCAAATACGTTACTGCGACAGACAGTCACTGTGACGTGTCCTTTTATTTCTTTTTTCTTTAGGTGCACCAGTTTCTGGAGGTGACCAGTCAGAGAAGCTCACGAGTTCCACCAGCCCTTTGTTCCGGTTGCTCGCTTCGACCACAGGTGGACTGCCACGTGATGAAGCACTACGAACGCCAGAGCAGATCCTAAAATCGACAACAACAGCCACCAGCAAGCTCTCTGCTCATCAGCTGAGCGAAACCTCAGAATCAAGCACCGACAGCCTATTAAGAGTTGAGGGTGTTACGTGGCATAAGATCAAACAAAATGTATTTGACACATCGAGACAATTTGTGTTTTCAGACTCACCAAGAGAGGCAACTTTGTCAACCAATGTCGCATCTTCAACGACATCCGAAGTCAAGCTCAAAGATGCTGATGACAACGATGGCAATCCCAAAAAAGATGTCAGTTACGAAAACACTTCTACTTTAGACAACGTGGTGCACGAGAAGGAAAAGATCGTAACGCCAAGTGGGAGTAAATTAACCCCAAAACGAACCGCATATTCAACTGCGGTTCATAGAAGCGGAGTAGACGATGACGCATCGATGTCTGAGAGGAGTAGATTTCATGAGTTAAGACCGCCCTTGCTGGACGAGCATGTTGAAGTAACCCAGTCGCTGACAAAAGAACAACTTGATCCGATTTTTGACGGAAGCCCCATCACAGTCGACAAGAAATACGAACTTTCCCAGGGTCACAAATCAAAACCGGAGAATGCATCTGAGATCGAAAGAACACAAGGTCAATCCACAACTGCAACGGAAACAAAGCTCGACGATTACGACGAAAAGCTCAAGCACACCGAGACCACTGCTGCGATAAATTCGGGAAGGTCTACAATTCCGACAGCTTATACTGATCTTGCTGATTTAACATCGGGTCAGAACGTTCCCAAAATCTCTGTTTCTACTGATAAATTGGAAGAAGCTTATACAACGCCAGTCATTTATACTGCCAAGGAAAGCCGCCATAATCCACAAAAATCTCTATCGGTGACATCAGCGTTAGCCTCCACTGGCGCAGCTGTGGATTCGGAGGTTCCGTCAGAACGCGCTGCTACCAAGGCTAGCGAACTCTACAAAGAAACTAAGTTTCTTGTGAGCAGTACTGCAGACACAACAACAAGCGGGCCAGCTCTCAAGTTGACCACTGCGTCCGAGCTAGCTAAAGTCGAGCCAAAGACAGATTATGACAAGGGCAATCTAACGCCTCCGCCGAAGCCGCAAAACCCAAGCTTACAAACGGGTGACGAAGATATCGAAGTGCAGCGTCCGAAAGAGGTTCCAGCCACAGAAGGTCCTGATACACTATCATCAACAGCAGAGCTACAGAGCCCTGATCCTGGCATGTCGGATGACGAATTCGGCGAAGGCGCTGAAAAGTACCAAGACGGTCTATCCGGGCTCTTGCTTCCAGAAGACCCCGTCTCAAAAATATCAGTGGAACCAAAATTCATTGGGAATGTCAGTGACGCTAAGCTGTCCGAGTCGGACTGGCCAGGAGATGACCAGGAAAAGTTCTTGGACGAAAGTGGAAAAACGAAGATGGAAAAATCGGTCACCCAAAAAGAAGATGATAGTCTTGTCATCATTAGGGAAAAGCTGACAACGACGACGGCGTCTTCGGTGGTTGAAAGCAAGAAAACATTATCGACTATAAATACCGAAGGTTCGTTTATTCCGACAACTAGAGCGCATGGTACTGACAGGAAGATAATTACGCACACCACCGAGACTATTAAGAGTCAGGGTCAGACAACACCGATGCCTCCGGCGACTGCAGCTACCGTCCGCGACGTTCCAACGACAGACAGTACGGGTGAGTGGATGGCACAGGAACTTTTAGTAGGTCATCTGAACGCAAGCGCTTTGTCTTGAACAAGCCGTACAGATACACGTCGTTCGGATACAAAGATTCCTTTATAAACTACCTCTTGAAGACTGGCTAGATGGCGTTACACTTTAAGCTTTCTACGTCTGACACTCATTGTTATGGAAACGTATAAAAAAGGCGTGTGGCTTGTGCGTTCGGTCAATGATTTTCACTTGAAAAAATATATATACCAAGAGCCGTGCAATCAACCGTTTAGCCTGCGGAATAATTTATTATGCATTATTCGCGGACTAAAGTCTACACCGATTAATCAGTCTAAACTGACCATTTTCGTGTGATTGTCAAGGGCAACATTTTCGTCACTTTCGAACTCGTCATTAAACATTTAGTCCAGCATCTACAGTGTTTTGAGCCCTAGTCGCGCTTAAACAAAACATTTTTGGTATAAATAATCCAAATAACTTCATGCAATTAAACTTTTCAAATGGGTACTTTTAAAGGGTACATTTATCATATTAAAATTTAGGAGCGTAAATTTTAGAAGAAAAGAGCTAAAAAGCGGTGAAACCTGCTTGGTTGACTCTGCTATTCATAGATGGCACTACATAAAACACAAAAACGTAAGAGATTCTTTTTGGGATGAATATCCGGAACCAGATCCATCAGATCAGGGCGTGTGGGGTAGGCGCCACCTGTGAGTATATAGCAGCATCAATCAGACGGTTTTTGCAGGTTCCTTCGCAGTGCATAGGAAAAAAAAAAAAAAAGATTATTTTAGGCTTAAATGCTAGGGGTGTGCGAATATTCAAGTTTGAAATTCAAATCAAATAATGATTGTCCGAATAGATCGATCTGACTTTAGGATGTTTCTGATTCGAATTATTGAATAATTCGATAAATAAAATATCAGTACTGCTGGTAAAACTTCGGCTTTATTTACGCTATTTCAATAGTGGAACATGTCTTCACACGCTTGTGTTGATTGTATATGGTGTCTTATTTTAATTCTAACTTGTCTTTATTTTTATATTGGGTAAGAGCTACAAGAGTTCTGCCTTCACCATGCATTTATCAGGCTCGGCGGATTGAAGACAATAGACCTTTTCCGAGAAGCGTTCTGCGCACGCGCGAGCGCCCGACGCCAAGCGGTGGAAGTCGGCACGAAAAATCGAGGAAATTTGGAATGAGGCTATAGATCGACGAGTAGAACACGTAATTGCAGCATATATATGATTGTGTTACACAAAAAAAGAAAGTGGACGAAAACAAAAACACGACGTTTGGGGGGACGCTACGGATTTCCCTCTTTAAAGTCGCGTTGGGCACGCGACGCAGCTCAGAGAGCGAAGCAACTGGTAGCGTAGCTCCCGTTATCGATTGGTAGCGCAGGTAGGTCACTTCCTTGATTTTTAGTTCGTGCAGCCACCGCCTGGTGCCGTCGGTATTTGGAAAAGGTCCATTACTTTTAGAGGCCAGACCAATTTTAAAACATTTGCGAAAAAGTGGTGGTTTTAGACATATTCATCTATTCATTTGTTCGCGTTTTTTCGCCCAATTTAGAAATTGCCGATAATACTCCTTGCAGCAAGAGAACACGGGGGACAAGGAAAAACACAAATCTCCAAACACAGCTAGGCGACTGGTGCGCGACCGAACAAAATCCGCCTGGTCCTGGCATCGTACAAGGGACCTCTCCATTTCCAGTGGAGCGTTCGACCAACTGAGCTAACCAGGAGTTAGACGTCAGTTCAGAGCAAACGGGTTTTATACACTGCCACCAGTTTTAACGGTTCGCATTTTTAAGGTTAATATTTTTTTATTTAAGTACTTCCGAAGGTCTCTATGGGCATTACATAAAAGGGGGCATCGTAAAAATCACATAAATATTTATGATGATAATGAAATTAATGCAAAGGTGCTAGCGAGCTGAACAAGAACGAAGATAATGATCCCTGAAGAAGGGGAATGACGGGGACAAAGAACAAACATAAATATCCGAACACACCTAGGCGGCTGGTGCGCGACCGCAAATATTCGCCAGGTCCTGGCGCCAGGGGCCTCTCCATTCCCAGTGGAGCGCTTCACCAACTAAGCAAACCAGGAGCTAGACGTCAGTAGAGCAAACGGATTTTATCAACTGCCACCACCAAGGGTAAACAGCCTACATTTTTTAGTTTCTTATTATTATTATTTAAGTACTTCTAAAGGCCCCCATGGGGCATTACATAAAAGGGGGCATCGTAAAATTATTTTAATTATGATGATTATGCAAATAATGCAAAGATGCACGCGAGCTGGACGAGAACGACGATTATAATCCCTGGAGAAGGCCTGTGTTTGGATATTCCTGTTTGTCCTTTGCCCCCTTCTTCCGGGTTCCCCTTCTTCCGGGTTCCCCTTCTTCCGGGATTATAATCGTCCTTCTTGTCCAGCTCGCTCCCTCCTTCGCATAAGTTACATTATCATCATAACCTCTAAACATGCAGGCCGTTCACCCTTGTTGGTGTTAGACTCGTTGCGGCTGATAAAACCCGGTTGCTCTACTGACGTCTCAGTTGGTAGCCTGCTCCACTGGTAGCATAGTTGATAGAGAGAGTGCTTTCGACATGAAGAGGTCCCTGGTTCGATACCAGGACCAGGCGAATGTTTTAGGTCGCGCTGCAGTCACCTAGCTGTGCTTAAAGATTTGTGTTATTCCTTTACCCCCTTGTTCCTCTTTTCCAGGGATTATTATCGTCATTTTTGTCCAGCGGGCTTGCACTTTTGCATTAATTTCATGGTCATTAACGATTGCGTTCAATAAGAGCGCTGCAAGCCCTGCCAAGAATGACAATGGAAGAGTGATATTCTTGTTTCAACCATGTCGTCACTATATCGAGAGCGTGTCCTTGGTGCGTGCGCCGACCACACAAGTGACGCTAAGAACTAAACGACTTCGTCACTCTTCCACGTGTCAATGTAAGGAGGAGTTGATGCGATCTATTTGCGCGCAATTTTAAAATCGGGCGAAAAAAACGCAAAAGTTAGTTGATTAATATGTTGAAACCCTTTTCGCAAATTGTCTAAATTTGCTTTACATCTAAAAGTAATTACCGTCAACACTGAAATTCCAAAATGACAAAAAAAACAATAATTATAAAGCTAATTAAAAATTATAAGTTAATTAGCCAACTTACTTAAAAAAATATTCACTCATATGATGTCCGCCGAGCCTGATAAATGCATGGTGTAGACGGCACTCGTCTAACTCATCCAATTCTGTTTTTTTTTAATATGTTTGAATTAAGATTAAGCAAGTTGTGTATCAAGCTTGCTTTCTGAAGCCTTGACTTGTGAACCATTTTGAAAGAATATAGTTTGCTTCCGATGTTCCTCGAGCGCAACATTCGAGCTCCCATATTCTCACATGCGCTCGACGAAATCCCTGAATCCACGTACGTCGCCATTTCGAATTCGAGGATGTGGCGTCACTTGCAGCCAACTCTGTGCCCATAAACATGTTCTCGGTTGTCACGTGACTAATATGGCGAACTATGATCAAACTACGAATGGCACCGAAAATTGAATCAGTCGCTTCCACTAACCCGTCTCTCCCCGCAGAGTCGAGCGAGATGGTGCCAGGGGTGTATGGCGAAAGACGTCACCCGAGTTAGCTTCCCTACCCTTGAGAGAAGCTAACTCGCACCTGTTGTAATTTTAGGAGGTGGCTGCTTGCGCTTCGACACGGGCTGCAGTAGCGACGCTGACTCCAGCTCCGTAGCGCCCGTGGAAGGTCTGAGCACCAGCCTTCCCGACGGCGAGGCCGGGCAGCCGGTGCTCGGCGAGTCCAACGTGGCCCTGTGCATCACCATCACGCTGAGTCACACCTGGGCCCAGTTCTGCGCACAGATGGAGGCCTTCCGGCACGGCGTCGCCAGCGTGCTCTCCTCGGAGCTGAGGGCTAACGTGCGGCCGCGGCAGGTGATCATCGAGGACCACTGCGGCCGCGGTAGCTCCCGCCACGGCGCCATAGCTGGGAACAACACGGCCGTGGTCCGGATGCACCTGATGGACGAGCAGGACAGGTATTCGCAGAAGTTGACCGCCCTGGCAGCTGTCATCCTGCATCACAACGACCAGGGTCGGATCGACCTGCAGGTAATGTTCTACCTCCGATATTTTACGGCCACATCTAAGGCCTTCAGAACGAACTCCTTCAAACAGATAGTTCATCAGCTTGCGATATTGACTTTGGGCGTGCCGATCGGCGCGTGCTGGTTCGCCGATTCTTAAAGTAGTTCATTCGAAAGGCCTTTCAAGTGTCCGAGAAACACGGGCATGATTGCGTTGTTTTACGAAAACGCATCCCGTACGGACTAGTACAGAGTCTGCACCCGATGCATGATGCGTACCCTGTGCATAGTTGGCACCTTGTGCGTAATATTCATGTAAAACTATTCTCCTACACGGAACACATTGAAAGGTGCCCGCTGCATGAAGAATCTAGCATCAAGCGGAAATGATTAGCGTAATCTATCATATTAAAAAAATCCGCCACATCTCGTCATAAAGAACTGCCTTGAAATCTCAAATCATTGTATACTCCGCAAAATTGCAAATTTTAAACGTGCATAGTCCGCGGACTACAGTTAGATATATACTCACTTACACTCTTTGACGCTAAGCTCACAAGGTGATAGAAGCTACGTGCTCGTCGGACAAATCACATTTTTGCCTTATGTTGAAACAGCCCGTTTCTTCCGCGTGATTATGTGCAGAGAGTGTGATCACGTGGCGCAGAAACGACGGTTGAATGGCCAAGGGGTATGTCTGTCGGTCGTTTAGCTCAACAGCGAGTGGCGTATAGGCGAGGTTGAAACCCTCCGACTCAAAATGAGACAACACATTACTTCAAGAAAGAAACTTTATTTCAATCTATATTGGGCCAACTTCATAGGTATTGAAATTTCACTTTTAGTAAGGTACCTAGTTTTTGAAGCATATTTGTACCCCCCGATAAGAACGCTCAAGGACGTATCAAGTTTAAGAAACAACAGTTGTGCTTACAAATACTAAGCAGTGCTTAAAGTCGGGGGTGTCTCGGGCGATCTCCGATTCCCTAAGGATTTCAACGGGGGTCTCAGACCCCTTTGGGGAGTGGATCCAACTGTCGCGCCCCTAGTGGCGAAGCTGAGAACTAAACCCAAGGTTACAACATGAATCATTTTGGTGTGTTTCTGACGCAGCGTTCGGCTATGTCAGCCAAACGCTGTGTCAGCGTTTGGAGGCATGTGCACGTTATTAGTTTAGTTTCAAGGCAAGCTGCTTGTCAAGAAACATCCCCCCCCCCCCCCTCACCCCAGGCCAACATAACCAAGACAAAGCGATTCCCTGCCACCTGAGGGAGACTTTTAAGCACTGGGAAATACAGACGCTGTAGTCATCACCTTAGTCAAAACGTTTGGATAAAAAATCTTGGTGGTTAGAAAGAATAACAAACAGGGATTTTACGCAGTGAGCCGTGTTTGAGAGTTAGTTATCGCAGACTCGCATGCTGTGCACAAACACGCAAAGGAATAAAAATAGGTGCTCATCCGGGCGGCTGTGGTTTTACTGCAGAACCTTTTTCTGTATATGTATGTATACAGGGTGTTTTACGAAAGGTGGACAAATTCGATATTTCGAAAACTACGCATCGCACCAAAAAAAAAAAAGGCTTCTGCCGTTTTGGTCCTAGACCAGAGACCTATTTAGGAAAATTATTAAAGTATGGAATAGTTAGGTTGTTAATTGTTTTCGCGTAATTAAGCTTTTAAATATTGAGTCTAAGGGCACATTTTCAATTGCGATCTTGCTGAGCATCATCAAAAACACTAAATCAACAAATGGCAGAACGATAGAAGGCACATGCGGTATTTTACGGCTTTCTGAAAAACCGCACAACTACGACAGCTTTTTAAGTTTCTGTTTGCAATTGAAGCGCTCCTCGGCCCCGAAGGCACCGCACCCCGTAAAGAATAAGCGCAACCAGCCCCTGCTGCGTTGCGCTAGGACAGCGCAGCAGAGGTTAGTTGCACTATTTCTCCACGGAGTGAAGTGCCATGGGTGCCGAGAGGCGCTCCGATTGCAATCCGAGACTTATAAACCCGTCGAAGTTGTGCGATTTTTTAGAAAGTTGTAAAATGCAGCACGTGCCTTCTATCGAACTCCATTGTTTTATTTAGTGTTTTCGATGATGCTCAACAAGTTTTCAATTGAAACCATGCCCTTAAACTCAATATTTAAGAAAATACGCGAAACTAATTAACAACGGCATTATCCCAAATTTTAATAATTTTCCTAAATAGGCCCCTGGCCTAAGACCAAAACGACAAAAGAATATTTTGGTGCGATAAGTAGTTTTCGGAAGATCGAATTTGTACAGATTTGGCGAAACATTCTGTATATATGTATCTATAGTCGAATTTATACTATGTTTTGGCTTAAGGTGTTTCATCACCTCCTTGAGCGCAATCTGCTCCTTAGTGTAAATCTTTCAGGTGTAAAACCTTCAGACGAGGGAAGCTATCATTGATCTGTTTTTGCAGTAATTTATGGCAATACTCTACTGCGGTTATTTATTTCAGAAAAACTTTCTCGTCTTTTAGACTTCTATTTTTTTATTATTCCCACGCGTTCAGAAGAAAAATTCAGATGCTATATTTCTTTTTTATTTCTACAAATTGTGTTATATCATGCTATCCTTTTGTTTAAACCAAATAAAAAAGAATCGGACGGCTACTCAAAAAAAAAAAGCTGTGGTTATGCGAAATTTGAAGAAAAACGACTATATTCGGGTCCCTCAAATAATAGTTGTCAGTATAAAAGTTGTTGTCTCCAAGTTTTTGTTTTTTTAAGCGTTAAGCATTTTTGTCGAACAATGCTTTTTGTTTTATTTTACTTCCAAACTTAGGAAAAAACTGATCTCGACTAAAGCTTTTTTTTACATTATCTTCGCTATCATTCCGCGTATTGCAAAGTTTCGCGCCACCCGTAAGGAAAAACAATAAGGCAACCCAACCCAGCTTAGCCGATATAGGCATCTAAAGTTGTCAAAGCAAAACGTATGTATCTCTGAAAAAAAAAAAAAATTCCGGGACAAAAAAAAAGAGCAACTTAATATCCACTACATACGAAGTAAAACAAGTTTTCCCGTAAATACCACTCAGATTTTATACTGCCGACTTAGAATAACATTGTAACAAAGAATGATTGAATCCGTGCTCTCCAAACGTCTTCACTCCAACTCGCAAACTAATCCAGTTTCGTCAATTAGGCTCAAATGGTATAAAACTAGAGTAGTTAGCTCTTCAAACGCATGGGGTCCTTTGAAAGTTACGAGAAACTCTTTAGTTACGGTATGTAAACAAAGTAGCATAGTTTACTCCGCTAGACAATTCCGGCCTCACAAAAAGGCGCACATACATGAAGTTAGTATTAGTATCTCAGACTACTTTCCTAGTGCGCAACATATACGCATCTATCAATGTACCAACTTCTGCAAGAAATTGAAAGAGTCTCTGAACCTCTTCATTTCACTCAAAAGTTTTAAGCTTGGAGCCTGTGGCGTCCTGAGGGAAGCTTTCTAGATTGCCGAGAATTTATCGAATCCTCCTTCTCCTTAGATATCGTTTAGGCCATATATCTACTCCCGTTTCAAGAAATTTACTTTTGAATTATTATTTGAACTTCCCTCGGCGCTGGACGCGTAGTCTGAAAACTATTCGCTTGTCAAGGCTCCGTCTATTGATCAGTTCTGAGAAAGGTTCGCGATGTATCTTCGTTTACGAACCCACGGTCACCCAGACAATCGAGCGGCAGTGACAGACCTGTAATTTTACAAAAACCTACTGGCGCGCACGCGACTTTACCGCAGCCCCGGAGCTGCCTTATCAGACGCCCTCAACTTGAAATCTTTCTAGACGTAGCCATTAAGCCTCAAAGCAGGCGGTCTAACAGCCGCAAAAACGAAGAAGGAAGTGCATTCTCCAGACTGCGATAGCCCTCACATGTTTAATCTCCTGAGAGCGTCGTGAGAAATCGTTTAAAAACGGGACCCCGGCGGCACTCTTTAATATGTTTGGATATCGGGAGGTTTCTTTGCGTTCCTTTAAGCGCGGATGAAGGCACGCTGCTGAAGCTATTACAAGGTGTATTCCAAAATGCTCAATCGGACTAAATATATATTTTCGGCGTCTCATTTTTTACAATATATTTGTGTAATAATTTTTTTTATAAAACGAAACTAAACCAAGGGATGGGGTACGTGAGGTAGTTAATCTTGTTATATTCGTGCGTGTAATTGATACTATATATATATCAACATAAATTGCTGGTCAGCATAATTATAAATAACTTGTAAGCAGGCAGAAAGCTTGCTACGTATATTGTATTAGGCAATATCCTTTTACAATATTACTGAAGTGTATTTTGTATAGAAAATGCTTAATTCGAAATCCGTTTAATTAGTTTGTTTTACATCCTCCAAATATAACGTTGTAAACTAAAAGGATCACATAGGCAGACTTATATATTAGGACGAAGACACGAGAACCCAATTGTTGACCTTTCGCAACACCAGATTAGTTTCAAGAATGAACTAGCTTGTCGTTTATTGTAACCCCCTATTATTATCGTCCTGTTTATTTGAGAGGCGCATGCATGGTTGTCGGAGCTGAAGATGATATTAATATTTGATTCAATTAAATTTTATTGTTCAACACAGTGCTGGGGGTCCCCGGACGAAGAAGTTGTCGTTGACAGCTTAAGAGTGCCTGGGGGTTCATACAGATGTCAACGTTCTGTGAAAAATACAACAAATATGACGCGTAACAATATGAGCACACGTAAACACCCTATGAATGCATATAATTCTATATAACACATGTCAAACACTATATAAAAATTATCACCAGTTGATGGAATTATGAATTACATAAATAAAAGTTTCCCAGGTGACTTGTTATGAGCAAAAATTACAATAAAGGCTTGAACACCAAAACTTTACCATATACAAATAGACTACTGTATGATCATCTATTGTTTACAAAAATAAATTCTCGCACTTCTTTTTACTAGTAAATACATCATAGGTAATATTTTAGATACTTGTTTAAAATGAAAGGTAAGTTATAAGCTAGCGACTGCGGGATTTGAAATCTTCGGAAAATCAAGGTTAGAATGAAACGTACAAATCGCTGAAATACTGTCAAATATATCGAAAGCTTGAGTGTTCGCCTGAACGTAAGTACCTCCTAAGGTGTGTTTGTCTGTGCGTGCAATTACCTTCTCATAGGTAACATTCGTTACAGCGCTTCATATCCTTTCATATTTTTGTATATAAATATATATTTTAGTTACTCCGGCCTTTTCATACTTCCGTGCGTGCAGGCTCCCTTGCCGACGGAGTTAGCATCTGTGCCGGGAAATTAATCTTGTTGCCTGTTTTGTTTACAATATATTATATTATTATTTTATTTCTATTTTTATTTATCGCATTTTTTCAATTAAAGCGATCAGCTGAAGCACGTTTCCTTGATAATATTAGCCATTACGCTTTTTCCTTCCTACTCTTGTCCTTTGCATAAAAATTTCGTTAGCAGTGATAACAAATAACAGTTAACATTACCTCTAAATTATTCTTTCGTGTTTCAAATGCGTCGCGACTGTGCTGCTGATTAAACCACGCAATCAAAACCAGGGATGTGAACAAAAAGTTATTTGTTAGTGCATAACGGTTTATTCTTACAGTCGATTTACGTGTGTTTCAAACGCGAGACAGTTCTCCCCAACCTATCGTGTTTTTTGTGACCTTTCTTTACAAATCTGCTTTAAATGTAAACAATATTGTCACAAATAAAAATATAAGATGAGCGTAAAATTGGGAATAAATACTTCATGAGGTCATCTTATGCCTACAAACTTGAAGAGAAACGTAAAGGCATCTTAGGTCAGAGACGGAAGGGACACTGTCCCGAAGCAGTCGTGTTACCGCTGCAATCATACACGCAGTCAGTTCAGGAAAGTTCCCAATCCGAACACTCGATGACAGCCTATAATAAGCTGGAACTTTCAGAAGGTGCACGCTTCCTGGAGGGCGTCTCCGTCTGGTGCGTTTACCGCGTCCCGAAAAGTGCCTCCTCGATTTCCACCCGATGACGTCATAGATGCCCCATGCTCTCGCCGGTCGCCGATCCTGGCGGTGTTCCAGCAGCGGTGGTGTCTTTGGCAGACGTCTGCTTTGCTGCAGGTCGCTCGCCGGTTTTACAGTTCACGGAAGTTACGGCAGCCAGGAGTTGGGACGCCGCGACGACAGCGACACTCACGTTTGTTCCTGCTTTTCGCCAGTATTTCTACGATTAACCACCAGGATCGCGACATCCGACAGCATCACACCCAGGTTTTTTGTGACGTTGTTTGGGGCCACTTCGTGATCATATTTTTATGTATGGGCGATATCAGACACTAAGCGCACCATGACGTAGATGCGTTTCCAAACAGCGTAGAGAAGGTTAAAGAATTATGAAAGAAAAGAAACACGTCGAGTGGGGGTTCCAACCCCGTTCCTCGGCGTACGCGCACGCGTCGACGTAAAAGCTACGGGGGCCGTCCCGGCAAATATGTGCAAGAGAGGAATTTATAATAGCATCTTTATTTAAAAAGCAAAAAGATGTCAGGTATATTGGAACGACAAAACATTTCTAACCCCCCCCCCCCCCCCTCCTTGCTTTGAGCAATGTATAAACTTTGTCGTCATGTTTCATAGCCGTTCAAACAAGGATAGGAGAGCAACGAGCCAAATGAGACACTAAAAACCTTGTACAAGCCATCCACTTCACGCGAAGGTAGAGGAGCAGCGAAACTGTTAACTTTGTGACAACTTTACGACATCTACACGATTTACATGTGATTGCAATGAAGACACGCACACGACTTTGTTGTTTGTCTTTATTTCATTTTTAGTGACTAAAGTCATCATTAGGGAGTTTTAGATTAGCTCACGCTAGTGCTAAAATTAGCGCTTGCGTTACCGCAAGCTGTGCAGGAGTGTATTAGAATAGCGTTTCTCCGCCGCGACGGAAAAGCCCAAGCATCTCCCGATTGCAACGCAGTAAACATACAGTAACACTTTTTTATTTTACACGCGAAATGCTCTAACTTTAGAGAAAAAAAAACAAGTTTATTTCTTCAGAGTAAGATTTTAGATTCGTTTAAATATGTGAATGCGACGGGAGCGCGTCCGCTTGCGCTGCCTCGGCAAGAAGGTCTCGTGTGCCCACCTTCGCACACCGCACTACCTTCGCCAAGAAACGTTCACGCGTTGCAGGCAGCAAGTGGCCGGCGAGCGTTGCACACCTTGCTGGGTCTTTTAAAAGGCTTGTGACGTGCACCTCTTGTAGGAGTGCAATGTCGCCCTGCGTTGAAGATCGCAGTCGAGAGGATGCCGCCAACGTCACGCTCACAACTCCTGCCGCAACCACCATTTTTTAACTGTGCTCGTCTTGGCTTTAGCCACACCACGAATCCGCCTTCGGGGAGCGAAGACTTTATAACAAGAATCAGGACCTCACTATATCGTTTCAGCTTCGGTCCGAGCGCGGCCGATGTTATGAGCCGAAGGGCCAATCAAACAGCGAAAGAGGCACAACATCATGCCGTGCTCTCTGCAGTTGATAGGACCAGCCGATATTCGCCGTCTCTGTGCGTGCTCCTCCGTCGGGTAGTCTTATCAAGCGCCGAGAGCACGCCATGACGCTGCGCTTTTCCCGGTGTTTGATTGGCCCTTCAGCTCATAACGTCGGCCACACTCGGACCGAAGCTGATACGAAGTATATCTAATAATGCCAAGGAAGGCTGACTCACGCTGGTTGCCCCCTTTATATTTATACTTGCCACGACATATAGGAACGAAGGAGCGTCGTTTAAACGGGAGTGTCTTTGTTAGCATTCATGGACGCATTTTTTAGGGGCGAAGCTCCTTAGGATCTAGCCTTGTCCGTCTGTCCGTCCGTCCGGCGTCCGTGCTCACATAAAAAGAAAAGATGTTTGCGCAGTCGACAGGACTCGAACCTGTGCGGGGAGACCCCAATGGATTTCTAATGCATCGCCTTAACCACTCGGCCACGACTGCGGGACGAGTAGGGGGCTCTGAGAAGTGATAGTAACTCAAGAGCTGGGGATGTCATGGATGAAACGTGGCATGTAGCCGCTCAACGTTTATACAGGAGAGGGCGCTGCGGTCAAATGCGTATATACTCGCGTTAAACTTTTCATGCATTAGCTCAACGTTTATAGACGAGAGGGCACTCCGGTCAAATGCTCAACTGCGTATATAACCACGTTCTATACCACGCACTCTCTTTCTGACATGGGCCGTTGAGTTAAGCGGTGGAGACGCGTTTCCACGGCTACTAGCGGATCCAAGTTGATCCGCTAGAAGAACCCCTGGCTCTGCATTTCACCGACCCTAAAGCAGTAATAATGAAGTCGAAACGCAACCCGGAACTCAGAACTACCTATGAGCAATAAAAAAGAAATCAGCACCATCAGCACTACCTAGGAACAATAAAACCAGTATCATCAGCACCACCAGAGCTCCGCCCCGATCAACATCATTCACCACGCGGAGATGCGGTCATTTTTTTTCCAGATCCTAGCACATAATAGCTTCGCTGCAAAAGAAAGTCTACGAGTGAAGTCGCGTCGGCCTGATATGAACGGGGGTCGTTTCCTCGCAGATGATGAACGTGTGCTTCTACAGCGGGCAGCACGGTACGCCGTCACTGATGCCCGAGGACGCCCGCGTGTACGGCCCGGCCTCGAGCAGCGTCATCGCCTCCATCACCATCTCGGCCATCGCCGGCGCCAGCCTCTTCCTCATCTGTATTCTGCTTGTAAGCGCCGCCAGGGCACGCATACAACCACGCACATCGCGTGACAGCGAAATCCCGAATTCGCGGTCCATCATCCGCTCGCCTCACTTCGTTTTATCTTCCTGCGCGGCTCACACTGAACGCTGCGACGAGCCTCAGCTTTACTCAGTGATAACTTAAGAAACGCGGGGCGTGGGTAATTGCATATTCCCACATCTAATTGTTTCGTGATTCTTTCCTCGACGTTCTTGTCGTTTTAATGCTGCAGTCTCGAACGAGCTTTCGATTGACTTTGGAGGAGCCTCCGATTGACAAGTCGATCCGTCGGCGGCTAAAATGGCCGCATAAAATGCCCCGGGGACGGCTCCGAATGAAAAACAAAAACGAGTAGGCCTTGCTTTTGACACCCCTAATACACCCAGGATCGTATACTTACCAAGTTCTATGCGGAGCGCGAGTTCGTCTGGTTCTTGTCAGAACGCCGGGCTCTCATTGGCTGATTGAAAAAAAAAAATAGTCTGTACAGCTCAAGGCGTCTAGCATTGAAGTTTACCCACTATCCTTTCGACCAAAGCCAATCAGATCGCCGTTCTGACACCACCCCAACTCCTGAGCAAGAAGCAGACGACTTGCTCTCCGCATAGTCGACGAAGCCACTCGTCATGCTCGTCCATTTCACCAAAACCAATAACGACGCCAATAAGTAAGCGTCTTAACGCAAACTAATGGTATATGGTTCCTGGAACTGTCTCCGAGTGGTGTGTTTACTGCGTCTCAAAAAGTGGTCCCTCGATTTCCGCCAGATAATGTCATAAAAGCGTCATGGTGCCGCCGGCTGCGATCCTGGTGGTGTCATGGCATTGGTGGTGTATGTGGCAGACGCCTGTTCTGCTGCATATCGCTCTCCAGCTTGACAGTCCACAGAAGCTTCTGAAGCCAGGAGTTGGAACGCCTCGAGGACAGCGACACTCGCGTTCGCTCGTGTCTTCTTGCCGGTACTTCTAGTCCCAAACGCTAGGATTGCGACATGCAAGAGTATGACACTCCGGCTTCTGTGACGTCATTTGCTGCCCCTTCGGGAGCACTTTTGATCTATGTGCAGCATAGGACGCCAAACACCCGGCGGAGACGCACTCCAGTCACCGTACTAATGTGGGGAGTGGCATTAGCTGTTCATCAACACGGCGGAACGCGGCTTTCCGGAAGGGAAAAAGCCTTTTATTTGACAATCTCCTCTTAAATATTTCGTGTTTTTTTTTTGTAGAACATTACAATAAAACAATAGTAACACAGAAATCACCTGATCACTTTGTTTGTGACCTAAATAGTGCCATATTTTTTAACTACCTACCTGCCTCCCCCCCCCCCCCCCCCCCCCCCCCCGGGGCCCATCAAACCAGGATGCAAAAGTGGGACGTTTGTCAACAAGAATCACTGGGCTGTTTTGTGCGTTGTTATCAAAAGCAAGGGTACAAACGCAGCCTAATAATGAGGTGATTGATCTGTACAACTAAGAACGAGGGCGAAAAATGTCTCGAGATACGACAGGCACTTAGGAAGGAAGGACAAGTCCTTACAGCTCTTTCAACTAGTAACGACACTTTAATGTCACCGAAAAGGTGCGCCGACAAGGCATGATCCCCTTCACCCTTGGGGCCGAATCTTGTCAGCGTCTATCGGGCGACATTAAACTGCCGTTAGTAGTTGAAAGAGCTGCTTGTGTCTGCTCCTCGTCACTACGTCTTTACTGCTTTTATTTGCGTTGAAGGCACCAACCAAAACGTGACTTGTCTTTTCTTTATGTTTTTCGCCGGTAGCCGTTCTGCCCAAGTCCCACTAGAGCGACAAACAAAAACAAACGACACCGAAAAGTGTCATACGTGTGCATCGAGCACGGGAATGTGCCTTTAGCAGGCTTGCAATCACCCGCATTCACTTCACGAACAACCCCGGGGCTGCACGCCTGCAAGCCGACGGTACCATCGCGTGCATACTAAACGTTTGTAAAGCATGCCAATGTATGTATATATATCTTAGTTTCATCTGATCAATATTGGTGAGGTTTCGCACCGGGTCCCGGACGTGCGTGTTTCTTCTATGCACGTCGTGACCCACCAAATTTAGTGGAGAAAAATCTCTTCGTTAAATGTAGCAGAGATTCAGGGTGTTACGTGACGCCGTGCAACATGACGTCGCCTAACACCGTGTGAATATGTCCGCTGAATTTAGCGGGAATTGTGTGTCACGTTACGTCGTAGTGCCACGAAACGTCAGTGTCACGGCATTTTTTGGCATCACGTGACGTCAAAGCTCCACAGGAACATCGTCCGCTGCAATGCAAGTCCGTTAAGTTTAAACAAAGCAGTGTACACTGTGTGCAGCAGTGAGCAGCGTACGTGCCACGGATACCTCTGGCTAGATTGCGAGGTATTTCTCTTCCAATTGTCCTCTACTTTAGTTACTTGTTAATACTTCATTCAGGCTATGCATCAATATTGGTACTGTACTGGCAAAATTGCTCGTCCACTGCGGAGACAGCAGACGACCATTGATAATGACTAACAAGCCGCTGTCTAACCACCATGCAGACAAATAGCGATGCCTAGAACTGTTTTCGAACATGAGGCTCGAAGATCAAAGCAACGGGTTCAAGAGGTTCGAAAACGTTTCGAAATCTCGGACTTAATACATAAAAAATTCTACTATATTCGAACTTTCGCTTTTTACCGCTGAAAAAAAAAATTGTTTCTTAACTTTCTCATTTTTCGCACTGTGAAATTTGGCAACTTTTAGATTTATAACTTATACGTTCAAACATTCAATGATTTTTGAACTTTCGAGTCTGCTAAGCTAATAAGTTCATCGAACTTCGAACTTTTGAACAAAAGTACGAAGTTCGAATGAAGTTCAACCCCATAGGGTCGAGGCAATATAAATAACACAATATATCAATGCATGAAGTTGAGTGGAAATTACACTGGAGATTTACTTAGCAAATCGTGCCACAAATGCTTCACTTTTAAAGCGCCGAATGATCACTTTGCTTTGACATCGGCCATTCCAAAGGGATCATTCGGGGGTTACATTCAGTCTGGTTGCGTTCTACTTAACCTTGACTAGTGTCGGATGCAGTGACAGTGTCCAGATTTTTATCATTTCACGCACTCATCCAACCAAAAATAAACGCTCAGAGCAACTTAAATTTTCGGGAAGCCGGGATGTCTTTATCTGCCTGTGTGGCCCTGTTTATTGAGTTGTTTTATGCCAGCATGGCATTCAGGCGACGTTTGATCGGATTGTTACTAGTTTGCAAAGCCATAAGACGTATGTTCACCTGACTGCCTTAGGCCTTTTCGATGAAACGTTCAACCAGTTCAACTCTTTTTTTATAAGTTGGAACAAATAACGAGTAGTATAGAGTAATACCGCCAGTATAGCACTGAGGAGTATTTACGTTATAAGAAAAAATGTGGACCGTTTTCAGTAAGTTGTGGCACATATGGCAATTTTTTAGACGAATACATAAAAACTTGATTCGAAAATGCGGAATTCAACCTATGTTCAGGAAATTCCGACTTTAATCTTAAAATCGAAATTTTCTACCTTTTCGAACCTGTACCTCAAAAAAATTTGAAGTCTTCGATTTTTTCAAAGTTTAATCCTAAAAAAAGACTGAGATCTTCACATTTCTTGGAGCATTTGTGAAATAATTAGAAATATTCGAAATCGAACTTTTAGAAACCATGACACTTTCGAATTTTCAAAGTCAAACCTTAACGGGGTTCTAATGTTGCGAACTTTTTGATTTCGAGCCTTAGGGAGGTTCAAAATTTTCGACCCTTTTGAACTCGACCTTTAGGAGGTTCGCGGCATTCCTACAGACAAACCCGATTACAATTAGAATATGCAGTATGAGGTACTTATGATAAACGTGCGTTTGTTCTGGGCGCGCCGTTTAATTGCAGCTCTTAATAATCACAGTCTCGCTTGTTGCTGAAGGCTTCACTTAAACTCTGGATTTTGCGCGTCTCGGCTTTAAGAAAAACTTATTATTTTAAGCAGATTGTTTTGTAAGCGAGAGAAAAAAGCTAAATCGGAAGCGAAGAAATGTGAACCTTTTGTGCGATACCTTCCCTTTGCGTTTTCTACTTAGATAATTGGCATCACTTGCATTGGTTAAGTGCCTCTCTGGTGGCCTGCAGAATTTCTGTCTGTGGTAATAATTATCTTGAGTGCTATAACCTAGTAAATTCTCTTTTCGTTGCATATTCTTTTCAATGTGTTTCTCGATTACAGAGTTGGTTCGCCAACGTAATTAAGAAATTATTCTCTATCATATCTTATTCTATTTTTTTATATTATGAAACACGTACTATACCTTCAAATTGTCGTATGCCCGGCTATTCCAGTTTCGTCGGGATAGTTTTAATCAAACTCCAAGTTTAACTTTTTTTTACTAATTTGGTAAGTGGTTTTATCACACCGTTACGTAGAATTCTCATTTCTCATTTAATAGATATCAGTTAACAAAAAGCGATCGCAGCCTAACCTTATTAGGGTGTTTAAATCGAAACATTGCCTAAATTAATCAAGAATACTTTCCAGATGAGTACGATAACTAAAGGCCGTGCATGACACGGGTTTCGGGAAAACGTGGCCAATGTAATTACGTTATAGAATCCTAATTCTATAACATAATTATTCGATTCGCGCAATGCCATTCCACTACAGAGTATCTACAGAGTATCAACACCATACGTTCCGCCAAGCTACAAACGAAGCAAACGCGTATGTTACTTGTTGTTTATATTACAAACGAAATGATAAAAATACAAAGAGATACAAACAATAATACATATGAAAAATTGATGTACTATAGCTCTCAAGACGTAAATGCTGATTTGCGGCTGGTATGCTATTGCTCTCCGTTCAACACGCAGGTGGTGATGCGGCAGCGGTTGCTGAACAAACACAGCACGACGAATACAGTGGACGGACTGAGCATGGCTTCCTTTAAGTCCAGTTTCCGAAAAAAGACGATACGAAATTCCTTGCGTTCTTTCCTCAACGATGCCTTTGACGGCCACGTACGTAGCGGAACTGTTTTCTTGCTCTTTTATTCCATTGCTTCGGTGTAGCTCAAGCTAAGTTCAGGCGGTATTTCATATGTATATATATTGACGGCGAGAGCTTGCGCTTTTTCTGCGAGGTATGCTGCGAGTTGCACCCACAAGAAACATCAGACGTGAAAATTTACCAAAACCACGCACGCACAACGTAACAAAAGCTCAAATTAAGAACTAACTCTGGAGTCGCTGACAGGGTGACAACGGCATGACATATCTATCGGACGCGCGATCTCCAGCACGGGCCACGAGACACCCAAGTGTCGTCAGAGGTAGAAACTTCGTGCTCAACACGGGACAATTAAAACTCCTCCCTGACGACCTCGTTCTGTCAGTGGCTTTATAAAACTGAAGTCTTGATCAGACACTGGGCTTCTTTAATGCTTTCAAAACGCCGATTTTCTCTGCGCCATTTCGGCCCCAGTTTTCAGGTTTCACGGACCATTTGTGAAGAAATCATCATGCACTCTAAATAAAACATTAGAACTATCGTCCAAAACAGTGCGGAGGAGAATGGTTGTTACAAACAAATCACTACCAAAATTAGATGTAAATCAACTAGTTCAGTTCCGATGCTTCCAAGTCAACCTCGTGTAAAGAAAAAAAAGAAAAGTAGGATGATCAGCTTGAACGTGATCTAACTGGACAGCTCCATATTAAGGGTTCCTTTTCATCGGCAGCTCAAACCCATAACTTGAAAGTTTTCCCACAGGAAGGTTACCCTGCCGCATATCTGTGTCAACTTCCAACGTCTCTTAAAGGCTGACGATCAGTTGCGTGATTCTGCAAGGCAGAAGATCCTCCTCACCATGGGGGAGGAGGAAACAGGCAACGGTGGACAGGGTGATAGGAGGGAGAGGAGGAAGCAGGGGACAAGTGGAAAGCGTGAACTGGTCGTCGGCCTTTAAGCACTTGATCTAGGACACCCGTAAATCATGGCCGCTCATTCAACCGCCGGAACGAACAACAACCTCGCGCTGCTCCTTGTTTCTCCTCCACTCAGCGGCTGTACATGGCAACGGTCGCCGAGTCTCGCCGGACAAACCAATACCTCACATCCGTAAAGAGGTGTACATTTCACGACCTCTAACAGCGAGACGATTCCGATAAGATCTTTAACCCATGTTTTAACATAGGGAGCTGACGATATTAGACAATGACTGCGCTTTACGCTGACATGCGTGCAACCTCTGAAATCAGCTTTGAAATCAAATCTAACGTGTCGGCTTAGCTGTACTTGGGGTGCAAATACGCTTGCAACATTGCCCTGCTGGTGAATGTCAAGGGAAATTATATATTAACGAGAAACATATCTGCGATTAAATAGATTCGTA
Organism: Ixodes scapularis; assembly: GCF_016920785.2. Taxonomy (NCBI): domain Eukaryota; kingdom Metazoa; phylum Arthropoda; class Arachnida; order Ixodida; family Ixodidae; genus Ixodes; species Ixodes scapularis. The sequence goes on along the minus strand of NW_024609846.1, from coordinate 175,809,219 downwards.
ATCTTACAATGATATCACAACTAATATTGGCGATTTTAGCAGTACGTGTCTCAAAATGTAGAGCGTTCACTGGTTCGTCTATCACTCATTCGTTAATTTTTACACACAATACTACCTTTCGGTTAATCTGTTTCTTATCACGTGTTTCAGGAGGACCTGAGTAGTCCGGTGCCATTCAACAACCTTCCTTTAATCATCTCCAACAAAGAAGCTCTTGAAGAAGAATTCAAGGTGAGCTCGGACATTTGCGCTAGCGAAGTACTACTTGTTCTTGAAAATATGAGGTATAACAAAAATTCATTGGGGAAAGTGTTTTTCTTTCTTCCAAGATGTGGTTATAAGTCGCATGTTTTAAGCGAAAGAAGTGGGGAGGTATGATCTAACGAACTTTTTCATGAGCGGTGGGGTTAATGGGAGGTATAATGTGTTGAATTTATACGGCTAAAGGCAGGGACCTAATAAGATAGAATCAAATATAGCTTCGTTTAATTGTCAGTTATAGCTGATATGAAGTACGAAACTTCCAGGTCTCGTGGTGCGATCCGTTGATTCTGTGAGATCTGCGAAACGTTGCGCTAGCGCCAGTGCTTGGTAAAGAGTTCATTGCGATAACACGCAACAATACACGATTTGAAATATATGAACATACATTCGACCATTCTACTTACGATTTATTCAGGATTGTAAGTCTCTCGCGACAATTAGATATTATTAAAAGTATGAAGCTATTTAAAGGGGTCCGTGCAACGAAATTGTGAAGGAATGTTTCTCACTTTACAGAAGCTTACTGACACTAAAAAGACACAAGTATACTTACACGCAGCGCAATTGACGAAGAAACTCTTTTGTTGCGGTGTAATTTTAAGAATAAAAGCGAGCGCTTACTGCCAATGCCTCCTTTGAAAACCTTGATGACGCAGTTTGAAGATCGCAGTGTAGGAATTGAACCCCAGTGACGATATTTAAATCTGGCTCATGGATTCAACTCCAGCATTACGTGAGCACTCGATGTGGGTTCGCGATAATCGATAGCTGGACAAGCTTTTAGGTAGTGTCTCGTGTCCAATCGCTGCAATGACGACAATAGCCGAACCCTAACATTGGCTGGAACACAGCGCGTGTCCTGTGATTCGCCAACCCCAGTGCGTGGATATTATAAAAAATGGAAGACGTTCACGAATCTCTGTAATGCGAAATTAGAGCGCAGCTCTTGATGTATCTTGTGTTTGCGAAATACCGTACAAAACAATTTCAAAAAGAAATATATATATAACGAATATGTCCAGATGAATGAACCATACTTAACCCAATGAATCAAAGAATTTAAGTTTTCAGGAACCCGCCGAAAGCCAAAAAACGGCGGAGCCAGGATTTGAACTCTGGGCCTCCCAATGTCCGGTCGGGTGTGCTAACCACTACACAACTCCACCTTAGCTTTCTGGCGTTTCCTACCTGTCTTAATAATGCACAAGAAACGAAATGTATCCAGTCGGAGGTGTTCTGGAAACACACGCCGCCGCGTGGAACGCGGTACGACGCTTAATGTCACGTGGTACGTGCTCCTTTGTGTTCCAGAAATCCTCCTACTGTTTGTCCCGTCCCGCGTACATGTAGTATTTTTTGTTTATGAGCTTTAGAGACACGGTATCATCATCATCTGCGAGAATCAAGAGCCACGTTTTTGAACATACAACGCGGGCACTTCACACCATCGTACGTGGTCTCCGAGGAGGATATAAACGAATATGTACAGATGAATGAACCATACTTAACCCAATAAATCAAAGAATTGAAGTTTTCAGGAACCCGCCGAAAGCCAAAAAACGGCGGAGCCAGGATTTGAACTCTGGGCCTCCCAATGTCCGGTCGGGTGTGCTAACCACTCCGCCGTTTTTTGGCTTTCGGCGGGTTCCTGAAAACTTCAATTCTTTGATTCATTGGGTTAAATATGGTTCATTCATCTGCACATATTAGTTTATATCCTTCTCGGAGACCACGTACGATGGTGTGACGTGCCCGCGTTGTATATATATATATATATATATATATATATATGTGTGCACACAAATGCAGATCACTCTCCTCACATGCTCTTTCTGCACCCTGCTCCTCTTCCTCCTTCGTACCCTCCTCCTCCGTACCCTCCCATCCTCCTTTTCCGTACCCTCCCCTCCTCCTCCTCCTCCATACTCTCCCCTCCTCCCACAGTTTCCCCGCTAAATTTAGCTGGAGAATCGACGCAACGTGAGCGGAACACCAATTTATTTTGCCCGCTAAATTTAGCGGGAAAATGACGTCACATGACTTTGTGTCACGTGACCTATAAATAAATTCAGTTTCTCAGTCAAATATAAGGAAAAATCGACGTAACGTGACCTAAGCACCAATTCAATTTCCCGCTAAATTTAGCGGGGAGACTGAATTGGTGTGTAGGTCTCTGACTTCCCATGATGCAACACTGCGCATTCACTTTCCCCGCTAAACTTAGTGGTAAAACTGTCGTGACATGACCTGAAACCCAGTTCAGTTTCCCCGCTAAACTTAGCGAGGAAACTGTGACGTCCCATAATGCAACGCCGACGCCGCTCAACGCGGAAACAGGCGCCTAAGAGCTGTGCTCTAAAATGAAGGCGTACATTAAACGGCAATACGCGATTATGGCAGCAGCGCTCTCAGATGTACAAGACGACACACTGCGCTCTGCTAAAAGAACGATGCTTCTTGAATGGGCGAATGCAACACGAAGGACGTAGAATCAAAAACCAGCGGTATGAGGAGCGGCTTGAGGGGCGGCATTGATGAATATCGAAGACTCCTTCGGATGCCTCGGAAGACATACGCAGTACAGCGCAAGTCACAATTTAGGCGATCCTGGTGCCACCGCCGGCACCTCGCTGAGTTACCAGACTCACAAATTTGGTACCGCCAATTGCAAAAAGATCCCACGCCTTTGTGCAGTCCGTGCAAAAGCTCCCCTCTTCGCCGGGATGCCTACGTCAGCGCTGCTCCGCGCAAAGACGAGACGTTTTTGTTGTCACGTTATGCGCGTCTCGGAGAGCATAGAGAGAGATTTGTACTCTTTGTAAACACCCCTATATAATCGGCTCCAGGTCACATGGCCGCATGTTCTAACTGCAAATTGAAAGAAAAAAATAAAACGCTGCTCGTTGTTTTTTTTTTTTTTTAATTTATCAATTTCAATTTTTTTGCAAGTATTCCAGGAGGAGAAAAACTAACGCGTGTTTCATAGGTTAGAAGCTTCAAGGATTCATTCTAAGTGGTACTTACGCAAAGTACAAATATCATTGCACCACCCCTTCAAGTACATTAGAAAAAACCAGGATCATAGATTAGAAGTATAGTATAATAAAGCTAAGCTTGAAGCTTGACGACGGCTTCCTGTCGTTTAAAATATATCGGGGTAAATGCCTTGGCGAAGCTTTTACTGATTTCCTAGAACATTCCGTGATAAAATGGAGTGCCTTAAGAAACTCTGTATTAGCATCGCGGAGCTTTATGAAGAACAACTTTCTCCTGTTGGTATGAAGAAGAAATTATCAAGTGTTTATGTTCACAGACTGAAAGTTAATATTGTCAGTACTAACGGCTTACCAGTGTTACTGACATGTCGAGAAAAGACTGCATCAATAGGATCGAATTTATCAGCCTAACTAGAAGTGGCGAAATGTCTTAGGATTTCCAGATATGTGTGCTAAATGCTGAGCGTACTGAATGTTCCTTCTTGCATGACTGACTACAGCGCATCCCGATGACTATACCTCGCGTAGACGAGGTTCCTCACGGCGCGGAAGGAAAAAATCGCTACGCAAACGTCATTCCAAGTAAGCTCTATAAAGCAGTTGATTTCCTTGAATATAGAGTTTATTTATTTGTAAAGGGAAGTGTAACCTGCAGCCACGTCCCATGCACAAGCCTCATTAATTTGTGAAAGTTTTTGCAATACTCATAGGCGAAATAAATAAATATGTATTGTCTCGGTATTGCATTAGCCTGCATTAAACTACATCGTATCGTATTACACTGTATAGTATTGTACACTTTACACTTACACTTTATTGTATCGTATTAGAGTGCATCGCATTTGATTACACTGTACTGTATTGTATTGTGCTGTATTATGCAACTGTATAGTAAATCATTGTATTATAATGTATAATTAATACTTTTTCGGGGCGGCTGTGTTTTATCTTATTTGCCGGAGTCAGCTGACATTTCAAGTTGCGTTTATATTTGCTCAGTCCCAGAAACAAGGGTTCACCTGACCAAGAAGCTCGGCGATGAGACATCCGACTACATCAACGCCAACTATGTCAGGGTTCGTTTCACTTCATTTATTCTTTGGCTTTCAACAACCACCTACCCTTCCGTAGGTGTTGTGCACCGAAGCCTTGGACAGCATAAAAGTGGCGTTAAAAACCTCCAGTTAACCATTTTCAGTGGCGATATTGCAAAATAATTAAAAAAAACAATAATTTTTTTTCAGGAAGGAAGAAAAAGAGATGAATGAGAGCATTTTAAAACCAATTGTGTTAAAGGTGCCCTGAAAGGTTTTTGAGATCGCTTAAATATGGCGATAACTCACTCTGCTGGCTCTAAACATCCTAGAAATCCCCAAATTATGACGATCCGCGGACGAGTTTTCTATTAAAAAAGCAATCCAAGATCGGAAAACACCGATTACCACTCCGACGATGGGAGGTGCATGTCCCAAAACCAGGATCACTGTCAGTCAACAGCAATCGAAGGATTCTCGCGCCTCCAATCGGGGAAACCGCGGAGTGATATCTCAAATGCGCGCGGCTCGTTGCTCCCACAGCCCGGACTACGATTCAACCGAACGAGCGAATGATCGAGCACTCGAGAGCTGACAACCGGACACATCACTCATTCGAAGAAAAAGAAGAGAAGATAGTTTTTTTTTTTTTTGGAGACCGCTATTGCAGTAGTATACTGCCTCTCGGCGAAATATTTACATTGTTCGACTACTCTCACTTGCTTCTATCGCCTACAAAAGCGTACACATTTTGTGATAACAGAGTTTGCAACCTCAACGAAATGTCGCGTTTTCATTGATCACGCGCCGTCCTGGCTACCGGGAGAATGCCCCTCCAATCGCCGTCAATAACTTCGATTTTTGATTGCTTTTTACTAGGAAAATCGGTCGCGCATTCTGATGACTTATGGATTTCTACGATGCTTAGAGCCCGCAGAGTGAGTTGTTGCCATATTAATGTGATCTCAAAAACCCCCTCAGGGCACCTTTAAGGATTGCACATTAAATTGATATAACTTAAACCGTACTGGTTGTTTTTATAGTTAGAGGTGTCAGATATTTAAATAAACAATGCGCTTAGCGATAATTGCCCCAAAATATGTGATGTGATATCTCTCATCCCAATGATATATATGTATAAAAAATGCATAAGCTCCTTGACGTTTCATATTAACTGCGCTAGCTTTTATTTACCCATTAGTCAACGGCTGTTTTCTTCTGCGTTGTTCTTGTGCAACCAGAAATATTTCAGTTATAATTTTTTTTCGTCTTTTCAGGGCTACAAAGGTCGATCTCGTCACTACATTGCATGCCAGGCACCCCTGCCGGAAACTGTGAAAGATTTTTGGCGAATGGTCTGGGAACAGCAGTGCAAAGTTATTCTTATGCTCACTCCATGCGAGGAAAATGGTGTGGTGAGTGGCAACAGTGTTACTTTGACATTTAGCCCATTCCGTTGCATTGCGCTCGAAGCCTCGCGCTAATTGTTTGTGAGAAGTTTTCAAAGCAGCGTCGCCCAACCTGTTGTATCTAGATCGCGAGAAACATATGAGAGTTTTGTAAGAAGCACTGTGCAAGGTAGCGTTCATCTTTATATGCGGCTTTTCTTTTTGTCTTCTAGATTTACGTCGTTCTAAAATAATGTGGCATTAATTCTAAACTGCTAAAAGCAAAATATAGGTAATTTTTTTTTTCTAAATAAAATATGTAGGTATGCTACGTGAATTAACACTTTTGGCATTGTGGGTCCAGAATTCATGAAGTACATTCTCCGCTTCCGATTTTGTGCCCGGCAGGCTGGGTTTCACGTCACGCAATATTACTTAGGTCAGTTAGGGTTTTTGGGCCAAAACAACGTCCTAGCCGAAGTAGCTTTAAACTTCCTAAATCCCGAAACCTTGCTAATATATATATATATATATATATATATATACTACATACTAGTGAGGTATATTATGACTACACAAAAGCTCCGATCGCTTCCTAACAGGCGGTGTGAAATGTAAGACCATAAATGCGCCATGTGTCAGGCCAGGCCACGCCCTTAGAGTTGTGCACTATGTACTTGTTTTGTGGTTCCGTATTTGATTATCGCTCTTGATTACGCAGCAACGGTGCGCCCCTTACTTCCCTCAAAACACGCTGGACTGTCACAAGCTTTACGGCGACTACCAGGTGTCTCTTCAAGCCAAGGATGTGAGGCCCAGTTTTACGCTCTCCACCTTCAAGCTGCATGACCTCGATGTAAGTTATCCCACTAAGCTCGGTTTCATGATGTGCCAAGCAATGTGTCTAATGTTCACCTACGCCAATTTACACCTACTCACAAAATATTTGATAACTGACTTTCAATGCTTAAAATTTTGCTAACTGGGTGTTGTTTATCTTTATTGAGCACCTTGCAAAATAATGAGCATTCTGTCGCTATGTTGAGGTGTCAATTATTCAGATAGCCTTATAAATTGACTATTTTGTCACTTAAAAAAATATGCCTGATATAATTGCCGACATCGAAAGTGCCAGCTGGTGTCTCTTGTCAGAGCTCTGTATATAAGTATTCCAATGTCAAATAGTACAATTTGGCATTTTTCTGAGCTATAAAATGTAACGTTAAAGTTGGATGTGTTGGTACCTAAAAAAAAAATAATTTGACTCAAAATAAGAATTAAGAGAATGTCATTGGGAGATCTTGGTATTTAAGAAAAAATTATTTATTTATTTATTTATTCACAATATCTCACTTGCTCTTTTTCAGAGCATTGCGTAAGGGGGGGGGGGGGGGGGCGGGTTCAAATACATAAATTGAAAAGTAAAAAAAAAATATAGAAACAAATGCCCATACAGTTTTCCACAAAATGATCGCGTAGGGACAAGATAAGTCCAAACAATAAACACATGAGACTGTTATAGAAGGTTGCCATATTACACACGAACAAAGACGCAGATGTTTGAAAATATGATTCAAGTGGTTCACGGAACACTGCAGTCTCGCTAATGGTGACTATGGATTCGGGAAGGTCGTTCCATACGCGGATGCCACGTGGTACGACTGAATTAACGAACGCGTTGGTTGACCCAGTGAGGTGTTAAAAAACTTTTACTGTTAGTAGTACGATGAGATGACCTATTAGGGGGTTTCAGGAAAGTAACGCTTGAAATACCATTCCTATAATATAACTTGTGAAATAGGCACAGAGTCGAAATGGTTCGACGTACTTCGAGCAATGGCAAAAAACATTGATGTTTTAGGAGAGAGACACTCATGTTATATGAACAGGAGGATACTATAAAACACACTGCTAGATTGTGGACTTTTTCAATGTACCTGGTTAGGTATTTCTGATTGGGGCTCCAAATCCCTTACTAGAATGGAAAGTTGGGCGAGTTGGTATGAATTCATTTTGAAAAACAGCGCGAATATCACACGGACAAGAAGGAAAAACAGCGCCTTGTCCTGTGTGTTCCTCCTTCTTGTCCGTGTGATATTCGCGCTGTTTTTCAAAATGACTCCAAATCCCTGCAGGGTATTCGAGTTTCGGACGGACAAATATTTCGTAAGCAAGTTTGCGGAGATGGTTAGGGGCTGTTCTAAGGTTGTGTTTGATATAATCGAGATTTCTAGATGCGTCGGTGGTCACAAAGTTAATATGGGTGACCCATGAAAGGTTAGTTATAAGATGGACATCAAGATACTTGTGGGATGGACACACACTAAGAGATGAAGCGCCTAATATGTGTGAGAAGTGAGATAAAGATCGTTTGCGAGTGAGGTTTATTACCTGTCATTTCGATTTATTAAGTAGCATTCGCTATTTTTTCACACCAGTTATTAATGCTATCAGGATCATGCTGCGGGAGTATGTGGTCATCTGGAGTGTTAATTCTTCTGTACAAGACACAGTCATCCGCAAACAAACGTACATTAGAAAACAAAGCATTTGGAAGGTCGTTACTGAAGATAAGAAATAACAAAGGACCCAAGACGCAGCCTTGCGGAACGCCAGAGGTCACGTTAGTAATGTCAGATTGCAAATCACCACAAACAGTATACTGAGAGCGAAACGATAGAAAATTGCGAATCCATGAGAGTGTTAGGGAATCAAAATTAAGTGAAGAGAGCTTAGACAAAAGGCGACAATGGGGAACGCGGTCGAATGCTTTAGAAAAGTCTAGAAATATGTCATCAGTTTGAGAGTTAGTGTATGTTGAGATGTAGGTCATGGGTGAATTCAAATAGTTGCGCTTCACAAGAAAAGCCTTTATAAAAACCACAATGATGTTTATAAAAAAAAATTGTTAGACTCAGGATACGATGCAACATTTGGAGAAATAATATGTTCAAGCAGTTTGAACACCACACTGGTTAAAGAGATGGGACGGTAGTTCTCTGGCGAGGTGGTGATCTCCATTTTCGAACACTGGAACGACCAACCCTATTTTCCAGTCGTCTGGAATAATACCGGCGGACAATGATTGTTGAAAAAGTATATTCCAAATTTCACTGGATATGCGCTTTGTATTTTTAAGAATCTTAGAGTTAATTTTATCCGTGCCAGCCGACGTAGTATTTTTAAGTTATATATAATCCTTTCAATTCCTGAAGGTGATATAGAAATAGGACTCATAAATCGACAGCTAACGTCATTGATAACGGGCAATGTGGACGTATCCTCCTGTGTAAACTTAGACGCAAAATGGTTATTCATAACAACAGGACATCCAACATCATAAATGGTATCACCTTCCCGGTTAATCAAGGATATTTTTTGTGGTTTCATCTGGAGCGATAAGCTTCTGGAATTCTTTAAGGTTGTGTTTTACGACGGATGGTAGGTCGCAGTTATAAAATTTTCCTTTAAATTATAGTAGAAGATTAACATAAAGCTTTGCGCAAAAGATGTACTTCAACCAAGCATGTTCTGTGTCGGCATGCCTAGCAGCTCAAAAAAACCGTTTCTTCTTATTGCGCAGGGCTTTCAATCTCTTGCTAAACCATGGATTGTTGCGATCAGAAAATATTTTAAAGCGTGGCACATAACGGTTAACGCATTCAGCCATTCATTTTTATGAAATAACCTATTTTCATTTACTGTGTGACTCCAGAAATATACAAAAGCTGTTGAAAAATACATCGAGGTCTTCATTCATTTGAAAATAATCAGCTTTATTGTAATAAAGTATATTTTTTAGAAGTTGTTGAGTGTTCAGGTGAGAATATATTTAGGGTCATCTGTATTAGTTTATGGTCACCTATGCCGTTTATGTACTTGATTGAGCTAATCATGCCAAGATGAGACACAAGGAGAAGATCAAGAATGTTGTTGAAACCCGTTGGTTGATCAATTACTTGTTCGAGGTTGAAGTCAAGAGATGATTCACCGAACGTCTGTTCCTCCTAACATGATGATGAAATGTCAGTTTGTCCAGTCAATGTTTGGAAAATTAGTGACCAAATAACAGAGTGTTAGCATCTCCAAACCTGCTTTTGATAACAGAAAGTATATTTCTTAACTCAGCACAATAACTTATTACAATCTGGAGGCCTGTAACATACACCAACAACATATTTGCCTCTAGATAAAGATAAACTTACCTAAAGTGACTCTAGGTTGCTACTTAGGTTAATGACGTACGAGGGCGCATGATTCTTATGGCTATCATGACACCACCTCCTCGTTTGTTTAGGCGATCCCGGCGATATATTTGAAAGTCATTTCTATCCGGAAAAATATCGATGTTCATGCTATCCGGGTTTATCCACGTTACTGTCAGCACAATTATGTCAGAGTTGCTATCTTCGATAAATTGACTCAATTCATCGCGTTAGGAAGGATGCTAGGAATGTTAGTAAACGATAAGGAGGGGGGTGGTTTATCTATGCACGTGTGTAAGGAGGGGGAACAACGACGCAGGCGTGAGTGCCCAAATTTTCTTGTTGCTATCTTACTTCTCTGATGCAGTCAGCTTTCTGATTGTAGTGTACGTTCTGTTGTTGAGTTTGAGCTTATCAAATCGTAGTTTAAAAGGAGCTTTTTTTTTCTTTTGCAAATGCGAGTAGCCTTGCTCTTCTACTCGCACAGCGAGGGAAAAGTGTTCTCTTACTGCAAAGGGAGTGTCCTTAAGTTTAAACCCAAAAGATAGTATGTGCTCTTTATATTTGAAACGAAGAAACCTGACGATTATGGGTCGATATTTTCCAGTAACCACCTTTCCCAGGCGGTGAGCTTATTCAATATTGTCAGCCGCAATGGTAATCTCAAGTTTTTCCGCTCAAAAGTTTACGATGTTTTGTTCACAGATGTTCCACGTTTCGTTGGAGTCGTCAGAAAGACCGAAAAAACATCAAATTGCATCGCCTTAGTCTATTTTCTGCGTCGCCACATCTGGTTATAACATCACTGAACTTTTAATAAACAGTGGAAAGGGATTCACTTGAAACACCACCATTTTGAACGCAGACGCGTTACTAGTTTTTGTTTCCAGCGCCACTACCCTTGAGTAGAGCTCCTGCATCCTTTCGTCCCTCGTCTTTTCTTCTCTCTGAGTTATTTTATTTCTGAGAGTACACTAATTTGACCTTGCTCTATCCTTTGAACTGTGGCAAGTACCGTTGTCAAGATGACGTCAGTGTTTGAAATGGAGACAGCGGGTGCGTCATCCGGTTCCGGATTTGCTTCCACGTCGGCGCACATGAGCAACACAATACCCCTCCGTTCCGCGGGCACAAAAAAAAAAAAAAACGAGCACGCCGGTAAGGTTCAATCCAGTAGCCGGTGCACGAACTGCTAACAAATAGTAATCACTTGAACGATAGGAAGCAGCGAACTTTAAATAACTAACCTGGAGCAGGAATATGCATGAGCGTTCCATTCCCGATGCAGTGTCATGTCCCAAGGATAGCTCGAAGTGGGCGTGCTTTGTAGTCCGGCTGTGATGGCGGTGGCGTCAGTGGTTGATGATCAGTGTTGCCAGCTGAAGTGATAGAAATCCTCCAGATCCGGCTGCATATGAGTTGTTTTCGCCGACGTTTGCCCGCTCGAAGCAGGCCTCCGACCGGTGATGTCCGTGCGTGGCAGTTCGGCATCCACGCCTTCGCTGAAGATGGTCCGCAGTAGTACCTGGAGCAGGAATATGCATGAGCGTTCCATTCCCGATGCAGTGTCATGCCCCGAGTACGACTCAAGATAAGAATCAAGAGAATGTCATTGATGCACATGTTAACCCGCCTAGCTGAGTAGCTTGCGCTGTTCCAAACCAGCCGTTTTTCAAATGGAGGTACACCACCTGCACCATCACAAACGGGTGAGCGAGATTTTTCGACAAAACCATGACTTGCCGTGGTTTGATCGGACAAAGAGTTCGTTAAAAAAAAAGAACGATACAAGGCTTCTACGAGGTAGATTTACGAAGATACTATGACGTTATAAGGTCTCCTGCCCCAAGAAAAAAAAAAAGGTCGTTGACACATGATTGACGAGATTTTACGTACGAATAGTGTAGTTGTTTTGTATTAGCTCATTGCAACACAACGGTCGCTATTCTCTTCTAGCATTATCCGATCGATGAACATCAATCAAGCTTGCTCAAAGTCCTCTCACTTGAATCACTTTGTACCAGCAGGTTCTTCGACGCCAACCCGAAAGAACAAATGTATCCTTCATATGGCAAGCAAGCTTAAGGATAAAAGCGCTCCAAAAAGAAAAAAAAAAAACGTGCTCCCGTAATAAAAGCAAGGCTGCACATCTATATACGCTTCATCGTACGGAGGACTACAACAGGCCGTTTCTTTCTTTTTTTTTTTCTGCATTTGCTTGTTGAAGGCAATTTCTTTCACAGAGTTCGCCTAATTTTAACCATTCCCGTGCAAATCGAGCAACTTAAAGAAAAATCCTAGTAATTCTCTGTTTAAAAAAAAGGTGGTATGTCTAAGCCGAGTTGACTCAACTTTGGTTCAAGGCTCCAAACTTAGGAAAGTCGAAGGCCTGAGCTGTGGAAACTTTGTGCGGATTTTTATTTTACCTCTTTACTTTCTTTTCCTACGACAAGTGCCAGCTTTTTCTTTTTCTCTTTTACTTTGCGAACTCATCAAAGATCTGCTTGTACCCTACAAGCAACAAATTAAGACAACTGTTATTGTATTACCTTCACTAATGAGCCCTTTCTCCTATGTAGAAAAAAAATATATCAATTTGAGAGCAAAGAAGTGGTAACGAGATGGACACACAGTGATTTTTTCGTCGGATTAGCCTGATTTGAGGGGGAGAACATTCTCGTTGCTTTCAAACATAAAAAAAGATATAGATATAGACACCAATGAGAGCAGGACGTCGTTGAGGCGAACAATCTGTTCAAGTGTAGTAATAATTGGAGTAAAAAAATACACCCAGAGTGCGTGAGAACCTTCTTTGGCACCCACTTCATTTGCCTTAAGCCTTCTCTTTGGAGAAATTGTCATACACAAATAAGTAAATATCTATAAATACGCCTAATAGGGTGCCCTCATCATCTTTGTTCCACCTTACTTAAAAAACAACTAGTGGTCCCTCAAAGAGTTGGTCCAAAATCTCTAAAATACCCTTTGTCTTCCGTTAATTTTCCGGATAGACTCTCATATGCCCCTCCCCCTTCTTTTTTTTTTTTATTTACTTGTCCTTAAATGTGTGTGCGAATATGTGTTTTTATTTATATCACATTGTGATTGCTCGAATAATTCTATTCCTTTTTCAAATTTTTAGTATTCGTGTTTTTGAATCATACGACACATGGAATGCCTCTGAAAAACAAAAATCGGCTCTCATTCACGATCGATGTCCTTGTGGTGACATGTGCTTTTACACGCTTCTGCTAGATCTTAACCAAGCCTGCATTAAGATGTATTGACTTACAAACCATTTTGATAATACGTAGTTTTTTTCTTGCATTCGTAAAACGAAGCAGTCGCGCTCGATTTTCTTCGACGCACCTGACGAAAACCTGCAAACCACAGATATCGCCATTTTGAATCTCGAACTTAAGTCACCTACCGCCAACTCTGTTCAGCGGAAATTTGTAGCGGTCATAATTTGACAATAACCAAAATACAAGAAACTATGGTAGCTGAGCCCGCTTCGTCCAGAAACCCACCACTTCATACGGTTTCGAGTGAGAGGCCGTGGTTAGAAAGAATCTGCAGCGCGTTACTTTTATTTTGTTTAAATTAGCAGAAGTAAAAAAAACACGTCGCTTTTTCCCGGTATTTTTGGATTCCACCATGTCATTGCAAAGCAAAACATGGTCTGTATTTTAGTTGAAACTGAATGACAATTATGCGTGGCGTCGTCATGGGGTACACTGTAGTAAATTATCAAGTTGTGCAATTATCTACTTAGTCTAAAGCTCAGCTCTATAGACATTGTAGTATATATATAAATCAATTTCTCAAAAGCCTTTTATTGTTGCCAAACATAATTTTCAAATCATTGGTCTGTGGCAGCATCTATCCAAATTAAACCAAACCATACCCTCTCATCTGCTTCCGTGACGGACCTGCAAAATTGCACAGTAACACTTATCTGTTTTTGTTCGTCCAAGAACAGCTATCATAGATGCCGACTGTTTTTTTTTTTCTACATGTTGCATGTTGCAATACGAAAAACTTCGTCCAAAGTACGAGATGAAAGTATTCTTTTTCCTGGAAGGCTCGTCAAAAAATTAGGCGCTGGAGCAAGTCAGCCATTACGTTTTAAGTTTTCATTTTGAAATATTTTCGAGCACGGCAAGAGCCCAGGTATGAACCTGATCTGGACACCCCGCTGTCTCCTTCCGCGCGATAAATTCAGTCTGCTATTGTCAGCGTAACTGCGGCAACAAATTGTCTTCTTTATGGTCGAACGCGCGAACCCAGCGGCTGAAGCATGGAGGTAGAAAGCTTCTGGAGCCGACATGACGCCACCAGAGGTGAAACCGGAGGAGACTTTCAGTTTGGAGGGAGACGCCCCCAACGGTGACCAAAAACCAAACGACGCTTTTGGACGGGAAGGACAGCGGACTTAGTGGTGGTTCCCGTTTCGCCCCATTCCCATTGCACCCTTCCCGTTTGTACCTTCTCGTTTCGACCCGGCTGAAAACGACCTTCTCGTTTTGGAGTTTTGTGTCTGTCCTACGTCCCTCCTTTTCCCCGGCTTCATGGTTACCATGTCAGTATTGAACCAGTTTGCCTGCACCCTTGCTTTAGTTACATTATCTTCTCGTTTCATCTTTTCCCATTTCGTCCTATCCCGAAACAACCTTCCTGTTTCAACCATCTTTCGTTATCAGTTGGGTTGGTTTGTTTGTATTGTTCGTTAACTATTGAGTCGGTTCAAGTGTCCTATGTCTGCCTTCCTTGCTGACCTCATTTCTCCCTCTCCCGGAACAACCTTGGAGACATGGCACCGTTAGATAGACGCTGTGTCAGGGAGGGCCCACCCGAACATTGTACAGCTTCATCGATCTGATCAAACGGTATGAGGCCTTGACAAGAATATCTCTCCAGCAGCTTGCAAATGGAGGTGCCGTGCGGGAAAGGGGCCAGCCGCGAACTAATCCAAATTGAAGTGTCGCCTTTCTGATGGCACAATTTCTCCGTTCGACTTCCTAAACAAGGCGGTACCATTTTATTATTTTTGAATGTGTGCGCGAGGCTTTAGTGTTTGGATATCAAGCCAATGTTACAAGTGCACCCTTCGTTGCATGTCTGTAGTTATGTCTGTTGTTGCTCTGCTGCTGCAGAGCTGTAACGGGGACTGGAGCCTTGTCAGACGGCTCTGGTCGCCTTTCGCTCCAGCACCCCAGAGTTCTAGTCAAAATAAAAAAAAAATAAAAAAAAAATCGTAAGAAAATTAAGTTGCGATCATATGCCCGTCAACGTGTCTGATTTATCGCGCTTCAAAATATCTCGTTCACTATAAGGGAGTTTTTGAAAAATGTACGCAAGCGCTTTGGGTACGGTAAAAGTAGCGCCGCAGTATAAAACCTACTGCGATGCTAATTTGAGCTTACTCGAAGCGCTTGCCTCCCTCACATTCTAAGATTCCCTCGTTGCACAGAGTGCGACACTGTTAGCGAGAACGAGCGATTGTCGGTTTTTGCTGTTCTTCTCAAACAATCAAGACTGCCATCAATATTATTAGTGTCTTTGAAAGTGTTCATCTGGGCCAATAACCTAAGCGGTAAAATTTGGTACCTTCTAACACAATTTGGAAGTAAAATTCGAAAAACCGCCAACGTCATGTTTACGGTAACTTTGTTGCGCAGTGTACAGTGGCCCAATTTTTTAATAATACCAAGCGAGCGTCGACCGCCGGGACCGCCAGCGCTGTGCCGTGGCAAATTGCGTGTCACGGGAGAGATTAAGCGCGTGCGCACAAAGCCCTTTCTGGTGGGAGCATCGTCTGCTTGGCTATTCCGTGGACCGCACACAGCCCCTGGTCATTATCTGTTGGCATAGCTAACCGCCTTTAAGCAAAGATCTGAACAGCGCTTGCTTGCGTGATACTGCTCAGGCGTGGCGTGGCATAAACCGCGCGTTATTTCGAGTTTAATTTACTTTGTTCATTTCATATTTGTGTTTACTTTTGTGAACACCAACAAAAATGAAAAGTACGGAGACGCGACAAACTGAATGCAACGATGCATTAAACTATATGCCGCAGACGATGCTACGAGCCATCAAAACCAATCCGGTGCTTTCACGCTGCAACGTGACATCGTGCTTCCCGTGCAGTTGTACCCAACGGGAAGGCCACGTGACACACTTTTAGCGATGAACTGGCCAAGACAACTCGTAGCGTCGGCTGCGGTACAACACAACATGATATGGAGTATAGATAGGGTTTCCGCTTGGTGTTTTGTATCATCAACTGCGTTGTTTCTGTTGTCATCTAGCCTATGTAACCGGGTAGTCACAGTATTCTTCGACCAGCGGGCGCGCGCACTTTTTTATGCCTCCTCGGGGGCCAATAAAGACACGGGAACATGTTGTGAGAATGTCGATGGGCGGCTTGACGTAAAGGGATATAGAAAACCCATTTGGGGTTACACAGGCTAAGGTCAATAGGATTTTGAGCGCATTTCAAGTGGAGGGGCGTATCGGCGATGCACTTCGACAATGCAAGCGCCCTGCCCTCCTTTGCCACGGAGCAGGGGCTGTGTGCGGTCAATGGAATAGCCTAGCGGACGACGTTCCCACCAGAAAGGGCTTTGTGCGCAGGCGCTCAATCTCTCCCGTGACGCCGCATTTTTCCGCGGCACAGCGCTGGCCGTTCCGGCGGTCGACGCTCGCTTGATATTATTAAAAAATTGGGCGACTGTACATAGTTCGTAGTTACACGTTTTGGGGACCATATTGAAAGAAACATTTTAAGTGGTTCAAGTGGGAATATATTTGACATGCATATATACTTCAGGACACATCTAAATAGCTCGCCTGCCCCTTCGTATTAGTTTCATTTCAGAACGTATTCTTAAGCAGAAATGTGTGCAAACCAGGGCTAGAAGGATGGGGACTTTTCGCGAAGAGGTAGAAATGTGCGGGAACTTATACCAATGGGCTGAAACGGGGCGTGCTCAAAAGTAAAGGGTGTTTCGGCTACGGCTTCAAATATGAAGGGCGTTTCGGGAAAGGGTTGAAACGAGACCGGACGAAATGGGACGGGCGATTCGGGAATAGAACGAAACGGGACAGGTTCAAACGGGAAGGTCATTTCAGGAGTGGGTTAAAACGGGACGGGTTCAAACGGGGATGGGCTGTTTCGGGCTATGCCAAATTTAGCACTAACAGCTTTTCTGTGCTTTGTTGGCCACCTTTGGGGGCGTTCCAACCTTTATACTCGGGAACCGAAGTAATGGAGATCGTAACGCCGCCATTTCTCCCGCAGCGGCCACTCCGGGAACTGCACATCTGCACGTATCGGTTCAGGTCGAGTCGCGCAAGGGCCGGTGGCGCCATCTCACAAAGCCATTGCGCAGCAGCAATATGAATGAACTTTCATGTTTTTTCTAGTCGCTAAAGGGTGGCGGTGTTTTCGTATTTAGTTTGGTCTCGGCGGACGCGAGCGATCTGGGTTTCAAGGGTGCGCTTCCCAACGGAGTGTGTTATTAACGTTGTTCCTAAAGGCCGATGTACACTTCGCGTTTTCCACTTTGGCCCGCATCCTCCTCCCCTATATCCTCTTCACTTTTTACCCTGCCCCAACTTGGCTCCCCTCGCAGCTTAGGAGAGGGGAACGCCAAGAAGATTACTGAAGTAGTAGTTTAAATACTTTTCTAAATAGTTTAGTTATTTTAGTTACATTTTTATTTCGGGAATTAGTAGCTAACTTTAATTAGGTTTTCCGAGTAACTTCTACTCAAATTACAAATTACTTTCGTACTCACTACTTCGCTTGAGGTACATAACCTCTATTTACTTTTTACTCTACTTCAAGGGCTTTTTATATGTACTTTACGCAACACTGGAAACACGCGAACACTATCTGCAAAATCAAGCTCAGGCAATGCTAGATCTCAAAGTATAAATGATACGTCCGCAGTACATGGTTGACCAAAAAAAAATACAAAATAATTAAACACGCGGAAGGAGAACCAGCTATTAAAGCATTCCGTGAAAGCGCAAGCCGCTTTATATTTGACGAGGAGGATTTCGCTGACGAATTAAAACCTATGCACTTTCATGTTCCCACAAAAAGTATAAAAATAAGGTCAAAAGTAATTCGCTACTCTTTTATGGTAGTGCGTAATTTACTCAGTGACTTTTCATTTGAGCAAATTCTATTCTACTCAAATTATTTTTGAAGCCGATACTCAGTAACTTAATTGCTTTTTGCGGTAACTTGTACATGTCTGGCACTGGTCGCGCGTCCGGGCGGTTTGTTCCGTTTCTTATTACCCGTGATTTCGCACCGCCAGCCTCGCGCCCGTTACGCGAGTGGTGGCGTATTACCGCGCGTTTTACGCGCCCCAAAAATCTTTATAATAATACTTATTTAGTGATTTTTGAAGACGCGCAGCAACTTTCTAATTGGAACCATATGCTTGTTTTCAGTAATTAAAAAGATCAAAACTTGTAGAGCGACCATTAACCCCCTTAATTACATGGCCGTGGCCGTACAACTGCCCTGCGCAAACCGCATTAGCATAGTCTCTACGGCTTCTTTAGAACAAATTTATAAAGCCTATAAAGAAGACACCCTGTATATTTAACACTTCTTGATACGCTTCATTCTGTATGTGCACAATTATTTATAAGTAAGCTTTCGCGTTTCCGGGGTTCAGTTATCTTCCAACTCGAGGGGTTTTCTCGATGTATATCTTTTACTTTTTCTTTTTTTTTTTACCACAGATTCGGGATTGTTAGGTATACATTTTTGTGTCGGACGAAAATCGAGGTTTATCGGGGCTTATGTTTAGGGTTTCGTGTCTTCGGATAAATATTATAGAAAAATAAAAATAAAAACTTGGCGGCAAAATTTTTGTAAATTCAGATTTATCCGAGAAATTCTAATTTTTCAAGGTACGATAACAAAAAAAGGATCGTAAATTTGTTTAGAGCAAAGTGTCAGTCTTTTAAAGGAGAGAAGGTTTCAGTTTCATTTCAAAACTTAATGGAAACTATTTACCAAAAGTGGTTCACCGTATATCTTGTCAAAGTTCATACAGGAGAACTGGTCATTTTACTTGTTGCACATGACCAAGGTCACTGTTCTGGTTTTCAGTTTGGACCATACCATTTGAGATACTTATAGAAGGAGGGATCGTGTTTTTATAACGAGGAAACATATAAACCCATTAATTAAAAAAAAAAAGTGGTTGGGGCATAAATCTTCTATGCTTCCCAGCGACTATGCTCAAATGTTTTGTGGCTTCAAAATACCAACATTTGTTCAAGCATCGCTTTATGCAAGCTTTGTCGTGGAACATCAGGTATTCTTAATGTCAAAAGCGCTAATGACAAATTCAGCTAAAAAAATTTCATTCGAGACAGGAGACTTTAATGTGCGTTTGTGTATGGGTATATTTTAAAATTTAAAGAATCGAAAACACCTGAAAATCAAACTTTAAATTTTAGAAAATGTTTAATCCATCATAACTCCAATGAACCCTGAAGTATCGGGGTTTATCGGATATCGAAAAACACACTCTGCATTTCTTAAAAATCAAACTCCAAAAACGAGAAACCCTAGTTATGTTGAAGGAAATTCGACACGAATACTTGAAAAACATGCCCGTACCGATGTGAGAGACAAAAAATTAAAAATATAAACTAGATAAGGAAAGAACGAGCGGGTTGATATGGATAATTAAACTTAAGGAAGAAAACGAGAAGGGATGAGACAAACACAAACTTCCAACACAAACTTCCAGTTGGAAGTTTGTGTTTGTCCATCCCTTCTCGTTTTCTTCCTCAAGTTTAAACTAGATGAGATGTTTCGTTCTGAAGCAAGAAGCAACCACGCGGACAGTTCATTGGGGCTACGTTCCGGTTTATGACAAATAGAAGCTGTAAACAGATAGTGTTCCCGTTCAGCTTGGGCTTTTCTTATTCAAGGAGAACTCTTAACCGGGGTTTATCATGTCTGGTTTTTTTTTTTTCGATTTTGATAAGATTGCATCGGGAGTTAATTTTCGGGTTTTATCGGTATTTGCTTTGAACAAAACCCTAACTATAGTTTTTAAAGACTGTGGTAAACTCTACGTGGAGAGTTTCACCTTCTTTATATGACCCACACTTTACTTGATACTTTCTTCTCGTGGTTGTCTGCAAATTTGCACCAAAACGCCTTCCCAGATTATTCTCGTTAAACGAACGTTGGTTTTGAACTGTCATCTCATTCTGTCGTGTTTGGCAGGAGCTCTCGTGTTTAGTTACACATCCACAATAAATCGCGTTTAGTTTATGGCAATGGTGAACGACGGTTAATTTCAAGATCAAATTTGTTCAAACGTATGGGGAGCTAGCCAGACTCCGAGAGTGTCCCCGCTGTAGATAAGCGAACATACCAAACTTTTTTTTTTCTTCTTTTAGGTGTGTATACTTAGTTTTTGCCCAACCTCAATTGAATCTTCAGTTTATGTATATACTTTACACAATGAATATTACTACACGCCTCGGGCGCTTTTCCAAAGTTTGTGACCGGATGTGCTATGATTACTGCCTAGAGGGGTTACACTTTTACGAACTACCAGAAGCAAAACATCCGTGGATACGTTATTTCATGAGAGGCTCTAAAGCTCACTGAATACTTACGGCCAGCCGTCTACGGAAGAAAAATAAGAAAAAGATAACTCGATTTACAATTCCTTCCACAATAATTTTTTTTGCACTGATCCCGGTCTTTTTTATTCGCGTTTGATATTTCCTTAATCTTTCTTAGTGATGTTCAATAAAAACGAGACACCAGCGCCTAGAAGCGAGGTGTGTTAATAAATTCATGTGTTGCTGTTTTTATTTTTTTCTTCTTATACATACCGAGTTTTCAATTTGCATATATTTGAGTGCATGTGCGACGTGCGCGACAGATTCATCAATCCGTATTCTACCGAATTATAGCGTGAAATAAAAAACTTGCGATAATCTTGCTTTTTTTTTGTCCTTTTAGTTCACCAAAAATGCTAAAACTTGGCAGGAGAGACAATAACAAAAAGAAAAGTATAAAGGAGGTGTTAGGAGTGAGTGAATGCCGGCGAGCTGGTTAGTAAACGACATACTTGTCAACCCTGAGACGGGGAAGACTAAAAATGGACAAAACAACACACTTCGTGTGTTGTTTTGTCCTTTTTTATCCGTCACTTTGTCCATTTTTCTTTTGCTTTCAACTTTCCCGTTTCAGAGTTTTAGACAAAGCGATCGCGCGCTGACATCGTGAAAGCAGGTCTTCTATTGATAAGAAAAGTTATTTACGGTCTCCCTACTTGTGCACGTGTGTGTCTTTTCTTGTTCAAGCTTAGCGGTACACATCTCCTCTTTTATCCCGCATTTTGGGCCCATTTTACATGAGCAAAAATAGCACGAATTGATTACGCGATAGCCCTCTTAAACAGGGGTTTCTTTTATTTTACACATTTGTTTTATACAATTTTAGGGAGCTACACTGATGCAGTATGTGCAAGCTTTCTCTACGGCAAGGGCAACATAATAGAAGGGTCTTATTGTCATGGTGAGTTGAATAGTTAAATAAAATTCCTAAACTAACATTGTAACGAATAAAGATTAATATATAATTCCTATTATAAACTTGCTGAGCGTCATAGAAAACCACTAAATGAGTAATTTTTAGAAAGACCCAGCTGATTGGTAGCGCAGCAGTGCGCTAAAGCATGGCTTCTTTATTCTAGAAAGCCTGTCAGTTCTACGACGTAGCCATTGAGCGCCCGGCCGCCGGAAAAAAGGCGAGGAGCAGCGCCGAATTGTCCTGATTTGGCAACGCAGAGCCACTTCTGGGGTGATCTCTCAGGCTGAGGCATTAATACGTGCGGTGGCCTCTCCGCGAAACAATAAACCGCAAAAAAAAAAAAGGAAACTTCTGGTGCAGGGAGAATCAAAAGCGGGGCGGAAAACACAAAAGAGTGCCATTGTGTTTTCGGACTTTACCGCTGGGGCATTGTTTGGCGCTGCCCGAGAGACCCTCCGCTCGCCTTTTTCCCTGGTATTTTTTCTCTTCACAGCGACCACGCTTTTTTGCGATTCGACAGGCTTTCTAGAATAAATTAAACTATGGCTAAAATAAACGTGGATGATAAGAAACTGAAAAAGGGAGGGCGTGTTATCACACCGGTAGCCTTGCACCTGCTGCACGAGTGTCAACTTTAGAGCTCAACCTTGCTTCCCACGCGCTCAGTACTTAAAAAAGTTTTTTTTTTGCTTTAGTGGTTTTCGACGACACTCAGAAAGTTTTTTATTAGAACTATATATTTATTTTCAATACTCAAAAGGTTATCTAACAAAACTATGTTAATTCGCCGATTTATCGCGACAATTATCCCCCATATTATGTCCCTCTAACGGCATAACTCACCTGCACAAACCGCATTAGTGTGGCTCTCATGGCTTTTTTTTCTTTTCTTAAGAATTTTTTAAGACTTATAATTTTTTTTAGTAGTGGAATTTGAAAGAATTCCTGATTGGCGTCTTGATAAGCTGTCGCCTGTAGCCCTCCTTGAGATATCACTGAGAATGATCGCGAAATAAATTGTCTCCTGATCAAAATCATAATTTTTGTATAAAGGCAATTAGGCAGCATGATGGTAGCCTGTCTAAAAATTGTGCCTGATGTCTCTGCTGAAGGGTGAGAATTTGTCGAGTGCACATGCCGTACTGATCGCACCAAAGCAGGCATTTACAACTCGCGTACACTAGGAAACACCGAAGGAGTGGGATTTAAACCTTTCATATGCCGTTTTAGCATGGCATTGCCGTAATACTGTTACCGATATAATTCAAACGCCGGGTCCGGACCAAGAAGGCACCGCAAGCGAGTAAATCACCATTAGCGATCTTTCGTATATCGCTTTTCGATCCGCTATAAGGACGCCGCCACTGCGCATGACCGCAGCGTTGCGGAGTGGCAGAAGCGGTCCACAACCCCTTCACGAGAGAGCTTTCATAGATAGTTTTCACCGTCCTGTAACGCTGTCCGCAACCCGCTAGGAGATCTGGCATTTTGCAGGCATGACTAACGGAGCGCGGGCGCGATAGCGGCATCTTCATTGCGGAAAGCGCCGCGGAAGAAGGGAAAACGGTCTATACAAAACATTATGCGCAGACAGCATGATCACGTGGATACAAGACTGACGCTTGACTGGGGCAAGGACCGCATAGCTTTCAGCGCCCTGCCAGCTTAGCGGTAAACAGAATGTATAGGTAAACTCACAAGCCGTTTGTTCACGGTACCGTAATAAGAACTGAAATAAATAAGGTTCGTTTTCGGTGCGTTCTCGACCCAGCTTCCGCATCGCTGTTACGGTAATGGTAACAGTATTACGGTAACGCTATGCTGAAGCGTTTTATTGAAGAGTTTCAGTAGATTGGTATACGCTCCCGCTATCAAGGTGATACTAAGATCGCTCCGTCACTTCGAAGCATAATTGAGCACGATCACGCTGAGTCCGCTTTCCGCAGCGTACGATCTACTTAAACTCTTTAATGAGGAGTTCCCGTAAACCGCGTTTCTCCCTCCGCTAAGCCCTCCGCAACGAAGAACTCGCTACTGCGCCTGCGCGCCGATGGCCTTGACTGTAGAGCTCTGGGTACTGTAGCGGGTAGCGGAGAGCCGTTGCGGGACGGCGAAAACGATCCACGAAAACTTCCTAGCAAAATGTTTCAGCGTAGCGTTGCCGCGATCATATACATACCTCAGGCACAGCAGGGCTCCTGGAGCAAGCCACAGCGCGAGCTTCCGGTAGCAATGTCGCTCCGCACGGTATTCTCCGGTAATAGTATATGATGATATTTCCTATCTTCAAAACTTCAGCGTAATGTTCCACTCGTGTTGCTGCGGAGTCGCGGTGAATTAACGCACTCGAACACAGTGTTTGAAACCATAACGTACTAAGATTTATCAGGAAGATTTTATATTAACAATTTTATTAAGAATAAAACGCAAGGGGCTAGCAAGTTCATCGCCCATGTCCTTTCTGCGACAGCTCTTCGAAATACATATATTATCTCTCTGTACTTTTTTCTCCTGGAGTAGAAAAAGGTAATCGGCTTTCCTGTTAGCGTCCTCAACTTTACCACGAAAACTTTACTAACAAGAAACACGCAAATTGGCTCTCCGTGGCGGGTTACTAATTTACCCCTTTTGTGAGGGAGGAAAAAAAAGGCCGGCTTTGTGACATATGCAATTCGTATAAATTAAATTAACTTTAGTCTATAACAAAGAAACTTAATCTACGCCGTATAGATTTACTTATTTTCATTTTCACAAGTCCCCGCAGGGGGCACCTGTGAAAGCAGGTGTTTGGAGAGTGGCGTCTCCACGGACCCCGAGCCATGCGGGTTCGCCCGCCCACGTCTGGCTGTGCGTGGCTTTCCCGTGTCTGGGGAAAAGGGCATCCTGGTGGTTGAGCCGAGCCCGGGGTAGGTTTGGACCCTTCGGGGCCCCCCGGGCGAGGCAATACACCACTTCGGCCCCCGCTTCTCATAGACGGGAGTCCTGGTAAGGCCCGGCCAGGATGATTCAGTCTAGTCGCCACTCCTTCTACTATCCCCTCCCTTCTTTCACCCTTGTCTCCTCCTTCTTTTCACTCTTCTCATTTCTCTTCTTTCCTTTTCAACTTCTTTGGCGGCAAGGGCTAACCTTGGGTGGTGACAGATACTCTCGTCCAGATCCACACTTGGTTATAGTTTCTGGGTAGCGCTAATAGAGTAATGCTTCCAGCAAAGCCATATTTGTTATGGGGTATTACCTATTCCCTCGTTGGGCTCCGTGGTGGGCGGCGCGCCACAGATTCCGAAAACCCTTTGCCTTTTTATGGCGCCCCTCTCTTCTCAACCCCGAGCAGAGCGACCCCCGAAAAGGGTTCGCCCCGCTCCCCTTACTTTTGAAAAAGCTAATGAACCTGAAAAATATCCTCGATTTCTTGTAGTACACTCCGCAAGTGACACTGTGCATTTGTCAAAAGTTTCTCCCTTTGTGATTGCAAAGCATCTAGAACAAGTGGTTGGAAAATCTTATAAGGCAAAGAAGCTTGCTGGAGACCTCCTTGTTGAGGTAGAAAACAAGCCACAAAGCACAGCACTCTTGAAGATGACAAGCCTGGGAGACTACCCGGTTACTGTCACCCCCCACCGTACCCTGAATACTGTTCGCGGTGTCATCTCAGAAGATGACCTTCTCGAATGCAGTGAAGACGAGATCCTCGAAGGTCTTCGCAAGAGTGCTGTCGTTGCTGTTCGACGAATCACCTTAAAACGTGACGGACAAGAAAAACCAACCCGCCATCTGATACTCACATTTGAGCTCCATGCCCTTCCATCCACCGTGAAGGCAGGATATTTGAGCTGCAGAGTCCGCCCTTTCATTCCAAATCCTCAGCGGTGTTTCCGTTGCCAACGTTTTGGGCATGGTTCCCGAAACTGTCGTGGCCGAGAAACGTGTGGAAAGTGCGGTGGTACTGACCATGTAGCGGACATCTGTGAAAATGAACCGAAATGTGTAAACTGTAGCGGAGCTCACCCTGCTTTCTTTCGCTCTTGCCCAAAATGGAAAGAGGAAAAAGACGTCTTGACTTTCAAAGTGAAACATAACCTGAGCTACCAAGCAGCCAAAGAACAGCTTGCCTTTCAGGCAAGGGGTTCTTATGCCCAGGCAGTGTTGAGGGGACCCCCACTGTCTACGGCATCTGTGGAGACACAGACTTCCCTGGAAGACCTGTCCTCTCCACAGGGGTCCCCTTCCGAACTTTTGAAGGTGACGCACACTCAGTCACCTTCATGTTCTAAGGGTGCTGTACCCTCCAAGGAGGGTACCACCCCGTCCCAGGTATCAGGGGCGCCATCAGCGGCCCTAGCTGGTCCTTCTGGCAGGGGTCGAGGGCTCCCTCCTCGTGCTTCCTGCAGCAACCAAAAGCCCAGGCGGACAGAACAACCTCCACCGCCCAAGGGCCCAACGCTCTCGCCGGAAGAAAAAATGGACGAGAGCCTACCGCTCTCTGAAGACGACCAGTCTCTTCCCGAAACAGAGTCTCTTCCTCTGGTCTCCTCTGAGGTTGTAGGACGACCGAAGGACACTGCCAAGAAAAAAACAATCCGCCGTGTTGAGGCACCAAAAGCCCCATAAATTTGTGTCTTAGTCTTCTCTGGTATCTATATATATACATATATATATCGATCTGACTTCCTTTTAGAATGCCAATGTCTCTTTTTCTTCAATGGAACTGTAGAGGCCTCCTTCCGAATTATGACGATGTGAGCCAGCTGCTAGACGATCATGCCCCCATTGCATTTTGCTTGCAGGAAACACATCTAAAAGCCAGCCACACTAATATATTAAAGTACTTTCAGGTATTTCGCAAGGACCGGATACAAGCACTTCATTCATCTGGAGGTGTTGCAGTTGTAGTGCAACGCTCAACTCCATGTAGCGAAGTGACTCTGCAGACTCCGCTGGAGGCTGTGGCAGCCCGCATTTTGTTAGATCGTATAATTACAGTTTGTTCTTTATATATACCTCCCAGTTATCAGCTAAAGATTGAAGAGCTTGAAGACCTTATTAGTCAGCTTCCACCACCTTTTTTACTTTTAGGAGACTTCAATGCACACAATCCTCTGTGGGGGAGTGGCAGACGAGATCCTAGAGGGGCTCTTATTGAACGCTTCCTTCTTTCCTCGGGATTGTGCCTACTTAACACGAATGAAGCTACCTATTTTAGTTCTACCACTCATACTTTTACTTCTATAGACTTATCCATTTGTCACCCTTTAATATTACCATTGCTTTCATGGAAGGTCATCCAAAATCCATATGGAAGTGACCACTTCCCACTAATTTTAGAATTTAACCATTCTCACGTCACTCTTTCATCGCGTTCACCTCGGTGGAAGTTTGAAAAAGCTGACTGGGCACGTTTTAAGCAATCATCTCTTTTAGCTGTTACATCTCTACATCAACTCTCTATCGACGAAGCGACAGACCATCTCACAAAGCACATCCTGGAAGCTGCAATGATTGCCATACCGATGACGTCCACCCATCTTCCTAAAAGGCCAAAGCCGTGGTGGAATGAAGACTGCCGAGAGGCTAAAAAGAAACAAAACAAAGCGTGGGGAATTTTTAGGCGATATCCTACACCGAACAACCTTATTAATTTCAAAAGAATGAGGGCACAGGCAAGGTACATCCGAAGGCACGCTAAGCGGCGAAGCTTTAGAGGATATGCTTCCTCTATTAATAGCAGTGCATCCCTGAAAGAAATTTGGGACCGAGTGCATAAAATCGACGGTTCTTACCGTGCATTTTCTGTCCCACTTTTAAGTCTAAATGGAATATGCCCTGCGAGTCTGAAAGAGCAGGCAGACATCCTAGGGGAACACTTTGAATTTGTATCGAGTTCCGAGCATTATACTCAAAATTTTCAGCGACACAAGTTGCACGCTGAAAAAAAGACCGTGACCACCTTTGGTGCTATGAGAGAACCATATAATGCTCCATTCACACTACACGAACTTCAGTCGGCTCTTTCATCCAAGCAGTCTGCACCTGGACCCGATGGGATTCATTATAAAATGCTCGAACATCTCCACCCGTCCACCCTGGAACTTATTTTGTGCCTTTTTAATAGAGTTTGGCTCGAGAGTCACTTTCCATCCTCTTGGAAGGTTGCTATCATCGTACCAGTGCTAAAGCCAGGCAAGGATCCCTCATGTTCATCTAGCTTTAGGCCCATAGCTTTAACTAGCTGTATTTCAAAGACTATGGAGCGAATGATTAATAAGAGACTTATATTTTACTTGGAGAGAAACAACCTACTTGATAAGTACCAGTGTGGTTTCCGTTCAGCCCGGTCCACGATTGATCATCTAGTTCGTTTTGAGACCGCTGTGCGGGAGGCATTTGTGAACAGGCAACAATGCCTTTCTGTTTTCTTTGATTTAGAGAAGGCTTATGACACGGTTTGGCGTTTTGGCATACTGCAAGACTTGTTCAGTTTCGGTGTTCGAGGTCGCATGTTAGCTGCCATCCAAAGTTACTTGGAGCACCGTACTTTTCGTGTGAAGCTGGGCACAACACTTTCAAGAGAGTTCATACAGGAAAATGGAGTCCCCCAGGGAGGCGTGCTCAGCGTCACTCTTTTTATAGTTAAGTTAAATTCAATTACCCGTGTAATACCACCTTCAGTACAATATTCTATGTATGTTGATGACCTGCAGATCTCCGTCTCGTCCTGTAACTTGTCGATTTGTGAACGTCGGGTACAACTTACGGTTAATAACTTGATCAAATGGGCTGATACAAATGGTTTTAGATTTTCGCCCGAAAAAACAGCCTGTGTTTGTTTTTCTCGTCGGCGTGGAATTTGCCATGATCCATCTTTAAGTATGTATGGTACTCCAATTTCCGTAAAAAGTGAACACAAGTTTCTGGGTCTCATATTTGATTCAAAACTCACGTTTATTCCACATATTAAGAGTGTTAAACTGAAATGTCTGAAATCTCTCAACGTTCTTAAGGTTTTATCGCATGTGGCATGGGGCTCAGACCGACTATGTCTATTACGCATCTATCGCTCTGTCGTTCGTTCCCGGCTTGACTATGGTTGCATAGTGTATGGTTCAGCCCGGGCATCGGCTTTGAAGAAGTTGGACCCCATTCACCATCAGGGGTTGCGTTTAGCTACTGGTGCGTTCCGCACCTCCCCAGTACCTAGTCTGTACGTAGAAGCTAATGAACCATCCTTGGAGTATAGAAGGTTTACACTAGGTTTCATGTACTCCATTAGGGTCCGCTCGGTCCCTGAGCATCCTGCCCGAGATAACATAGAAAACATTCGGTTCCAGAGAACATTTCAAAACAAGCCCTCCATAGTTCCTCCTTTTTCAATTAGGAACTGTAGTTCAGCAGAGTCTATTGGAATGGATGCAAAGGCCCCAGTAGTCCAATACCCTCCCCATATTGCCCCATGGGACTATAGCAACATTCACTGCGACTTCACACTAACGAAACATAGTAAAAAAGATGTTCCAAAGGAAGTCATGAAGCAGGAATTTTTGGAACTTCAATGTAAATATCAAGAGTATACAAGTTTCTATACGGACGGGACAAAAGACGACTCCACTGTGGGATGCGCTATGATTGGACCATCCGTTAAGCGAGTAAGGAGAATAAACTCAAACGCCACCATATTCACGGCAGAGCTCTACGGTCTGCTATTGGCGGTCGACTACATAACCAAGAAAAGGTTTCCTCGCTCAGTAGTATTCACTGACTCTTTGAGTTCTTTAAAAGCAGTTTTATCGCTGGAACGGGTCACAAACCCTCTTGTTTCTGAATTGCAGAGTAAGATTATTCTAGCCGCAAACAGCAACATTCGCATAACTTTATGCTGGGTGCCTAGCCATGTTGGCATCCCGGGAAATGAAGCGGCTGACTCTGCAGCACGTTCTGCTAGCAAGAAACAAATAGACTTGCGTGAAATACCTTATAAAGACTATCACACGTCTCTAAAACGGTGCATTCGGTTAAAGTGGCAACTTCAGTGGAATACTAAAATGTACAACAAATTACATGCAATAAAACCTTACATAAGTGAATGGGAGAGTGCCCGGCATCGGGAGCGCTTTTACGAAGTAATCCTGTGTCGGTTACGAATTGGTCATACACGTCTCACACATGGGCACCTTTTGAGTGGGGAGGATGCTCCAGTATGTGAATACTGTAACATAACCTTAAGCGTTTTACACATTTTAATTGAATGTCGCACTTATGATCAATACCGTCAGAAACACTTCTCACAACTATATAGAGAACATGTCCCACTACACCTAGCCCTGCTGCTAGGTGATGAACCACTTATTTCTCATGTTTGCTTATTTAAGTTTCTTACTGATATCGGCCTTATACACCGACTGTGATTTTATTTTCCACCCCTAACTCATGACCATACCTTTTACACTTATACAAATGCATGTCCATATTTTTATCACATCACCTGCTACTATAGCTCTTTCCTCTCTCTCACCCTCTACTGCAATAGTTCAGACTCTTGGCGCATTATGGCCTTAGATGCTGATGTGCCAAAAAACCCCAATCAACCAATCAATCAATTTTCACAAGTGACATAAGTCTATATACACGTGCCACATATTATAAACAACAAACTTTTAAACAACTAAATCATTTATTGAACAACTGATCGATTGGATGGCTGATTGATTGCTTCCTTGGAGAGATATGACTGCAAGTTGATATACAAGCAAACTCTTAGTTTTCTCAAACCTGTAGCAAGGTTTGCTGCCAACCATGAAATAACATCCTGCAGGTGTCTCTTCCAATGGCGTTTTCGTTTTGCACTTCATTAACGGCAAATTCGCAATGTGCAAGACCTGTGCCCACGTTGCGTTGCTTGGTTAGTCAAAACAAAAAGTTTTAAGGCTGGCGCGTGCGGCCCCGCGCTTGGGTAGTGGGAGCAGTTATCACGTACCCGTCTGATCAGCGTCTGCTGACCAGACAGAAATTAGTTCCGTCTGATCAGCAGACGCTACGGACGGTCGCTCCGATAATTGTATGCAATCCGGCGGGAAAACAAAATCGGCTCCGCTTCCGAAGTAATTACATTGGGCTTGCAACACGTCCGGAAATCCAAAATTATTCTGCGAATACACGCCGAAGATTACAAATGTAAAAACAAAAGCTGGGTTTAAATGAAGAATGTGTCGACATTATTTGCCTTGCTTTTTTGTGTTTTTCAGCTTTGTCGTTAGTGGAGTGGTTCGAGTTCCCGACGGGGAGAACTTTTACTTTATATATATTATATATATATATATAGCTTTGGCAAACACTATTTTCGTGTATGATTCTACGTCTTTCTTACCTGCTTTCAGCGAAAAACTGTACCTCAGTAGAGATCCGTGGTTTTCTTCTTGCCCATGACCCCTGGTTCATTAATGCTGGCTCTCTCTAAGTGTGCATTTAAATCAGATGCTTATTTTTTACCAGAATGCGCACATTCCAGGCATAAAAAGTATTTTTCTTTCATTTTGACAGACAATTTTTTTACGTTATACTACCCTCCTTGGGCAATTATCTAATTAGACTTTTTTAAGATCAAAATAGATCGAGTCAAATTAACTAATTAACGCAGCGCATAAACCGTCCGCCAACCCTGTTTGCTTTTCCTTGAAGTGACACGTATAGACGCATTCTTGCGGTTCCTTAATTAAATACGTTTGATATAATTGTGACATTTTCACTTGTCGACCCACGAAAGTAAATGAAACAGTGACAGTTTCCGCGTCTTTTGTTTAAATATATTTAAAGCTATAAAAGTCGAAAATGTTTAACATAAACCGCTCTCAGACAGGCACATAAAAACGGTCAGGTGCTAGAAGGAAAAGTGGCACAGCGTTTTGGCCAGTTCACCTTTTGATAGTGTGGTAAACATACTTATGTCAAAAACCCGCATGTTTCCCGAGGTCTCAGTCTCATAAGCTACAACATTTCGCACCTCCAATAGACCATTTTCAAAAGTGTGCGCTTCTATTTTGCAGCTGCTTCGCTAACTGTCTGAGTCGGCCACTGTCTGGGCACACGAAGATTGCGTCAGCAGTTGGCGAGGACTCTCATCCAGTCACACGCTGCGTGCACTTAAAATAGCGACCGCCAATGTTGCTGGATACGATTCTGAAAAGGGTCAATTGTAGCTGTAAGCCATGCTATCATAGAAATTTTTGCAAATTGAAAGAAAAAAAATTAAGGTTACAAATGTGTCCCTTTCTGTTCTCAATTCATCATTTTACTATTTTAAATACCTTCCAGTTACCGCAATTCAACAGGCCGTTTATGGGCACAATTACAAAAGCAGTCTGACCACTTTCTTTTTAAAACCACCAGAGTGTGAAATTGACTAGTGGAGCAAATTGTAACTACGGATATCGGTAAGAACCGCAACCTCTTGGGGGAGGACTCACCTCCCAATGATTGCCATGGCCGTTTGAGAGCCAGTTCCCAACTTTATCTCTATTTGTTTTTAATTTTTTTTCTATAATTTATTTATTTATTTGCTTTACCCTCAGGGCCCGAAGGCATTACAATGGGTGAGAGCAAAGTTGGTATCAAAACAGTGTAATGCATAGTCATTCACACTCAACAAAAAAAAAATGATTGATGAGAGCAGACCTAAAAAGTAGTATTAGTTATGGATGCAATTGGTCCGTGAAAGTGGTTCCGGTTGAGGGATATGCGAGGAAGGAAAGAAGATAGGAATGTAGATGTGATAGCGATAGGTACCCCAACTTCGTGTTGATAATCATGACGAGCAGAAATATAAAAGGGACGAGTGATTAATTTGTCGCGAAGCACAGAGTGATAAAAATGAAGTTTGTGAAACAAAGAGAGGCGTGAAAGCTTACGTCGCAAGAAGAGG
The DNA here is from genome assembly GCF_016920785.2 of Ixodes scapularis. Taxonomy (NCBI): domain Eukaryota; kingdom Metazoa; phylum Arthropoda; class Arachnida; order Ixodida; family Ixodidae; genus Ixodes; species Ixodes scapularis. The sequence goes on along the minus strand of NW_024609846.1, from coordinate 175,776,827 downwards.
GGCGGTAGTGACAAAGTAGACTTCATAGAAGTTACGCTAGATGTATGATGATAATTAGAAAGAATAAAACGAGCGGGTCTTTTCTCAATGCTTTCTAACGCGGTGATAAGAGTGGCTTGTCCGGGATTCCAAACAGAGGCTGCGTAATCTAACTTAGGTTGAACTAGAGCTTTATAAAAAAAATAGCTTGAGGGAAACAGGTGCCAATGAAAAATCACACTTAAAAATCACGCCCTAACATACGGTTAGCATTAGATGTGATATACTGAATATCTGTTTTCCATGAGAGTTTAGAAGTTATATGCGCACCTAAATATTTGTAAAAAGATACCTTGTCAAGCTGAGCCTAATTAAGAAAGTAGTTCCGAGTTTCATGTGACTGGCGAGATACACGCATGAACGTACATTTGTTAGTATTAGGCGTCATAGACCATACGTCACACCACTGGTAGATATCATTAATTACACACTGAAGCATGATGTTTTCATGATCATTAAGTATCTCACGGTAAATCACACAGTCGTCAGCAAATAAGCAAATAGACGAGAAAATATTAAGAGGGAGGTCGTTAATATATCTTAAAAAGTAAAGGTCCTAAAACAGATGTTTAGGAAACCCCAGAGGCTATACAGACGAAAAGGACGAGTTACTATTATTTAATGTAACAAATTGTAACCACAAAGATAGAAGAGATTGAACCCATGCAAGAACGTCAGCATCTATGTTAAGCTTGGACAGTTTCTGAAGAAGTAGTTTATGAGATACTTTATCAGACGCTTTGGAGAAATCTAGGAAAATGCAGTCTGCCTGGGATCCTCGGTCCAGGAGGCAGTGAAGGACATGTGTGAATGATACAAGCTGTGTCTCACATGAAAATGTTTTTCGAAATCCATGTTGGGATGGGCAGAATAAGTTGTTAAATTCTAGGAAATTGACGAGGTGGAAGCATATTATATGCTCAAGGAGTTTGCAAGGAACACCGGGTTATAGAGATTGGGCGATAAGGAATGTGATTGGGCGATAAGGAAGGAATGTTTGTCCCCAGTCTTGTAAATGGGAACCACCTACCCCACCTTCCAATCTAAAGGGAGAACACCATCTCTAATAGACTGATCAAAAGGTTTAGTTAAAATAATAGAAGAGTAATGCTTAGTATTTTTCAGAAACTTCGAATTAACACCGTCCACCCCCGCTGAAGACGACAATCTTAACATTTCTATGGCATGATCGACGCCAGCACAATGGAGCAAGATGGGGTCCATCGGCAAATAGTCTGAAATGTCTGAGAGAGGACAGTCCGTGGTGCTGTTACTAGAAAATGATTCAACAGAAACTCGGTTCAATACATTCGCACACTCTTCAACTGGCATAACATCCCCACTTTCGTTTTTTAGACTAACAAAAAAATAAACACTTCGTGTCCCAAATTGTTCGCAGCTGAGTTGCGTTTAGCGAAATAGCAAGAATCCCAAGTCTAATTTCGGTAGCGATTCCGTTATTATCACACTTTGTTTGTGTACAGTCGCATTCTGCCTCAGAAAGCTGAACGTGAATGTACCTGTAAAAAAAAAAAAAATTGCCGTAAAGCCACGAGGACAGAAATATGCAGGCTGCATGAAGCGAGGCGGACTAATTCCGTTGTGGCTATATAAAAGTAACTCAAACCCGCTTATTTAGTCTGCACAAGGACCTATCTGCCCACATTTCTGTGGGCCAGGCGCGCGCGGTATTCGGAAATTAAACCTTTTCGCCGAGCCCATGCATGCGCGGCTTGGAGCAAACAAAACTTATTTACATAACCCCGCGAACTCGACCAAAAGCGCAAATCGCAATGCGGGTCCGTCCGTTCCTTTATGAACCTCTAAACCGCGTGATTCATTACAGAATTCACGCTCTCTAATGCTGTTATCCTTTCGAGAGGAAAGTGTGGTACCCGTTTGTGGAAAACTGTGGTGTGCTCTGTTTGACCTTACGATAGACCACGGCAGAAGTTACGGGTCATTCCATCCAATCCAGCGCCGCGAACCTTGATCACGTGACTGCGCTCCCCGTGTGCCGCTCTTTCCCTCCTCAAGGTCACGTGGCACACACGGAGCATTGGATTGGCTTGAATGGCCCGTAGCGTCGTTCGCGGTTCATCCTGAGGTAACACGGAGCACGGAATGCGGGTTTCTGGTCGCTGGAACCTGCGTCACGAGTTGGGAAAACAGAACACGGATGGAACGTTGTTTGTGCGCCCGTTCTAATCGGTATTCATTGCACCGCGGTCGCCGACAAAATGCATTCGGTCGCGTTGGTCACGTTGAGGTTTCGCTTCCCGGTGATCCGTCTTGAGAGCATTAGACCAATACGCGTTCAGCATCTCCATTTGTTCGCGGCTTTCAGAGTGTGATTCGATGTGCCATCTCATTTCCATATAGTTAGACAGATCATCAATACTTGCTGCCTCGGCTGTTCTTTTTTTTTTCCTTTCTTTTTTTACGTTACATTAGGTTTAGATTAAATTTTAGCTTACGGATTCGATTCTCTTCTCTTCATGCGTCTTGAGTTCCCTGCTGAAAAGGTAAAAATGGTGAATTCTTGAAGAACATCAATTAAAACAGTATATACTGATTTAGATCACTGTAGCCAGAAGATAGTGACTCTTTACGGGAACCGTAGATTTTGCTGTAAGAACGTTTCGGTACACGGACGCTTCGGTGCACCGACGTTTCGGCGTATGGACGCTTCGGCGTACGGACGCTTCGGCGTACGGGCGCTTCGGCGTACGGACGTTTCGGCGTACGGACGTTTCGGCGTACGGACGTTTCGGCGTACGGACGTTTCGGCGTACGAACGCTTCGGCGTGCGAACGCTTCTGCGTGCGAACGCTTCGGCGTACGAACGCTTCGGCGTACGAACGCTTCGGCGATCGGAAATTTCGTAGTAAATACGATTTGTGTTTTAAAATTAATAGTTGAACTTCCAGCAGAAAATGCACACCTTTCTAAACTTTATTATATTTGTGCATAAGACGTACAAGATGTATTGATAGGGGATTGCTGATTTGTGTTCATTTCGATGTCTGCTTTTGTCTGTTAGAAAAAATATAGAAAATGCATTCAACAAATAAAAATGATTGCGTCTACGATCCAACAATAATATGTTCGAAATCATTCTGTAGCGTGGAAAGATATCTTAATACAGTTGTAAGGCAGTCATTATAAGAAGCTAAACTATCGAAACATTTTACAAAAATGTTACGCGTTTTCGTAGCGATGGCCATTGATGCAATTTAAGGGTTTAATAACGATCGGTTTAGCTCTAGGTTAGGTAAGCCAAAACGATGACATAAGAAGTGACCACACATACAGTGTTTCTTTTTTTAAGCTTAACAGATTTGTTTAAAAAAGGCTGTGAAAGTTACACTTATGCCGCTTGTGGTGGTGAGTTATACGGCCAGGGGGAGATTGTGTGGGGGGCTAATCTTTGCCATAGGTCGGCTAATTAATTAAAATTTGTTAATTAGCGTTTTAGTTAGTGAATATATACATATGGTTCCAATTAGAAACTTGCTGAGCGTCGTCGAAACCCACTATATCAGTCATTTTTAGAAAGATTTTGAATGCGTGAGAAGCGTAGTAGTGCACTGAATTTACCCCTCGTGGAGCAGGTACAAGGCTAGCTTTTGCGGAACGCGGATGATTAGATTATCATCACGTTCTGCCTCCTCTAGCCTTGTACCTGCTCCACGGGTGGTAACTTTAGTGCACTACTACGCTTCTCATGCGATCAGAGTCTTTGTGGAAATTATTCATTTAGTGGTTTTCGATGACACTCAGCAAACTTTTAATTATAGAGATATATCTATTTTCAATAATTAAAATTCTAATTAACAATTTTCAATTATTTAGCCAAATGATCGTTACGATTAGCCCCCTATACTATGTCCCCCTGGCCGTATAACTCACCTGCACAAACCACATAAGTGTAACCTTCACTGCTTCTTTTAAACAAATCTGCTAAACTTAAAGAAAAGACCCTGTATACTGGAAGCAAAGGGGTTACTTAGGACAAGTACGTCGAAGATAATCTCTTACTCATTTGATTAATAAACAAGGAAAATAAAAACAAATTGTTATTTGTAGATGCCATGATCAAGATCTTTCATACCGAGAGGGCACAAAGATACTGTATGAAGATGTTAGTATAAGCAGTATAAGTAAAAAAATATGCGACGTACGTCTCAAGACAATCAAAAGATAACTAGGATTTCAAAAGATATGCACCAAAAAAGTCCATACACCGAAATGTCCATACACCGAAATGTCCGTACACCGAAATGTCCGTACACCGAAATGTCCGTACACCGAAATGTCCTTACACCGAAATGTCCGTACACCGAAATGTCCGTACACCGAAATGTCCGTACACCGAAATGTCCGTACACCGAAATGTCCGTGCACCGAAAAGTCCGTGCACCGAAAACTCCTACACCGGAAAGTCTTATACCGAAAAGTCCTACACCGAAATGTCCTAGACCCTATTCTTACCACTATATGTATTTTTCAACATAGACGATTGTCTGATTGATTCACCGAATTACTGATAACGGTGCGGAGGGAAATATTATTGTAAATGTGCAGTTTAATCACCAACCTTTTATTTCTGTAATCCCCGTCACACTAGAGCAAAAACAGATTGATTTGTTTTAGTAGTTAAAAACTTCACTTGACCTTTCTCTCGAGTTGTGATTTGATTGTAAAGGACCTTTTTGTAGTTATTGTTTTGTTATTGTTTGTTAGTTTTTTACTGTGCTCTACGGTTACGATGAAATAGGCCGTTACGTATGAACAGAGTGGACCGTCGAAAAAAAGTTCGGCGCTCAGATTGGTCTTGAAGGGCGCTTGTTATTGCTCGTGTTCAGCCTTTTATAAGTCTTCCTTGCTTGATAAATCTTCGATTTAAATACAAAACAAATTCACGTAGAAATAATCAAGTAATCAACAAACTTTAATAACAAATAGTTCATAAATTATTTTTGCGGGAAACGTTTAAATATCGTTGTAAATCCGGTCTCATTAAAATCAACATTTAAAAAATAATAAGTTTTATTCTCCACCCAGGTTCACCGCAATCACCAGGTCTTTCATACTCCGTAAAAAATTAAAGTCCATGTTTTACTGTTGCTTATTGATAGAGCGTTCCTTGGAGGAAAGCCTAAGCTACGAGTGTTCAGTGTTCGAAGTAACACGTTACAAGTAACGACGTAACGGCTAACGCGTTACTTTTTCTAGTAACGCACTATCGTGCGTATTAAGATTTTCGGTTCACGACCGATTAAAGTATTTACGTTACTATATTACGGTATAGTTTAATAAATTCCGTTGCACGTTGCTTTATAATATTTTTTGTTGTTGTTTAGCTCGAAAACAACTTAACTCTCATTGTGTAACTGCGCTGAAAAATGCAAATATTATTTTCTATTCCGCGGCATCATTCCGAAATTTTTCACCGGGAAAAATAACATCCCTCCGTCACTGTCAAAAATCAGTCGGGAAGTCTTTCACTGCAGGGAAGCTGCAGACATCCTTGGTGGGTGTTTTGACCGAACTTCTACACAAAGATCCTTGCCCTCGTCCCTGCCGCCATACCATAAAAACGCGGAGGTCTCGTAGCAACCGGCATCCGTCAATAACGTGACACCCTATCGCCACTTGAAGGTTTCAACACATCGTCATCAGCGATTGGTTCCAAAACCGAGTCTGTTAGCACGCTTAAGTCTGGTTCACACATTTGCGTGAGTCCGACCGAATGCGAATGCAACGGCTCGCGACGTCCATCTTTTTTTACGGATTGCTATGGCAACGGGGCGGTTGCAACCGTTTTAAAACCCCGTCGCTGTAGCAACCGGTAAAACGATTAACGCCGCAAGCCGTTGCAGCCCCACTCGGTCAAACTCACGCAAGTGTGTGAATCGACCTTTATTGCTGGTAAACTTTTCCGCTGTGACGCCCTCCACGCAGGGGGCACCTGTGAAACCAGGTGTTTCGTGAGTCATTAGGGCCCCGAGCCCATACGACCCCGGGCCCCCAATTCTAAGGTGTATTCAACCGTGCCGAGAGGACGCAAGGTGGAGGGAAGAAATGTTGAACGCTGACGGCCGGGGTCTTGGTTAAGCTTTGGTCGACGGGTGCCACGGCGGTAGCTCACCATGATTGAGGGTGAGCTACCGCCGACTGGCCGAGTCCCACCAGTGCTTAAACTCGCATACGTTCTACTAAACCTATCGCCAAGCGGCAGAAACCTGCGAAACGACCAAGGCATGAGAAAATACTGACCTTGACCAACAAAACTCAGCGCTACGAACTAATCTTTATTGTACTTTATGCCACTAGGGACACTCTTTGGGCAAGATTTCACCTTTTAACATTGAAATGTCTATCTCACATTTCGACAACAAAATTCGTAACGAAAGCTCCCCTCAGGGAATATTCTTATGCAGTTCGCAATAACAGGGGAGCCGAGGTGCTGCTTAAGTTGAGTGTCCTTGTAACAGTCGAGATCGAACACGCAAGTGGCTAAACAGCTCGCGGAGGGGGGGGGGGGGGGTGGGTGAAGGAAGTGGGGGATTGGCAGTATATTTCTAGAAGGCATGCCAGATGCTGAGCAACTCGATGACTTAAAAGCCCAAGGCGTGACTGCAGAGCGACGTATAACAAACAAACAAACAAAAAAACTCTAGAAATGCACGCGAGTTGGTATAGTGGATCTGCGCACCTGTTCATCTTGTCCCTTCACTCTTTGCTCTCAAAGGTGCGGAGAGAAGGACACCAAACGAATATGCGCCTTCCAAAAGATTGAGGCAATTAACAATGCTGTCTTCAGTTTTATTGATTACGACAGTTAGTATATTGACTACAACAGTTAAATATTGACTATGACTCTTAGTGTATTGTTTAGGACAGTTAAATAAAGTTCAAATGGGAATCGTCTCAAAACGATGTGATAGTGACTGGCATTATGCTCAAAAGATATTAGAACACCTCTTATATTTAGTACATACGGATGTTTATTTGATATTGTGCTGTTTTTCAACTATTCTTATAAGAGCTCCAGCTTTCCCACATCCCTGTGTCCCTTTTGTGCGTCAGCTTTTCGTGACCTAAATAAAAACGGTAGGTGTGTCTTTTGTGTTATTTTTTGTTCTTTTTACCATATTAGGGTACATTTTTAGTAGAACATGTGTTTGATGAGGATCCTATAGCGTTTTCTCTTAATCTACTTAAACCCACTAATAAAAAATATTAGGTGACGTCAGCTTTTTTACGTTTGTAGTAACAAGTAGGTTCATAACTTGACTGTTTTTGGCTCTCAAAGTGTAGGGTTCCTCACCTGAAATCTAGCTAAAGAATATTGAGCTGTAATACGACCGCCCCGTACCACGTACTACATTCGTTCTGTACAGTATATTGACATTTAAATTTTTGTTTACCCTAGGACAGAAAGTTAAAGTAACGCCGCAAGAGTAACATTACCTTTTTACGTAACGTTCACTTACTTTTATGGAAGAGTACTTATAACAGTAATTAGCTAAACTTTAGTCTTGGTTAATTGTAAATGTAATTCCTTACTTTCTTAGTAACGTGTACAAGTTCGTATGTGCGTTCCCAACCTCTGAGGTGTTTCAGCTTCCAAAGCTATAGGCACTCTACACGGTCTTGTAGGAGTGAACTGACTTGCTCTGACTTGCTAAAAATTAATTGATGTCGAAGTTTTGCTTTGCGGCTTATTGCTGCCAATTAATACTCAAATTTCAAGTAACGCAAACCTCAACGTTCGTTACACTTTTGGTAGTAGCGGTAACGGTATTGTGTTACACTTAATTTTGATAACGAGCACTTAGCACTGCGAGGTCTAAAAAATCTATAGAGGACACTTGGTAAATGACGTGGCTGAAAATATGTTTAGATTAAGAAAGACTGTCTTTGCTCCGGCACTTGGTGTTTGGGATTGACTGTTCATAGTATACTTTGCGGAAAAGTACACGCTCCAGATTTCTTTGAGTGTGTACTCACTGACAGGATGAGAATGGCCGGAAGGAGTCTCAGTTGTCCATAAGGGAGAGGAGGAGACGAGAGCACGCGGGGACACCAGGGCGGCGAGCTCTGACTGGAAGGATAGGTGGTCCCAGACGACTCAAAGCTAAAGCTGCCTTTGTCTCTATTATACCGTGTGGTATAGTAGAGACTATACCTAATCAATCTTCGAACGGCTTCGAACACTGTTGTCCGGTGTTTGGCGTTCGCGTTTGAACGCGTTCGTACACTGAGTGCAGACAAAGGCATCTAGCCTCCAACCAGAGATCGGTGTCCCGACGTCCCCGCGCGTTCTCATCTCTTTCTCTCCTTCCATGTCTGCTTGTATAGATTGACAAAGCTAATTTCTCCCGCCCTTCTTTTAGGGCATTCACTCTCCTATACACCAATTAAACTCTCTGACGTTACGCCACTGCGGTGGCGTTGCTGTCGGCACTGCACATGCGCGGACGATTCGCCTCACGCGAATGTGACTTTTGCGCAGGCCCAGTGCTCACACCCAGCGTGGGCAAACCCAATCTTCTTTGTAAACCACGTGTTAGTGTGTAAACTCTGTGTTTTTGTATCGTTTTGCAGAAGAACCTGTGCAGAGACGTGTACCACTGCTGGTACACGGGGTGGCCCCCGCAGGGCGTCCCCGAAGACGTGTCCAGCGTGGTGAGTTTCCTCATCGAGGCCAGGCGCTTCGTCTCCCGAAACCAGGGGCCCACTGTCGTCCACTGCAGGTAAATAACTCGAGCTTGTAAAATAAAAGCTATAAAATAACTGAGTTTTCTCGAGAACTGTTTGGATGTGCGCGTCGTGTAAATACGAGAACTCCCTCAGATTCTGAAATTCAGCGAAAGATATATACCGTTGCCAAAACCAGCCATCCTGGCTTCCGTCCCCATTCCCATGCCGGTTTCGATTTAAATGTGCATCGTGCCGGCGTGCACCGCGTGCTGCACGTTAAAGAACCTATGCTAGCGGAGGTTCTGCACAAGGGAGAACATTTTTAACTTACAGCTGAGACATTAAACGCCTTAAGGGCCGACTAGAATTTTCCGCTTCTAAATAAACGCACAATTTGTAATTTAAAATTATATGCAGGGTTCAAAATGAAAATAACCAAGAAAGCGCATTTTCCAGTTAATTCAAAGTTCCAAACATTCTTTCGCGCATTTTCCAGCTAATTAAAAGTCTAGGAATAGACAGGAATCTTTGATGCAGATTATTTTTTGTCCTCGAGGTCTCCCAAGCGCCCTAGAATAGTTTTATTTTTATTAATGGCATTGGTTGGTGTAATGTATTAATCCAACAAACCTAAGTATGCTTATTGCACGCACTGCGCACGACCGCTAGGAATCAAAAGACTGGTAAGTTAAGACGTCTAGAAGTAAACATAAAGTAACCGTAAACGTGTTGACAACTGAGGACCGGATGTGCGGATTAGAGTGCATATTTACACTTTTACTCGGTAAATCACTGGCCGTACGACAGTACACAGCGTAAGCCTATGTTAACATGCGAAACATTTTGTACACCGCATTTTCAAATATATATATATTTTTTTTTTGCAAACGTATTTTCGATTTAGTGCATTCGAGAAGACCTCAGTGCATATTCCAAACAAGAAAATGGTGTAAAAGATGCACTTAATTAAAGGGCTGGTGCAAGGATTTTCAGACTTTGGTAAATTAACTGCGGAAATTAATCTGTGCCACCCATGGAACGAAAAACAGAAAACCGTACTTGCTTGCGAACGCTAATTTTCTTTTCTTTTGTGTGTGTGTGTGTGTGTGTATTTTTGTTGTTGTTGTTGTTTTTTTTTTTTTTTTGTAAAAAAAAAAATGAAACAAATTGAAGGTAAAACTGTCTCTCAACTCTCCACGTCGCCTTTCGAGTGACGTACTCCGGGGGATTACGTGGTTCCCCCGTGGGTTCTCTCTTCAAAGACCCCAGCCGCTTCCTCCGCGATTATCGACTTTTAAAGGATTAGCATCGTCGAAGGTCGCGGCGAGCGATCGACACAAAAGACGGTTCGCCACGGGAGTGACGGCGACTGTAGCAGCGGAGGGGGACAAGTTTTGTTTCTTTCCGCTTATCCCCCAGAGTACGTCACACAGTTCCGTTAACCACCACAAGCGCCTGCAGGTCGGCAAATATTTCATTTTCTTCTTTGCGATTACGCACCGGAATAGCAGTTCTTTAAGGCAAGGTGACGCGTTTTTGGTCACTTGTGCTTGGATAAACAATATGAAAGATACAAACTGACAATTCTGTGAGCACTAAAATTGTCGCACTACCTTTCTAAGCGTTCACCATGGAGGTATGATGTTTTGTGCCGTCACTCGAACTGTAAACAAACTTTAAGAACGACTAAAATAATCCCCCGAGAAGGGGAACAGGCGGATCAAAGGACAAACACAAATCTCCAAACACAGCTAGGTGACTGGTCGCGCACCAGTCACCTAGCTGTGTTTGGAGATTTATGTGTCCTTTTAGAGCACAGCTCTTAGGGGCCCGTTTCCAGCCTGAGCGGCGTCGACGTCGGCGTCGGCGTAACCGGGGGGGGGGGGGGGGGGGGTCACGTGCACCCCGAGGTCACGTGACCCCCCCCCCAGGTCACGTGACCCCCTCCCCTGAGATCACGTGACCCCCCCCCGGGGTCACGTGACTACCCGCAGGTGACGTGATTCCCCTCAGTACCCTTCCCTACTCCTCCTCAAGAGCTGCGCTCCAATTCGGCGTTACAGGGATTTGTAAACGGCTTTCATTTTTTTAGAGCGCAGCTCTTAGGGGCCCGTTCCCGGCTTGAGCGGCGTCGGCGTCGGCGTAACCAAGGTCATCCCAAGGTCACGTGACCCCCAAGGTCACGTGATCCCAAGATGACCCCAAGGTCACGTGACCCCCAAGTCACGTGACCCCTCTGAGGTCACGTGACCCCCGAGGTCACGTGGTCTCCTCCCCAAGGTCACGTGACCCCCGAGGTCACGTGACCCCTCCCAAGGTCATCACAAGGTCACGTGACCCCAAGGTGACCCCCACGTGACGCCCCAGGTCACGTGACCCCTCTGAGGTCACGTGACCCCCCCCCGGAGCATATTAAAAAATGAGGGGAGGAGGAGGAGAAGGAGGAGGGGTCTACCGTCCCCTCAGTACCCTTCACTCCTCCTCCTCAAGAGCTGCGCTCCAATTCGGCCTTACAGGGATTTGTAAACGGCTTTCACTTTTTTTCTTGTACTCGCCACTTATTGCAGGGGACGGCGCCATCTCAATCTGCAAAGGAAAAAGGTCTAGGTGTTTCGATATTCATTTAATATAAACTTCCTACACAGGTTTGGGACAGACATAGTTCACATTAAATTGCCCCCTTTAATTTTTTCCTCTTGGAAACGTACGCGCTCCATCAGATTATAACGTCGGCGACTCGCGACCGAGCCATCTTAGATCTGTTCATTATCTCGAGCCCAGAATGTGTAACATCATTCGCTATAATGGAAAGCATCAGCGATCATTGTATTTTACATGTCGAAACGTCATTTTGCTCACGACGCTCTAAAAAGATAAAGAAACCGATATTCGCCTACTCACGCACGGATATCGTAAGTTTATTGTCAGCCATGGACGAATTTGAGCGTCAGTTTGCTACCTCATACACGGAGCGTTCTACCAGTTAAAAATGGCTTTTCATGAAAAAAAAAAAAAAACACTCGGTGAAATGCTTTCAACTTTCGTCCCTCGATTCACGGTGGAAACCGAGGATTTGTCATCGTGGTTTACAAATAGCTTAAAGACCGACCAACGAAACCATTTTCCGCAAGGTAGGAAAATGCCCCTCGCGCCCTCCTCTTTTCACCCTCTCCCAAAAAACACGTGACGGCAGAGGCTTCTTTTGTGTCGGCTTTTTCTGTAGGGATAATCCTCAAAAAGCGCGAAACAAGCGGCTAGCTGCGAGCGCCACAACGACCTTGAGACGTCCAGGTGTCTTCCCTCGTTGACGCGGGCACGCGCAATCCGCAGGATTGAGGAAGCCAGCGCGACCGAACTCTTTTTCCCATGAGCTGCAGGTCCGAGGCCGCTCGGTCGGTGGAGATCGAGGGGTCGTGGTATGCTGGGTTCGTTCCAGCAGCCGCTTTCTGGCATCGCGCGGCTGCCGGAACCATTCCCGTGTCTGCACAAGGATTGGCTTGCACAATAAAGGGTTCAGGTCGTCGATAATACATTTATTTCCGAAACTTATAAATTAAGTGGCTTACCCTAATCTCTTCATTACTGTTTGAAACACGTCTCCTCTCATAGGTTGTTCATCCCATTTTGGACTCTTTTGCGTATTTATTCCTCCTTACGTCTGCTTGATGACTGTTCTATAACTTGATAAAGACCTTTAAATATTGGCGCGGGCTTGCGCGATCAACGCTGTCCCGGATTTATTCAAAATGGGAAAGATTGGCGTCAGGAGGGGTTGAAGAAGCAAACCGAAATTCTTGCTTCTAATGAGGACGGCACAATCGCAAGATAGGTCTTTGCTTCACCTGTATCCACAACGCCCCATCGTATGCACGATCATAATTTCTCAGTGACATAGGTGTATACAACATTTTACTCATAGTTACTATAGATGTGGCCCCACAGGCTTTCCCGTTATGGGCGAGTGGACTTTTTAACGACCGGCGACTCTCCTGAGTGAGAATAAATATTATCACCTTCAAACAACATCGACCCCTCTCCCCCCCCCCCCCCCCCCCCCCCCTTCCCGAGTTGGGGAAATATCAGGCCACTCCAGGAAGCAGCCTGCAGACTGCACTTTTCGGCTACTCATTCTCAACACATTCGAACGTGGAAGTAAACACATCAATCACATGAACGACGCCCTGTTTATCTGCAACCTAAATAATGTGGCTCTTCTGTTGGGACCCAATCAATTTCATCATCAATCATTATTTGTTATAACTTCATGGTGAATGTAGTGATGCCACAAAGTGGTCGATTCAAAGGGAGAAATAGGTCCTCGTATTTATTTTGCGGAAATACTCGCTCCTGTGACGCCCTAGTGCGTAAGGTCAAAGCACCCGAGGCAGTGCGTAATACTTTAAAACTGTCGTTGACGATGAAATATTTGTGGGAAGCGCGTAAATTGTTTACACCACGAAAACATACCTAAACACACCAAAATTTCGCAATTGCAAAAAAAAAACAAAAAAAGAAAACGATTAGCCTGCGAAAACCGTTGCTTTCTCCCTCCCCTCTCTCTCTCTCTCTCTCTCTCTTCTTTTTTCGCGCCACTACAAAAAATAGTGGCCGAGCAACGAAATTCTATCAAAAACCTCGCTTCTTGGAGAAAGGACACCATGATATATGGTTGTGAATCTGCCAGGGAGTATTTCCATTTTCCTTCCACGCGATTAGAAGGCAAGAGGCTGGAGGAATTTATGTGCACTAACATGCTGCCTCTAAAAGAAAGTACCAGATTTCTAGTGCATGTCAATCTACATGTAAATTGTTTAATCAATGTGCACAAACATTCGCGGCCTGGAGGATGACATGGATGCATGGCGGAAAGCGGCTTGCTGGAAAAAGAAGTCTCTATTGCACTGCACTGGTGTGAAACATTATTACGTATTTTGTTTTATTTCTGTGCGAAAATAAAAACAGCGTTTAGAAACCGAACACTGAGTTTCGAGGAGCGCCGAAATGATATAAAAAACCGGGACAACCTGAACAATACGAGAGGCCTTGCGTCACTCAGCTTTTCCTGGTTTCTTGTTTTTCCGGAGCCTTTCAAAAGTGGATGAAAAATTATGAACTGGCTGACCCGACTTACCACATTAGAGCAGTTCATTTTCATTACGACAGGCTCTCTTCAAGCATCTTGCATAATTGAGCTTTTACTGGTCTGTTTTTATTTTCGGTTCCTTTCAAAAAGTGATCTCTAAGCCACTGGACCAACCTACAACATTCAAAATTTACGGAAGCGGAGAAGTGGTTGGGAGGGCTAAGCGGGCAAGGGTTGCAAGCCTCTCGAACCACCGTCCGTTACATTTGCTTAGTGGCTGGGCTTTGCGAGCAGAATGCGAGCTTGCTCGAGTAACTTGGATCCGTTCAGAAGATAATCCCCTCTAAACGACAATCTCCGCCGCCTGGGAAGAACGTAGGTGGGCGAAAGATACGCCTCTGGGTTTTGCGTCACGCCTGCATTTCAAGGGTCAGACTTACTGGTTCCCGACACCAGCACGATTGACGGCCCCGCCTTCGTCTTTGATTGTACATTGATAAGGAGAAGAAGGAGGAGAGCGCGACGGCCCGCGGCCGTAGTGCGTTCTGGCTCGCGCTCTGGCGGGCAATCAGATTAAAAGCCTACCGCTGAAAATTACCCCCTGTACATAGTTGAGAACATAGTAAGCATCGAATGGGAGTGAACGTAGACATCTAACGATCCGATACAAAGTTTCGCTTGATTCCTAAACGCATAATGCCATAGCCAAGTACACCTTCACATACAATTGTTAGACAGAATTGAAGAGAAGATTGTGTGTTTTTTTTTTTAAAGAAATTTTGGCCCCCATCTATCCGGTTGTGGGCGAACCATTCATTTTGTTGCATTTCCACTTCTCCGCTTCCGCAGATTATGAATCTGGTAGTTTGGTCCAGTGGCTTAGAGCTCACGTTTTGAAGGGGACCGAAAGTAAAAACGGACCAGTACAAGCTGGACTATGCTAGACGCTTGAAGACAGCTTGTCGCAATGGAAATGAACTGCTCTAATGTGGTAAGTCGGGTCACTCGGTTCATAATTTTTTATCCCCTTTTGAAAGGCTCCGAACAAACAAGGAACCAGGACAAGCTCTGGTTGTCCCGGTTTTTAATGTCCTTTCGGCGCTCCTCAAATCTCACAGTGTTCGATTTCTAAACGCTGTTTTTATTTTGGCACGGAAATAAGACAAAAATACGTAACATTTTTTCACACCAGTGCAATGCAATACAGACTTCTATTTTCATCAAGCTGCTTTCCGCCATGCTTTCATGTCATCCTCCAGGCCTTGAATGTTTGTGCACACTGATTAAACTATTTACATCTAAAATGACATGCACTAGAAATCTGGTACTTTCCTTTAGAAGCAGCATGTTAGTGCACATGAATTCTCCCAGCGTCTTGCCTTCTAATCACGTGGAAGGAAAATGGAAATATCGCGGGCATGATTCGTGCAGAAGGGTAGATTCAATGGTCGCCCATTATTTCTAGAAACTCTCTGGCATATTCACTACCATATATCCTGGTGTTCTTTCTCCAAGAAGCAAGGTTTTAATAAAATTTCGTCGCTCGGCCGCTTTTCTTTTTCTTTTTTTTTTTTTTTTTGTAGTGGCACGAAAAAAAAAAAATAGAGAGAGAAGAAAACAACGGTTTTCGCAAGCTGATTTCTTTTTTTTCTTTTCTTTTTTTTTTTTGCAATTGCGACATTTTGGTGTGTTTAGGTATGTTTTCGTGGTGTAAACAATTTTACGCGCTTCCCACAAATATTTCCTCGTCAACGACAGTTTTAAAGTATTACGCACTGCCTCGGGTGCGTTTACCTTGCGCACTTGGGAGTCACAGGAGCGAGTATTTCCGCAAAATAAATACAAGGACCTATTTCTCCCTTTGAATCGACCACTTTGTGGCATCACTACATTCACCATGAAGTTATAACAAATAATGATTCATGATGAAATTGATTGGGTCCCAACAGAAGAGCCACATTATTTAGGTTGCAAATAAACAGGGCGCCGTTCATGTGATTGATGTGTTTACTTCCACGTTCGAATGTGTTGAGAATGAGTAGCCGAAAAGTGCAGTCTGCAGGCTGCTTCCTGGAGTGGCCTGATATTTCCCCAACTCGGGAAAGGGGAGGGAGGGGGGGGGGGGCGGGGGGGGGGGGGGGGGGGAAAGGGGTGGATGTTGTTTGAAAATGATAATATTTATTCTCACTCAGGAGAGTCGCCGGTCGTTAAAAAGTCCACTCGCCCATAACGGGAAAGCCTGTGGGGCCACATCTATAGTAACTATGAGTAAAATGTTGTATACACCTATGTCACTGAGAAATTATGATCGTGCAAACGATGGGGCGTTGTGGATACAGGTGAAGCAAAGACCTATCTTGCGATTGTGCCGTCCTCATTAGAAGCAAGAATGTCGGTTTGCTTCTTCAACCCCTCCTGACGCCAATCTTTCCCATTTTGAATAAATCCGGGACAGCGTTGATCGCGCAAGCCCGCGCCAATATTTAAAGGTCTTTATCAAGTTATAGAACAGTCATCAAGCAGACGTAAGGAGGAATAAATACGCAAAAGAGTCCAAAATGGGATGAACAACCTATGAGAGGAGACGTGTTTCAAACAGTAATGAAGAGATTAGGGTAAGCCGCTTGATTTATAAGTTTCGGAAATAAATGTATTATCGACGACCTGAACCCTTTATTGCGCAAGCCAATCCGTGTGCAGACACGGGAATGGTTCCGGCAGCCGCGCGATGCCAGAAAGCGGCTGCTGGAACGAACCCAGCATACCACGACCCCTCGATTTCCACCGACCGAGCGGCCTCGGACCTGCAGCTCATGGAAAAAAGAGTTCGGTCGCGCTGGCTTCCTCAATCCTGCGGATTGCGCGTCCCCACGTCAACGAGGGAAGACACCTGGACGTCTCAAGGTCGTTGTGGCGCTCGCAGTTACCCGCTCGTTTCGCGCTTTTTGAGGATTATCCCTACAGAAAAAGCCGACACAATAGAAGCCTCTGCCGTCATGTGATTTTTGGGAGAGGGTGAAAAAAGGAGGGCGCGAGGGGCATTTTCCTACCTTGCGGAAAATGGTTTCGTTGGTCGGTCTTTAAAGCGCGAACTAAACAAGAAAAAAAGATTATTTTCCATGGCTAAACGAACGGATGATTCTGTCGACTGGACATATTACAAAACCTTCTCAAAACAATGTAAACTAAATGTAAAAGATGCTAAGAAACGCTTTTTTTCTGTGACCTCTCCCGGCATGCATTCATCTGTTCCCCAGAAATTTCGGAAAATTCTTAACCCTAAATCGAACAGAAATCGCCCAACATTTACAAATGAACAGAACGAAAAGATAAGTGATGTTGATGCTGCTAATTTGCTAAACACATTCTTCTCTAGCGTGTTTACCCAGGAAACACACCCATCACCCCATTACGCTATTACAAATAGTTATCCACTTATGCTGCCCATCTTGTTTAATCTGAACGACATTTTCAAAGTAATAGAAGACCTGCCCACGAGCAGTGCACCCGGTGATGATGGAAATCCTGCTACATTTCTGAAAATAATCAAGCATGCAGCTTCAAATATCTTTTGCAAACTATTCCAACAATCCCATAACTCCGGCTCAGTCCCACTTGACTGGCGCTACGCCAAGGTCATGCCGATCTTTAAATCAGGAGACCATTCCGATCCTACGAACTATCGCCCCATTTTACTTACCAGCGTGCCATGCAAACTCATGGAACATGTTTTGTATACACATATCATATCTCACCTAGACAAGTGTAACTTCTTTTTTTCTAATCAACATGGTTTCCGAAAAGGTCACTCGTGCACTAGTAAAGTTTTCGTATTTGTTACGGATATTCACTTCAATACTCCTCTTACCGCTCAGACCGGTATCATCTTTAGTGACTTCGCTAAAGCATTCGATACTGTTCCTCATCATCGCCTTCTTCTTAAACTTTCACGTCTACAAATCGATCCTTTCGTCATTAACTGGATTTCTTTCTTTCTTGAAAACAGAAAACAAATAGTCAAAATTAACCAATCATCATCGCGTCCGTCCACTGTTGCGTCCGGGGTCCCCCGGGGTAGTGTTCTCGGTCCTCTGTTGTTTTTAAAATACATAAATGACCTTCCTTCTTTCATAAACTCCACAAATAGGCTCTTTGCCAACGACTGCGTTATTTACCGAAAAATTATTACAAATAACGATTCAACTCTACTTCAAGACGATTTAAATACGAGATCTTCGTGGTGCTCTATGTGGCAGATGAGCATAAACGCTCGCAAATGTAAACATATGTCCGTCACTAAGTCTTCTGCAGTAACACAATCACAATATTTATTGTTATCACAACACCTGGAACATGTAACATCGTCTAAGTACTTGGGAATACATTTTACAGACACCCTATCAAGGAACGACCACATTGAATGCATTACAAGCAGTGCCTTGAAAACGCCTGACTTCTTGCGACGAACATTATATATTGCCCCACCTAAAACAAAACTACTCGGATACAAGACAATAATGCTTCCCAAATTAGAGTATGCATGCACCATTTGGAACCCCCACCAAACTTACCTTTTCAAAGAATCGAATATGTCCAAAACAAAGCAGTAAGATTTATGCACAACAACTACTCACCGGAAACTAGTGTCTCGGCCTTAAAAACTAGCAATAATTTCTCTCCTCTTGAACTAAGACGTAAAATAACTCGGCTTTGTTTTTGTTTTTTTTTCACAAAGCATCTATTACAGCGATTCGCCGTTTAAATCAGTTTATTGCCGCCCTGTCAGTTTTACATCGCCAAGACTAGATCATTGTCGGAAACTAGAACCATTCTTGAGTCGCACTAACACTTTCCTTTTCTCCCCCTTATTACTTTGTATGAGAGACTGGAATGCACTACCTGATCATATTGTTACTGACAGCAATCCCATTTCGTTTAGAGATCAGTGTTCACTATTGCACAATTACTCACCTTGATCATGTTCTTGTATAATAGATTTTGTGCTTTGTTGGGGCCATATTCTTTCTTTATTTCGCTTTCTTCGACGACAATGGGTGAATCCGCGATCACATTTCACTTTTCCGTGTTTTGCTATTCGGTCTTTTTTTCTTTTTTTAAATCTTTGTCATATGTTTTGAATCTCCCCTCATGTAATGCGTCCATCGGACGCCCTTGAGGTGAATAAAATGAAATGAAATGAAATTAAATGAAAATGTTTCCCTTCTCCAGAGATTATATTCGTCATTCTTGTCCAGCTCGCTTGCACCTTTGTCTTTAATTGCATTATTATCAAAACTTTAAAGGGAAGTGTCAAACGAAAGAATGAAAAAAAGAAGGAACTAACCGAGTGAGGTTATGTCAAACGCAGCTTGATATGTTAGTCACTGAGAGCCTTAGAAACGCAAGCCGTGACCTAGTATGGTAATCATTCTTTCCGTTCCGTGATTGGTTGTTTGGGAATCTTAGCGCCTAATGCTGCAGTCTCATTGGCTACGAATTCGCCACGTCAAGTGTTCCTTCAGCTGTCGGTTAGCATGGGCTATTCCCCCGGTGGAGCGCGTATGAAATTTGCGCCGGACAGCCTAAACCTCAACGCATTGCCGAGCGATCAAAGACGGGTACACCCACCTTTCATAGGATGCAGGTGCCGTGTTGCAATTGGTTTCCCAGTGCCTCGCGGTTCGGTTCACTATTCATTTGGGCGGGTTGTGCACGACAAAACGGACTGCTTGTTGGCACTCCTATCGCAGAAAATTATATAGACCTTGCTTTCCCGACTGTCCACAAATAAAACATGGCACGTCAAAAGTTGTTCTCCCCTCCCACAAAAAAAAAAGAAATAAAAAAAAACGGCAAAAATTATTTCAGTTGTAAAAGTAATAAGCCGAATCTTTTAAACGGTATGTGTAGGTATGTCCGTTATTTTATTCGGCCTTGTCCGCGGTTGAAGTATGGAAGTCGTTCGCGGGCTTGCCTGCGCCTGTCGTAGTTTTATTTTATGCATTTTTGTATGCAGTAGCATTTTTTTAAGCAACCCCTTACTCTCCCGCGCGTGCGCGTGCTTGCGCATGCGCGCCAAAGTAAAGTACACGTGCCGTCTTCCTCTCCTGATCGGGCGTACGCTCGGTTCAGGGGACGAGGCAGTCGCTGGCTGTGCGGAAGTTCTCCCAATGCCTCGCCATAGGAAAGAGTGGACTGGAGGGGATATAGCTGGGGAACCGAAGCGGGAACGTGCTGGTTATATGACTGTTCTCGACGTGCCATAAAGACGCCAGAGTATAGTGTTTATAGGAGACATGCAATGCTACAGTGTAGAAAAGAAACTGAGGGATAGGAGGGAATGAGAGCGCGCAGAGATGCCAGAGAGCCGAGCACTCACTAGAATGATTTTCGGGTAGGCGAAAAGGCTACCTGTCTTTGTCTTTACTCGCTGTTCCAGCGCGTTTCAAACGTGTTCGAGGAGTGAGTAGAAACTAAGGCAGCTAACTTTGCGTCCTGCTAAAATTTCCAGTCAAAGCTCGGCGTTCCGACGTCCTCGCGTGCTCTCGTCTCCTACATTCCGCCATTTTTGTTTGTATAGGATCTTGACGTTTTCTTGAGCAATGCACCGCAAAGACACAGCCCCGTTTTTTCCCCAGTGTCTTCTCGTTTAACTCTTTATAACAATAAATAATTGCTTCGAATTTTATAAAACATTCGACTTCCATTATTTTGAGGGAGGAATATCGAAATCATTAGAAACCTACTCTAAGAAGGAATTGTTTGGAAGTGACCCGATAGCTTACAAGGTCTACTATTTCGTCGTACGCTCTTACAGCTCTGGATGGCTTATGACACGTGCCCGTCTGCCTCGATCGTCGTCAGACAAGTGCAAGCTTTTCTATATCCCTACATGCCAACGTGCACACTATCAACTTAAAGAAAAGAAAATATTTTCACGACGTATTTTTGGTACATTATTCCACGCTCTAAGAAATCAGAAGCGACAGCTTTCCGGCAAAGAACTCGGAAAATCGAATCACTTACGGAGAGCGCTCAGTAAATAACGGCGCTAATAAAATGTTCAAAGTTAAACCTTAAAAAAAAAAAAAAAAAACTCTCTCCGTTGAGTTACTGAGCACGGTGAACCGCCGTGCCCAGTTCCACAGCGTACACACTTTCTTTTAGGTTTAAACTTCAAAACATTTATTATCAGCCCAGTCATTCGCCGAGCACCCTCCGTAGATTGAAGCGATTGGCTTTCCCAATCGCTTTTTCCGGGAGCGCTGACAGCTCTAGATTTCTGAGAGTGCACGAGTGCGTTGTTTTTGCTCCTACTATAGAGCTTTGCATTTATAGCCCGGGTGAAAACTGCTGAGTCATTGAGTGTACACGCATGCGTAGCATCTGATGTACCGCGCAGCCGAGCAACAGCGCATGCTCAGAAGGCGTTCCACAGCCCAGCAGACAAAGACGGCAGCGCGCCAAAGGCGATTTTTTTGCGAAGGTCTCTACGTGTTCTTGCAGCCCCGGCACGGGACGGACGGGCACCGTCCTGGCGGTGGACGTGTGCATGCACGAGCTCGAGGAGCGGCGTCGGGTGGACGTTCCTCGGGTCGTGTTCAAGCTGCGCCAGGACCGCAGCGGCTGCGTCCAGACCAAGGAGCAGTACGCCTTCATCTACGAGGTGAGCGACGCTCGCTATCGTTCGACCCTGCCCGGATTCTAATTCTCCTAGTCGCTTACGGCCCATTCAAGTCACGCCACTCGTACGTCGAAAACAAAAGACACGATGTTTGCCTCAGACACGATGACTATTTGCGGGCACGCGTCGAACATTTTCAAAGCGTGTTTGCTTCACACATATGTATGCTTCAAACAGGTTTGCAGACAGCGTTTGACACGAACAAGGCGACCGTCATGCAAGAAATAAACACGCATCAGAAAATAGCCGCGTTCGATTTGCATGCACCTCCTGCACCGGTGCAGAAAATGTGTAGGGCGGTGGACTTCCGGTCCTATCTCAATACGCATACCGGAAGTAGACTGCGCTACACACTTCTGCATCTTTGCAGGTAAATTGAACGCAGCTAGTGTCTGCAGACTCCGACCTCGAACAGTGTCTGCTGCCTCACTTTTGTGCGACGTCAGTACGACTGCGGCCCGAGAAACGCGGGGCGTGACGAGACCCCAGCATATCACCCACCAGCCAATCAGACGTAGCCGATAAGAGCGCCGAAAAACAAATTACGAAGTAAAAAGCGTGAGCACAAACAGCCACCACCTACGTTTCTTAAGCTGGGAAGAAACAGTGTCTGAAACTGTCGCGAAACAATGTCTTAAACTGTCACAAAACAATGTCTGAAACTGTCATGAAACAATGTCTGAAACTTTCACGAAACAATCTTCTTTTGTGTGTGCTACTCGCGCATGCCGGAAACCGACACGCTCTCTTCTGTCTTTTAAATAATTTTGTTTATGTCAAAATGATTTGGTACAGCGTGCGCACTAAAACATTTCACACTCTTCGGATTGTAAAAAGTATGTTTCAAAGGCTTACACCCATGGGTACGCCCCTTCAGATCCCTTATTTCGAGAGATACACCCTTTTTAATGTTAAACGAGGTGCCGCCGCATGCATCAACCTTCGTTTTGGAACACAAGAGCTGATTTACGCCCTGAAATGTGAGAAATTGTTTTAGTTTGTAGGTGCCGAGGGCTTCAGAGCACCTTCCTATTTGGCACTAGTGGGTTTAAAACAGGTGATCATAAACTACGGATGCTTGGGTACACAAACGTGCTTATAAACGAAAATTCGAGCCAATAAAAAGCGTGAATAGTTTATTCTTTCCCCATGAAATGCTGCATAAACGAACCTCGAATCTAATAGAAAAAAAAAGTGTAACTCGGTGCCTAAATCTGCGTGTATTTTGAGCATCCGCACTCGTGCAGATGTTCGAAATTAGCACTAATTAATTTGCTCATCATAGGGCCTGAATGACGTTCATCATTCACTCCAGAACGGAGTACATGTTCGTGGGAAAAAATGCGGCCAAACCTGCGCGCTAAACCAAACAAAGCTTTTTTTATTTCTTTATTTTTTTTTCTCTGCAGTGCAGTTACGTTTTACTGAATCAGCTGAACCAGTCAACAAATACTCGATTTATATGTATAATAAAGTCAGCGTGTGCTCGTGTTCTTGTTTTTTCTTCTTTCTTTCTTCTTGCTTTTTTTTTTTTTTTTTCGTCGTATCGCTTTTTTGTCCGATGTCGTTAGAGTAATGGTTCAAATCACTCGAGCGAAAAGTATCTGCCTCCGTCCAACCTCTAAAATAAATAAAGACATTAAAAGTTTCGTGAATTTGACTTAGATAATCTCAGAGAGTCCAAATTCAATTGAATATTTATTTGAGTGAAGAGTTTTGCCCCACTCTGCAAGCGACTACCATAAAATCCTCAACACGAGATGCGTACGCACAACTCTCTAATCCTACTTTACGTCCCACGCATATTTCTCTTCCACGTTATTGGATCAGCGAAATTTAAACTCGCTTTTTAACCGCCCCGGTCTTTTTTTTTTTTTTTTTCTTTATTTCTCGTACAAATCCGGGGGCTATTTGTTTGTTTGTTTTTTCGCCCACGCGACGACTTTTCCCCGTATGTAGCAGATGCAGAAAGGCGGCTTAACTTCTCGACTTACATCTCGGCGAATGAAGCTAGTCTTCGATCAAAATTTTGCTCCCGAATATTTGCATGGGCGGACAACAACCGAGAGTTTCCGAAGCGAAGAACGACTTCCTCGGATTAAGCGACACAAGAAACGACTTCCCCAGAAGGCGCATGGAAACGTGCAGTCTCGTCACGAAACGTCAGCAGTGTACCCGCCTTTCATCCCCGGAAACGAGTCAACAGAGAAGGGCCCGTACGTAAATATGGGGAACGTCTTCCTAGAGAGCCCAGATCTAAGAGAGGAAGCGACTCAAACCGTGGAAATCGCTCGCAATATAATGGCGGACGCTTCCTCCTGCGCATGATGGTCGCCGCAAGTGCGCATGCGTTCAGTTGTCGCGTGGAGAGGAGGAAAGGGCATCGAGACCCTTGGTGACTGACGATCGACACTTTCGAGTCTTCCTCGCAGCTCGCATTGCGAACGCGGGCCATGACCGACGTGGTCCCAACCTAGCATTTTGAAACACTCTGTAATCTAGGCACACTCCCCGAACAACAATATTGAACACACGAGCGAACCGTAGAGACAACTCCCGCTGTCCCATTTGTTTTTGTGTGTGTGTCTCTGTCCGATTCGCATTTATCTTGTCCTTCTATTGTTTTGTTCATTTGTTTTTTTGATAGTCAAGGTCGTTTCCAAGGAACCGAGCCAGTACAGGAGGGTTTTCTGTCGTTTCGTCAATACTATACCGCCCGCAGCAGTGCGGTATGTACTCGCGCAGAGACGAGAATTCAATTTCGGATTCCGCGTTGGCCGTCAACACGACGCCACGCTCGAAAAGGTTTAAATAACACTGCTGCACAAAGGAAAGAAGGGGGTTGTCGTAAACCGTCAACTTGTAACGCGTGCATTATAAAAGCAAGGCAGTACCTTCGTCGGCCCGAGTGAGTTAGAAGCAAAAACAGAAAGGCAGTAACTTGGTAGGGTAGTGCAGCCCATACGATTTCGGATAGCTAAGTTAACCCGTTATATAAAATTAACTAGAAAGCAAGCGTTCGTTTTCATTCTTTTAATTTTTGTTAAGGAAAAGTACAATGCCAAAAACTAAACGATAAACACGTCGTATTAGCAACTGGAGCAACAGGGAGCATACACTGGAGGCCATTGTTGTCTGCGCGACTGCTGAGCGCGTGCTGATGGCGAGCTTCCTCAGTTTTTACGCAACGTGCATTCCACACCATCAAGTTTGCCGGTCTTATCAACCTATTAATGTGAGCTCGTTTCGAAGCTGACCGAATACTAATCTTTTCATCCATCATATACCTACGGTCCTCCGGGACGGTACTTCTAATACCCAATTCACACGGCAGCGTGAAGGTACCCTTAGCTTAGGTCCCTTAGTTGAAGGCACCTGTAGTAAAAGGCATTCTTGATCACACGACAAAACAGAGCACTTTAAGTTGATGTCGATTGCTTTCCTGCTAAACCGCGAGAGGAGCACGGGATAGACAAGTATTCCTCGAAATCTGTTTGACTCGCAGTTTTTGATTATTGTGCGTGAAATATTCCATATATAAAACCTAAATATTATTTGTGCTTGCTTCTGCGGTACTTTATTTTATTTTTTGTCTAATTCTAAGGGCGCACCTAAACGAGACTTGCTTTAAAACGTCAGACCCGTCTGGCCACAGTGGCCTAAATCATCTTCGTTTACGAGTTTCTATTGCGATAGAGTGTACTAGAAGGGACGAGCTATAGGCTCCGCTCATGCTTTCAGTTGCAATTTAAAATGAGGAAAGCGATCAGGTGGAACCAAGCCACTTTTATCGCAGCGTTACTTTCGCTGCGATCAAGCAACGACACAAGTCAAGGTCATATGGGCAATATAGCCCCTTAAAGGGGCACTGACACATCAAAATCATAGTTTTTTTTATTATCCGAAACGATTGAAAACGATGCTGGGACATTACCCTCAAAACTCGAAACTTGGAAATTCAGTACTTCTGAATTTAAAAAAAAAAAAAAAAAAAATTCCAAATGCCGAAATTGAAGTTCCCGCGCGTCCGCGCCAGTGCAGTAAGTCAAATTTTGCGGTCTCCTGCGACTCGACTTTCTTTCGGACCTCCGCTCCACGCCATGAAGCAAAGCGCCGTTGCCACCGCGACCCGAAGCGAGGAGGTGAGCAGCTAGGCGGGATAGAAGGGCACGGGAAAAAAACGGCTTCTTCCCCGACTCGCCGATGAGCCTCTGCTCAAGCGCCGCCAAGTTTTCCGAGGGAGGATACAAATTCAGGAAGCGACATCACACCGAAATCTGATTTTTGATATTTCAAAAAGAGGGGCCGTAGTGCGTTCGCAATTGCGTTAAAAAACATGTTTTACGATTTCCGTTATTAAATGTTATAGAAGCGTCGCCTACAAAGCTTCTAAATTTCCTGATTTTTGACGTCACCGATCAAAATAAGCAAGGAGGTGAGCGCGGGAAATATAAACGCCAAAAATAAAAAGGCGCGCGCGCGCGCAAACATTTTTTTTTCGCGATGCGTTTTTTTTTTTTTTTTTTTTTTTTTTGCGTGTCTTTAGACAATAAAAAATAATACGACCTTTGGAGTGTCAGTGCCCTTTTAACGGCTATATTGTATTTTTTATGAGTTTGACGTCAGAGGTAACGTCAAAGCACCAAGACACGACGACGCCACGACGTCATCGTCAACAACGTTACGCGACGCCAAGATGCTGTCGTAAGGCCGTCGTGACATCGCGTCGCGTTGAGGACGACACCGTTTGACGACATCAAGTCGCTGCTGTAACGCGGTCGTGACGTCGGATTGAGGACGACGCCGTTAGGCAACATCAAGCCGCCGTTGTAACGCGATCATGACGTCGCGCGCCACATTGAGGACGACGCGGACGTGTTCGTTAATGCCGACGTTGACGTCCAGGCCCCACGCAACGTCAAACATGGTTATGACGTAGCGTTAACGTCGTCCTGACGTCATCCTGAACGTCAACGTCACGACGAAGCCTTGACGGCGTGTAACGTCGTCGCCTTCACCAGCATCAACGTCGACGCGCAGTCACGACGAAGTCTCTACGTCGTGTAACGTCGTCGACGATGACGTCGACGTCGTGAAGCTGTCGGGACGTCTTCGTGACGTCGAGTTGCGTCATGTTGACAACGACGTCAAGGAACTAACACCAAGCGTGCTTATGACGTTGCATTGACAAGGACGCCGTCATATTGACGTCTCGTGACGTTGTCGTCATCAACGTCAACGTTGACATCGTCGTCGTTGTCAAAAAAGTATGACGTCAGAGCGCAGTCTTGATGTCGTGTAACGCACGTTGTCAACGTCGATGACGACGTTGACGTCAAGGCGTCGTCCTGCTTGATGTCGCGCGGCGTTGTGATGACAAGGCAGGTCGCGGTGACTATGTACGTGACGCCTGACGTCTAGGTTGTATAAATAAATATAGTCCGGCGTTCTATCGTTTCTATGACCTTGACCAGTGTGCCGGTCGAGCTTGGCGTTGGAACGAAACGCGTTTTTTTATAAAAAGCGGCTAATCAAAACCACATCGCTCGTAGCGCCCGAGAGGGCGCTACGAGCGAAGTGGCTTGGATTAGCCGTTCTTTGCACATGCGGGGGTACCAAAATAGCACTCCGATGGCCCCACTCCTCCTTTCTAGTACAGTCTAATTGCGAGGCGAGCGACCTTTTTCTGTTTAGCAGCTCTTTTTTCGGCAAAGTTCTCACTGAAGTAGCTAAATTGTGCCCGGCAGAAACACCAACTGCGTCAGTTTCACGGCTACGCCAGTCACGCCATCACAAGGGATGAACGACGACGAGGATGAAAGGTCCTAGGCTGGAGAGTCGGACGACTCGTCTGCAACCTCGAAAAAGAACTCGCAGTGGTCCATCGCGTTTGCGTTCGTAGCACACATTTTTTTCACGTGCCGCCACTGCTACCTGCTAGCTGGAGTATTCGTTCCTCGTTACTGTACTATTCTTTCACATTTGTGTTCACAATCATTTCATAATTTGTTACTTATATGTATTCAATTTGTTATAATGCATTAAACGAGGTATATTTATTTATCTGTGATTTTTACTTTGAGTTCTTGGGTCCGAGGCTGCTCCCTGTAGCTGTAAAGGGAGCATGGTGAGCTCCGTTTAACACAGGACCTCCCTTAGCGAAAGGGAACTTTATGCGCCGTGTGATTACGATCTCCAGCTCCCTTTACTAGAGGTACCTGTGCCAAAGGAATCTTTACGCTGCCGTGTGAACTGGGTATAATCAATCGTCAGCACTAAAGTCATTGTATCCTAGGAAAGTAGCGCCATTGCTTTCCCTACCTGCTAGCCGGACACAAACAGATACTAACATACAGACGAACGAAACCTCGCAAGGCGATTGGCTAATCTGGGTACGCTGCCACGGAAATCACCATCTCGGTCCATTCAAATCTTTGAAGCTTTCAGAGGGGTCGTTTTAAACCAGTCGCGCCAAGATCACCATGGAGCATCAATGTACTGGAAGCGTTCCTCGCCAACATAAGCGTCTTTGGCACGGTGTGTGCAATCAACTTATCAGTCATGCCCATCTCCACGGATCTTTTACAATATTATTGTTCTTCTTGCGTATTTCAAAACCGTTAAACTATTTTTCAGTGCTTTCAAGACCCGACACAGAGTGTGGTGGTGGTACGAAGATGTACGCTTGTATCGCCGGTGTGTGGATAGAAAAATCTCGGTATACAAGAAACGTCTCGACAAAAGACCAGCGAATCGAGATCGGCTCACCAAGAACGGAGGGGTCAGGGAGAAATCGCTCATTTCACTGACCAAGATAGCGACCATACGGGATGTTTGCGCTACTTTCACAGAAACCAGTGAGTTTAGTCAGCACCAAAGCTCCTTTTCCCTTCCCCAATGCCAGATGAGGCCCAATAGACCTATTGCTAAATCACCCAAGCATCAAGAAGAATGCAGGGAATGGTGTTCCACGCGCCGCACGGGCTGGCGTCAGCAGCAGTAAAGCCTGGTTCAGATAGTTGCGTTTGACTGCGTTTGACTGCGTTGCGGCTGCGAGAAACCAGGACATCCGTGCTGCTTATGTCGCGTGCCAAGATTATTCCTTGAATCGAATTCCACGCTTCATATGAAGCACAGATGTGCCGGTGACTCGCTTTCGGTTCTCGACGCAACGCAGTCAAACGCACTCAAACGCAAGTGTCTGAACTGGCCTTAACCCTTCTATTAGCGGCGAGATGTTTCGGTGGCGCCCTCATTTGGTTACCTTTCGTGACGTCATCACCTTGTCAAGAACAAGTTCAATGGTGTTTATAATGGGCATGTTGAATGCCTGAAATCATAGCGCTCTCAAAGCAACACTGCCAACACCGTCGAAATTGAAGTTATTACATTCCTCTTATTTGCGCCGATTTGATATCCTTTGCTGACGTCATAGTCAGCATTCGGCCAATTGTGATGGGCCGACCATAGCGACGCTTTCGATCGCTCACGTCTCCAATAGCAAGAGCCTAAAAGAAATTGTATACTGCACGCGCGTGCGTCAACGCTTTATTTTAGTTATTTACTTGGAAACTTTTAACACGGGGGAGGCGTGCGCGTGTGGCGCGCGGAACACGAGTCCCTGCGTTCCCCTTAATATTTCGGTGATTTAGCAATAGGTCTATTAGAATGGTGTATACGAACACGAAACACGTTTGGTTATTTTTGATAGTTCATGTGCGAGCGCAAGCGCACGAGCATTTGCACGTGCTTGCATATGCACGGACACATAAAAAACGATGCATGTGTTTGATTTGCCTCGTAAAACGAGTTAAATGCCGAAGAAATCAATACTGGTGAAAGTTATACAAAGCCTATAATCTGAAGCGACACCGGCATACTAAATTAGCCATGAACTCCAGGTACTGTCTATCGTGGCGAGCAAGACGTCAGCCCCTATACACCTTGTCCTCTTCATTCGCACGGGGCTGCCATCTTGGAATCCTGTGATGCGGCCGCCATTATTAGCGCCGAGATGTTTCGGTGGCGCCCTCTTATGGTTTCCATCCGTGACGTCACGACTGGGATTTGCCTCGCCGTGACGTCACCAGTTGTTATCCTGGCTACTTACCATCAGGTGCGACGACGAGTTCGGTGGTGTGTTTAAAAAGCACAGTAGAAGCTAGGAGCCATCGCAATCCGGAACTAACACCGTCAAAGTTGACAATCTGACAATGCTCATATGCCCATGGTTTGGCCAATCGTGGAAAGCTGACTGCAGCGACGCTTTTGGTCGCGCACATCGCTATTAGGTTGCTTCAACTCGTCGCTCCGCTCTCCTCCGTGCATTGGTAGATGAGTTGTATTCGCATTTTTTGTCGCGTTTCACCCCGGTTTTGTTACACTGTGTTAGGTGCCGCCCGATATTTGTATTTATTACCGTACATCAGTAGTTGCCTAACATATGCAGTTAATTGTTGAACACATTTTGACTACATGCACCTTCGGCGTACGGATACGTGTAAAATGGCTAGAGGAGGTAGAGAAATTGGCGTTAGCGCTGACGCACATTGAGTACGCAGATGATTCTAAGACAACACGAGGGCTCGAAGGCCAATTACATATGACAACTTCGCTTTGCTTACTAGTAGTTCCGAAACGTTCGCAATAAGAAGTGCCAGGCACTGTAAATTGCTCAATTTTTTATATTAGTTAATTTTCGTACGCTTCGGGATATTAAAAATATCAGAAAATAATAATTACGCGAATACAGTACTTCGTGGTAACGAATACACAACATACCATTCCCAATGCCAAAATATTGTGCGCAAGAAATATTCTTAAAATTTCCGGTATTCGCATATTATCAAGAACGCGAAAATGCGTTTACGAAACAGTATTTACGATTGTACATAATCTGGGTAAGGGGCCATAATGCCCTTTTCCCAAAACCATCGTGCTTTGTATTGAAACAAATCCAAAACTGTTGCTTTTGATTATATCGGGCAACTCGGAGGGGACAGGCAACAAATGTATAACTTGCATTTTTACACTGAAGCAAGAAAAAAATATCATGCTAGGAATAACAGTACGTCAATATCAGGCAATTTGTTTGTTCATAATAGTTTATCTACATGTCTTTGACGTTCTTAATCGTTTTTTTTTTCTAATATGAACATTCGTTTGATCGGTTAATTCATGAATTTCAAGAAACTGCGTGCCGTGCTTGGTCCCATCTGTATGAATTCTTTTGAGTGCTTAAATAGTTTCATAAGATCACCAGTCTCGTTCAATTATTTATTTTAACGCAACAGCTGATGTTCTCTGCGTAAGATACTGTCACGGATAGCTTGAGTGTCTGGGGTCCGCAATAGGATGCCGAAAAGAAGCCATCTGGATAAAATTTATCCCCCGATTGCAGCGTCGTCAATAGCGAATATATATTTGCTTTTAGTTCCTTTCGACGCCGATTTGTACAACACGCATCTGTTCAGACAGATAAAGATCTGTCTGACAGATCTTTAGCATTCGGCCTCAGCCAAACTTGCCCGATGTCACTTGTCTTGCGCCCTTTATTTTCATTTCATAAATTTTACGGAAGACAAGTCTTGGGTTTCATTTGACGAAAGCCTGTCACTTATCTCATAATTTCAGAACGTCTTAAGCAAATGCCCTTACAACGAAAACCGTTTTCTTCCGGACCATAACGCACACTCTATACCTGTTTAAAAGTTTAAATTTTACTTGATGCTGACTATCTACAGGCGCGGACTATACAATGATTTTTTTTTTCTAGATCGTTCACTGTGAGAAGACGTGAAGAATTTTATGAATAACGGAGTATATTAATGTTGATTTGTGTATAATATAAGTTTCAGCGTGAGCTAACACAGCAGGCATTCGTTAAGGTGTGGTTTGTGTGATATTCTTTTACGTTCGGATTAGGCACTAAGTGCGGACTGTGCACCGGGTGCGAGCTATCTAAGCACAAACTTATTTTGGACACCAAATTTGCTCTTCCGAAATACGCATCGGCTGTGGACTATAGTCCGGAAAATGTGGTAGTTTATTTCCCAAAGCCAATGTCGCGAAATGCTCTTAAGGCTGTACTAAATGGAGCGAATTATCCGACGAATAACTGGCGAATGCCGCCCGACGGCACGCTCGCTTTGCGCGCGACATAGCAGCCACTGTGGTGATTCCACGCGCAGAGCAAAAGCCGCCGGGCAACATTCGTCGGTTATTCGCAGCATATTCGTCCCATGGAGTTCAGCCTTTAAGGAGTACTGGAGCGGAACCGATTGTTAAAGAAATTTTCCATTCGGGCTAGGTTGGTCTCGACTAAATAATTTGTTCGATAAAAACAAGCCTATACACTGTTAATCGTGATGTTTAAACACTGAGACTGGGAAGGAAACGTGAAGATATAGACGCTTTGCAGCAGCTGTGCATGGACGCCGCCATAACTGACCTTCAGTTTTTGTTTCCTCTTATTTCGTTTATTTCACTTCATCGTTACCATAGCAGGTCAGTTTATTGTCATATTAGACTCAACTGTGTCCTTTTCTAAAGCCTCGGCCTTTGTAGAGGATCGTGAACTACCGTTTCAGTTGCTCGGCATCTCGGTAAGGCAGGAGAAGGTCAGCAATGGCGGCTGTAATTTGGCGCGTGTGTAAAGCGTCTATATTAGAAGAAACGAGAAAGGTGACAGACACCTTTCTTCTGTTTTTTTTTTTTTTTTTTTTTTTAATGTATCTTTAAATTTACTTCCCACTCTCTTGGTTTAAAAATCATGATTAATACGCACCAGCTCACCTGCACATTGATTATTTTTTTCATTTATAGACATTTCCAATGCTCACGAAATCACAGTCCAGCGTGCGATGTTCAGAGCCCAGCGCGTGCGTGTTCGGGGCTTCGGAAAGCGAGCAAAGCACGCGCCATACGCATGAAAACTCAAAATGTCACCGGCCGCAATCTCTTGCTTGGAAAGATATACAGACTAGCTATCCACTTATTTTTACATTATCTGCGTTATAGTAGTCTCTTCCAGTTGGCGCAATTCACTAAAAGTTGGCTTTCACGAGAACCTTGCAGTGAGACTGTTCTTTGCGATTCAATACATTGTTAATCAGGTTGCGACCATGCTTTTCACGACGCATCAATATTCCAATTTTTTTCTTTTTTCTTTTTTTTTTTGTTGGATAGTTGTGTTAGCGGATACGGCCGTAGGCAATGATTTTCTGTGTGCATCAGTGGTTTTGTCTTATTTTTATCTCGCATTTTAGTATTGAAACTATTTTATGGTTTTCAAGTAGCTGAGTACCACTGTTTTACTGGCTGTGTACTACAAGGGACACATTTGTGTGATACTATTAAGCGAAAAGGGCATTAAACAGCAATACGTCCGTGTGCACGGTGAAACCGAAACCAAGCAAATTGAAGCAACCTAATGGTGTCGAGTGCACCAGCGCCTTCTATCCGCCCGTCAGGCAACTACTGAGATGAAAAGGTCGATATTGTAGGCCATGCGACAGCAGATGAGGCTACCCCCGTGATTTTATTTAGTCAAACAGTATTTTTGTACTGTTCGAGCGTTGATTTTGTCGAACAGTATTTTTTTTTTTCAGTTACTGATAAAAAGTAAAATGCTGATACATAATGAGACTACCTACGTAGTGCGAATGGAGAAAACACCGTCGTTTTTCTTTTTCGTTATGAGTTATAGTTTTTTCTTCACTTCGGATGCGTGTAAGGAGCGACGACAAAACTACCAATAACAGCAAGACTATTGTTTCATTGTACCATATGAAAGGAAAGCGAACGTACAGGTCTCT
The DNA here is from genome assembly GCF_016920785.2 of Ixodes scapularis. NCBI lineage: Eukaryota > Metazoa > Arthropoda > Arachnida > Ixodida > Ixodidae > Ixodes > Ixodes scapularis. The sequence goes on along the minus strand of NW_024609846.1, from coordinate 175,743,493 downwards.
CTTATGCGTTCCTACAACCTCCTGTCCCTGCCATCCTACAAAGTGGCTAATAAATAAATAAGGAATATGAATACAAAACAACACGTCAGCCGCCCAGTTACGTGCGTTACGCACGTAACTGGGGGACGAAGTTTAAAGATCAGCTACCGCCCGAGCTTGTTGTTAGCCAGAGAGGAAACCACAAACATCCGTAATCGTGAGCAAATGGTTTACCCCGCTGCGTGCCTTGCACACCGCCGTTCTGGTAAAAATGTTCCTTTCGCCGCACGCCTCCGCAGTACCTACACGCTGTTTACTAGCAAATAAACGCTGATTACTTGCTAGTAAACGCTGTTTACGCCACACTAGAGGCACTGAATATTTCTAGAGTATTGCATTCGGTAGCGTCCACTGTGAATGCCCTATTTTAGCTTTGATCGGCCATTTTGGCGCCGAAACATAAATGGCATAAGGGTGACAAAGAAAAACTTATTGACACTGACCACTGTAAGACATGATAAAAACACACAGGGGACGGATGCCAACCCCCATCTCCCAAGTGGGCGCGCCGCGAATTACCATCGAAGTTAGAACGCACCCAGGTCGGGACGCGCTGCCTGAAATCACCGGTGAGACATAGTTGTGTAAAGACAATGTTAATTGTGCTGCAGAACCTTATAAACTAAACTTTTATAAAAAATATCACGCTCCAGTTATTCTGTACTAATCTCCAATAAAAGTTCCTACAAAAATAGCTTTTTTTCATTTGTTTTTACGTAAAAACCTGCTTTCTAAACTATCGCGCCTAAACGAGGTGTGGACATTGCGCGTGCGCAGAAACCAGATTCGCGTAAAGCGTCTGCGCATGCGTCGTGCCGACAACAGCGCCACCGCAACGGCGTGACGTCAGTGACGCGTGTCAGTCCCGTCCGACACTCCAACAGTGAACCGCTGTTCTTCCTTTTCTCCAGCGAACCGAGAATAATGGCCCTATGCTCGTAGGCTAAGCGGTCGTTGCGCATTACTCCTTCGTCTTTCGATAAGAACGCTCACTCATTCGCTTACTCACTAACTTATTCACTCACTCATTCACTTACTCAATCACAAACTCACTCAATAACTCATTCAAGAATTCACTCAGTAACTAATTTAAGAACTCGCTCACTTTAGTCGCTCTATGTTAGCAGTAATAAGCCCTTCACACAGGCAGCGGACGTCTTCCATTCCGGAGTGCGTTGCGGCGCGCCGCGGGCTACGTTTAGCGTTTGCGCTTTGTCCTCAAGCGTTTTTGTGTAGTCTTAAATATCTCGAAACCGCAATCGTCTTTAGGCTAAGCCACGGGCTTCTTCTAGACTCTGACTGGGCAGGATTGCACAATAAGAGAAAAAGAATGCAAGCACCGAAACGCAGAATATAGCGCGAGAAAGCGTTCGCGATGAGCGAAACTCAGTAAACATCTCCAAGAGAAACGCACACAAGAGCTGTATTTATCCCATAGCGACGAACGGCTGGTAAACACAAACGCGCGAAGACAAGGGCGCACTCCGCCTCTGCGAACAGCGCCTAATGATATGGTCCGTCGAGCTTTGCTGAGGAGCTAGTGAGCCCGTCATACAGCTTCGAGCCATTTGCCCAAACTTCGTTCGCCAAACCATAATTTCCGCAATCTTATTTCTCTTCGAAAACACGTTGTTGGATAGCCAGGCAGCGAAACAAAACGCAGCACATCTTTACGGGAAAATCACTGAGTGCAACAGGCGAAAACACGCTCGAATAGAGAGTGAAGCTGCAGTGGTGATGTATAGAACGTCTGGACGCTTATCCAAAAAAAGAAGCAAAAAAAAAAAAAGCTTGATATTTTAATGCACGCGAACGCAGCATTACGCAGGATGAACTGATTCTGAAAATGCATGGAACGCGGCCCTTAAGGGGTATTCACACGAGGGAGAAATCCCGGGGATTTCTCCCCGGCACGCGCATTTTGCGACGAAAACGTCAGGCTTTCCGATGTGCAAAAGTCTCGCGTTTTCGTCTCGTGATGCGCGCGTGCCGGGGAGAAATCCCCGGGATTTCTCCCTCGTGTGAATACCCCTTTAGCTTCGGTCAAGCCTATTTCTTAGCCGTCCGTCGCCGCCGGATCAACCTTCGCGAAGAGCACTCTCTAAACATGACTAGATTCATGTCTCGTTAATACGGATCCCGATGGATACCCCGCTATATAGATAACACTTCTGGGTACGAACTGAAAAACATTTTTGACTCGTTAATATCAAAACTATCATTATGAATATTTTTTTTTACTTCTTTTTAGGGGGAGGGGGGGGGGAACGGAAGTGTCGATATGAGCTTTCAGACATAAAACGTCCAATGATCAACTATACACTCGAATAGGTCTGAAGCGTCTACTTGCCCGCAAAGCACAATTGGGAGAGCCAACCGCTGCAATTTATAGGGAGTATTTACTGGCGGCCATAGCTGTGTGCGCGAATGCTGAGCGCGTGCTGATGGCGGGCTTCCACAGTTCCTTTAAAACGTGCATTCCGCACCATCAATAGTGCCGGTCTTAGCAGCCTATCGATGTGAGATCGTTCTGAGCATGCGCTCTAAACAGCACCCAAAAGTATTCACTGGCGGCCACAGCTGTGTGCGCGACTGCTGAGCGCGTGCTGATGGCGAGCTTCCACAGTTATTTTGTAACGTGCAATCCGCACCACCAAGATTGCCGGTCTTTGCAGCCTATTAATGTGGGCTCGTTCTGAGCATGCGCTCTAGATAGCACCCACAAATATGGCGCCCAATGAATACTCCTTATAGACGCTTTAATCACGCGCCAGATTGAGCCGCCATAGCCGACCTTCTCTTGTTTTACCGAAATGACGAGTCACTGAAGCGGGCATTGACGAGCCTCCACAGAGGCCTATGCAGGGGAGAAGGACGCAGTAGCACCTAAAGTGGCGATAACGTGCCCTGCAGTGGCAATGATAAAGTGAAGCGAACGGAATAAGAGGAAACAAGAACTGAAGGTCGGTTATGGCGGCGCCCATGCGCAGCTGCTTGAAATCGTCTATACGGTGGTACCTCAAGGCAACGTTATTAGATTAGCTCAGTTACGGAACTGCTCATAGACGCTGCATGCACGGACAGTAGCCCCCCTCACTCACCACGACTCGCCAAGCGTCGCTCGACGCGCCGCCGGACAGCTGCTTTGGTAACTGCAGCGTATTCTATGGGAATCGGGCACGGTGAAATCGTGTCGGGATCGCTGGGATCGCTACCTACGTTTCGAAGCACGGCGTCTAGATGGCGCTTCATCTCTGCTCCTTGGAACGCACAGTTATGAAACGAAAATCTAGATGGCGATTCGAACGACACTTGGCGGACTGAAGTGAGTGAGGGGGGGTACCCCATTCCGCTTGAGTTTCACAACTGAGGTAATCTAGTAACGTTGCCTCAAGGAAGGACTTTAGGAAGGACGAGGCTGAAAACATGTATTCAGACGGTTGCGTTTGACTGCGTTTGACTGCGTTGCGGCTTCAGAAACCAGGACATCCCTGCTGCTTATATCGCCTGCCAAGATGATTTCTTGAATTAGATTCCACGCTTCATACGAAGCACAGATGTGCCGGTGACTCAGTCAAACGCACTCAAACGCAAGTGTCTGCACCGGCCTTAAAGGAGCGGTGAAATGATATTCAAATCGAATATTTTTCACTTTACACGAGCTTACTGGCACTAGTGAGACTCGAGGATACTCGCCCGCAACGCCACTGGCCAATAGGGAGTATTCACTGGCGGCCATATCCGTGTGCCCTGCTGCTGAGCGCGTGCTGACGGCGAGCTTCCGCAGTTTTTTTTTTTTTTTTGGAGCGTGCATTTAGCACCATCAATGTTGCCGATCTTAGCAGGCTATTAATGTGAGCTCGTTCTGAGCATGCGCGCTAACATCCGCGAACTAGTTCGTCAAGCCGCGGCTCGACAAACAATTACCATCGCGTGGATACCGGGCCACGCAGGCGTTCCAGGGAACGAGCGGGCGGACGGGACCGCGAGGGCGCTGCTACAGGCAAATACTCAGCCGTCACAAGGCCCGGTCCCCTCGCCCGTTCAGCGGGACGTTCCACCTGACGAGGGCTTTGATCTAACCCAAAAGAAGGAAGAACAAAGAGCACGAAAAGCGCGCCTTGCAGCGTTCCTACCTTCTAACCCCCACCCGATCCCTCGCAAGCTTCCACGATGGGAGCAAGTGGCACTACACAGGCTCCAGACTCGGACTATGGTGACTCCCTTTTGGCGTGCCAAGTTCTACAAGTCAACAGATGAGAATGACACAGGTCCTGACCCTGGATGTCCACACTGCGGTTTCCCTGCGACTTGCTACCATCTTGTATGGTCCTGTAAGGGGACGTCACTAGAACGGATAGCGGCAGAAAGAGATCTCATCTTCGCATCAATCATCTCCTACCTCCGGTCCTCCGGGATCGGACGGTACGTCTAATCCATCACTACCCCTCTCCCACTCCCCCTTCCCCATGCCACATGAGGTTCCATAGACCAGAGGCATGGAAATTAAATAAACGTTTCAATCAATCAATCATGCGCGCTAAACATCGCCCTCAAATATGGCGTCCAGTGAATACCTCCTATAAACTCCTTTGTTGCGGTGTAATTTCAAGGACAAAAGCGATCATTTTCAATCAATCTCTTCTTTGCAAAATTTGATGACGTAACACGGGGATCGCAGTACACCCCAATGACGATATTTGAATGATTTGGGCTCGTGATAATTACTAGCTCGAGAAGCATCCGGGAAACCAGTGTCCAATCGCTGCAATGACGACAATAGCCGAGCCATAACAATGTCTGGAACTCGGCGCGTGTCCTGTGCTTTGCCGACCCCAGCGCGTGGATCAACACTGACGGCATATAATCGGCTCCAGATCACGTGGCCGCTTGTTCTGGCTGCGAGTAGAGGGGGTAAACGCTGCTCGTTTTTCTTTAATTTTTTTCTCGGGCGTCTATTGCGTGGGGTGAAAAACGAACGCGTCTTTCATAGGTCATTAACGTCAGGAATCCGTTCTAGGTGGTATTTGCGCGAAGTAAAAAATTGTTGCATTGCCCCTTTATGACTTGCGTAGAAGGCAAGTTCGTCTGCTTCTTTTGCAGGAGTTTTGGTGACGTCAGAAAACCGAGCTCTGATTGGCTCCGATTGAAGGATAGTGGGGTAGACCTCAAAGCAAGCTGCCTTGAGGCCTACCCATTGAAAGATAGTGGGTAGACCCCAATCAGAGATCGGAGTTCTGACGTCACCACAACCCCTGCAAAAGAAGCAGACGAACTGGCGCTCCGCATAGTCGTTTCCAGGTTAAGAGTGCAGGACAAGTTCCTCCCACAAAGTTGTCTATTCTTTCCGCTTTAACAAAGCGAATGCTGTTAATGTAGAAAGAGAGGAGGGATTTGTGCGAAGAGCTTCTCCTCCACTCTTAACCTCAAAAACAAAACTATAAAAATAACGTCTTCGCAGTAGCACTTTTAGCACGAGAAAACGTTCTAGAAGCTTCAAATTTATTCAAATCCCGGAAAGTTAATGACGGGGATTTCACGTGCATATACTTGGCACGTTGGTGGTGCTGTGCTATCTGATACTCTGTCACCAATCTCCTCAATTCTGATAATTCGAACCTTGGGGCGGAGTTTCTCTTGCTGGACTGGGGGTTTTGAAATCTGTATATATTGATCAGGTCATCTAGCCAGAGCAGGTGTTTGCTGGAGTCGGCTGCCCTAACCATTATGGCTATATAGCGCGTAATTGGAAATCGCTCAAAAGCAACATACTCCCCAAAAAGGATGCATAAAATTGCAGGTATACCTTCCTTTAGGAAAGGATGCATTACTCGACATAAGAATGCTAAAAGGGTGTGACTATGCGTATAAGTTCATAGAACACCCTTTTTATATCCTCAGGGTGTTCAAAAGTTAGTACTATTGCGGATAATATGAGCTGAAACAACGCTCCGGCCTGTGCACGGTACTACCTGCGCCGCCTGTCTCATCGCTCCGTAAACACGGCGCACCCAGAGGCCGAGATAAATTCTCACTTGCGCTCACTGCGCCGCTGCGCTCTTCCGGCCGCCTGCTAGCGAAAATGGCCGAGTTTTCGTAAACCGTTTCCCACCTGAGCTACGCTCTCCGCAACGAAGACGCCCCTACCGCGCATGCGCGGCGCTAGCCTTGCCTACAGAGTTCCGCATCTCGTAGCGGATTGCGGAGAACCTTGCGGGACAGCGGAAACGATCTACAAAAACTTTTTAATATTGGCCGACGGAACCACCATCACGGTGCGTGTGCCGCGTAGCCCAATGTTCACGTTTTCAGCTAACCTGCATTTTAGTGCATTTCAAGAAAGCGCCGAAGTCGAAAATGCGTTGTCACGCTCGTATCTCCTCGAGGAGCGCTGCCTGACGAAGCTGCCTTGGCCCCCAAAAGGAGTCGATCTGAATATCATCGAACACATCTGGAGGTGCATCAAGGTAGTCATGTCACGGCGTCCCCTCCACCGCGCCACTGCCCACAAATTCTGGAAAGCAATAAGAGGTGAATGGGAGTGGCTTCGGTCGGAGCCAGACTTCGTGCCCGCGCTCTATGATTTCTTACCAGATAGGATGAGAGCCGTGTTCGTGGGTCAGGGGAGAATGACGCTGTTTTCAATTATTTTGCAAGTTTTACCGCGCCTCAGGGCCCCTGAACCGGACTTATGCCGATTGGAACAGAGCTTGATGCTACGTATGCAACACACAGTTTAACGCCGTTAACCAGCGCATACTTTTGCGTGCTGCCTCCTTGATCCCGATCTTATTGTATACTGCAGTTGAAGTTCCACGCCAACTATTAATCTTTTGTGTCTGACATCTTCTCCTGGCAAATATATGACTGTTTCTCTCACTTTATTACGACTAAGAATTTGTAAACAAAAAGCTTGTGTCTTGTCAGCAACTTGTTTTGTTCGAACCAGACACGTGGGCCCAGTAATAAAGAAATAATATATTTGAACCTTTTCATACTAATCAAGATTACAAAACCTTCTCAGTAACATGTATGCTTACCGGGGTTTTTTTTTTTTTTTTTTTTTTTTTTTTTTAACGTATGGGATCAATGAAACAGAAAAAAATAATACCTTAGAGCCGGACTAAATCCGGCATACAGATTTTGGCCTATACTTTACGATGTCCTACTTTGTGCATGCACTTAATCAAACAAAAACCACCTGAAACGTCTTTCGATGTGACTTTCAAAAATGATAATCGCAGCTGCAATTTAACACACTTCAACAATTTTATCTTCACCACTCAGCGTTTTTTCTACGTGATTCTGCGCGATAGAGTAAATTAAATCAATTCCAAAATAGGGACGACCAGTACAATCCTTCGTGCCCCGCCATCCTACCACACACATGCATGCTGTCGCACCCGCTGTCTCGCTACCAGACAGCCGGAAGAGCGCACTGGCGCAGCGAGCGCAAGGGAGAATTTATCTCGGCCTCAGTGTGCGCCATGCGTGCGGAGCAAGGCGACAGGTGGCGCAGGTAGTACACTGCGCCGGCCGGAGCGCTGTTTCAGCTCATATTGTCCGCGATAGTACGTAGATCATTTAACAGCGAAGTCTTTCGAAGGGTGTCTCTAAGTCCACACATGTTCACTTCCTTCCTAGGCTCTGTACGACTACAGCGCCCGCATCGCCATGCAGTCTTCGCAGAGGCCATCTGTCGTCTCAACAGCCTGATGGTAGACGGAAGAGAACGTCCCACCGAGGTCCAGTCGGCAGTAATGGCCGTTAAGCGCGTCGCGTACAGAGAGTAACACGGCCAAACGGACGGCCACTCGAAGTTAACTTTTCGAGTAGTCGCGCCAGTTATTATCGCCAGTTTAAGCTAGGGAGCCTCAATGTCCTTCTGCTTAGGGTGATGACGTCTTTTGTACTAGCACCCAATGCCAACAGCACGCTCTCACTTGAAAAACACAAAGGGATAGCCGTAAACAAAATGCCGCTAGTCAACACCAAGAGCTTGTGTCAAAAAGTGGTGTTCAGGCGCTCCGAAAAAAAAAGAAAAAGCATTTTGAAGAAACTTGTCAGATGTCATCACCCTGAGCAAACCGGGCATGAAGGCACTCTAGTCTGTGTCAACTCCATCCTCACAGCCATTTTAGAGATGGCAAATGGCTGGTTCACTACAGTCACATCGAGAGATTGCGATGTTGTGATGAGCTACCAAAGAAAGCCCTGGCGAGGGTTTTGTATCTATTGATTTTAATTTAATATTCGTTTTGTTGTTTCACATCGTTTAGTTTTACCTCTACTAGGTGTGTACTTTCTAACTGGTTATGCAGTGTCCGTCATGTTAGTTGCGCCTTTGGCGGAGCGTCCATCTGTGGGTGAGTGCCACGAAGTCTGCAAGTTCCTTTTCTTTTTTTAGGGTTCTGCACGATGCTTAGTTCTTACAATGCCCAGTGCCACCCAGAGCAACTTCAAGAGACATGATTATTGCGTAACACCACTCTAGAAGCAATATGAAACTATAAAGCTTGAGGATTGTTTTCTTCTTCGTAAGTGATTGTGGTCATGTGTGAGTACGCTCGCTATGCTTAATAAAGTTTGATACCTCTTTACGAATAACTGTTTTCATTTGTTCTATAATAAACACTTTGAAAATGGCAGTAATCGCAATACTAGAAGAAAACCTTATTTTAGGAATCAAAACAACGTTCGTTCTGTCTAGTTGTTCGCTTCGTTCATGTCTAGTCGCGCTGCTTTATTAGGAATATGTAACAACTCGCCCAATTGTTCATTCTGTTAGGTTTTTTTCTTAATGCTGCTTTTAATGTCACACACCATGCACAGCCGCGCTCGTGAAATTTTGGTTAGTCTTCATGAAATGGGGCTGCTACGGTCAGTTGAAATATGCTTCGTTCACAGAACACATGGGAGCTACATGCTCCTTGGACCAATCCGTCAGCTACCCGCACTGCCTGATCTTATCTGCGCGCGAGTAAGCGCAAAGAGTGTGATCACGTGGTGCAAGAATTGACGCTTGTTTATTAAAGGTGCCCTGAGGAGGCGATAACTCACTCTGAGTGCTCTAAGCATCTTAGAAATCATAACGAAGCGCCGCCGATTTCCCTATTAAAAAGCAATTTAAGCAAGCAATGTGAATTTTAAAGCAATTTTCAAAGCTCATATATGATTATTCTAAGTCGAAAATCAATGACATCGAAGCTTCTTTGTCTAATTTAATTTCCGAATGCGCTGTGAAAGCCAGTACCTGCAACGCTCAATAGAACATAATTGGCTGTCAATTAAAAAAAATAATTTCAATACGTGAGAATTTTGTTCCGATTTGGTTAGCACTCCAAGCGAAAGCTGTCCCGCCTGGTTCTCTCGAAGCGTAGAAGGTGCGATCTTAAAAAATAAGATACTTTTCAGAAGGGCCATATACTCGGATACGGAGCATGACTGCCTAGAGTATGGAGTATGTGCGCGTTTGCGCAAAAATGAAATAGGAAAAGCGAAATACCATTTTTTAACCATGATTTGATTAGTATATTAAAAACATATCCTAAAAGTTCTGGCGTGTAGTAAATACCAAAGAAAGAAAACAAATTTCCTTTACTACAAAAAGGGACGTCACACTTTCTCCTCATCAATCAGCCTCAAAATTTCAACGTGAAAACGAAAACACAAAAAATTTGACAAGGGACGAGTGAAAGAAGTGCACGGACAAAGCGCTGACTATGAACTAAAGTTTAATTTTCAAGCGAACCAGAAAAAATTTAACAATTTTTTTTTGTGAAGTGTTTACCGATGATTTCCCTTTATTTGAATTTCATGACTCAGAAACTAACCTTGAAATGGAGGACCTTAAGATAAGTATTGATGGCGTCGTCAGTGCTATCGAGCGTCTACCAGCAAATCAAGTCCAGGGCCAGGGGTATGCTCGAAATTGTTTAAACTAGCTGTGCCAGGCGTTCTACATGACAGCCTATTTCAGCAGCACTTGACACTGGCTGTAGCCGGCTAAATGGAAATTAGCAATGTAGTCTCAATTCATAAATCTGTTAATCGCAACTGTGCAACAAATTACAGACCTATATCACATCTGTTTCAGTAAACTACTAGAATACAAAGTGTATTCATCAGTAATGAGTCATCTTGTTGCTAACAATATTCTTTTTCCTAACGAAGTGTTTATAAATGTTTCGAAAGCTTCCGATGGGGGGTGTTCCACACAGTCGTCTAATAATTAAAAAAAAAGAGTTAATGAACGGGTAATTTTATCGGTTCGAGAATATCTCAACAATCCAAAGCAAACCGTAGACATAAACGGTATAAGCTAACGCCCTCTAAACGTAAATTCTGGAGTACCTCAAGGATCCGTAGTTGGTCCACTTTCTTTTTAATTTATATAAACGACATTCCTAACAATCTTTCATCAAAAATTCGTCGTTTAGCAGACGACTGTGTGGTACGCCGCTAGATATATAATCAGTCAGATTGCAGTGCTCTACAAAGAGACCTAGATAGCATTTTTGCGTGGTAAGAAACATGTCAAATGCAAATATATACAGAAAAAACAAAAACAATCACATTTGCTAACTGAGCTTTCCTGCTACACAATGATTAATCTACCATGAAATAAAAATTGATAAAGTAACTTCATGTAAATATTTAGGAGTTGATTTAACTACCAATCTTTCCTGGAATGCTAACATCGAGTACATACTTAACAGAGCTAACCAATCTTTATGATTTTTAAGAAAGCATTTGTACATGGCAACAGCAGAAACTAAACTACTAGCATACTACACGACCTTGGCTAGACCTAAATTGGAGTACGCATATAGAGTTTAGAACCCGCATCAAAAGTATTTAATACAGGCTAAAATCTCTATACAACAGGGCAACTCGGTGCTTTCTAAAAATGCATACACCTGTAAGCTTCATTCAAACTAGAAGATCAATAGGATTATCAGCGCTCCAGCAGAGAAGATATTTTGGTAGCCTATCCCACTTCCATAGATATCACACATCAACTGAATTTTTCGAAACCAACTTCATCCCACCCACTAGTATTTTTCCTTGTCATGATCACCCTAACAAAGTCCATATTCCCTTCGCCGCCAGAACTGACTTCCACAAATTATCCCCGCTACTACGGGCTACGACCGACTGGAATGGGCTGTCAAGCGAAATTGCTCTCACCAGAAACCACGACGCTTTTGCAGCACTATTGCGTGAATCACTGCCTTCTCAAATTATGTGGCAAGGCAGTTTTGCACTTCCTATGTCCTATATCGGCCTCTCTCTTTGTCTGAATACTGGTTTACAAAAACGCTCCCAGGTTGTGTGGAGTAAAGCCTATCTATCCTGGGAAAAGTGACGCCAATCATCTTTATGTAAATGCTCGAGACACCTGCCGCGCGCCACTACTGGAAGAACTAGAGCCACTAAATGAGCTGCGCTTAGAGTATCGGCACTCTCTTCCCCAACATTGTTGTAGGCGCCGACATTTTGGTGCTTGTGCAGAGTAGACGCAACTGCCGATCGTCGTGATTCAGAAGTGCGACTTCCTCAGCTTTAGATTCGGTGTTAGGAAGCTTATATAATATTGGTTTGCTCTGTCGCCCACTGTTTAAACATTTGTGGGGGACGGAAAAGCGTGTCCTGTGATTTCAGATAAATCTTCAGATAACTGGCAACCATGATTTTAAGCCACAATATGAACAAGTGTTCTTACTCTGAGGCGTAGCTTATTTCGTGGCACTTTATATAGAAGAACACGGCGTCTGAAATCTAGCTCAGTGCTGCGCTGTTCCGCCATGATCTTCCCTAGTGCCACTAAGTAAGCTACGCTTTAGGGTAACGGCACGTGTCCATAATGTGGCTTAAAATCATGGCTGCCAGATATTTGAAAATTTATCTGAAATCACAGCAAGCGCTTTTACGTCCTCTATAAATGTTTAAACGCTTCGCGACAGAGCAAAGCCATATTACATGAACTTCCAAACACCGAATTAAATGCCGAGGAAGTCGTACTTTTGAATTATGACGATCGGCAGTTGCGTCTGCTCTGTACAATCACCAAGATGGCGGCGCCCACAGCAATATTGGGGAACAGGGTCCCGACCCTGAGCATAGCTCATTTAGTGGCGAGGTCCGCACTTCTGCACGTCCAGAGGTGTGGACTTCGTCAAAGAGGTCCACACTCTAAGAAAAAATGGAAAGAAAAAGTTGAAACGGCGCGTCTTCCTCCCTTTTACTGACGCGCCCCCAAGCGGACACGAGAAAACGGGAGGAACAAAACGTTTTTCTCCTTCTCCAGGCAGACGGGAGAAAGCTTTCGCCCTCCCGACTCATCTTCTTTCGGTTTCGTTTTTCGAGCAGGTCGCGAACGTTGTTTAATAAATAGCTGTTGAGTTCATTGAGCTTCAGCGGCTGCGAAGGCCGCCTGTAATTCCGTCTTCTAGTCTAAACTTGCAGAACATTTCGGTTGCATTGACGTTTTTATCACTAATTTTATCAAACGAGCAAACGAAGCCGCTAGAAACAGCGAAGTTCCGGAGCAGTGCCAGCAGCGCCACGTACACTGGGTAAGATCGCTGTCTCCGGATTGCGGGACTGGCGGGACTGTAGTGAAACCACCCGGAACTGTGTCGACGTTTCGACGATACGGAAACCGCAGGAACTCCGTCCAAGAGAGGCAGGTTTTGCTGCCGGCTGCCAGGGTGCCTTGCTGAGTTCGGTTCTGTTTTCCGATGCCGAGTGCAACCGGCGTTCAACGTGGTTCTGTACTTGTGCGTGTCAGAAAATAGCTGCAACATCGTGATGGCAGTGTTGTGGGTTGTGAACCGAAGACTGGAAATATCGCCGCTGTGACCGTGTGTTCGCGAATCAGTGGTGTAACAAGATGAGATCGTAAACTGTCGGGCATTGATGCCGCTGGTCGGGCCGTGAACCTGTGACACCCCGAGGGGGCGGGGTGTCACAGGTTGACATTCCGCTTTACATTAAAAAGTTTAATACCACTTGAGAGATTACGTGCAATCAATCAACGTGCGGATAGTCGTTTTGGAACGCTGGTCTGAACAGTAAGCTTTTATCGTACAGTGGCCAATGTGACTGTCGGTTGTATCGTTCCCGAGAGCGATTGCGCTCTGGGGCAAGGACAACAGTACGAAATCGTGACGGAAAGTACGTATATTTACGGTGTGGAATTTTAGAATTAAAAAACAATAGTAGGTAAAATCGAAAAAAAAAAGCTACCCTTTATTTTGCTGTCTAAATATACTATACGGTTCCTGGAGAAACTACCCTCCAAGTGGCGCGCTGGGATGAGCGCTAGAAGTTTTCGGGCTCGCCACGACGTAGCTCCGTACAGTTAACACCTGCCGCAAGTCGCGGCTTTGACTGCATTCAAGTTGATCGAAAAGCGATTTCTCAGCCCGTGAAGCATCACTTCCAGCTGAGTGAATATCCGCTCTACAGAGATTAATTCAAGACGGCAATTGCAGCTTTGCGGGAACAGCACAAATAAAAAAACAAACACTACAATTGAAATACAGGCTACAACGTGCCGTGCGGGGAAACAAACTCATGGCTTCGAACCGCATTGGACCGGCTTGATTTATTGGCTTTCAAATGATTACGGCGTGATCGAGCGTTTGCTTTTTAATAAGAGATTCATCCCCTGAGCCATTCAAAACACTCTCAGAGGTCTGACATTGCTGGAAAAAAATCAACATGCTGGGAATATTTTTTTTGCTTATTCAGTCACCGAGAAATTCCGTCCGTTCGAAACGACCAGTATAAGAGACGGAAACGCAGAGCACGGGTGTTGTGTTCGGGTTAGTGTGGTGTTCCGTTCTATTGATATTTGTGTGTGCCGTGTATGTGCTCAATGTATGTTCACCTGATGCTTGTAATAACCGTAATGTGTGTATAGTAGAGGATCCCCAAGCGCAATAGTGGCCTGAGGAAATCAAATTATTTTTCTGTAGAACATGAATTGGGCGGTACCTAGCGCCACTTAGTCTAGCTACTTGCAATTACTCTGCTTGACCCTGCTATCTGGTAACAAGTGATTTAACCTTCTTTCACGCTACGCGATAAAAAGCGGCTTCAAGTTTGTTCTTTCGAGAGCGGCTCTTGGTTTCGCGGATTGAGTTTGCCCTTCTCCGTGATGTGCGGTTGACGAAGGAATTGTGACTCGAGGAACACCAAAGGTAAGACTCAAAGTGCGCGAAGTAACTGGGTTTCGGTTGTCTCCGTTTAACATTGCAGTGCTGTCGACGAAAAGACTGAGTAACTGCTTTCGAAACGCAAGTTTCTGTACCTGTGGGGGGAATCTGGCTTCGGAAATAAACACAGTTCGCGGGAAGCTCGTGTTACGCTTTTATTTGCTGCTGCTCTCGTCCCGTACAAGAGACGTAGCCTCCTCGTCAAGCCTTATTGGGCTCGATTTGCTCGATTCGGGGCCGCCATATTGAGATGCAAGCGACGGAGGAACTTTGCTCCCCTGCTTCAGGGACGGAAGTTTCTCCCTTTCGAAAAAAAGATAGGTGACAAGACCGTTCCTCCTCTAAAGGAGGACTATCCATACCCTTTTTTCTAAGAGTGCACACTTCTGCGCGTCGAGTCAAAAGCAACAAGAAGCAACCGTTTCCCACCCGTGAAACTGTACCAAGGAGTTCTCTGTCCAAGCAAGTGGCGCGGGTCTACTACTCGTCCACAATCGCGCGCCAAGTCCACAGCAGCTGACGAGATTGGCAACGGGTAGCGTATAAGCAAACCATATCCCGTACAACACCTGACCACGCCCCCTTGTCACGTGACATGACGTCACTTCCGCTAAAGCAATTTGTAATGTCACGTGACCTGACGTCACTTCCGCTCCAAATCAAAACCAGTTGTTTTATTGGTTAGCGAATTGTCACGTGACATGACGTCACTCGCACCGCTGTGGCAAGGTAAACATGGCGCGCGCCGCCGCCTGAAGCACGAAGCCTACGCGGTCGATCATCGGTGCAGTCGCGGCTGAAGCCAGAAACGCTTGAGACGGGAAGCCTACGCGATCGACGCAGTCCCGGCTGAAACGCTGTGAACGCGGTGACGCGAGGGACTCAACACTTGGTGACGCAACTACGCGACGCCCGCAGTATGCGACGTCTCGCATCGTGCTTCTGCACAGGAGTGCGTAAAAAGCGCAAGTACTTCTCTTAGCGTTCTCAACTCGTCGCTTGATAAGAGCAAAGCAAGGTTACTACCAACGCCTACCGCTGGTTTCCGAAGTCGAGCCTTCGGTTTCCAACCTCGGGTCTCGATGTCGCCGCTATTCTTGCCGCGCAGGTTCGTCGCCGACGCGGCGGATCTGAATCATATCATGCCTGAACGCTTGCCTTTTTCGATACGAAAATATGCTCTGTTGTCACGAACGTTTACGCCGACCCACAAGCTGAATTTGAAGTATTGCCAGCATTTTTATTTCGCCTGTACGTTGTCATCGCATCACCGTTACTCGCGGCGACGCAGATCTTCGTGCTTGCCTTCTAGCGGTGCCGCGGCTCTCCGGACCCAAAATACAAAAAACTGCTCTACGCTCGAACCGCAAATTGGGGAAGTGGTAAAGAAATTAGCTTAGTACCGTCAGAAACACTCGTATGACGATAGGCATGCTCAGTGGAACTATGAAGAGAAAAAACAAGAGTGCATACTTTGAACTCGAAAAGTTTTTATTTCACCACATTAAATATATCCTTGCAATGCAGTGCTGGTTTCAAAGAATGCTATTTCCTCAGTCCCTTGCGAAATGGCAAGTTCACACTGAAAAGCAACAGTTTACATATACATTAAAAGAAGTTCACGAATGGAAATAATAGTTTCTCTCGAGACCTAAGGTAAAGCAAACGGGCATGTCGCCTCAAACGTATAAGGCACATGAAAGCTGTAACTTTGGAAGCTACTATATAGCTTATTCACGTAAAATCAGCATCACACACTGGCAACAGCTTATGACCAGTGGCTGACCAGTCAGTCACAAGAGACTTAAAATCGGTTTCAAGTCATTCCCTTCGTAAGCAGTTGCAGGTGAGTGAAACAGCCTTAAAGTGTGACACCTTTCGCTGTGAACACCAATTGTAAACAATGAATAAACCTCTTCTGTCCTTACTTAATTTGCACCATGTCGGAATTTTACATCACTATTGTGTGCATGTGACAAAATGTGAAATTGAGCCCGAAACTGACACGGCTGCAAAATAATCAGTTTTAAGAACTCGTGTCGGATTTAAAATTGCAACCAGCAATCCTGGACACGGAGCAGACGTTCGATTGTATCTGTTTGGATGAGTAGCTGTGTTTTTCCTTTCATTAATCCAGACAGTTTGAATGGATGTAACCTCTGCTTTTGTACATAACATGTGGATATGAGCATAAACAACAGGGGAGGCACCCAGCATTAACATCAGAAGAATGAAAACAGGTTAGAGAGCAGCTGAACTTAATTCTACTTGTTGGCTGATGAGTTCGTGGACGACATGAAGCGTGGAGTGTTCTGCCGCGCCTGTGAACCCTCTGTGTACGCCCAATCTTTCAATGTCTTTTTTTCTGACTCCGCTTTTGAAGAGACTTGGGGCTAAGGACGTTGGTAACTGGTCACCGGTTCACACTCGACAAGTGCTTCCGGCGAGTCTGTGCCCAACTACATTGCTGTGCTGCGTCGCGTCGCTCAGCACTGCGAGTAGACATAATTTTCGTACAAGTTTTGTGACCGGTTAGCTTGTAGGGTGGGTGAGGAAGCCATTTAGCGACACCTTCTCGCCACACCAGACCTCGTTTTCGCTAGGGCTCAACAACTTGCGATTGCTGCGGAGTGTGCCACAAACGGAAAACCCCACATTTCCGGGCTCCAGAGACGGCAGAGGTTCGCCACATGGACAAACACCACCTACACAAGGCATGAAACGGTTCAATGCCAAGCCACAGCCCTGGCGCAGGGAAGACATCTCCGAGTACAGCTAGAAAATGTTGTGCACGATGCAGGTAGCTATAATTTTGAATACGCCATTTCTGTGGTGGAAAGGGACACATCATACATGCATGCCGTCAGTAGTTGGCCAAATCCAAGCACCACGCTCCGGTAGTGGAATCCAGTCATCATCTGGGATCATTGAACCAAGGTAGAAATCGTTGAAGTTCAAGTAAATTAAATTTTTTCTGCATAGATGGTGAGGCTTGGTCAACAATTGTTCAAAAGAGATAGTGTCGGCTTGGAATGGCAGCATATACTTAAACCTAAACTGCTCTCCGGACGTATTCACAATGTAAGTTGGTGGTTCTGGGAAGTGTCAATTTTTCCACGCGGTTCAAGGGAAAGGAGCGTGAGCCACCATTGCTGACCGTGAAAAGACGTGGAGCAAGCCTGCTTGAAAGAAACCGGTTTGAAGTATTCGATAAGCTACGTGATGCGTGAGCAACAGACCTTTCTGGAAACCTGTGATGCCCCCAGCGTTTACTTTATGCACTGCGACGTCCAGATGTATGGCACGAGGAATTGTCCGAGAAGCGAAGACGTGGCAGAGGGAGAGCAAAACAGAGGGTGTGATGACCTTTTTTTTTACCACTCACTCAATTTTTAGCATGTTCTGAGCTCCTAATGATAAGAAAGAGTGAATCGTGCTACTACTACGATATACAAAGCATTCGAGCCGGTTTGAGCGTACATTCGAAGAGCCCCACAATTGCCCCCTTTGCAAGGTCTTTTGCGGAAAGGTCTATTGCGCATTCAGAAAGGGAGAGAGAGAGAGAGGGGGGGGGTCCAAGAAGATGACAAATTGAAACACTCCTTGTCGAGGCTTGAGAAAGGACGGTCTTGCTCTTGTCTACCGCCTAACACAGCACAAAGCACTACTATTTAAGGTGTCCTTCAATTAGCCGAGCCACTCCCACAGACTCAAGGACTGCCAAAAGAATTTCCAAGGGTCTTCGAGTAAGGACTTGGCGGACCCACATACTTTCACACTAAATCTAAACTTCAAACCCAAGTACCACAAGCGTCGACTTGTTCCTTTGGCCCATGAGTCAAAGGTGTAGTACACCATCACGCAACTCGTGCAACAAGGAATTTTGGCCCCGGAGCGAAAATCTGCATGGTTGCAGTTGTACCCGTGGGGAAGTCACACGGCATGATACTCCAGTTGTACCCGTGGAGAAGTCGCACGGCGTGATATGGCTATGTGCATGTTATAAACGCATCATTAATCCAGTCTTGAAACAGAAGTCGTACCCACTGCCAACAGCACAGCAAATGTTGACTTAACTTGTAGCATGGTCCTTTATTACGCTTTTGGTCACAAAACTTCTCCATAACACTATAGAAGGGCTTGGTATGCGACCACGTGTGGCACTGGAGTTGACAAGGAGCCTGAAAGCTGTCAATCTAGCCAGCACCACTGGGAACTGAGCATCCAGGACGTGCTATTGTAGTTCCGAACCCACTCTGAATGAACCACCTTTAGATCACAGTGATGCATCAATGCACTGATAGCACCGTCCTTTTAACCAAAATTCATCAATGAAACGTATTTAACCCCAATACGCGTTCAATTAACAACGAGGAAGTTTCTGGACCCCTGAGGATGGACGACTCCGCTCATCACGGATGAATTATAAAGCTTTCTCCTGGTGAAAACTGAAGTTAGTAGTTGGAATGCCTCGAATCCTACTTCAAAGCTAAGAACATCACAAGCTCCGCAAAGTAGCAAGCCGTCTTCCTGGCATTCTACATGAATAAACCTACGACAGCGTACGAAAGCGCACAAAAAGCTTCGGAGGTTGAGCTTGAGATCATCAAGCGCCTCAATGAGCACCACGCCCCCAAGCCAGCGAAAGTGCTCAGTCGGTTCAAATTCCATCAACGGAACGAATCAAACTACGATGGGCTCTGTCTCCGAGGATGTGGCCGCACTGCAAAAAATCACTGCCGACTGCAACTTCGGTACAGTGACGGCCACACCGACCACACCCTCTTTAGCAACGGCCACCACAGCCATGCTTGTGTCAAATGCCAGTTCATCACAAAAGACTCGACAGGTCCCGCAAGCCCCAGCGAGAGAAGTCTCCGCTGTGCTACCGCTCGAAGTGATGATGAGGGACCGATTAATTTGTGACATCAAGGATTCTCACCTTCAACGTTTGCTAGTGGAACGGAACATCACTTTAGACTGCGCCAACACTCTCGCATTGAAAACAGAGTCGGCCGCCAGCCAGCAACTCCAGATGCGGAAACAAGGTAAAGTGCCCAGTTCCACTGCAACCACAAGTAAGGGGGCGAAATCATCAAAGAAATCCTGTATCCTCTGCGCAGGTATGCGTTCACCTGATAAATGCAAGCTCGCTAAAGATGCGTGCAAATTTTTCCACAAGGGACACTGGGAAGAGCGCGTTTCAAGCAAAGACTTCAACGAAAAGTCAAAGGAATGCTCGTCAAGTCGTACCCATCGGTTGACAGTAAAGGCGAGACGCATGGAGACCTCTGCAATGAGCAGCGTCGGTGAAGGGGACCTGTCGTGGATCATTGTCACGCTCCTGGTGGATGGATGACCTTTGGAAATAGATCAAACTTTCTCAACAAACGTTACAGATTCCAGTTCGCTTCACCGTCCTTTTCAAGCGAAACTCGTTAATAAAACTCATTTAACCTTAGTATGTGTAAGTGGATAACCCTCTTCCACACGTCTCCGATTTGAAATGTGTTGGAAGATGCAGTCTGGTCTTAAGTGAATGCGACTTTAAAATAAGTGCATAATTCATGGGAGCCTAGCAGACTCCCGCGTCAGCTAAGAAATCTTAGGGTACAAGTAACATACACCAAAAGGGTTCAACCGGAAAGGCAACCTGAGCCAAGTCGCGACACAAAGAGGGATTTTTGCAGTGGCGCACTAGGAAAAACTTACCATGGAAACCCGGACTGTTCTCACAGATGGCACGTTTCAACGTTTTAGACTAACCAGAGGGAAGCTGTTCATGTCCTTAACAAGGACTGCTTTACGAAGAACGGTTGCCAACACTGATGCAGCTACACAAAGGTCGCTGACCACCACGGACACCGTCCCTGGGCAAGACAAGGAACGCCAGCAGTGCCAGACACCAAATTTCTTGTCCGTGTTTACAAAGCGTAAGGTCGGTCTGCCTTTTGAGTTTAGCGACACTGGTTTACACCATAGATGAGAAATTTAGTCAGCTGCAGTATGACTGCCGGCCTGGGGTTTTTAAAGGGGCGGTTCAACGATTTTCAGACTTTGGCCAATCAACTGCAGAAAATAATCTGTGTCACCCATGGAATGAAGAACAGAAAACCGTTTTTTCTTGCGAATGCTAGATTTTTTATAAAAAAATAAAACAAATCGAAGGTTAAGGTGCCTCTCAACTCTCCACATCGCCTTTCGAGTGACGCACTCTGGGCGATCACGTGGTATCTCCCTGGGTTCTCTCTTTACAGACCCGAGCCACTTCCTCTGCGATTATCAACTTTTCAAGGATTAGCATCATCTAAGGTCGCGGCGAGCTTTCGATATAAAAGACGGTTCGCCACAGGGGTGACGGCGAGTGTAGCAGCGGAGGGGGACTGGTTTTTTTCACTTCCGCATATCCCAAAGAGTATGTCGCACATCAGTTCCGTTAACTACCACAGCGGCTGCAGATCGGCAAATATTTCGTTTTCTTTGCGATTACGCTCCCGAATAGCAGTTTTTCGGGGCAAAGTGACATGGTTTTGATCACTTGTGCATGGATAAACAAAATAAAAAATACAAACTGCCAATTCTTTCCTCACTAAAATCGTTGCACCACCCCTTTGATGTGCATCACGCAGTACTGATACACGACTGCACGCCACTACGATGTTCATCCAGATTGAAGCGAGCAGAGATGGCGATTGAACCTCGAATGCCTGGACTCTGCAGTCCAAGCTTCCTGCTTCATGTGCTCCGAGCTGTGGTGCACTAACACGCTCGGCCGCCGATCCCCTCAGCAGCGCCTTCGAAGGGTTGTGCGCCTCGGTCCAGTCCCACGAGCTGACCGCTCGACCAATGTTGATGCTGTGGCCCTGCAGGCAAACAAAGTGCTTGTGGTTGCAGACTGACACTCATCTGTGAGCTCAATTGGCGTTAACACAGCGGTGTTTCCAGGCCTGGGTCTGCAACTAAGTGAGACCCACCTGACATGGGTCTTAAGAAGGCTGCATGCCAGCTGGCCTTTAGTGCAGTCTCCCACTAGGCACATTGTCCTGCACATTCCTCTGCAGGGAATGGGGTCTCTTTCTTGGCCTCTTGACAGGCTGGTCACTTGGTGGGCGTCCGGCTGGCACCTTTTTCGAGCCCCTCACCAACCCTGGCCTATGTCGGGCAAGGCTCGTAGGCTGCACCCGGAGCTGGCATCCCCGGGGCCTTCATGCTGCCACAGTTGCCTCGAAGCTCAACACGAGGCCAGTAGTGTCATTGCCATTGGGCACACGGTCCAGCTCGTGCCCAAGACTCTGCAGGATTTTGAGGTATGTTGTGCTGTCCTCATTCAGGGCATGCAGGCGCTGCAAGCTCGACTCCAGGTGTCAGTACACTTGTTCTCGTGCCTGCGTGGAAGGTGTTGAGGCAAGCAAGTAAGCAAGTTACCTCCTGTCTGTACTTAGTCTCACTTTGGGAGCTACAAGGAAGGGCGAGCTCCAAGTTTTCGGCATCCCTGCATAATATCTGAATGCAACTTAGCAGATATGTGAAGCAGAGAGAGCCCACCTTTACTGTTTTAGCATGGGAACATACGCCGAGACGCTCCAGGAGTTTCCACGGTCAATCTTAATGTCCGGCATATGGGTATGCATCAATGCGCCGGACATTAAGATTGACTGTGGTAATTCCTGGAGCGTCTCGGCATATATACCCATGCTAAAACAGTGAAAGTGGGCTCTCCAAGCTTCACATACCTGCCAAGTTACATTCACATTTTAACTAACCTGGTGTGTTGCTCACTAATCTAAAAATGGCAGGACTCGTTTTCTATGTGGCAGCCATACCTGGCTAGAATCGCAGTCATGCTCCCTTACTAAAATGTCAAGCAGGTTTACTTGTTGACCGTACATGTGTAAACTTAAAAGAAAAAAGGGAAACAAAGGAGTTTTGAGTAGTTGTTTGTAGCCTCAAAGTCTGAACCTTCACCACAACTATAGTTTGCTTCACATTCCGAGGGAGAGAAGCTGGAGCTACGAGCACAAGCATGTTATCCTGAACAGAGCTTGCACTGCACGAACCTGCATGTTTTGCAGGGATGCCGAAAACTTGGAGCTCGCCCTTCCTTGTAGCTCCCAAAGTGAGACAGAGTACAGAGAGAAGGTAACTTGCTCGCTTGCTTGCCACAACGCCTTCCACGCAGGCACGAGAACAAGTGTACTGGCACCTGGAGTCGAGCTTGCAGTGCCTGCATGCCCTGAATGAGGACAGCACAACATACCTCAAAATCCTGCAGAGTCTTAAGCACGAGCTGGACTGTGTGCCCAATGGCAATGACACCACTGGCCTCATGTTGAGCCTCGAGGCAATTGCGGCAGCATGAAGGCCCCGGGGACGCCAGATCCGGGTGCAGCTTATGAGCCTTGCCCGACATAGGCCAGGGTTGGTGAGGGGCTCGAAAAGGGTGCCAGCCGGATGCCCACCAAGTGACCAGCCTGCCAAGAGGCCAAGAAAGAGACCCCATTCCCTGCAGAGGAACGTGCAGGACGATGTGCCTATTGTGAGACTTCACTAAAGACCTCAACAGCCGGCAGCCTTCTGGGGACTCACGTCAGGGGGGCTTAAAACTCAGTTGCAGACCCAGGCCTGGAAACACTGCTGTGTTAACGTCAATTGAGCTCACAGATGAGTGGCAGGCTGCAACCACAAGCGCTTTGTTTGCCTGCAGGGTTACAGCATCAACATTGGTCGAGCGGTCAGCTCGTGGGCTGGACCGAGGCGCATAACCCTTCGATGGCACTGCTGAGGGGATCGGCGGCCGAGCGTGTTAGTGCACCACAGCTCGGAGCACATGAAGCAGGGAGCTTGGACTGCAGAATCCAGGAATTCGAGGTTCAATCGCCGTCCTTCCTCGCTTCAATGTGGATGAACATCATACTGGCACGCAGTCATGTATCACTACTGCGTGAGGCACGTCAAAGGGGTGGTGCAACGATTTTAGTGTTAAAAGAATTGGCAGTTTGTATTTTTTATATTGTTTATCCAAGCTCAAGTGACCAAAAATGTGTCACTTTGCCCCGAAAAACCGCTATTCCGGTGCGTAGTCGCAAAGAAAAGAAAATATTTGCCAATCTGCAGACGCTGTGGTGGCTAACGGAACTGATGTGTGATATGCGGAAGTGAACAAAACCTGTCCCCCTCCACTGCTACACTCGCCGTCAGCACCGTGGCAAACCGTCTTTTGTGTTGACAGCTCGCCGCGACCTTTGATGATGCTAATCCTTGAAAAGTTGATAATCGCGGAGGAAGTGCGGCCACATACTCGAGGACGGAGCCCGTCGTAGTTTGATTTGTTCCGTTGATGGAATTTGAACCAACTCGGCACTTTTGCTGGCTTGGGGTCGTGGTGTTCATTGAAGCGCTTGATGATCTCAAACTTAACCTCTGAAAGCTTTTTCGGTGCGAGCAAGGCTTGTACGGTGTCGTGGGTTTATTCATGCAGAACGCCAGGAAGACGGCTTGCTACTTTGCGCAGCTTGTGATGTTCTTAGCCTCGAAGTAAGATTCGAGGCATTCCAACTACTAACTTCAGTTTTCACCAGGGGAAAGCTTTATAATTCATCCGTGATGAGCGGAGTCGTCCATCCTCGGGGGTCCAGAAACTTCCTCGTCGTTAATTGAACGCATACTGCGGTTAAATGCGTTTCGTTGATCAATTTTGGTTAAAAGGACGGTGCAGTGAACAGGATGCTGCGACGTTTGTTGAGAGAGTCTAATCTATGTTCGTGGCTTCCTGGCGCTGACAATACTTGACCCGAGCGAGGGGGACCGTGGGAGCGACGTTACTTGGACTCTGCACGGTGTTCTTATAAGTGTTGCCGCCGAATATAACATTCATAGCCTCGTCCCACTAGAGCGACAAACACCGGTTTTTGTCCGACGACACCACAAAGTTCTGTGTCGCCGACAATCGATTGACGACGGACAAGTTCTTGTCTGTCGTTAGACTTCAAGCACAGCAAGCAGTCCCACTGAGGAACATCTCTCGGAGACAAATCTATCCTCTTCGCCCGTTTATGCCTTCTGTTGTCTCCCATCCCACCCTTCTACCCTTCCTCCCGGAACGAGAAGCCCTTGGTGGCCACTGCCACTCCTCGTTCCCGGCCCCGCAGTTCCGGTCCCTCGGTTGCATGTAGTAGTCAGGGGCGCGGCTTGCTGGCTGGCGCCGGGCGGTCGTGTTGCAGAAGCGAATTTGCTCTGGCTGGTTTTGCTCGTGAAAACTTGGTGTGCGAGGTGGTGCTTCAAGACGCCGAAGTCTACGCCCTTGCATCAGGATGGATACACCCATGTGCGAGGACTGACCAAAGTAAGACCGCTTACCACGAAGTAGGACACGACGTTCCGCGGCAAGCCATTCCGGCAGACGAGAGACTTGTCATCACGTTCTGTGATAATCGGGATGCTGTATTGTCCACAAAGGAGCGCTTTCCCTCGATCATTCGAATATGAAGGTATAAACATCCTCAAAATCAGCGTGAAACTCCGTGGCACTCACCTATAGAATGCCTCGAACGGCCCACAAAAGGAACGATTCGGGTATTTCTAGTTTGGAAAAAGTTTGGAGTCGATTGTCAGCACTGTTTACGGAAAGTCGCCAACAGTGAAAGAGAAGCTGAAGATTTAATCAAGAAATAAAGTAATCGTCGCGCCTTTCACCGTGTTTGTCGGCGCGTTTTATGCCCAAAGAGCAAAACAGGAAAACCGCGTCGCCAGACTTTGTTTGTCTGTGCATTTTTAAGTGTTTCGTTGACAACTCCAGTCCCACTAGGAAACAAGTTTCCTTGCCCCCGTGTTCTGCGTCATGTCTGCCAGGTGGGACGGCGGACTCCGACTCCTTGTCAACCCCAGTGCCACACGTGGTCGCATACCAAGCCCTTCTATAGCGTTGCAGAGAAGTTTTGTGACCAAAAGCGTAATAAAGGACTATGCTACTAGTTGAGTCAAAATTTGCTGTGCTGTTGGCAGTGGGTACGACTTGTTTCAAGACTGGATTAATGATGCGTTTATAACATGCACATAGCCATATCACGCCGTTTGACTTCCCCACGGGTACAACTGGCGTAGCCCATGCAGATATCTGCACCAAGGGCAAAATTCCTTGTTGCACGAGTTGCGTGATGGTGTACTACACCTTTGACTCATTGGCCAAAGGAACAAGTCGAGGCTTGTGGTACTTGGGTTTGAAGTTCAGATTTAGTGTGAATGTATGTGGGTCCGCCAAGTCCTTACTCGAAGACCCTTGGAAATTCTTTTGGCAGTCCTTGAGTCTGTGGGAGTGGCTCGGCTAATTGAAGGACACCTTAAATAGTAGTGCTTTGTGTTGTGTTAGGCGGTAGACAAGAGCAAGACCATCCTTTCTCAAGCCTCGACAAGGAGTGCTTTAATTTTTCATCTTCTTGGACCCCCCCCCCCCTTCTCTCCCTTTCTGAATGCGCAATAGACCTTTCCGGAAAATCCTAAGAGACCTTGCAACGAGGGGAATTGTAGAGCTCTTCGGATGTACGCTCGTGCCGGCTCAAACGCTTTGTAGATCGTAGTAGTAGCACGATTCAGTCTTTCTTATCATTAGGAGCTGGGAAAATGCTAAAAATTGAGTGAGTGGTAAAAAAAAAGGTCATCACACCCTCTGTTTTGCTCTCCCTCTGCCCCCTCCGTGTTCTGAAATCACAAACTGTTAAACAAACATCAACTCCGTCTTCGCTTCTGGGACAATTCCTCGTGCCATACATCTGGACGTCGCAGTGCATAAGGTAGACGCTGGGGGCACCACATGTTTCCGGAAAGGTCTGTTGCTCACGCAGCCTATCGAATACTTCAAACCGGTTTCTTTCAAGCAGGCTTGCTCCACGTCTTTTCACGGTCAGCAATGGTGGCTCATGCTCCTTTCCCTTGAACCGCGTGGAAAAATTGACATTTCCCAGAACCACCAACTTACATTGTGAATACGTCCGGAGAGCAATTTAGGTTTAAGTATATGCTGCCATTCCAAGCCGATACTATCTCTTTTGAACAATTGTTGACCAAGCCTCACCATCTATGCAGATGAAAATTTCATTTACTTGAACTTCAACGATTTCTACCTTGGTTCAATGATCCCAGATTATGACTGAATTCCACTACCGGAGCGTGGTGCTTGGATTTGGCCAACTACTGACGGCATGCATGTATGATGTGTCCCTTTCCACCACAGAAATGGCGTATTTAAAATTATAGCTACCTGCATCGTGCACAACATTTTCTAGCTGTACTCGGAGATGCCTTCCCTGCGCCAGGGCTGTGGCTTGGCATTGAATCGTTTCATGCCTTGTGTAGGTGGTGTTTGTCCATGTGGCGAACCTCTGCCGTCTCTGGAGCCCGGAAATGTGGGGTTTTCCGTTTGTGGCACACTCCGCAGCAATCGCAAGTTGTTGAGCCCTAGCGAAAACGAGGTCTGGTGTGGCGAGAAGGTGTCGCTAAATGGCTTCCTCACACACCCTACAAGCTAACCGGTCACAAAACTTGTACGCAAATTATGTCTACTCGCAGTGCTGAGCGACGCGACGCAGCACAGCAATGTAGTTGGGCACAGACTCGCCGGAAGCACTTGTCGAGTGTGAACCGATGACCAGTTACCAACGTCCTTAGCCCCAAGTCTCTTCAAAAGCGGAGTCAGAAAAAAAGACATTGAAAGAGGGCCGTACACAGAGGGTTCACAGGCGCGGCAGAAGACTCCATGCTTCATGTCGTCCACGAACTCATCAGCCAACAAGTAGAATTAAGTTCAGCTGCTCTCTAACCTGTTTTCATACTTCTGATGTTAATGCTGGGTGCCTCCCCTGTTGTTTATGCTCATATCCGCATGTTATGTACAAAAGCAGAGGTTACATCCATTCAAACTGTCTGGATTAATGAAAATAAAAACACAGCTACTCATCCGAACAGATACAATCGAACGTCTGCTCCGTGTCCAGGATTGCTGGTTGCAATTTTAAATCCGACACGAGTTCTTAAAACTGATTATTTTGCAGCCGTGTCAGTTTCGGGCTCAATTTCACATTTTGTCACATGCACACAATAGTGATGTAAAATTCCGACATGGTGTAAATTAAGTAAGGACAGAAGAGGTTTATTCATTGTTTACAATTGGTGTTCACAGCGAAAGGTGTCACACTTTAAGGCTGTTTCACTCACCTGCAACTGCTTACGAAGGGAATGACTTGAAACCGATTTTAAGTCTCTTGTGACTGACTGGTCAGCCACTGGTCATAAGCTGTTGCCAGTGTGTGATGCTGCTTTTACGTGAATAAGCTATATAGTAGCTTCCAAAGTTACAGCTTTCATGTGCCTTATACGTTTGAGGCGACATGCCCGTTTGCTTTACCTTAGGTCTCGAGAGAAACTATTATTTCCATTCGTGAACTTCTTTTAATGTATATGTAAACTGTTGCTTTTCAGTGTGAACTTGCCATTTCGCAAGGGACTGAGGAAATAGCATTCTTGGAAACCAGCACTGCATTGCAAGGATATATTTAATGTGGTGAAATAAAAACTTTTAGAGTTCAAAGTATGCACTCTTGTTTTTTCTCTTCATAGTTCCACTGAGCATGCCTATCGTCATACGAGTGTTTCTGACGGTACTAAGCTAATTTCTTTACCACTTCCCCAATTTGCGGTTCGAGCGTAGAGCAGCTTTTTTTTATTTTGGGTCCGGAGAGCCGCGGCACCGCTAGAAGGCAAGCACGAAGATCTGCGTCGCCGCGAGTAACGGTGATGCGATGACAACGTACAGGCGAAATAAAAATGCTGGCAATACTTCAAATTCAGCTTGTGGGTCGGCGTAAACGTTCGTGACAACAGAGCATATTTTCGTATCGAAAAAGGCAAGCGTTCAGGCATGATATGGTTCAGATCCGCCGCGTCGGCGACGAACCTGCGCGGCAAGAATAGCGGGGACATCGAGACCCGAGGTTGGAAACCGAAGGCTCGACTTCGGAAACCAGCGGTAGGCGTTGGTAGTAACCTTGCTTTGCTCTTATCAAGCGACGAGTTGAGAACGCTAAGAGAAGTACTTGCGCTTTTTACGCACTGCTGTGCAGAAGCACGATGCGGGACGTCGCGTACTGCGGGCGTCGCGTAGTTGCGTCACCAAGTGTTGAGTCCCTCGCGTCACCTCGTTCACAGCGTTTCAGCCGCGACTGCGTCGATCGCGTAGGCTTCCCGTCTCAAGCGTTTCTGGCTTGAGCCGCGACTGCACCGATGGTCGACCGCGTAGGCTTCGTGCTTCAGGCGGCGGCGCGCGCCATGTTTACCTTGCCACAGCGGCACGAGTGACGTCATGTCACGTGACAATTCGCTAACCAATAAAACAACTGGTTTCGATTTGGAGCGGAAGTGACGTCAGGTCACGTGACATTACAAATTGCTTTAGCGGAAGTGACGTCATGTCACGTGACAAGGGGGCGTGGTCAGGTGCTGTACGGGATATGGTTTGCTTATACGCCAACGGGTATGGCAAGAAAGGACTGTTTCCGTCTGTCTGCCTGTCAGCGAAAAAGAACCACTCAAACACAAAGCCGTGTTCCACTCGAGTGATCCTCGCAAATTCCATAAGTTGAATGCGCCGCCGGCAAATGAAGACTAAATTCATGTGATAAAATTCACACTTACAAGTACCGCCAACCATTGTTGTGGAAACGCGCAAGACATGTGCGACGAGCGGTCCAAGGACCGCACACTTCAGTACTGCGCCGACAACTGCTTCCAGGGGCCGCTCGAGACACGGGTCTCGTGCACTGGCGCATTTGACACCATTTGCAAGACAAACGCAAAC
This sequence comes from Ixodes scapularis, assembly GCF_016920785.2. Classification (NCBI taxonomy): domain Eukaryota; kingdom Metazoa; phylum Arthropoda; class Arachnida; order Ixodida; family Ixodidae; genus Ixodes; species Ixodes scapularis. Next base: position 175,714,384 of record NW_024609846.1, on the reverse strand, counting down.
ACATCGAAGGGCTTTAGTTTGGACAGATAAAGAAGAATCGTCGGCCAAGTGCAATAAAGAAAAAAGAAAAGATCGGCGGCCGAGTGGGCTAGAGCACACCAGCTCGGAGCACGTGGAGCGAAAGCTTGCGCTGTATAACCCAGGGATCCTGGGTTCAATACCCACCCCTGCCCGTTTCGATCTGGATGACCATGGTTCCGGCGTGCGGTCGTGTATCACTAGGGAGTTTTCGTAAACCGCGTTCACCCCTCCGCTAAGCACTCCGCAACGAAGCAGCCGCGACTGCGCCGGCGTGCCGGTGGCCTTGACTATGGAGTTTCGGCTAGCGTAACTGGTTGCGGAGAGCGTTGCGGGACAGCGGAAACGATCTACGAAAACTCCCTACTATTGCGTGATGCACGTGAAAGACCGTGCAGGCTAGCGGTTGCACTGCACTGGCAAAATTTCTCACATACAGCTGGGAGACAAGTCACCCGTTGAGGCAGACTATGTTCTAGGCTGTATAAACATACACAGACCCCAATTAACCGGCTTCGAGCAAACGGGCCCAGGGCCCGTTTGCTCGAAGCCGGTTAACTTTAACCGCGGTTAAAAGTTAACCGCCCTTCCCTACTAGGTACCTAAAAGTACCTAGCCAAGTTTGACGAGGGCTGGATGAGCGATAGCTCCGTGTTTTATTATGGGGGTGGTAGCTGGTGTCACCTCCTGGCTGTAGCGAATATAAGTGGCTTCCGTGGAGAGGTTTCCTAAATGGGGGGGACCCGAAAATGCGCGCTACCGTGTTTTCACGACACAGCGCGGCATATATTTCAGCTCAAGAAACAATTTTTATTGCTCGTGGTACAGGTAATCGGTAAGGTAAAACTAAATTGACCCTTGTTTGGAAAATTTCTAAATATTTGGCTGTCTGAAGTGAAGACAAGCGTCGTTGAAATTTCCTTCCAAGTTTGAAAGTGGACGACGAAGTTCAGTCCTAGAAACGATGAGAAAGAAGTGAGCAGTGAAAGGCGAGCGTTACACCGGCAGTATGGTTGGCCGGCATGTAAGAACTGTATATACACCGTCATAAATTGAAAAACCTGTAATTCGGATCCAGTGAAAATTGACCTATTAGTAAATTACCCTAACATTGAGGAGAACACTGGAAGTGTAATTCAACGATCCGCGCGCGCTGGCCTTCCACTTATAGAATATACGAAGTAAATAATCATAATAAATCTTTGACGAACGCGCGTTCACGGCAAAATTTGTGGTAGGCTTTTTGCTTTAGAATACTTACTACTGCAGACGCCAGCACGCGCAGCGCGTGTAACTACACTCTACTCTGTTTCACCTCATGTGGTACCGCAGGAAAGGCTAAAAGCGCGAGCTCCTTTCTTTAGGGCACGTGCTCTAGGGCACATCTCGGCGGCACACGCTCGCGTGCGTTGATAGCAGCTCCTAATGCTCTGAGCTTGCGCTTCTAACCTTCTCTGCGGTACAGCATAAGGTGAAACGGAGTATCGTAGCATGCACCTCGGTGCTTGGGAAATTTAGCAAAAGGTCTATGGGGACGCTGTCTGCTTTTGTGTGCTATCAATACCCGGCCGATTGAGTCAAGGCAATCCACTTTTCAAAGCCGTAGCCATGCCGACAACTATCGCTTTCATTTAGGCTTAGGAATTGTCAGAATCGAAGGACAATCTGAAAAATGCGGCGAGGTGATTGCTCATGCTTTGCGTTTTAAGTGAGGTAAGGCAAATCGAAAGCCTCCTGCACCATTCATTGTTGACAAACGCGCCCGATATTGCAGCTACAACGACGTATTAGTTCCAAAGCGAGCGGCCCTCATTCACCGGGGCACCGCCATGTTTCTCCGCCGTCCTTGCTCTGCCGGTCACATGACCTAAAATTCCCCCTCGTAGGGAAATCCGGTTAACCGCGGTTAGTTAACCAGCTTCGAGCAAACGTGCCCTGAGAGGTAAGGTAGCACCGCTTCATTCCGCCGTGACATAGTGAGATCACTGCTGAAAGAGATGTTCATAACGGACAAAAGCATAGTGAACTCCCGAGGTTACTTATGAAGACACTAAAGGTTCATTTGATTTTGCCTAAAAATTAAAAAATTTGGAGAGAAAAAGAAAAAAAAAAGAAACGTACGCTTCACCTTAGGTAGAAACGTATTTTCTACCTATTGATGACCCGTTTGATTTTCTTAGTGATCCGCAAAACGGGGAAGTGTTAAATTTACAACAACAAAAAAAATTGTTTAGGGCGCCAAAACGCTAACAACAAAATTCAATTTGCATCTCAGAGTAAGCACCTGTTTGTTGGTTAAGAAAATATATTGTAATTATTCAAAGTAATAGAAATCTTTTTTTTTCTTTTTTTTTTTTCATATCCACTAGCCACCAAACAAGGTCTACGGAGAATGAAAATATCTGAAATAATGTTTCATAAAATAGATGTTGTTCGGAATAAGTATTTTAGCCTTCTTTGCAACACATTCGACTATTTTTTTTTTTTTACTTCCAAATACATATTAGCAGGGTGCCTTCATGTCAGCTTTGCTCATGGTGGAGACATCTGGCCGTTTTGTCCGACACTTTTATTTTTCTTTGTTCAGAAGCGCGTGAAGCAGCGTGTCTCCGGCACGCGTTTGTGGCGTTGTTGTTGTTGAGTGTTGTTACACACGGGAAGAGGGGATGCCTGCACTACCTGCTCGTAATGTTAGCCTCCTTGGGCAGTGGCAAGACTCGCACAGGCGGGGAAAGAGGGTGAGAAAAGAAGAAAAGAGGGGTTGGGGGTGATTTGGTCACCAATCTCTGGATGAGTAGGGTCGAATCAGGAGGCTATTTTCTTGAGGGAAGCGAGACACGGCAGAACTGTCTTCTGGCATGGACATCACAAATTAGTCGATGACAGTATAAAGGCTATTAGGAGGTCCAATTTGTAAATTAAATTCTTGTACACATCGACCTATCTCTGAATCCGAACGCTCTTCAATGTTGGACAGCAGTGATGTCGCAGATCGTGCTCCATACATACGAGTGATATGATTCATTGCTCTTATTCTTGTGTGTATAGCTACTGTTTGATCCTTGGCCTCTACGAGCGTCGCCGTAATGCACGCGAAGCATGTCAGTCCAAGGCACTGACGGAGGGCAACGCGATGAAAGCGTTCGAGTGTGGTCATTTGATAAGCCCTGATTATGATGATAGGAAGGCTGTATAACATTCTTGAGAAGATAAGGCCACGATAGAGAATCAGAAGTCCTTGAGCAGGCAGTCCAGATTTCTGGCGATGGAAGTGACGGAGCACAGTTAATAATTTAGCGCACCGCGTTACAAGTCGTTTTATCTCGGGTTTCCAGGTAACGTGGTCATCTATTTCCATCCCCAAGTATCGGTACGTTCAGACTCTCTGACCCAGACAACACTTGGACATCCCCAGGATGTCCTCAGGACAGCCTTTTGAGGACATTATGATGTCCTGAGGATGTCCTCAAATGATCCTGGAAACATACTAAAAACGTCCTATTGTCCGGCCTCAGGACATCCTCAGAACGTCCTCAGGAAGGCAGCCAAGGATTTTTCTAGTACATTTTTTGGACAATGCACTGCAGGTGCAGCTGTTCACTGAGCTGTTAGGATGCTTTCATTTTTATTGTTTCTAGGTTTTCTCCAACTAGATTTTGAACCTCAAGATGCCTGCAAGAGTTGATTGCAGATAAAATGCATTGTTGTGCACTATTTTAAAGTGAAATTCACACACTAATTCTAGATTACTAGTCAGTGAGAGGCTAAGCACATAGGGCAAGGGAAAGCAGGAAGAAAGCTGGCGGAATGCTGAAGAGGAGAGGAGAAAACCTCTCCCCTCCAGCATTCTGTCGGCTTTCTCCTCTGTGTATTTCCTTGCGCTACGTTCTTAGCATGTAACTATGAGCATGATCGTGCCATTCATTATTGCAAACAGAGGTTACTGTTCAAGAAATACTTTATTGGAGAGCAAATGTTATACGTAACTTTTTTCAATGTCTGCACCAGACGTGCGTCTGTCTTCGCTACTTGGCCAGCACTAGTCCGAATAGTCAGCAAGATCTGCAAAAAAATCAATTCCATGAGCATTATTAATAAAAACAGGTAATGTGAGAAACTTACCATTATGTCGAACATCTCCGGCCTTTGACTGCAGCTTTTTCAGTTTCTCTCCAGCGTGGCGCAGCCATACTTTGATGATCGTCTCCACGTCAGCTTTGTTTGCGCACTCAACATTTGCTTTCACTGCTCCTAAAACATTGATTTGTGATGACACTCAGAGCAGAAAACTAAGATGGTCTAGAAAAAAATCACAATTAATGTTCGTGCGAGGAAGACACCCCTGCTACTGAGTAGTCTTTCGCACAGTTGAAAAGCTCGAAGCATTCGTTTACGCGCCGGCATCTTTCCCGCCGAAATCGCCGTTCATTGCTTTCCGCCATTTCGAAGAAGTACTATATTTAAAAACACACTAACCTTTGTCACTGCCTTGCATTGCTGCCATCATCAATTTGGATGGAACAGCGCGGATATACAGACTCGCAGCGCTGACTAACAACTCAGTGATATATTTCTTCTTCCTCAAATCGTCATTATCTTCTCCTTCGCCGTTAAGAGATTTTAAATTTTTAAACACAAAAAACCAAATAGCCAATAAACATTAATAGGTAAATATAAGTAAATAAATGACAGCTAAAAATAAATAAAACTAAGAAAATTAAAAAAACCAAAAAATAAAGTTAGTTTAAAAAAATTATAATTAAATAAATAAACTTAGAAAATATTTCTTTTAATTTTTTTAGTTCTATTTTTTTTTAGTTGTCATTTATTTATTTATTATTTATTTATTATGTCTATTGGATATTTTGGTTTCTGGTGTTTAAAATTTAAAATGTTCTAATTAACGGCGAAGGAGGAGAAGATGACAATATGAGAAAGAAGAAATATATCACCGAGTTTTTAATCAGCGCGGCGAGTCTGTTTCCTTCTTGTGTGCCTGTGAGTGTGACTGTATCCGCGCTGTTGCATCCAAGCATGAATTACCAACTATAAATTATCAAGCCATCGTCAACCTCGACGCTACTTCTGTTTTGGTCCTGGCTTGGCTTAGTTTGCTTGAGTCTCTCGGATGGGTGGATAATTGCCATAACGGTACACCTTGTAGTAGGCGGTAGCTTGCGCCACCTAGATTGAATGTTACCAATGGAACTGAATTTCGAAATACTGCGCAAATACAAAACTAATAATAATTGTAGTGCGTCCTTGTTTTAATGAAGAATTGTTTTATTAAAACTATAGTTAAAAGATGTCCTAAACTTACGCAAGTAGATGCATTAATTTGTATGTGAAATTTAGTTGAGCAGTGAACGTGAACTGTGTATACTACCGCCATTTCATGCATTTTTTTTAAATGCAATCAAATTGAGGACGTATATATTACTTCTAACTTTGTATCCTTCGTCCTCAATAAGTCCTCCTAAGGACGTTTCTAGGATGATCCAGTGACTGACGTTCTCAGGACGTCCTGAGGACGTCTTGAAAACCGTGAGGACGTTTGTACCTTTGGAGGACGTCCTGAGGATGTCGGGTGTTGTCTGGGAAGTGTCAGGAAGGCAGCTTAGGCAGAAGATGGCGCATGACAAGAGCGTTCGGCTGGTACCGCCTGTCCAGATAGGATATGCAGTTTATGCGCGCAACTTCCGTCCGGGTCCGCCATGGGTCCCGGCAACGGTGATCGAGACGCCGAGCGACTATATCATAGACGTGACACTACAGATGGCCGGTGTTGGAGGCGTCACCAAGAACACCTGCGTCCAGATCTCGCTCAAGTCACTAAAACACCAGATCACCAGGAATGGGAATATCCTGATCATGCTCTAACCGCAGCCTCAACACTAGCAGCACATCAGGCTACTTCCCCTGTCGAGGCTGCACCGATTCAAGGGTCTTCTGTGGTGGACTCACAGCCTGCCTTGGCCGCTCCTGCCCAAGCTATGTCTGAAGGCATGGCTACCCCTAGCACCCAACTACCAAGGAGGAGCACAAGACCAAAAACCCCTGGTGCGTTTCTCACCATAAACATCGGCAGAACATCAGCTGGTGCGCGCGGAGGGGGGAGGAGTGTGACAGTGTCTAGGTGGCGCTTGGGCGCAGCCATAATCAACATCGCGATTATCAGCCGTCGCACAAACCCGACGGCCGATAACGCTAGAATGTTAGAAGCGCGAGCCCAGCACGTTTTGCATGCCGGCCCCTCACGCGCTCTCTGCAGAAGCAGGAACGAAGCAAGAACGATTTGGCCCGCGTTTGTGGAACACTGCTTCCGCATCACACTAAACTGCTGCTGTCTACATAAACCTCGGTTCCTGTACTCGGCAAACATTACAGTACCCCCCTCAGGTTACCATCAGACTTCTTTGAGGCCGAGCCAATATCTTCAACAAGACCCCAAGATTACGCTGAAACACTGCGGCAAATCTTCGAGAACCTTCGTCCCATTCCAACTCGGATAGGTCAAACCAAGTGACCCTACATGAAACCACTAGGCCCTCACTATCAAGGACCGTTCCCTGTGGTTCAGAGAAGAGCCGACACATCAGTGCTTCGTATCACCGGCAAAGACGATACAGCTGCTCTACACCGCGTCGAGCCTGCACACCTTGAAGCCCCACCCGTAAACCATGCCAACGCACAAAAGAGTCTTCAATGGCAGGATATAATAACTCCAACTTAAATTCCACTGAAGGGGGGGATATCTTTAGTGACCCGAATTCCGCGAGAACCAAGCGCTAGCCTTTTATAGAAATAAAAGTCGATGTGCTGGTGGCGCGTGACACTCGCACGCCTCAAACGGATAACGGAAAGAACACCAACTGGCCGGTCCCTCTTTTCTTTGATCCCGACACTACCTCCTCCTCCTCCTCCTTCCGTCCTCCTCCTCCTCCCCTCATCCTTCAAGCTCTTCCTCTCCTCTCCTCCTCTCCTCCTCCTCCTCCACTCTTCCCTTCTCCTCTTCCTCCTCCTCCCCCTCCTCCTTTATCCTCCCCTCCTCCTCCCCTCCCCTCTTCCCTTCTATTCCCCCTCCTCCTTCCCCCTCCCGCTCCTCCTTCCTCCTCCCCCTCCTCCTCCCCCCCCTCATCCTCCCCCTCTACCTGTCTCCTCCTCTCCGCGCCGTGTATCATGGGAAATGCCCGTAGTAATTCGATTACAGTAATTGAATTACTGTAATTTAATTACTTTTCTTGGTCATTTGTAATTGTAATTAATTACTTTTGGCTAAAAGGAATTGTAATGTATTTTAAATACGTTCTAGCGTCAGTAATTGCAAAAGTTAGGCACAATTACTTTTGAAAAACTTTGCGACACCGACAGAACCTCTCTGAAAGTATCAGCGCTCGACCAAGCGGCCTAGCTCTCGATGAAACACACACACAGACACACACTCACGCATATGCACAACATAAATGGCTTTGCATTGTTTGTTGTTTTGTTGCTTACACTGCGGCTTGAGAGACAATCTTCTTTGGAGCCTACCTCAACGGCGCCGTTTGCGCCGCCTGCGGTGTGAGAAGAAAACAATAGCGTAAGCATGCCATATTGAAATTGCATTGCATTGAAAGAAAGAAGATTGTGCTTCAGCTTTGAGCCGAGGTTGGGAATTTTAATTGTCTCCGAAGCTTTTTTTTTGCCTGTTTTTTACGTCTATCTTTCAGTACTGTCGCATATGTGTATCTTCGTATTATTTTCAAGCTTATTTCTGCTGGTTTTACTTCACATATTATTTGCATAAGCATTTTGGAGACTGATCCCGCACTTGTAAATATCGTCACCAATGATCCGGGAGCCCCGATTCGGTTCTTATGTATTTCTGAGCCATTATAATTTGAGTTCAATGTAAATAATTTTCAATACGATGATGTTTGTGTGTGAATGTGGTCATATTAGCACGAGTGAATTTGTTTTATATTAACACTTGCAACATAGTCATGCATGACTAATTGTCACCTTTTTATTTGCCTGGCTAACAAAAGTCTGTCAACCCAATTTCTTCTTTAGCGATCTAACGTCTTCCAGAATATGAACTAATTTATTATTATTTATTAAAATATAAGAACGTAGTACTTCATTGCCCCATACTCTCACGTTCTACCATGAAAATAACAAGCTTTATGAAAGGAAAGTACAATACGTGAACATTAGGGCAAGGAATGAACAAATATGGTGCATTCTATGCAATTCGTTTAAAGTTATATGGCCCAAGTCGGGTCGCGTTCAGAATTAAGTAATTGTAAAGTAATTTGTAATTTTAATAATTACTTTTCGTGTTGTAGTAATTGTAGTTGTGGTTAAACTACTTTTGAAGCAAAGTAATTGTAATTGTAATTAAATTACATTTTGAAATTAATTTACCCATGTATGGAAATGCCCCATAATGCACCGCGCGGGACCCTCGTGACATCACACGTGACGTCACGAGTGACGTCACGAGGGTCCCGTTCGGTGCATTATGGGATACATCCCATGATGCACCGCGCGGTTACGGCGACGGCGACGCCGATCTACCCGGAAACGGGCGCCTAAGAGCTGCGCTCTAAAAATCACGATAATGAAAGTGAAAGAGAAAGAAGGCTTACGAAAGATAATAATGCCATCTAATAATTGTTGTTTTTTTTTTTTTTTTACTTTTGAGTATTACAATTTAGAGGCACTCCAAAATAGGCAAACAACCGGTGTTGTTAGAGGTGTTGTTTTCACAAAAAATCTTTTGGAAACAACAATAGCAGGAGCGATTGTTTGTCTATTTTGGAGTGCCTATTTTAGAATCGAACACAATATGCGAAGTGTTTGATTTTAGTTTGATCGGATTTCTTTTTTTAAATAGGGTGACAGTTAAAATAGCACCGTCTTCAGTGTGTCTTTATGGGGCTCCGTGGACATTAGATGGGGTGATAGCCGCCACGTTAAATAAATTTAAATTGTGTTAATTAATATTCTAATTGTTGATTTAATGTTTCATGTGGAAATTACAGTTTTAAAGGCAGTCACAATTAGATTTCAATCTGATTTAAACACTTCGCTTAAGGTCGGGTTTCCGGTATGCAATTACAAGTTCTTGCGTGCTTACCAAATAATTTCGAAACTGGACCCAGAAAGATTGCCAGGTCTTCCATTTCTAATGATGCATGGAAGATGAGCGCACTTGTTTCGGCGAATGCTTCACCATTTTGAAACACTAACGGCAACCGCAAAGGGCGGCCTCGGGGCATCCGCCAAGAAAGCGCTGCCGAGATATTTGGGAGCTTTAGTGGATCGTTTTTAGACCGCACGCTGCGGGGAGCGGACCCTGCGGGCACGTGCTCAATCATGCTTCAAACGACGGCACGAGCACCCGCTAGCAAAGCGTAACTCTAGAGTCTAGACTACGGTCTACTAGAGGTCTATAATTACTAGGTACGCGAAACGACTACGACGCAAGTTCCTAGGCTCTTTCCGCGTTCAGTTCCTGATTAAGGCGACAAAAACGCGAAAACTAATCGACGAATATCTCGAATCCCATTGGCATTCACAACACTTAAAAATTTGCTTTGCCTCTTAATTGACTCTCTTTAAAACTCCAATAATATCATGACCCTTAAAACCATCAATGGAAAAGTTAACAGATTTTAGTATGGTAGTGAACTCATAGGGATAGTTCAGTCGGCCGGCGCTTCTATTCAGCGATGTCTTAATTCTTCAGTCCGTTCACTTTTCTTGCGAGGTATTTGTGAAGACAGCCAGCAGCGCGCTTCCACCGAGCCTACGTCATCTATCATAGAAAAGATTAGATGAATGGATGAGAGATGATACCCTTTGCATCGAGCGGTAACTTGCGCCACCTAGCCTAAAAACAATTACACCTCTCCCCTTTTGATTTTGCCCTAAATTTCGTCTCTCGTTAAATCATCTACCCCACCAATTTTGTTTATTATAACGCGTCTCTTGGCCTTCTCCACCAAACTTTAAACCCCCTTTCTTGGGATGATAATTCCTTCCTCCTTCGTTCTTGCATCCTCACCTGCAAAACCCAGCACTCCCGCCATATCGTTATATCCTTCAGGGGAGAGGACGAAACCCCGTGGACTTTAAAACCAGATGTTCTAGCGTCTCGCAATCACATCACAATGGCATAATTTTGATAGATGTGTACTTTTGATAGACACATTTGATAGGCAGATAAAGGTAGACATAATGTGTCTATCTTTTTGAAAAATAACTATGTTTTTGTCCTTAACGTCCCGTTCTCGCATCAAACAGTTGAAAGCTTCCCCGTGATCTATAAAACACCTCTCTTTGTTTATGTTTCGTTTTTGTAACATGGTCATCGCTAAAACTAATTTCCCTTGAATTTTTTCTTCCCACAATTCTTTCTGCTTTTACTCTCTTTCCCACTGAACTAGTTACTCAGCCCCATCACGCTAGTCTGTAGGAACTTAAATTTTAGCTTTCGTGATTGGGTTGGTTCATTTTGTTTTTAATTTGTTTTATGTATTATTGCTTGTATACTTTCCGTGCCTACAACGAACCTTCCCTTTCAGTTAACCTTTGTTCAAGTTTTAATGCACTAATTGCCGCTCTCTTTCTCAAACGACGACCATCCCATGTCCCCGTGTACCCCTTGTATTTCAAATATTATCTTAAAATTAAAGTCAAGCCATTTTTATCTCGCGCGACACGTATGTTTATTGAATATTCCCCCCCCCCCCCCCCCCCAAAAAAAAAAAATTCTCTCAGAGTCATTAAAAAAGTTAATTAACTCGGCACTGTTCTTATCAGTCTGCCGGCAAACACTCGAGTCGACGTACCTCGTGCAGAGACTAATTTGTTTCATGTCAAGGCTTCTCCGCCCTAAAGTCCCTGAATAGGACACAGCATTCAATGACACTAGTTCGCTCCATGGAAGCTGAAAGGAACCAAGTACATTTACCAGCAAAGAAAGAACTCTCGTTTTCTGAGGACATTCGATGTGGGCGACGTGGAATAAGAAATACTGGAGAAGCCCCGCGCCATCACCAAAGACTATATTGCCTCATCATTACGAATGGAGCACGATATGGTCTATCATTTATCGACGCCCTCCATCCGTCCACGAGAAAAGTTGGCCCCCTGTAAAACTTTTATGTGTCCCTTTTCATCTTGCAAATAATAAAAAGCATAATATAATTGAATGAGCAATTTTAACATCAACATGCTAAGCAACGCTCTTTCAAAGAGAGAACTGCAATAATTAATAAACGGATATAGTTGTCGTTGTGTAATCAATTTGCCGACCAGGGTAAATATTTCCGAGACATTGATATTTTATTACTACCTATGGAGCAAAGTCGTGTAAGAGTTGAAGTGCTTAGTTATGGCGACCTTAGATATCGTCTACCCATGTTTATGTGTGTCAAGATAAAGTGCGCAAACAAAAAAAAACATTTATCTCTCTGTGCCAGTTCAATGTACTAAGCCGAGCGGTTTGGACGAGCTGGCACGAAATGTAGCCAACGCAAATTGGTGCGATGTTTTGAAAAATGAAGATCCAGATGAGACGTACAATTTATTTCTAAAGCGGTTTAAGGATCTTTATCGCGATAATTTGTTTTTACACGTTAACTAAAATCAAGAAACGTATTTGAATTCCGTAGATAACGAAAGACTTACTCGGACGAATCAATCTAAAAAATGTGCTCTATAAAAAGTTTGTAGGGACTAGACATCCCAATGACCTCCAGACTTTCGATATTTCTTTCGTAATCAACTTACAAAAGACCTGAGAAAAGTGAGAGTATTATCTTCACAATTATTCTATGTCATCAATGGGTCGCACTGACCTTATGGTGAACAAGTTAAATTCTGTTGTAGTGGTCGTGCAAATAACATCAAAAGCATTTGTTCTGCTGGTGTGCAACTAACTGATACGAATTTAGCAAATACATTCAATGACCATTTTATTCATTTGTCTTGAAATAATTATATAGAAATCGCGCGTGAGAATTTAAAGTTAAAAAAATTACTCATCTTTTTAATCTACAGTTACTGATACCGAAGTGTTTACTGTTTTTTTACGCTAACAAATAGTCACAATTATGACGCTGGTGATAGACAGATTTGGTCAATGAAACATGTTTTACCCTTCTTTGCTTATATTTTTAATTTGTGTCTTAAACGAAGTGTCCCCGCAGCTCATGCAAATGGCTAAAATTGTCCTAGTGTAGAAACAGGAAACAAAACCAACTTCCGTAATTACAGACCCATTTCTATTCTGTCAGTGTTGCCAAGGGTATGGAAATATTATACATACTTGTCTCTCCAACTTCATAGAAAAGCATAACATAATTATCAATGATCAGTTTGGTTTTAGAAAAAGAAATCTCTTCATAAACCTTGCTTTGCTTTAACTAAAAAATAATTTCGCAGAGTTTTTCTTTTCTTTTTTTTTTTTTGAAGGGGGGGGGGGTAGCTTTTCATATTGTTATACATTTCACAAATGTATTTGATTATATAATTCATACATTACTTTATAATAAACTTGATTTCAACAAAATTTTGAGCGAAGCAAATTCGTTGCGTCAATCCTATTTGAGTCATCGTAAACACTCTGTTTATTTACACGGCTGTATCATCAGCAACAAAGTTAGAAGTCTGGGGTGTATCTCAGTGAAGTATTTTGGGACCTTTTTTTTTTAATTCATGTTAACAATATTACTTACATAGATCCAGTAGTTAGAATCGTTTTATACGCAGATGACACTAGCCTCTCTTTTTTTTGATTTGTCTAAGAGTGGTCGTCAAAGTTACTAAAGCCAGCTCAGTTTCGCAGCTCCCTATTCTCGCCTGCAGAGGAGAGTGGCCCAGGTTAGAGTGTACTAGAAGGACTGAGTAGGGCGACCGGAGTGCTATTTAGGTACTTTCGCATGTGGAAAAAAACGGCTAATCCAAGCCACTTCGCTCGTAGTGCCCTCTCGGGCACATCGAGCGAAGCGGTTCGGATTAGCCACTTTTTATGAAAAACGCGTTGCGTTCCAACGCCAAGATCGTTCCACAAGCGGCGGCGCCGAGAACACGATTCGGTCATCTCACTCAGTCCTTTCTAGTACACTCTACGAAGGCGGCGCTGCGATCGAAGTGGCTGGGTCCACCTGATCGCTTTAAACATTTTCAGGTGAAACTCTAAGCATGAGCGGAGCCTGTAGCTCGTCCAACTCGTTCCTTCTAGTACACTCTACCCAGGTGGCGGTCACGAGAACTAGCGGCGCTGCAGTCGGATCTTGCTTCCCTGTTTCGCACGTTGTCTGCTACCACTGCGTTGAGAGCTTCCTTTTCTGTTTCTTTTCTTCCTTTTTTTTTTTTTACTTCCATGTGTATAATAGCAAAAAAAGATGATGAAGATGAAGTGTAATACACCACAGGGTTGAGAGTCAGCGCAGTGTGAGTGTTCTTTCTTTGAGTGTTTGAAATTTATTTTTGTGTGCGTCTGTTTCCTTGTGCTGTCAAGTGTTAGTATGAATCACCGACTCGTCCAAGCTCAAGTATTGCTATTCAAACTTGGCGGGCTAGACAATCCGGAAGCAAGACTCGACTGCAGCGCTGCTAGTTCTCGTGACCGCCACTGAGCCCACGTCGCAGGCGGAGCTGTGAAACTGAGCTTGCTCCAGTGACGTTGGTGGGGACAGCTAGAGTCACTCTATATGGCAGCGAAGCTGCCAGAGTAGCGACACGACGCAAAATTATCTAGATGCACGACGTCAGAAGCGCCGATAGTGATCTCCATTTTGGGCTCGGGAGGTTGCCATGGTAACCGTGCTGCTAGCGATGCCGGGTGGCAATTTTTTGCTAGTTGATATCTCTATTCGTCCATTGAAAAGTGGTAAAAGACGCTCGGCATGGCGGTACTGCACGGGCCTCAGGGGAACGGCGTCTGTTTCTTCTGTGAAGTGAGACGGATTTGCAGCCCGGGGACTGTCGGGCGACGAGAGCTGCTAAGTATCGTAGGTGCACGGACAAGGCGAGTGGTTTTCCGCGCCGCCGGGGTGGCGGCCGCTTCGTGGGACGTACGTACCGTCCTTGTACTTTCGGACTTCGCTCCTATGATACAAAATCCGAAAACGCCGGCCACAACAGGACGATTGCCTCGGGACATGACTGTTGCTCGACTGCCCCATAGTAAGCGAATCTAAGCTTAGCATCATACTTCGTCAAGACCAAATAAGTCATTCAGGATGAGGTTATCTCACCTACTGGCGAGGAGCGACATCGACTACGGCCTCACCCTCGTTTAGGCGATGAACAGTCGACAAGGTTAAACCAAGAAAGACATCATGGTGGTTTCCAGAGGATTGATAGTGTTCTTGTCGTGGTCGTCCGGAAGTTTACCGGCATTCAAAATGTGAATATTTTTATCTGGTGTGGCACACATATTCATGTTCAAGGGACCATGAAGTGATTTTTTAACTTCTTTCTTAGCTGTAATTCCCAACTCAAAAGCGAACTGTGAAATCACGCGGTCGTGACATTCTAGGGCACCTATGCGATGATCCCAAGCTTCCACCGTGCTTTTTAAGCACACCATAAAACTTGGAATTCGCAAGTGGTCATAAGTTCCGTCAGTGCACTCATTGGCCACAAACGTGAATTCAAATATTCGTCGACGAATTGATTGTTAACGAGGGTATACCTCCGAGTGACGCAGTTTTCGTGTCCAATGCGTGAGCTGGGATCGGCTGACATCATTTTGGCCTTTGTAGGGATTGCAAAGAGGATGTTGAGAACCATACACACATGATGATTACATCATAGCACATCGACATTAATGAGCACAAAACGAGCCCAGCTACAGAAAATAAATATTACATGTAAAAATAGTTTTGTATGTAACTTGTTGATTACTAAGACAAACACATCTCTGAGCGTCTAAGTTTAATAGTATGTGTTGATACATTGTTATATAACAGGTCATTTCATATACGTCATTTGAGCAAACGCCAGCTTGTCACTTAAAAAAATAAACCAAAAAAACACTACGATAAGATGCAATCCCTTGCAACGAAAGCACGTTATATCAAAGTTTTCAAAACTGCCAATTTTTAAAATCGTCGATTAGAACAAAAGGTTAAAGATCGCAAGTGCTTCTTTGCTAAACGTTTCTGCAATTATGCGGTTACCTGGGGCTGAAACAACTTCCCAAAGGCCCAACTTGCTACGCCTACATTTCGCATCCATTCTCAGACATTTCAACGTTGAAACAAAGCCTAGAGTATGGGAAAATTGCATGCTAAAAGTCTTATCGATCCTCGAACACATCCGGGAATCCGAGCGCCGCTACGGCGATATGACTGATGCTGTCGCACAGGTGCTAATGTCCAGAGCGATCTTGCACAGAAAACGTATGAAGTCTCATTCTTTCAGATCTTCACGGTATACCTGCATCAGAGAGCACGAAGAAGTCCGAAATCGTCAGCAAGTAGCTTCACATCACTAAACACATCACGACTCCGCACACCGAACAAACTCGCATCTACCAGCTCTGGGCGCTGCCATCTAACCAGTGACATCACGGCTCTTGCGAGGTCACGTGACGAGTAGTAACACGGTTGCTAAGGGCATGGTGCCAGCTCGGCTCGTTGCTATGGTACCGCGTGTGACCAATCGCGGTGAGAGGCGGCACATGGAAAAGCGTGGCGCTACTCTAGCAGCTACGCTGCCACATAGGGTGGCTCTAATGACAGCCTCATCGACTGCGCGAACGAGACATTAACAGTGATGCAAAATTGAACTTCAGACAACGCCCTAAAAATCAATACCAGTAAAACTAAAGCGATAATATTCCGAGAGAAAAATAGAAAAAATGCATTACAACAAGCAGCCTTATCTTAAATTCTAAAAATAAATATAAATATTGTAGAACATTTTATGACTGTATGTGTTTTTATCTAATCAATATTTGTCTTCGGGCGATCATGTAAATGATCTACTCACTACATTGTCTACGGTCGTTGGACTAAACTTTAGTAATCGTTTTATATTTCTGAATAGCGCTAAATTATACTTTACTATCGGGCATTGTCAATGTCACCCACAGAAGACAAGGCCTGCGCACGGTGTCATTGTTAGCGGGTCCCCGACACGGCCCAAGCAGCAAACACGCCGAAGCTTGACGAGAGTAGGGCCACGTCACAGTCACGTCGCAGCCATAAAAACGAAACTAGCAGTACAAAGCTTGGTCCGTTCTTCGCTTCCCGCTTGGGTTTTCTCAGCAGTTAACAGTTTCTGCAGTATGTACTGTGGGCTGCTCATTTGGTGGAAAAACGGCTGACTGGGATGTAGATCATGTCTAGCAGATGTCCTGGAAGCAGCCGATTCTACTTGAATCCCGACGGACTCGCTGGGACCAGGATAGCTAGGTTCGACATTGTACATGTACCTTTTTTTAGTACACGGAAGTGACGTGATCACGTCTGATTGGTTGGAAACAAAAGTGACGTAATTTCCCTAGAAAAATGTGGGCGGAGTCGGCAAAACTGGGCGGAGTCGGCTACCGGACGTGACAACAAAATGACGTTTCGTTTTGTACCGAGTACGTTTCAAAAGGTACTTGCTCGGAACTAGGTGTCATTGGCAGCATGTTTTCGGCGGCGAGGCGTCGCCGTCTCGTCAATTCGACTTTTTCTTTAATAGAGCTTTTTTTTTTCGCCCGAAAGGCTATATCGGGAACACCGCGATGCATTCGAGCTCCCGGAGGAGATCTTTCGGAAGCAATACCGCCTGCCCAAGATCGTGGTGCGGTGGTTGTGCGACGAACTTCGCGAGGAACCGGACGTGAGGAGAGTGCGTACCTCGTGGACGGTCATGACTGTGGAGCTTCAAGTGTTGTGTGCACTGCGCTTCTACGGCACGGGGAGCTTCCAAGGCATGGTGGCGAGCGACGAACACGTAGCGCGGGACCAAAAGACAGTCAGCGTTGCGGTCCGCGCCGTGTCCGTCGCTATCGTGCGTCGTCTCGGGGTCCAGCGTGGCTGGATTCACTACTCCGAGACGCCGAGCGAGAGGTTCGACGCAGAGAAGGGCTTCACGCTGCTCGGCAGGATACCCGGCGTCATCGGTTGCGTGGACGGGACCATGGTCTCCATCGTCGGCCCGTCCAAGAACGACCCCACCGTCACGAAGGCGGCGTACTGGTGCCGCAAGTACTTCTACGCCCTCAACGTGATGGTGGTAAGTACACTCATGTTCCGTTGTCAAAACGCGCCCCAAATCTGTAGAAAAAAGAAATACGTATTGCCGATACGGTTTAAGTATGCCGTTTTATGACTGCGGGCTGTGGGGTCTCACGACTGCTCGAGCGTGTGCTCTACGTAGCATGTGAGTCGTGAGACGCTTCTCCCAAAAATAATACTTGTCTGTTAAAGCTTCCGTAAAAAAAAAAAAAAAAAAGCATTATTTTTGTTTTAAGGTAATTAGTTGTACCTTGCATCCAGGAAGGTGTGTTGACATGCATGTGTCAGACAAAATAACCTAAAAGGTGAACCGTAAGTACAATCTACTACTTCTGGATTCAGGTAATTACATGTCAATATCTCTCTCACTTTCAGGTGTGTGACGCCGACTGCCGGATAATGTGCATCGACCCACGGTATCCCGGGTCGGTGCACGACTCCTTCGTGTGGCAATTTTCCTGGCTCCGAAACCAACTCGAGCAAGGGCAGCTGCCACGCGACGGCCGGTTCCTGCTTGGTGAGCATACTAAATTCATTCCTTACGCACACGGTGGCTCCCACTGCTTGAAAGCCACAGTACCACACGTACTGTCCTACCAAACAATCTGGTATAACTTTTTCTTTTCCGGATTATGGAACCGGAAATTTGTTTCTGGAAGCCCGAAATCCAGATTGCAGACAAAGGAATCATTTTTGAAAACCTAAGTTTCAGATAGAACCCAGATAGAATCCAGATAGATTTCCGGTTCCATAATCCGGATAGCGAAAAGTTATACCGGATTTTTCGGTAGGGTGTGCTTGTTGTGAGGCACACAGACACAGTTGCTGGAACTCCTTGAAGCGAGACAACACCCAAAGTTTGGCCATTAATCTCTGTTTATGTCCACATAACTCTCACACTCTGCAGGCTACGAAAGCCACACCACACCTATCTCACGACAGTGATAGACTGCGCAAGGCATGCAACCGCAGTGCGAGTCGCTGTCCGGTTCGGCCCACTCACTGTTACTGTCTGCCTGTACCCTCCTGCTGGTTGGTTTTTGCATGAAGTTGGAGCTCTTTCGCCGATCCCTGGGGGCTCGCCTGGTCGCTTTGACGGTCGTCAGTTTGTACGGAATGGGATCAATTCCTCCTTGGCCACTTGGGGCTCGCCAAATCTGTCCTCGGGTCGTCTCTGTCCCACACACTGGATTCTTTTCCCTGACCCTTCTTCTTCGGTCTGCCTATGTAGCTCCTCCTATTAGAGCCTCCGTGTCCCAACAGGACCTAACTCCTTTCCAATCTAACCACCCCCTCTCTTTTCCCCATCTCCAACTCCACCGAGGATTAGGAAAGAGGTTCGTCGAACTGGCGCCTTATCCCCTTGCTTGCCAAAGACAAGGCCAGCGTGTTCTGCTCTGCCCGTGCCTAAGGTCACGGCCACACTCCCAAAAGCAACAGAGCTTTTATCTGTCGGATGCAGGGGCCTAATAATGCACTTGCATAAAACACAGCACCCCTAAGGAATCGTGCACACATCCCATACAACCCACAAGGAAAACACATAGTTACATGAAATAACAGGGAGTTTGCAGGCAAGCTGGTGCTAATTAATTATAATGTAAACTGATACTGTAGTGCAGAAATATTAACACACTTTTAAGTCACACTTAAGTTACATTATAACTGACATAGTTGCACACAGCTGTTTTCTTGCCTTTCATTTTAAAAAGTAAAGAATGTAATATGTTCCATCCTCTACATGTGCAGGTGACAGCGGCTACCCCTTGGAGCCTTGCCTCATCACCCCTGTCCCCGGGAACCACGCGACCTCCACCGCTTGCGGCCGATTTAATAAGGCGCATTCCTCGATCAGGTCTGTTGTGGAGCGCTGCATCGGGCTGTTGAAAAAAAGATTCCGGTGTCTGCAAAGGCACCGGGCTCTGTATTACCACCCTTCAACAGCCACCGCCATTATTTCGGCATGTGCAGTGCTCCACAACATCTGCCTTGCATCGAGCGAGCCAGAACCGGAGTCAGAGTCCGACCCTGAAGAGTCAGAGTTGGAGTCTGAGCCGAGCTCGGACGGTTCTGAGCCGAGCTCGGAGAGGTCAGCGTCGGCTCCCGAGAGGCTGGCTCCTGCCGGCCCTCCAGTCGGCCTTCCGGTCGGCCTCTCGGACAGGGGGAAGACTCTGAGGCAGCGCCTTGTCGCCCGGTTCGGAACCCGCCGCAGACGTGCCCGTGCGGAGCGCCACGCGCAAGGAGTCCGCCGCCACGACGGTAGTCCCGACCACCAGGGACACCGTCGGGAAGGGGCCCTCAGCGCCCTCGCCGCAGTGGTGCCCAGCATGGACGCCGCTAGCGACAGGGAACTTCTCCCCACCACGACTGAGGTCCTGACCACCAAGGACTCCGTCACATCCTTGCCCTCAGTGAAGCCCTCCCCGTGGAAGCCGTAAAGTGCACACTTTGCTTCCTGCTCCACAGTCATGGCCGTCCACAAGCTACATACTCTCTTCAGCTCCTACACCTTGTGAAGTTCGTCGCACAGCCAGCGTGCTGCCTCCGGATACGTGTCGAGTGCATCGCAGTGATATCGATACAGCCTTTTTTTATTTTTATGAGCAGAAGGAACGAGACGCAGTCGACAGTGACAGAAAAGGTTCGCAGGTTTAGTTGCCAGACCAACAGGTCATCTGGATTGCCCCTGCAAAGAACTGATAATTAATTTAGATTACCTCTAGAAAGAAATGCTTGCTTTAGCAGAGGTTGCTTTCTTAGTTGCTGATTGAACCAGGGATATTGTTGTCGTGGACATTGTTTCATATTACAAATGCTTCAAAGCGTCCTGCCTTCTGCTCCATTTCATTATCTCTTTTATGGCACTTCATCAAAGTTAGGTGATTGTGTTATCTTAAGACAGTGCACAGGTAGTTTGTTTTGAAAATTGTTTTATTTCTTAAAGAAAAACCAACGGAGCAGTGGACTAAGGGCCCCGACCGGGACTCGTCAGTCTCCTAACCTTTTGAAAAATAAAGTTATACCACCACCATTACCCCCCGGGACTTCATGAATAAAAGTGTGACAACATGGAATGTAATATTTCAATCATGGAAGTAAAACTGAGCATTGACTGGAACTTCGTAAACAATTGGGCAATCCGAAGTATATATCACAGATATATTGTTGAACACTCTGGTCTTATTTGAGCACAATAGTGAAATCTCAAAAGGAAAAACAATATATATATTCTCTGACTAGCATACCACCATATAAACACTGGACCACTCTGAAAGAATTATCACAGATGTTGCTCCAAACATTCTTATTTGAGCTTTGCAATAGCAAGTTCTCGAAAAATACAAAAATTATTTATGACTAGAGATGCACCATGTAAACACTGGGTCATTCTGAAGAAATATATCATATGTTTTAAGGACACAATGAAGCACATAGTCTCTAGATTGCATATTGTCAGACATATGACAATGCTACATATAAAAAGCATAAAGACCAAGTTTAGTGCTTAGCTAAGACAAAATGAATGTAGCTGCTATTGCAACCCATGACTAGACTGCAGGCCTCTTAAGTTCTCAATGAAAAATTTCTCGACACCTGACAGGAATGGAAGAACACTTCCTATAGTTAGCAACGGGTTAAGAATTAAACGGAGGCTCCTCCCACCTCTTCCCACTTCAGCAGAGCAAAGGCTGGAGAGGAGCTTGCTTCCTCTCTACTGTTCGCTCTGCTAAAGTGCAAAAAGGCGGGAGGATCTTCCACTTCATTGTTAACCTGTTGCCGAGTATAGCTGCCGCTGTTCGTCAAACACGAGACATGGCTTGCTTGGGCATAAATCCGTTGTTGCCCAGCCAATATTTTCTACTTCCTTCACGGGTCATAGCCAAGGAAAAAGGACTAACCGAGCTCTTGGCAATTGCTGTAATCTGACTATTGCGCCAATCTCAGGCTGCAAAATTAAACGGCCGGCTTGGCCATGTGGATTAAATAAAATAAATAAATAAATAAATAAATCTAATGTTCACTTTCAGGGAGGGCGGGGGTTGTGACTGTGGCCAGGGCTGCGGCCAGGGCTGCGGCCGGAGCAGCGGCCGGAGCAGCGGAGTGAGCCGGGGCTGCGGGGGGGACCGGGGCTGCGGGAGGGGCCGGGGCTGCGGGAGGGGCCGGGGCTGCAGGGGGGCCGGGGCTGCAGGGGGGGCCGGGGCTGCGGGAGGGGCCGGGGCTGCAGGGGGGGGGCGGGGCTGCGGGCTGCTCCAGCGCCCTGCTGGCCAGCAGGAGGAGCAGTTGGACCAGGGTGCTGTGGGTGTTTTCTTGTCCCGAGGCCGCCCTGTCAAGGTTTGCAGAGATCCGCTCCAGGACCTCCAGGAGCTGAAATGGCAAAGGAGTTTCATTAACATTGGGCAGCGTATTTCCATACACCCACAGTCTGCCAAGACCTTGCTCATGCCACAACTGTGTCATTCTGCACCATTGTGGACATGCACTGCTTTCTTTGGCCTCGTGGCAGCACCTTGGTCTTAACCTTGTTAGTTGTAGGTGCGTGTAAGGTTAAGTTTGAGCCTGTACCCGGCCTCGGAACTCCCTCTCCTCTGCAGCCTGGTCCACGTTCTGCTGCAGCAGCAGGGCCGGTTGCTCCACGGCCTGGATGGCAGCCGCGTCGTGCCGCTCCTGCCTCGACTGCCGGGGGGGGGGGGGGGGGGGGGGGGGCGCGAGGCACGGTGGGCCGCACCCACGGCCCCCAGCTTGTCGTTGTGTCTGCCAAGAAACCGAGTATGGGTGATGATGGTGCTCATACCTGCACCACTGATGATAGGTCCCAGATGCCCTAGCAAGAGAGCTTACCTCGTGAGGTGGAGGGCACCGGCTCGGCTGCCATCTGGCGCCTGCTGCTGGTTGACCTCTCCTGGAAGGGAAATTTATAACAACTCGTGACAACACACAGCCTTGTCTGTGCTTCCCATTTGTTGACCAAACATTTTGACGAGCATGCATTCTACTCGGAGGAGAACATTTAGAGAATGCCACCTCAGAGGCACTCTCACTTTCTTTTTTTGACAACGTTTCCATTGAGTACCGTGATATATGTCTAGTGCTAGCACATCATCTTCCCAAAAATTACAAGCAAGACACCATAGGGATTTATTGCAACAGCCAGGGGCGAGGGGGCAAAAATGACGCATGTCCCTGTTTGGGTGTCAGACATTAGATTTCGCCACTACATGGACAGATGCAATGTCTTCCGCTAGGGCTCCTAATATTTGCAAAAGGTCAACGTGTTTCTTAAATGCACCCTCATTGATATTCCGCGTTGCAGCGCATTGGTGACCGCTGCCCTGCACTCTTTGTAACATGATGGTAATTGTTGAAGTACGTACCTTCTGGTCTCCCGGTTCACCGGGGACCCGCACCCCAGGGGCCCCGAGTGCCGAATCTGTGCCCACTAGCGTCAGGATCCTGGCCAGGGACTGCGCTAGTGGGCGCACGGTGGAGCTCCCGCCCCGGTCCTTCTGTTGATAACGAAAACGACTGAATAAATTTCATTGCACTATCAGCAGACCATAGAGTAATATACACAAGGTAAAGAGCGGACACTGCCATAGGCCCCAGCGGCGCAGATAAACCACTGACAAGTAGCGCTTTTAGCGGGCGGTATTAAGCATAATTTGATTCCGTTTCCGGTCAAGTTAGTTTCGGTTTCGGTTTGGGGTTTCTCCGGTACCCTTCTCTCTCTCTTTCCTCCCCGCCTCGCTCGGCTCTCGGGAGCTCCTTAACTCCCAAAGCCGCTGTTTTTTGTTTTTTTTTAATACTGGCGCACTTTTGCTTTATTTTTTACGATAGAGTCCGTACAAAATGTGTCAAAAAATATTTCAACTTACTTCACAAAGCAGAAGTATATCTATTTCTTGTTCTTTTTCTATTGTAAATCATTGAAGTTACACAATCGCCAGCAAAAAGCGCCGAAAAAATACAGGGACACAGACGAAGGGAAACAGGACAAGGCCCTTCGTCCCTTCGTCTTTGTCCATGTATTTTTTCGGCGCTTTTTGCTTGCAATGAACCAACTGGCCCAAATCTCCACTGTACACAATCGTCGCATTGACTCCTGGCTAGTGCAGCATTTTGGGGTCAACAAAAGTAAGTGGTTTGAACACATTTTATTGGACCACATTCATGTATACATGATTTACTAGAAGCTCAGTACGTTTTATACGAAAGAGATCGATACTCACAAAATTAAATGATTATGAAGGACTTCGGCATATCGTACACTTCGTAATAGATTCTTAGCGGAACCAAGTTAACAAAACCTTTCCACGGAGAACATGCTGTGTGATACATTCACTTTCACGCCGACTCGGGTACGGGAAGTAAGTGTAAAAATAAATGAGACATCGCTATCATTACCAGTCATAAGAGTATAATAACAGTGCGAAGCACACACCGGATAGTACAAATTCCCGATTTCCGGCAAATATAAAAAAACAAAAAACAATTTGCATAGCCTCAAACTCACTGCGGGCAAGCCATTACGAAACAATGGGAACTCTATTTGAAATCTGACAAGAATCAACGTCCCTAAACATTCCCCGAAATTGTTCAGAAAAGAAATATGGCTTCAGAAAAAAGCGGCTAAAAAACTATGGACAGTGGATACAAAAGTGGATACATTTTCTTTCAAATATTTTTAGCCTCTATCCACTAGTTTCTATCGAAATTTTGTAGAAAGTGGACAAATATTTTTGTTAGGGAGCCGTGATACACATTCGCTGGAAAAAGGGGAAACAAATATTTGGAGAGCAAGCTGCACCGCCCACTTAATAAGCACTTTTTGTTTTTAGTTTGGCAACCGCCTCTGTTAATACGTATTAACAGTTAAACCTGTCTCGTTGCTTACTAGCCACTAAAGAGTGCAACCGAACTTTGTCCAAATTCCGGTTAAGAAATCAAACATGTCAACACAAGCGTATTCTGCAAAATAATTTAAAAAACCCTTTGTGGTACTCCTCTGGCCAAAGGCAAAAAACACCCAGACCTCAAAGTGTGCTATACAAGGCGGCACACACTCCTCGAACATGTTACACTCTCTATTATGGGAAGAAGGTGATTTTCTAGTTGCTGAATGAAATATTAGGCAGCCTCTGATGGTACTACTAAGTTCTAGAAGAATTTTCCAGGCACGTGGTATGCTTTAGGAACAAGAAAATACTGATGAGGCCTGGTCAAGTTATTAGACCCATCCGATAGCAGCTGAGAACCGCCACAGCTGTAAGCTGTTTGTTCAAGCAAAAGCTTGATCAAATAGCCCCAAACGTAATAAAAAAGTGGACGAGTCATCAATTATGTTAGACCTGATGTCTGATGCCAGCTCAGAAATATCCTCTAGTGGCGGGAAGTTATCGATTGGAAGACATTCCACAATGTCTGAAATTAAACTTCCATGATGCGAAAATATTTGCAACTCCCTTAGGTGGTCAGCCTTGTCATCCTCTACGTTGTCATTGTCCGACAGTTCGAACAGTTTCTTTGTCGAGAGGTGTTTTAGTCCTGAGGTGAACTGATGCACATTTGGGTTTGTGTTGCAGCCCAGCATTTGTCGTATATAGCTCCAAAACGTTCTCAAGTGTGTCTTGCTGCAGGCGTCGTGTAAGTAAGAACTTAAAGTCATGGCTGCTTGAAAGCTCATCCCAGAGCATGAGGACACGTTTTATAGTAACTTGCCACCCAATGATGGCTTATGGCTGTCTCCTACTTTGGAACTGCCATGCTGAAATCCATCCGAGTTACTGGTGGAGAAAATCAAATATTTCAGATTCTCCCTTCAGAATGACATGGCGCAACTTCTGCCCTGTCTTCTTGATTATTTTAGCTATTTAGACAATCAAAAACTATGCACATCCTATCACAGAAATAGGCTGTAGCCATGGCTGCCTCTGGAAGTTCCTTGGCATAAACAAGGGATATGATTGCAAGAAAGAGTGAGGCACTCAGTACCTGTGGGGCACAATTTTCTTCCATCTTACAGAAAGGTTCTTGAAAAAATCTGTCTCTCAGTAAGTTTCGGAGCCAATTGTAAGCTCATCTCATGGATAGAGCAATAAAGTTCAACAATAAAAGACCACTCAATGACCTCATTTTCAATGCAAAGTTTGTGGGCTTGGAGATTGATCTTGGTTGTTTTAGGAAGGTGTTGAACATTAAAGACAAAGTAAACATGTTCGTTGTCAACTTCAAAAAATGGCTTATCAACACACACACCAAGCTTACGTTTTAAGCCCCCTAACCACAGACCACAGCCTTTACTGTGAAGCCAACAGTCTTAAGCACCCGAATGAGAGAAATGAGGAGACTGCGTTAAACAGAAGGCGTTGTTGGAGTGTGGACAACAGTGTATGCAAGGGGCTAAACGCACCCTTTAGAAATTTCATACAGCATAACAACCAAGGCTGTATATGCAATGTTAGAGGTTCGTTCAACACCGTCATCTGTAAACCCATGGACAATGTCGTGTGCAGGGTCGTAAGTTAAATTATTTTTTTAAAACAACCTCATCGAAAATCAACATGCACACACGTTCAAGTGCAGCTAGACAGCCCGGCAGAAACAACAGCGCGAGAAGCTCAAACCGATCGGCTCCACGAATTCACGCCGAGCATGCGAGCACGCGGGCGGTCATGCGTCCCCTTGATTGATGCAAAGTCGACCGAACATGATGCAGCAGAAAGCAGAGATGGACGGCACGCACGGCACAGACGAACGACGCAGGGACGAGCAGAGGCCATGCAGAATGATGCAGAGGCGACGGCGTGCAGGCAGGCAGGCCATGGCAGGCGCCATTCATCACGTGGTTTTTGTGACGTATTTGATTTAAACTATTTAGTCGTTTTAAGTACTTTAAACAATTTTAAAGCACTGCCATTTAAAAAGTAAATGCTTTTCACAGAAAGAGTTTTAATTAATTTTAACCAAATTGCAGAAAAGCGCCACGTAGCGGAGGGTATTAAACGCACTTTCTAGGCCGCGAATCGGGTCCTGTGTCCTCTCTTTACGTTTACTATATTACTCTATGAGCAGACTACAAAGATTACCTTGCGGTCTCGTTGAGCTGTGCAGCTCGCTTCCGCGCCTTCATCACGCGCCGGGACCAATGCTCCTTCCATTGCTTGTAGCTCTTGGTTGGAGGCCCCAGCGCGTTCAGGCGCAGAGCGAGCTGCTCCCAAAGACGCCGCTTGTCGTCGCGCAAGGGCGGCGGAGAGGTCAGTGACGTTGCGCGCGAGCGACGGGTGCTCACACATGAAGGAGAGTTGCTCCTCCTGAGCAGCCGTCACTCGCGCGCTCCTCGTTGGTCCCGCCGACCCCTCCGCTGCCCCCGGCACCCCCGGCTCCTCGTGGTCCGACCCGTCCGACATTTTGGTTTGAAGAAGGCGCGTGGCGCACATCCCGCATAATATTGGAACAACTTTCTCTCCAATTAATTGTTAAATGTATTGGAAAAGGATACAAAAAAGCGGTTTGTTTTAACAACGCTCAAAAGGTTTTGATTGTTTTTCAATACTTTTACCTGTACTAGAACAGATGCGACGGCCAGCGACGCACAGGATTGGTTGCCGTTCCTTCGCTAAACGCAGGAACTGCTCCCCGCGTCGTAGTAAATCTACCCCGTATCCCGCGCGTAGGGACGCCTCAGGGAATGCGTAGCTACTTCCGCTCGTCGGTAATTGGCTCCGGACGTCGCTCAAACGGGTGACAGGTGTCAAGTTTGCGATGACGTAGCGGCGTCAAAGTGGGCAGAGCCGCCACGTGAGCGTTGCTAGGATAAGCTCCTCCTTTCCATTACGTCACTTCCATGTTCCTTTTCTCAAATGTCCAACCTAGCGATCCAGTTCTACAACACGGTATGTACCGACTTTCGTCTGTTTTTGGTCCTATCTGGCCCAAAAGAAGTGTTCAGCCAGCTGTGTCTAATAAAAAAACGAAAGAGTTGGGTTAACTGTGTCGGTTCACTGTCGTGTTGCTTGTATTTATTCGTTTTGAGGTTGAAATGTGAAATCTCCTGCCAGGCTCTAGACAAAGCTCTTGCAAGGTGAGGATGGATATATTCTCAGTCGCGCTCGCGTGAAAATACGCTGGCGAGAAACCATGCCCGCTCACACATCACTTCGTTTACCCATGAGACGGCGCATTCGTGCTTCGCATTGCGCGTACCGAGCTACTCCCCTAACTGATTGTGACGCTTCTTATGAAATGCGGATGCCCCGGTGACTTGCAAGTCGTACCTCGACTGCTCGATTTATTGTGGTGTACCTTACATGGCTTGTGAAGCACGATTGTATCGGTAACTCGCTACTGCACTTCGACGCAACTTACGACCACTCGTGACCATGGCTACCAGCGACGCAACGCGAGGCGTAACGTAATGCAAGGAGTTGGGCTTGGCTCAACTTTTTTTCAGAGTTCTTAAGCGGGTTTCCCATGCACCGATTTTGGCCCTAGAGCGGCGCGATTTCTGCCGGCGCGGCGCTCTGGCCAGCCGCAGCGGCTGAGCGGCACGGCTCGACCAGGGTGGAAATGTTTCGCCGCGGCAGAGCAGCAGCTTCCGCGCTGGCCACTCACAGCGCGGCGAGAAATCACGTGACAGGAGGAGAAACAATGCGGAAAAGCTGGCGCATAGGATTGCGGCGTTTTCACGTTCTTGAAGCACGCGACAAGCAGAGAAAGTACGCGAGCGACTGGTTGGCTGTTTCTTTTTTCCTGCGGGTCGATCTTTTTTGCTTCAGCAGTCGCGTCGGAAGTGTTCAGGAGATTATGTAGGAGGAAGATGGCTGTCCCCTTGCTCGGAATTTGTTTTCTCAATGAATTACGCGGCCCTTTTTTGCTTTCCTCGCCCGAGTACCGACTGTAGCGAGCGCAAGAGACGCTAATCGGAAGCGGCTCGTGCGAGCGCTACAAGGGAAAAACAGAAGAAGAAGAACTGAGCGACATTGACGTGTCTTTTCCAACACGGATCGTCACACCAAGTAAGGAACATACCCCCATTGCGGAAATACCAAGTACTCCCAACGCCATCCAGGAGGTTCGTGTCGGTCAGATCAGTTGGAACCTTTACATCCGAGGAAGGCGTTGCGTGTGACGCTGCCGAGGATGATTCGAGGTTTCATACTCCGCGACGACGAAGTTTGAAAAAAGAACCATAAACAAATAAGACCAAAGTTTATGTAGAATATTAAACGTCTCTTTCTTTCTATTAAGGTTAAAATAAGGGGAAAACTAAAAACTAAGGCATTAAAATTGTTGTAAGAAGCCGCTGTAACCGACTGTGCGCATCTGCATGCTGCAAGCAACATGGGCCATCGCAACGGCAGAAAACGCTCATGTAAAAGGTAGTAAAAGGAAACCTCGCGATCCGTGCTGCCGCGCCGGTAGCGGCAGCGATTTCGGCCGCGGAATCGCGGCATGTGAAACCCGCTTTACGACTGTCTACGTTCAACCAATCGGGACTCGCGGAAGCGAAGCTCCTGTGCATGCGCGCTACGCTCAGGAGCCCGGCGGCCCGGCGCTAGAGTGTGCTACCGGCGCTGTTCTCCAAAATGGCGACCGACTCAAAGGTTCCGTCGACGGCGGCGACACCGGCGACGGCGACGGCGCACAATATTTCCACACAGAAGACAGGCACACTAAACAAGAACACGTACACAGCGCTGACTAGCAACTCAGGTTTGTATTTCTTCTTTCTCTAATCATCATTTTCTTCGCTTTCAGCGCGCGCCAGATTGAGCCGCCATAGCCGACCTTCTCTTCTCTTGCCGAGATGCCGAGCCACTGAAGCGGGCGTTGACGAGACTCCATAAGGGCCTATGCTGGGGGGAAGGACACAGTAACACTTAAAATTGCAATAACCTGTCCTGCCGTGGTAATGATGAAGTGGAGCGAACGGAATAAGACGGAACAAAAACTGAAGGTCGGTTATGGCGGCGCCCATGCGCAGCTGCTTGAAAGCGTCTATACGGTGAGAATGTAAGTGTAAAATATGACGAAGAAAAACAAAAGTAATAATAAAAATAGTACACTTAAGATAAAATAAAACCGTCATTTTATTCTTATCTTATATATTTATATATTTAAAATAATACAAAATCGTCTTCGAGACTGCAGGGCATACTGTGAACGCGCACATCGTAAGCGACCGTAACGTAAGTTGTAAGATTTCGATAAGAAATGCCACAGTGTGAGCGGGCCTTAAGCGTCCTCCTGCTGTACTTTTTTGCAAGCATCAAGATGTTCATGCGCGCCATTGAGTATTGGGACACGACAGTGTCCTTCGAAAGGGCTTGCAACCACCGCTGCCTTTCTGGTTCAAACATCGGGAAGGCAAGAACTGGCATTGCGCTGTGAGACCTGGGCTCATCTCTTTTGCAGCTCTTCGCACAGAAATTGAAGCAAATTAGTGGGTGTTTATACAGCCGGAAGTTAGTCCACCTCAGTAGGCGTTTGGTCTCTCGGCTGTAGATGAGCAATAGCCAGTGCGGTACGACCGCTAGCCTGAGGTCTTTGGCGTGCACCACGCAGTAGTGATATACGAACCACACGACGGTGGGATGCTCATCCAGATCGATGCGGGCAGGGGTGGGGATATAACCCTTCGCACAGTAGTGGTTACTCATTTTCACTCATGCAATCGACGCCTCACGTGAACGTCTGCTACAGCCATGGACACTCGGCGTGAGTGACTGTCTCTACAGCGTTTGTTTGTACAGTGGTTGTCTGTTTCTATAGTGGTTTTGTTTCTGTGGTGGTTGTCTGCTTCAAAAACCACTGTAGCAGACGATGTAGCAGGCGATGTCGCTCATCCTGACTGCATAGGGGGCGCTGGGTGGACCCACTAGCGGTGACGTTTAGAGGAGGAAACGCGCAGGCCTTCTGTTCTGAAAGACATTATTGTTCATCTCTCGTTTGAAACACTGATATCTTGTTTAAGTAACAACACCTAGTTCAAATATACACATGTTTGTTGCAAGAAAGATCTGTGCGCCTCATCCAAAATACTTTCTATGCTTCAGGCACCAAAGGTTTGTTTCGAAAGTACAGCATATTTTGGGTTTTTAATATTGTGAGGCTGTTGCAAGAGGTGATTTAATGAGAGATGGAGATTTGATATTGCAGGTGTTCCAAGCGACAAGTTCGTTGACAAGAAGCTGACAGCGCGTGCTGCCTGGCCTCCCTCTGCTTTGTCGTCTTCTCTCTAAATGTTGCTGAAAAAAGACGCAGGTTCTCTTATGTTTTCCCTAAGACGACTTGAAGGTGAAAGCCCAAGCGCCGATGTAAACGTGATAGCGAACCTCCGAAGATGGTGCACTCCCTGACGATGCACTTTTGGCGCCGTTTGATTGGTTCACTGGGATCGTGGCGTTGGCTGTGTTCGACGTTACTAAATCAGCTTAGTTGACAAGCTCCGCATAAGCCGCACTTCGGAAAGCGGGCCCCCTCCGTTCACGCAAGAGGGGTGGCGCTATCCTCGCAGCCCGCCCGGTCCGCGAGGCCGGCCGAGCTCTGGGGCAAGCTCGGGACGCTGGCTTTTCATCGCAAAATCAGGTAATCGGCGGCACGTCGGCGGCCCTTCCGCATTTCTTTTTAAGAAATGGACTCTGCAAGTACATTCTGCTGCAGTGACGATTTTAATTATGCACGCTATCGATTTATTCGATTTTTACTGTATAATTCATCGGATAGCAGCATGAATGCCTACACTAGTTTCCCCAGGTAGTGAAATTGCGGGGGGGGGGGCATTGAGAATAGAGGAGTCGTCGCGAATTAAGGGATGTGCCTTGAGAAACAAAAAGGGGGGGGGGGGGGTGTACATTCCGCCTAAGGAGTGTGTAGGGAAATCACTGGGTGCCTAGCTTTGGGTCTGGCTTCCGAGCGCGATTCTATGTTCGTGTAATATCACAATACACCAGGATTTATATCATAGTTGATGTCTCTCACATTCGTCTATGACCAGGATCCACAAACAGGGGCTCGCGTGCGCTGTCAGCGCTCCGCCTTGGACAATGTTCGACTTGCGTAGGCGATGACTCGCTCGGTGCCTTCTTGTACTTGAACCAGTACCGCGCCAAGTCCTGCGTTACTTGCGTCCGTGCGAATCTCGGTTTCCGCATCCTGTTCGAAATGTCCAAGAACAGGGGGCGCCTGCAGTCGTCGCTTCAGCTCGTCGAATGCCTGCTGCTGCTCCTCGGCCCATTCGAACTTCTCGGCGTCCTTCGTGAGGTTTGTGAGCGGTGCGGAAACCCTTGCGAAATCTCGAACGAAGCGCCGATAGTAGGCACATAGCCCAAGGAACCTTCGCACGGTTTTCTTGTCTCTTGGCACTGGGAATGCTGCGACGGCGCGAGTCTTCTCTGGGTCTGGACGAATGCCTTCGTTACTAACCACGTGACCTAGGAACTTCAGTTCGTCATAGGCGAACCGACACTTTGACGGCTTGAGGGTGAGTCCGGCGGTCCATATGGCTTGGAGAACAGCTCAGAGTCGTCGCAAGTGCTCGCCGAAGTCGCCGGAAAACACTACGACGTCGTCGAGATAGACGAGACAGCTCTGACACTTTAGTCCTGCCAGTACGGTGTCCATGACACGCTGGAAAGTTGCTGTCGCCGTGCATAGTCCGAAGGGAATCACCTTAAACTCGTACAGCCCATCCGGTCTGACGAAGGCTGTCTTCTCTCGGTCCCGTTCGTCGACTTCGATCTGCCAGTAGCCGCTCTTAAGGTCCATCGATGAAAAGTATCGAGAATGGCGCAGTCGGTCTAACGTGTCGTCGATGCGGGGGAGTGGATAGACGTCTCTCTTCGTCACTGCGTTCAGCTGCCGGTAGTCCACGCAGAACCTAAGCGTCCCGTCTTTCTTCTTAGCCAGTACGACTGGGGAGGCCCAAGGACTGCTTGAGGGTTGAATAATGTCGTCGTTCAGCATCTCTTGAACTTGCTCCTGGATCACCTGCCTTTCTTTGACGGAGACTCTGTATGGAGATCGGTGCACAGGGCGCGCGTCGTCCTCGGTAATGATGCGGTGCTTCGCAACGGCGGTTTGGCGCACCTTCGACGACGTCGCAAAGCAGTCGCGGTATTCGGCGGGGAGTTTAATCAGCTGACGTCGTTTTGGGCCCGGAAGCTTAGGGTCAATGTCCAGCTGTGCTGGCGACGTACTGTCTTGCTGAGGTGGCGAGGATTCGTCAGCAATGGCGGCGATTTCCGCGGAGTTTCCGAGTTCCTCGACGTGGCCAACGGCTGCCCCTTTCGTGAGGTGTTGCGCTTCGTTTCAGAAGTTCGTCATGAGGACCACAGTGTGGCCATCCTGAAGTTCAGCTACCCCTCTTGCGACGCCTATTCCTCTTCCTAGAAGCAACTGGAGGCTCCCCTCGAGCAGA
The DNA here is from genome assembly GCF_016920785.2 of Ixodes scapularis. Taxonomy (NCBI): domain Eukaryota; kingdom Metazoa; phylum Arthropoda; class Arachnida; order Ixodida; family Ixodidae; genus Ixodes; species Ixodes scapularis. The sequence goes on along the minus strand of NW_024609846.1, from coordinate 175,681,717 downwards.
ACTTCGCCACATAAAGCTTCGGTGATCCCGACAGGTACGAAAACACTCGACCGCGGCGGTAAGTTTACGTGATTTGCGAGGACTCGGACCGCGGATGACGTCGCTTTGGGTTCCTCCGGTGGTGAAACAGGTTTTCGCAGAGTTAGCCGGTTTGCTCTGAGGCCGATGACGGCGCCATACTCGCAGAGGAAGTCCATTCCGAGGATAACGTCCCTCGAACAGTCCTGCAGAACGACGAACTTCGCAGGGCACGTCTCACCGTGGATCTCGACGCGAGCAGTGCATCTCCCGACTGGTGTGATGAGGTGCCCACCTGCGGTTCGTATTTGAGGGCCTTCCCACGGCGTTGTCACTTTTCGCAGGCGACGAGAGAGCCTATCACTTAAGACTGAGTAGTCTGCTCCGGTGTCCACAAGTGCCGATGCGTCGTGGCCGTCGATTATAACGTTTAGGTTGTTGGACACCGATGAAAGGGACGTCGTTGTGATCCGTAGCGTCGAGAGAGTGGGAGCGCACCGTCGTTCTTGGAGGCTCCTTACTACGGTCGTCTTCGGCAACGCCACCTCCAGGCGTTGCCGCACTTAGTTTTCCCGGCGACGCAAGGGTGACAGGCTCTCTCGGCGGGGTCGTGGCGCTGGAGACGCTGAACGGCTGGGCGACGGTGAGCGGGACTCACGGCTGAGCGGCGTTGAAGATGGCGAACGTCGAAGGTACTCCTCGACGTCACGAGGGCGTTCGTCGTACCTTGGGCGCGGGTCGCTCGGGTAGAACCCGCGCAGCCCCAGTTGTCGGTAGGGGCATCGACGGTAAATGTGGCCGGCTTCACCGCAGTGGTAACACAACGGGCGTCGATCGGCCGTCCTCCACACGTCGGTCTTTCGTGGCGCAGCTTGTACTGGGCAGGGGTACGCCCGATCTTCCTGGCGTCGGGAATAGTGCGGCGCTAGAGGTTCACGTCGAGGTGGCGCCGTATACGAGTGAGCAGGGGGCAGTGGTCGTCGGGTAGCTGCGGCGCTCAGCTTTGGTGGTTCAGGAGCGGCGCTGGCGAGAACTTCTGGCTGCAGCGCCTGCTGAAGTTCTTCCCGGACAATCTCTGCGACTGAGGGCATAGCCGAGCTTGTGGCAGGAGGTAGCAGCTTCCTGATTTCCTCCCGCACGACGTCCCGGATAATCTCGCGTTGCAGTTGGAAGTCGAGAGGGCCGCGACGCCGGGAAGTCGCTGGTAATGGGAGGCCCGTGCTTGAAGGGCGCTGCGATCGCTCCGGGCAATTCCATTCTGCTTCGAGGAAAGGACGCTCATTCGGGCTCAGCTAAAGCGAAACGCGCTTATCAGTTTGTGCTGAGCCCCGAGTGAGCGTCCTCCCCTCGAAGCAGAACGGAATTGCCCGGAGCGCTCGCAGCGCCCCCGCCTCGGCCACACGCTCCCAGTGGGTCCTTCATATTGCCGGAGACTGTACCCTCGTGAGTTTCTGGATCGTTCAGCGTAGAAGGTTCACCGTGTAGAACATTCTAACCTCGAATCAGCAAGACGGTTTTCGAATTCAAAAGAACATCATATTACAGTGTCAACAAAAATGTGTAGCCGCGGCCAGGAATCGAACCCTGGCCTTCTGATGTGTAAGGCAAGCGCGATAAACGTTAGGCCACGCGCGCGCTACCTACTTGGCCAGCTGCGCGCGCGGCAATATTTGCGTTACAACGAATAGGCATTGCAGTTTTCAAAAGTTCCATTTGCATCCCCGCCTTCCTATATTGCATTCTCAGGGTAGCTAAATGTCTTCGTTTTGGCTCGAGATAGATCGCAGAAACATCACGAGATCAATGAAACAACATTATCATTTATGAACAACTGCAACGTTAAGACAATAGTAGTTAACATAAAATGAATTTAAATTAACGCGCGCTTATAAACACGTCAACAAGCATGTTGCTGTCAGGCACATGGAGCATGCACACGCTCACACAAATTAACTCGTTTCACATAGCCAACGAGGGTGTCTCAGAATTCGTGCATTGTTGCCGCGAAGCTGAAGCAGGTACTGTAAAATAACGCTTCTAATATCTACCGCACGTTCACACATCAATCTTCAAAAATACACACCCAAATCCGCGCTGATCAGCTGATCGGAAGTGATGTCTTGAAATTCTTACCCCTTAGTCACACGTCTCCGAAATGGCACGCACACGCAAGGGAGCAAGGTTGTCACACACGTAAAGAACACACGAGAGGAATAACTGAGTTGCTTTCACCAGTACCAGGCCTCGACGTACCCGAATACAAATACGAAAACAGCCCGATTCTTTCGAATGACGAAGACGTCTTCAAATTGTCATTCTTTCCTAATGCGGCTTTGGTATGTAAGCAGCAGTTTACGCTTGAACTTCTGACACAAACACAGAACACCAGAAGAGTGAAGTTGACTGTATTTTAGTCCGCAGACGACCAAAACACAACGGTCTATGTGCCGAAACCACGGACGATAGACGTAGCCATTTCTCCGAGCCGCTTGCCTTGGTGCCGAATGTCGGAAAAATGCCAAATATAAGAAGGACCGGCGGGCGTAAATTTACCTCAAAAGCCCCAGGAAATGTTGTCTCAATCCGGGCATGATCCCACTAACAACAGTACTTAGTTATACACTTTGTGAACCCACACGAAAACGATGTTTCACGGCGTGTCCAGTCCACGGGTACCGAGGCCAGCCAGCCAGACCGAACGGGTCGGGCGGGCTTGGACACGAGCGCCGCAACGCGGCAGTGAATGGCAGCGCGTCACTTTTTTCTCGGAGCTTGTCAACTTCTCCGATCAAGTAACGCTGGCTGTGTTCTAAGTGATAGCGAACCTCTGTAGACAGCGCGTTCTTTGACGACGTACTTTTGACGCACTTTTGGCGTGTTTTAGCCGTTTTCTTGTCGTTAACGTGTTTTCGCTCACGGACTTTGAAGGTCGACTAAACGATGAGACATATAAGGCTTTCGCTTTAATAATGACATCATCGAGATAGCAAAAACAAATTTTCCAGTTCAGACCAGAGAATACACAGCTAATCATTCGCTCCAACGTCGCGGAAGCATTTCATAGTCCAAAGGGCATCACATTCAACTGTAACACACCGTCAGGAGTGACGAACGTAGATTTGAGTTTATCACCGTGAGCAACTGAGATTTGCCAATAACCGGTACGGAGGTCTACAGAGGAAAAAAAGAAGAAACCCTGGAGTGCGTCCAGCATGTCATCTATATGAGAGGAAGAGGACAAAGGTCTTTACCCCATTCCCACGACCATAAAGGTACCTTTAGCTAATGGACCTTTATTCTCTGCGGCCAATCAATTAACGATCTTCCGCGCGTGGCGTGTGCTCACGACCCAAGAGCACGGGCTGATTCGCCGATTGTAAAGAGACCTATGTTAAAGATACCTTTATGCTGGTCGTGTAGATAGGGTATTAGTGACCTTGTTAAAGCGCCGGTGATCAACAAAAAAACGTCACGGGCCGTTTTTTTTTTTGTTTTTGTTTTTTTTTCGCAAGAATTACGGGGGAGGACCAAGGGCCGGACGACGGCGGCAGATAACTTTATTATTGAGCATTTCAGGAACATAGTCTCGGGTCACTTTACGTTCCGTAGGTGAAATACGGTGTGGCCTGCTCATTAGAGAGTTTTAGTAGATCGTTCCCATGACTCCGATAACGATACCCGATACTCCGCCACCGCCTCCCTTGCGCATGCATAGTATCGTTATCGGCGCTATCGGAGGTATCGGAACGATCTACTAAAACTCTCTATTAATGGACTTGCGTTTCCGGTTTCCATTTGATGGTCTACCATTGATATCTGTTGAAGTAGAGACCAATGGAAATTAAATAAATCGCTCTTAGTTCCTAGAAGACTTTAAAGAGCGTGCCATTATTCAATGGTTAAACTGCTCTTGATCATTTTCATTGTAGAGTCAATGGAGCAGCCGGTTTTGGGAAGGTAGCTGTGACTGGGGGAGCGTGGCACGTGTCTTGAGCCAAAACGGCAAAGCTATCATGTTCGTACGGCCGGATATCAACGATACCAGCTCCTCTAGGTAATATGAGTGGTTCCGCGGAAGCGGTGGATGGTGTATTCACACGAGGGAGAAATCCCGGTAATTTCTCCCCGCCACGCGCATTTCACGACGAAAACGTCAGGCTTTGCGGTGTGCAAAGGCCTCGCGTTTTCATCTCGTGATGCGCGCGTGCCGGGGAGAAATCCCCGGGATTTCTCCCTCGTGTGAATACCCCTTCGTACAGATGAATTCGGCTTTCCAGTACGGCGACGGTAGAGTATATGGCACAAGCAAACCGTTTTGTGTGAAGGTGGTGAGCAGTGGCTCAACAAGACCGTAAACTCTCTTGAAGGGGATATCGGGCTAGAGTGTTATGGCGTCATCATTAAAGGAAGGGATTAATATACCATACTAAAATCATCTCGTGAGCTAGTTGGCTACAGATCTTGGTAAAATTACCTGCCTTTCTCTGTCCTTCTCTCACTTAGTATTAAACGCCATTTGTAAGCGAGCGCTCTATCCCTCTCTCTACGTTCTTCCACCCTTGTCTTTGCGCTAACTTTACCAAGATGATTATACCGGCTGTATTGTGGAGGAAGACAAGGTCAAATATTAACTAATTCGTTTGTATTAGAACTGTTCAAATGCAGCTCACACTCTCCGCATTCAGTGATGGCATCAATTGACGATAAAAGTCCCACCTATTTATTACACCAGCCATGCAGTTAGAGAGGACCGTGAAGACGACAACGTGGCGATCTGAGCCAAAGGTTACTGAGAGAGTTGAGCAGCCGAGAGGATGAATCAAAGCTCCATTTTTCATACGTAAATACTGTCCAGGTGCTGGAGTCAAACTTTTCGTAAGCGTTGTCGGAAACTGTCGGAAGTACATGATTTGGCGGCGCCAGTGTCTGCGAGGGTTACGAATTTTCGTCCGTTAATTTTAACAGCAACAGCAGTTGGGCCATCTCTAGGAGGATTTATATCGTAGTTTGGCTGTGTAGCCTGACCTCCTGTGGCACTGCAGCGCAGTATGTAGGAATAAACAGTTGGGCTAGTTGATAAGCGTTCGTGGTAAAAAAAACAGCGCGAAACACAAGTAACTATTTCCTTGTGTTTCGGGCTGTTCTTTACCAGTCTGTGGGCTTTAGTTTGACGTCTGATTCGAAACGTCGGCAGCATTGATGGGCGACACAGAGCGTTGGCGTCCAGGGAAGGGAGACGGTAATCGGCCTCTGCGGTTGTCACGCTGCGGAACGGGAGCTGGGGGTTGGGGGCCAGAAGAACGGTTGTCGTCATCGGCAGAGTAAAGCAGGTGAGGTTGCGGCAAACGACGGTTCTCATCGACATTCAGGCAGCGGCGGCAGTAGCCAGCGATGTGACCGGGTGAACACCAGTGGATGCAGATGGGTCGCTGGCCCTCTGTTCTCTATATGTCACTTATGCGACGTGGCGCATAGGTTGGTGATGTTGGGACAGACGGATTTAGATTGCTACTTTGATAGAAGTGTTGCGAATTATGTGGCATAGAGCATAATAGCGGTAGTGGGGATAATGTAGAAATATACCCCGTAGCCGACGGTGTGAAGCATCCAAATGCTGCACGAAGCTCGTTCTGGACAACTTTTTGGAATTTTTGCGCTTGAGGACGGGGTTGGGCTACGTCCGGAGGCACACGGAGCTGGTCGAGAAATAAGCGCAGCTCTTCACAAACGATTCTGCGGATAAATGTAGGCAAGTCGACGCTGGCAACAGATGCAAGCGATACCTCTGGCAGGCGTTTGAAGGGTGCCTTTGAGATGTGTGCACTTTGCAGCTTTTCGTATTTATTGCACTCACCAAGGAGCTGTTGGAATATATCAGGTGACCTGGGAGCGACGATGGTGAAGAGGTCTTGGGATAGCTCCTTGAACAGGTGGCCGATGCGGTCTTCCTCTGTCATTTGGGCATCCACTCGATTACAGAGGTCTACAAGACAAAGAGGTTGTGATAGCTGGTTTGTTGAGTGTGTTTAAAGATAATTCTAACGAATTGAAGTTTACCAGGGAGGATCTGAAGGAAGGAGTGTTGCTATTTTAAGACATCGAGCTTTTCCTCTCCGAGTCTCATGTGTGTTGGAGCTACTCACTTAGGTCGAACGAAGGCTTTTCTTCCATTCGATTCAAACCACTCTAAAATAATAAAAAGTGGTATTATAACTATACTCCGCGACAACTTTTCTTGGCAATGCAGTGGAAGGTACAGGCCCGCGTCCCCTCTCCCATTTTGAGTGTACGAAGGCTCTCCTCCTCCCCCATTTCCGGGGAGAGGAGGAGAGCCTGCGTACACTCAAAATGGGAGAGGGGACGCGGGACGCACCTTCCACTGCATTGCCAAGAAAAGTTGTCGCGGAGTATAGCAGTTTGTGGGGGTCACTTACGAGGTCGTGTCCACACAAGATGATCACAAGTTCTTGTGGGCAGACTAATAAATTCTTGAAAGGTGGGTACCCTAGCAGCCTTCTGGTGTGTGTGGCCGAGAGCCTCTTCAAAAAAGTGCGCAATCCGGAGGCTGGCACGGGTAAGAAGCCTAAGCAGAGACTTGTTGTGGTGCCTTATATCCACAAAGTTGCGCACAGGTTAAAAAAAGTGGCACAACGGCACGGAATTCCTGAGGTTTTTTTCGGCTCCTGGTAAGCTGGGTCGTTTATGTGCGAGGGTGGTCAGAGGTCGGGCCCATATCTCCGGTTGTGTTAACCAGCATAAGGACAAGTTTGTGCCTTGTGTGGGAGGAGTGGTTTATTGTATCCCGCTAAAGTGCAAGAAGGTATGCATCGACCAAACAGGCCGTTGTGTAAACGACAGATTGCGGGAACATGCGTGCTCAATGAGGTCATCACCTTCAGGAAATTTGACGGTGCACCGTGATAGGTGCGGCTGCACTCCTGTTTTAATCAATACTGAAATTCTGACTATAAGCACTGACAAAAGATGACTAGGAATATTGCGGAAGCATTTTTATTTCTAAGTACAAATATAGGTGTGTCAGCTCTCCCTCTATTTGTTTATTGGACTGTGAACTTGCGTTCATCAGCAGTTTTAGACACAATGGTCAGTGGATATGATTTGGCGTACGTGATGTAATTTGACTGAGTGTATCTGGGGACGACAGTGGGCGCATTTTTTCAGAAATTAAACAGTTGAAATCAGCGCTACATGTGTGTACAACTTCCGTGTCCGTGTCTTTTTGCGCTGCTTTCCCCTTTTAAAATACAGAGATGGGGGACGTCCTCAACGTAGCAGGTGAAAGATTCCGTGGGAGCTTAAAATCGGCGAGCCAGCTAGTCTTTTTTATGCGGTTTCAATCCTTCTCGTATTCCAAAGACCTCCTAGAATGAGACTGTGAAGGCGTCCCGCAGGTCCATTTCATCTTCATGGTCGTCAAACCACTGCAATGCAATGTCTTTCAAAAAGAACACGTTATTGACCACTTTAAAGCGGTCGTCTTATCGGTTGCGGTAACTTGCAAGGGCATAGCTTTCCAGCCAGTCGCGCAGATCGGTCTACGAGTGGGGCCAGAAAACATTGGTGGGTCGCGTAGTCGGTTCTTAACGGCCGGTGGTGGTGAAATCAAACCGAGAGGTGGAATCCCGTTAAAAGTGCTTGCTTCTTGTGACATGCTGTTAACCACGACCGGCTTTATAGGGGCGGCCTGCTCACTCCGCGTGTGCCTATAGGAAGTATTCCCTGGCGGCCATAGCTGTGCGCACGACTGCTAAGAGCGTGCTGATGGCGAGCTTCTACAGTACTTTTGTAACGTGCATTCCGCACCCTCGAGATTGCCGGTCTTAGCAGCCTATTAATGTGGGTTCGGTCAGAGCATGCGCTCTAGACATCACCCACAAATATGGCGCCCAATGAATACTTCTTATGGGAGCCCGCGGGCCAAGAAATGTCACGTGAACGGCTTGGAGGGACCGAGTGTTCTGCTTGGCGCCGCCCTAGCTCACCGCCAAAAGCGCGGCGGCCGCTATGGAAGGCAATGGGAGCATCTTAAAATAACGTTGGTTTCGGATGATTTCTGTCGCATTTAATAGGCAAGCGCTAATGCTAGCACATAGTGTGTATAGACTAGCGTAAAATGAGTCACTATATCATAGTTTCCTCGAGCAGAATAGTTAGTATTGTGAGCCAAGCATCTATAGGGTGTACGAGCGTACAGGATGGTGGCATCCAGTCCGCCTGCTGGAGCCGACTCCCGTGATCGGAATAAAATATCGAGTTAGATGCTCCACAGGTGGGCCGTGACACTTTTGGTGAATGTTCGAAGTGAGACACTGTCGATTGGTTTCGAACTGGTGACTGTCGGGGGGGACCTCCGAAGTTGCACTGCACGGGATGCGAAGGGGTTCTAGTGACGAAGCGTACGGGTTAAAAATGGCTGCAGTCCACCAGCGCGAGTACGCCACAGGGAGGAGGCAAAAGGAAGCGAGGAATCCGGTAGCAGAAAAGTGGCTAGGAGCCGCGTGGTCGCTACTTAAGGACAATCTTGAAGCGGGTCCCTGCCGACTGAACATGAGGGGGTGCAGTGCTCGATAGGATGGTGTTCGGGGGCCAAGTTGGCGCAATAATAAGGTAGGAAGCGCGACACTACACCGACTCGAGGGGGGCAACAAGTTGCATGGTTGCCGAATCCCACATCGAGCAGCAAAACTCTAGGATGGGCAACACCAGTGCTGTGAACAGCAATCTGGGCGCATCGCGACTGGCTCTTCTTGTGGACCGAATGACGAAGCCAAGGAGTCAGCTTTCTCCGGACAGGACGTTTTGGACGTAGCAATGGAAATCGAAATGCTGGTCGATGATGACACCTATTAGGTGGGTATGTGTTGTTCTTGGGATCTCCACTCGGTTTAGGAAAACTGTTGGAGGGGTCGAAGGTTGGCGCGAGGCAGTGATGTGCATAGTAGCGCGTTTGGTTTAAGTTTAGGGGAAGTTGGTTATCTTTTAACCAAAGAAGAATGTGATCACTCGGAGCGAGCCGACGTCTTTGTCATAGCGGCTTTGCCGCACAGCACCAAACATTTTGAGCGTCAGTTATGGCATGCATTTTATATTATTAAAATTTTTTTTTTTTTTACTCGGGGTGAGTATTAGTGACGCGAAAAGGGACTTTGAGCTGGAATACCAATAATTAGCTTACAATTCACAGAAACAAAACGGCCCGAAAGGAAGAAGACGTGCTTCGAATAGGTCTGCGCTCTTTTCGTCCCTCTTATTTGTGGCTATATTTTAATAGTATCAACCCTCTCCACGTTTTTCTTTGAGCCTATACAAGTGCGAAGCCTGCCTCCAACTGTATGCGGGCAGGTGTGCCGGTCGGCTGGGGATTATTCCTCGGCTTTCCTGAAACGACTCCGCTATGTCCACCAGGATCGCTAGGTTGGACATTTGAGAAAAGGTACATGGAAGTGACGTAATGCAAAGGAGGAGCGTATCCTAGCAACACTCACGTGGCGGCTCTGCCCACTTTGACGCCGCTACGTCATCGCAAACTTGACACCCGTCACCCGTTTCAGCGAAGTCCGGAGCCAACCACCGACGAGCGGAAGTAGCTACGCATTCCCTGAGGCGTCCCTACGCGCGGGATACGGGGTAGGATTTACTACGACGCGGGGAGCAGTTCCTGCGTTTAGCGAAGGAACGGCAACCAATCCTGTGCGTCGCTGGCCGTCGCATCTGTTCTAGTACAGGTAAAAGTATTGAAAAACAATCAAAACCTTTTGGGCGTTGTTAAAACAAACCTCTTTTTTGTACCCTTTTGCAATACATTTAAGAATTCATTGGAGAGAAAGTTGTTCCAATATGCGGGATGTGCGCTACGCGCCTTCTTCAAACCAAAATGTCGAACCACGAGGAGCCGGGTGTGCCGGGGGCAGCGGAGGGGTCGGCGGAACCAACGGGGAGCGCGCGAGTGACGGCTGCTTTAGTCAGAAACAATTTTTTTATCTTTCGAGTACTTGCTATTGCTGTGCTCAGATAAGAGTGTTTGGCGCAACATCTGTGATAATTCTTTCAAAGTGGTTCAGTGTTTATATGGTGGTATGCTAGTCAGAGAATATATATATATTTTTTTCCTTTCGAAATTTAACTATTGTGCTCAAATAAGACCAGAGTGTTCAACAAGATATCTGTGATATATACTTAAGATTGCCCAATTGCTTACATGGTTCCAGTCGATGCTCAGTTTTACTTCCAAGAATGAAATATTACATTCCATGTTATCACACTTTTATTCATGAAGTCACAGGTTTTTCTTTAAGAAATAAAGCAATTTTCAAAACAAACTACATGTGCACTGTCTTGAGATAACACAATCACCTAACTTTGATGTAGTACCATAAAAGAGATAATAAAATGGAGCACAAGGCAAGACGCTTTGAAGTATTTGTAAAATGAAACAATGTCCATGACAACAATATCCCTGGTTCAATCAGCAACTAAGAAAGCAATCTCTGCAAAAGCAAGCATTTCTTTCTAGAGGTAGTCTAAATTACTTCCGAGTTCTTTGCAGGGGCAATCCAGATGACCTGTTGGTCTGGCAATTAAACCTCCGAACCTTTTCTGTCACTGTCGACTGCGTCTCGTGCCTTCTGCTCATAAAAATTAAAAAAAAGGCTGTATCGATTTCACCGCGATGCACTCGACACGTATCCGGAGGCAGCACGCTGGCTGTGCGACGAACTTCACAAGGTGTAGGAGCTGAAGAGAGTATGTAGCTTGTGGACGGCCATGACTGTGGAGCAGGAAGCGAAGTGTGCACTTTACGGCTTCCACGGGAAGGGCTTCACTGAGGGCAAGGATGTGACGGGGTCCTTGGTGGTCAGGACCTGAGTCGTGGTGGCGAGAGGTTCCCTGTCGCTGGCGGCGTCCGTGCTGGGCACCACCGCAGCGAGGGCGCTGAGGGGCTTCCCGACGGTGTCCCTGGTGGTCGGGACTACCGTCGTGGCGGCGGACCCCTTGCGTGTGGCGCTCCGCACGGGCACGTCTGCGGCGGGTTCCGAACCGGGCGACAAGGCGCTGCCTCAGAGCCTTCCCCCTGTCCGAGAGGCCGACCGGAAGGCCGACCGGAGGGCCGGCAGGAGCCAGCCTCTCGGGAGCCGACGCTGACCTCTCCGAGCTTGGCTCAGAACCGTCCGAGCTCGGCTCAGACTCCAACTCTGACTCTTCAGACTCCAACTCTGACTCTTCAGGGTCGGAGTCTGACTCCGGTTCTGGCTCGCTCGATGCAAGGCAGATGTTGTGGAGCACTGCACATGCCGAAATAATGGCGGTGGCTGTTGAAGGGTGGTAATACAGAGCCCGGTGCCTTTACAGACACCGGAATCTGTTTTTCAACAGCCCGATGCAGCGCTCCACAACAGACCTGATCGAGGAATGCGCCTTATTAAACCGGCCGCAAGCGGTGGAGGTCGCGTGGCTCCCGGGGACGGGGGTGGTGAGCCAAGGCTCCAAGGGGTAGTCGCTGTCACCTGCACATGTAGAGGATGGAACATATTACATTCTTTACTTTTTAAAATAAAAGGCAAGAAAACAGCTGAGTGCAACTATGTCAATTATAATGTAACTTAAGTGTGTTAATATTTCTGCACTACAGTATCAGTTTACATTATGATTAATTAGCACCAGCTTGCCTGCAAACTCCCTGTTATTTCATGTAACTATGTGTTTTCCTGGTGGGTTGTATGGGATGTGTGCACGATTCCTTAGGGGTGCTGTGTTGTATGCAAGTGCATTATTAGGCCCTTGCATCCGACAGATAAAAGCTCTGTTGCTTTTGGGAGTGTGGCCGTGATCTTAGGCACGGGCAGAGCAGAACACGCTGGCCTTGTCTTTGGCAAGCAAGGGGATAAGGCGCCAGTTCGACGAACCTCTTTCCTAATCCTCAGTGGAGTTGGAGATGGGGAAAAAAAAGGGGGTGGTTAGATTGGAAAGGAGTCAGGTCCTGTTAGGACACGGAGGGTCTAATAGGAGGAGCTATATAGGCAGACCGAAGAAGAAGGGTCAAGGAAAAAATCCAGTGTGTGGGACAGAGACGACCCGACGACAGATTTGGCGAGCCCCAAGTGGCCAAGGAGGAATTGATCCCATTCCGTACAAACTGACGACCGTCAAAGCGACCAGGCGAGCCCCCAGGGATCAGCGAAAGAGCTCCAACTTCATGCAAAAACCAACCAGCAAGAGGGTACAGGTAGACAGTAACAGTGAGTGGGCCGAACCGGACAGCGACTCGCACTGCGGTCGCATTCCTTGCATAGTCTATCACTGTCGTGAGATTGGTGTAGTGTGGCTTTCGTAGCCAGCAGAGTGTGAGAGTTATGTGGACATAAACAGAGATTAATGGCCAAACTTTGGGTGTTGTCTCACTTCAAGGAGTTCCATCAACTGTGTCTGTGTGCCTCACAACAAGCACAGTACGTGTGGTACTGTGGCTTTCAAGCAGTGGGAGCCACCGTGTGCGTAAGGAATGAATTAATATGCTCACCAAGCAGGAACCGGCCGTCGCGTGGCACCTGCCCTTGCTCGAGTTGGTTTCGGAGCCAGGAAAATTGTCACACGAAGGAGTCGTGCACCGACCCGGGATACCGTGGGTCGATGCACATTATCCGGCAGTCGGCGTCACACACCTGAAAGTGAGAGATATATTGACATGTAATTACCTGAATCCACAAGTAGTAGATTGTACTTATGGTTCACAAAGCAGTCGCAATTTCAGAACCTTTTAAGTTATTTTGTCTGACACATGCATGTCAACACACCTTCCTGGATGCAAGGTACAACTAACTACCTTGAAACAAAAATAATGTGTTTTTTTTTTTACGGAAGCTTGCACGTTTTAACAGACAAATATTATTTTTGGGAGAAGAGTCTCACGGCTCACATGCTACGTAGAGCACACGCTCGCGCAGTCGTGAGACCCCACAGCCCGCAGTCATAAAACGGCATACTTAAACGGTATCGGCAATACGTTTTTTTTTTTTTTCTACAGATTTGGGGCGCGTTTTGACAACGTAACATGAGTGTACTTACCACCATCACGTTAAGGGCGTAGAAGTACTTGCGGCACCAGTACGCCGCCTTCGTGACGGTGGGGTCGTTCTTGGACGGGCCGACGATGGAGACCATGGTCCCGTCCACGCAACCGATGACGCCGGATATCCTGCCGAGCAGCCTGAAGCCCTTCTCCGCGTCGAACCTCTCGCTCGGCGTCTCGGGGAAGTGGATCCAGCCACGCTGGACCCCGAGACGACGCACGATAGCGACGGACACGGCGCGGACCGCAACGCTGACTGTCTTTTGGTCCCGCGCTACGTGTTCGTCGCTCGCCACCATGCCTTGGAAGCTCCCCGTGCCGTAGAAGTGCAGTGCACACAACACTTGAAGCTCCACAGTCATGACCGTCCACGAGGTACGCACTCTCCTCACCTCCGGTTCCTCGCGAAGTTCGTCGCACAACCACCGCACCACGATCTTGGGCAGGCGGTATTGCTTCCAAAAGATCTCCTCCGCGAGCTCGAATGCATCGCGGTGTTCCCGATACAGCCTTTCTGGCGAAAAAGAAGCTCTATTAAAGAAAAAGACGAATTGACGAGACGGCGACGCCTCGCCGCCGAACACTTGCTGTCAATGACACCTAGTTCCGAGCAAGTACCTTTTGAAACGTACTCGGTACAAAACGAAACGTCATTTTGTTGTCACGTCCGGTAGCCGACTCCGCCCAGTTTTGCCGACTCCGCCCACAGTTTTCTAGGGAAATTACGTCACTTTTGTTTCCAACCAATCAGACGTGATGACGTCACTTCCGTGTACTAAAAAAAGGTACATGTACAATGTCGAACCTAGCTATCCAGGATCGCTAGGTTGGACATTTGAGAAAAGGTACATGGAAGTGACGTAATGCAAAGGAGGAGCGTATCCTAGCAACACTCACGTGGCGGCTCTGCCCACTTTGACGCCGCTACGTCATCGCAAACTTGACACCCGTCACCCGTTTCAGCGACGTCCGGAGCCAACCACCGACGAGCGGAAGTAGCTACGCATTCCCTGAGGCGTCCCTACGCGCGGGATACGGGGTAGGATTTAGTACGACGCGGGGAGCAGTTCCTGCGTTTAGCGAAGGAACGGCAACCAATCCTGTGCGTCGCTGGCCGTCGCATCTGTTCTAGTACAGGTAAAAGTATTGAAAAACAATCAAAACCTTTTAGGCGTTGTTAAAACAAACCGCGTTTTTCTGTCCTTTTGCAATTCATTTAAGAATTAATTGGAGAGAAAGTTGTTCCAATATTATGCGGGATGTGCGCTACGCGCCATCTTCAAACCAAAATGTCGAATTACGAGGAGCCGGGTGTGCCGGGGGCAGCGGAGGGGTCGGCGGAACCAACGGGGAGCGCGCGAGTGACGGTTGCTTTAGTCAGAAACAATTTTTTTATCTTTCGAGAACTTGCTATTGCTGTGCTCAAATAAGAATGTTTGGCGCAACATCTGTGATAATTCTTTCAAAGTGGTCCAGTGTTCATATGGTGGTATGCTAGTCAGAGAATATATATATATATATATATTTTCCTTTCGAAATTTAACTATTGTGCTCAAATAAGACCAGAGTGTTCAACAAGATATCTGTGATATATACTTAAAGGAGCTGTGCAACGATATTCAATTGGAATGTTTTTCTCTCTACACGAGCTTACTGCCCTATTGAAAATTCTCATTTGTATGAGAAATTTCTGTGTCCAATAAACACATATGAATCCTACAAGATATATAAGAACATATAAGAACCGAATAAAAACCATATAAGAACTAAATAAGATATACGAGAACATACAAGCACCATATAAGAAACTAGTAGGAAGTTTCTTATAAGTTTCTTATGTGGGCCTTATATATCTTCTATAATTCTTATATAGTTCTCATATAATTCTTATACGGTTCTTATATGTTCTTATGCGTTCTTATACGTCTTGTATGATTCATATGTGTTTATTGGACACAAGAAATTTCTCATACAAATGATTTTTTTTACTAGGGTGGCACACCTGGGACTCAAGGATACTCACACGCAACGCCATTGGCCAAGAAACTCCTTTGTTACGGTGTAATTTCAAGGACAAAAGCGATCATTTTCATTCAATCTCTCCTTTGCAAAATTTGATGACGTAACTCGGGGATCGCAGTACACCCAAGTGACGATATTTGAATGCGGTTCATAGATTGGACCCGAGCATTGCGTGGGCACTCGACTTGGGCTCGTGACAATTGCTAGCTCGAGAAGCATTCGGGTTGTGACCCGTGTTCAATCGCTGCAACGACGACAACAGCCGAGCCATAACAATGTCTGGAACTGAGCGCGTGTCCTGCGCTTTGCCAACCCCAGCGCGTGGCTATGATCAACACTGGCGGCATATAATCTGCTCCAGATCACGTGGCCGCTTGTTCTGGCTGCGAGTTGAGGGGGTGAACGCTGCTCGTTTTTCTTAAATTTTTTTCTGGGACTTCTATTGCGTGGGCTGAAAAACGAACGCGTGTTTCATAGGTCATTAACGTTAGGGATCCGTTTTAAGGGGTATTTGTGCACAGTACAAAAATTGTTGCACAGCTCCTTTAAGATTGCCCAATTGCTTACATGGTTCCAGTCGATGCTCAGTTTTACTTCCAAGAATGAAATATTACATTCCATGTTATCACACTTTTATTCATGAAGTCACAGGTTTTTCTTTAAGAAATAAAGCAATTTTCAAAACAAACTACATGTGCACTGTCTCGAGATCACACAATCACCTAACTTTGATGAAGTACCATAAAAGAGATAATAAAATGGAGCAGAAGGCAAGACGCTTTGAAGCATTTGTAAAATGAAACAATGTCCATGACAACATTATCCCTGGTTCAATCAGCAACTAAGAAAGCAATCTCTGCAAAAGCAAGCATTTATTTCTAGAGGTAGTCTAAATTAATTCTGAGTTCTTTGCAGGGGCAATCCAGATGACCTGTTGGTCTGGCAACTAAACCTCCGAACCTTTTCTGTCACTGTCGACTGCGTCTCGTGCCTTCTGCTCATAAAAAAAAAAAAAGGCTGTATCGATTTCACCGCGATGCACTCGACACGTATCCGGAGGCAGCACGCTGGCTGTGCGACGAACTTCACAAGGTGTGGGAGCTGAAGAGAGTATGTAGCTTGTGGACGGCCATGACTGTGGAGCAGGAAGCGAAGTGTGCACTTTACGGCTTCCACGGGGAGGGCTTCACTGAGGGCAAGGATGTGACGGGTCCTTGGTGGTCAGGACCTCAGTCGTGGTGGCGAGATGTTCCCTGTCGCTGGCGGCGTCCGTGCTGGGCACCACCGCAGCGAGGGCGCTGAGGGGCTTCCCGACGGTGTCCCTGGTGGTCGGGACTACCGTCGTGGCGGCGGTAGTCCCTTGCGTGTGGCGCTCCGCACGGGCACATCTGCGGCGGGTTCCGAACCGGGCGACAAGGCGCTGCCTCAGAGCCTTCCCCCTGTCCGAGAGGCCGACCGGAAGGCCGACCGGAGGGCCGGCAGGAGCCAGCCTCTCGGGAGCCGACGCTGACCTCTCCGAGCTCGGCTCAGAACCGTCCGAGCTCGGCTCAGACTCCCACTCTGACTCTTCAGGGTCGGAGTCTGATTCCGGTTCTGGCTCGCTCGATGCAAGGCAGATGTTGTGGAGCACTGCACATGCCGAAATAATGGCGGTGGCTGTTGAAGGGTGGTAATACAGAGCCCGGTGCCTTTGCAGACACCGGAATCTGTTTTCAACAGCCCGATGCAGCGCTCCACAATAGACCTGATCGAGGAATGCGCCTTATTAAACCGGCCGCAAGCGGTGGAGGTCGCGTGGTTCCCGGCGACAGGGGTGATGAGCCACGGCTCCAAGGGGTAGCCGCTGTCACCTGCACATGTAGAGGATGGAACATATTACATTCTTTACTTTTTAAAATAAAAGGAAAGAAAACAGCTGTGTGCAACTATGTCAATTATAATGTAACTTAATTAAGTGTGACTTAAAAGTGTGTTAATATTTCTGCACTACAGTATCAGTTTACATTATGATTAATTAGCACCAGCTTGCCTGCAAACTCCGTTATTTCATGTAACTATGTGTTTTCCTCGTGGGTTGTATGGGATGTGTGCACGATTCCTTTGGGGTGCTGTGTTGTATGCAAGTGCATTATTTGGCCCTTGCATCCGACAGATAAAAGCTCTGTTGCTTTTGGGAGTGTGGCCGTGACCTTAGGCACGGGCAGAGCAGAACACGCTGGCCTTGTCTTTGGCAAGCAAGGGGATAAGGCGCCAGTTCGACGAACCTCTTTCCTAATCCTCGGTGGAGTTGGAGATGGGGAAAAGAGGGGGGGTGGTTAGATTGGAAAGGAGTCAGGTCCTGTTGGGACACGGAGGGTCTAATAGGAGGAGCTATATAGGCAGACTGAAGAAGAAGGGTCAGGGAAAGAATCCAGTGTGTGGGACAGAGACGACCCGAGGACAGATCTGGCAAGCCCCAAGTGGCCAAGGAGGAATTGATCCCATTCCGTACAAACTGACGACCGTCAAAGCGACCAGGCGAGCCCCAGGGATCGGCGAAAGAGCTCCAACTTCATGCAAAAAACAACCAGCAAGAGGGTACAGGCAGGCAGTAACAGTGAGTGGGCCGAACCGGACAGCGACTCGCACTGCGGTCGCATGCCTTGCGCAGTCTATCACTGTCGTGAGATTGGTGTAGTGTGGCTTTCGTAGCCTGTAGAGTGTGGGAGTTATGTGGACATAAACAGAGATTAATGGCCAAACTTTGGGTGTTGTCTCACTTCAAAAAGTTCCAGCAACTGTGTCTGTGTGCCTCACAACAAGCACAGTACGTGTGGTACTGTGGCTTTCAAGCAGTGGGAGCCACCGTGTGCGTAAGGAATGAATTTAGTATGCTCACCAAGCAGGAACCGGCCGTTGCGTGGCACCTGCCCTTGCTCGAGTTGGCTTCGGAGCCAGGAAAATTGCCACACGAAGGAGTCGTGCACCGACCCGGGATACCGTGGGTCGATGCACATTATCCGGCAGTCGGCGTCACACACCTGAAAGTGAGAGAGATATTGACATGTAATTACCTGAATCCACAAGTAGTAGATTGTACTTATGGTTCACAAAGCAGTCGCAATTTCAGAACCTTTTAAGTTATTTTGTCTGACACATGCATGTCAACACACCTTCCTGGATGCAAGGTACAACTAACTACCTTGAAACAAAAATAATGTTTTTTTTTTTTTTTTACGGAAGCTTGCACGTTTTAACAGACAAGTATTATTTTTGGGAAAAGCGTCTCACGGCTCACATGCTACGTAGAGCACACGCTCGCGCAGTCGTGAGACCCCACAGCCCGCAGTCATAAAACGGCTAACTTAAACCGTATCGGCAATACGTTTTTTCTTTTCTAGAGATTTGGGGCGCGTTTTGACAACGTAACATGAGTGTACTTACCACCATCACGTTGAGGGCGTAGAAGTACTTGCGGCACCAGTACGCCGCCTTCGTGACGGTGGGGTCGTTCTTGGACGGGCCGACGATGGAGACCATGGTCCCGTCCACGCAACTGATGACGCCGGGTATCCTGCCGAACAGCCTAAAGCCCTTCTCCGCGTCGAACCTCTCGCTCGGCGTCTCGGGGAAGTGGATCCAGCCACGCTGGACCCCAAGACGACGCACGATAGCGACGGACACGGCGCGGACCGCAACGCTGACTGTCTTTTGGTCCCGCGCTACGTGTTCGTCGCTCGCCACCATGCCTTGGAAGCTTCCCGTGCCGTAGAAGCGCAGTGCACACAACACTTGAAGCTCCACAGTTATGACCGTCCACGAGATACGCACTTTCCCACCTCCGGTTCCTCGCGAAGTTCGTCGCACAACCACCGCACCACGATCTTGGGCAGGCGGTATTGCTTCCAAAAGATCTCCTCCGCGAGCTCGAATGCATCGCGGTGTTCCCGATACAGCCTTTCTGGCGAAAAAAAAAGCTCTATTAAAGAAAAAGACGAATTGACGAGACGGCGACGCCTCGCCGCCGAACACATGCTGCCAATGACACCTAGTTCCGAGCAAGTACCTTTTGAAACGTACTCGGTACAAAACGAAACGTCATTTTGTTGTCACGTCCGGTAGCCGACTCCGCCCAGTTTTGCCGACTCCGCCCACATTTTTCTAGGGAAATTACGTCACTTTTGTTTCCAACCAATCAGACGTGATGACGTCACTTCCGTGTACTAAAAAAAGGTACATGTACAATGTCGAACCTAGCTATCCAGAGCTCCCTCACTAACGGCAAGTCAAAGAGCTGCAACCGACCGATACAGTGTGAGTTCCTCGATATGCGGTACATCTCTCGCAAAATCGGAGTACGAAGCTTCCGCTGCTGACTTGGCAGAAGACCTCGCAGCTGGTCAACATTCAAATACCAACGTATTGAATGCCGAAGAGTCACAACTCTGTGACATGGAGCTCAACGACGACGAAGAAGGCTGGCAGACCAAAGGAGCTAAAAAACGCAAGACTGACTCAAACTCAAGCAAAAGCACGGATACAGTCACCGACTCGCCGAAAGTGACAGAAGGGCTGATCGTCATCTTTGTATCAGCGGTTGAAAATCAGCTCATCGCAACACTCAGCAGCCTTAAACTGTCAATTGCTTTGGAACAAATGTGCCCGGAGTGCATTCTTGAAGTCCGTCCCAACAAAAGACTCAACCTTATTGCAGTAGACACACGCAATGGCCAGACGACTCGAACGCTCCTTGCCTGCTCCGAGCTTTGCGGAATGAAGGTCAGAGCATATGAGCCAGTTCCGCGACACTACGCCGTCGGAGTGATCACAGACGTTGATCCTGCGCTTTCTGAAGTAGAGATCGAACAGAACGTGAGATCTCCGGAAGGTCGAGTGGCAAGATTGCGACGACTTGGCAAGAGCACAGCAGTGAAGCTGTCCTTCTCTACAACAACACTGCCAAGTTATGTTTACCTAGGCCATGTCCGTCACCCAGTCTCTCTATTCAAGGAACGCCCCATACAGTGCCGAAAGTGTTGCGCGTATGGACATCGAGAAGCGACTTGCAAGCGACCTTCTATTTGTAGCCGCTGCGGAGACTTACATCAGAGCAACACCGAGTGTTTGGCGCAAGAAAAGTGTGTCAACTGTGGTCAACCTCACGCTGCCACTTCTTCATCCTGCCCTAAATGGAAGAAAGAAAGCGAGACTCGCAATTACGCACGTCAAAATGCCGTTGATTTTCGTGCTGCAAGGACAGCTGTCCAACAGTCTAAGACAGCCAACGCAAATCAACATGGTCAACCCCCTCCAAGCCCCCCGAAAAGAAGGAATGATCCTATGAAGGAGCCTAATGTCAGTGCTGTGGATTACGCTGCAGCACTTCAGCGAAAAGGCAACACGACGAAGGGAGAATCTCAGTTGAGCAACCACCACACCCGCACTGTGGAATCAAAAGCCGACACTGTCAGACCAGCATTGAATGTGACGCCTGCACTGAAGCCGCAGCCTCCTCCCAGCCCGAGTGCTGAACCCACAGCTAAATCTGCTTGGGAATGCTGGATTCCACTTCTTCAGAAGGCAACCCGCATGGCTTGCGCTTTTCTATCTACTGTGGATTCGCAGTGGGCACGACTTCTCCTCTCATTCCTTAACATGATTCTTCCACTTATGGAGTCATAGTAAAGGGAGGGAAAGCCAACAGGCCGTGTCAACGAATCCGGAACCCCAAATTCCCATCAATTCTCCAATGGAACGTGAACGGCCTTCGTACACGCATTCCTGAACTTCGGCAAATTCTGCAGCACAGAACCATAGATGTAGTTGCACTTCAAGAAACCAACATCCTGCACGGTGAGGTACGACTCTCTCCATATGTTTTCTACAATTCCACCACAATTGTCTCAAAGGCTAGGTCTAGAGTTTTACTTTTGGTGAGATCAAGCCTCCATCAAAGCGTCCTGGACCTTTCAGATCTCTGCTCATTAACGGCAGAGTATGCGGGAGTGACAGTAAGGCTCGGCACGCAAGACACCACAATAGTTTCCATTTACGTAGCCCCTGGGGGCACATGGGACCCTGATGTGTTGCACCAAATTCAACAGAGAGCTAAAGGTGAACTTTTATTAGCTGGAGATTTCAACGCACACAACATCAACTGGGGTGATAGCCGAACCAACAGAAGGGGAAGATGCCTGGAAGATACCATTGCGGCCCTGAACCTCACAACTCTAAACAGCGGAGCACCCACATTTATCCGTAAAGGGGTCAGAAAAAGCGTCCTTGATCTCACATTGGCATCGCCTGCAATCAAAGTGTCGTGGGCAATACAACCAGACACATGGGGTAGCGACCATGTTCCTATCATTATAGCCTCGCCGAACGCAAGTGCAGTCGCCACCAGAACATGCAAAGTAGTCAACTGGGACCTTTACCGTGAATACATGGCAGCATCGGTAACTGTGGCTGACACTAACGCTACAGACCTACCTGCCATCATTGAAAACTGCATTCGACGAGCGACCCGACTGGTGAAGGTTCCCATCACGCGGCCCGTCCCGGACCTAGAGTTTCTGAACCTCCGAGCGGTACGGAGACAAGCCCAACGACGGGCTATGCACACAGATACAGAATACGACTGGGCACGTCACAAAATATAGATGCGGCGTTCAGGAGGCACACGAAAAAATTGCAGCGCTATCAGTGGGCTCAAAAATGTATTTCCTTCGGGAATCCGAGGGGAGCCGCGCAAGCTTGGCGGTTAGTTGGCGCGTTGGCAGCTGCGAAGTTCCCTCGTCACCCAATTGCAGCACTCGCCATTAGGAACGACAAAACCATGACTGAAACGGCAGAACTGCTAGCTGATGAATTTGCGTGCCCCCTTCCTACACCAGCCGTGGTTTTACCCCAAGAGCTGATAGGCACTTCCATTTCTGAAGCATTCACAGCAGATGACGACTTCACCATCTTTGAACTGCAGTATGCGCTCCGACATTGCAAACGCCGAAGTGCACCCGGGCCAGACGGAATCACGTATCAAGCATTGAAAAACATAGACCAAGCTCGTCATCCACGACTTTTAGAGACACTCAACTCAATATGGAGAACAGGCATTCTGCCTATGACCTGGCTAGAATCTATCGTAATTCCAGTTTTGAAATGCGGTAAGCCGAGCCACTCCCCCTCATCCTATAGAACTGTGTCCCTGACAAGCTGCCTGGGAAAACTACTTGCGCGCCTGGTCTTGAGACGCCTGACATGGCACCTAGAGCAATCACATGCGATGCCACACCAGCTGTCAGGATTTCGTGCGAAGAGGTGTACAGCAGACGCAATGGGCGACTTGGCATCTGCACTCGAAGAGGCAAAAGCACGCCGCAACATGCTTCACTGTGTGTTTTTAGACATAAAACGAGCATTTGATACACTTCCGCATAATGTTATCCTCCAGCGCCTCGGACAGCTCGGAGTAAAAGGGAAAATGCTCGAATATATTAAGGCACTTCTCTCTGGTAGAACGATTCGGGTCAGGGTCCCGGGAGCACTTAGCAGTCCACGTACTGTGACTCAGGGCGTTCCTCAGGGAAGTGTCCTTAGTCCTTTACTTTTCAATGTGGCCATGGCAACGCTTCCAAGCTCACTTCGCCAGCAGGGACCGTTCCATGTGCAGATATCCATCTATACAGATGATGTGGCTCTTTGGTGCGCTGGCCCAACTCGAAGGGCAATGAAGATTCGTTGTCAACTCCAAGAGGCACTCGATACAATCTGCAATGCCATCGAAAAACTCGGACTGACACTTTCCCATGAGAAAACAGCAGCGCTGCTTTACCGTCCGAGAGGACGCCCCCCCGAACGAGCGCTGCAACTCAAGATGGCTGGGATGCCAGTCAAGAGGGTGAGGACACACAGATATCTTGGATTGTTGTTAGATGATCGGGTAACCTGGAGAGCAGAAGTCCGCAAAGTTCTCTCCAAGTGCCGCAGCCTTCTCGGAGTTCTGTGGTGCCTCCGCGGCCATACCTGGGGAACACCACAGCACGCCCTCCTTCAGTTATATAAAGGTTTAATCCTTTCCCGCCTACATTATACTCTGCCACTACTCAACATCGGACCAGCACAACAACGTGATGTTGAAACATTTCACCGTGTGAAATGTTTCAACATTTCACACGGTGAATTGTTGAAATGTCACACGGCAGCCCAACGCACACTAAGGATGTGCGTTGGGCTGCCGCGATACGCGGGAAACGTTGCCACACTCATTGCTGCTGAAGAATGGCCTGTTTTTCTCCGGGCTGTTGAGCGCGCCTGCCGTCACCTTGCACGAATACATGGTGTGTCCTCTGGGAGTTCACTACTCTCACACGTCCTTGATCGCCCGAACTCCCGCTTTGGCTACTTGGCGAGACAGTTCGAAGATCTTATAGGACCACCCGGACATATCTCTTCACCCCCGCAGCCTCATCTAAAAGTACCACTGACGATAAGTGAAACCCTCCCTTACATGCATAGCAAGGCGAGCGTTTCTGGGACAATTTCTCGCCTTTTGACTCAGGAACTACTCTACACAGAGTATATTGAATGGCTGCAAGCATACACCGACGGCTCCACTAGTCCGGCGACAGGAACTACTACGACAGCAGTCTTCCTCCCAATTCACAACGTCTGCACTGCAGACAGACTGAACATCGCCACAACATCCACTACTGCGGAGCTGGTGGCCATTTGGCGGGCTTTGGAGCTGCTAGTGCGAAGTGGAACACCAGGGAGAGCATTCATTCTCACAGATTCGAAATCTGCTCTTCAACTTCTCCGGAACCCCGAGACTGGCACTCCATTGACTGCAACAACTGTAGCATCTGCCAGATCAGCTGAAAGAAAGGGTTGGCAACTTGCTTTTCAGTGGTGTCCTGCACATACTGGAATTGCGGGAAATGATAAAGCGGATGCTCTCGCTACTGAAGCCCATGGACTTGAGACCCCAACCATTTCCCTTCGCCGGTACAACGAAGCACGGCGATTTATACGAAATTTCTACCAAAAGCGCCACCCACACCGAGAGACGGCTGAAGGACGGCCCTTTCCAGCAATCCCCCGCAAGCTGTCAAGAGAACAAGCGTCAATGTTACATCGGCTGAGGGCAAACTGCGCAAACACAAGATCAACTCTGCACAAACTTCAACGAGTCAATAGTCCTGATTGTCTACACTGTGGAGCCCTAGAGGACATTGAACACGTGCTACTAGTGTGCACAGAGTACGAAGAAGAGCGTAAAACCTTGTTTCAACGCTACACTTTCAATGGACTTCCTTCCTCCACCACTCGGGAACTCCTTATCCCAGAAGCCCCACGTCGGCTAGTCCAGAGGGCTTACAAAGACCTCTTGGATTTCTTGAGTGAGACTGGTTTGGCAGACCGTCTATGACCTAATACCACACACCGCTAACAGCAAGGTTGTTAAATTGAAACCCACACTTGTGCCAAAGCCCCATCACATTATTGGACTGGTTTCCAAATTTCCACACTATCTATTTTAGCCACCTACGGCTCCTCCCCCTTCCCCAAGCCGGGTAGCGACTCGCCCCGCACAGGAGGCCAACATCTCTCCTGGCTTTCCCTTTCCTTCTCTGGACCTCACAAAAAGAAGAAGAAGAAGAAGAAAACGGCCCCACTCTGCACATTCGCTAACTGTGCATACATAAGCTTAAAGCTCTCAGTTTCGCGAGTGGCAATGTATACATCCGGCCTCTCGGCATATGACGACTTCCACAGATGAGATGCCTGAATTCCTCTCACAGTTTTTATGGTGGTCCACTTTGCTTGCTTCACCGCACGAAACTCTCGAGCCCGTTCCGCAGACAAGTGGAACATGCAGGCATTTGTTAATTTTTCAAGTAGCACATTCACAAAGTCTTTAGCGGTAAAAATCGTTGAGTTCAGAGGAGATCTCAAGTTGGTGAGCGTTGCGTGGTGTTTAAGAACACCACCTACTCTATCACAAGCCTTTTTCCGTGTCCATTGGCTGAAAAGATCCATCTTGCCGAAGAGTACGGCTTCCTAGACAATTCGTGCAATTGAAAGCGACTCTTGAATTGCGCCGCCGCTCCGTCTGATACAAAACTTATTTCAGAAAAGACTGGGTAATGTTCATCAACATGCACGTTGATGGCCTCTGTGGCTAGAAGTGCGTGAGCTGTGTCATGTGCCGTGTACCATCGCTGACAACGGCAAAGCTTTGCGTGCCTTGCGGGGACGTAACCACAGTTGTGAAAAGAGACACTTGAGTTGTTTTTTTTTTTTTTTTCAATCTAAAACTTTGCATTTCAGCTGGGAAGAGCACTGTCCACTTTTTCGCAAAATCGAAGTGGAACATCACTGCCTTGGGTGGTAAGGCGGCTCTTGTGTCATGTATTAGGCTTCGTTAAAGGCCACGGATGTAAGAATGCCTCATATACTTTTCGCTCTCCAGCTCCCGCAGGAAGGCGGAAGTGTCCATAACCTTTCTGACGAGTTCGCCGGCGTCTCATAACGCAAAACAGATCTCTTCGTCTTCGTTTCGAGATGGAGCGACCGCAGCGAAATGCTCTGCGTTTTTGGGCACTTTTCGCAACGACGCAGGAAGCAATCGTTCTGTGGAGCGCAGCAGAGGTAGATGCGCTTGAGGTCGTCTTCAGTAACTGTCTTTTTTTTAGGCATTTGTTATTGCCGTTAAAAGCAACTGAAAATTTACGCAATACATTCATGGGCACACCTCGTACTCGGGACATTTTTTTATTCATTTTTGTCATAGGGAATAAAATTTGGAGATGCCTAGTTCGGGATGGGGATGGTCCTTCCTAAACAGCTGGTAAGCTTCCTTAATAGTGCGGGTCATAAACTTTTTTACTACTTTGGACATGTCGTAGATCATGGCTTTGACGACTTCCTTTTTGTTGGAGCTTTGAACAGAGCATGCGAGGTCGTCGTCTTCGGCATTCGCCTTTTTCCCCATGTAGAGATCAGGAGTTGCCCATACACCACCTTTGCGCTCCAGTTTCTTTTTTTTTTTTTTTTTTTTTTATCAATTTTGCAGGCAGTCGTTTCCAGCACCAGACGCAATAAGTTTTTCTTCGAGATGCTTGGTGGCAGAAGCGTGCAGTATCGCATGCGTTCCTGTTGGAAACTGCATGCCTTCAGCGCTTCACGGAACGCGTCAAACCACTCCGCGCAGTGCTCACAACTGTCTTCGAGTTCGAGAGTTTCGTGCGGTGAAGCAAGCAAAGTGGACCGCCGTAAAACCTGTGGGAGGAATCCAGGTGTCTCATCTGTGGAAGTCATCATATGCCGAGAGGCCGGATGCATACATGGCCACTCGCGCAACTGAGAGTTTTAAGTCTATGTATGTATAGTTAGCGAATTTGTAGAGTGGGGCCGTTTTGTTCCTGTGAATTGTAAGCTAATTAATGGTATTCCAGCTCAAATTCCTTTTTCACGTCACTAATACTCACCCCTTATTAAAAAAAGAATTTTAATAATATAAAATACATGCCATAACTAACGCTCAAAATGTTTGGTGCTGTGCGGCAAAGCCGCTATGACGAAGACGTCGGCTCGCTCCGAGTGAAGGTTTGTCATAGCTTTTCCCGTTCGGAGGTCATATGTTACTCAATCTTTTACCATCACAGGTTAGTTCAAGTCACTGTGAGGTGCCAAGGGGAGTTTAAAGAAAATAAAAGATGGAGACTTTTTTTTAAATATTGACGCCCAATTTGCCACATTTTGAGAAATCAGCCGCATTTCCGCGTTAATTACAAAATATTATTGAGGGTGGGCATATTATTTTTACATATTCGTAAATAATATTTAAAGGCGCGCATTTTGATATGTTTTCTGAAGTATTATGAAAGATGGTTTATTTGCAAAACAAAATTGTGTACATGTCTCTAAAACATGTTTTGTGCCATGTTTCATTTTTTTTTTTTTTGCATAGGAATATTTTATTGATATTTTTTTTATTTTTGTGTATGTGTTGTATATTTTTTGTAAAACGTATTTAAAAAGTTATGGTGACGTGAAATCTTCGATGAGGGAATGACGACTGCGCAAAGTAGCATCGTGAAATCTTCTCAATTTTTACGCCTCGAGCTTCTCTATTTTATATCTCAGCGAACAAAATTGTTACGGCGTTCATATATAGCTGAATGTTCCTTCCAAGGAAATGGCGTTCATATATATTTTTAACAAAAATATCTAAATTATGACCCGGACCATCATTGCACGAACTGACGTGGAATCACCCCCAAGTATGTTGCCAGATTGCCCGGCGGAAACTGTTTTACTGGCCATGCATGTTATCTTGCTTGCTCGTTAGTTTGTTACCAGCGACCCGTGGAATGTTTTGGCGGAGTTCTGAAAATGGCCCGCGTGGATATGGGGCGCGGTCAACGGCGCCAAACCGCGAAGTGTCCCAATAACAGTTATCACTGTAATATCGCTGTAAAAAGTGGAACGGGAGGGAGGAGGCTGACGGATGCTCTTCCTTTTCCGTGACGTAAGAACATGGTTCGTACTAACGTTACAAGATTACCTAAGTTGTGGAACTCCCACTGAAAAGGTACCTCCTCCGCCCCCTTTCCTTAGTCTCTCCACTCCGCCTCCCGTCGTTTAAAGCGCCATCGAGATTTCCTCTTCATAACTGTGTGTCCCATAAAGTACGGTGAAACGCCCTCGAGAAGATGTGCTTCGAAACATACGTATTCCATTCCATAGAATACACTGCAGTTACAACAAGCATGTTCCTCTTGACAAACACAAAGTTGGGGCCGAAATTCGCGGAGCGTTCTGATTGGACTCTCGCGAAGATGGCGTCAAGCTGGATTATATGTCAATCATCCAAACTCTCTCGGTGCTCTAATTCCGGTGAGATTGTAAAATACGAAATTGTAGCGAGCTTCATCGGAGCGCGGGCGAGCAATATCAGGGTGCCTGCCGATTGAACGGCTGGACTGAAAACCTTCGTGTCTCTACACGATTGTTCAGGCTAGGGTGCCTTCATGTGCGCTTTGCTTGGGCTGATGACATCTGGCCATTTTGTTTCGAACGCTTATTTTTATTTTTTGTTCTGAAGCACGTGAAAGAGCGTGTCCCTGCACGCGCTCATGGCGCTGACTGTGCTACAGCAACATTTTGTTTCCGGCGATTTCTTTGTATTTTCCCTGTGAGCGCGTGCTGTCGGCATCGGGTACTACAAACGATGGCCTCACCCTAAACAGA
Source organism: Ixodes scapularis (assembly GCF_016920785.2). Lineage (NCBI taxonomy): Eukaryota > Metazoa > Arthropoda > Arachnida > Ixodida > Ixodidae > Ixodes > Ixodes scapularis. The sequence goes on along the minus strand of NW_024609846.1, from coordinate 175,653,357 downwards.
AGGGCATTGAGGCACTCTAGTCCAGGCGGGCTGTGAATACTCTGACCCCCCTCGTCTTAAGATCGTCGTCTGTGCTAGTTTTCGGTGAGGACAAAGCGACGTTTCAAAACTTTGGGAAAAAGTTATTTGAGGCCAAAATGATCGCTTCAGAACCGAGGCGAAGATTGAACTTCGTAGTACTGTGAAGCTGTGCGCGGTGTAAGGGGGATTAGTGGCCGAGTGGGCTAGCGCACACCAGCTCGTAGCACGTGGAGCGAAAGCCCGCGCTACAGAACCCAGGGATCCTGGGCTCAATCCCCGCCCCTGTCCGTTTCGATCTAAATGAGCATCGCACCGGCGTGCGGTCGTGTGTCACTACTGCGTGGTGCACGTTAAAACCCCCAAGTTAGCGGTTGTACCGTACTGGCTAAATTGCTAATCTACAGCTGAGACACGAGACGGCCACTGAGGCAGACTAACCACCGGCTGTATAAACCTACACACTAACTTTGCGTGGTGTACGTGGCTTTAGATCTCATCTTCCACCCTGTCAACAACGCTACCGGGGTCACCGACAGGCGGTGTTGGTAGTGACGTCGGTAGTTTTTGAGTGCTGTGGAAACGACATAAAATGACGAGAAAACCGGGTGAAAAAACATAAAAAAGTGAAAGCCGTTTACAACTCCCTGTAACACCGAATTAGAGCGCAGCTCTTGAGGAGGAGGAGGGAAGGGTACTGGGGGGGGGGGTCAAGTGACCTGGGGGGTCACGTGACCTGGGGGGGGTCACGTGACGATGCCGATGATGCCATCTGTGATGTCACTGATGACGTCATCAGTGAAGATGACGATGCGGATTCTGATGACGTCATCAGTGACGTCACTGATGACGTCATCAGCCATGATGACGATGACGAGGCAGATGTCAGTGACGTCATCAGTGACGTCACTGATGACGTCATCAGTGATGGTGGCGATGACGATGCGGATGCCGGGGACGTCATCAGTGACGTCACTGATGACGTCATCATTGATGATGACGATGACGATGCGGATGCCGGTGACGTCATCAGTGATGATGATGATGACGATGCGGATGCCGGTGACGTCATCAGTGACGATGACGGCATCGGGGAGGTCACGTGACCTCGGTGGGGGTCACGTGACCACCTCGGGGCGGTGGTGTCACGTGACTTCGGGGGGTCACGTGACCTCGAAGGAGGGTGTCACGTGACCTCGAGGGGAGGGGTCACGTGACCTCGGGGGGGTCACGTGACCTTGGGATGTCCTTGGGGTGACCTTGGTTACGCCGACGCCGACGGCGACGCCGACGCCAACGTTGCTCAAGCCAGGAACGGGCCCCTAAGAGCTGCGCTCTAAAAGTACGACCAGTCTTGGGTAGTAACGCGCTACTAGTAACGCGTTACTGTAATTTCGTTACTTTTTTGGTAACTTGTAACTGTAACGAGTTACTTTTTTAAAATGTAACTTGTAACTGTAGTTCTATTACTTTTTGCTAAGGTAACGATGAAAGTAACGACGTTAGTTTTGTCGTTACTTTCCAGTGTTTTATGAATAATACAGGGTGAAACAAGGAGACGCCAGGTTCTTTAAATCGACCGGAAAATTCGGTTTCTTAACCTATTGCGCTACGACTTTGTGCAGCGTTGCCCACAAATGGTGCATTTTTTTTTTTTTTTTTTTTAATTTGCGAAGAGCGAACCTATTTGAGGAAAAAATAAAGAACGAAAAAGGCTTACCTCCTATGAAAATGCAGTGACGCCACCGGTCTGCAAACAGCACGGCGCCGTTTCGCACGGGAGACAAGAGATGGCGCAACAAACGCCGCCAACGAACGAGCATACGGCGCCGACAGCAGTCCTTTTTAGCTGGCTATCTTTTCGACCCAAAGCGGCGCGAGTTCCGCAGGCGGCGACAGTCGCAGAAACAAAAAAGACAGGCGCGGTAACAGCAAGGAACTGCAGTTCCTTGTCTGCTAAAGGGCCGGCTCTCGGCGTCGTCTGCTCGTTCGTTGGCGGCAGTTGGCGTCGCGACCGCTTGCGCAATCTCTTGTCTCCCGTGCGGAACGGCGCCGTGTTGTTTGCAGACCGGTGGCGTCACTGCGTTTCCATAGGAGCTAAGCCTTTTTCTTTCTTTACTTTTTCCTCAGGTGAGTTCGCTCTTTGCAAATTTTACAAAGAAATGCACTATCTTTGGGCAACGCTACACAAAGTCGTAGCGCGATAGGTTAAGAAACCGAATTTTCCGGTTGATTTAAAGAGCCTGGCGTCTCCTTGTTTCACCCTGTATATCACTGAACGAGTACAATTTGGATATTCCTTGCACTACTCAAATCGTCTATTCCGACATTTCGAGTGTCAAGTTGGCCTTGCATAAACTTGTGAATACATACTTTCTCACGAGTCACGACCCGAATATAGCCACGTGGAGATTTCATGAAAAAAGACAAAAAAAACCTAGTTATCTTTACGCACGCGCTTGTACTTTGTGACTGAACACTTACATCTTAGTGTCTGGAAGCACTATCTATGTTGTGGCTTTTCTTTTTTTTTTTCTTCTTCTTCTTTTTGTGAAAACCCTTTGTAATCGGGTGAATTAAGCGCGAAACAACAATACACGCGGAGGGCACTGAGCATGTTTCGTATTTTGATTAGCGCCAGTGCTCCGCACTGCGCATGTTTCGTATATTGATTTGCGCCACTACTCTGGCGTGGAAATTTTCAAACACTAATTTCGAGAAGCAACTTCTGCGAAGTTACAATATGAAGTAAAAAGCGTACTTTTTTATTTTATGTATTAAAACTTGGTGAGGGGCGTTTTCTAGTTTTTCCTAATTTTTTTGTGTTATAGAAAAGTAACTGAAAAGTAACGTCGTTACTTTTTAAAAATAACTGTAACTGTTACGATTTACTCTTTTGTTGTGGTAACTGTAACGGTAACTTCGCTACTTTTTCCGAAAGTAACTGTAACTGCAACGAATTACTTTTTAAAAGTAACTTACCCAAGACTGAGTACGACTAACGTAAAAAAACATTAGGGGTCAGAAATTAAGGGGGGGGGGGGGGCTGAGATTGATTGAAAATACGTTTATTGACCTTGCGTTGCGTGGAGTCCGCTGCGGAGGTCAGTTAGAAGAAGGATAAGGGATTAGGGAGCGGGGACTAAAGAAGAGGATCGTAAGAGGGCAACACCTCATGACTTCAGGGCCGTCGCCGACGAGGGAGGGGAGGCCGTGTCATCTTGGCTGTAGCCGGAAGGAGCCGGTCCCCCACTGGAGGCGCAGTTGGGTTCCTTATCAAGTTGAGTAACGCCTCCCAGAGCTCCAAGGCATGCTCAGGGGATATGGTGGTGTCTGGGCATGCTTAGTCGTTCAGGGATGCGGGTACCGGGGCGCTTGTGATAAGGTCCAAAGCCAGTTGTTGTGGAACATCATACAAACGGGAAGATCACACGAGATGAACCAGGTCTTCCTTACAGTTGCAGTTCTTGCAGATGCCAGAGGCTGTAGAAGATCCCGCCCTGTCGTACCCGCGAATCCTTTGTAGGAGAGGCGGTGTCAGTAGGGTCCCTGTCTTAATTGGCCGAATCATGACGGCTTCCCTACGAGAAAAATGTTGAGAGGTAATCTTAGGGATGGATAGCGGGTTAGCGGCCATGGAGAGGTAGGCGCCGCGCTGAACTTTGGTAGAGCGCAAGTCGTGCCAGGGGTTGGCGATTTCCTGAGAGGAGTTAACTTGAGATGAGGAAGAGGGAGTGGCCCTTGGCCAACGAGGAGAGGAGGTGTGCGCGCGCTAGTCTATGGGCTTTCTCATTACCGGGTATGCCACAGTGGGTAGGGAGCCATCGTATAATAAATTGATGGCCAGGTAACGATATTGAAAAAGGGAGATATCCCTACCCCCGATTTTTTTCATTATACACTGTTAGCAAGTGCCGTGTATTTGGTGAATATTTGGGGTGAAAAACACGCTATTTACACAAATTACCATAAATTTACACGATGAGTAACGGATAATACGTTCAGATATCATGCGAGGTTGTAAAAAACGTGTTTTGGTTCGGTCATACACGCATGACCGTGTAGCCGACCTCGATAACACGCATCGCCTCCGGCGACGACCGCGGCATTGCCGGCTATCGAAGCACCGGAATGCTTGGGGACACACTTAGAAAGGACCGTCGAGACAAATGCCGCGGAAAGAAACATGTCTCGGAAACAGATAAGCACCAAAAGCAATTACGCCATGTCGCGGGACGTCGGCGAAACCCGCGCTTACCGTGGCTCGCCGCCATTTTCTGGTCGATGGCAATGCGGCTTCCCTCATGTCGCCCATGTTTGCATTTAGTTTAGGGCTCTTGATAATAGTTTCTTACACACCACAAATAAAGTCATGGGTCCAATTATTCGTTCAAAACAGTTAAAATGGATATAAAAAGCGTGTCTTCGATGTGAACACGTGACATTGCAGTTGGTTTCGTTTTTGCTTCAACCTTCAACTGCTTCAACTGCAAGCGATCTGGCCGATCTGGCCATGGAGCAAGCGCAACGTCGATGTACGGTTGAAGCAAGAGCCGGTTGGCTTTCGTTCTTTTTGTTTGACCGGAGAAATTTCTGGCAGCCGCTATTGTTTTGGTTTGACGGGACGCGAGAAGCTTCGCATAGAGCTTCGCAGTTTGCGAGCACATAGTGAAGACGTGACCGGAGAAGTGCCCCTGTGATGTTCCCGGAAGACGGAAAGTACCATTCGTCGTGTGTGCTTTGAAAGCGAGGGGAGTCACAGGGTCCACGAGTGCGCAACCACAAGCCAAGGTTCACGACAGCGCTGCGTTCTTCGGCGATCTCGTTCTGTTTGGGGCAACATGGCGATGCGAGAAAGGGCCGAAACGTTCGTGGTGTGTGGTGCGGTGCTTGTAGGTAGAAACCCGCACTAACGCGGAGCTCATATTGGTTGTTGTGAGGTTGCGTTTGACGGGTTTAGCCCCGTCGTCGTCAGCTGATCCGGTCCAGCTGGTCGGGGAGGACGCAGCGAGCGTTCTTAAAAGTAAATCTTCCTTCGTTCCGTTTCAAAATGTGGAAGATTCCCGACGCATACCGTGAGTAAAATGCTGCGGACGTTTTCAACAAAATTACGTCGTTTTAATTGAACAAGGGACTTCGGATAGTTTCCCTAAATCTGCCGTTTCTATGCTTCGTGTCGTTAGACTGCATTTGCACAGCGACGTGTTCGCACAGCGACGCACACCGCTCGAGTAGATGATTCGGTCCCGCAAACGACCGGTTATACAGAATTTCAGGGAAACTTAAGTCACCACCGATGTTTTCCTGTAAATCTCGTGTGACTCGTGTGAGTTTGTTGCGCTCATCATGCGGTGTGAATAAACTAGGGCAAGATTTTCTACCTGCCCACAGATGCATGAACTGAGACCAATTTTTTTACGTAGAGAACATAGTGGTTTTTCTTTACATTGGGAAGAGGCCCGAATTTGTCTCTTTTCCCTCTGGCACTGCCCCAAGTTTCAAGTTGCAGTTTCAGTAGACATACCTACTAACAGGTACAGACTGCTCTAAAGCAGGTAAAAGACTGGGAAGTCAGGACGGTGCGGACACCGTGTTTTGCGCTTCTCGCAAAGTGACTGATGCTTTTGCGAGGTATGCGGAATATCCAAACGATTTTGTTATGCCCTTCGTTTGCGTCTCCAGAAAAAAGAATAAGATTATTTACAAATTTAGGCGCAATCACAAGCCAAGATTTACGATAACAGTGCGTTCGCTTCGGTGGTCCGTGTAGTGGTATTATACGCTGCTTTCTGCAACACCGCGTCATGACGAAGAGCTGGAACGGTCACGGTCTGTGCTGGGCTAGCGGTTGACAGAAACCCGCATCGCCCGCATCGGCACCGAGTGCACTTGGGCTGTTGATGCTCGAACCTTTCATACGCGGCTTGTCGCCAGCTGATCCTGCTGCTCGACGGTGAGGAAGCGGCGAGTGTGACCTCTTAAGTAAATGTAAATCCTCGTTCATCCAGTTATCCAGTGTCAAAGTGTGGAAGATGTCCAACGTGTACTGAGGGCGGGAACTACGAGCGTTTTGCCTTGCTTTTATAACCGAAACGAGAGCAGCGAGATAATTGCCTTGCGTACTCCAAAATGACGCAAGCAATAAGTTTCAACAGGTCGATTACGTCATCGCGGATGTAGGCGAGACTGTGCACTGTTTAAACGCTTGCAGTATCCACGAGTGCTACCAGAAAAACGACGTCAACAGAGAAGGAGCTCGCGATTTTAGCATAATGCAGTGCCACGGGCTCGTGAATTTTCAATGTGGCTATATAGAAATATTTTTAAAAAAAACAAAAAAAAACGCATCAGCGCCACATTAATGATCACGAATAACACCGGTCACAAACTTCCAAGCCTCACCGCTTCGCTCGACACCAACACGACATACGACAACAATCTGCATCAAAACGCCCCAAAAGTGAAGGCGTCTGCTCCCGTACGCGTACTACAACTAGCGGAAGTGAAGTGTTGGGCGGATGTCCTTCACAATAATATATATAAAAAATGCCTTGCGCAAGTATAATTTCCATTGATTATTGAATACGTACTGATAAAATCCCAATCATTTGTTTTTCTATCTGATTCAAGCGAGTCGGACTGCTCATAACACTGGTCGAGCATGAAAATAACAAAAATTTGAACTTTTTCATGGCTGGTTTAAGATTTATTGTTAGTACATCGTTGTTTTTCGCAAAGGACTAATTTTACAGATTTTGCCTCCATACTTTTTAAATGCAAACAGTTCTTACATACGGCTGTCCATTGTGCCGTGTTTTGTGTCTTCTATAAATCGGTAACGATCAGCGACCAAAGAGCTCACCCGTACATGTCAAGCATATATAGACCTTTCCAAAAAGAGCGCTCTGGCCGCCGCCATTTTGCGAATCGAGCGACCCCTATCAGCCAGAAATTTCTGGCACCCGCCTGAGCTGTGGAAACCCGGTCAACGTGACTCCCCACCTGCATTTTGCATACAGTGTTCGGCGGCTTTTCTTGGAAGTTTTTATTTTATTCGCCTGTTTAGGATGCTTACCCTTTGTATGTTATCTTCCACTGTAAGAACCAGGGAATACCAGGGCTCGTAGCCTGCTCGGCCATCGCAGAAAACGAACGAAGAGAGCGAACGTCAAGCAGCCCGCGACGCAGGCAGTTCGACGTGCTTGGAGGATTATTTCCGTCGAGATAATCTCCAAAAAGCCTTCCCGGGTTTGTTCCGGGTCTTCGCGAAAAATAGCTGATAGGGTCGGGTTCGGGGTGTGGGGACAGAATAGACACGTTCGTTCATTTGCTTTGAAGCTGTGCAAAAAAGCTGCTCTCTTCTACATGTTCTCCAAAACGCGCCGGATTCCGTTTGATTGTCGTGAAGTGACTATCGTCGACACTGTATATTGGACATGCTGTGTTATTTGAGACCTTTCTCAAATCCTGTTCGGATAACGCGGCGCCGTGGGGTACGTACAATATATGTTGTTCGATTGATGAGACTCATTGAATTTCTTGTTGTGGGCGGGGAATATCTATGTAGTTCGGATATCCTGTGTGGTCAAATATTTTGAACTATATAGATTGACACGGCTGAGTGTACGGTGCCGTAAACGATGAACATAAAATGAAACAAACATTCCAGTTGCATTTGTTCTGTCGCGCACGGACTCACCAAAACAGCTTTCATTTCTTTGTTTTTGTTCCCAAAAAATAGAGCACAGCTTTCTTAAATACATCTATAAATTATGTTCGCCACAGAACACAAAATAAGAAAGAAAACGCGGAAATTTAGCCTCCACCACGTCCGGAATTGCGCCTAAGCCAGGCTGCCACAGCCTACTGACGACAAACTCCACAGCTCAGCGCAGTCGGGCAACACTGAGGTACACTCTCAAAACCAGGGACGCGCGCTCTAAATCGCTTCGTTCGAGACTGCCGCTGGAAAGGTCTATACGCCGCGGGGAGAGTCCGTTGTTAGTAGGAAGTGTCGGCGTAGTGTCGGTGTTGTGTTTGTGTATGTGTCGCTGCTGTGTGCTACGTGGTGCTCGTGTTGTCTGTCATGTATGAGAGTAGCAGTCTACTCGTGATAGTTCCCAGCGTATTAACCGACTCCTGCTTTTTTTTCATTGGTTGCTAGAAATCGCACTAGGTGGCGCAAGTTACCGCCCGATTACAAGAGTTTGCTTGAGCTATTTATCCATGTAAGTTCAATATTCGTTGTTTTTTTTGTTTTTGTTTTTGTCTAGCGGTTTTGTCGTAGCTGCCGACGCCACCGACCGCCGACGATGCACGTAGGTACCTTTGCACGTAGCTACGTCCGCCGCTCGGAGACTGTTTACTGTGCATAAAAGACATCGAACGAGAACGAACGCGTCCTGTATGCTTTCAGTTCGGCTGAAAGGCGCGGCTGGCTGGGCTCGTCCCTCGCCTGTTCTCGACTACTGGCCGCCATGTTTCATAAGGAACACGTTGAACCGTGCTTCTCGGAAGGCAAACACGGTGTAGCGTGTTAACTTTACACAGCACCTCATGTGTAGACGAAAAACACAGATGGCTCCGTGTAAAACGAACACGTTTCGACGTGTCCGCTATGGGACAACGGTTTACACGTCTGGGCGTGTTATTTTTGCTAACAGTGTACCTTTCTGAAATATCTGGAAACTATATAGGACAAGTGTTGGCGGTAACGCGTTACAACTAACGGCGTTACCTGTAACGCCGTTACTTTTTGGGGGTTAACGCGTCACGTACTTTTTACTTTTTTTCAAACAGTAGCGGGTAACGTAGATAGGTTACTTGTTACATAGTCGTCCCAAAACTTAAAAAAGATAGACTAATTTTTTTACGTGTTTCTAGGCGCCAAACCATGTGAAATTTTGAGTGTTTGGTGTTTTTATTTGCGTTGTTTGTTGCGAGTATTTAAGTCGAACCGTAAAATGTCGTATTTCTATTCTGTTTCTGCATGAACATAAAGTTTCTTGAAATATGACACTTATGCATACCTGTAACATCAAAACAGTGAAACGTGTTATTCCATAATAAAAAAATAACGCAAAAGGAACGCGCCTTAACATTTTGTCGGTAACGGTAAAGCGTTCCTTTTATTTTGATGTAACGTAGGGGGTAACAGGTTCCTTTTATTTTCAAGCAATGTATAACGCATTTCGTTACTTTTTTTCGGTAACGCCTACAACCCCGCATAGGAGGGTCCTGGGGCTGGGCGACCGCCTCCCCTTCTTTTTCCTTTGCCCCTTCTTTCGAAGTCACTTGGGGGAAGAGGGGGGGGGGGGGGGGGGGGGGAGGTGGTAAATCGCTTCCCCGGCCCTTCCCGTCCCTCTGTTTGGGCGTCCCTGCTTAGAGACGTTCGTTTTCTTATTGATCGACGACGAGGACCAGCACATCGTGCAATTTTCAAAATAATGGTTTATTTATTAGTTTATTTATTTCTTTGTACTAGGAAGGCCCTGGAACCGGGCATTATACAAGGAATGGGCAGCTTATATTTGAAGGACAATAAAAAAGCATAAAAACCCATGACCAACAACAAAAACAAAAGGCATCAACGGAACATGCGAAAAAAGAAATGACGAAGATCAAACACATTAAAAAGTGGTAGTATATTGTAGATTCCGAAAATTCACCTATTAATTATTTTCATTTGATTCGTCTATATTGTTATACTTCCCTCCCTTTGAAGTCCGAACGCAGCCGACGCTAGGAGCTGATGGGACCAATCAGAGAGCTTCAAAAGGGCACCATCGTGGTGTTCGTCTTTTTTCTGTACGTGTTCTATCATCGCTGAACCAATCATAAACAGGAAAGGTCCAGTGACTTGCGCTTTTCACGCTGTTTGATAGGTAGAATTAGCTCGTAGTGTCGGCTGCGCCTGGACTGTAGCTGTGACTATGTTGTCGGGTAAAGCGTTCCATTCAATTATTGTGAAAGGTATGGAAGAGTTGGCGTACGAAGTGGTGGATGCATATATGGGTTGGATTTTGCAGCTGTTATCTAATCTCGGCGAATATGAAGTGGGAGGAGGAAATTTTTCATTTCTGATTGTTGGGTTGCGCGGATAAATCTTCTAAAACACTATTAAACGAAATAGTTTTCGCCTTAAAGGGAGTTTAGGGAAGTTCGCTCGTTTACGCTATTCAGACACGGTTGTGCAAAAAAAAATAATCGTAATAAATAAATTATAACGCTCTTTTTCGGAGACTTTCTAGGTCGTCTCCATGATAACTTTGCCACGGAGACCAAATGGTTGCAAGATATTCTACTTTTGGCGTACTAAGGAACGGTATGCATTTCGCTTTACATTAGGGGGCGGGGGGGGGGGGGAGGGGGGGTGAGGCTCCGTCGCAGAAAACCAAATGTGCCGTTTGCCTAATGTGATTGACGTGAGTGATCCATGTTACATCGCTGGTTATATGAAGACCAAAATACGATTAGGATGAACCAAATGTAATATCGTGAATGCTGTAGTTATAAGAAGACGCTGACGAAAGACGCGAGAAGGTAAGTACTACATTGCATTTATCTAGGTTCGGTGACATCTGCCAATTATCACACCAATGTGCAACGGATGACAAGTGAGTTTAAAGGGATGAGTGGTTGTCGTGGCACAAGATAGTGCGGTGGATTACGGAGTCATCTGCGAAAAGGCGGATCCAGTAAGAGGCACAAAGAGGGAGATCATTAATGTAGATTAAAAAAAGATGTGGTCTGTGCTCGCATCCCTGGGGAACGCCGGACGTTACGGTCGGTTTAGATGACTCTGAGTAATTAACAACGGTACATTGACAACGATCAGAAAGAAATTCGCAAGTCTAAGCATTTATAAAGAGGTCAATTTTTAACTGGTAAAGTTTCATTACAAGGAGCTTATGAGGTACTCTGTCGAAAGCCTTCGAAAAATAAAGGGAAACTGCGTCGGTTTAAGCAACCGGAAAGAATAAACACAAGGTTTTCTGTTTATTCTTTTCGGTTGTTTAAATGTATTTGCCAACACGCTCGTTTTTAATGTTGCGTCGGTTTGTTGCTTATGTTACAAATTAAAATGGATATTTGCTACAAATTCCAGGAGTTTGGTTTCGCATGATAATTCTTTTCTGCATCCGTGTTGTTGTTTTTTTCAATTAGAAGGTTATTAGATTTTATATATCTAATAATATTAGAAAATATTATATGTTCCAAAATGTTTGAAGGAATGCTGGTCAGTGATATAGGACGGTAATTTCAAGGTGAATTTTCGTTTCCGGTTTTATGTGCGGGGAAGACTTGGTTAATTTTCCACTCGTGGGGGACGTTACCAGACGAAAGGGATTCACGAAAAATATCGGTTAAAACCAGAGACGACGCATGCTTTGTATATTTGGTATTTTTGAGTTAGTCGATGGTAAGGGAGTGGTCGATGGTAATGGTTTCCATAAACGAATGCGTGATGGCAGGAAGCTGCGGAATGAACTTAAAGGGACCATGAAATGATTTTAAAATCGAGTTTCATCCACCGCACGTCGTAAAAGGTGTGAAAAGAAACACAAAAACACAAAAATAGGGAGCCCAAAAAAATTATTTGCTATAGAACTTTTAAAAGAAAACTGGACTCTTTTGCGCCTTCCTTCCTTCGCCTGTTCACTACGATGCATACGCAGAATCGGTGCACGTCAGCCGAATCCACATCGCCTATTGGGTAAGAGCCTACCTCACCAGCACCGCGATCGTAAACAATAAATAGCCGGCGAATGTTTCCTAAAAGTTTTGTTAAATAATATTCAGACCCACATTTTGTAGCATAATTAGAGATGTGTGGCGAAAATTGCCAAATTTGATGGATGGATGGATGAATACGGCTGAGCCCTTTGGATCGGGCGGTAGCTTACGCCACCTAGCCATTTTGTTTTACCATTTAAGCTTAGATTATTTAAATGTGAAATCTATATTCACTCCGCAGTGCAAAGAAAGTGAGGCTATGAAACCCCCTTGCCATCAGTGAATAAGAAAATACCTAGTTTTCTCTCGATTTCTGCCACCATTCACTTAATCTTTGCTTGGTAATCTCTACAGTCTTGAAATCCACTCTCCCTTCGCTGTCTCTAAAACCCAATGACTTTATTAAATCTATGTTGTCTTCAGTAGGCATAGGGTGAAGCCCTTTACAGTAAAGTATCAAGTGCTCAGCCGTCTCGTCCTCCTCTCCACAAGCAGTGCACACTGTATCAATTTCCTGGTACTTCACTCTGTATGTTCTGGTTCGCAGAACACCCGTTCTTGCCTCAAACAGCAATGAGCTTCCCCTAGAATTGTCATAAATGCTTTCTTTGGCAATAACTCTTTTGTTTAATCTATAGCTTTCCAGAGCCGTCTTTGTCTGCATTCCCTCTAGCCACCGATCTCTTTCTGTGGCCTTAACTTTCTTCTTAACTGAGACTTGCTCTTCCGTATCTTCGCTATAGCCCAAAAACTTTCCTCTTAATTTCCTAGTGCGCTGTCTCCACTTGGTGTCTACACTCCTCATGTATAAATAGCTGAAAACCTTTCGTGCCCATTGCTCCCCGTCCATTAGCCTCAACCTATCCTCAAATTCTACCTTGCTCACCGCTTCCCTGCTCTCAAATAATGCTGAGAGCCAAGCGCCATCTATCGTGTGGTAAACGAAGCAACTACTGCGCGTGCGCAGTAGGGCAGGGCCGCCAGTTACTTGGGTCACGGCGACCGACGAACATTTATTTTCTTTGTTTTCCTTCCTCTCAAAACTCTGGCTGACTGAACGTTTATTTTTCTACGTGTTCTTCCCGCGCGTGCCGACTTCAAGCAGCAAGAAAACAGTACTTAAAACAGACCACGACGAACAAGAACGCTGGATTCACCGACTCCGACGAAGCATATAGGCCTAGCAGGCATTCCGACTCGGCGCTGCGTTGCTTCGTCGCAAGACCGTCTGCCTACGACCGGCTGGCGTGCTAAATGGAATATGCCCGCGCGACCCTTGTGGACCCTTCCCGTATTATAGTTTGATCACTGACCTCAATTCTAGATTAAGAGGTGAGGAGGTCAATCTCTTCCCCTTGTTTTCCGAGGCAGTGTTGACGAACACTCGTCGAAAAGGGACTCTCGTCGATTCTATCTTCTTGTTTTGTGTGATATAGAGCTGAAATAAACGCCGTATGGATTGCCTTCGTAACACGGTATGTACACTTTGTTATTGGTATGCCATTTTTATTCTGACAGACTGCACGTCACTGTCGACCCCGGTCCAACCTTTCTTTGCCGAGTGTCGCGTCAGTATCGAGTTGCAATCGTAAAAGAACGGTCCCGAAGCGCTTACCAACAGCGCGAATACAAGACTTCCATCAAGCGCGCGCGTCCGCTCCGAGTGTAAGCAGGTATTTACGTGGCTCTTGCTGACACTCGTAGTTCAAACGTATCTTTTTTAACGTCGGCTCGCTCCTGCATCTCCGAGGCCGCGAAAAACGCCATCTACGTCGCTTTGCAAACGACTGACACGGGCCGGCCCTTCTGTTAACAATGACGGGGTGGTGACAAGACTCGCTGTACTTCCCAACAGGCATACCGGCGTATGGGACTAGTCCCATGCTGTCGCTGTAGCGCAACATATCTCATTGAATTTCGCTCAGCTGCGATGCGGCGATGAAAACGCCGATTCAGGAAATACGTCGGTGACATCAGCGCAGTAAAACCTACCGGCGCACCCCAACTCGTTGCCGCTAACACTCCCATTCTCCTACTGCCGAGAGAACTTCCGGTTCCGGAAACGGTCTACGTCACGGCTTCTTTTGCGGTCAGTTGGAGAGAATGAAAAAGTCGATATTTCAATAATTTTTTGTGTAAAAGTTAATAAACCGAGACGAAAACGGATGCCTGTTCGGCATTCAGTGAACATTGACGGTTTAATGTAAAAGTTATCTGGAAAAAGTAAAAAGGTCATTTCATGGTCCCTTTAAGATCTTTGTTGGTGAAGGTGGAACAAAAATAGTTGTTTAGGCAATCAGCACGCTGGTCGTCTGACTAAACTTGACCTTCCATATCGGTTAAAGCAAGAGGGTTGAACGGTTTAGAATTAATCACATTTTATAACTGTTTGGATGTGTCAGACAATACTTTTAGTAGGTCGACGCCATAACATTTTTATTTAGCATTAAAATTTCGTGTTTAAATAATTTTTGCACTCTTCGTGTTTTGTTTCCATGCCTTCATGTTTAAGGGAGACAGTTTAGCACGCTTAAATAATCTTTTTTTATTGCCTAGTCGTTTAATTGTTTTAGTATACCAAGCCTTGTGATTATCTGTCTTGATGTTAACCAAGAGTACGTATTTGCTCGCGAGCAATGATAATCTATCTTTAAATCTAAGCCAGTTTTCTTCGATCGAGTAATTATGGAATGCCTCCCTGAAGGACTCATAAACGACTTCTAATTCAATGTTAATTCAATCGTAGTCGGCTTTGTTATATTCTCTCATTTGCTTATGAAGAATACATTTGCGATGAATAGAAAACGAAACATTAAAGTGTACAATGAGGTGGTCGCTGAGCCCAGGTAGCAGTGAGAGGTTAATTACATTGGAATCCGTAGATAAGCAAAGATCAAGTATGTTACTACTGTGATTAGTGATTCTAGTCGACCGGCTAATGAATTTCGTAAGGCTAAAGTCCCACCACATAGTGATGAAACTCTTTGATTCTTTGTCATTTGCTGTTAACTTGTTCGAATCGATCGAGGGGTAGTTAAAATTGCCGTGAAGGATAAGGGTTGCTTGAGGAAATTTGAAAATCTATTACTGAGGCACTAATGTAATAAAGGCACAAAGGCATCATTGTTGTCTCGTGGTCTGTAACAGAGGCAATTGATTGTTGTATAGAGGGTGAATAAATATCTAACCAAACCATTTCTAAGCAAGGTGCCGTAGTCAAAACTGACGACTTCAGGCAGTTGTTCACAGCTGCTAGTACACCCCCGCCCCGTTTGGACATTCTATCACAGATTTTAATTCACAGACGAGGGGAAAACTTCAGAGTCACGAACCTCGAGCGTAAGCCATGTTTAAGTTAAAAAGGCTATGTCAGATTGCGTTGAATAAATTAGCGCATACAAAGCTCTACGTTTAGTAAGCCCATTTCTTATGTTTCTCAATAGAACAAAGTAAGCGTAGAACGATGTGCTTTGGTTGAATGACGAGGCAGAAGGGCGGAAGAAATTTTTTATTATTCTTGGGTTGCTATTCGGTATTAGCCGTTACAGAATGGTTAGCGAGATCATAAACAAAACAGTTATTCTCTACATAAAGCGTATCATATCGAGGCTTAAATCAACAGATTCTAGGTTTCACATAGGCAAGCACTTCCCTCCTAGTAGTTCGTATGGTTACCACAAAATCTTCCCCAACAGATTAATTAGTACCAATTAGTTTGACGCCGGCAGAAAGAATGGACTTTTTATTTGATTTTTTTTTTTTTTTAGTCAGAACTTTGCAATAATGGGTCTACTTTCTTAGGGTCGATGGACCCAAGACGATTCTCTTTATGGCGAAATCGTCTTCCGCAATGCCTAGATTTTTGGCGCACATAGTTCGCACAATCAGCTCTGATTCAGCTCAAGTTTCTGATTCCCTATCGTCCAGACCATAAAATAGCAAGTTATACCGACGTGCTCGGCTCTTTGCGTCGTCCCAATGCGCTTCTAAATGTTTCAGATGAGATTCAGTGATAGCAACGTTTGCGCCCTCAGTGTGAACGGTCACAGGATTTCATTTCACGGCGGTCAGGTCAGCCTCTAAGCTGGTAACTTGCGAAGATAAACTGGTTACAAGTTTGTTCGTTTGTGTTTGCTTTTCGCTGAGTTCCTTCACTTGATTTATCAAAGCAGACTATCCAGTTTCAAGTTCTGTACAATCGTATGGATACTTAGTAAAAGCTCTTCGTCCTGGGCATTATAGTCTGCGAACCTACCTAGATTGGATTCTACATCACCACATAGTATCAGAAAAGCAGTAGTTTTCAAAGAGATGTCAGGCATGCCTGTGGGCTTGGCAGGACAACAATGCTAATACAGTCGTTCTTGAAACAATAAGATAATTTTGGTTTACCAACCTTTATGACGAAGACCAACATTTTAACGTTCACCGTTTCACGAGTGCTGCTAAGTCGATGGGCGACCTGTCGAAGCGCGGGGTCTTTTGTAGCCAATGCTGTTGTTGCCGATGGCGCCACCGCGTCGAGATGGAGATAATCCAGCGCAGAATTTTTCAAGATGGCGCCGGTGGTTTTTTTCCGCTCCAGGCAGTTGGGCGGGCTTGGATAGGATTGGGCCATATTCCAGGTGACTCAGGATCTCTATGACGAAGAGCAACATTTTAACGTTCATCGTTCCACGAGTGCTGTCGAACACAACCAAGCCCACCCAAATGCCTGGAGCGGAAAGCTGGGGGTTCTGCAATTAAAACGGTTCGCAATTCATGAACTTACGAGCGGCCATGGCAGACTTTCAAGCGAGAGGCTCGTTCCAGGGCTCGTAGTGTGCACGCGCGTTTAGTGACGTCCTTCTATATTTCCTCCCCTTGACATCGGGGTCAGAATTATCATTTATAAACGGCAAATTCGAGGGTGCGTGCTCAAATCTACAGTGACAAGTTTGATTGCGTACGATGGAAGCTTGGAGTCATCAAGTTCTTAAAACATTATCGTCAATATTGACGACCTGATATTACTCTGGATTTCGTCGATGAAGGCAGAATTAATCCCAGTTTAGCTAATCTGGGAAAGTCGACCACACCGATGCTTTTCTTAGCCTACGTAATCAATGGTCAGTACTTACAAAAAAGTAGTAAGATTATTTTATCCCACCGATGGGGAAACAACTGCCCGGATGTGAAATACGCCCGAAGGCAGACAACACTACTCAGGTGGTTCCGACCTAGCCACGTCGCGCTTCACTTTCATTTTGCCGCGTGAAAGGAAAGAAAAGGCAGGGACTTTTTTCAGTAAATTCTGCTTTATCGGCGGCAATATGAAAGATGTCGGACTGTCAATTTCGACGGTGTTGATTTCAAAATGCTATTACCCCAAGCCTCCACAGTGTTTTCTAGAGACCACCAAGCATGTTGGTCGCAGCTAAGAATCTTTGTCGTGACGTCACTCGTACAAGCCTAGTTCGTCTCCGCGCACTCTCACATGCTGCTTCTGTTCGGCGCCTAGAGTGATAGGGATTTTTTTGCCCCTTCAATGAAAAAGGTTCCGAAAATAAACAAACCTGCGGGTTTGTGAGAAAAAGAAAACTTTGCTGTGCTTTTTCGACCACTCCCCCTCCTACGTCATAACGCAAAGAATCTTTGTGTTCGACGAGTTTAGCGACCAAGATCGAAACGGGTAGGGGTGGGGATTGAACCCAGGTTTCCTGGGTTCTGCAGCGCGAGCTTTCGCTCCACGTGCTCCGAGCTGGTGTGCATCAGCCCACTCGGCCGCCGATCCCCCAATAGCATTTCATTCACCCCAATGGCAGTGTGCCAATAACGTCATGTTCGTCCCAATGACAGCGCTACAAACATCACATAGATCACAATGACGGTGTTTCAGTATCGTTAATTTTATCACAATGAGAGTGTCTAATAACATCATAATCATCACAATGACTGCGTCTCAATACCATTATGTTCATCACAATCATAGTGCCTAAATGACATTATATTATTCGAATAAACAGCGTCTTAATGACATCATATTCATCACAATGACAGTGTTTAAATAACATCATATTCATCTTCATGCACCATAAACAATCACAGTTTCTCAATAAAATACTACTTATTAGTATCAGGACCATTTTTAAACCTCTGTAGAACACAAACCTTCGTCTAGAAACATCATGGTATGCGTCTTTAAGCACCCCTAAATGTCGTCCTCAACCGTGGTCGCCTAATTTCGTGAAATGCAGCCATCTCTCCTCAAACTCGCGAAACACGAGATCGAAACTCTCAAGGCTGTGTAAACCTTATCGGAAAGGGTATATATATACTATAAGTCAACATCGACGTAGACCGCCTGCGTACATTTTTAACAGCAAGAGCGCAGATCGTATAACCTTGGGCGGATAAAACTTTGCCAATGATGGGGGTCCGATCGTTTCAAAATTAATAGCTGTCTTTTTTCCTGCAACGATGTGTGATCACCTGCAAGTCCGAGAAAGAGCAGCGCGCGACGTGCGTGGGCAAGGAAAAGCAATTAGTGACCACAAACTTCGATCCTTCGAAACGCAGGGGCGTCTTTGAGCACTTCGTCGGCTCACATCAAACGTCGAAAAGAGGCTGTGCAGACGTTAGTAAGATTTTTATTATGCAGCTCGTTTTTGTCTTTCCTTTATTGCTCGCCGTAAGAATGACGTCGGGAGCACTCCATCAGGTGAAGCCCATGGAAGGCTTTGAGCCAGAAAAGGTAAGAAAGTGTTTGTTATTAAAGTAACGGCAACATCCTCTGAAACGTAATTAATTATTAATTACAGTACTTTGCAGCGTGTGCATGGACGGTCTAAGCCATTTAATCGCCTAACTTAGCTATTAAACGATTGATCAATTATTCTACGGCGAAATGTTAACCGCTTAACCGGTCCTCAGTGGATCATTCTATGGGCTTGTCATGGGCACCATCTTTCTGGCTGTCAAAATCAGCATAAAAAACTCATAGACTGGCATATCAGTGTCTGACTGACACTCTGTACTCAAAATATAAAATCAAACTTAAAATAAGAGTTCCGCAGGCGAGCTAGTGAGAAATCATATTATACAAACTGAGACGAAGGACAAAAAAAAAAAAAAAAAACACTGTCGGTAGCAATCCACTGCACATAAAAGACAGCTTTGTCAAGCTTGTCTTTCGAGTTACTTCATTTCCTCCTTTAATATACTTGCAGTAGCAGTAATATCTGTAATAACCGTATGAATAGAAATATTGAAAGGAAGCAGGGGTGTTTCCAGATTTTGGTGGGTTTTTTGTTGTTGTTGTTGTGTTGTTTGTTTGTTTTTTCGGGGGGGGCGAATTTGTTTCTTAAAAAAACGACATCTCGGTATTTGTTGAACTCATCATGTGTTAGTTATTTTGTTTGGAGTTTAATAATGAACACCTTAAACCTAGCCTCGCGGTATAGTCTTGCGCTAAGTACTTCCGCCATAAGCAATTGTACAACATCGCATATTTTTTTTATTCACAAATGCTACTACTTTTCATTACAAAGTTTCACAAGGCGGGTTTTTATACAAGAAACAAAAAGTGCAATAAAATGTTGTTTAACGAGACAAAATAAACAAATTAGAACTATTTAAAGCAATAAAGTGCATTCAAAAAACCTCATTCACACTTCGGAAACAAACATGAAAAAATACCATGTCAGCAAATGAATTAAAATAATCTAAAAGTAAACGTCTAACAAAAAAAATGGCAACAGTTACTAAAACCACGTACAAACAAATCACTATATTTACGCTCATATCTATATGCTAGAAAAGCAAATCAAAGTAGTAAATGAATGGCACAACACCACATAGTGTATACGCAGACACCAAAACTTCTTACAAGATATACGCTTGAAACAAAACAAAATCAATAAAGTGAAAATGCAGCAGAGTACGTGCAGCCAGCCTCAAAGACGAGATTCTGCGACATCGATGATTGATCACAAGGAACGTCAAGTTTATCCGAAGAGTGAACAAAACAATGATTTAAATTATTGTGGAAATACAGCATTTACATAGTCAAAAGGCCATCTGTTTCAATCTTCACCAATTTTTTTTTTTTAGTCTAGAGCAGAGGGTGTATTACCTATATTCTGAGAGTGATAAGCTGTGACAGCTTCTACATCTCGTGGATTATAGACTGGCAAAGTGTGACTTTTCTAAAGCTGTGACAGCTTCTACTTCTCGTGGATTATAGACTGGCAAAGTGTGACTTTTCTAAAGCCGTAATGCACTCTTCAGATAAGGAAGTCGGTCCTACGCTTTCTTTCCCTTGCGAAGCGGTCTGTCACACTAAACGTGTCAACATGAATAACCTGATGGATGTTCATAAGAGCTAGTCCCGTAGACGCTCCTCGGTCATTTTGGACCGCAACCACGTCATCAAGCGACGGAGAGCTGAAAATGTGCGCTCCGCCGAAGCGACGCTAACTGGCAGTGAGGCAAGACTCTGCAGTAACGTTCGCATATTCGGATACGCATCTCCAACGCAATCATTACGAACCAGCGCAAGTAGACAGTTATTCAAAATCCAAACACACAAAAAATACACTCACACAGCACTGAACTATAAAAAAAACTTCGTTTCAGCTTCGGTCCAGACGCAGCCAAAGCTACAAGCGCGAGCTCCGGGCTTTCAGCATCCCTGCCAAGCACGCGCGCTCGTGCAATGCAAGCACTGTTCTGGGCCACATGCTCGCGCTTATAGCATTGGCTGCGTCTGGACCGAAGCTGAAACGAAGTATATCAACTGAATTGTATTTCAAACTTCCTCTTCTTCGACCCCAAGGAATAGGTTGCCAAGGAAGAAAAAGGGAAAGACAAGGCAAAAGGGGGAAGGCAAAAGAAAAAGAAAAGGAAAACAGATGAATAGAAGACAAAGAAAAGGAAAATAAAGGAGAATAATATTAATACACCAGAGTCCAAGAGTTACAAAAAGTACAAAAATAATTACAAAATTAATCACGAACAGGTAAAACCAGGTGACATGCTGACCTACTGTCGACTACACTCTCGGCGTAAATAGTTTGAGTGATGCAAAAAGTCCAAGAGTTACAGAAATTAGTTGTTAAATAATATCAGATGTAAACAAAAATCAGTGGTTATGCTGGCTTACTGTCTTAAACACCTTCTGTCTAAATAATGTAGTTCTTTCTCCGATAAAGCTAAGGATGGAGTGCTAACGCACTGGGCTTCTCGTCTTGCAATGTTCTCCGCTTCTATAATTTCTCGGGTGAGCTGGTTTTTACTCCTGCCCAACACAGCGCAGTTGTCCAGTCGCGCAAAACAGCCACAATGCCTACAGTGAATACCTAGGTGACCGGAGTTGGCATTGGCAATGTTGTTGTTGTGCTCTCGCAGGCGGTCGTTTAAACACCGCCCCGTCTGTCCAATGTACTTTTTTCCACAGGAAAGGGGAAACGAATAGACTACCCCTTCAACACATGGGACAAAGTTGGATCTGGGTTTCTTTGCGCAGCTGACAGTGCTGATTGAGGAGGTGTTTACTTTTTTGCAGAGGCTGTGAAGTTTGTATGGTGCTGAAAACACTACATTCACATTTACTCTGTTTGCTATTTTCTTTAGACCATGATATAGATTATGCATATATGGCACGACTACCGGTCTGGTTGTCCTGTCTCTGGGTATTTTTACGGCGCTACCGAGCTTGATTTCTCTGAGGAGAACCTCGGTTACCGACGCCAATATGGGTAGAGGATATCCAGCGGACCTTAGCCTTGATACTTGAACGTCGAAGCTCGCCTGCATTGAATGTAAGCATGACTTGCTAATAGAGTTCTTAAGGCATGACCTCACTATACCTCATTTTACAAGTTTGGAAAGTGCAGAGTTGAATGGTAGAAGAGGTCTCTTTCCCCTGGGCTCATAGGACCAACAGATGTGATATGGTAGCACATACAGTCGAAGATCCAGGAATCGTAATGATCCTTCGACCGGCAGATCGTAGGTGAGCTCCAGAGGATTCATACAGTTCTTGAAATTGTAGAGGACCTCTTCCACCATGGCTGTGAAGTTTGTATCATCTCTAGCAAGGAAGATTAAAAAATCATCTACATATCTACATACTTTCACTGCTTTTGATGTATCCAATATTCGTTGTAGACTCCTGTCTTGATGTGCAAGGAAGATGTCACTAAGGACTGGAGCAATGCTGGATCCTATGCATACTCCCGTCTTTTGTAGGTAGGCCTTTCCATCCCAAGCCGCGAAGGTAGACTTCAAATAGATCTTCAGTAAGTCCAGAAACTGACTTTGGGACAGACCCGCCGCGTTCATAAAGGGTAAACGACGCCAAAGGCATCAATGCTTTCTTCCACACATTTAAGGAGACGTTCTTGGGGTGTTTACTTGTTTGCAGAGGCTGTTCAACTCTGCACATTCCAAGCTTGTAAAAAGAGGTGTAGTGAGGTCATGCCTTAAGAACTCTATTAGCAAGTCATGCTTACATTCAATGCAGGCGAGCTTCGACGTTCGAGTATCAAGACTAAGGTCCGCTGGATATCCTCTACCCATATTGACGTCGCTAACCGAGGTTCTCCTCTGAGAAATCAAGCTCGGTAGCGCCGCACAAATACCCAGAGACAGGACAACCAGACCGGTAGTCGTGCCATATATGCATAATCTATCTCATGGTCTAAAGAAAATAGCAAACAGAGTAAATGTGAATGTAGTGTTTTCAGCACCACACAAACTTCACAGCCTCTGCAAAAAAGTAAACACCTCCTCAATCAGCACCGTCAGCTGCGCAAAGAAAAACAGATCCAACTTTGTCCCATGTGTTGAAGGGGTAGTCTATGCGTTTCCCCTTTCCTGTGGAAAAGAGTACATTGGACAGACGGGGCGGTGTTTAAAGGACCGCCTGCGAGAGCACAGCAACAACATTGCCAATGCCAACTCCGGTCACCTAGGTATTCACTGTAGGGATTGTGGCTGTTTTGCGCGACTGGACAACTGTGCTGTGTTAGGCAGGAGTAAAAACTAGCTCACCCGAGAAATTATAGAACCGGAGAACATTGCAAGGCGAGAAGCCCAGTGCGTTAGCACTCTGTCGTTATCTTTATCGGAGAAAGAACTACATTATTTAGACAGAAGGTGTTTAAGACAGTAAGCCAGTATAACCACTGATTTTTGTTTACATCTGATATTATCTGACAACTAATTTCTGTAACTCTTGGACTTTTTGCATCACTCAAACTATTTACGCCGAGAGTGTAGTCGACAGTAGGCCAGCATATCACCTGGTTTATACCTGTTCGTGATTAATTTTGTAATTATTTTTGTAATTTTTGTAACTCTTGGACTCTGGTGTATTAGTGTTATTCTCCTTTATTTTCCTTTTCTTTGTCTTCTATTCATCTGTCTTCCTTTTCTTTTTCTTTTGCCTTCCCCCCTTTGCCTTGTCTTTCCCCTTTTCTTCCTTGGCAACCTATTCCTTGGGGTCGAAGAAGAGGAAGTTTGAAATACAATTCAGTTGATAGTTCACCGCTGTGTGAGTGCATTTTTTGTGTGTTTGGATTTTGAATAACTGTCTACTTGCGCTGGTTCGTAATGATGCCTAACCAACTCGCCCAATCTGCAGTTCCAACGCAATCGTCGAGGGAGATGCGTATCTGCGTATCTTGCGGTAGCTTTCACTTCGGCGAACAGTTCGTTGAACTCGCTGCTGCACATCTCTCTTTTAGCCTTCAATGGAGAGAGGGTGTCGTGCAAGAGCTCGACCGCACCTTGGAGATCCAGGGTCTCTTTCTGGAAAAGCCGCCTCAATGGTGGTGTGATGGTGTGATGGCAAAGATGTCACTCATTGAACCAGGAAATAGCAAGTTTGGCTCTCAAAGTGCTTGCCTTAGCCGCAGACGACGTCTGGCTCCTACAGTTCGCAATGGTCTCCACTGCTTCAAGAATATCCGCCAAGGAAGATCTGAATCCTAGCACGGCAGTGTGCCGCTCTACCCATCGGGTTTCGCAAAGCCCCGGCAGTTGACCTTTTAGGACACGTCGAAGCAATGCATTTCGTTTTGACGACGACGTGGAGAACGACGTAGTTGCCGCAATTATTCACGTAATATTGTGCACGTTCTGAAGAGAGAATGACTTTGAAAGGGACGAATTCAGAGCAGAGCTGAAGCATGCAGTACAACGCATGGCGCTAACGGCTTCATTTTGTATATCTTGGATTGCACTACAAGTTTCAGAAACCATAACACTGTAGCCATCTGTTCCAATGTCAACGCAATGCGCTGGAAGCAATCTCATTGAGTTAATTACTTTTTTTACAATTTTCCCCAGGACTTTTCCTGTCAACGACGGCTCGTATGCCGAGCTGCAGCTTCCATCTTTGTTTTCCGAATCGCCCTTGGAAATAGAGGCGTGGCAATTTACAAATTTTGCAATGTCTTCTCTTACGGCGTTAATTTCATCTCGAGATTTCTCGACTTAGCGAAAAGCGAGGCTCATCTGGGACACATGTGAGATGTTGGTCGCTTCGTCAAAAATAATGATGTAGTATTTGGCGCTGATCAACTTCTTTTGACTCTGAGCAAGAGATTTGTCTCCGCAGCGTGCGATCAACTCGTTTTGAATGCGGCTGCAAATATAGGTAGCTCCCGACGATGACGCTTCTTGGTTGCCTTGCAAGGTTTTGTCTCCGTATTGAACTCCATAGTAGAAATGCAGCAATTCCCAGAAGTTTCTTTGGTTAACGGGGCTTTCAAATACTTCATCATGTTCATGCAGATCGAGGGTACCAAAATATACGTGTCTTCGCAAGGGCGTAATTTGTCTGCCGAGGAAGACGATGCAGTCAATAATATGGCCTGTTCGTTCACGCTTTTGAGCAATTTTCTGCAGTCTTTGAATCTCCAGTTGATTAGCCACATCTCTTGGCGGAGAGTTGTAGCCTGGGAGGAATGCTTTTCCAGCTTCGTCGGCGTCCCGGTGATATTTGTTGTTGTTATGCAGCTGTAGAGCCCCACCTTTCCCGAGCAGCTTCGTGCAAAAACTGAGAGGTCGTGTAACGAGGTCATTCAGAGAAACGTTGTGCTGATATCCTCCTACACGTCCGACTACAAAGAATGGACATTATTTGCAAAAAAACGTCCTCTCCCTCCATAGAGACAACCAGCCAGTCATATTTCGACAAATGTTCTTCCTTGACGAAGCGACTCTCGACTTATACTCTCTTTTTATGCTGCGACAAGGAGTAAACATAGCGCTTTGGTGCTTGCCAGTGGTTCTCCAGTAATTGAGAAAACATAAAGTCATCTGATCTGCCTTTGCAAGCAAACTCCCTTACATCAAACGTTATCATGCGAATTGTCGATTAACTTACTTCCTTGATTTTCCCTGCAGAAAGGGGTTGTCCTCTTGCGGGTATATGACAGATCCGCTTGCCGAAAAAGAAAATGGCGGTGAAGCTGCGACAGAGGGCAAGCACGAGGAGTCGCTTCCGGCACCTTGGCTCAAGGTGGATGAGAAAGCAGGGGCAGATGCCACCGGCGCCGCCAACGAACTCGACGGAGCTGGAGCTTTTTTTAATATCTAGAAGGACAGGTCCGGTTCTTGAGCGTTTACTTCTTCGGCCAGATGAATCTTCCGCCTGCAAATTGACATGCACTTTTTATTCACTATGTCCCGTTTTAACGCTTAGTTGAGTGGAGTAAATTTGATGTTCTCCTCCATATTTATACAACTTTTTGCTACATACTTTTTCCGCTCGATGAGTTGGACAACTCGGACGTATCCTTTCGAGAAGAGCTGATAGCACTGGCAGACAAAGGTCCCACGACGATAATGCTACGCATGACACGGGCAGGGCACTCGTCAGTGAAGAACATGACACTGTTGGCGACGTATCTGCGCTGGCTCTTGAGTCCTATTTCTTCAGTGGTAGGAAGAACGAGTCGATTTTGTAACGCTTGCTCTTCGGGCAGACGAATCGGCCGCCTTAAAATGTGCAATGAACAGTTTTTAAATTTTATTTTCCTGCTTATAACGCATAGTTGCTTGCAATACACGTAACCTTTGTGGTTTTGTTTTATGATTAAGAAAATGTTATTTACCATCATTATTCGCGAAGAGCCGCCATTTACCTGTGTTGTGCTCTTTCTTGGTTTGCAGCGTTGGAACTTAGAACCTAATGCTTGTCCGTGCTGGGACATGGCCGGCTTAGGCTAGGCAAGAGATTGGACTGCGGCAGGATGTCAGGAGCCAAGTGTCTCTCGTACAAATAATGCTCATTTACACCATATTTACTGTGGTGACTACTAAGGTTGCATTTAAAAGAGCTTACATTATCGAGCGAGTCTGCTACTTTTAAAGGATCTCCTTTCCCTTGTCCGAAAGTGGGGAATTTGTGCACCAGGATTGGTGGCTGATAATGGGCCTTCTCAGCAAATGTTGGGCGCCATCTATCGGCAAGCAGGAGAAACGCTTTTGTTGGCCTGCCTTGCTTCCGGTTCTGCCCGCCTCAAGCTACGCTGGCTCTCTGAACGCGGTCGGTAAACGCGCTCAGCGTTTGTTTTTCCTCCCCACAACGCGATCGACGAGTATATTTTTTTTCAATGAATGCGTTTTTACGAATAAATGGATCACGTACTTCGCCGTGGCGCCCGTTGTGACTGACGGCACAGTTGAATCTCTCATCGACCAATGAGGAAGTACAAACGATTACATTAAACTAGGATTTATGTTATATGCAGTACTGGCAGTAAATTCGGGAAATATTCGATCAAGTAACAGTTAAGTAAAGTTTTTCGTTTGTTTGCTTTTTTATTGCGAGCTATTTTTTTTAATCTGCTCGGAATTTTTAATTGACAAATGTGTTCACATAAATGTGAAGGCTTACTCTAAAATCGTCTGAAAAACTCGGCGCCTGCACGTACCGATGTCAGAGTTTCATCAAAGGTTTTTTTTACTGGTGGATTTCACCTTGTTAAATTTCAACGAGTAGCTTCATTCCTATAAAAAAAATGTGGCCAACAAACTTGGTCGGGCCAACAGTGGACGTGTTCAGCGACTGCTAACTCGTTTGCGAGCGCCGCTGACCCTGGCGACTTTGTTGGTCTTGTTTTTCGCTGAAAGAAAGCAACACTTTGAAATTTCACAAGGTAAAATTCACCACCAAAATACATGTTTAATAAATGTCTAAGATGTATACGTCAAGCCACCGATTTCTGAGCGAGCCTCGTCATTGATGTCAACCAACTTCAGGCTACAGATCTGTGTGACTGTAACTCTTACAAACAACAAAAAAACACGAAGTCGGCCACACTTTTTTTTTTTTTGCGTACAGAAAATGTTGCAAACACTTTTTTTACTGGATACATACATGAGAACATCACACCAAGATGATTGTTACCTCTTTGTTATTTAACCACAAGACCAGCAGATGCGGTCATGGTGATGAGAGGGCTGCTCCCATTTCACTTTCTGGGTGTGCACGTAGCAACAAACTGCAGCACTATTTTACCTCAATGCTTTATAAATGTTTGAAAACTATGGACAATTCTAATGTTTGCAACAACGAAAAATCAGAAAAGCCGTTTGCGTAGCAACGCGAGACTACCACATTAGTAAGCGAAATAGGGTGCCAGTAAAACGCACCATCTCAGAAACGCCAACTCCGAGGCGCTCACTGTGCGTGGCATATAAGGGACACGACAGCATACCTAACCAATCTACTGACTTGTATTTACACACAAATAAAAAATAAAGGTACAAAAACATGAACCTTCTTTGAAGTGGCAACGGCAAACGCGGGAGTGCTTTGAAGGCTGCCTTTAAGCACCGTCCGCTTTGTTTCGCTGGATCGCCCGAATCCAGAGATACCGCTTCGTCGCGTGCAGGCTAGTAGAAGAGAGAGAGAGAAAATATGTTTATTGGAAAGATGAAGAGGTTATCCCGCGGGAATTTGCAGGATTGCTACTTCATACATGGGAAAGGGAGAAAGGGGCAAAAAAGACAAAGAAAGAAAAGGAAAGAAAGAAAACTTTGAGGATGGCTGTCAGTTACTTTTGGAGGGTGTCCTACAGTATTTTATCAAGTTGAGTCGTTTGAAGAAAACGAATCAATGAGCTCGTCGGCTTGACTCCTTGCAATGTTGATGGCCATGGCCCCAGGAGATGATTGAGCGTGAGCGGTTCTCCGTTGTGAAGAGTCAGGGAGCTTATCATTTCCTTTCTTTGGTCAGCGTAGAGGGCGCAGTGACAAATAACGTGTTCCAGCGTTTCTACGACGTCACAGCTCTCGCAGATGGAGGAGTCCAGCTGACCGGTGAGATTTAGATAATATTTTGTTGAGGCCACGTTCAGTCGTATTCGCTGAAGAGCGGTTTCTGTCCGGCGTTTGAGCCCCCGGGGAGGGCGAAAGGTAAGAAAGGGGTCAATGTTATGAAGGTGTCTGTAGTGATATAATGGATTCGCCCAGAGGGTGTTTACTAGAGCCGCAGTAATGCGGTTGGTTGTAGCTCTGGCGTCTGAACGTGAAAATGGAATTACCAGTTTGGACGTAAGATGATGTGCATTCTTGGCTGCCAAGTCAGCACCTTCGTTGCCTCTAATACCGCAATGGCTCGGGATCCACTCTAAAATTAGTGTGTGACCATTATTTATAGCCTCTTTATGAATTTTTAGGATCTGATGTACCAGCTGAGCATTAATGTTCTTGCTTTTGGTAGATTTAAGGCTTTGAAGGGCTGCCCTTGAATCAGTAAAGAGTGACCAATTGTTTGGGGCACTCGTAGAAATAAAGTGAATTGCTTCTCTAATCGCTACTAGTTCTGCTGCCGTCGATGATGTTACATGGCCTAGCTACCCCTGGAGTATTTTGTTTATTGATGGTATAACAAAGCCGTAGCTGGAAGTTTCGCGAGTAGAAGACCCATCAGTGTACACATGAATTCGGGAACGGTGATGCGTATTAATGGTTTCTAGAGAATGTTGCCTCAATACCTCCGTTGGAGTATGTTTTCTTGAATGTATCCCTGGAATATCTAATTTTATAGAAATTACTGGATATATCCATGGTGGTAACAACGAGAACTCTGCTGGTTCAAAGTCTCGTGGAAGATCCGCGTTGTCAACATTCACGATTTGGGAAAAACCAGACGCGCTTCTGCTGTTTCCGATGTCTGCTAGGTAGTGGTCTTTGTGCCTTGTGAAGTGGCGGAGGTGCGCTCGAAGGGTTTCTTGAAGTCTCAGCGCGCCAATCGGAACAGCCCCTGCCTCAGCTACAGTTCCGACATTTGAGGTGCATCTTGGGAGCCCTAGACAGGCTCGTAGAGCTTGAGCCTGCATGCCTTCCAATGCTCTTATATTTGTACGGCACATCCCATGAAGTACAGGTAGGCTGTATCGAAGGAAGCCGACAAAAAGGGCGTTATATAGTTGAAGAAGGGCGGCTACAGAGGCGCCCCACTTAGTGCCACTAATGAATCGGATGAGCTGAATAACGCCGAGAAGCTTTCTTTTCATTTGTTTTATGTGCGGTGTCCATGTCAAAGACTTGTCCAGAACTATTCCGAGGAATCTGTGCGTGTTCACATATGATATGGGATGACCATCAACTGTCAGACTACCTATGAGTACTCTTTCTGGTAAAAGCCATAGCAGCTGACTTTGATGGCGATAGAGATAGTCCACGGTGTTGTAAGCAGCTGGAGATGATCTCAAGTGATTTCTGTAAGCGGATTCGATTAAATCGCTGCGTAATTGATGACGTCCATATGCAGATGTCGTCCGCGTAAAGTGTAATGTTGACGCTCCGGGGAAGTTTGTTTACGAGTGCCAGGAGGGTAATATTGAAAAGTGTAGGACTGAGAACTCCGCCTTGCGGCACGCCTCGAAACACTATATGCTCAGTCGTTTTCCCGTCTGCTGTCAGCATGTGAACTGTTCGACTATCTAAGTAGCTTAATAGCCACGCGTAGAGACGTCCTTCTATTCCTGCATAGCTTAGGGCGTCACGGATAGCCTTGTGACTTATTGAGTCAAACGCGCCTTTTATATCTAGAAATACAGCGGTAGTGATTCGCCGACACTTCCTTTGTTCTTGGATGCTAGTTGTGAAATCAATGACGTTGTCCAGGGAATTCCTCCCTCGTCTGAAGCCTGCCATACACTCAGGGTATATCTCAGATTGTTCAAGGTACCATTCTAGTCGTGTGTGAATCATTTTTTCCATCACTTTGCCGACACAAGAAGACAACGCGACTGGGCGGAAAGATAATATGTCCAGAGGTGATTTACCTTGCTTAAGGATAGGTATGATGCGCGATGTTTTCCACTCCCGGGGTACCTGGCTAGTTTCCCATGACATGTTGTAAAGTTTTAAGAGCCTCTGTCTACCCTTGTTACCAAGATGAGCTAATGCTGAGTAAGTTATACCATCTGGTCCGGGAGAAGACGAGTAGTTCAATCCGGAAAGTGCATCTTCCAGTTCACGAGCATCAAATAATACGTCCATGTGGTTACACGCTCGGATCTGACTATGAAGTTTAACAAGTGTTGCCACCGGATTCGCAACATTTTCTGTAAGTTTTTTGCAGTAGGCTTCAGCCAAAACTAGTTCCGAAACATCTTGTTTGAGTGCAAGTGCCCGGAAAGGGTGACGTTGTTGAGGTGTTGTCCGCAAGCTCCGTGCTAGGTTGTATATCTGAGAAAGAGGCCTGCGTGGATCTAAAGTTACGCAGTCAGCCCTCCAACGGCGCCTAGCCAGTTTGTCTAGATGACGTTTTATACGTTTTTGCTGGCGTCTCGTTTTGCGCAGATCTTCAGGGTCGTGTGTTTTTCTAGCCTTTCGCTCGCATCTTCTTCGAAGCGCGCGAAGTCGTTCATATTCTGCATCGATGACAGAGTAGGTTCGAGGTAGGTTATATGTTTTCGTGGATTGCTTCACAACCTCTTGAATGCCATTAAAAAACTCTTCGTTGCTGTCGAATGAATCACACGCGTTTTCAAAGTTAATTTTAAAGAGAGACCAATCGGTGCGCCTAATTGGAGAGGATTCATTATTTGACCCAAATCCCTTGAGCAGAGTGTAGGTTGGAATATGGTCACTCCCATGGCATTCGATGTCTGTGAACCACGTAATTAAATTCGAAAGACCTGCGCTAGCAAATGTCAGATCCAAGCAGCTACTCATCGTAGTTCCACGGAAAAAAGTAGGACTTCCATCGTTCAGCGAAAAGAGGCCATGCTGATGGGTAAGTGTCGCAAGTGAGGTTCCCCGTATAGTTGTCTTCACACTTCCCCATAAGGGGTGATGGGCGTTAAAGTCGCCCGTTAGGATGTGCGGAGAAGGAGTGTTGTCAATAATAGAGTTAATACGTTGGGTGTTAAACTGAGTATTTGGCGGAATATACGCCGCGATTATGGTGAATATACGGAGATCGTTTTTGACAGTCAACGCTACGTACTCGTTGTTAGCGTCAGGTGGAAGGGCGTGAGAAATATAGGTAAGGTCTTTCCGAACCGCGACTAGTACTCGGCTTGGAGCTGTACCTCGCGTCGAGTGAAAAACCTCGTAACCGGATAGACGAAAATCACTAGCAATGTTTGATTCCGACAAGGCCATGATAGGAAATCGGTACTTATGGCAAAATTGTCGAAAGTCAGATAGTCGGCTGCGGAGACCCCTTGCATTCCATTGTAAAATGGTTGCTTGTGTCCGAATTTGCTCTACTGATAACATATGTAGGCTAGGAGGGAGGGCTTGGACAGAGCATAAAGTCAATCAAAACCAAAATTGTAAGCGCTATACTTTCAGGCGCCGTGCCTTTCATACCTTGTAAAATAGATCTTTGCGATTTTAAAAATAAATAAATAAATAGGCTGTGGTGGTACATGTATGGTGAAAATCGGTAGTTGCCTTGAAGCAAAAATGTCTCGTTGAAAGCCAGAGTGTTAGCTTGTGAATCAAGAGTACAGTAACAAAATTGTAAATAAAATTAAAAAAAAAAGTTTACGAAATTTTTGTGCATTTTCCTGTAGTCGGGGGTTCCCTGGGGTCTGTTTTTCTAGTGATTGAAGCATAACATGACCAGTGTTCGTTTCTTCCGGTGAGGCGAGAGAGGTAAAACTTCAGAGTACCCTTACAATGAAGGACTCTAACGAAAGGATCGCTTCAATCGCGTGATGGAACGTTGATGCCGGTGGAATCGTTTTCAATATTTGACGAAGTGCGGTGAATACCAGTGGTATTATGGTTTTGAAAAACGATGTAGTACCTGTATCCCCAGCCTGGTTTGGTGCCGAGGTACGCGAATCGGAAGGCGCGTGTGAAGTGATGTCTTTGATGTTTTGTTTTTCCCAAAAAGATGGTTTTCGTGCTTCTCTGGGTGCGGCTGTTGTAGTAGTCGCTACAGCTCCAGGGTCGTCGATTTTGTTCTCCAGGTTCTTAAGAGGAGGGTACTCCTGAGCATTTAGTGACGGCACACTACTGGTGGTGATTCTGGACGCTGGTTTGCCACCTTCAGCCGTTTCCTTGTTTGCCTGACGTTTAGCGTGCACGGCATATTTTGCCTCGCGAAAAGTGGTGTTGTGTTCTAGCCGATACCTTGTAACTTCAGTCTCTCGTACCTTGACTGGGCACTCGGCTGAGTTAGAGGCGTGCTGTCCTTGACAGTTAACGCAGTTGGGATTGGCTTCACACGTGCCTTCGTGACGCAGTCCACATCGATAGCACAATTGAAACTCTGCTGTGCACGCAGCTGCAATATGGCCGAACTTGTAACATCTATAGCACTGCAAGGGGCGTGCTCGGTAGGGGATCACCTCAGTTCTTACAAGCCCCACTTTGACGTGTTGAGGAGCTACTTTCCCTGTGAAGGCGACTCGCACTACGGGTGACGTCTTCCCAAGTCGCTTCACCTCTGCCACGCCAACGGAGGACTGCAGATGTGTTTTAATGTCGTCTTCTGTGCAGTCAGGGTCAATGTCTCGCAGAATGCCAAAACAGTTTGAGCGATCTCTCGGCAGAAAGGCTCTGACCGGTACTGCGCATAGCTTGGACAGCTTGAGAAGCTCCGCTTTAAAGAGAGGTCGCTTCACATCAACTGCGATAATGTTCCGAGCTTTGTTAATCCGGACAACACTCACCATGCCTGGAGCAACGTTGTTCAGGTAGTCTGTAAGCTTGAGTTTGCTGAGCGACTCGACCTTGTGGTTCTCAGTCGGGATGAACAATACCGTGGATCCAACTTGTAGGTTGCCTTCATCCTTGAGAGATGAAGCATGACACCGTGGGTCCGTCTTACGTCTCTTCTTTCCCTGAGCAGTCTCGAATTCATCGTCGTCGGGCAGCATGTCGTCGTCATCGCAGGCAGACACGATTGTAGAGGAAGTGCAAGTCATTGCATCTGTTGTCGGTTCCTTGGTCGGAATTTGATAGCCGTCTTTGAAAGACGTCCCCGAATCTGTTATGTCTTGCAGGGCGGCGAGCATCAGTTGGTCTGTTGATTCAGGGTTCATTTTTGCAGGAAGCTTGGCCTCCCTGAAGGGGGCCCTTCGCGAAGAGAGGTCCGATACTTCTCTGCTGTTACGTAATCGGTGGATACGAAGTGCAGGCCCGCTATTTAGCAAATATTTCGTTAAATCTCAGGAGACACAAATAGAATTACCAGAGGCAGTGTCGTCGTCGTCGTCTTTTTCGCTAGTAGAAGGGAACCTAAAGAAGCTTAAACCGCAACAATGCTTGCTGTCGTTGCCGCAGCCAACAACGAAATAGCATTGGGGCATGTCGGAGAACGTCGAAACGCGCAACCACCACTGCCTCCAGCAGTCCCGAGCCGGACGCACCACGCCACCAAAAATGGCGGACTCCTGTCTGCTGCTGAAGCACATGCGCCGTGGAAACCCCGGAAAAGCCCCATCGCAGAGTTGCAGTTCTGAAACCGTTCAAGCTCTGCCTCAATAGCCTTTCACCACAACACGCACGCACACAAATAGACCCCGCTCTCTCACAGCCCCGTCGTCAGCTACCCCGCTGCCATCGAATAAAAAAAAAAAAAGGTATTGGGACTTGCCCTGACGGCACAAATTAGCCTATAATTGTAGAAGCATATTTTTAGAGAGGGGAGGGTGAAGATGAGCCATCAAACTCGAAATTCGATAAACAGGTAGGCCGCAACACCGACAATCAATATCAGCTCCCCGTCGGCATTAACTTCGTTCCCCCTCTTCATCCCCCCTTCCCCTTCTTCCCAACGGCCCTAATTTATCCCCGCAGATTGCTGTTCCCGTGAAATTTGAGACGATCCGTTCCATGCATTGCGGGAACTTCTTTCGTGTGCCTGGAGGCGACGCCATGGTACATAAAAAAACGTATCCGTTTATCTTCTGGGCGAGTGCCGTGATGTGCCCGTGAACTCGAACTGTCAAATCACTATTTCTTGTGTGTGCTTAGAAAGCCCCCGCGACTAATCTACACCTCTGAAAGTCCCCTGAACTTTCCAATTGAAACTCCAAGGACCCATTTTTGTCGTCGTAACTCAGGAAGATAGCCATCACGACGGCATTAAATTTCATCTGTCAATGCGAAGACGCCTGAGATTTTCCTCTTTCCCTGGGGGTTTTTGAAGCAAATGTCGTTCCATAAAATATTTGGACATGCTTTTCTTTTAAAATGTAAGGCTACTCTGCCTGAACTTCGCGCGCGAGCCGGCCGACAATAAGAAATAGTCATACTAACCTATGGTGCCACTTAAACGCTGTCTCATTAAGTGATCAAAAAGAAGGGATCTCCTCCATTCTTGGGAGTGGAAAAGCCTACTTTTGTTATAATTATAATGCAATTAAATGCAAAGGGGCAAGCGAGCTGGACAACAATGACGAAAATAATCCCTGGAGAAGGGGAACAAAGGGACAAAGGACAGACACAAATCTCCAAACACAGCTAGGTGACTGGTGAGCGACGGCAAAGCGCTCCACATTCCAGAAATACAGCCCTTTAGCTTCCGAAAACGTGGAACAGTCCTAAGGCGACCGCTGACGTGCTACAAGAGAGGATAATTCCAGAACTTTGAAATAATTCGGGCACAGTATATGGTGTATCGTCGAAAGTCTATTTAATCTTTGTCAAGGTCAAGAAGCCACTTTCTGAATTCTCAAAAAACGTCTGTGCTCGCGCGTGTGTGTGTATCTTTTTTTTTTTTTTTTTTGATACATGCACACGCATTGAGTTGATTGAAAATAGGTCTGCATACAGTGATCGCTGAGGGCTTTCGAGCTTCTAGCGAAAGGGATAATGTATGACGAGTATGATCAGTTTTAGGGTGGGGACGGAATTCTAATCGCTGCAAATGCTCACTGATTCAGCAAACAAGACTTATAGAATTCCCATTTTTATCCTTGAATAAGAAAAATAACGAGCGAATTTGAGGGGGGGGGGGGGGGGCGCCTTTCGCCCTCCCCCCTTCCTCTTAGGACCGCCATTCAAAGGAAGGGACATTATAGCCAGTCTTGAAATGAGGGCAAGTTGTTACTAAGTTTAGAAGAGATGTAAGAAGAAGACAATAGAAAACATTTTTCAGTTGCAATTTGCTCCATCGGTCAAACCGTCGATTGCGTAATTGCGTTTTATAAAGAACACAGCGCACGCTAACGCCAGTCTCAGCGTTCCAGGTACGCGACGCCGCGTCTAGCGTCGCCACGTCCTTCTTTTGTGCCGCTTTTTTTTTTTTTTGCTCATGTTGTGTTTGAAATTTTTGAGTCTGGTGAAGTCTTCTCGGCTCAGAGTCCTCTCTCTTCTGCCTCTTCTGCTGTTGTTTCCTCTGTATTTTCTTTCTTTATTTATTTATTTCGTTCAGCTCTGTTATATGACCCGCGGAGCTCGCTGCGTTGGTGGTTGGCAGCCGGCTTACTGTCTTCGACCGGGGCGTACTTCCCTTTTTAAGGCTAAATCAGAGAATTAGCTTCAATATAAACACAATTCTTCATTAAAACAATCAAAAGTATGGCAACTATACTCAAAGGAATGGAACCTGAATATTTCTGTTTCTGTACTTTCTTCCGAGCATGCACGAAGAGCCAGTCGCTGCTATCGAAAGCAAACAAACCTCCGAGGCTAGGAAAAAGAAAGCGTTTACTCTTTGCGCGGAGCATTTGGAGAAGTGCCAAGTGTGCCAAGGGAGACGGTATCTCTGGTTCAAAATGTTATCTTGACCCCGTCACTCGCTGGCATTCCCCTATAAGTCGCTGAGATTAACTTTGCACGTACTCTCCAGTAAGGATGTCGCGTGGGCTATATTCTTACATTGTTGAGCACTCTACGAAATATGGATTGTCTACTTTCCCGCAAAGCAAATCGCTGCAACAAACGGATGGAGCTCGATCCATGACGATACTGAAAATTTGTCTAGACCTAAAAAAAACTGTCCGCGCTGCGGCACCAAGCATGGTGAAACGTCATGCTTGGAAACCGAAGTGTCATTGAAGCTAGAGAGTTCGCGCTGGAAGTGGAGACTCTGCAGCTTTAATAACATGTAATCGACTATAGATGGCTTGCACCGAAAGCACATAAGCTGTCATTGTTCTGGCCTTGCTGCTGAATGCGTCTTGAGGCATATATTTCTCGTCATCAAATTTGAACTCTTTGGGAGGAACAAATAGGAATGAGCAGCGCGGTAAAATGACGTCAAGTCATAATGCCGTGCTTAAAACCGAAGCCATGTACAGGTAAAAATAGCCCTAATCTTGCCTCACTGTAAAACAAAGGACCAAGAAAAATATGACGACGTGAGCTTTTCTAAAGCAAGAGAGATACGTGAAATGCAAATGCTCTTTTAGAGCGCAGCTCTTAGGCGCCCGTTTCCAGGTTGAGCGGCGTCGCCGTCGCCGTCGCCGTCGGCACCGCCGTCGACATCGGCGTAACCGCGCTTTGCATTATGGGACGTTTTATATAATGACGCACGCACACGTGACGTCACGCGTCCCGTCACGAGGGTAAAATTTTACCGCTAAATTTTGCGGAAACTTTTTCTGCTAAATTTAGCGGGAAAATGTCCGCTATATTTAGCGGGAAATTTTTCACTATATTTAGCGGGAAATTTAGCGAACATTTTCCGCTAAATGTCCGCGCGAACATTTTCTCCAGCGTCTATGAGCATTTCCGTAACTGAGCTAATCTAATAACGTTGTCATCTACGCATGCGTAGTGCCGACAGCAGCGCCACCGCAGTGGCGTCACGTCAGAGACATGAGTTGGTCTATCGTCTGGCCCAAGAACATTCGCGCGGACCGCCACTGATTCAGAAGCTTCTTTGTCGCTGTGGAATTGCCAGGATGAAAGAGAACTATTTTTTTTCTGTGTTGTCTTCGCAAAACTTGGTAACGTAATTTGTGAGATCAAAACAGCCCGTCTAACGACAGTCGAGCGCGGCTCACGAATTGGACACGAGAACTGCGTGAGCACTCGACTTCGGCTCGTAACAATCAATGCCTCGGCGGACACTCGGATAGTGGCTCGCGTCCAACCACAGCGGTGATGTGAATAGCCGAACTCTAACGATGCCTGGAGCTTAGCGCGCATCTTTTTTTATTTCGCCAACCCCAGCGCGTGGATATATGATTGACGTTGGCTGTGTAGGATAGGCCTCAGGCTACGTGGACGCTTGTTCTGGCACCGAGTTGAGGGC
Source organism: Ixodes scapularis (assembly GCF_016920785.2). Lineage (NCBI taxonomy): Eukaryota > Metazoa > Arthropoda > Arachnida > Ixodida > Ixodidae > Ixodes > Ixodes scapularis. Next base: position 175,615,928 of record NW_024609846.1, on the reverse strand, counting down.
TTGAACGATGCTCATTTTTCTCGAATTCTGTTTGGCTACTGCCATTGCCTAGAAAAAATATCCAAGTCAGATTTATTCGGTTGTTAACCTTAGTGAGTGGTTCTAAGTTTTATTTAGCAAAAGCGGAAAACTCGTTTCACGGCTCCTTTAAAGGGGTACGGAAACGAAATGACGGGAGCGCGAGCTCTTACCCCTCCCTTCAAAGGTCGACCAGCGAGAAGCGCAATGCGTATCGCGCTCGTGACGTCAATAGTTCATGCACGGCCGAGCGTACTGTAGTTGCGAGCCTTGCCGTCAACGCGCGACAATCCCGCTTAGTAGTAATATCCGAGGACTGCGTCCCCACGTCGGAACTTTACGCCTCACAAGAGCCGAAAAGTGAAGAGAAGCGCCCCTTTATTGCTCCGAAGGATGATGTGCGCCTGAAAGCATGGCAGAACGCGATCCCTCAGAAAACGTTCACGCTCACATAATAAATTGATGGACGAGGAGCGTGTTGGCGCGAGTCATGACTGAAGAAAGAATAAACATGTAATCACATCTTTTATGGCTGTGTTGGCTTTGCCTTACATGTTTACTCTTTCTTCAATACTGCTACACCAGAAGATTCTGTGTGATTTGCATTTTCAACCCGATCGCATTAATCGTCACTACTCGCACGTCATCAATGAGCAGACGGTTCCGATGGCCAAGGGTCAATGGTAATTAAGAGAAATGTGCCACGCCTTTTTCTGGATGTCCCCGCACATTCGCTCAGGCTGCAGCCAGTTCTCTTACGCCAGTGATGTGGCAATTACATATGAACACGAAGGAGTAGTCGATGACAGCAAGCAAACAAACAAGCTCACGCTCACCGACGTTTTAGAAAGATTTTTCAAATGTGCAGGAACAAAGTCGCCAGTCATAAAATGATAATGTCAAAGGACACCAGAGGATCACAATATTTTCTACAAGCTTGTGAAAAAGCGAGGCGTTGTTTCTGTGATGAAGGCCGGCTGAAACGATCCTCCCTCTGGTTGTCAACATAGGAAGAAAGTTCGTGCCAGAGGCAAGCTATATAGGAGTCAACGCACGACTCAGCAATGGCTATCAACCCTCAAAGATTTGGGAGAGTTTTTGTGCCATGTTGACTCCCTCGAATTGTGTGTTTGATGCCCCTGTGAACTCTTTCCAACTGGCACAACCCCAACAACAGCCGTCTGAAATCGCCGATTTAAAAAAAAAGATGGTCGGTGCATAGGTTTACTATGCTGCATACATTTCTGTAGAACTACGGCCGCGGCTGAAAAAACGTCCATGGGCTCCTGCCGCATGACAATGTCAGGTGCGCAAAAAGCGAAGGCCCGTGGCTTGGAGTCCGCTAGAGGCACTGTTTTAGTAACGTTGGGCTGAGGCAAATGTGAAGCCCCCCGCGCCGCCATCTTTGAGGTGCATATACGCAATAGGTGACCGGCGTTTGGCAGCAGCCTCAAAGCACTCTGGGTAATCTTCACTTCCGGTTCGTAGCTAGCAGCCGACGCAGCCCCATGACGGCTACGGAAGCATGTGCGGGTGTTGAAACCCGATCAATCCGGGCCACCTTCCTCTGCTGCTGGGTGACTTACACACTTCTGAACGTCTGAAGTTACTTCTACGGATATGTTAAGTACTAATCGGTACGCAGAAGCATCGAGAACGGCCACGAAAGCGCAGAGCCAGTGCGGCCGGCGGCAAGCTGCACTCGCACCGCGCTTTCCGGATCTTCGCATGAAAACTCAGGTTGGTTGTTTCGTTTTCCTTTTGAGCCAGCGTTTTTCATTCGGGTTCTGTTTATTTTTGATGGTTACGTTAGATCACATCACCGACTGAAATAGGCGCGAATGTTAGCCGTAAGACACGGCCAGCTGAAATGCCCGGTCGGAGGTCTGGCATACTTTTCTCACTTTGTGAGAACACCTAAGCCTGGGTAAGAAAATCTTTAGGGAATCAAAAGTTTAAGACGGGGAAAAAAGTCGGTCAGACGGCGTTTCAAACTCAGCTAGTATGTTTTCTCGCGCGATTAAAACGCCACTTCCGTGCGAAAGTTAGTTTCGTCGACATCTGACTACGTGACAATCCTTGTTTTTGAACACTCACGCGTTTTTGGAACTTCAACTAAGTTGTCCCCCGTGAACTGCAATAATCCTCCGCCCCCCCCCCCCCTTCCCCCTTCCCGCACGTTTTTTTTTAATGATGTCGAGTAAGAAAGCATACACAAACGAGCACCGATTTTTATATGAGCCACGCAGGGTCGTGCTACTGCTTTATTATCCGTCAATATGAAGGTGCTGCCCGTTTGCTATTGTTTCTTTATATTACAAAAAGCTGACCTTTCCTTTTGTTTATTTATATTATAGCAAGCCACCCATCCACGCAGCTTTCCGGGAACAGTCTGCGGCGGCTCATCACAGAAAATCTTAATCCGAGCTGTCGATGTAACGATTAATCGGCCTGGCAATGGCACTGTATGTTGACAAAACGTCGTGCCATGAACTGATTGCCCGCGAGATCGCACCCCGCGTTCTCGCAGATGCCTTGTACGACAAGCACTGCTCACCCCTTCGTGGAATAATCGAGACGCTTTTGGTGGGTGCCAAAAGACTGTTAGAGATCATTATTTCCCGCTGGCCCTACCCGAAGAAAGAGAGAACGCGCTGTACTGGCCTGTAACAATATTGGCCGCGCATAAACGGTCACCGACGTTTGTCTGTCACAGGTCATTTCGCTCCATCACTCGCTTAACAGCGACGGCCCATCGTTGCTTCCATGCTTTGTTACACGGGAACTGGAACATCTTATACCCTCTATGGCTTGCGTTAGAACAACGTACCGCGGAGCTGTAAGCCATTTTCACCGCGAATACACCACGGCCACCACGCCTAGAAGGGCTCTTGATGCAGCTGGACGAACCGCGACCGGCACCGGACGAACCGGAAGCGTGAAGTCACGTGGTGCCTCGCTCCGGATGACGAAACTTCCGGCTCAAACGCCGGTCACCTATTGCGTGCGATTGTTTTCAATGCTTCGCCGAGTCTCGCAAGAGAGTCGCGTCGTCGCGTGAACTGTCCATGCCGCAGAGTGCGCGAGCTCGGCCGCTCGGCCGCTATCCAGAGCGATGAGCGAAGATTCTAGAATCACATATGGTGCCTACATGTCTGCAAAAGCGCGCGTGGGTATGAAGGCACTCTAGAATCACAGCTGCCGGAGCGGTGCCTCCGTTTCAATCAACAAGACAGGAGCGCGTCGCGTTGAAGCGAGCAAACGAGCAAGCCAGCAGATAAGAAAGGTTGCGCGTGTGCACTGCGCGGTTCTCGGCAGCAGGTGCGCTCTGTCTGTCGTCAGTTCCGTGACCAAGTTTTCGTGACATCGACCTCCCAACTTCGCACCCCCATCCAAGCGCGGAGAAAGGCGTAGTTCTACATAAAAAAATATAGATTTACAGATCGAGATCAGTAGATAATTCCAAAAGCTATGCGCGCTAGCGGAGAATTCAGAGCGGATCTGGCGGAGCCCGCAGCAGACCATGCAAGCGATGCAAGTGTGGAAGACACGGGGAGGATCGATCCCTCGGCGACGGCAGCGCCACTGTTTCGCCCGCCACCGCGGCAGCCCGCGCTCTTCCAGTGACTGCCGCTCCAGATACGCCTTTCGCCCCTGCTTATAGAAGTAGTACGTAGTACGGTGTTACTTTTAGAAAACGAAAAATTGGGCAGGTGTTCGCGTTTTTTATTCATTGACAGCATTATTTTCTGTTAGCTGGTATGCGCTCTACTGAGAAATAAAATGTACAGCTCGATGCCTTGATAAGTTCGTGATCGCTTGAAAAATTCGCAGGTCCTTAATTTTAGAAAGTTTCTCCAGTCGCAATTTTTTTAGGAAACTATAAGAGCGAAGATGACCTAAGTACTTTCCGGACTCTTTTTTTAAAGTATCAAGACACTTACAATTATTTGTATTTCCATTACTATCGTATACCCGTACGTGCAAGGATGGCACATAAACGTGGAATTCTTTAATCCTGTCATTTAGAGCTGTGCTTCAGGAGCAAACACTGCTCGGTAGACACAGCGTTCGACAGTCTCGAGCGTGAGTCACGTAGCTCTGCCGTCAACGTCGGTGTGTTCATGGCGAAGACACACGGGAGCCAAATGCTATCTGAGATGCAGCACGTTCAAAGTTCCTTGAAGTTGCATTCTTGTCTGTCTTGGCAGTATGGAAGTAACCGACATCTCCCACGACTTCATAGTAAAGTGTTCCACTTTCTTTGGAGTTTCATCTTTTTATGCAATATGGCAGCAGCAATCAACTTCCACCATCTCATTGTAAAATGGTTCTTCTTCTTTAAAGCTGCATCTCTATTTTTTTTCTGCAATATTGTCACGAATATAATCCTAAACTTGATTAAGAAAACCTAAACTGAACGTTTAATGTGGCGAACTTGTGCCTGGAAAGATAAAGAAACAAAGACTGTACTTTGACGGCGACGGAGGGACGACCGCCTTAGGCAGCCATGCGAAGCTCCTTTTGTAAGCGCGTGGGTACATAGAAGTTTCCGAGCTCGAACAAACAACAATATTCTCGAGTTTCCATGACTGGAACATTCCAGTCATACGAACAAAACAAAGATAAAAAGGACAAGCGCTGGAGCGCTGGAAAAGGAACACCCCAGTGAGCGGCGTATAGGACTCGAGCACGTTGCCGACTCAGTTATTCGAACGCGGCAATATGGCACCAAATGTCATCTCCTACAACTTCAACGTAAAATGTTTTCGTTTTGGTTTTTAAGTTAAACGTTTTATGCAACGTGGCAGCAACTTTTATCTCGAATGACTTTATTGGAATTTCGGAACGAATCTGTGTCGAACCGCGCCGACCCGTCGGAAGCGTGCAGCATCCTCGGGTACGGAGATGACGCGTTCGCTGATTTTATTTCTACGTCAGCTGAATTTTCTCTTCGCCGGGCAAGTGTAAGAAGCTTAGGAAGTCGGGTACTCTGGGGAAATCTCGTCGTCCTGAGTCTAGATTAACAACAACAACAAAAAACACCGAAAAAAAACATTTCTAAATTTTAAGTTAAAGTTTCATTTTAAAGACCCGGACGTACACTTTGCGCTTTCCACTTTTGCCCCCTCGTTCTTTCCCGTGTTCTCTTCACTTTTTTACATTGCCCCAACTTGTCTCCTCTTGGAGCTTAGGAGAGGGGGGCGCTAAGAGGCTAATCTCCATTGCAGAAAACCGAGGTTGGGGGTACGTCGTCCCTTAAGAGAAAATCTATGAACTTTCGACAGGCCCTCAAAGCCAAAAAAAGTACGCCTGCCGCAAGCGAGATAAGACAACGAGGAAGCCCCACATTGATAAAACATTTACGAGAGATTTAGAGGAGATTAATGCATCATCAAACCCTTCTTATTGATCAGGACGCTTTATTGTCTTTTACCATTAATTTCCACGCTCTCGCCGACCTTCCTTTATTTTCTCTTTCTCTAACAGTTTGCCATGTCCCGCATTTTCCTGATTGCTTCGTTGTCCTTTTTTTAGAGCGCAGCTCTTAGGCGCCCGTTCCCGGCTTGAGCGGCGCCGCCGTCGCCGTCGGCGTAATCGCGCGGTGCATTATGGGAAATATCTCATGATGCAACGCGCGGGGAGGAGGGGGGGAGGACGAGGGGGAGAGAAGGAGGAGGAGGAGGCAGGGTGGGGAGGAGAAGAAGGGAGAGGGGAGGAGGAGCGGAGGGGAGAAGGAATGAAGAGGAGGAGGACAGGGGGAGGAGCTTGAAGAATGAGGGGAGGAGGAGGTGAAGGAGGAAGAGGAGGAGAGGAGAAGGGCGAGGAGGAGGAAAAGGACGGAGGAGGGGAGGAGCGAGGAGGGGTATACCCTCCCCTCAGTACACTTTCCTTCTCCTCCTCAAGAGCTGCGCTCTAATTCGGCGTTACAGGGCGTTACAGGGTGTTCTTTCATTTTTTCCCCGCAATCGCGTACTAAAATCCCAGTCCCACTGCTAATGCATCATACAACATTGTGTTCACTGCAGGCGTGATAACAGAATTCTCTGCGGGCACGCCTCAGACATGTTTGAAACATGTTTGCTGCATACATACGTGTATGCTTCGAACATGCCTGCGGACAGTTCTTTGTACGACCAATCTGACTGTCATACAAGGAAGAAGCATGCCTCGGACAGTGTCTGCACACTGTCCTTTGTACGATGTAACTACAATGTGACCTCGGCTTAAAGGCGGGTTCACACATGTGCGCTCGAGTGTGACCAAATGCGTTGTAAGCGCTTGTGAACGCTTAAGGCCCGTTCACACAGTTGCGTTCGGAGCGACCACTACGCTTACGAACGAATGCAACCGGTTGGAACGACGAGTTACCATAGCAACGAAGCGCCAAACGGTCGTTTCGTTCGTGTTCGTTCGCAACGCAAGGAGTTGAGCCGGGCTGAACTTTTTCGTTACGTTCGGGAACGACGGGAGCGACAGACCAATCACAGGTCGAGGAGAGCTCGGTCGCGCGCAGGCTCCTTCTATTTCCAAACATGGCGTCGATGGTGATCGTCGACATCGACGGCGTGATGGACGCGCTCATCGTTCCCCGCAAAAGCGCTATCCTCGACTGTGAATTTTCGTCGTGTATCGTTATGATAACCCAGCACGTAGTAGAAGGGAAGATCCACCTACTTGTGCGGCGATCTCGTGGCGGCACTCTCAAGACAGCAGAAACGCCCGTGCCGTCGTGTTTGTTTACTTCGACTACAGTGGTGCTTTCCTAGCATTTGCGTCCTCGAACATCACCCGGATTTCTTTTTTGGCGCATTCCTTGCGTGTACTCAAGTTCAAGGTATTACTGGTGCGTACCGTATAAAGGATGCGAATTTTTTACTCGTTTTCATCGCCCGAAAAAGTTAATTAGTGTTAGCAATCCTGAACGCTCGCATCGTCTGTCAAATTATATTTCTACGTTGCTATATCGTTGCTAAGATTACATCATCTTTTATATTCGTAGAAACGGTGTGTGGGGAGATTTGTACTGTTGGCAAAGCTGTGTATTAAAGTCGTGATCGTGCAAGACGGCGTACTGGATCTTTTTTTTCTTTTTTTTTTTTAATGCACTACCCTGCAAGCGTATCCTGAAAAAAAAGAGTAATAAACCTTGAGGTCATAGAAGACGGTCTGTCTATTTTCTGTTACGCAAGTGAGTGGCAGCGCGTCCCCTTCTTTTTGGAGGCACCGCTGAAACAGCTGACGGCAACGGAGAGGCGGTCGCCGTGCTGCCGACCCGCTGCGCTTGTTGCAGTGGTAGCAGGAGTGTACGCGTGGCGCAGAGCGATCGTTCCGGTCGCTCTGGTCAAAACGGACGCGGTCGCGGATAACGGGTTCGTTGCAGATGTCTGAACCAGCCTTTACAAAGCTATTGTAGGCGCATAGCAGATCTTCGTGAGCGTACGCCGTAGCCGAAACCTCGGGCTGCTCCGGTGATGACCCCGCTACCCCGCGCCGGGCACGAAACCGTCCGCCATGTTTGTAAGCGTACCTGGGTTGCTTCCTATTGGCTAGGACCAAGAGCTGAAGCTCGTTTCTTATTGGCTGTTGATTCGCGTGGTTGCATGCGGTTGCATGTGTGTGTACACGTCGCGCACAGTTGTCGTTGAAGTCGCAGCGGTTGCATTCGTTCGTAAGCATAGTGGTCGCTCCGAACGCAACTGTGTGAACGGGCCTTTAGACAGACGAACGAGAAAACACGCTGGCACTCTGGCGCGCCTCCTATCAGGTGACACTGGAACTCTTGCGATGTGAGTATATATGCTATAAACTGAGAGGTTTGCAATATTTTAGAGACTATATCAACGTATCATCTACGAGAAATCGTCACTTATAACGTAGCACCGATTATTTCGAGTCCACGGTGAAAGACTGATGCGTAAAAAAAATTAAAAAATATACGCAAATCGTTCCAGGGCTACCCGGTAGATGGAGCCCCCAATCTGTCCTCTCGGACTAAGACGTACCGGGTTAAGTCCAAGAAATGGACACTTTATGTAGTGTGTATGGGGAGCAGGAGGAAACGGCTGAGCACTTAATACTTTTCTGTAAAGGGCTTCACCCAACAGTTAACAGTGACCGGGCGGATTTAATCAAAGCATTGGGTTTTAAAGACAGTGAAGGAAAAATAGACTTTACACGGGTAGAAATAACCAAGCGGAGGTTATCAGACTGGTGGCTAAAATCGAGGCAGGGGTGAGATTTAATCTTGGAATTCAAAACATATAATTAGATTTATAATATTGGCTAGGTGGCGCAAGCCACCGCCCGATTCACAGGGTTTAGCCAGATCCATCCATCCATCCAACCTCGTCTTACTTTCGTCTTAAAACCCTTGGTGTGTCGAAGCGTGAACCTTACCAAGGGGCTTCCCTCTTGTCGTAATTCGTCACGCGTGGTCACGGTACACTCGGCCACACCCAAACGAATCCTGTGAACCAATCTCATCCATAGACTTTTCCTGTGCTTATCACCGAAGCACCGAATCACTGGGATGGGGAAGCATGGGAGGCGTCTCATATTTTCGTCAAAGAGCGCTACCGCGCGCACTCAGAACGCCTTCCACAGCCAAGGAGACAAAGATGGCAGCCAATGAATGGCGACTAGTGGAATGGTCTATAGACCTATACACGCTTTTTATAAACATCTCCGCGTTCATCCATACCACGAGGGGGGGGGGGGGGGGGGGCACTGCGCGTGCACAGGAACTAGCATCAAGTGATGCGCATGCGCCGCCTCGATAGTAGCGTCACCGTAGCTGCGTGGTGTCAGAGCCGCCATGTTGGTGTATATACACCTTTCCAAGAAACACTCGACCCCAGGGGCAGCACACCGTTTTCGAGCCCAGTTCCTGGGTTGGAGGCTAGACTCTCACCGGCGTCCCTGCTAACCCTAACCCAGTGGACTGTGCTTTCGATAAACGCAACCTACGTAGGCGCAGATTAAAACACTGATGGCGGCTAAATTCTCCACTTTTCCCGCTGTATTTAGTGTTTTCCCGAGGTCATTAAGAAAGCATTGTATCTCATTTGAAAAAAAAAAAGAAACAAAAAAAAACAATAAAAATCCTATAAACTACTTTTGCTGGGTACGTGCGCGACAGAACGAATGCGACTGGAATGTATAGTTCTAGTTGTTGTTTTTTTTTCTTTTTTGCGATAAGTTTTGACGGCGCCGCGCGAATCAAACGCGTGTCAAACGACAAAACGCTTAGCAGTCGTAAATAATTTACAACAGAAGATAGCCGAAAGGCACGCATTTTTCAGGCTCACAAATAATGTGTTTACCGATGGACAGAACACGGACATACGATTAAGCAAGTGTTAACATTCGAACGATATATTGTACGTACCACACGATGTAGCGTTGTCTGTAAAGAAATTATTTGAGAAATATCTGAAATAAGTTAACGAAGTCAGAGTCGACGACAGTCACATCTTGACGATCGGACGAAACCCAAGATGACTTCGTTTTGGGGCACGTTTTGGGTAGAGCTTCCTTTTTTTCACAACAGCACCAAGGCAAAGGAACGAACGCAACTGGCCCGCTTCCCACCCCAACCCGGACAACTATTTTTGGAGACGACTGAGGATTCTACGCGAATTATCTCATGGAGGGGGGAGAACAATGTTCGCAAAATCGCATCGAGGGCCGTTCGACGTCCTTCCCCTCCTTTGTTTCCCCTGAATGTCAGGCAGAAAAGCTTGAATGGCAGGCACTTACCAGCTTTATTTCTCACAATGGAAAATTACACAAAAAGAGTAGGCAGAACGCATAAAAAAAAAATGAAGTGGAAACTTTTAAGAGGGGCGAGAAAACGTCGAATGCAAAACCGCAAAAACGTAGGTAGAGAACCGCGCTGAGAGGTTCTTCACAGTCCAAGAGAGTGGCAGAAAATGTCTAGCTGATAGAGGGCGCGAGAGTCGCACGAGCCGCATCAGCATCTGCCAGATGGTGGCGGCCTAGGAGCGTTTCTTGGAAAGGTGCATACAAGCACATTTGCCGAACGTCACCTTTCATGCAATAACGTCATCAGGTGGAGAGGGTACTTTTTAGGCCTCTTGACCATCTGTTCTCTCCTCCTGGGGATCCAAAGCCAAGAGTCCTACACAAATCCCCGATGGGCAGCTCGTAGAACGAAAGCTTAGGGCTGTTAACTCAAGGCCGTTTACTCAAATTCAGTGTTTGTGAACATCCTTGATATATTCACGTGCGAAACGAGGTCCACGGCTAGCGCCAACGAGGTTCACTCGCGAAGTTACTGAGAAGCTGGAATCTGTGCGGTTCGCCGTTCTTTCCCTCGAGCAGGTCATGTTTTATTCCAGTATCGACGAACGTCGTGCGAAGTTGATCGACGCTACAACCACTAGCAGCTAAAGAAGCGCAGAGCGTGACAAGCACGAATCACCTTACTATCGCGCCGCAGCCTCTAAGACTGCGGATCCAGCCGATAAGGACGCCGAATCGCGAAGAGAGAAGCGGGGTCATAATAGGTGACCAGTGTTGGCGGTAACGCGTTACAAGTAACGGCGTTACCGGTAACGCGTTACTTTTTTTGGTAACGTAGTAACGTACTCGTTACTTTTCCAAAGAAGTAACGGGTAACGTACTTACGTTACTTACTTTGAGTACGTGTAACGAAATTACGTTACGTTACTTTACTTCCTAGAACTAGTAAAAAAAAATTGTGTTTTTAAGTGCTTAGTCTTAAATTCCTTAGTCAAAAGATGCCGCTGTCCTCCACTTTTCTTTGACGTCGGTGCTCGTCATATTTGACGTCACACGCCACCTGCCACTGGTTTTCTCCCGCGGCTCGTTGACCTCGCTACCGCCGTTACTTGTAACGCGTGTCATTCTCTTTCCACGCTTCTCGCTGGGAAAGAGAATGACACCTTTGTGTCATTCCCTTTCCCGTTTTTCACGTTATAAATCAGCTTCATATATACTTCCGCGTTTTTTCTTGTAACTATTGGGGTGAAACCCTAAAAAAGAGAGGGTAATTAAGTGTCCCCATAGACATATTTTAGCTATGGCGTTTACGCACATACCAAACGTCGAAACAGCAAATGTTTTAGTTCTTGAATAAAAAGTAACGCTACAGTAACGTGCGTTACTTTTTATCAGTAACGGTAACGGTAACGCGTTCCTTTTATTTTGAGGTAACGTAGGTCGGTAACGCGTTACATTTATTAGCAAGTAACGAGTAACGTATTTAGTTACTTTTTTTCGGTAACGCATTCAACACTGAATAGGTCTCGTTTCACGCTTGAGTTTGAAGACGACGCTTACCAAAGTCATGTTTGAGTTAAGAGTGATACATTTTTTTTTTTTTTGGCCTGTCCGCAATCACTGCGGTACGAATGTGCTGAACATTCTGTCATATCTGTGCGAATAGCGCACTGTTTACTTATGGGGACATTTTAGACCGTTCAGGCGGCATGGTTCATGCTGTAGACGCTTTGCACACGCGCCAAATTGGAGCCACCATTGCTGACCTTCTCTTATCTTACCCAAATGCCGAGCCACTGAAGCGGGCGTTGACGAGCCTCCACATGGGCCAATGCTGGGCAGAAGGACACAGTAAAATCTATATTTGCAATAACCTGCCCTGCTGTGGTAATGATAGAGCGAAGTGATCAAAATAAGAGAAAACAAAAACTGAAGGCCGGTTATGGGGTCGCCCATGCACAGCTGCTGCAAAGCGTCTATAGGAACTTCGAAATGGATGGCACTGTTGGTTCTGTCTTCTAGCCTCAATAAACTATGCATACTGTTTCAGAACGAAACTATGCATCTTTGATAAGAACTGCATCGTTTATATGTTCTTTCGCAGTTCTTGGGGAAGTGGTGGTTCGTGCAAGGCACCGCCAAAGTGTTTCATCGCAAGGAAGGCTGTTCCCACTTCGTCGTCTCCAGGAAGGACGGCGACACGTACAACGTCGTCGCACAGTACACTGTAGGAGAGAACAGGTCAGTTTCTCGTACTTTTTCCAAGTGAATCACTCACATGTCATGCCTGGTTGGACCTTTTGTGCTTGCATCTAAACTACACGATAGTGATCCTTTCCACACCCACTGCCTTAAGGGCTGTTCATACAGGTCACGATATGTACCGCGCACACAGAAGAAAATTCGTGTTCGATCTTCAAAACTGCGCGCACGTTTTTAGCGAGGACATCAACTACTCTACAGGCAAACGCTCGATCTGTACACCGACAAAAATTGTCTCAAATCGGAGCGGAAGCGGAGAGAAACCTACACATTTCTGTCCGGCAAAAGTCATGCCTGAAGCAAGTCTGAGGGAACGGTATTCTCTGTTTTCGTGTGTAGACATGGACAACATTGGCGAACCTTCGGCTTTATCTTACAATGCGAACGCAGCCCCCATGGCTAGGTTTCAGGCCTTTCTGTAAATTGATCAATTTTGTAGTTTTATCGCCTCAGGCATCACAGCAAGCAGTCGTTGCGACCGCATGTAGAAAAGTGTCTCTGTGTTCTTTTCTTTTCTTTTTTTTTTTTTTGTCCGTTTTGTGAAAGGGCAGCATGTGTTTCACTGAGTGTCAGTAGTTAATTGGCGACGGCAGAGATGTAAATAAAACGTAACACGCGTGGTTCTACCTGGTTTGAGGAACACCCTAAAGTTTTAAACGGTCCCTCCCCTACGAAGTCGACCCTCGGCTATCCATTAATCTCACGCGCAACATGGAAGCACTACTGCACAAACTTCATCCCAACGTCGCTTCTACCGTTGTTAGTTTCTTTTTTTTTTTTCATAGCCTGTCCGTCATGCGGATTCTCCAGAATGTGCATGTGGACACTCCGTCGAACTTCGAGAAAGTGATCTGAAAAGTGCCCTAATGACTTCAGCTTACGGCTCATGGCAATTGACCGCCCTTTGTCACTAAAAAGGCTGCTAGGACCTTGGCCAACTCTTGTTCTAGAAAAGAGGGGCGCAGTTTTTCTTGCGTCATTTGGTCCTGGAAGGCGGAATAGCGTACGGTAATAGACACTTCTCAAAAGTCCACCACAACACCTGTCCGCCATTGCTTGCTCACGTACTCTGAGCCATGGGCGTACTAACCGGGGGGGGCAACACTTGCCCTCCCCCCCCCCCCCAAGTTCTCAGAGGGGGGGGCAAGGCATGTGTGTTGCCTCCCATGAAACAGCCGCCACTGGGCAGGGCAAACACTGGCCGACGGCGACCAAGGGATACCAAGGGCACCGCTCCCAGGACCCGGGGCGGGGTAGGGGGAGGGGAGGTTCTGGTTTGCCCCCCCCCCCCCCCCCCCCCGACTCAAAAACAAATTGGTACGCGACTGCTCTACGCATGTACTCCTGCGTCAGCGTACGGCGAGGACTCGGATCCAATCACGCGCTTCATGAGCAAGCAATGGTGACCGCCAATGTTGCTTGATGGAGTTTGAAAAAGGTTCTATTGAGAGTTCATAGTTTCGCGCTAAGAACAAACACTGCACATAAGTAGAAGCATCATCCTATGATATATGGGCATTGGGTATACTCTTCAAACTGGTAAATGATATATTACTGGTTACTTTGCTTGTACAAGATCGGGATAAGAAGTTTTTTTTGTTTTTTTTTTTTTAGCCGTATGTTCGTAAGATCTAAAGTGTATTGTGACTAGGGCTGAGAGATTGATCGAATAACGTACCGAGAAATTGATTAAGGCATTAATCGAGATGAAATGTTTTAGCCCGTATTCGTAAAATTTTTAAGAACCATGAGGAAGCAAAAAATAAACGCTTTCACTACGCAAACGTGCAAGAGTACACCTGTAAAAAGGGCGCGCTTTAGGCCAAAATTTAGAATAAAGTAAACAGTAGGGGCGAGATTTGTAACTCCAGACAAGGGGGTGTGGAAGGTTACATTTGCCCGGCCACTTCAACGCCGTTCGAGTGTCCATTTAGCGCAGCAATCAAAGGAGGTCGCTCTTGACAGAGAATACCAACGAACAGTTTTGCCACGAATATGCATCAAAATAAACAAGACCGATTAATTGATTAATTATTCGACTAAAAGGTGGCGATTAATCGGATTAAAACTTTTAATCGACGCCAGGCCTAATTGTGACCCGTCTTGCGTATGTTGCACAGTACTCAATGTACTCGCTTTTTACAGTATCAGGTGTTATATGTAAATAGCGTCACACATTATTGCACCCTGAGTTAAATGGAGTAGTTTTATACCTTAGAGGGGGAGGAAGGGTTCTGTGCAAGGTTCTTAGCTTTGGTAACTGTAAAGTCTCAAATTAATTAACACTTTTTTTTCACGTGCAAATGAGTAGCCTGCACCGCTAAAACGGCAGCCAGTATATCCTTTTTTTTTTCTGAGTTATGAAAGAGAGACGTAAATAAATACTGGTCTGAAAAATGCTACCGAACCACTACTATAACCTCTACGCCTGCTCCAACACACACAATAGAGAGTTTTAGGGAACCGTTTTTGCCCATCCGATACGGTGCAAAATGGCCCTACGATACGCACTGCGCATGCGCTATCACAGAAGACTCGCATGTGCGCAGTTCGTGCTGGAGGGTCCATCGTACCTTATCGGATGTGCAAATACGGTTCCCTAAAACTCTCTAAAGTAACTCTGCGCGATACGGTTAGGCTCAACACGACAACGGCGCTTTTTCGGATTTTTGTTCAGGCAGGAAACAAGAACTTTCCTTTTTTTATACTTTTTATGTCAATCTGTTGATTGTAAAACAACAACACAAAGCGGCGATCGTGTCTTCGTGTTAACTGTGTCGCTCTCTGTACATGTGTCTGCACTGGTGGCATGAAAGCCTATGCGGAGCGCAAATTCGTCTTCTTCCTGCGCAGGGGTTCCGGTATAACGTCAGAACACCGAGCTTTAATTAGCTCCGATTGGAAGGATAGAGGGTAGACCTCGAGGCAGCTACAGCATTGAGGTCTGCCCACTATTTGTCCATCAGAGCCAATCAAAACTCGACGTTCTGACGTCACTGCAACCCCTGTGCAAGAAGAAGACGATCTTGCGCTCTGTACATAGCAAGGGCTGGTTTACGCGTCTCGCTTCGAAAGTTACCGAGTGCGTTGCAATGGCTCAGAACTGCTTACCACAACAGAACACGCTGTCTCCATCTATCGAGTAACCCTGGGACACTTCCGATCTGCGTATATTTTCTCATTTCTTAAAACAAGAGGTAGAAACGCACTCGGTAACACTCAAGCGCCAATACCTTTGAAGCAGGTTGTCGGCCACGACCGTCGACTCTGACCCGAGCTGCGGTGAACGACGGCGAAAGCTGGGGAAGCAAGGTCGAAGCCCGTATTGCACAAGGAACCACAGAACCGCCGACTTCATTTCGTGTGCCATATTTTTCAATCGTGCTTCCCACTGCATATGCGCCGAGAAAGTGAGGGAGAGGAGGGGACGAAAGCGCGCATAGGACGTCAGAACACCGAGCTCCGATTGGAACGATTAGCGGCAAGACCGAAAGCTATAGAAGCCTTTGTCTCCACTGCACTCCGGAACGCGTTAGAACGTTGAACGTCGGCGTACGGCGTTTGGCCTCCGCGTTCGAACGCGTTCTACGAGTGCAGTGAAAACCTTTGTCTCCGCTGCACTGGTGGAACGCTTTAAGACGCGGAACGCGGGCGTCTGGCGTTTGGCTCTCGCGTTCAAACGCATTCGACGGGTGCAGTGGAGACAAAGGCAGCTAGTTTTACGACTACCCACTAATCATTCAAATCGGAGCTCGGCGTTCCGACACCCCCGGCGCGCTCTCGTCTTCATCCCACTCACTTTCTCGGCGCATTGGTCTCGCTACGCCACATAACGCTGTTGACAAGCTCGTAACAGCCTGAGACCACGACTACATACAAAGGCGCTGGAAGAAAATAGAAAAGTGTTTATGGCAATCGCGCAGCATGTAGTGTATTTAGTCCATCAATCATTCCTTTATTTTTTTTTTTTTTCAACCTTTTCTTTGTAGGTTCAGCGGTACAAAAGGAGAAACATTGTCGCCTGACGGTATGGCACAGGTCATTAAACGGCCAGAAAGTTATGGGAGATAGCGATTATTAAGACTGAACCTTCAGAAGACCTCCAGAAAGTGCTCGTTGTCTTGCTGGAGGCTTCTATTGTGATATAAAAGGCAGGAACTGCTGCTGGAGGCAGAGCCCATACTGTATTCTTAACTTGTCACCAACTATAGAGAAGCGTAGAAGGCCTTTCTACACTTTCTTAGGTTCGCCCATTCCTATAAAGTTATCCTTGCAGTTAGTTAGTCAATCGAATTGGTGCGAAAATCAACCAGATCTTCCTTAACTTCGTTAACTTAAGGCCAACTTAATTGCTTTCACTAATTGCGTTGCACGCCATTATCGTTAATTGCGTCTGTTTAATACTTTCATTTGTTTACCTCATTAAGCGTCTTCTGAGGACGCAATACATAACAGCTGTCAGTTCATTCCAAACCAGCAAGAACCTAGTTTTTTTTTTTTTTTTTGGCCTGTTTCCAAGATGCTTCCCTGTTTGTTGTTGTAGTTCTTTGTTGTTTTTTGTTTTTTTTTCGTTTACAGCTTATCTGGGATTATAGGATTCCCGATTTGTTGCGTAGTTGCTTTGTTAGGGCGCTTAAATTATTCATTCACGGAGTTGACGTTTTCCGCGGAAAAGTGAGTCAAAGATAAAATTACTTTAATATGCTCAAGTTACCGATTATTTAAAAACAACAGTGCTAGTGAATCAAAGAAAGGAAGCTCGAAATTATCCCCTTTGGGTACGGTGTTACGCTTCACCAATAAAAGTATGCGCCGAGCAACTGAGGGAGAAGAAGGAGACAAGAGCGCACGAGGACGTCAGAATGCCGACTTCTGGTTCGAATGATTAGCGCCAGTGGGTAGACCTAGTGTCACTAAATAAGCTACGCTTCAGAGTAACGGCACTTGGCCATATTGTGGCTTAAAATCATGGCTGCCAGTTATCTGAAGCTTTATCTGATATCGCAGGAAACGCTTTCCCGTCCTCCACGAATGTTTAATAAGAAGTTCGCGACAGAGAAAAGAAATATTACATGACCTTCCTAACGCCGAATCTAAAGCTGAGGAAGTCGCACCTTTGAATCATGACGATCGACACTTGCGTCTGCTCTGCACAAGCACCAAAACGGCGACGCCCACAACAATGTCGGGGAACGGAGTGCCGATACTCTAAGCGCAGCTCATTTAGTGGCTCTAGGTAGACCTAAAGCTGCCTTTGTTTACACTGCACACGTCGAACGCGTTCAAATGCGTAAGTCAAACACCGGACGCCGGCGTTCCGCGTTCTAATTCGGTCAACGAGTTCAGTGGAGATAAAGGCAGCTAGCTTTAGCTCTATCCACTAGTCATTCCAATCAGAGCTCGGCGTATTGAAGTCCCCGCTCGCTCTCGTCACCTCCTCCCCCTGGAGGAGCAAAGATATGCCCCCGAGTCCGATTTGCGAGGAAAAGTACACTCTTAGTTCGGCACATTTATGCCACTTATACTACATTTAATGTGCCTAAAAAATGTATAAATTTTCTGTAAAGAAATTATAAATGTTGAGAGAAATGTGAATAACAATTTATGACAAAGTAGGTTACACCGCATGTTTGGACGCGGCAGAACCGCGATATGAAAGAGAGAAGTGATCCTTGATCAAGGTTACCGAGCCTTTCTTTCTTTCTTTCTTTCTTTCTTTCTTTCTTTCGTTCTTTCTTTTTTCTTTTCTTCTTTCTTTCTCTCTTTTTTGCTTTCTTTCGTTCTTTCTTTCTTTCTTTCTTTCCATCTTTCTTTCTTTCCCTAATTATTTATTTTATACCTACATCGTCCGGTGGGCATTGCACTGGTGTGTGTGTGTGTGTGTGTGTGTGTTTCGGGGGTGGGGGAGCAGGGTTTATAAAACGATACACAAAAGAGCAACATCATAGAAAGCATAGATAAACAGGAATACAAAACGATATAAAACATAAACGGCAACTTGACAACAATAACATTGCAGTACAAAACGAGTAAAGAGAGGGCAGCTCTACCGAAAAGTCGGGTAGCATGTTCCAGTCATGAACAGTTCAGGAAAAAAGAAGTATTTGAACGCATCAGTTCACTTTAAAAAAAAAAAAATCCCGAATGATTTGGCTATCGTTTACTCGGCGAGAAATGTAGTGGAGTGCTCGAATATATTGTTTTTATTGATTTGTTTTTAATAGCATGAAACGTGTGAAGTGTCAACCCTGCGCGGAAATAAGGAGGGAAAAAAAATAAACGCCTTTAATGGGTGTTCACAGAACTTTCTCGAGAGCGTCTAATTTCTGTCCCATCTGCAGCCAGAAGACCCGACGTATCAACCTCGATTTCGAAGACGAATCCGAACATCCAGCCAAATTTGCTGTCTACTTGGACGGTCAGTGTCTTTCTTGTGTCTCCGTGCGTACTTTAAAGTAAAATTGATTTGTTGCGTGTCTTGTCTCCTTTGTTTCCATGTTAGCTTTTGCTATGCATACCTGAAGTATTAGCGAACGACGTGGGACTAGATCTATTTTCCGAAACTTTCTCAAAAGCTTTGACATTTGCTGAAAGTAGGTCTTTCTCCTCGGCAATATTATAATAGTCTAATATAAGCGACATTCTGGTGTCTATCTTACGGGAAACATTCGATTTGAATAGGTAGCGCAGGATTAAATAAGGGCAAATTTGTTTGTTTGTTTTTATTACATGTCACGTTGTAGTAGATTCTTGATACAACAGAAGGTCTCGCGACAGGAGTAACCCTTTTGTGAAAGAGAGAACTTGGACCACCTTGACTTATGTCCAGGGTGGGTATATAGACCCCTTTACTGTTTACAAACTCAAGCCGTCTCTATCTCCAGAAATCACGAAGTTTGGGATCTAGCGAGGTCTCTCAGCTGCGCTATAAGGCAGAAAAGAGTGGATCGGTCCTCTTAATATTAACAAATTTCCAACAAATCTCTCGCTATTCGGCCCTTTAACTGATCACCTGGAGAACTGGTCGTAACATGTTTCATAGATGTTGCAAGAAGCGGTGCTATGGTGGGGTTCGTTTGTC
Source organism: Ixodes scapularis (assembly GCF_016920785.2). Classification (NCBI taxonomy): domain Eukaryota; kingdom Metazoa; phylum Arthropoda; class Arachnida; order Ixodida; family Ixodidae; genus Ixodes; species Ixodes scapularis. The sequence goes on along the minus strand of NW_024609846.1, from coordinate 175,596,799 downwards.
CTCACATTCAAGCTGAAGTTCGCGGGGACGTCAATTGCAACAGCGCCTCCTTCCGGGGCTTTCAATGAAAGGATCTATACGTGACTCTCACGTGACGTCATCGAACTGATTGAGCGTCAGCGTGTTTTCCACTTTGGGCGGGTCGGGGGTCAACTAACAATGCCTTCATGCGGAGGCTTTTTTCCTACGTGCCATTGGCTCTGCTCCCTTACCCGTTTATACAATGTTCGAAGCAGAAAAAAAAGCAACCTATAAAATCCTTTTTAAAATCCCCGCGTCTGCCCTTCAGGGACGCAGGTCGTCTGGGCGACGGTGCTAGGAACAGATTACGACCACTGGGCCGTCATTTACATCCGTGAAGGAGGATTCGGTAAGCAACCAACCAAACTCCCTTTCCCAACTTGCGTTTTCCGTCTCTCGCACCATGTATCACGGTGGTTACAGGCGTGAGCTCCTTTTTGTTTGACGAGCTCCCGTCTACTATACTTTTTTTTCCACCTTACAATGGACCGCAGGAGACTTATACTGGTAACCCAAGCCAATCCAAAGCCGTCTGAGGGTCACGTGCAGCCTCTATGGCTCCGAGGCAAGGGCTTACGGATCACTGGGTGGCGGGTTCGAATGCCGGTCCAGGTTTCCGGATCTGACAAAGCCCGATTGCGGAGTAGTCGCCGTTTCACCGAATCAGTTTTGTTTTTGGCATTATGCGAGTGTTACATGACCTTCGGGAGGTGCGCAACGACACGCGCGAGTCAGGTAGTCCCATGAGACGTTCACGGTGCTCAATTGGCTGGGATCACCCGTACAGTTCGCTGCCGTCCATCGTAAGGTGAAACGGAGTACAGAAGCGGCCAGTCCGCGACGGCATAACCAGAAAATAACGACCCTTTTTACGATCGCCGTCGTCTGCGTGGCTTGCCGACTAGACCAGTGGCTTAGGAGGGTCAGACTAGACTCATTTCCCCCCTAAGCTGAGAGTATACGGTGGGAGGCTAGAGTCACTCGCCGGACCAATCGACCGCCTCCCTTTCATAAGCGGACCCCAACTCTGCGCGAGGATGTGGACGAAAGACTGATCGCGTGGCACAAGGTACGACTGGTTGCATAAGCACTTCCACCGCACTGTCAACTTACGGGTGAAACTACGCGTAGAGTCCAGTGGCTTAGGGCGGTCAGGTCGACGGGGGCTTTGATCTTTATACAGAGACATTCACCGTGGCCTCGCGGCGACCCAGACTGGACGCTGCTTTCGACAGCGCCGCGCGAATGGCACTCCAGGAAAGTCAGGTGACGACGGACCTCAGCGACATGTCTGGAAAGAGTTGCCCGGACGACATATGACCGAGAGCAGCGGTCCTTCCGTGTCGGTCTATGTGGACGAGAGAAAACGACGATAAATAAAGTTGAAGCGATTCAATGAACCCCTGCAACGAAATGGCTCACCTCTGAACGTCTCGAGTCGAAGAAGACTCGATGGCGCGTATTGCGTGTACACTATCTGCTGAAATGTGTCAACGGTCGTACAAAGACAAAGAGTTGAAAGACCACTATACTAACTTAGAGCAGGGGTGTCCAAACCCCGACCCGCGGGCTAGGTCCGACCGTCTAGGCTTTCTGGCGGATCAAGCCGCGGTATTTGCAGTGATGCCCGGACCGTGGCCCACCGCTGGTAATGCAGAAATAAGCGTGCGTAAAAAAATAAAGAAATAACGGCGCTGAAACGCACGCAAAAAGCGCCAACGGAGATGAGCGGTTTCATTAAGATACAAACAGTGAGGTTCCTTTTTTTATATTTTTTATATTTTTTTATGTTCTAGCGCATACAGCGTACAAGAAAATTATTTTAACTTAAATGTTCTGTCGTGCTTTGTTTTAAACAAATAAAATCCCAAAGGAGAGGGAAATGATTCAGGCGTTTTGACAATTGCCGATTGTGCCATATTTGGATCTTGCTCTATCCAAAGCTATTTATTGTAAAGACGCAAAACGTTTTAAGATAGGTCTATGCATAGCTTACGTACGTTTCTTCCAAATATATATTTGTTGTTATTAACAATGATTTTTAAAATCACGCCCAAACATGCCCCTTCCAACAATTATGTCATAAATTTCCTAATATTTTGAGGGTAGAGCTTCAGAGGTACCCCATGAAAATTAATACCAGAGAGAGTACGTATCCTTTCCATCCACATAATATAAAATAATGTCTGTATTGCTTTTTTTACATTACGAAATAAACTATCTCAATGTTGAAGATTTAAAATATTGTTCAAGTTCAGTATGTCAACAAAAAAAAATAAAAGGACATTTTATTTGTTTTTTTTTTTTCGTCTAAAATTTTTGGGACGTGCTTCTTTCAAAGCGCACACATTTTGCTAAAAGTAAAACATTTGTTTCGAAGTTTTTAGCGTTTAATTCTGCTTTAAAACAACACTTCTGACAGATTTTTGATAATGGTGTGAACCGAGTTTCAAAATATTTGAAGTCTTAATTATTAGAGATACATAATTTCCACTTTTTTAAACGTTGCACATTGATCTTTCACCAAAATAGTGCAAACGTTTTTTTTTTTTTTTTTTTTTTTTTTTTTAATTGATAGTCTGAAGGTTTTCTTGGGAATTGTCCAAAGATGCTTCTGCAGTGCGGACAATTATGCACAAACCATTTTGGTTATTTCTAGTTAAAATTACTACGCTTAAAATATTATTCATGCTTTTCTTCCTTTTTTTCCTATAATTGCAGTACAAATTATGGGGTACACAAAGATTTAAAGCTTTGCCGCTCACAGTGCACTTCACCTACTCCGTTCACCTCCATCATTTAGTGCTTATATCCTGGGGATATTACATATAACGCTCTCTTTTCCCCGGTGGCTACGAAGATGTTAACACATGAATCTCAAATCATACAAACTATGTTAGAGGTTTCCAACACCATTTCTATAGAGCGATTCGGCTGTATTAATGCTAGCAGATACTAAAAGAATACGAATAGCATATTACTTCTGGTGATGCACAATATATTTATTTACACTGGGCGAGTAGGCTATAAAGTGAGAGGTGCAATGCCAATACATGCACAATACATTGGGCAACAGTAAACTGAAAGCTTAGACCTAAGTAACAAGGCATTCAACTGTCCTTGTTCTTCACCCTTGTTTCAGTGAAGACCTCTGATGATTGCTTGAACCAAACATGGCACGGTCGCAAGGCCAGGCTTTCGGCGAATGTTTTGCCACCTTTTTTTTTATTACCTCTCTGAACTCTGTAAGGTCATCGGCGGGCATATCGATAATCCGCGTCTTGCCTTCCTTTGCTCTGAGAACCGACACCAAGTCCCTAGAAGTGAGGATTGCGGCATTCGGAGACTCTCGGATGTTGTGCAATGTTACATAATGCTTTAAAAGGCGGCCAAAACCGTCGCAGGCGTTCTATACATGCCCGCTTGCAGACAACAACCTGCGTGATAGCTTGTCGTTTTCTCACATTTCATGGAACTGAAATTTGTTCTTAAAATTCTTCTTTGAGAATTCGAATAATGCTTCTTGGCGCGAAGAGAGCGTGTGCTTTATTGTGGTGAAGATTATCGCTGGCTGTGGCAAAACTTTTTGTAGTGCTGGGTGTCGTTGCGAGGCAAGTGAAAACGCTGATCTGCTTTTTCTGCCAGTAATACCCTTGCACTTCGCGTGGAACATCTATGCCCCAATCTTCAGCAAACTCAGTGAAGGACTACTCACCTGGGATTTACAAGTGCCTTCATTTCCCATATGTTTTCCCTCTAATGTACTTGGTGTATTCATGAGTGGTGTACGTTTCCACGCAAAACCTTGCGAGTAGGAGCAAAACCCCGACACTGAGCGTTTTCTTCATCAAGTCTCCCGATTTTCAGATAGCCATTTCTATTTCCCCTTCAATATGAAGTTGTAAGGTAGTTGAACTTAAAATATTTACTCCAGGGTATACTTCACATTTCTAAAGCATGCAGGCGTCTGAAGGGCTGGTGCACAAGCACAGAGCAGTGATGACCTCTCTGGTGAAAATCCTGAACGAGGCGTTGTTGATGGGTGCTTTCACATGTTCAAAGTTCGAACAATATATGCAGACGCACTGGTTCCTATAAGGAGCAATCTTTACCCACTTGGGGCACAACCTATAAACATTTCTGTTGGGCCGAGCTTGATGTCCGTGTGCAATTTCACCAGGAGAGACTATGACGCACCAATGGAGCGGGGAATATAGCGGTTCTCTACACACTGTTTTGTCCCCGATGTGTTCACAGTCACGACATCATTCTTGTTCCGACTTTAAATTGAGCAGCTCATCTCGTCTTCCAGTAAATAGTGGCATCCGTCATAATGTTAGATTCTTTGAGCTTGGGATGGCTGTAAGGGTCAGGGAGAGCCACGCTCCCTGGGTTGTTTTGAGCTTTCTTGCATGATTTGTCAATCAAATCTTCGTGGCCTCCAGAACAACTTATAATTTGTTCTTTGTTCATGTTATTTATTTATTAATTCATTCATTCGTTTGAATGAATTAGTGAGGAAACAAAGTAAACAACTGACACATCCCCTTGATTCACGTGCTCTTCTGAAGTACAGTTCGCACGTTTGCCTCCCTTTCAGCACACATCGTGGTCAAAGACGCCTCGAGAACCTATAGCCTGAGTTCTCACACATGAGGCGCGTCACTAATCTTCCACCAAATATTCTTTTTTTACCGCTTCTTTAACTTGACTTTGCTTTTTTCCCCCAGTATAAGCGAAATAATCTTTGCCGGAATTCAATTTACATTCTGAAAGGCAACTTTTCAGTGTTCACTGATGACACGCCCTCGTTAATTTCCATAACAATCTTTGATGTGACAACGTAGTGATCACTGGTGTCCGAGGGTCCAGCTTGTACACTATTTTTCCTTGTCGGCAACACGCGTAGGGGAATGCCTGAAACAGTTGCAGTACAACTAGTCAGTCTCCAGGAGGGAGACGGAGCAAGGATCCCCGATTTGCTTCCAGTATTTCAAAGTCAGGTCGGAGACACACCTGAAGCTCTTCTGTTGTCGGAACAGTTTCTTGTAATGGCGCTCAAAATCTGCACAAAAGACACGCTTCTCGCTGTAGATTGCCGCCATTACATTGTGGATTGGGGCTCTAGGAGTTGAAGAGCTTCCTGGGATACGTTCTGCATGCCGCGACAACAACCACTGGTCAACAAACCAAAATTTCAACGTCTTGTTTTCTTTTTTTTTTTTTGTCATTTCTGTTTTTTTGTACTGCGAAGTGCGATAGTGGAACCTCGCAGGGATAGCCGCACTTGAGTTAAGCCAGCTACTTACTGTTTCGGAAGAAGTCAGGAAAGCTTGGGAAGGGTGTTTCCTGCGTGCGTTTGGAACGCGTCGAAAAAAAAATATAATTAGCATCTTCAGTCTACAAACTCGACTGCCGTTTGCTCGATCTTATCACTCGACTCAGCTACCGCTTTCTTGTATCCTCTCCCCATACTCTTTTCTTTTTCTTACATTGACATTTTTGCAAAAGTTTAAAGGTCCTGAAACATTGAGGAAACACGGCGGCGACAGCAACTCATGTTCATCAACAGTGGGTCAACTTGTATCTCGGTCGCCCTGTTACCCAACAATTCTGTCACAACTAATTAAGATGAGCACCACACAAGTGACAGCAACAATGTTGCCTCGGGATGACAGCTTTCGGCAACAAAAACAGCAGCAACTTGTGTTAGATGACGCGTGTTGCCCAGATCGGTGGATGAGCAAATTTCGTTCCGTCGACGACAACACAGATAGCTTCGGTGGTAGAATTTTAAATCCTGGCCTAAAAAACGCTATGTAACAATAATTACGGCTGGCGTGCAGCTAAACTAATTTGATTAATGTCTTATGGGAAGCGATTGTCGAAATCGTCACAGCAACGGTCATGAACGCTCAGAATGTCGTTGGAATTAGATGTTAATGCAATTACGTACATGCAAAGGTACAAGCCAGCTGGACAATGATGACGAAAATAATCCCTGCAGAAGGGGAACATGGAGGACAAAGGAAGAACACAAATCTCCAAACAGAGCTATACCCACTTTCACCTCAAGAAACAAAAACCCTTTGCGCGTTGTTCATGCGGCGCGATATGTAGTTCTTACGAGATTTGGTGGTCGGGGGTAAAACCGACGCCTTTGGCGTTTGGAACGTGTACGTCTTGATAAAATAACATATATCTAATCTAAAATTCACCTACATATATCTGAATTACAAACATAAAGAGGGAAATTAGTAATGCTCCGCGTGGAGCCGGAGTTTTTTTACTACGGTTCTTGAGGTGAAAACGGGTATAGGTGACTGATGCGCTACCGGAAAATCCGCCTGATCCTGGTATCGAACCAAGGACCTCTCCATTTCCAATGGAGCGATCCACCAACTGAGCTAACCAGGAATGGACCTTTTCCGAGAAGCGTTCTGCGCACGCGCGAGCGCCCGATGCCAAGCGGTGGAAGTCGGCACGAAAAAATCGAGGAAATTCGGAATGAGGCTGTAAATCGACGAGTAGAACACGTAATTGCAGCATATATATAATTGTGTTACACAAAAAAAGAAAGTGGACGGAAAGAAAAACACGACGTTTGGGTGGACGCTACGGATTTCCTTCTTTAAAGTCGCGCTAGGCCTACCTCGTTGCATTGGGCACGCGACGCTGCTCAGAGAGCGTAGCAACTGGTAACGTAGCTCCCATTATTGATTGGTAGCGCAGGTCACTTCCTCGATTTTTTAGTTCGCGCAGCCACCGCCTGGTGCCGTCGGTATATGGAAAAGGTCCATTAGACGTTAGTAGAGCAAACGGGTTTTATTAGCTGCCACAGTCTAACACCAACAAGGGTCAACGGACTGAATTTTTAAGGTTATGATGATTGCGCAATTATATGCAACGGTGCAAGCGAGCTGAACAAAAATGGCGAAAATAATCCCTGGAGAAGGAGAACTAGGGGGACAAAGGACAAACACAAATCTCCAAACACAGCTAGGTGACTGGTGCGCGACCGAAAAAATCCGCCTGGTCCTGGTATTGAACCAGGGGCATTTCCATTTTCAATGGAGCGCTCTACCAACTGAGCTAACCAGGCGTTAGACGTCAGTAAAGCAAACGGGTTTTATCAGTTGCCGCCAGTCTAATACCAACAAGGGTGAACGGCCTGCATTTTGAAGGTTATGTGATAATGCAGTTAAATGCAAAGGTGCAGGCGAGCTGGACAAGAATGACTGAAAAAATTCGGTAAAGACACTTAAGATTGCTTAGATGTATGAATGCAAGAGCATTCCTACACGCACCGCATTCCTACAAGCAGCGCGCCACATCTTCCTTTTCACACTGCTCTCCGGCGGTGACATCCCGCTCCCACAAACCAGAGGCGCGGCAAACCTCGCCTGCTTTACGACGGCTTCATTGACGAGGCATCTTCGTTGCTGCACCTTTCTTTGTTTTATTTCTGAAGTGCGTCCGCTTTGCAGCCAATTAAAATTTATGTGCCATTTCGCTCAGCCAATGAGTATTTAGGTGCCGTTTTTCGCTGCTGCAGACATCAGATAACGCCGGCTTCACTCCATGGGACAGTTAATGCTTTCGCATTAATAATCCCTGGAGAAGGGGAACGATGGGTACAAAGAACTAGAACTGCCGATAGATCAGCTAACATTACTGCTAGATAAATAAAAATGGCATGCCTACGCATCCGTTCTTAAAATTTAAAAAATCATCCACTAAAGTGTGCAATTAAAAAATCGAAGCATGAAAGCGACCGCTTTGATCATGATTTTTTATGGTTTGAACTATAAACCGCCACCGCCAGACACCTTAAATGTTTTGAAATTTCCCATGACGCTTTGGGTAATGAAGTGATCACATAAGAGGTGGCAAAGGCAAATAGACAGCGTTGAAAATAATTCACTCCAACGATTGTTATGAACGCCGATAACTCCACGCTACAAAATACATATTGGGGTACTATCGGTGCTGACTAAATTTTACAGTAGAAATCGGTATTGCATGAAAGAGTGAACCGGACAGAACCGCTTCATATGGTAGCGTAAATCATGAACATTGTAGCGATCTCATCTTCCTCGGTTAGGTCCAGCTGCTTTATAAGCGATTGAAGGATATCTTGATAAAATAAAGAGAGAAAAATACTCTCCACTTGAGTTTTCTAATCTCAATCAGTGATCGATGTCGTCCCCGTAATAATTTGCGGCCCTTCGAACGCACTAGAACGTTGCAAAGTCACATGTCCAGTGATGCCGCGCCGCACACGAACGAAGGTAAACAATCAAGATGGCGGAGTGTTCCCCGTGTCGGCCCCGCCGTCTGCGCGGTGTGACAGGATGTTCTCCGGCTGTCGGAAAACAAATCGGTGAACACGATTGCCGGGCGACAGAAACATGTTTCCCGAAAGTTGCTGTTGCCTCAATGTGACGCTCTCGCCGAAAACATGTTTCCCTCACGCCGATAGACAGAGTTGTCCAACTGTTTACTCAATGGGACAGCGCCTTAAGCGGCATTCCCTCGAGACACCGGCAACATTGAGCGGCTGCTCTTATGGTGTCGGTTGTAATTCCCAGGGATAATCTCTTCCCAGACGGGAATTATCGCTGTGCGCCAAGGTGGTCGACAAACAGCGCCGTAACCAAACTCACAACGCTGGTATGTCGTATTCCAAATGATGGCGCCCTTGGTCGAATGACTATTGCAGTCTCAAGAAGGTACCAAACAAAACTAATAACTTTTTTTGGGGGGGAGGGCTGCCAAGTCTAAATTTTGACTGCATTTTATACTGAAATTATTTATGCGTGTTCACTGTCACAAACATTGTTCACTGCATAAAACATCGCGAACGATCATCGTCGAAAACACGACGTCAACAGGCGCTACTTGTTGCCTGTTTGGTGGTCCGGAAGTCCGAAGCTACGTTTTCAAGGTTAAATAACTGTGAAAATGGTAAGACAATATGGCCAAAATAAATGCGGGGTTCAAAAGCTAAAATAATTCCAAAACTTAGAACTATCACGAACCCATGGGGAGTGTTGTTTTATTTCATATTCAGAAGCTGAGAACTGCAAAGCAAAAGATTTCTCGAAGCAAAATGTGTGCGGGTTAAAAGAAATACTCCCGAAAAAGTAAACCGAGAAAGTAAAAAAAAAAAAAAAACATTAAAATGGCTTTTTTTTTTTTATAAGGTGCAAATGTTTATAATTCTCTTAATCCTCCCAAATGATACAAGTTATTTTTAATGTGAAAAAACCATAAATACATTAATTTTACATTAAGTAGACAACAATGATACGCACTCTATGTCGCGTTAATTTGATTGTGATACTTCCAAAACTCTAGTGCAAAAATATTAAAAGTTTAGGGCATCATTTTTCGTAGATGCTTGTTTCGACATTTCTTGTAAAATTCGTTGTTTTTGAGAAAAAAAATATATCTTAGAGCGCCACTGACGTAGGTAACACAGAGAGCATTCCGCCAAAAATTTGCATCTGTACCATAAATCTTTTCGGATAGTGATTTTCAAATATGGCACAAACGGCAATCGTGATTAAACCTTCCCAGCTCTTTTAGGACTTAATTTTTTTAAACGAAGTATGTGAGAGCATTTATATTTAAATCATTGCTTTATACCCTGTATCTACTATAACGCATAAATATATGATGAAAATTAAAAAATACAAATGTACCTCACTACCTGTATCCAAATTAAACCGCCCAGATATAAGAAAGAACGAGTGAAAACTGCATTGAAAGAAGGGCTCTCTCGCTATAACATTCATTCTTTATCGGGCAGCAGCATTACTATTTATAGTTTCCTGTTTCATGTCTCTGTACCTGTGTTACAAATTGTTTGTGTTCTGTCGTATGTTATGCTTAGAGTCTTGTGACATAACTATTGCGTATTGTCATCGTCAAGTATACCGTTCCCTTCACTTCACTTTAATACCTTAAAGTTTTCTGCCTCGTGTGAATACGCAGAGTTCCTATGCACTTTGATTAATGCCTTGTAAGTTTTCTGGGTCGCAATCATTTTTAATGTCATAATTGGCAACAAATAGAATTTCAAAATAATGTACACACCAAACCTTTTTTCTTTTTTACTCTAGTATACGTTTTGGTATTTAGATGCCTATTCATGTTTATTTGTTTCGTGTTTCCTTATTTATATTTACATGTTTATTATCCAGCCCTGGAGGCTGCGACAAATCCCAAAGCCGAAACGTTTGGAGACCTCTGTTTTAGAGAAGTGAGGGCAAATTAGTGGCTAAAGACTTGACAATTTGCAACCCAATACCCTACCCCCCCTCTTTTTTTCACAGTGAGAGAAAAATTGTGAGTGTGCGTGTGTGTGTGTTTGCGCGTGTGCGTGTGTATTAGGGGGGGGAGGGCCGTTGATCACTTATTTACCTCCTCGCTCACCTGCTTTCGACCCAACCCTTCCTATAGTAGTCGCTGACAGATTAAAGTTTCAGGGGGAGCCCCTCCCAACTCTTTCCACTTTAGCAGCGCAGATGCTGGAGAGGAGGACCTCTCCTCTTCTGCCTTCACTCAGCTAAAGTGGAAAGAAACGGAAGGAGCTTCCCCCAACTCTCAACCTGTTACCGACTATAACTAACAAAACCGTGACGCCGAATATATATATGTTTTGCGTCACTCAAACAACTTTAAGGGGAAGAAGCTTTGTTAGGCACCATGCCTTTATCCCTGCCACCTAAGCGGTAAACACGGGAAAAAAAGGAAGAAAAAGAATGCCCACGCGGGACACAGGTTGGACACGAGCGCCGCGTCAAAGTTCGGCTGAGACTCGAGTCCGATCAGTGAGAACACGAATCCCGGCATAACGCCGACTCAGCAATCGTGCGCCATCGGCGCTGTGCAAAGCTAGCTTCCTTCGTCTCTACTCGCTGTTCGAACGCGTTCGAAGAGTCAATAGAGACAAAGGCTGCTAGCTCCTTTGCGTATGCCCACTAATCATTCCAGACAGAGCTTAGCTCTCTGGCGTCCCCGCGTTCTCGTCTCATCCACTTCCTCAGTTTCAACCGATATAGGAGGTGTCACTCAACACACACACACACGTGTATAAACGCGCGCATCCGCACACACACACACACATTCACACACATGCGTCGCGAAGACAAGTCTTCAAAGTGTGAAGACTTGTGCCGTAAGAACAGACCTGTATAAGTCTGCTCTTTCAGCGCAAGAACATATCCTGCGGATGGTCGACGGGAAACAGGGGGCAAACAAGAACACGTTTTCATAATGTTGGGAACGCGGCGTGCCCGAGGTTCACACTACAGCGATCATCTGCTGCATCCAATGCCCTCATCCAGCATCCCGGTGACTCGTCGCGACGAAACAAGCACGGGACCTGGCTCGAACATCTCGACAGTTGTGAAATGAGTCGGAAAGATCGGCGCTTGCCCCTTGTGTATTTTTATGTGCCTTTCAATTGGTTGTTTTACATTAAAAAAAATTGTAGCCGAATGAAAATAATGGCCTAAAATTTAAAAAAAAGTAAATGTTAACGGCGCGCCGGAAAAAAGCTAGAACAAAATTAGGCGTTATAGCTTGAAACAGCATGAGGTCGGTGAGAAACAGAGACCTATAGACCACATGCTGGGTGTTGGGCATGACGCTCGTTTTATTATTATTTTCTGTTATACAATATGGTGGCAGAAACACTGCAGCTTTACCAGGTAGCGCATGCGGAGAGCCGGATATCGGACCGAAGCTCCCATTGTATACTCTCGGCGTTTCGGACATGCTACAAAGTTCACCATTGTCCTGTAGAACTGACCGATAAGGCCTTTACAAACAGTGACACCGCGTCTTGCTTCAGAGCGATGATATCCAAGCTGTTTTTCCTGCAGACTCCTTTCTTTGTTTGTAGAAAGGACATGCTCACATATGTCTGCAGTTATGAGTTTGGAGCCTCTGCAACTGTTTTGAAGATTTCATATGTTTAACGTTCGTACTATGGACCTTTTTGGAAAGCCCTCAAGCGGCGCGTGTGGGTCATTATGGGAAAACTGAGGGTCGCTACTCCGTTGTCTGCTGCTACCGCCGTATCGCCTGCGAGAACCACGTTGCCTACGTTCGCACTGGGTCCCTATGCTGCACCCTATGCTGCGCTGCGTTTCCAACATGAAGTGATAAACTCTTAATCCCATCACGTCTGTCCGCTGCCCTTTTTTGGATGGGCCATCGCTCTGGATGTACCACCGTTATTTTTTAATGGGCCATCGTCCGTGGGCCACGCGCCAAAAAGTCTACGGATCCAACGTGTTTTTTTTTAATTATTATTTAGGGAATTCATTGAGCTAGTTAGTACAATTTATTTTACTCCGCCAATAAAAAGACGCAGCTCGTCCCATCAACGTTCAAAGACCATTAACTCGTCAGGATGCATGAACGAATTAAGAATGGTGCTGCAATTCGGGCGGTAGCGTGCGCCACCTTATGCAAATGCTCGACTAGGCTAGAACTGGCTTGCTTGAAGAGCGTGACACCCTCACAGTTCCCATATTGCCCCGGAGCGCTCGCTGGTGGCGCTGGCGTTTCCAAAAGGGGTCCATTGGATGTGGCTTGATCGTATCCACGTTATGAAATAAGTCGGAGAAATTCACTTTAGCAAACGTAAGAGATCACCAAGCGAGCATTTTAGTATAGATGGTTCTGCCTCGTGAAATATGAAAGCGTAACTTCACCTGCAGGACAATCAAGAGCGAAGTCCATACATTTTGAACAGCGGGTTTAGCCGGCGGATTAACACATACGACGAACTGTTTCGTCACAAGGATTATTTAAAGACGGTATACTCATTCCGGCTTTAAGTAACTAATATGCATGGCGACCCACGGCACCGTTCTGTTCGGAACCAAAGAATTTTTTTTTACAAATGCCGAGGACACCTAAGCACTTCTTATGAGTTGTGAATACTGCAGACGAAGGATTTCTTGCGGCAGCATTCTCGGCGCCGAGAGGAGCAGAAACGACAGCAGCGCCGGCAGAGAGTGCGGCGGTGTGCCTCGAAGACCGCCCGCCGTGCATTACGAGATTTGACAACGATGGTGGATTTCGCCTACACGCAGCGCATCCTTACAAGCATCGCGACCCGTCTTCCTATCGCAGGCAGCGCTCTGGCGGTGAGATCAGATTCCCCCACTGCTCAGGCGCGGTGATACCCGCCGGCTTCATGACGGCTTCCGTGAGGAAGCATATGCGCTCCTGTGCTTTTCTTCGTCTTTGTTCCTGGTTAGCTTAGTTGGTAGAGCGCTCCACCTGAAATGGAGAGGTCCCGGGTTCGATACCCGGACCAGGCGGATTTTTTCGGTCGCGCACCAGTCATCTAGCTCTGTTTGGAGATTTGTGTTTGTCCTTTATCCCTCTTGTTCCCCTTCTCCGGGGATTATTTTCGTCATTTTTCTTCTTCGTCGTCTGTTTTTCGCGCTGTTTTCTACGATAAATTCCCACCAACGCGTCCAACTATCAATTCTTATATGATAGCTGGAAAGGTTGCCGCCATCTACGAGCAAAATCAAGTCAAAAGCCAAAGTCAAATTTGGGGGTTTTTGCGTGCCAAACCTACGACGGGCATCTGGCACGCCCCAGCGGAGGACTGAGGATTAATTTCGACCACCTGGGGATCTTTTGACGTGCAACCGAAAGCTCGGTTACACGGCGCCTTTTCCGCAATAAGCCTCCGTCATATTGCGGGCACCTCGGTCGGGATTCGAACCCGCCACCTGGGGATCCGTAGGCCGGCGCTCTCGCCTCGGAGCCACCGAGGCGGCTACCCCCCATCTACGAGCGACGGCGGAAACCATACTGGTTGTGTGCTTGCCGCCGTCGCTTATGGATGGCGGTAGCTGTCCAGGCAGGTTTGTGTCGACATACACGGACACGATCCTGGAAAACCTAGCCCTTAACAGCTCCGCTCTAAAAAATTCGAGGCTTCAATTTACGTTGTGGAGGAGGTTGGCCAGCGAAGCTGTGGTATCACCCGCAACAAACAAACTCACTACCGCCTCCAATCAGCGAACCCCTGCGTGCTTCAGGTTTTCAACTTGTCTTTTTGTCTCGCATTCATTTGTTATTTGTACTATTTTATGCAATGCTTGCAGAGAGTCTTACAAACGTATAACAGGTACTTCTCTGAAGATCTCCTACCCAATCACTGTGCGTTGCTTAAGAACATAAATACACCACCGGAAGTCTACTGGGGCACCAAATACTGTGGAGCCCTCGTAGTATCCCATCGGATGCGGTGAAATACAAATGATTGACGAAGGGAAAGTAAATGCACTGTACCAATACTTTTTAAATATGAAAGGCTAGTGACGTCACTCCCATGTCGGAAGCTGCCGTCGCCGCGTCAGCTTGCGCAACAACCGGGAAACGTGTGCGGTGAGCGCTACGTGCTTCGCGTTGTTATCGGGAGCGCCTAATCCTCAATTATGTGGTTCGGATGCTTATTTTGTGCTTGTTTTTTATTGAAACGAATGTTCTGCTGTATGTTGTATGCGTGATATGCACCTTTGGCTTCAACCACTAAATGTTTTTTTTTTTTTTTTTTTTTTTTGTGAGGACGACGACACGAATAAATTTCAGATATCTGACCTCTGAGTCATATACAGCTTCGCTGTAATAAAAACTTTCTTCTGTCGCATTGACTTCGGCGTGCCTTACTGCCATGCGCGATCGCCGTATGCTACAAATTTCCAAAAGAAATACCATATCATATGGGACGCGCTCATCAATGGTGACGTTCAAAAAACGATTGCCCGAAGGACAAATTTTCAATTGCTTTTTCAACGTACTCTGAAGCACATCCCCCGCCCCGCCCCCCCCCCCCCCCCCCTCAAAAAAACAAAAAAAAACGCCTTAGCAAAAAAACACAGCGCCCCACACGACGAAGACGCTGCTACCGCACATGCACAGTATCTTCGTTGCAGAGAGCTTAGCGGAGAAGGAAAAAACGGACTACGAAAACTCCCTATTAGAAGATTCTTCCGATGATTTGATTCTGATAACGATAGGAAGTTTTCGTAGAATCTATCCGCTGCGTTGTCCGCAACCCGCAACAAGATCCGTTACTCTGCAGGCAAGGCTAGCGCCGCGCATGCGCTGTAGTGGCTCCTTCGTTCCGGAGATGGTTGCGGAGGTGGAAAGACGGTGTACAAAATCCTTAATAGGGAGTTTTCGTAGATCGTTCTCGCCGTCCCGCAACGCTCCCGCAACCCGCTACGATACCCGTAACTCTACAGCGAAGGCCATCGGCGCGCAGGCGGTTCAGCGGCTTCTTCGTTGCGAAGGGTTTAGCGGAGGGGGAAACGCGATCTACGAAAACTCCCTATTCGCTCGAGCGATGTATAAGAGTTTTAGTAGGTCGTTCCGATACCTCCGATAACGATACCCGAGGATGGAAAGACGAAAGCGCAGGCGCGTCGGTGGAGTATCGGATACCCTCATCGGGGTCATCGAAGCGATCTACTCAAACTCCCTAATAACGTTATTGGGTAGCGTGATGGGGGTTATTAGAACAATCTGTCTAAAAGTCTCAAATATTGAGTTTTAGTGGATCGTTCCGACAACTCGGATATTGATGCCGTATACTCCGCCGGCGTATGTACGCGGGAATCGCATCGTTATCGGAGTTATCGGGACGATCTACTAAAACTATCTAATAACGCGGGGAAAAGATTGCAAGCGAGATAAAACCAGGGCGCGCATTGAAGGGCCGTATCTTCGCAGACAGCGTAGGTGAAGGACGCACACGTGAGCGTATATCTGCGCCGCGAAAAATATGCAACCAAAATCAAGCGGGAGACACCTGCGCAGCTGAGCAGGCTATACGATGAGAGCTCGCTATACGTTCCGGGGTCTCGCAGCTGTTCGCGTTTCCTAGCCGGTGCTCGTCTGGCGCTGCTGCCGGCTCTGGCTGCTACTGCTGCTGCTGCTGCTACTTGGAAATCCTGAGCTTAGAAGACCTCCTCCGCACTTTGGAGGCGCGCGCTGAATTACAGCCGGCAATCTCGCCATCAGCGGCCGTCCGTTTGCGTCGTCTATATTCGCTCGTGTGATTCTGAATTTGTTTTGAGCCTCATCGAGACGCCCCAGAAAAGGAGTAAGCATTCCGTTTAAACATTTGCTTCAGTATATACATTTTTTTTGGAGGTAGAAGAACTTCCGTTTTACTGGGAAGCTGGTAAGGCTTCTTTTGGTTTTGGTTTGTTGTTTCGTTTCGCTTTCTATAGAGATGTCCGTATGAACAGGACCTCTTCGAATCAAATAGTGACGGGAGGGAACTACCATCTACACGGAATGTTTTTGTTTATTTATTACAGCAATTGAACCTAGCGGTGTGAATTAAGCGGCTTCCAATTTGGAAGAAAGCTCTCCTTGGAGACGTGAAGTATACTTTTGTTGACAACCTTTTTATAGCTCCAACGTGTACGAATGACACCAAGTGGTAAAGAACGAGAATTACTAGAGGCGCCGCCGCATACTGTGAAAGTATTTAGAAATACCTATACAGTACAATGCTTTTCTCTCTTGAGCCAGCAGTGGTAACTGTTCGTTGGCCTGATAGGACGCTTGCGAAATTATGAGCAGTTGCGAAGCTTGCAAACTATGTCGGGGAAGGCATGCACTGTGAAGGTGTATGGAAATGATAACAGCGCTAAGGAGACGACGGACAAGCAAGCGAGGTTAGCCTTCTTTTAGCTAATTCCTTGTTTTCTTAAAAACGTTATTCTAACTAGCCTGTAGTGCTCACTACTACCGAACTTCCCGAAATTCAATTTCGACTGCTAACACTACCACGTATGGACATCACGAAAATGAGTTATTTTCCACGGCGTCGAAATGCTGCACTTTGAGTGTTAGACAGGCGTGCGTGTGCGCTTTTTTGCATTCTTTACTTGTGTTCGAGGCCCTATTTTCGCGAAGGCTCGGTATGTCGAACATCTGTTGTCAGTTCAGCAGGTGGAAAGCGCGTATACACTGTTATCGCGAATAAGCGATTGTCGGTTCCTTCTGTTTCGCCTTTTAAGGTTAAAAGCTTGCCACATAATCGACTATAGGGTGGCGCAAAGTTTCCTTTAGGGAAGTAACCTATAGCGGGAAACTTTTGTGCGTGTCAACACACTTCCTGAGTAGAACGCAGAAAAGTGCCGATGTCGTATTCGCGCAAACGGTGTCGCGCAGTCCACTATTAACGTTACAATGCACCCTCTGATTCATCGACCATACAAAATATTGGGACGATCAGATTTTTATGTATCGGAAAAAAGTCGACTTTAGATCGATAATGTACGCTGGTAATATAGCTCATTACCTTCTAGATACGTTATAGACAAACGGACGATTGTGTTCATGTATCCCTTTCAGTCGTTCACTGTTACTGTACGTAACAGGGTTTCATAGACGGAGCATGTATATTCTTCGAAATAGAGCCGACTAAATTGCAGGCATGCCAGAGCTGTCTTTTTCAATGACGAGAGTTGTGCGGTTGCCTGTCCCAGATTTGAAGTGATTACGACACCGTCGCTCACCTTTTAAGAAACGCGAAGGGCGCGGCTAGACCAGAGCATCTATTATCGCTCCTCAACCAATTTAATTGCGGCATTAGCAGATAAGAGCGCCGAAGAACAAATTACAATCAGGCAAAAGCTTGGAACACAAAAAAACACACCCTGCGGTTTTTTTTCTTCTTTTTTTTTTTTTTCAAACTGTTAGTGAGGTTTTATTTACGTGTGGAAGTAGATGAAGTTCAGGGGTTTTTGTGTGTCTGGGCCTGTGTTACACCAATTTCCCCACATTTCAAGTTTTTTTTTTTTTTTTTTTTTTACAAATTCGCATATGTAAATAGTGCATCGACACTTGTTTAAATTACCTTCGAAAATTATCCGTAACTTATACCCCCGTCAGACTGGCAAATTTAGTGCACTACAACCTAGTGCACTTCAACTCACCGAATGTCACTTCAAGTGTCCGTGCCACACGGGAGAAATTACTGTCACTTAAAAATGATGACAATAACGATGGGCAAAGTACTATTAGACACCTAAATGTTAATGTAAAGGCATAAATGTCTCATCAATATTTATATTTTTTTTATCAAAGACGCGTTACAAGACCAGGTTACGTTAATTGACAATATTTACGACAAATGGGTGATTCTGATCGATCCCCACAAGGCAAGATAAAGAAAAGAAGACAAAAAACAAGAAGCAAACTCACTAGGTTAAAGGGGCACTGACACCCCAAAGGTCGTATTTATTTTTATTGTCTAAAACGATGCAAGTTGTAGTCATAGACACGCAAAAAAAAAAACCGCATCGCGAAAAAAAATTTTCCCGCGCGCGCGCGCGCCTTTTTATTTTTGGCGTTTGATTTTCCCGCCTCTCGCCTCCTCGCTTCTTTTGATCGGTGACGTCAAAAATCAGGAAATTTAGAAGCTTTGTAGGCGACATCTCTATAACATTTAATTACGGCAATCTTAAAACATGTTTTTTAACGCAATTGCGAACGCACTACGGCCCTTCTTTTTGAAATACCAAAAATCGGGAGTTCGTTGTGGTGCCGTCTCCTGGATTTGTATCCTCCAACGGAAAACAGGCGACACCGCTCAAAACCGGTCCGCCGCAACGCCGGCGCTAGCCGGCGCTCGCTCCTATCCTCCTCGCTTTGGGTCGCCATGGCAACAGCAGGGAGTGGTGACAGGAAAGTGGACTCTCAGGTCTCCTCAATTTTTGACGTCAAGGCACCGGCGCCGATCGCGCGGGAACTTCGAATTCGGCATTTGGAAATTGTTTTTTTACTTCACGAATACTGAATTCCCAAATCTCACATTTTGAGGGTAATGTCCCGGCATCGTTTTCAATCGTTTCGGATAATAAAAAAAAAATATGATTTTGATGTGTCAGTGCCCCTTTAAGTTTAAATTGGAAGCTCCTCGCGCCTGTTTCCACTTTAGCAAAGCGAATGCGGGAGAGGAGGTAGCTCCCTCTCCAGCGTTTGCTCTGCTGAAGTGAAAAGGGGTCGGACGAGCTTCCAATTTACTCTTCAGATGTTACCGACTATAGAACAACTGAGTTGGGAAACTGCCATAGAGCCTGCTTTGAAGAAGTGGCTTTGATCCGTACTAGAGAACCGAACTAATGGCGATCGAAACGCCACCATTTCTCCCACAGCGGCCACTCCGGGAAGCGCAGGACTGCACGTATCGGTTCAGGTTGGGTCGCGTAAGGGCCTGTGCCGCCATCTCGCACTGCCATTTCGCAGTAGCAATATAAAGTAACTTCATAATGTTTTGACTGGTCGCTAAAGGGTAGCGCTCTTATAGTATTTAGTTTGGTCTCGGTGGACGCGGGCGGTCCGGGGTTCCAAGGGTCAGTTTCCCAACTGAGTGTTTTAGTAAAGTTGCTTGACGCCGAGTGTGTTCTTCAGGAAGCAGCCGTGTGGCACACTACACAAATGACACAAAAGGCGAAGAGCACTCCGTTGAAGAGCGCTAAATTAGCCCGTTTGACCGGGGTATTAGCAGGGTGTCGAATCGAAATGTTTTTCGTTCCGGTTTTCGTTCCGGTTCAGGGAAAACGGTTCAGCTCCAGTTCAAGTCCGGAGTGAAAAAAAAAGGTTCAAACCGATTTGGACCGGTCCATACTCATATGCTACAAAAACAATTGACGGCAGCAAGAGATAAACTATGCATATTTTATAAAAGTGTTACATATAAAAAGCAAAGGCTCACATCACTGAGAGGAACGAACGAGCTAGTACTAGGGGCACCTCGGGACGTGGGTGAAAGCGCAGTTCAATGTCATGCAGCTGACCGAAGAAGCAGGACGTCGTCAAGCATATCCGGGGAAAGACGGCACCTCTGAGACGATAAAATAAACCTCAGTGCATAAAAAGCTCGCTCCACGCTCACCTGGGTCGCAGGCACTCCCAGGGCTACTTGCGCCAATGCGTAGAGTTCTGGATGGCGTTCTCTTCTCTCCGCCCAATACTGCAACACGCTAGAGTCCATTGAAAGTCGCGGCTCCTTGTCTAGCATCTCCAGGAGGCATGCTATGTCAAGTGGGCTACTGGTACCTCGAATGTGCACGCCAGCCTCAACTTCTATTATCCTTGAGGAGCGTTTGCAGGGCGTCTTCCGAATCATCTGGAGCCGCCGCACTTTCAGACGAAAAGGTCGAATCTTGCTCGCATTGCAGAGCTGTGATTCGCCTCCAAGTCCTTGTCAAATGTAACGTGGCCCGGTACTTTTGCTCAGGGGTGAGAAGAACGCAGTAGCGAGGATTCATGTACACTGCTGCACAGAAGACATCTGTGTCAAGAAGTTGTAGCTTCCTGTTTTTCATTGACTGGACCAAGGTATTTGCTAACGGCGACGATATCTTGGAAGTGTCCATGGAACATCTAAGCCATGCTCAGTAGAAATCTCCTACGGTGAGCTGTTCCTTCTGCAATGTCTTCGTCACCACTTCTGACGGGCGAGGCGATACTGCGAGCATTTCGACTTCCGCCCATACGCCTTCAGTCAACCTGGAGATTTCTTATTTTGAGAGGAACCCTCCAGCGAAGACTCTTAGTTCAAGTAGCCTGGTGAGCATATGCTGCGTGGACATCAACCGCGTTGGACAATCAAGCACTGGTTTGTTCAACCCTAGCTTCAGCCCGAACCAGCCGAATTGCCAAGCCGAGGGCCTAGCAGAAAAGCAAATGAGAAAGAACATTGGCACAAAGCTCCACGCTAAGGTGGACTGCAGCGGACGCTAGCAGCTCGCCTAGCATATCCATTGCTAAGAGCCTATATTCCCGTCTGAGCAGCGACGCGCGGATACCGAAGTCTCCTTGTACGATCAGAACGCTGAATTTCAAGGATGGCTCGTAGGAATGGCCGCGGTCCATTTTAGGTTGAAGCTCAGCATAAGCAACGAGATTCGTCGCGTCTCTGAACGCGCCTGAGTCAAGACAGAGTATAACGGCAACTCGCGAGGCGCGTCGGCCGCCCGCCGTTAGTTGGAAAGCACACACACACACACACACACACACACACACACACTCACACTCACACTCACACACACGCACACGCACACGCACGCACGCGCGCACACACACACACACACACACACACACACACACACACACAAGAACGTGCTTGGAGGGTGGAAAGGAAGCAATGCTCAGAAAAGCCGTGAGTCTTGATGTTTGTATTTCTGAGGAGAAAACGTTTCGGTTCTTGCTCTTTCTGCTACCAGAGGTCGAAGCTCTTTCGCTGTTTTCTGTGGCTGTAACTGTCGATTGAATCCCCCCTTCGCTTCGCGGTGCTAGACTTTAATTTCGGTCAGGTTATTAGATTCGCTGAATTATTTTAAAAGCAGATTAGATGCGCCACAGTATGGCAACTAGTGCAGGTTCTAAAATATCCATAGGCCTTTGTATTGCTTTCTTATCCAATCAGTCGTACAATGAAATCAAGGCGTTCAAAATAAATTGCACACAACTCTACAAAATTAAAGACAAGAGACACCAAACAGGCTCATTAATTGGTCACTTTTGCTGACGTACGAATTGGGTATGTTCTAGTGATAAATGTTCTTTGATGAACCATTTCCGGTCCCCAAGAAAGGGTTGGTACGAATGGGGGCATTTGTTAAAGAATTACAAAAGACCAGAAATCCCGGAAAATTTATAGTTACTGTCCTCATTTCGTTGAGTTCTCGAGACAAACTTTATAAATTATGAAGACGACCGTTATGTAAAAATCTGATAATGGAACGTTACACAGCTTTCCGCTTACGTATTTTTCTCGCTTTTTGACTTCCCACATGAACGAAACACCGCAAAAATAATTTATCAACTGTGCCCAGGAACGAAGAAAGAATTATTTCGGTCCGTTTCAACTCAGGTTTGCGCGAAAATAATTTTTTTGTTGCATTTTTTGGTTTATTTTTTAGGTTACTGTGTTTTTCGCCGCGCACTTTTCACATGACCTGACTTCGCGTATGAACCGAAAACCGCCGGGAAAACATAGCGGTTCCGCTCCGGAACGAAAAAAAAATTATTTCGTTCCGGTTCAACTCCCGTTCGTGCCAAAATAACGTTTTTTTCCGGTTTTCAGTTCACGGTTCGGGTTCGTTTTAATACCCTGGGTATTAGTTAGCAGTCGTCAGCAACATACCGGCAATAAACACGATCATGAACCCTCAATTTTGCAAATGCAAGAGCGAGCCCAGGCAACGCGGATCGTGGAACACCTGATATCAGGCACGTAGCCAGGGGGGAGGCCCAAAAAAAAAATCATTAATTTCACTGGAACCTCCTCTCCCCCCTCCCCCTCATACCGCATTTTGTCATGAGCGGGACCCCCCCCCCCCCCCCTTCCCCCCACCCCCCTCGAACCAAAATCCTGGCTACGTGCCTGCCTGATATGTAGGTCATACGGCGTCATTGAGCTTCAACAAATTCGTGACGACTTGTCAAGCAGAAATGTATCCAGCGCATTGGTTAATGCCCCCCCCCCCCCCCCCCCCTGTTCGCCCTTTTTTTGTTTACCAACAAACTCAGTAGCGCCATCTATTGGGTAACCCCAGAACACTCTCGCTCCGGGTACATTTTCTAATTTTTTAAGCATAATTCTTTCATCATTATATTGAATTATGTTCAGAGTGGCATAAGGGACCATTTCCCGAAAATAGCGCGTAGATTTTATCTCGTAAATACTGCGAAACCCGCCGTATAGTTCAGAACCGGGAGTGATTTCACGGGTATTTGTACATTGGCGCCACCACGTTTCAACTCACGCGAGAAAGAGCGAATAGTAACAATCTTCGTAAATTTATTCGCAACCTGTTCTAAAGAGTATAATACCACGTCATAAACACATATTCTGACTCTTTGACAATTTTAGCGCCAAATTTTATATGAGACGACAAAATTAAACGTGTTCTATACAGAATGTAAACTATAGCGCTTCTAAAACACTTCAGAAGGTCCGCAAAAAAAAAATGGTTTCTCAACGTATCGCGCTGCAATTTACTACAGAGGTGCAAGCACGTGGTGAAAAACTTACAGTGAAAAAAATAAAAAAAATTAACTTACCTCGTTCAAAAGAAGAAAAAAAACTGTTTTGGGCTTTTTACGCCGCCCCTTCGCTGACGCTGCACACAAAAGTGCTTGCGATAGATGGCGTACGCCGCATCGAGGGTATGGTGGCTATTGGCGGCGACATGTTTTGGTGGCGCCCTCCTATGGTTACCTTTTGTTACGTCATTACCTTGTGAACAACAAGTTTGAAGGTGTTTGTAAAGAGCATGGTGGAAGCTTGAAATCATAGCACTCTCAAACCAACACTGCCAACACCGTCAAAATTTAAGCTCTTCCATTCCTCTTATTTCCGTCGATCGGAAATCCTTTGCTGACGTCATAGTCAGCATTCGGCCAATCGTGGAAGGCCGATCACAGCGACGCTTTCGATCGCTCACGTCGCTAAAAGGGGTAGGTGTACCGAGTGCTCTGCGTTCTAGGGTAGTTCCACGTGCCGCCGGTTCATGACGAAAACGTGGCGCTGTAGCCAGGATACCGGTAAATCCCCTTCATGTTTCAAAAGTAGCGCAAGGTGCGTCGATGCACAAGGCACATGCAACGTTCAACCCTTAGGAAGATCATGTCAGCACAGCGCAGCACTGAGCTAGAGTTCAGGCGCCATGTTCTTCCCAAAAGTGGCGCGCGGCACGTGTCTCGAGCATTTTGACAACAATGAATGTCGCCACTTTTCCCAGGATAGAGGGTCTTTAGATACCGGTGCATTTCTGCTCGAAGGGGCGTGGCGTGATGTGTCACAAGTGTTGTGCGCGAACGCGCGGGGCACGAGAGTGCCTCGTAATACGCGTGCTCATGCAGATCCCACTTCTACGCGTGGTGCCATTGTGCGCCTCCCGATGGCACCAGGCGCAGGGTACCGGTGCCACCGGCGTCATGAGCAAGTGGCATGCTATCGATTTTCCACTCGGCACACCTCCCCTTATTAGCGCCGAGATGTTTCAGTTGCGCCCTCTTATGGTTTCCATCCGTGACGTCACAACTTGCATTTGCCTCGCCGTGACGTCACCAGTTGTTATCCTGGCTACTTACCATCGGGTGCGACGACGAGTTCGACGGTGTGTTTAAAAAGCGCAGTGAAAGCTAGGAGCCATCGCAATCCAAAACTAACACCGTCAAAGTTGACAATCTGACAATGCTCATATGCCCATGGTCTGGCCAATCGTTGAAAGCTGACGGCAGCGACGCTTTTGGTCGCGTACATCGCTAATAGCCACCATATCGAGGGAGCGCCGGCCGATTCGGGTTTTTTTGCAAAGTCTGCTACCAATCCGAATCAGCAGGTGTACCTTCGACACGGCTTATGCCATCTGTCGGCAGCACTTCTCTCTATTTTGATGCGCTCCCCAACGCTAACTCCGTCACTCGCTGCGAGGTGGAGACGTCTTCCTAGTCATCGCAGAGCGACAAGCCGTCAGCGTCGCAGGCGGGTGGTGTCATTCGCGTCGTCGGGCTTCATCTTGCGTTCACCCGGGCTTCGCGGTTTGTTTTGTTCTCAGCAACTTCCTGGTTTGTGGAAATGGGTAGAGGGGAAGGGGGTGGGGGTATAGGGGGAGAAAAAAAAAGGTTGTTGTGGTAAAACGGCCGAACTGCTTTTCCTTTATGTGCCGAAAGAGCTTTCTACAAAGCTCATTTTACGCACGTTCTGCATTTTTACAGCAATAGCTGTTATGAACCCTTCCCCCATTCAAAATAATGCAGGAGGCCTGTGTTGTCAGGTTACACCGTGACGTCACGTGACATTATGTCTTGTCACGTCACGATGTCAAGTGGTGCCATACGGACACGTGACAATAGTGTCACATGACGTCATCTAATATTACGTAACTACGCCAGCCAGTAGTCGCGTGACGTCATCTATCTGGATAGTTTTATGGTTATGGATAAGTGTGTCACCCTCCGAGTAGACATTGGCAATGGTTCCTCCACGTAAGATGCAAGATACACAAGGATACGTTAGGGTTCAATAAGGTGTCATAGCTATCACTATAATTGCAAGGAGAGCTTAGATTTTAGAAAGGGACGTCCATCCCAGTTTCTCAAACCATGTGGAGCGTTTGCAATGGACCTTTTCCACATACCGACGGAACCAGGGGGTGGCTGCACGAACTAAAAATCGAGGAAGTGATCTACCTGCGCTACCAATCGATAATGGGAGCTACGCTACCAGTTTCTTCGATGTCCGAGCTGCGGCGCGTGCCCAACGCGACCTTAAAGAGAGGCATCCGGGGCGTCCACCTAAACGTCGTGTTTCTCTTTCCGTCGACTTTCTTTTTTTTTTTTTTCTGTGTAACACAATTATATATATGCTGCAATTACGTGTTCTACTCGCTGATCCACAGCCTCCTTCCGAATTTCCTCGATTTGTCGTGTTGAAGTTCCGCCGCTTGGCATCAGGCGCTCGCGCGTGCGCAGAACGCTTCTCGGAAAAGGTCCGTTGTCTGACGGACACCTCCCGCGCCGATTGGTCTCGAGTGAGCATGCGCAGCGTTTTCGTGTGGTGAGAAGGAAATCAAGAGGAAAGGCAGAGATGCTCGCAGATGACCGACGCCTGTACTTGCCAACGCGCTCGTCACCTGTGGCAGTGCAGGTAATTGTCAAAAAAGCTCTTGACATTGATGTTCCACATATTAGAAAACACAGAGTGCTTAAAGGGTTAACAGCACTGATTCTGCCGTACTTAGAGGAGTGCCCCCTTTTAGCGTGCCCAGCAAGAGATGACCGTGAGACAAAAACTTCCAGGATTGCAATAGCGAAGTATGTACGGCCATTCCTGGTCAACACAGGCATGAAGTCGTGGTAATGTATCGAAAGAAACTGCTCGAGGGCATCGCAAAGTACTTCGCGTCTAATCTAAAAAATTCAAGGCTTGGATTCTGTAAATAAACCATGTTTGGAAGTTGGAATACCGAGTATAAACCTGTTTGGTACAAGGTCGGAATTTATAAATACACCAATACACCAGAGTTATTTTTCTTGAGGATAAATTGTCTGTTTGCATATCAGTTAAGTTGCATTACAAGATGCATAACGGGATTTGATGGTTTGTGCTACATGTGCCGAAAACTAGACGTTTAACAGACAACTCACTTCCTTTAGAGTCAGTACCTATGCAATTATCACAAAGTTTATAAAACAAATGGCAAAATTACGAGGAGGGCGTATCTTACCGCCATAATTTCTTTCCTAAAGCCGGGGTCACACTGCTTATACAGCGTACAAAAAACTGTCTGAAAAAATTCGGACGCAATCACCAAGAGATCCATGCTTCGAATGCCGCATGCAACGAGTACACGGAGAAACTTGGCACGCGGCATTTGAACCACAGATATCGCGGTGACTGACGTCTGCAGGCTGTATTTTGTAAGACGTATAAGCAGCGTGACCCCCGGCTTAAAGGTGCTTTCACTACAAGTAAACAACGCAGTATGACCCGCATAAGTTGCGTGTAATTAATAAAAAATATTAAAAGAGGGACAACACGAGGACTACACTTTTATAGCATCAAATCTCGTGCTCAGGCTCAAGAAGCTACGTAAAACAACGCGTAGATTTAAAAAAAATACAGCATGATTGTTTTTATTTACGGAAATCCAAAATTTTGTATGTACAGAGCTTTTTTTTTTTTTGTACGCGCTACAGTTTGCAGTTAAAATATAAAAAAGTCGCGCTTGTAGTCCTAACGATCACATGTCCAGGTGAATATTTCAAATTAAATAGGTATCAAAACTTCTATACTCTTCCCAAGGGCAGCTTTTCACTGGTCTAGCACAAAACACAAAATCTTAAGTAGAAGCTGCCGTAACTTGACGTAACACGACTTTTTCTTGGACTCTTCTCCCTTGCGCCATGATGAAACCACTGAAACGACGAATTCTATGCCTGAGTTGAGAGCGCCTCCCAGCTAAAGTTGTAAAATTTCCGGAAATATTGAAGGCCGGGAAAAATGACGAAAAAAAAACAGGTATTTTCCCGAAAATCGTGGAAACATTTCAAACATTCTTTCAACAGATATATAATTCAGTAATGATTCGAAATATATCGACATAGGTCAACAACCGCAAGATATTACCGCCTATTTTACGGTAGACTATTATATTATATCAACTTTTTTAACGTTTGCGACAACTTTTGTCAATTTAGATGAGCTTTGACTACTCATCTGTCAACAATCGATAGCACCTACGCAGTTCTTCGTACCCGTCGTTAGTGCCGTTCGCGCTCTCGACAGGCAGTCGGAGGATCCATGTCACTTTAGATTCTCGTTCTTCGTTTATTTTGCGCTTTTTGTTTTCATAATGCACTAACTAGATCAACCTCATGCCTCGTTGTTCTCCAAGCCCCTTAGTGAAAGTCGCGAGCATAGTACTCGGATGTGGACACTTGCCGTGTGACCGTGGATCTTTCAATACTGTGTGCTGTGCACCATGGAGGATCCGGCCAGGGCAGCTATATCGTTTCAGCTTCCCCAGCGCCGTTTCTGACACTTCGCGCGCATCGTTCTCGGGTATGGACTTTTGCCGTGGATCCGTCAAAACTATGCGCTGTGCGCCATGGTGAGGCCGCACTTCAACGTTTGGGGGAACTTTGACGTGCTAAACAGTGGTAAGGGGTCAGCGGTGTGCAGGTTTTTCTCTGCCAAATACGGATTTCCCAACGCAACCCGCTTGCGGCAGCACATAGCAAATGCCCCCCAGACATCAGGTCTGCAGTATCGGACGACCGGACAAGATCAGAGTCTAGGGCATGTCGGTTTAGGAGCCCACCTGTAGAGGTTTTACGATCAGAGCGTGCACCTGTGGAAAATGAAAGCCCAAGCTTTCAAAAAGAGGCCGACAGGTGTGTGAAGCTGCGAACTTCTATAGAAACGTTCGTTGACAGAATGACACAAAAGTGTCAAAGAAAGATTGATGAGGCGCTGGCTCGAGCGATATATGCCAGTGGAACGCCTTTATAAGTTACGGAAAACAAATACTGGCGAGAAGCGCTCAAGCTCACCAGGCCCGAATTCGTGCCGCATTCCAGGCATTCTTTAGGTGGATGACTCTTTGAGGCCGAGTATGCTCAGTGATGACGATCGAAGGTGGAAAAGAAAGTCAATTCCGTTCTTTGCGTCACTGCAGTGTACTCACAGGCAGCTGGTCCAATGTATGAGCCGAGAGCGTCTTGAACTTGTGGTAGCTACACCAAAGCCAATTTTCTACATCGCCGTCGATACAGAAGATCACGAGCACACAGGAAACTGCATCGCGGGAGAAATTTTCAAGGTTGTGGAGAAAATTGGAACCGACAAGGCTTTCGCTCTTGTTACCGACAATGCGAGCAACATGAAGGCCGCGTGGACAATTGTCAGTCTGCGCTATTCAAGTATCATTACTCTTGGATGCTGTGCTCTTGGACTAAAAGTGTTGCTGTCGGGCATGCTCAAACTGGTGACATTGCAAGAAGTTTGCAAGAGGTACGTCCAAGGCTGTGATCACGTGGTTGCGGCGCACTTTGTTAAAATGCAAGAAGAGTGCTAGCTTGAAACCGGGCCACTTAAAAACTACCAGCTGAAACTCACCGGACGGACGTTTTGATGTCACTGGAAGGCCTACTGAAGAACAAAGAAGCTTTACAGAAAATTGTGATCGCTGCGGAGCTTCATATCAGCAGGGGAATAAGATCAACGATATTAGATGAAGACTACTTTTGGCGCGATGTGCGAAGCACATTCCACGTGTTGCAGCCAGTTGCCCATGCAATTTCCGAAGCTGAGTCGGACACTGCTGTTCTTTCAGACGTCCATGAGATCTTGTTCAAAGTAACAAGACAAGTCAGAGGCCATTCCAAACTCTTCCTTGACAACGGGCGAAAAGGAAAGAGTAGCGAAAATTCTGCGTGAGCGGCGCGACTTTATTTGCCGTCCAGCACATGCGTCCGCAAATTTGCTCGACCCGAAGTTCAAAGGGCGGTGCTTAACTGAAGAAGTATGCCACGCAAGGACTACATCACAGAGACGGCAGAGAGGATGTGTGTCACTACGGGAAAAGTGTTGTCAAATCTCCCCGAATACCGGGTCCTGTCATGTGCTTGGTTGAGGAAGGCATTGGAGGACTCGGCGAAACATATTCCACCGTCCACGTGGTGGCAAGGGCTGTGTGCCTCTGAACACTTTACACCAATCGCTTGTTGCCTTCTTCAAGTTCCACCCTCCTCTGCTGCGCGCGAACAAAAGTGGTCGAAGTTCAGCGGTGTCCACACCAAAAGTAGGAACCGACTCAAAGGACACAGAGTGCAGAAGTTTGTTTGTCGCTCCAATATCGAGCTGAGGAGAACTGATCTGAAATGCTACGACAGAGATGACTCAAGCATGGAGTCAGAGAAGCCCTAACTAGCACACTGCTTTATAACATCCGTCTTAATTTACAGAAGATATCTAGTCAGTGCGTGCATATCTACCTCGTCCAATGTTGGTTTTAAGTTTGGTCCTGTAATCTTTAATGCAGACCTACTTGTACCTTTAGAAGAGAAAAAGGGCATGACAAAACAGTGGCGGATCCAAGGGGGGGGGGGGGGGGGGGGGGGGGGCGGGGGGGGCGATCGCTCCCCCTGCCCCTAAACGCATCTTTAGGCAACCCCCCCCCCCCCCCCCCCCCCGGGGTTCTTCGTTAGCTCGAAGAAAAAACGTAAGCAATCGACGCGAGGGACAAAAGATTAAGACAGTGGTGGGTGGACGCGCCTGCTGGGCGCTTCCAAAGTGGGGTTTATCTCCGTCAAGGTCACGGTACGTCTTCCCGACAGGGACGGCGCCAAGAGTTTCGAAGTGGAGAGACAGTGGGGAGGCGCACCAAATATCAGGGTCCTCGACTGCAGGCACACTTCCAAACAAGGCCAGCACGTCGAGCACGGGGGGAAAATACCTTCAACATATCTAGTCCCCTTTCTCCCTCTCTCTCTCTGTCTCCCTCTCTCTCTTTAGAGGTTGTCTGCGAAAAATCTGTGCCCTGAAAACTCCCAAACGCAGACGCCAAGCAGCCTTCCGGATTATCCTTCCTCTCTAACGGCAGCCTTTTCATCACTTTTCGTTTGATGGTTTCTTCATGGTTCTGGGCTTGTCTTTCGGTATGTCTTTTTTGGCTTGCTCTGAGATGCTGTCGCCCACGGGCTCACTGAAAGTATCTTATTGGCACGGTGTGCTCATTGATGCTCATCCCCCTACAATAATGCCCTATTAAGGGCGCTGTAGGTAACCGAATAAATAAATAAATAAAATAAATAAAAGGGAAGTGCGGAGGGGACGTATTAGGAGGAGACGTTCCAGGGGGGGAGGGGGGGGGGGATGCAGCTTGTACAACCAGGTAACTAATTGTTTTTCTTCTCAATTGAGAGAGGAAGCAAATAGGGTGCCGACATGTTTCCGGAGCGGCGGAAACATGTAGGCACCCTAGAAGCAAATGCTCTGGGTACAGTGTAGTTTGAATCTGAGCTTCTCCTGAAGACGCTCCGGACTTCCACACGACCTTGGCTTAAACATCAGCCCGCTTTCGTCCTCGCCTCCACCCCTCACCGAGGATCAGCGCCGCAGCGCGGAATGCAGAAAGAAGCCGACGAGCGCCAGAAGGGGGAGATGTTTCCTCGAATGGGCTTCATACTGCCTGCGGTACGACTTCTCGTGGTGGGAAGCTAATAAAAGAAAGATAAACGGTGCGAGCATTCTAAAGGCTGGAGGCTGCTTACACGGGGTCCTCAAGCCGACACCGTAGGCATTTATTTGTATACAATGCCGTTTCAACTTAGGGTGGCGGGACATATTTTAGGAAAGGTGCCCGCTACCCCTTGTCTCCCCTTGGCGCCGTCTTTACTTTTCGAGTTAAACGCGGCTTCTATGGATTGACGGCAGAGCTTTCGCGCGGCTTTGCAGGAGCGAATATGTGTGTGTCGAACGGAACAGAGGCGGGGGGGGGCATGCTGGTTTGCAACTGCGGCTTCGAATTCCCTACTTAGGGACTTGGGGAAAACGAGCCCCTTTCAAAGATGCAACTATACATAAATTAAATAGACAGTGCCTGTGCCCGTTCGAGTGAACACCGACTCCCAAACATCCATGCTGCAGTCGTGATCGGCCTTTAGCCCAGTTGAGATTCGCCGACCGGACAACCGCTCTGCCCCATCATATCTCTGCACCTGTCCTCTCGACCCTGACGAATGGGCTAACTTAGAAACAAGTAAGTGTTCCCTTCATACAGAAAATATCCAGACGGAGTGCAATTGAATATAATTTGGAAGGATATATTGCTGGTTTAAGGTCTTGTCTATGTTTAAAAGTTAAAGTTGCCGAACTGCAACCTGCTTTCAAAAATATTCAACAATTATTCGCTTTCGTTCTCTCGAGTTGCATCCAGAACACGTGAAAACACGAGTTTGGGTTGGCAATGCCGCATGTGGTGCGCTCTGGACATTCCAAATATACGGCGAACAACCGACGAACTTGCCTGGCAGCGTTCATTTCGCTCGCTGCGTTAACAGTGTCTTGAAAAAGACGTCGTCGTGAGACGTCGTCGTGTTTCTTCCACCCAGTCTCAGGTGCTCTAAAAAATAGTTCTTTGACGCCGCGAGCAGCGTCGAAGCCGCCGGGCCATTTTTATCGCTTGTTTGCAACGTACTCGCTCCATTGAAGCAATCGGCGGCAATGAAAAGTATGTTTTAAAACCGCGTTGAGCACTTTGGCACTGAATATAAAGTTCTAACTACTATGCCAAGCTTAATCTCAAAGAGCAGCTGAGTTTTAGATTAAAACGTTTTCGCATTGTCATTAGCTGCGCGAGCTGCCTATGTATAGTTGGCAAAGGTTGGCTTTCCGCACCTGCTCTGCGGGTGTAACGAGAATATATAAATATTCAAGCAAAAGGAGCCCAAAAGTTGCAGCCCCGCCGGGGATATCTGAGCTATCAAGTTACACTGTCTACGATTGTCACAGCCGCTATAGCACCAAACATTCATCCCCAGTAGTTAAGCTTCTTTTTCTATTTCTAGCACGCTGCCACGCGAATGGAGTAATCCCGTTTCCTATGAACTACAAAATTCCTTGCGTTATGGTGTACAGAAACGATAGTGCCACCACAATTTTCTAGATACTTACCTCCAGCGTGGTCACCCGAAAGGTTTTACTTCAAAGAATTCATCCCCTACAGGTAAACCGATACAAAAGGTCTCAAGATCTATATTATGTTATCAGAGTTTAGTAAAAACAATAACTCCACAAAAATATAAACACTCACCCCCCCCCCCCCCCCCCCACCGTTTTACACCGAGAAACCGCCCCCCCCCCCTAAAATGGAGGTCTGGATCCGCCCCTGTGACAAAATGCATCAATGTTGTTAAACTTTATTGCTCTTTAAATATGAATAGTTAACCTGGCATTAAAACATGGCACTACTTTCATGATAGTACGTACACCAATTCATTTCTTCAATGGTTAACATGCGACTATATTTCGTCAATCTGTTGTTGTGTTACTTAAAGCTATGTTCATGCTGGTGGGGTAGTGGATACTCGGCTGTGAGCTAGGAGTCGCATATATTGGTTTATTGACCGAGAAACAAGCCAGATGACTTAGAAACACGGCTTCATCACAGAGTACACACTACACCGACCAACCTCGGGCCCCCAGCGCTGTAATTCTTCCTCCGTATAAAACGTTCACCAAACTCTTAAAATATTTATAGTCATACTGAACAGTAAAGCAACTGTAATTCTGGACGGTTGTTGCATAGTTTTTAGACAACGCAAACGGTGCAACGACGGGGAGAGGAGGCAGACAACCCGAGGTGCTTGTGTTTTTTCATTTGACACGTCGCCGCGCTGTTTTGTTTTCTTAGGGGCTGAAATATGTATTATGTTTAGTATAGCGTGATTAAGTTTTCCGCCTGCTCTACCGACAAAACTCAATTGAGAGGTGCGTGAAGGTTATTTTCCCTTCCGAAGAGGTCGTGTGATATCAATTTTAACGTTCGTTGCAGAAATGTACATGATTGGTCTGTTATTAGTTGAGAAACTTAGGTTTCAGTTTGTTTGTCGTTTTTTTTTCCTTGTTTTTTTTTTTCAAATATGTAAAAAAAAAAACAACGGGTTTTTTTCTTCAAAATTTCCGGGGTTTTTTTTGAGCCCCCGCATCACTACCCCCAACGGGGAGACGCTTCCTTCTCATCTTCCGCTTACGTCCTCTCCGCACGAATGGAACGGCCGGAGAAGCGTTCGCGCGCTTCGAAATCTCGGAGGCCATGGCATCGTCTGCGAAATAGCGACGTTAATTGGCCACAAAAGATTTTTTTTAGCTATTTAAGTTTATTTTTTATGTTTTTTTACTGCAAACTTCTAAAACCTTCTTGCACCCCCGTAGTAAATTGCAGCGCGATACGTTGAGAAGCCGATTTTTGCAGGCCGTCTAAATGCCTTAAAAGTGTTAGTTTACATGCTGTAGAACCTTGCTACAAGAACAAGGTAAACAAACAAAAAAAATAACCAATCGATATATCGCTACATCTTGTTTATCATCTGCTTTATAAATCGGTTTAACCTTTGGCGCTTTCCACGGCCCTTGTGCCTATCCCTGTCATAGCGACATGATATATGACTGTAAATTATCGCGCAAAAATTAAAACACGACTCTGCGGCGCGGTAAAATATTTCCCCCTCTGGTCATTGCATAATTGGTGCTCCAAGAAAGTATATTCGGGACTCACGAAGGAAGTCAAAAAACGCAACTTTAATAAAAGTTTTAAGGTATACTACTGCACAAAATTGCTACTTTTTTATGATTCTCAAAAGATTTAGAGGCATATATGAAACGTAAATACGCAACTTTAATAAAAGTTTTAAGGTATACTACTGCACAAAATTGCTACTTTTTTTATGATTCTCAAAAGATTTAGAGGCATATATGAAACGTAAATACGCAACTTTAAAGGGACCATGAAATGATTTTAAAATCGAGTTTCATCCACCGCACGTCGTAAAAGGTGTGAAAAGAAACACAAAAACACAAAAATAGGGAGCCAAAAAAAATTATTTGCTATAGAACTTTTAAAAGAAAACTGGACTCTTTTGCGCCTTCCTTCCTTCGCCTGTTCACTACGATGCATCCGCGGAAATGGAGCACGTCAGCCAAATCCAGGTCGCCTATTGGGTAAGAGCCTACCTCACCAGCACCGCGATCGTAAACAATAAATAGCCGGCGAATGTTTGCTGCAAGTTTTGTTAAATACTATTCAGATCCACGTTTTGTAGCATAATTAGAGATGTGTGGCGAAAATTGCCAAATTTGATAATGCTGAGAGCCAGGCGCCATCTATCGTGTGGTAAACGAAGCAACTACTGCGCGTGCGCAGTAGGGCAGGGCCGACAGTTACTTGGGTGGTGGCCAGCGACGAACGTTTATTTTCTTTGTTTTCCTTCCTCTCAAAACTCTGACTGACTGAACGTTTATTTTTCTACGTGTTCTTCCCGCGCGTGCCGACTTCAAGCAGCAAGAAAACAGTACTTAAAACAGACCACGACGAACAAGAACGCTGGATCCACCGACTCCGACGAAGCGAGCTGCTCAGAATATAGGCCTAGCAGGCATTCCGACTCGGCGCTGCGTTGCTTCGTCGCTAGACCGTCTGCCTACGACGGGCTGGCGTGCTAAATGGAATATGCCCGCGCGACCCTTGTGGACCCTTCCCGTATTATAGTTTGATCGCTGACCTCAATTCTAGTTTAAGAGGTGAGGTCAATCTCTTCCCCTTGTTTTCCGAGGCAGTGTTGACGAACACTCGTCGAAAAGGGACTCTCGTCGATTCTATCTTCTTGTTTTGTGTGATATAGAGCTGAAATAAACGCTGTATGGATTACTTTCGTAACACGGTATGTACACTTTGTTATTGGTATGCCATTTTTATTCTGACAGACTGCTCGTCACTGTCGAGCTATAACAGTTCGTGGGAGGTACACCTACAACCCCGGTCCAACCTTTCTTTGCCGAGTGTCGCGTCAGTATCGAGTTGCAATCGTAAAAGAACGGTCCCGAAGCGCTTACAAACAGCGCGAATACAAGACTTCCATCAAGCGCGCGCGTCCGCTCCGAGTGTAAACAGGTATTTACGTGGCTCTTGCTGACACTCGTAGTTCAAACGTATCTTTTTTAACGTCGGCTCGCTCCTGCATCTCCGAGGCCGCGAAAAACGCCATCTACGTCGCCTTGCAAACGACTGACCCGGGCCGGCCCTTCTGCCAACAATGACGGGGTGGTTAACTTCTGGAGTCTTCACCGGAAGACTCGCTGCACTTCCCAACAGGCATACCGGCGTATGGGACTAGTCCCATGCTGTCGCTGTAGCGCAACATATCTCATTGAATTTCGCTCAGCAGCGATGCGGCGATGAGAGGCGCCGATTCAGGAAATACGTCGGTGACATCAGGCATCAGCGCAGTAAAACCTACCGGCGCACCCCAACTCGTTGCCGCTAACACTCCCATTCTCCTACTGCCGAGAGAACTTCCGGTTCCGGAAACGGCCTACGTCACGGCTTCTTTTGCGGGTCAGTTGGAGAGAATGAAAAAGTCGATATTTCAATATTTTTTTGTGTAGAAGTTAATAAACCGAGACGAAAACGGGTGCCTGTTCGGCATTCAGTGAACATTGACGGTTTAATGTAAAAGTTATCTGGAAAAAGTAAAAAGGTCATTTCATGGTCCCTTTAATAAAAGTTTTAAGGTATACTACTGCACAAAACTGCTACTTTTTTTGATTCTCAAAATATTTAGAGGCATATACGAAACGTAAAGTCCTCTGCTAGAAGGATCAGTGATTTTGAGAAGGAAGTTGTACATAAGTTTATTTTCTACTACCAAGCTGTTAAACCTGCCTCGACAAATACACGATTCAAAAGCAAAACGTCCTAGCTCGCTCCCCATGTGTGCAGCCATAGGCAGCGTGCACATTGCGTGCACATGTCAATGTCCCGCGTTCAAAACTTCTAACATTATCCTTATTTGTGTCAATGAAGCCAGCATAAAACCTACTAAACACGTCATACTGAGAGTCTTGGCCAATCATGAAAGCAACAGTGATTCTTTTGGTCGCACGTGTCGGTCCCAAAATCCAGTGCCATCTATACTTCGTCTCAACTATGAACTGCAGGTAAAGGGGTCGCCAGATTCAATCACGAGCCCGTCAGATATCATATATGCTATTAGCACCAAGATGTCGGGGGGCGCACTCTCAAGGTTCCCCTAAGAGACGTCACTACAATCACCGACAGGATTAGGACGACAGAGAGGTATTTATGTGGAGATTGTACGCTGGGTTGTGGGTCTGCAAAAATCTAAATGAAGGAGAGATGGGAAAAAGTCTTTTAAAAATGTATCCAAATACAAATATGAAATACTTCGCCAATCTGTATTTCATTGCAAACGCAGAGACACTTTTTAGAAAAGTACTGAAATAAAAAATACAAATAAGAGGGTATTTGATGACCTTCAAATACTTTTAAAAATGCTATTTGTTCTGATAGAATGACTTCTTAGACTTAAATTTAACCCAGGTAAAAAGAGAAAAGAGAGACCGTGCTCAGATAAAGAGTGGAGTTTACAAATGCAAAGAATCAAGTGCTTAAAAAGAACGTAGCGTTTTAAGAGAAAATTTGTTTATCCTAACTTGATGGGCGGGAGTAACACCAGGAAAAATAATGCAATCATTGTTTTTCAAAAGAATGAATACAAATGCGTCAAAACATTTTCAAAATTATTTCGCTAATGCGATGTGTTTTAAAAATGCGACAGACACACTGAAGACTGCGTGCGTATGGGAATGCGAAAGCATTATAGTCCCTTTGGTGAAATGTTTTCGATTGATGTTTTCGACAAGAATTAAAATTCTTCCTGCTCATTCGGTGTGTGTGTTTTCGTGTACGTTGGCCACAGTGCAATGACGCACGCACTAGGCACCCCTTTAGTGAGCGAGAACCGTGGAGCCGCCGTGGCGTCGGATTCCATTTCCGGCAACCGTCGTGATCGGACGCGGAATGTCTATACTTCGTTTCAGCTTCCGTACAAGCGCAGCCGAAGCTACGTGTGGCCGGAACACGCGATCTCGCCTGCACTTTTGTATCACTCCGCAGCGCCGCTGGTCGTCCGTGGCGCCCGCGCTCGCCGAGTATTTGGTCTGCTACGGGTGTATCAACTGTATTGCCTGCAACGGTTTAAAAAGTGCCATTTGACGTCTTGAAATTTAGTGACAGGAGATGTCAATATTTAGCCTGGCCGCTGGCGTTTGTGTCCGAGCTTTCCACCTGTTCGGCATTTCGGCATAGTTTCGAGATGTAAGTACACATTGCAAGGTGCCCGATGACCCGGCCGTTGATGTTTCCTTGTATTGTCTAGATATACCAGGGCTCGAGGCGCAGTACTCTCCACCAGCTCCTCGGGGTTCAATGTGATAGGCAGGTGAAGGGGTGCCCTGATTTCGCCGCGTATCAATGAATTGTAGTGACCCGGACGCTTTTCTTGTTTTCAACGCATTCGCCGAATTTGAAAGTAGACATTCTGCACGACCTCTCGCGCCTGACGCGCAAGCGTGTTCTAGCGAAAGGATGTTTTGAAGCGACTCAGTGAGGAAATCAACAAAGCACATGATTTGGCCATTACGGGAACGAATTCACAGAGAAAAACCGAGCGCTGCAGCCGTGTTGCCAGCGGATGTACGTGTTTTCACCGAAACACGTGCATTTACATATATTAATAAAAACATAAACTTCAGATATCTAATTCCTTTCGTCGCAAATCATTCTCAGCAGTACACATTTGGAATATTGTGCAATGTTTAAGCACAAAAGAGTTACTTAAAAAGAAAAATTACTTTTGCGGACTACTTTGTGGTGCGTAGGAATGCTCTTCTCCAAGTTACGAACCGTCCCTCAGCCTTTGGCTGCGCTCGGACGGAAGCTGAAACAAAGTATAGCTCCGACAGAGCGGTTTCAGCGGCCCATCCGGGCCGCGGTATCAGGTACGCTGAAGATAAGGAATATACTGTTATTCTGCCTTCGCTGCCTATCTGGTCAGTCGTGGTAAATATCTTTTAATGCGAAAGCATTAACTGTCCCATAAAGAGAGCTGACGTCATCAGTTTGAAGCGCGAAAACGGCTCCTAGTTTCCGCGATCCCAATAGGAGCGATTCGCCTTCAGTTCCATTGGCTGGCGCGCGTCGACGGGCTCCCATTGGCCGCTGCGCCATGGCCTCCGAGATTCCGACAACAAAGGGAGCGGACGAGCAGACGACAAAGGGAGCGGACGAGCGGCTTGCATGCTTTCGCATTCACAACTCATAAAAATTGCTTAAATAATTTTTTTTTCTTTTTTTTTTTTTTTTTTTTTTTTTGCTTGCAAGCGGATGTTGTGCGGCGTTTATACCGCGCTGAAGACTTTCGCGACGCACTGGCTGGACTACTCCCCGAAGTCGTCGCCCTCAGGGCGTATCAAATGAATCATGTCTGGGCCATCACCTCCAGCACCATCGAAGGGTCCCCTCTTGAGGGGCCTCAATGGCATTATTGTACGGGCTACATGCCTCTCTGTGGCGCCTGCGCTCACGAGCGCAAATAAATACCAATACCGAAGAAACTCTGAGCTCGTCGTCAAGGGGCGGCGGTGCATCGTCGTAGACCCGGGCAACCGGTACGTGCGCCTGAAGATCCACTGGCTGTTTTTCAACGTCGCCGATGACGATGGGAGGGCAGCCCTGACGCCTTGCGGCAGGGTCCTAGAGGTATCTATGGAGAGGGGGCGCATCGACGGCTGCCTTAGCGCCAGCACTGTGACGCGGACGACTGTGCTGCGGCTCATTGAGGGCGTGTCTCCCGATGACATCCCGCACCAATTGCGCGTCGCCGGTGAACTCGCCCTGGTCGTTGTCCCGGGCAGGGCGCCGCTTTGCCTGCGGTACCAACGGACGGGGCTCGTCCGCAAGAAGTGCCGCGTCCCTAAGTGCAAGGTATGCCGTCGGTTCGGTCACGACGGCACCCAGTGCGTCACGGCCTACGCGGTGGTAGCACCTGTAGGAGGCGAGAAGAAATCCGACATGGACGAAGCCGGTGCCGAGGAGGCCATCTCGTGTCCGGATGCCGGGGTTGCGACAACGCCAAACGCGACTTCTGCACCCGAGGGCGACGCAGCTCTGACCACGGGGCACTGGGCGCGGGGACGGCACGCCAGGCTGAGCTACCGGACGTGGCGTCCGTCGAGGCGACGAAACCTAGTGACGAGGCAGCTGCCGTGTGCAACGACACCATCTCTGAACCGGCAGACGACGCGCCCATGGAAGTCCTGGACGCCTCGGCAGGCGATCCGGCCACGAAACGCATGATGGACGACGTGGGGGCGGCCCCGACGCGACGAGCCAGGGAGAGCACCGTCCAAGGCGGCGCCCCTCAGGAGGAAACGGTTTGGCATATGGTCGAACGCTTCTGCAGGCGACTGAAGGGTTGCAAAACTACCCCCCTGACCTGGCGTGCCTGGGCCCTTTCCGGGCATCGGAGTCCGCGTGTCGGACGGTCAGACCCTCGGAACCCGAGGCAAGCCCCCTACGGTCTTTCCCTCCCTGGAATGACAATAAATCTCGAGGCAGCCTTACGCGTGGCCACGATTAATGCTCGTGCTCTGGTAGCCAGGCGTCGGCAGTGTCAGCTAAGCCGGTTGACTTTGAAGGACGAGCTGGACATTATTGCCGCTGAAGAAACTAAAATTGAAAGCCAGGAGCAGACTGACGTATGGTGCGGCCTTTTCGGCCTTTTCAGAATTATTTTAGCGTTTCCGTGTCACCCGCGGTGGGCTTGTTCGGCGGACTTTGTCTGTTTATTCACCGGTCGATGGATGTTACAAACAGCCGTGCATTTTTGCGCCTCCGGTCGTATAATATTCTGAGACTTTTCCTTTTCTAACGTTAGTTGGCGCGTGATTTGTGTGTACGCGCCTAATCGCAAAAATGCACGCAATCTTTTTGGCACATTTTTTAATTACAATTGAGTGATTATTTGTCTTGGGGATTTCAACTGTGTTTTTAGGCCCGGGCCTCTAAACTAGTCAAACACAAAGTTGGAGCCGAAATTGACGGAGCGCACTGATTGGCTTATTACGGCGATGACTTCGTGCTTTTTTCGCCGATCTCCAATCGGCGCGCACCACGAACTTTTGGCGCCAGTGAAACTTTTCTTTTCTCAAAAT
The DNA here is from genome assembly GCF_016920785.2 of Ixodes scapularis. NCBI lineage: Eukaryota > Metazoa > Arthropoda > Arachnida > Ixodida > Ixodidae > Ixodes > Ixodes scapularis. The sequence continues at coordinate 175,556,403 of NW_024609846.1, read as the reverse complement.
TCACTTTATTTTAAAAGTTATAGGCAAATTAAAGTTACAAAAACAAGCAAAAAATAACCTCCCTCATGACGTCCTTGGTTGCTTGAGAGTGGCCGTGAACAAAAGAAGAAGTAGTGAGCTCATCGAGCGCTCACGGCTGCCGCACTCCTTGTCGACAGCGCGAGAGGGCGCCATTAAAGCGTGTTCTCGATATGCTGTATGTAGCAGGCAGCCAGAGCGGCTCTCATTGCATTTGCTGCGCGAATAAATACTAATTCGGCATGACACTTCATTGGCCACCAACGACAGCAAACACGGGGTAAAGATAAGTTTAGAATGGGAGCTACTTTGCGCTGCCATACCGCGAAACTGCCAAACCGCAAGACAAAGCTTCTCGCCGAAGGCCTTCGGAACGCTCGAAGCCGGTCGGATCCTCCTTACCATGCGACCGCAGCGTCGCCGCGTACATCCGGGATCTTTCCGAGACGGCGCCTGATCCCACTACTCCTTTCTAGTATGCACCGCCTTTTCCACCGCTTGGTGGCGGGTATGTCGACGGGTCATTTCTTTTTTCCGTACTTTATGAACTGCGTTCATTTCTTTTTTGGTCTAAAACACTGAATAAAAACTACTTTTATAAATAACTGAAACGGTTCGCGCCACTTATATTTTGTATTTCGACAAAAAAAGAAACTTTTACCGGCTGTGACCAGTAGCAAGCCCAGGACCAAAGACGTCACATTTTGTACGCTTTCGGTACCACGGGTCGCCCTCGTCGGTGGAGGAGGTTTCCGCGTCGTCCGGTTAAAATATGAGGCACTGATATTTAGTTACTCTCTCCATGCCCGCTGGCTTGCCCGAACCCCAAGAGACGTGGAAACCGCAAAAAGGGTAGACGCTTAAATATGATTGCAGGGCCCCTTTAAGGCCTCAGTAGATTGAGCGAAACATGCTCCCGTTCGAGATTCAAGTTCCTTTTGTTTGAACGATCTTCTTTCAGTGTATTTTTTGGAGGACGTTGCGGCCCAGTTAGTTCAGTTCGCGTATTTCCAAGGTCGGAGCCATGCGAGACTGGATAAAGCGTTATCTCGCTCGTTTCTTTTTTTTTTTTTTTTTCTATGTAGAGATTACGCGGTTCAGCACGTGTCGTTCAGTGACCATACTTTGGTCTTGTTTATTTTTGGGAATAAGGTCATATCCGCGATGAAATTGGGTGATTTGGAAACTTAACAGGCGTCCTGTTCAAGATGAGCCTTTTAGGGCACATGTGAGCAAACTTTTTTCAAAATTTGTACGAGGACAAGCGTACTGTAAAAGCTTGGTTTGCTGGGCAAGTTGGTAGTGGACATTCATATTAAAAATAGCGCAAAAGAGACGGGACAAAAAGACGAAAAAGCACACAGGACAAACGCTAGCGTTTGTCCTGTGTGCTTCTTCGTATTTTTGTCCCGTCTCTTTTGCGCTATTTTTAATATGAATGACAAGCGTACATTGGTGGAGTGCGGTGGGATCCTTTTAAAGAAGTTAAAATGGCTGCAATCGAGAAAAGTAGAATACTAAAATATGGGAAAAGGAAAAAGAATGAGTCACGGCGTCGGTTCAACGCTTTTTTGTACCTAGGAAACATGAATCCTGGTGGACTCACGCTCAAAATAAGAGAGTGTAAACACCAACTTAAAATGATGGATACCGAGAAATACAGGGGGGGGGGGGGGGGGGGGGGGGGGGCGACAGTAAGGGCGCGAAGTACTAAGTTATGGATGGGTGCAGCTCCGACAAAGCGCGCATTAAGCGACGAAAAACGTTATGCGCAGCGTAAGGAAATCGAAGAAGTCTGTTATGTAACCACGGTGACGAGGGACAAAGCAAACATTGAAAAGGCTTTTGTGGAACACTATCGTAAGTCTGCTGCGACGTATCACGCCAGTAGATGACGATTTTGAAGCGGAATTTTTGTTTTTGATGCCTCAGTAAAAACAGCAGGTGTGCGAAAGTCTAGAAGTGCCTATCACTGTCCGGGCAGTCAAGCCAGCCATCGACGACGCCAGGACCCGACGGCCTTGGTGCCGAGTTCTATAAATCTTTTAAGGGTGAGGTAGCTCCTGCGCTGTACTAGGTGCTGACCGAAGCTTATAATAAACAACTCTTGCCAACATACTTTTTAAAAGCGCACACTGTGCTTATCCCGAAGTGCGATGATTAAGTGAAGCTTTTAACCGTGAAATCTTACAAGCCGATAACCTTAACGAACGTGGATTATAAAGGAACATGAAGATATTGACAAAACGACTACAAGGAGGTATTAAAGTATTCGTAGGACCGCATCCAATGTGCAGCATAAAACGCCGTACAATATGTACGAATATACATGTGACTAAAAGCAGTTTAGAATGTTGCGACGCCTCAATAACCGAGTTGCAATGCTGCAACTATACTCTATTTAACCTTCTGATGTACCGCACGAAAGGCTAGAAGCGCGAGCTTCTTGCTCTAGGGCACGTCTCGGCGGCAGAAGCTCTCGTGCACTAAGGGCTGCTGCCAACGCTACGAGCTCGCGCTTCTAGCCTTCGCTGCGGTACAACATAAGGTGAAAGTTCCAGTGTTGGACAAAATACTCGATAAAACTATTTAAGTTAAGTTACTAAATACTTGCTGCATAAAGTATTTAAAATACTACTCAAGTTACTTTCACTGTAAACTGTCTTGAGTAGAGTACAAATACTGAGAAATGTAATTCAATTACTTTTGAAGATACTTCTGCATTGCATAACTTGTATCGACGTCAGTGACAAGCACAATTATACAGTTTCGCAAATCTGGTTTGCCAGAATGGTGTATTAGCGCGAATCAACACAAAACGAGAAAAAAAAAAGCAAGAAAAAAAACATTGTAGGGCTATTTTATGCAGCCCAACTATAAAGAGAAGGATATCACTGATACATGTTACAAAACATTCTGGGACGTAAAAAAATAGGTCGCTTTAGCCATTCGCACCTGCCTATCAAAATGGCTGTCATCTATACGATGGTCGTAGAACAGTAGTAAAAGGCGCGGTCAACACGTAATTAATTATAGGTTTGCTTTATGCAAGCAGTATTAGAGCCTTACTTTATTTTTTTCCCGCCCGGAAGGTGGTGGCAATCACCTTTTTTGTGAAGCCGAGCATCCATGAGCTAGGGAGCGCGATCCTGACACCGCGGTACCACAATTGCTGAAAGTTTCCGACAGTGACATCGTTGAATGTCAAGTCCAGCGCCGCACCTGAGACGTATCGTTGAAGTACAATTCATATTCCCTACATGGGAAGCTCACTATAATTGAACTTGGTATACGGAAATGAGTGAATGGATCACAAAGAGAGCCCAGAAATTAGCCAAGGCACTGGTCGCACCTTCTTCAAGTAGGTTGTGTTCAGAAAGGCACTCAACGTTGGGGGACACTTTGTTGGCATATTGAGAGGTCATCCTGCGCGTAGTTGGTTTCCCGCCCTGTTCTCTGCTCATCAGTATTCGCTTACAGACAGTGTCCGCAGAGCAATGAGTGCCGGACTGACGACAAAAAGGAATGAAAAAAAAAACCCTCGAAGTGTTGCTTATAGCGAAATCAGATACTCACACACAAAAAAGCGTCTTCTTTTGTGGCCATTTCGCATTTACTTCTATTTGTTATTTTCTTGACACTGAAGTCTGCATTGTTGTCGTTGATCGTTTCCCGTTCTGCGTTGCGCCCCAGTGTGGCAATCTTTACTTCCGTAAAACCACGTGCCTTTTTTGCTTGAGGATTTTTGGCGGTGAAACCTTAGGAAACAAATGGAGTCTTTGGGAAAGCGAGGCGAAGACCTTCATTGTACGAACTTTGGGGTGAAATACGAGTCACATTCGGCACAAAAGCGACGTTTTCACAAACCAAATCTAAGTCACCGTAGCTTCTCGGAGTTAGCAACAGAATTTGGTTGCTCGAAAGAATGTACACGTTTGCTCGTGCCACGCATGCGCCACTTCATACCGAAAAACTCGGAAAATGGCGGAATGTAAAAAAAATGTATTTAAGATAATGAGTACTAAGATACTGAGAAATGTAATTAAAATGGAGTATCAAATACTCTCAATCATTTGCAAGATACCAAGATACCGCAAAAAGTATTTGAAATGCAGTATCTTGAGTAGAGTATTTGAGATAGGTACAAGTCTGGCCGTGAAACAGAGTATAGACTTCGAGAAGGCTTTTGACCGTGTTTCGCACCAGGCTCTTTTTGGTATTCTGGAACACATCAACGTATGGTCCATTATTTTAAACGGTGTGAAGATGGCTCATTAAAATTTCACTACATGTTTTGTCGTCAATAATTGTTACTGAATGCGTTGAGATACATTGTTTCGTAAGACAAGGTTGTCGTCTTTCGTCTTTTCTTTTTGCTATTTTTTCTAGAACCGTTTTGTTTGAAAAATCTTCAACACGGTAACATACCTGGTTTTAGATTGAATTCCAGTGACGTAAAAGTGCGTTCCTATGCGAACGATTTGGCGGTTTTTGTGCGGATCAAGAGAGTGTTCGCGAGGTGGTCAACGTTGCCTCTTAATGTTTTGTGCAAAAACAGGGAGCGCCGTTAATTGGAATAAAACCATAGGGTTCTGGCACGGTGACTGGGAGAATTTACCCACCAAGTATTTAGGTGTGCCATTAGGGCATTTTATAGATAGCACTAATTACTGGAATGAAGAGACCGAGAATGTTAGAACAAAGGCGGAAGGGTGGCGGAGGAAGGCTCTGTCTATATTCGCGCGTTCCTCAGTGTGTAATCTCACTTTGATATCAAAGGTTTGGTACGTCTTACAGGTGATGTGTATGTTGCGAGTCAATGTGCAGAAGCTGCACAGAGTTTTTGCCGAATTCATTCGGAACTCAAAATGGGGACGTTCTGCTCGCACCAATTCATTTCGTTATTGTATCATTTGTTTATAAAACAAATTGTATCTAGGTTTATATTTCTTCGTGATCAAAATGACTTCTTTTTCCGTACCTGCCAGTGTACGTGCCTGAATTTGCCGTGTCATCGGGCGTTGGAATGAGCGCGGGTATTCGTAGTTATATGAGAGAAGTTTTGTTATTGTTCCGTATGTTGAAGGTTATATTTTGTTTAGAAGTTTTGTCTACGATCTCACAGAGAAAATTTTTTAAAGATTTAGTCTATGTTTTGCTGCCTATACCTCTGTATCGGTTTTTGCACCATGAAGGCAGTGAGTTGGATGTGCTCAAGAGAGTTTAAAAAATGCCAGTAAAGCACTGTGTTAAAACTTTTTTTTTCTTTCAATTACACTGCGGAGTCCTTCCAGTGAAAACTTGGCTGGAAGACGAAAGTGTATTTGTTCCCTGGTCCACAAACTGTTTATTATGTGAAAGAACAGGAACAGTAGAGAAGGTATTTATGGGAATGCTGGGACGCTGTGTTCTAATTGGGACATCCTTCAGCGCACCCTCAAGAAAGATTTTCCAGTCAAACGTCGCGGTATTCGGCATATGTCTGTAGAAAATGAAAATCAAGTCCCTTATGACATGATTATGCTTTTGAACCTCCACAGTATGTGGAAGACAAGAAGGAATATACGGCACGAGAATGTTCGCACTGCGCGTGAAAAGTTGATTGAAAGCATTGCGTATGTAAGAGAAGTTTACCGCGCTCTGGCCGCATCTCCGGATTGGTTACCACTATGAGATGATTTGGCCATTTTAAAAAGATTTTAGTGAGCCACGGTTACCCTTAGTGGTTGAAATGTTTCACCCTCTCTCTTTTGTTCCTATTCTAAAAATGTGTCTGTGAAAGCAATAAAAAAAAAAAAGCCGCCGCGGCGTCGAAGAATCTTTCAAGGACGAATTTTTTTAGAGTGCACTCGTTCATTTTTATGCTTATTATGCCCGAAGCGTAGCGAGTTTGCATGAGCCACATCGCGAGCGGTGTCCACTACCGCGTTTGATTGCGAAGAACAGTGCCCGAAGTTGAATTTAGGCAGTATTTGAAACACTGCCCAACTGTGGCACTGGTGAATAGCGAGCCCTATTTTCACTGGAGCCTAATTGCTTCGCTTTATCGAAGTCTGCCGATGCCTCCAAACTATGTCCGACTCTGGCCTTGCTTATTTCCGTCGTCATTATCTAGGATTGACGACGAGCTTGGAGGGGAACAATACGAATAAAAAGTGACCTGATGTGGAACTTGACCGTCCTCATTTGCCGACTGTCGTGACACCGTACATGAAATCCAACCAGTTCTGAACGAGCCTTATCTCAGCCCCGTTATCTTATCGCGTCACCACGGCAACGTAACCAAAAGATACTCATTGTTATTCTTCGGCAGTGCTCGAGCATCGAACGTTTGCGTACGGGGACTGTGATCAATTAGATGCTGGAATACTACTTTCGGCAAAAGAACTTGAGCGCTCATAAGGTAAGTCGAGAGAGCTACTCCAAATACGCACGATCGGCTTTTCAAATGTAATTTCACGGACGTCCCAGGTTTCTGTGTGAAACTGTGTCAGAATATCTTGGGAATGTCCTCCTGCTATCTTGCCAAAGTTGACTCTCTAGACCTCGGTCACCTCTAGAAATAGAGCATATTTGCATGGCGACGCCGTCCCCAAGCGTCGTCTGCTCAAAACGTGAAACTCCGTTGTCACTCTCCCCCTTATTAGAGACCAACGCAATGTTTGCAGACAAGTCCGCGTTTGCCCACACCGCGTATAGGCACTGCGCATGCGCCGTACCGACAGCAGCGCCACCGCAACACCGTGACGTCAGAGCCGCGTGTTGGTTTCTAACCATACCGATGATGACCTTCTCCACACTGCGATCTTTTTCTGCCGGGCTGTGGATCGCGCTCTGTGCGTGCGCAGTAGCTCCTTTTTGTGGAATAGTAGTCGCCGCGCATGCGTCCACAGCCCAGTGCCCGCAGCCCATTTTATTCGCCTGTGTGATAAGCGCTGGGAAGGTGTATGAGCACAGGAGTTCAGCTTCTTGTCCCGTGTCTCAACAGGCACCCATCACGAGGTTCGCAACAACTTGTGACGTCACATATTTTCATTTCAAAGTAAGCCGATTGTTTGAGATTATTATACACTTAATTGACTAAATGTGGTAATAATATTTTATTAAGTAGGGGTTGTAAATTAGGCCAGTTCATAACATTTAAAGTATGATGAAATATAGCCTCAATAAACAAGGACGAACAACGAGGAACAAACACGACAGGACGGTGACTGACACGCAACTGAAATTTGTTCTATGCCAGGGAAACCAAGGAAACTTAAACAGATTGCACACACATACAAACAGATTAAAACACACGCCTACCTGGCAACTAGAGGCCGCAGAGATATCTCCTTACAAATTGGCACTCGTGTTAGATATGTTAGATCGAAGGTACGTTATCTCCTCGGATAACACCACCGGTGGCTCACTGACACATCTGTCTGCCAATGAAGATATAAAGGATGCTTAATTTATTTATCGAGTCATTATGTCTCGGTGCCTGCCCACAACAACCACGCCACCAAAGGAAGGCAGACATGAACAATTCCTGCAATGTACGGTAGTCACCCGACTCTATCCCTAAGGGAGTAATCGTGCTCTCTCAATTTTATTTTAACAAATTCCTGTCTGGCCTACGTAAGATCTTCCATACGACAGGAGTATTCGGCAGACGACACCCGATATACAGGTCACAAACGGGTTTTTATGCTTTTTTGTGCACTTAGGTTGCGGACGTTTTTCAGCACCAGCACTAACTCCCGCGCATACCTGCAGCTTACTTTTTTGTGGAGCTGAGAACACAACAGGCATCTCGTACCGACCTCCTCCTATCTGTTTTAGGTAGTGGGAAAGCCGATGAAGTAGGGGACTATCACCATTCGACTTCTCTCCACACATGTCTCTATTCCTTTTGTTTATTTTAAAGGGGAGCCCGCTGCCTCTGCCAAAAAACCCTACAAAAACCCCGACATCCTAAGTCTATTCACCTGCCCTGTGAAACTCTCTTTAATCGAGTGCACGCACAACTTTCTGAGGGCCAATCCAAGACATGAAACGACAATAGACCCTTTTCAAAAGTCACGTGCCGATTATTAGAGGGTCGGAACCACTGCGCAATGGCGGAGCGACTGCACCGAGAAACGTGCAAGTCATTTAATAAGATAGCGAACGTCGGAGCGCGCCTAACACTACGAGCCGACGAGCCAAATTAAACAAGGTCGAAAATGCAACGTCATTGCGATCATCACCTTTTTAATGGGTGTATTTTTTTTCAGTGTGCCGTAACGTTGAGGTTTTAGTCCACCATTGTGCAGGGATTTCACAGCTGCCAACAGAGTACCGTATTAGAGCGCAGCTCTTAGGCGCCCGTTTCCGGCTTGAGCGGCGTCGGCGTCGGCGTCGCCGTCGGCATAGCCGTCGGTGTCGGCGTAACCGCACGGTGCATGATGGGTAAATTTCCACGCTAAATTTAGCGAAAAAATTTCCCCGGTAAATTTAGCGGAAAAAATCCCCGCTAAATTTAGCGGAAAATTTTCCCCGCTACATTTAGGGGGAAATTTTCCTCGCCAAATTTAGCGGAAAGGATTCCCCGCTAAATCTAACAGAAAAATTTCCCTGCTAAATTTAGCGGGGAATTTTTTTCGATAAATTTAGCGGAAATTTTTTTCCTAAATAGGAGGCGAGCGGGAGAGGAGAAAGGGCATAGCCCCCTCTTCGTAACTTTCCCTCCTCCTCCTCCTCAAGAGCTGCGCTCTAATTCGGTGTTACAGGGCGTTGTAAACGGCTTTAATTTTTTAAAAGGGGTCTATACCCCTCTTTACTATTCTTGAGTGGGCAGTCCTGGACCGGCTTGCTAGAGCAGCGTCTCAGTTGAGACTCGGTGAAAGAGAGCACTGCAAAGCCAGCAGCTGAGACTGTGGCGAACGAGCGTCTTGAGACGCGGTTACAGTGAACTAAAATATAGCGGTAGTGCAAAAAACGTCGGCGGCGCCTCATCGGCCGGGTAAAGCCAGAGCTGTAGACGGCCGCGAGTGGCGCTGTTGTAAAAATCCGGAGGACATGGCTGATGTAATATGGCATATGGCGTCGCGTACGTTCTCGGATGTTTTCTGCGGTGTCTATTTATGGTCGTTTTCGCAATTTGTTTTCGTGAATGCCAAGTGCTTGGCCTTGTGATTATTCATAGGTTCGAGTCTTGTCGCTAAGCGATGCAAACGAAGAGAAAAAAGAAGGATGAGCACCACTACGCGCCAGGACGCTAGACTGGGTACCCGGCTCCCACTACCGCATGGGTCAAAGGGATCGACGGCCGTTTGAAAACGCGTGGCTTCACGCGTTTTCCGCCAATATACTTTAACACGCGTTGGCAAACTGAAAAAAAAAAGAAAATAGATACATGGATAAATAAAAACCGACGCTATTTCACAGATGCCCAAAGTCTTTCTTTTCGCACCTTGAATCGATATTTCTTTCAGTAAAAGATAACCAAAGGCATGGAAGCGGTGTCTGTCTCGGTGAATAATTATCTACGACGCGACGTTGTAGATAATTATCCCTGACGTCACAGCACTGCGGTGGCGCTGTTGTCCGCGCATGCGCAAACGCGCCACCTCACACGGATCTGTTTTTTTCGCACGCGCAGTTCGCACACCTGGTATGGCCAAACGGCTCGTTTGTAAATAGCGTGTTGGCATGTGCTATAACCGGCTGTGTTTCAATGCCTTTGGTTAGTTCGTAAGCGTTCCACGGGCAACTGCGTAGCAAAATTTGAATGAAAGCAGGCAAAATTTAAAAAGAGGATTCCCTGCCCTCCCAGACACTGGTGGAGGGAACCGAACAACCGAGGCAAACGATTGACCGCTTTCGAAAGTCACGCACCAATTGTTACAAGGTCGGAACCATTGCAAAATGGCGGAACAACTGACAGCGCAAAACGTGCAAGTTATTATAAACTTCGAAGCGTAGCCAACGCTAGGAACCGACGGGCCGCCACAGTACCAAAAGCGCAACATCACTGTGTTCATATATTTACAGCGAAGCTGTATATGGTCAGGTTTCTCCGTGTCCGTGGACAGAACAGTAGTCGATAGATAAAATAGTCGACAGAAAACCATGGCGCGCGCCTTATTACCGTTCGCGCGCGCATTATCTCTTACCATGTGGTTTTGACACTTGTTTCAATACGAAAAACAAAAAACAAGCGTAAAAACCACGTGATATATTACAAGCACGGAGCGCTCCCCGCATGCGTTTCTCGGTAAAGGTTGCGGTTCCAAAAGCTGCCGCGGCAAAGGCAGCGCACGAAGTCTTTCCTGTATAAAAAAACGTTTTGGTACCGTGCATTTACTTTTCTTACGTCAATCATTTGATATGGACCCTTTTGCTGTTTGCAAACCTGAACTGCCGCTTGTGTCTCAAGCGACTTCCGGTCTTTGCAAGCCTGCTGAGCTTGCTTATGTCACGAGTGCTAGAATGCAGAAATGCTACTCGAACAAGAAAATTTGAGATTTACCGAGAGCCTTCGGCTGTACGATATTACATCTTGGAAAAGGCAAGTTGGTTTACAATCCTCGAACATTTTAACATATCTCGCACTCCTTCGAATTCGTTTGGCGTCCACCTGAAGAATGGGGGGTTAAACGTTTCATCTACATTTCAAGCAGCGGTGTTAAAGGGGAACTCCGCCGATTTTTTCGTATTCTTCGATTTGGCTGGAAATTGGCATATCGCATCGATAACCCTTTCTCAACTAATAGCCAAAATGTTTTATATAGATAAACATGTTTCGTGAAGTTATTAAATTTTAAAGTTACGCCGGCAGCGAGGTTTCCAGAAAGCGATTCTCTACTGATAACAGTGAAACTTTCCTACTTTTCCCGTACACGTCACCGGCGGGCTGGCGGACGAGCGACTCGGGCAGCCGCGAAGCGGCTTCCCGGGCGCCAGAGATCAAGATTATTTTTTCGCAGCCTCATGGTTGACAGTTTTTTGCAATATCTAGCAATCTGTGCTTGGTGGTAGAGTGCCGGGAAACAATGCCAGAAAAAGCTTCTTTTTTACCTTTGTTTTCGTAGGAGAAAAAAAAAAAGCGCTCCTCGGCAGCAGTGGATGCCTGCCACGTCGAGGTGCTTTTGCGCGAGGTGTTTGCCGAGAGAACTAGTGTCACATAAAGCCTTCTCAGTTATGCTCGGAATACTTTATAGCCGCGTGCTGCGAGTTGAGCAGCCTTCTTCAGCTGGAACTAAAGCCACTAGAACGTTGCAACAGCTTCAAAAGCGGCAAGCGCAAACTGAAGCAGGCAAGGACCACTACGAATCTGTCCTAAGAGGAGCGCTAATAATATCGAGAAAAAATAGTGCGCTTCCAATAGCACTCGACATTTGGCGCAGCCAGATTTTTTGTTCACATTTCCTTCGGACATCTTTCTTTTTTTATATATATAAACACTATGTTTCTTTTCCACATCGTCAAGTTCGGGCTAGTCTCGGAGTTCCACTCACGCGGCCGATCTGTTAAACACGGAAAGTAAAACGTCTAAACAAAGTTTAATTTTGAGTTTAGACATGCCTTTCGACAGACTACTATTCGTGTCTCGTATTACTGAGGTCTAGGGAGCAGGTGTTGAGCTCCATTACTATACGATAGAGCCATTGCCTGGTTTGTCAAATGGTTCACGTGCAATTTTCTCTCACAGAAGAACTAGTGAAAAAGTATTTATTTTATTCTATTGCGGAGAAACGTTTTATAGGGCTGAAAGCCTTTTTTTTCTTTTAAATATGAAAATATTTATGTCGTTGAGGAGAGGCGTGCAAATTTACAACTGATGGAGGGTGTGCAAAACTAAAACTTAATTTTAGGGAATCATATTTTGAATTACACTTTTCCCCGTGTGCACTCGTGGATGACTGTTTGATAAGCATGCTGCATTATACTGCAACAGTAAAAAAAAATATATATATATATATATATATATATATATATATATATATATATATATATATATATATATATATATATATATATATATATATATATGTAAGTTTGTTTGTTTTTTGGGAAGAGAAGGGTTTAACTTTTGCTAACTTATTTTGAATTAAAAATGTTATGATGCATTTTTGTACTTCACGCAATACTGCATTTTCAATTAAATATTCTTTATTTGTATATGAATTTTTATACGCCTTTCACTGGCATTTAGATTTGTAGCTTGGTGGTTGCGGAGTTCTTCACGAACAGTAACCTGTCATTCTTCCTTCACCAATGCAGTTCATTCTATTCTTTAGACGATTGCAAGCAAGTCAACTGGCCACCGCCATGTCTCTGCCATACTTGGGTAGTAATTCAATTACAGTAATTGAATTACCGTAGTTTATTTACTTTTCTTGGTAATTTGGTATTGTAATTAATTACTTTCAGCTAAAATGAATTGTACTTCTAATTTAATTACTTTCTAGCATCAGTAATTCCAATATTTCGGGCACAATTACAATTACTTTTGCAAAACTTCGCGGCGCCGACGGAACCTCTCTGAAGCCTCGGCGCTCGCACAAGCGGCCTAGCTCTCGGTGAAAAACTCTCACACAGACAAGCACTCACACACACAAACAACATAAATAGCGTCGCGTTGTTTGTTGCTTAGTTGCTTACACTGCGGGCTGAGAGACAATCCTCTTTGGAGTCTACCTCAACGGCGCCGTGTAGCGCCGTCCGCGGTGCGAACAGAAAACAATAGCGTAAACATGCCAAAATATTGAATGAGAATAAATTGAGCTTCAGCTTTCAGCAGAGGTTGGAAATTTTAATTCTCCACGAAGTTATTTTTCTTTCTTTTTTGCCAGTTTTTACGCCCCTCTTTCGGTACTGTCGCATATTTGTATCTTTGTACTATTTTCAAGTTTATTTGTTGTTGGTTTCACTACGGATAATATTTGCATAAACATTTTGGACACTGATCTCGCACCTGTGAATATTGTCACCAATAATTCGGGAGCCCCCGATTCGGTTCTTATATATTTCCGAGCCATTATAATTTCAACTCAATGTAAATAATTTACAATAACATGATGTTTGTATTTAAATGTGGTCAGATTAGCGCGTGTGGATTTTAGTTTTTTATTAACAGTCGTAAATTATTCATATATAACTATTTGTCACATGTTTATTTGCCTAGCTAACAAAAGTCTGCCAAGCCAATGTTTTCTTTAGCGATCTGGTGTCTTCCAGCATATGAACTAATTTATTATTATTTATTAAAAATATAAGAACGTAGTACTTCATTTCATAAGGGAAGGCGTCTCTAGGGGACACAGGTAGAAAACGAATGGTAAACAAAGTGATATCGATATCTTTTTTTAAAGTGCGTTGCAGAACATCCCAGAAAAATACAGCATCCCAGCAGTGGATGAAAACGTGCTCGACTGTTTCTGGCGATTTGCATAGCGTACAATTTTCTGACCATGGAACAAATAAACCCTTTTCTCTGAGCCATGATTTTGTAGGTAATACTAAACAATGTAGTTTAAAAAAGAAAGTTTTTGCTGCGGGTGGGATGCACATCTTTTTGACTCGGCATAGGACATCGCAACTGGATCCACCGTCAGCCATCGTTCGGTAAATTGGTAGAGGAAACAAAATACTTAAAAGATCTCTTGCCAACTTCTTCCGCGTTACACTCGTTAGGTAGTCTCTAGTAAATCTTACCGATAAAAACTGAAATGCCTCGACCACCTTTTAAATATCCGACCAGTACAGTTTCTTGGTATCCACCCGAAGATACAATATAGTCAGTAAGAGAGCTTGCCAGTCTATTCTGTACTATTTCTCGAAGAAAGGGATGTTCTTGGTCTCTTAGAAAAAGAAAGCGGGAAACCAATTGGCGAATAAACATATGCGGAAGTCCTATCCCTCCGTCAGGTACCCGGCGAAACAAGTTATCTCGACGCATTGGTTCCCAAACAGATTTCCATACGAAAACGGCGAACACCCTATGCAGTCTTTGTATATTTGTCCGGGCACAATGCAGTACCTGTAGAACGTACCACAGTTTAGCCGCCAAAAATACGTTACAGACTGTGGAACGGGCGAAAATTGACAAATTCCTGTGGGACCAGCCTTTCGTTCGTTTTTCTAAATCGTTCGCCACTCCAGACCAGTAGGTCCTGCTGTTCCGGAAGTGTCTTAAGGGCACTCCGAGATAGTCACAGGGAATACAACTCCACTGTATGTCTTCGTAATGTTCAGGCGTCGTGGCCCACGCTCTATGCCAGAATCCTTTGCACTTTTCTAAATTCACTGAAGCCCCAGTAACCTCACAAAAGTTACGTGTGAGTTCAACTGCCTTGGTCACACTTTTCTTGTCTTTGCAAAAGTAGGCAATATCGTCTGCATAAGCCAAGACCTTAATTTCGGTTTTGCATAAAGTGTAACCGTAGACGTCTTTACTTCTAATTATACTTTGGCATAGGGGTTCCAAATACAAAGTAAACAGTAAAGGAGAAAAGGGGCAGCCCTGGCGAACTGAAGAACGCACTGGGATGCTCTCTGTGACACTGTTATTTATGATTAAACTTGTGGAACAGTTGCGGTAAGACATTTGGACACCCTGAAAAATAATATCTCCAATACCAACGTGCGACAAAATCATGAACAGAACGGTATGACAAACACGGTCAAATGCTTTCGCTAGATCAACTTGGAGCATCGCAATTTGGTCGTTATTACTCGTGACGCACTCTAGTACACTTCTCGCAATGTGAACATTGGTCTGTATAGCCCTCCCACGAATCCCACAAGTCTGGTGATCCCCGACTAAATCACAAATAACATGTTGTAATCTGTTAGTCAAAACTTTTGCGAAGACCTTATAATCTACATTGCATAACGTGATGGGCCGATAACCACTCACGTGCAGGAGTTTGGTTTTGTTGTCAGTCTTTGGTATGAGAATAGTATGAGTATGCAAAAAAGAGGGGGGTAACGTGTTTGCCTTGTAAGCCTCTTGAAAGATTTCTAACAAAATGGGAGCTAAAGCATTTTTACGCAGTTTATAAAATTCCCCTGTGATACCATCTGGACCAGGAGTTTTTCCTTTCGGAAGGTCATCAATGGCTTTTTCTATTTCTTGTAAGCTGATGGGTTCCTCAAGCCCCTTTCTGCACTCCTCATCTAATTGGGGCAGTAAAGCTACCAGTTCCTTAAGGTAGTCGTTATCTATCGATGAAGCACTTTTCCCAAACATCTTTCGGTAATGTTTAACAAAGACGTGGGCTATGGTTTCCTTATCTGTGATTATCAAGTTATTATCTTCTATTTCCGTAATTTCTTTAGTTATGGCATACCTCTTCTCCTCCTCCATTGCTCTTTTTGTAGGCTGTTCCCCCATAAGATATTTATCTGTGCGCGTGCGCACGACAGCTCCTTGGTAACGATCCTGGTACAATGTATCTAATTCGGCTTTCATGCGAGTTATGTCTTCAAATCCCTGTCCGGGGTTTGTGCATTCAAGTTCGACCAAGACGCGTAAATTACGTAGCAGTGCTTTTTCTGTTTCTGACTTCTCAAATTTCAGAATACTGCTCCTCTCAATTGCTAACTGTTTTAAATCTTGCTTATATAGTTCCCACTTAACAAAAATGTGCTCAGTCATTTCTCCTACTTGTTTTAAGAGATCATTAGAAGTGGCCAGAAAATGTTCGTCTTTTAGTAGTTGGCAGTTGAGTTTCCATAGCTTCCAGTTTATTTCCTTTTTTCTTATCTTCTTCCCTACTGTTAACGAGAGCACACAGTGATCAGTGAAAAATACTGGATCCACCGTATAACTCCCTAGACAGTTGATAAGGTCTACGGAACAATAAATTCTATCTAAGCGTGCGTGAGAGGAGTTTTGAAAATGCGTAAACTGCAGTTGCTTTCCTCCTTGTTGAAATGAAGCTGCGTCAAAAATATTGCTCTCGTCAACCATATTTAGCACTATTTGTGCACTTTTGTCAATGCGCGATTTAGTAGGCGTCCTGTCTGCTTCCTCACAAACACAGTTGAAATCTCCTAGAAGAACTACCAATTTGTTACAAATTAAATAGGGTCGTAGATGATAAAAGAACGCTACTCTCTGATTAACGTCATTTGGTGCGTAAACACATATTACACGCCAATATACGTCAGTAACTCGAAAGTCGCACATGATGAAGCGCCCGCAAAGATCTGTCGTGACCATTAATTCAGATAACTGAAAGGACTTCTTAATAAACAACATGACACCGCCAGAGAAACCAACAGCATGGCTAACACATATTTCGTACTGATGGAGGAAAATATTCAAGGCATTTTCTACTTGTTCCTCTGTTGACAATTTTGTTTCTTGCAGTGCCTCAAAGTCAAAATCCTTATCGTCAAGGAGGCGCTTTAAATGATATTGCTTTTTGCGGGAATTGAAGCCTCTAACATTCAAGGTCATAAAACGAATGCCCTCGTGAGAAGGAGGATGGGGAGGAGGTAGGGGAGGTATGGGGGTGAGGGGAATGGGGGTGGGGAGGAGGGGTTATATGATCATCTAGCGCGCAAGTGATGTTTTCCGCTTACTCGCGATGGTGTCTGGCGGTACTTCTTTTTTTCGTTTGCTCTCATTAGTGTCCTTTGATGTGCTGAGGGTTGTGTCCATGGTGGCTTCAGGGTCATCTTCGTTGTCGTAATCCGTGGGCTTGCCTGCGGGGTCCGCCGACTGCCTCGGTGCTTCCGATGGTTGCGGAGTTCTTTCGTCGTTACACTCCTGTGTAGATGGAGCTTCACCTTCCGTCGCTACGCCGATTTGAGGCGGTTCGGTGTTCTTCTCAGCCGACGCCTGACACTCATTAGGACTTGGGGGCGTGTGTTCTGCTGTTACCCCTTGGGTGGGAAGGATGTCTCCACTGGCATCCACAACCTCTGAGATGTCCATCAACAGCTCGGAGTTGGAATCTGCTTCAGCGCCGGGGCCTCGAAGTATGCTTGCGTAGCTGGAATAGCACTCATCGCTTTGGTGTCCGTATCTGTTGCATCGGGCACATTTTGGAGTACGACATTGTCGTCGAATGTGGCCAACTCTCTTGCATCTCAGACACAAGGGCGGCCGTCCGGACATGACGACAAGGGTCTGCGATCCAGCAACTTTTAACAGATGAGGAATGCTTTCTGAAGTCGCGGTGTCGTGAAGAGTCATGCAGACCTCTCTGTTCATTGTCTCCATGTTCTCCATCCCGGGAACGCGCCACTTCTCTCTCGCGACACTCCGCACCGTTCCAAAAGGCGCCAAGGCTTCAGCGACCTTTTTCTCGTCCAAGTGCAACGGTAGCCAGAGAAGTTTGATCTTGACATCTTTCGAATTGGGATCAATAATGAGGCACTTTTTTCCTTTTACCCTGAGTTCTTTCACCGCCTTTAGCTTTTCCGTGGCTGCAGGATTTGCCATCGTTGCCATCCAGAAGTGGCTCATTTGGAACTGCCCGAGGGACAGCACGTCACTCAGATCTACCACATCTTTCAGGCCGTCGCGAAAGTCCATCGCACGGTAAGGTCGACCAGTGAGGTCAGCATGAAGAAACACAGAGTTAAGGCACAAAGCTGCCGGCGGAAATCGTGGAAGCAGAATTCGGTACTCGTCTTGGCTTACCGCCTGAGCCTGGGCATTTCCTGGGCCTACGGGTGTCGCCACAGTATTCTCCGGGTGCATCATTCGAAGATCGTTATTTCCATTTAAACTTGAAGTACTGGGGTTTCCTCGGCCTGAGGCCGATTGATGATTTTCCTTGGAGATCATGAAAACACGTCCGTTCGAAACGGCGTCTTCTTCTTTCTCCTAGCTCCTGGGGCATATCAAAATTGGGGTATCTCTTTCCTTAGTAATAATTCAGCCGATAGACTGTGAGTTGGAAAGTTTGCTGCCGATTTTCCTCTTGCAAACGCACTCCCGGGTCGAAGTCGGGATGCACCACGCATTGGCGACATTCTCACCTAGTAAAGAAATCGTACGTGTGCATATTCAACTCGAAGTAGACACGTCGCGCTTGACGTTTGCGCGAGCGATGTCTTCAGCCGCAAGGGAGCGACGGCTCGGCGACGTCTTCGTGCAAATCGGCTTGGTGGTCGGGCGTGTCGTACGGGATGGATACCGATTCTTTTGACAAGTCCCAAATTTCTCTTTTAAAGGCAGACAAAATTCGCCGGTACCGCGAACGACAGTTCTGAAATAGAGGTCCCACGCCCGTCGTCCGCTGCCATCGCCGTCCCTGCGAGTCCCACGATACGCGAAACGACGCACGCACAGAATGCTTCCGGTTGTCTGTGCAACTTTTTTTTTCAATCAACGTATTTGCAGCTTTTTAGAAGCCACAAAAAATGGGTTTCATATTTTTTTCTATTTTTAATATTGAGTGTGTGCTTTCAGTGACCTACGACTTTGATTAAATTTGGTGGTCGCATCGATACCTTAGAAAACGGCCCGTACTGCGGAAAAGAGAGTGAGCGAGACTCGAACCGGCCAGTTCTTGATCGGCGGTTTTCGGGCGGAAAGAAACCGAATTTCGAGCCGCAAATTCTGTTCTGGGTAGTTGAGCTGGTTGAGCTCTCATATGTCACGTACAATTAAAAAACTCGGCGAGCATAAATACCCTGTCAGTGTCCCTTTAAGTCTGCCAGCGAGAAGCGCAATCCGTATCGCGCTCGTGACGTCAATAGTTCATGTACGGTCAAGGGTAATGTAGTTGCGAGCCATGCCGTTTGGTGACGTCAACACGTGACAATCCCGCCTATTGGCGACGTGAGCGGTCGAAAGCGTCGCTGTGATCGGTCTTCCACGATAGGCCGAATGCTGACTACGACGTCAGCAAAAGATTTCCCCGCGACGGAAATAAGAGGAATGGAAGAACTTCAATTTTTACGGTGTTGGCAGTGTTGGTTTGAGAGTGATATGATTTCAAGCTTTCACCATGCTCTTTAAAAACACCAGCGAACTTGTTGTTCACAAGGTAATGACGTCACGAAAGGTAACCACAGGAGGGCGCCACCGAAACATCTCGCCGCCAATACTTCGTCTGATCTTAGCATAGACTATTGTTAGCCGCGCATGCTAAAAGCGCGAGCTAGTTGGTTTGGATGAAGCCTCGGCGGCTGCACGAACGCTCGTGCAGCGAGCAGCCCAGTCAAGGCAGTGTGAACGGAGTAGAATAATTGTTTTATAAAAATAATAATAAATCGTTTTATTTTTCTCGTGCCCACAAACAACCTCTTAATTTACAGTGTGATGCACTAAGCATACATGGAGTAAAACCTAAAAATACAGGAAACAACAAAGTTAAATCAATAAAAGTCACGCAAAATTACCATAATGCAGAACTTGATTATTGATTAGTTCGCAGACATCCAGTCACGTATACATAACATAAACTCATGAGGGGATGAAAAGATGTCGAGGTTAAATTTTTGTGAATCATAAGCAATTTGTATCCTTGACCACAGCGGACAAGCAAGATGGATAAAAAGTTGAAATGTTTCGGCTCGGGCGAGAGGGAACATGAAATTCAATAGTTTGTAATAAAGCCGCGAATTTACAGTGCCATGAACAACTTGGTGATGGAATAGAAATTATAGTTTACGCTAACTGGCGCTGCTTCTGACGTGCCGGCGTTCCAACGGAGTAGGGAACGTGGCGAAAGTGTATGAAGGCTCCCCACAATGGAGCTTCACAGACAGCCACCTGCAGGCATAATTTTGTAATCTGTACATTCGTTTTAAAATTAGTTTTCTTCCCTTTTCTGCCGGCAGCCCAGAAACCCTGGACTATACTACAGTTTATGGGCTGAATAAGGGTGGCCATGTGGGTTAGTGTGTTCATACTGACGAAAAGGCAAACAGCGCACAGTAAACGAGGACTAAAGGAAGTGCAAAGAGGGCAAGCGCTGACTCTCAACTGAAATGTAATCACATGAAAACAAAACAAAGAAAACAGCAACCCCGCCCACGTCACTTGATACATTCACCACGTGTCTAGAAAGACATTCTCTTTACTATACTCAAGCCCACTGACGTTTGACTTGCACAGTTCGCGCCTGCTTTGATAATTGCAAGCGCCTCTAAAATTTCTCTATTCAATATGTCCCTTCCATTGCCAATGATAACAGTCTTACTGAGGATAGGTTTGCACCCACATCCATGACAACGCAATGGCAGATGCCCCCTACAGCTCCCACCACCGATCGCAACGAGAAATTGCAGAAATTGATTATTGATTAGTTCGCAGACATCCAGTCACATAGATATAACATAAACTCATGAGGGGATGAAAAGATGTTGCCTTTTCGTCAGTTTTCATGTAATGTTTTCTTAAATTTCAGTTGAGAGTCAGCGCTTGTCCTGTTTGCACTTCCTTTAGATCCCGTTTTACTGTGCGCTGTTTGCCTTTTCGTCAGTTTATGGGCTGCCGGCACAACATAGACCGCATCTAAACAAAGAAATGAGGGCAACCATTTCGTTTCCGTACCCCTTTAAGCTGATAGAAGAAGCTCCGCCTTCAGCGCGAGCTTTCTGCCCTTGCTTACACAAGCGTGCACGCGCGGCGCCCAACGAAAGCACGGCGGAAGCCAGAGCTTTGGTGGAATGTTTCTCACTTTACGCAAACTTACTGACACTATGTGACCCAACTATGCTGACACCCGGCTCTTTGCCGCGAGGGTGCATTTTCTTTCAGACTCTCCTAAAGACCCCCATCCTGGGAAAAGTGGCACCATTGCTCGAAACACGTGCCGCGAGCCACTTCTGGGAAGAACATGGCGTCTGAAATCTAGCTCAGTGCTGCCCTGTGCCGCCATGATCTTCCCAAAGGTTGCAGGTTGCACGTGCCTCATGATTCGACGCACCTTGCGCTACTTTTGAAACATGAAGGGGCTTTAAAGCTCATTCACACTGCCCCATTTTCTTACGTTAAGTTACGTTACGTATAAGTCACCGAAACATTCGTGTCTCGAATGTCGCGTGTCATGCTTTCTTCTTGAACTGGTAGCCTCGCTTAATATGAAGCACAGAGGTCCCGGTGACTTCAGCGTAATATTTCGGAACGTAACTTAACGTAAGAAAATGGGGCAGTGTGAACCAGCCTTTAGTCTCTCCTATGTGAAACTTGATGACGGAGTAACGGGGGTCGCATTCATGTCGTAGTCACGGGGTGGTACACGTATGTACAGGGTGTCACACAAAAAAAAAAAATTACAGTTAATTTTTTATTTATTTATTTTTTTTTTTTTTTTTTTTTTTTGCAAAAATTAACTACGCATCGCCGAACGCTCATTCTCCGCCCAAAGGTACCTCTAGAGATCACAACCAGATGCCAAAGTTTCAGTCCGATCCGATGCCTTATTCAAAGGTTATAACTTATAACTGATTTTCTGAAAAGTTCAATGGGAAAATGGCGGCCGACGGAGTTTTCGGATACATGGGGCTCTATGGCACCAGAAACCGAAAACGGGCAAAAATGGGCTCCATTTCCCCATTGATATTTTCAGAAAATCACTTATAACTTTTGAATAAGGTATCGGATCGGGCTGAAACTTTGGCATCTGGCTGTGACCTCGGGTCCATATTACATGAGCGAATGACGTTGTAGCGAACAGCGACATTTGAGCGAATCGACGTTTTAGCGAATAACGGGGGCGCGCGGCTTATTACAATGATGAGCCGCCGAGACTGTCTCTTTTGTACTAAGCTGCCGCAGACTGTCGCCGCTTCGCGGCGACAGTCGGCTCATTACAAAAATGTGAACCCATTTGGCCCACCCGAAAACGAGTGTCATTCGGTGAAACGTGGGCGTTCGCTAAAACGTCATTCGATCAAGTGAGTGCCTCCCGCATTGGGGTAGTGGATGGTGTAAAACCGCTGCAGTGACAAGAACAGCTGAACCTTGACAATGTCTGGAGCTCAGCGCTTGTCATGTGCTCTGCCACTGAGAGATCAGTGTGCTCTGCCGACTCGAGCACGTTGCTAGGATGACCACCGCTCATTCTAGCTGTCTGCAAATTAAAAAAAAAACAAAAAAAAACGCTGCCTTCTTTTTTTTTTTTTTTTTTTTTTTTTTTTTTGACGCGTGTTTGTAGGTTAGGAATGCCGATTATTTTGATGAGGTAATTATAGTGAAAATACAAAAACTGTTGCAACACGAGTGCAGTCAATCATCTTGTTTTGGCTCCGATTCTCAAGAGAACGGAGAACAATGCACAAAGCAAAGCGGAAACGAAACAGTCGCTGCGCTGAGCCGTAGGCGCGACGCAGTTGCCGCCCAACACTTCTTCGCGCGCCCATTTATTCTGTCTTTTTTCGCGCAAAGGTTGAGATTTCGGCAAGAAAAAGCTCGACAGATAATAACAAACGAGCAAAAGAAAAAAAAAGCTGGTGAAGCATCGACGCAAGCCTTCCCCGACTCCCGAGCGGATACACATAACCTTATCTCTTGCAGTCCTAATCGGCCGTCCTTATCAGCCACCGCCAGAGTACGGAAAGCTCCGGCCTGCATAAGCAACTTGGTCCGCGCTGGCTATGAGAACCGTCGAGGCGTAAGTAGAACTTTTATTCGAAACGTTTTCTCGGCACTTCTTTTCTTCCTTCGTGTGATTTGATTTGTCATCGCACCGACGTCCACCATCGTACGCTTATCGTGCGTAAGCTAGACACGGATTCCGAACTCAGTCGAGTCGGTGCAGAACAGCGGCTATCAACAGTAATTTCAAGCAGTGTCGATCACTGACAATATGGATATAGTTGGTGGTGATCTTGCACATTTCCGTCTAGTACGGTACGGATTTTGTTTACCTTCCTTTTTGGCTGTTTGTTTGTTTGGTACGTTAATTACTTCTGCCACAAGCGATGTGTTAATTGTTGCTAAGGGGTCGAAAGGCATGCAGACTAAGATTATTTTGCCGCTTTCTTTTGTTGCTAGGGTGTGCAGTCGACCTCCCATTTGCTATGTTTGAAGAAAGCGAGTCATGTCCTACAAACTGCTGCCCGAAGACGAGCTGCTCGGATTCACCGCCGTCGTACATGGAGACGCAGACGAACGCATTGTGAGTACCGGTCCTCCAGTCGGAGGCGCGCATGCAGCAAAACCACCACAACCGATGTGACGTCAATGCAATCACTTCCGCGCGACAACATATGCCCTTTGTTGATAATTTTTGATGATGGCATGTTTATTTCCAATGACCCACGCCCGCATGCATATTTGTGTGATTGTTCAAGAAATAGTTATCGCAGCAAAGCCATTATGTAAACACTGTCAAAAGCATAAATCATAAGTTCCGGGAGGTTATTTTACTGCTTCGATATATCCGTTCACACTCTTGCGACTGAGTAAGACCGAGAGAGATCAGACCGGTTTTTAAGCCTTTTGCGACTTCTTAGGACCGGATGCGATGCAGCGGAGCTGGTCCTAAGAGATCGCAAGAGGCTTAAAACCTGTCTGGTCTCTCTCGGTCTTGCAGACTCGAAAAAAAACAAAAAAAAAAAGCACGCGAGCAAGAAGCAACATTTTTTTTCTTCCTCATATTTCCTTCGTTAAAGATAATAGATGTAAAATCTGCCAACGCCTGAAAAAAAAAAAGAAGAAAAATGCAAACAAGTTACACATGCTTCATATATAATCAGACAAAAGTTTGATACAGCTTTACAAAAAAAATGGGTTTTTCGATTTTAAAGCTATTACCCATGTGTATTACTTAAATCGTATTTCAATGATTTAATGAGACATGGCAAGTTAGATAGGTCATGACAACAAATCACAGAAAAAAGCTCACCGGAGAAAAGCTCACCGGAGAAAAGCTCACTGCAAAACCCGCGGATACGGAAAAGAGCTCACCGGCCATTGAGAGTATGCGGAGAAAAGGTCACTGATTTTTTTTTTCTTCTTTTTACATGGAGGCTGTTGGATCATGTGTAACATATCAATTTATTATCATTAAAATTCGTCAACTTTGTAAAAAAGAAAATGTCCTTTTTGTATTATTTGTTAAAGGCCGACCTACAAAACCATCTTCAGTGGGAGAAGAGGTTTCCTTCTTGCCACCAGAAAGGAGGAAACCCCTTCTCCTTTCCATGGAAACTAGCTTCCGGACCCGCCCCTTTCAGGGGAGGAGGAGGAAGGAGTGCGAGAGGGGAGGGAGCGAAGGTCGTTGGGGAGCACTTTCCTACCCTGTGCAAAATGGTTTCATAAGTCAGCCTTTAAGCTTATTGGGTATATTTCTCCCAAACTTATAATTGCGGGCAAGTGTTTTCTGTGGTTTACTCTCTAGGCAACGAAAGCCTAACTGAAAATTTTATGAACTTGAAGAACAGGAATAAGTTCGAAAACTTAATTATGTCTGCCTAATACCTAAAAATCAAAACCATAAATGTCGAAAATCCAAAAGTGCATGCGCAACAACGCAGTGCCTGAAATTCTCTTTGAAGCTTTTCTTAACCTTTGAAAACAGGATAAAACAGTCGATATAGGATATCGAGGTTTCTTTCTTCCACGGAGATGCATGTTTTCTAGCCGTTCGAGCTGGTGTTTCCACACGTTGCCTACGTGTGATAGTGCCTTTCTACGGAGAGCGACCCATGACCTTCAGAGCTGCACACTGTCACCGCTGTTACTCGTGTCCTATAAGAGAACTAGTTTTCTGTAAGGTAGCGAATTGGGCGAGCTGGTGAACGTTATACATGATGGAAACCACTCAAACGATGACGACGGAGTGAAGACATGCAAACACGAGAGGACGAAGCTGTTCTCATAACTAAAGTTTTATTCGTGAAATTAACAGAAAGAAAACAGCGTACCCGACACTGATTACATCGACAAACACATACTTATATATCAGGCACTACACAATCTTTGGAGCTGAAGCGGTGTCCTCACAGCTAGTCATATTAGCTCGTAAAGAACAAACTTTTTAATCTGACAGAGCTACCGACGGCGCACTGTCAGCTGTCAATGAATTGTTGTCTTTTTTTACCGGTGTCCAATGTTGTCAATGAAAAAACTGTGAGTGCGCAGGCGAGCTGGTGGATGTTGATCATAACGTAGAAAACCCGAGGCTGTGGTAAAAGCAAGGAAACGGAGTCGAAGAAGAAAGACAGGGGAAAAGAATGTCTCAAGACAAGAAAGAACGTGAGACATTCTTTTCCCCTGTCTTTCTTCTTCGACTTCGTTTCCTTGCTTTTACCACAGCCTCGGGTTTTCTACATTATGTCCAATGTTGTGTTTTTGTACTTGCGGCTGCACTGATATACAGAATCGGTGATTCCTAATTTCCGAGGAATTAGTAAATATGGCCAATGAACTTCAAGAATATTGCAAAAGTAGTAAATATCTTTAATGAAATGACGAATTCAAATTGTGTTAAATTGC
Organism: Ixodes scapularis; assembly: GCF_016920785.2. Lineage (NCBI taxonomy): Eukaryota > Metazoa > Arthropoda > Arachnida > Ixodida > Ixodidae > Ixodes > Ixodes scapularis. Next base: position 175,531,004 of record NW_024609846.1, on the reverse strand, counting down.
CACGTGTGACGCAGAAACCAGCCAAGCTAAAAAAAAAAAGTAAAAAATCGGTGAGCTTTTCTCCTCATCCGCTCAAAGGCCGGTGAGCTTTTTTCCGCATCTGCCGGTTTTGCGGTGAGCTTTTCTCCGGTGAGCTTTACTCCGGTGAGCTTTACTCCGGTGAGCTTTTCTCCGCTGCCCCATGAGAACTGTATATATCGTCAATTAATGTCAACATTTCATAATTTTCACTTGCTGATTGCATTTAAAATATTTTATTTTATTTCTTAACTGAAGCAAATTAATGATTATAATTTATTTTTGATTCACTAATAACAACAATTAGGAGGCTATAGACCGACACGCTGTTTACAAACACGCCAGCGTTTGCCCACACAAGGTGTGGGCACTGCACGTGTGCAGAAACCGAATTCGCCCGAAGTGAAGCGTCTGCGCATATGCAGTGCCGTCGACAGCGCCACCGCAGCTGCGTGACGTCAGAGCCGCGTGTTGGTCTATAAAATGCCCTTACAGTAATCATATAAGCAATTTCTTTTTCAGGAAGTTTATGGTTACAGAATCTCCACCTGGAGAAAGCTACTGTACAATGCATTCTGCTTCCTGACATTGGGACTGGTGGCGCTGGTCTCAAGATGGCAACCTGAACGGGAAGTATGGATGACGTGCACCACTTGCGAACTGTCTAAAGCTGAGGTCCTCGTCCTAAAGGTGAGTGTTATAGTAAACTCCACCAACTGACCCTTGTTTCACTGTAATGCCCCCTGTGTCAGCATTGATAGCGATTTAGTATTAAGTCATGCTCCTGCACATAATAGCATTCTTTTAATACCCTTTGTTCATGGCTATCTTTAAAACCTCCTGTGCACCATTATGGATGACATTCCAGATGCTGTCACAATCTTGCGAGAAAGTGCAAGCAATAATCAAGGGTTGCAGGAGCTGGTAAAAAGAGCTCTTTGGAAAAACTTCCAGTGTACACTTCGGACTTTCTCATAAGATAATGATGGCATCTGGCAAGCCCTACAGCTGCTCCTGCTTCCTCCCAGTTTTCTATGCTTATCTATACACCTGTTGAGACATATCTCGCTATGTGCTATGCAAAGTTACTTGATGTGCTAATCTTTTTCTTTTTTTTTTACAAACATTAGCATTTAAGATAACTTTTCCCTTTTGAAACCTAGCAGTGGGGTCAGTAGTTATCGGAGGTGGCTGATAGAAAAGAAAAACATCTTGCTCTTTCCTAACACAAAGTGGGTTATCTACATTTGTAAACACTGTGGCACATCCCAGTTAGAACCCAGGAAACGGGAACCGTCAAAGATAGCCAAGTGACCTCATGTGTATGAATTCTTTACAGCAATACAAAAAGTCAAATTTGTTGTATGCATGCTTAAATGTTGGGAAATTAGTCTGCTTTAAAATGGTGTCTGGTTTAACTGTAGGTGGGCAGTTTAGCCATTGCAGTGCGACTGCTAACCTTCAGGGTTGCATTGTGCAGTATGTAGTGATTACATGTTCCATGCCGGTACAATATACTTATCCAGATGGAAAGAGATAGGAGGGGGGTCGAACCAAGAAATGGTCGCTGGGTTTTGCAGCATAGCAGATCGAGATACAAATATTGTTTTAAAAATGCATACTCATCTGGACTAATAGAACACGAGCATAATTGCAAAACACTGCAATATCATTCTCTTTATGCAGGCCCATTTTTAATGTTCGAGATTAATAGATGTCAAGCTATAGTCGGTGACAGGTCAAGAATGAAGTGGAAGCTCCTCCTACCCCTTTCCACTTTAACAGAGCGATCACCGAAGAGAAGGTGACCTCCTTTCCACCGTTCGCTCTGTTAAAGTGGAAAGGGGTGGGAGGAGCTTCCACTTCGTTCTTGACCTGTCACCGACTTTAGATATTTCTTGTGTTCTGGCTCCCACATTTATGAATGTTCTGTGCACATAAACAACTCTTCTCACTCCATTCATTTACAGGACAAGTACAACAGACTTTCAGTATCCAAGGTCATTTTACAACCTATTCATGAACCCACTTCATCAAGCATTGCCTTTTACAAGCACAGCTCCTGTAAAGTCACATATCAGGTACTACTGCCCAGTGATTTCCCTACACACCCCCTAGGGGGGTGTACACCCCCCTTGTTTTTCTGAAGGCACCCCCTTAATTCGCCAACAACTCCTCTATTCTCAATGCCCCCTCCCCTAAACCCCCCCCCCCCCCCTCAAAATTTAGACACCCCCCCTCATTTCAATTCCTGGGGAAACCCCTGCAACTTCCTCTTCGTTTTCCAGCTACTGGAGTATAAGACATTCATTTAAACTTGAATCTTCTCATTGTGTTTTGCTTAGTAAATAAATATTGTTTTAGAAAGTGGAAAACGTGATAGTAAATGAGAGCTTGGAAACTTTCTGTAAAGGTACAATTGAACTACAAGTTAGTGATAGAGGAGATTTGTTTTTGTATGTGACATACAGTACTTAGGTTATCTTTTGTCAGGACTGGCAACGCCTGAATAACCATAGCATTTTTTTTTTTCAATGCAGGAGGCTTACCTGAGGTTCTTCATACACCAGCACATTCGCTATGTGTGGAACGCCCAAGAGGCAAGGTTTAGCAGATTAAGGTGGCTGGTTTTAGGCTACTTGTTTTTGCCTTTCTTGACATCTCTCTTAATTGACACTACTTGCTCCCTTCTGCATACCTATATTGCTTGATACCTACAAACAATGCCAATTTCAGAATTTCAATATTCCTACAGTGGCCTGGACAAAGGTGTCGACTGCACTGATTTCTTCAACAAGTACACGGGCTACACGAAAGAGCTACAAGAAGAAAAGTAATGCAGTTTGCTTGTCCCACTTTAGTTATACTTGTTAAACACAGTAGGAAAGACTTAGGTTGCAGAACGAGTGTATTGTAAAGTGTGCTAAAGCAGAAGTGCCTAAAACTGACAGACTGCGACTCCTGAATCCATATAAATGTCGACTGATTTGTTTTCTTAATAATAATAATTATAATAGACATATTGGTCAACATATAGAAGAATGTTGGAGTGCCTAGGTGGTAAAATAGAAAAATTTACAATAATATCAATACATTGGGTCCAAACATTTCGTCGAACGCCGTTTCGTCGAACGCCGTTTCGTCGAACGCCGTCTCGTCGAACGCCGTCTCGTCGAACGCCGTTTCGTCGAACGCCTTTTCAGCGAACACCGTTACAGCCTGTAATATTTTTGTAATTTATTTTAATTTTTATACACTACGTCATCCGATTCTCCCGTATTTTAAATCACGGGGTGCAGTGACAAGATAAGTTCCATCCTGAACATATCCTGCTTCGAGAAGAAAGCCTCTATGAAACAATGACCCCTCTCCATGTCACATAAAACAATTAAAAATTAGAAAAAAAATGAAAGCCGCTTACAACTCCCTGTAACGCCGAATTAGAGCGCAGCTCTTGAGGAGGAGGAGGGAAGGGCACTGGGGGGGGGGGGTTAAACTAACCTGGGGGGGGTCACGTTACCTTGGGGGTCACGTGACCCCCAATGCCGATGATGTCATCACTGACGTCACTGATGACGTCATCAGTGACGATGACGATGCGGGTACCGATGACGTCATTAGTGACGTCACTGATGACTTCACCAGTGATGATGACGATGACGATGCGAATGTCGGTGACGTCATCAGTGACGTCGCTGATGACGTCATCAGTGATGATGACGATGACGATGCGGATGCCGGTGACGACATCAGTGACGTCACTGATGACGTCATCAGTGATGATGACGATGACAATGCGGATGTCGGTGACGTCATCAGTGATGATGACGATGACGATGTGGATGCCGGTGACGTCATCAGTGATGATGACGATGACGATGTGGATGCCGGTGACGTCATCAGTGATAATGACGATGACGATGTGGATGCCGGTGACGTCATCAGTGATGATGACGATGACGATGTGGATGCCGGTGACGTCATCAGTGATGATGACGATGACGATGTGGATGCCGGTGACGTCATCAGTGATGATGACGATGCGGATGCCGGTGACGTCATCAGTGATGACGATGACGATGTGGATGCCGGTGACGTCATCAGTGATGATGACGATGACGATGTGGATGCCGGTGACGTCATCAGTGATGATGACGATGACGATGTGGATGCCGGTGACGTCATCAGTGACGATGACGTCATCGGGGGGTCACGCGACATCGGCGGGGGTCACGTGACCTCGAAAAGGGGGCCACGTGACCTCAGGGGAGTCACGTGACTTCGGGGGGTCACGTGACCCCCCACGAGGTCACGTGACCTTGGTGGGGGGCTCGCGCGGTGCATTATGGGACATTTCCCATGATGCACCGCGCGGTTACGCCGACGCCGACGGCGACGCCGCTCAAGCCGGAAACGGGCCCCTAAGAGCTGCGCTCTAAAAAAACGGAAAGCATGATGTGCTTCCTGCGAAGCGGGTAGTGTTTTAATGTCTGACAGGGTGTACGTGTAACCTTGGGTTATGTGAGGATCCGAAAGGATTCTGTCTTAAGTGACAGAGTACACCCTGGGCTTTACTATTGTCTGGTGCGGGTTCGCCTTCCTAAGAAAGCGTCGTGAAGATCATTCATAGGCAAAAGGGTCAGTGATAAAGTTGACAGTGAAGGGGAGGTCCGGTCCAGGTGTAGCTCGAAACAATGTTGGCTGACACTTTGTGCAGCTTTTATCTCTAAAAATTTAAAACTAAAAAAAAAAAAAAAAGCAGAAACATTTCATCTGAGTTTAAAGCTGATAATCAAAGTATCGTTATAATTTATTTTGTGTGCTCTCCTGGCAGAGTATCGTTATATTATAGGCGTGCTGCCTTGGCAGTTAAATGCTTTCCGTGAATAAACTTTCAACTAAGCATAAGTGTGCAAACGAGCTGGTGTGAATTGCACATTACTGAAACTCCTAGACAGCCGCTGAAAAAAATTACACCGACACTTAGAAGTGTTTTAACTGTCGGTCCTTTACCTCCGGTGTCATGTTTTCTGTCGTGTACATTAGTAAAACTTTTCAGTAAGTCGCTTAGCCATTTGTTTTTATTTCTTTTTATACCAATGATTTTTATTTCTGGTAATTTGACTCCACCTTAAAAACATTTTCTCAAGTGACTACCTTAGTCTTAACAAATGTAAGGTAAAACATGTATAAAGCACAGTTATGCCCCAAAACTCGATACAGAGAAATAAGATGAAACGGCCCTTATCGATTCTATGAAACGGCGTTCGATGAAATGTCCATTCATTCAATGAAACGGCGTTCAATGAAACGGCGTTCAATGAAATGTCTGCTACCCTCAATACATGTGTTTTTGTTGCCATTGCATCTGCACCAGCTTATTGTGAAAGTTGTATGGTCCTCAGCTTAACAAATATGGCAGTTGGATCCCCTTGAGATCCATGTTTGCCACCTGTTCATATTCACTTCAGCCTTTAGAAGAAATTGTCTCTAATGGCAGACTTTCAGATGGTCCATATATGTGCAGTGTGATACATTGGGTTGTGTGCATCTTTTGCCACTCACTACCAAACTGAATACAAAATGTTTTGAGTAACATTGAGAGGAAAACACCCTTTCTCCACTTTTCACATCTGGTCTGCAGTAGCCAAAGCCCTTCAAGAGATTACAGACCCTGACTATTGTTTTGCGACCCCCACTTTTTGCACCTTTGTTACATAAGCCAAAGCCCCTATAGTGCAAACTAACTCTTGTATGTTTTGGGTTGTCTCAAACAGTGGTTTTGTTTCTTGACACATGCTATGAATTTTCAGACAAAGTAACGAGAAACTTAGCATTTCTAAATGAGCTCATATGAACTCATTTATATATGCTAATTAGTTCCTAAAATAGAAAGGACTACAGCTTATTAATAATTTAGGAGCAAAGTCAAATGCATGTGATTTTGCTTCTTATGTTCTCTTGACTTGACCCAAAAAGACTGCTTTCAATTTTGTTAGTTGAACCTGGTATGTTTAGATTGGCATTAATGCATAGTCATACACAGTCATACTCTATTGAGAAAAGCTGCATAACTGAGAAACACATAGTAGTATAGTCAATCTTAACTATTTCACATGTCCGTTTTTTAGATTGCAGTACAATTGACAGGTAGTTGCAGTTATTGACATTTTTCTGTATATATGTAAAAAATCTAGACTTTTTTTGTGAGATAGGTTAGGTTATATCACCATGTGTGTTTGAAAGTTTGCATTGAACACATTTCCACTGCTGGTTTTATGTTTCAGGTCTCGCATCTATGGACTTAACTCAATTGATGTGGAGGTGAAATCTTATCTGAGCCTACTTCTTGAAGAGGTAGCCGGCTTTTGTATTGTATACACTTTTTGGAGTATGATGTACCGCAGACAGTTGCAATCATTCCACCAAACATTTCAGGTAATCAATCCATTTTACATATTCCAAATTGGAAGCATCACCCTATGGATTCTGGACATTTACTACTACTATGCTACCTGCATTCTCATCATATCCGTCGTTTCCATTGGAGTGTCGCTCTATGAGACGAAAAGGGTAAGCGAACTTGTGCAACGTAGGGATTGAAATTGAGGGCATTCTAAAGGTTGCACACCTTCTGAGGGAAAAATCTGTGTGAGGTGGCACTTTTTTATATAACCTGTTACAAATATGTTCATTGTGGCATATAATAAACCAGCAAAATTGGCAGTTGGACCCTGCAAGCTTGAACATTTCAATGTGTATTCGACTGGTCAGTTTTACGTGAAACTGTGGTGTGAAACTCCATCTCTGATAAAATGTATAAACAAAAATTAAACCAGCAGCAGCAGCAGTGGAGATGACAGGTTGCAATGTTTGCAGCTGTTGTGCAGAGATGATTCGAGCTATAGCATAGCTTTACTGCACTAGTATGCATTATGGTGCTGACAGTTAAAATATAGGATGCTAATAAAATTCATTAAAATTATGCAATGGTTTAAAGAGACTGAAGCGAAAAAGTAAGACAAATGTTAGTGTCACAGTTTGTCATTCAAGAATTAACGAATCATATAATTCTTGTTAAAGACTGATCTATGCTTTTAATGTTTGTTATGTACAACATACCATGTAATCACACTTTCATATAATGTTTTTGGTGCACAATAATAAGGTGTTGCCTTTCCTCATTCATTTTACTGCATAAGCAACGTTAAGACATTTTATGGTTCACTTAGCAAACTTCAAATTCAGAAAACAAGACCACTGCTAGAATTTTCAATGAGGTCCTTAATTGATACTAATTGAGGTGGTTTGGCAGCAGTGGTGTCATTAGGGTCAGTGGGGCCCGGGGCGGTGGCCTGCCATGACCCCCCCCCCCCCTCTCGTGGCCCGCCTGTGAGACGCCCCCCCCCCCCCCCCCCTTTTCACTGCCCAGCTGCACCCCCCTGAGCGCTGCACCTGGAGCAGTCCCCCCCCCCCCCCCCCCCCTCTTTAGTGACGCCACTGGTTGTCAGGAATGTTTAATACAGCCTCACCTCCAACATATTGAATTCTGCAGTTACAGATTTCTTTTTGTCAAATACAATGGCTAAATAGAGGTTATTGTTGCAGTGTATGCTTGCTAATAGGTCATAAGCTAAGTCTATGGCATAGCACTGTATTAAGTTTGGTTTATAGTAGGGTTGTGCAAATATTCGAAATTTCGAATAGTGGTTTTAAATATGCTCTTCGATATTCGCTTCGAGAAGAACTGCACTATTCGCTTTTTTTCGAAGTGTTAATTGCGGCGGGTTAGCCCCGTTGAGTGTGCTTCTAACCGAGCACCGGCGCACTGTGGAGAAGCAACCCGCAGAAAGAGCTCCACGGGTGTTGCTTCTCTGCATCAGATTGGTGCTCGGGAAGAAGCGCACTCAACGGGGTAACCCGCCGCGATAAACACTTGGAAAAGTATGAATATTGCAATTGCGTGCTTGGAAGAAAAGCATAAATTCAAAGCGGTATAGTGCACGCATGCCGGCTGTAGTATTTGAAAATAAATGCAAACTTTGTGAATGTGTATATCTACATTGGTGGTAAAAGTTTCAAAATTAAACTGACTGTAACTTATGCAAGAGTATGTTAGGCAGAGATGCCCTTACATCCTGCGTTCATCATGCACGATTCTTTCTTTTTTAACTCGAGATTAAAGAAAGAACATTTTATATAGCAAGATTTGTAAATTCACTTAATTGAGCACAGTTGGCCATCTCTCTAGGGTTCATTTTATGCCAAATATGTCATTTACTTGCCATCCCAAGACATCAGACCTTCTGAGGTCACAGTTCATAAATAGAAATAGATTAAACTTAGCTTATAAATTAACAAGTGGAACAACCTTCACGAGTTTAGCTGGGTTTTCATCTAAGCATTATGCAATGGTAGTGAAAGGCGTGGAAAAACTATTCTATGTTTGAATCGAAAATATTTGGCCAAAGCCACTATTCGCTTCAAATTCGCTTTGAACTCAAAATCCACTATTCGCACAGGAATAGTTTATAGCACTCACAATACAGGGTATCCTGTTCATTTCGCAATTTCTCCAAATCATAGAGATGTATTACAAAACACCAGGACTGTACAAAGAAATGGGAGCACCAATTTTGGGTAAAAAGTTTGTTTAAAGTGAACTTTTCCATCTGGTTTTTCAGCAAAGGAAGCTTTTGAAAAGCATTGTTTCCCATGCCAATGCAGGAACAGTGCTCGTCATTCGATCAGAACACGGTGGGTGCATTTTCAAATGTTCCCATGGTTTAAAGTTCTCTACATTACATCTTAAATGCATACCTTGGTCCAGATGTCAAAACATGTTTATAAACCATATTTTTTTGGTTCTTATCAAAACCATAAACCGTTTTATTCTTATTATATATGTGGCTTATAACTTTAAATGTTCTAATTAAGCATCTTAATAACGATGTGCAAATATAAGATTTTGACTGCGGGTTGAAATTAATATTAAAAATCGACTGCAGATTGAGTATGAATATTAAAAATTGACTGCAATTTAAATCAAGGAATTTTTAATAAAAAAATCCTTTATCACAAAATTGAGCTGTAAGTTTATATCAGAGGAAAATGTGGATTTCTGTTCAAGGACACATGCAAAAGAAAAAAACATTTTTTTTCAGACAGCTTAGATGGAAAAAGGATGTCATAAACCGATTTTACAACGAAGAAAAACATTTTTAGACCTATATTTACGGCACTACACGAATTTGTAGTTGGTGCTCGCGGGAGCCACCGCTGGTCACGTGGTAGGTCCGTGCGCCGCTGCGCTGCATCGTTGCCGCACGCTGAGCGTTGTGCGAACACCGCTTCAACGCATTTCTCCGCGCCACCGTCGCCGCCGCCGCACAAGTTCGTCTGACCGGCGCACAGGTCTATCACGTCTGCTTGCGCTCTTTCAGGAGTTTCTTTTGGGCTCTAAAAGTTACTTATTCACCTTAGTTTTTTTTTTTATACATCAAACAAAGATGAATAAGTTACTTTTAGAGGCCATAGGAAGCTTCCAAAAGAGCGCAAGCACTATGTGACAAATATGGGAGCGTCACGTGATAAACAAGGGCCACTTTTTCGCGGCGCCTGCCGGCTTTAACTACAAATTTGTATAGCGCCGTCAATATAGCTCTAAAAATTTTTTTTCTTGGTTGTAAAATCGTTTTATGATATCCTTTTTCCATCTAAGCTGTTTAAAAAAAATGTTTTTTTCCTTTGCATGTGTCCTTTAATGTGCGTGGGTGTTTTCTTTGCATGTTTTCCCCTTGTCCTCCTTATAAGGGCACTGTTATTATTTAGGTGCATGCCAACTGACAAATTCAACGTTAACTCAACTAATATCCATTTAATTAAAAAAAAAGCTATTGTAGGTATTAACTTTGTCCAATTTAATATTTTGTTTTCTGTATACAATACTCACTGACGGGTTAGAACGGCAAGGAGGTCCTTGGGTAAGTCCCTCCTCCAGCGCGAGCTTCTTAGCTTCGATAACATTTCGGCGTTTGTGAGCATCGAGCTTGCACCACTCGCGGCCAGAGCGCAGCGGAAGGCAACGAGCATGTGCTGGAAGAGAAATGCTGCTGTTTCCTTCCCGGCGGCGAGCGTAATTTAGTGTCCGTTTAATTACCGGACCACAGAAATGGAGGAGGTTCCCTCGTGCTGCCTGGTTCCCGGTGATCTCATTTGCGTGCCGCCGTCCGGCTGCATCATGTCCTGCGACGCCGTGCTCACAGCGGGCAACTGCCTGGTGAACGAAAGCATGCTTACAGGTAGGGACGATTCACTAAAAATGAACAATGTTGCTGTTTTTTTTTTTTTTTCCTTTTTGTAACATATTTGTGTTTGTGTTACAACATCCCCTGATCTTTTAGCGGTGAGAGGACACACCAGTGGCACAATCTATGAAGTGGCCCTGGAGCTGCATTTCACCAGAGCGAAAAGAGTTTTGCAGTATCTGGTTTATAATGTTGACAAAAGTATTTCGAGCAAAAAATAAAAGAATTATGTGCAAAAAAAAAAAAGGTATCGTAGGGAAATTGCAAGCATTCCACGGCTATTTGATAGAGGGCACCGTTCTGTAGCTCTTGTCGTAAGAGATCTCAAGAGTCGTAAGCAGTCGCAAATGTGTGAGCCTGGTGTGAGCCAGCCGCCTTTAGCTGGGCAGCTTATCGAGCATCCCCGTGGAAGGTGACACTACAAAAACATACTGTCATGACCTAATTAAAACGTAATAAATTATATAGGCCATATAACTCGTTAACTCGTGACAGTATTGGCGGCGTGCGCAAACTACAGGGGGCGCTTATCCAACCATCATCATCATTGTTTGTGACAGCAAAGCCCGTTTCACGTGTTGTGTTTATTCCGTGAAGTGATATTTGTAGTGGGACATTTTACCGAAGCTTGAAAAACGTGGCGCGTGCAGTCGTGTTGACAAACACTTTTGACGCCGAGGTGTCGAAGCACTCGGATGGTGGTCTGTTCTCTACCCCAGATAGAATATTCAGCGCTTTTTTCCCACTACCACGTTTGCCACGGTGAATAGGGTGTATTTTTTTATTATGATTCAACCAAAATAGAAGTCGGAAAGAATGTCTCATCAAATTGAAAATAGGAAAGCGAAATTCGAGAGCCTCTTGCATGTGTAGTAAACACTTCAGTGAAGGCGACTCCGTGCATCCTGTTCGCTCCAATGTGTTCTTTGAGTGCTGGTCTCTTATATTTGGGGTTATGTGTTTTCGGTTTAAACCGATAAAAGTGCGCCGAATCCATTTTCGGAAATTCGGTTTTAACCGAAAAAGGTCAGTTTTTAGGTTGAGCGTTTTCGGTTAAAACCAATAAAAACCGATAAAAGTGAGCCGAATCCATCCCCTAAAATTCTATTTGAACAGATAGTGGTCAGTATTTTAGGGCACCGTCGAGATGGGTGGGGGGAAGGTGGGGGAGGGCGAGGGGAGAGAGGGCATTGCAAGGTTTGACATTATGTGACCTCTTCGTAATTGGCCCTCTTCCAAGGTTCACGTGCAACAAAAGAGGTCTTAGGTTGTCCTTCTCGGGATATCTGTGTCCTTTCTGTGATCGGGCATAATGTGTCAAGTTCCTGGTCCTAAAAAAAAAAAGTTTGGGTGTGGGCTAGTATAAAGTTTTTATCTTCATGCAAGATCTGCAGCCAGAGTTTAGTGACTACAGGAAATATGTTGTGCTTCAAAACGTCGCACCGTGTCTCTTTTGGTTGTCACATTCGGTTGATTGACCGATTTTGGATCAGGCAGCGCTTCGTCTCCTCAGCGTGTCAGTGTCCAGATTTAACTTTGAGAAGGCATTCTCGAAGCTCAGGGTCATTAACAGGAAGGAATGAGCGTGGATCAACAAGGAGAACCTGGCAAAGTACATAATAAGATTACGTAATCCTGATATACAGAAGGTGAAGTTCCATGTTTTTTTGGCACTGACTTGTTTATACTTCTGTGTTTTTTTTACAGTTGCACACATTTGTAATTAAAGTGTCAATGTTTTTTTTTTGTTTTTTTGTTTTTTTTTTCAATGTATTTTTGCCATTATTCCTTGAGGGATCACAAATATCAGAGTTACAAGGATTATCTGATGCAGTGTCCGATGGTGTTTCTTTCACATTCACCGAAAAAAACTGTTAAACTTTTGTGGGCATAAATATACACACAAAAAAAATGAAAACTGAATCTTAAAATAAACACTGAAAAAAGTATGCCGAATTCTTAAAAAATAAAAACCGAAAACCCAGAACTATACTTATATTTTGTAGTTCCAAGTTGGTTCCGTCTTAAATTTTGTAAACAAGTAAACAAACATTTTCTCAAAACAACTGCAGGAAGAAGTGGTGGCTGGCTTCCAAAGTCGTTTCAATTATATCCGTGCTTATTCACCAGGTCGGCGCGAAACGTGCGAGGTCCCCTACATTCTATTTCTGTTAAATCTAGTAAGTCGGTGACATCCCAAAAAATGAGATGAACACCTGCTATGAATTACTACCATTTCAATACCTAAAGAATTGCGCATAATGCCTGATGTGCTTCGCAATGAGCGATTTTAAACTCGTAGACACTTTAAGTAAAAATTAGATAGATGAAATTAATCAATTGCTTGAATTTGCTGGGCCATGGCCAACAATTTAAAAGTGTCTAACAATTTTTTTTCAAGCAGAAGTCACAATGTGACAAACTTTACCGCATATTCGATGAGAGAGGAGCTAGGCGTCAGTTTCTGACGAGCATTTTCTCGTCAGCAACTGTCGAGTCCCACTTGGATAGAAGCACTGGTATCGGCAAGCTCAATATTGGTAAAAACAAGTGTGCGGCACTTTACAACACAACTGTGCACGCGTGCGAAGGTAAGATGGCAGCACGTCATTTACTCAAGTGAATGCGAAACCGTTCTCTAGAGGAGCGTCCACAGATCCAAAAAAACAAAAATCAGATGGGCTGTGAATAGCCCTGACGCACGCTGCACAAGCCGTAATGTGAAGCTCCAAGCTTGTTTTGAACATTTTAAAGTTCTTTTTTTTTATATAATAAGCAGCTTCGAGGCACGGTTATTTATTAGAAAGGTCACTCACAAAAACATCATACACGCCTATTTAATAAATAAGCCGTTTCTAATTTATTACATAGCGAGTTGTCTGTTCACATCCTACCCGCTCCGTCACAGGAGAGTGGCCACGAGGTGGCGCCACCAAAACATCTCGTCGCCAATAATGCAGCCAAAGTAAATCCATACAAAGGGAAAAGAACTAATACTTCAGAAAGATTTTTTTAACTACGGTAGTGACAAGGAATAAAAAGGTGGCACTAAAGTTTTTTAATCACTCTTAGGACAAGGTGAACCTTGTCCAAATAGATACCCAACTATACCTAATCGGGAAGATTTATAAATATTTGTGCTATATACTAATATCTTTTTTTTAGTCATGAATATTTAACGCAGGTTTTCAGGGCATCTCGGCCTAACATATAGTCATGCGTAATAGCTTGTTTAATTTTTATAATTTGATTGCATTGTAGATGTTACATTTAGAAAGATTTCGGTTCTTTTTAAATACACCAGACACGCGCATGTAATATCCCACTTTGAAAGTGCTTTCCTGAGCACGCTGCTGCAATATTTGTACTTAAAAAATTGTTGACTGCAGCATTTTCGCCCCATTGGATGCGCTTCTTACTCAGCATTCATGCACCGGAACGCGCGCTCAACGGGGCTAACCTGCCGCGATTAACATTTAGAAAAATAGAAATATTGCAGTTCATCTCGAAGCAAATAGCGTGTTAGTTGAAACTACTATTAGAAAATTAGAATACTTGCACAACACTAGAAATTTCTGAAAATAAGATTGTTGTGAAAAAAAATATGATTATTACTTTTGAGAACGAACTGCCTGCCACAGCAGGCGTCGGGAATGGCAAAAGAAGCATCAGTAGGTAAGTAATTGACAAAAATCACTAATCAAGCCATGGCAGATGTCAGGGATTTTAATAAACACACTAATTAGCTATCTAATTAAATTAAAATTTACTAATTATTATTTTTATGAGTAAATTTTGTTTGGTTAGCTAATTAGTATTTTTTTTCTTTCGTAATCCCTGATGTCTGCCAGTTTGTTCCCGAAAAGCTTTTTCTTTTTCCAGCCACCCTATTTTTAGAAAATTTTGAAAGTCTGAAAGTCTATACACCTGCTATATTTGCCATGTTCAAACGAAGCCTATCCTTTATTCCATACTTTTTTTAATCTTTTCACGAGTGCAAGCAGAGTACCTGTCATTTTGATGTCACAGGCCTTCCATTGCCTCGGTAGTGTAGCACAGGGCTTGGTTAACACTTGGTAGAATATTTGCGCCCACTTAAACTGACATTGCTGTACTCTTTCTTTTTCTCAGGTGAAAGCATTCCTGATGTAAAGACTCCCCTTTTGCCTTATAACGAAGAGTTTTCACCGGAACTGCACAGGAGGCACGTGCTGTTCAGCGGCACCCAAGTCATCCAGACTCGTTACTATGGCAGTAGCAGGGTGACAGCAGTGGTGATCCGCACAGGTCAGGCATCAGACATGTTTACATCACTCAATGCTACATCTGGAAAATATAAAATTGAAAATAACAGGAAAAAGAAGGAACTTCATTTTCCAAGTTTGCGGAATGGTGTGTGTGTGTGTGTGAAGAAAACAAAAGTAAAAAAAATCTACAAATACATTAAAGCATAACATGCTTTATAATGAAATTCCCTGCTTCCAGAAATTTGTCCATCTGTCGCTCCATCCGTCTGTGTGGCCGCGCACACCCCATGGCGAAGCATCAGCAAAGTGGTTTGGTCGACAATGTGCACAAGCTCTCACTCGGAATTAAGCCAATGTATACGCATCTCCCACTAGGAATCAAACCTGGAACCTCTCGGTCTGCAGCCCAATGCTCTGCCTCTGTGCGGCTAAGGTTAATGCCCGGTGTCTCGTTCTATGGTTACCACATTTCAATACTTTCCATAGTCCATGGTAATGTTGTAGAGAAGGGTGGTGAAAATTTATAAACAATATGTTGTTCTTGATTTCCCAAATTGATGTATTAATGTCTTCTAAACAAATTTTAAGCAATTCCTCAATAGATACCAATGCATTCTGTACATTAAAGCAATTTGGAGATAAAGTTTTCTGCCTCCTGTTTTCTGCATAGGTACTTTGTTCCGCTGATCTATGTGATGTGTTGTGGAAGTATTCCATGGTGTCACCAGATAAGTTGCAAAATTGAACAGAGATATTTTGCAGGCTTTTCAACAGCCAAGGGATCCCTGGTGCGGTCCATCCTGTTCCCTCAGACCATGTGCTTCAAGTTCTACAAGGATGCCATCATGTTTGTCCTCCTGCTCTTTGCCGTGGCCAGCGTGGGCATGGTGTTCACACTCTACCTCTATATCAAGAGACACGTGAGTTGTCTCGCCTTTTTTTTTCTATATTCTCCAGAGGATTACCTGAACTTAATTTAATGGCAATCTCTGCCGTTCAATTTCTCATGACCTGGATGTTAGCAACAGCCCTGCATGTTTCACTGGCATTTCATGTGTGCTATTTCAAGCATATGTTCTGTTGACTGATGTAGGGGCACATATGTTTTAAATAAAATTTATGTTTGGAGGTTTGTATTTATCCTTTGTCCCTCTTGTTCTCCTTCTCCCATCGTTTATTCTGTCCACCTCGCCTGCAACTTTGCATTAATATCAATTTCATTGTTTATTCAATCTGGAAAATGCAATCATTGCAGCTAAAAATGCATGGAGTGATGGACTTGACAGGGTCATAAATCATGATATCAATCCTGATGCCTGTTAGTTTTGGTATGAACAAGCCGCGTGCAAATTTGTGTTTATGCACTGTCCACTAACAAACATTGCATTGTATAAACATCTGCAGATAACCTCAGTTTTTTAGCTTTCCTTTGCTATTTGATTTGGCCTTCCAGTTGGCATCCTCAGATTCTACCTCTGTACTTTTGTTTTCAGGTGAGCCTCAGGGAAACTATAATTCGTGCCTTGGATATTGTAACCATAGCCGTTCCCCCTGCCCTCCCGGCAGCAATGACCGTGGCAACTGTATATGCTCAGAACCGCCTCAAGCGTGCAAACATCTTCTGCATCAGCCCTCACCGAATCAATGTCGGTGGAAAACTGAAGCTTGTCTGCTTTGACAAGGTAAGGTGACTTTGGTGATTCTAAATCTGTCTACCTTTCGTGACTCAGTTTATAAATACTGTAAGAAATGTATGCTTGTGTGCTAAATAAGTGCCTCACAAAGTGGTGCTCATCTAAATCTTACGATCCTTGTAAGCCACTAAAATTCTAAGGTGCTGTGTTCCAATTTTTAACATAATGTTAATGCAATTCCAAATCTGCGTTTTTCACTGATATGTTGGCATTGAAGTTACAGGTTTGAAAAGGGTACAAGCATTTTCAAAGAATGCCTAGACCATATAAATCTAAATAAAAAAATTTAAATAATTTCAAATTTGTACAGTACAAGGGTTTTATCCCCTTGCATAAAACCAAAAGAACAGCTATGCATCATTCTTCTTCTTCAGACATGAACAGCACAAAGTTCTTATGCCATCTGAATGTAATTTAAACTACTGATCTATAATTTCTACTGTCTACAAATAAAATTACTACCGTAGTACTTCTCAGTGTAAGCTTTTCGGTATTCCCAAAGATTCACCCTTTAATGCAAATGGCATTGATTGAAATTAACCGTTTTTAACTTTGTGAACTTACCGTTAATTTGGACAGCTAGTTAAAAGTATTTTGCTAATTAAAGGAACTTTTTTATTTTACAGACAGGAACTCTGACTGAGGAAGGACTAGACCTTTGGGGGATACTGCCGGTTCACAATCGATTGTAGGTTACAATCTTAAATTCAAAGCTACTAATAAATATGCCTTGAGCATAAACATAGTTAAGTTAATGTGAGTTGGCTCCCCGAAATGTTGCCAGGATAGTCGGAGCCGATTACACGGTCAGCCTTTTATTAAAAGTGTTCTGGATAGGTTAAAACATTCAAGGAGTCAAATGTGTAAACCTGATGAGTAGCTCACAATGTTATGATTAGGAGATAAGTGTGCATTTGTAAAAAAAATCTAGGGAAAAGCAGCTACTACTCACTATCAGAGATACCTGCCTTGCTCAATTTCTATAGGAATTGCTACGTATTTGCTTTATTTGCAACGTTTTATTAAAAACATATTTTACTGAACAACCACACTTTGTTCCTGTCAATAGTATTAATGGAAATATGTGAACAACGTGGGATAGATGTGACAAAAAGGCTTTTTAGCTGCTTTCTTTATGTACTTCAACTTTTTTCCTGGTTGCATTATTTATTTGTTCTGTACATACTATTATATAGGTAGCTGATAGTTGGTGCAATACAAAACGTTTTCTGTTACCAATCAATGGCAGAAGTTTTCTTTCCAGACAGCCCATAGTCTTTCAAACATAAGCAAAAGCTGTCCAAACTAGTATGTTTGAATCCAACTTATATTATCAACACAAAAAAGTGCATAACAAATTGCTGGGCAATTGTGTTGCACATGAAACGTGTGGAGTCTACACTCTTGGCACTCTTCATCGGTTAGTTTAGCGACTGGAATAAAGCGTGGCATGTACACTCAATAGCAATCCCTGCAATGGAGATACCGGCGCCGACCCGGGTTTTAAAAATTTGTGACAGGGTGTCGAGTTGCCATCCACCGGACATAGAACAGATGCCCCGCAGGGCTTTCCGCCAAATAGAATCTCAACTCGCGGCACTGTGTCGTGACATGCTGGAAAGATACTCGCTTAATAGTCTAAGTGGTCCAGGTTCGATATCCGCCCGGCACAAACACTTTTTTACTGCCTACCAATCTGCGTTGAGCCTCGCAGCCACGCTTTCATCCAGGCTTCACTTTTGCGCTTCACAAAATGCCAAACACCTAGCCAAAAAATGTTTCACATTGATAACATGTACCATGCTAAAAGCCATTCTTAACATACACCATGTTCCGCTTCAGCTTCATGGCACCTGTAGGAGATCCGACCCAGCTGCCTGCACGAAGCCCTTTGCTTGTCTCCATGGCAACATGCCACACACTAACTACGGTCGACGGGAAACTAGTTGGCGATCCTGTTGACCTCAGCATGTTTCGGGCAACCAAGTGGGTAAGTGGAATGGCCATCTGGTTTTCAACACAAACCTCGGGCACAAGTTGGTGGGCTTCAGCACTACCCAGAGTTTGTTGCTTGAAGCAACATGGATAAAATAAGGGCAATCCACATAGTTGCTCTAATCTTGCATATGTCTGAAATGAATAAATGAGGTGCTTATTTATTGTCTTACACACCTCAACATGGTGCATCTAGTGCCATGGTTGTCAATAACTTTTTAAATACATTAGTCCAAATATTATGGCATCATATAGTGCAAAACTTCAGGGGCTGTAGATCCGTCAAGCACAGAAGTTGGAACTGAAAGTTTGCAAAGCGCACCGATGAGACATTTGCAACAAAAGCGCAGCGTCATTGTCGCGAAAGTCCAATCGGCGCTCCATACGTTTCGGCCCCAACTTTGTTTCTGATACGTCTAGGGCCCCAGTAGGTTTTCAAAACCCCTACTGCTGATGAGGTCACGTGCAATAAAGGCATAACCTGTTACAGCAAGTGAAGACAGCCTCTCTATAACTGCTATAATGGAATTACCTTTTTTCACAGAAAAAAACGTGGTTTAAATATTCAGTAAAGCATTTGTCTCAGTAAAAAAAGCGTCGCTTTGCTCACCAATAATTGCGTTTCCCAGGATTCGACAAGCTCACGGTCTTGCAAGGTCACTTCTTGCATAAAAATTTGTTCGCCTGGTGCTGAATTATGAAACTGGTCCCAGCTAGATTCATTTCAATAGATTAATGATCATTTTCAGCCGGAACCCGTTTCATAATTAAGCTCCAGCTAGACCAATTTTTACTTGGGATTGGACGAGGAATTGCGATACCTGACCTATCCCATTTTTCCTCCCTACCGGCCCCACCCCCAACCCCAAGGACATTGAGGAGCCCGGTGCGGCCTCGAACCGCTACGACGTCCTCACCCCAACCGTTGTGAAGCCCCCTCCTGCACGGAAGGCCCGCCTTGCATTCCTGCACCAGACTCCTCTCGTCTTCATTCCCCCTCAGGTGCACGGTGGAAGCCTCCTTTCCCTCACATCCCTCTCACTCGCTTTTTCCCCATCTTGTGTGACTGCACCAGTTTTCTATTGAGTTAAATGTTTTCTCCTGGGTAAGTGCAACTGGCCTACTCCTACAGTCACTCATGGCTTAGGAAACACAGCACCTCACTTGTTAATCTAGAGGCTTCCTTCTTTGTGATTCGTCGTTCTTGTTGGCTAATGCCGCAGTCTCATTGGCTGCCAAGCGATAATCGGATGCTTAGAACTAGCCATACCCTGCAGTTCTTTGGCTGTCAGTGACTCTAGCTACAAACAAGCAGTGAAATTTTCTTTCAAAGAAAGTGATTAAAAATGTTTAGCAGTGCGAGCTTTCATTTGACTAACGTGCTTAAAATGAGCTCACTTTGTAGGTAATGCATAAGTGATTTTCACTCTCGTCTGAATTATTAAAAAGGTATTCGATGTGATATTGAAAATCGACATTTGTAAAAAATGTGAATCTTGACAGCTACTCACAGAGCCCGTTGGCCGAGGGCCTGCGGCTCAAGCCACTGATGTGACAACGAGACCCGGTGACTCCGAAGACGTGGAGATAGAGGAGGCATGTTCACTATTTTCGACGATCATATACTTTCTTGTGTCTAATGCATGATAATGTGTAACACGCATTATCGATAATATGTGACTTAATCGAGATGTGGATAGGACTTAATGATGTGTGTGCATATGTAAGAAAGTGAAATAAAACGTTTGACACTGCCAGTTTTTATAAAGGTGCATGAAGTGCTACGGCTGACACTGCCAGTTTTTATAAAGGTGCATGAAGTGCTACGGTGCAACGCTTGCTGACTAAAAAAATAACTTCTGAACTGTAACATTAGTAAATCACCACAATTAACTTTTTTAAAATTGTATCTGCAAAAAAATCTTTAAAAGTGGGGGTTTTTTTTGTTTTTTTTACACACGATTATGCCGTGCTCGCGAAACCATCGTCGGAGGGGCTGCTTTGCTGCAGTACACCCTAGTCTTGTAGGAAGCATACTCAGTGGAGCTAATATGGCCCTTCAGATTAAAATTTGAACATGTCAGAAATGAAAAAGCAAAACAAATAGAGACAAATATAGACATGTACTATCGGGAAAAAATGAAGTGCAAACAGAGGAGCGCGTTGCTCTCGGTACAGGCTGCGCCGCCTGGAAGTAAGCCTAGGGGCAAGGGTGTGTGACCTACTCCGATGTGTATACACCCCCTCGCTCGGCACTTTCCAAGCTTCGGCACTGCGCCTCTTGGTGCGCTGAAAGCTATCCACGCTATCGTTGCTTGCTCGACGCATGCCGCGCAAAAAAACTCGCTGCTTGCGCGCGCACTCAGCCAGCATGCACGCAAGCTACTACTAGCAGTGAGCTTCCTCGCACCGCACGCGTCGAGCGAGCAACGATAGCGATGATAGCTTTAAGCGCACCAAGAGACACAGTGTCGAAGCTCGGAAAGCGCCAAGCGAGGGGAGTATGTACATATCGGAGTAAGCCACACGCCCTCACCCCTAGGCTCACCTCTAGGCGGCGCAGCCTGTACCGAAAGGCACGCCCTCCTCTATTTCATGAAAAATATTTCATTTTTCTCCGATAGTACACTTATTCGTGCATTCTTTTCCTAGAGCTCAATGCTGACACAAACATAAAAGAAAAGTTTGATATTCTTAAAGGCTGTTATGTGTTTATGTCTTGAAGTAATAGTAAGTTCCTATCAATCTTCTAAATGTTTACATATCCGTGCATATCTAGCAATTAAAAAAAATATCAGTTGTTGACCAGCTGTTGTTTACATGCAGCGTGTTGAGCCCATGGTGCTCTAAAACAAGTTATGACTATTAAAACTCTCCTTTTATAACCACGCCATTGCTATCAAGCTATATGCCTTTAGCATCTCAGCTTCTCTCCATTCAAGACTAATAACATCTTTTCTACCAAAGCCAATGACTATAGTAGTATCTCCAGAAGGCATTCTCTCATCAAGGTTAATCAGCAAACTTCAGTAGAAGAAGCCCATTGGCCTGTATCAGTGCATTCATTCCCAGCTTTGTTGATATTAGAAGGGCCAAGAAAGGTTGTAACACATAACTAGGGTTCCGTGTTTTCGGAGTTTATTTTTTGTCAAAATTAGAGGGTGTTTTTCGGAGTTTATTGTTTGCTGAAGATTCTAATTTAAAATTTGTTTGATTCCCAATTCTCCAAAATTTGGAGTTTAATTTTGCAGTGTTTCTTATTAAAAATAAATATATAAATAATAACCGGACGTAAATGTAAGCCAAATAAAAAATAAAAAGCACTTGTACCAATTAAAAGTCTTGCACTTGAATTTGGCGTTGGTGCCACTGCCATTAGCAATACTACTTTGTCCCACGACAAAAGACGCACACAGGTGTTGCTTCGATAAACGTCTATGCCTTAAAATCAATGAACTCCCGGAGATGGTCGCTAGGAAGCTCGTAGTCATCCCATCCTATTCCATCAATCTAGCCCGCGGCCGTACGAGGTGGAGTGGTTAAGGATGTAATAGAGAAGTTTCAACTGCCTCTTTTTCCTATTTTATATAATCTCTATGGTCCATACACTTTTACAAAAGCATAGCCTCTCCTTGCTCTAAATCACAAGTCGCATGACCCAAACTGCAAACCAAAAAGAGTGGCTTTTGTCGTGACCTGAATGATACGATGACCTCTTGCCTTGAATCAACCTTGACGAGACAAGTGGTAAGACCCCTTTTGACAACGGTCCGAGATTTGAAAGATAACTGTGGTGGCATTTTCCCAGGACCATTGACCCTGCACTGCTCAAATTGTAAAAAAAAGAAAAAAAAAGTTTTACTGTTTTTTTTTTATATTTTGGCGGGGGGTAGCAGTGGCACATAAAAATTCGTAAATCCGAATTGACCGAAATTCTACTGGCAGGTGTTTTTCAGAGTTTTTCGGATTTATCCGAAAACATGAAACCCTACATATAACACACCCTGGTTTGTATATGCAGGATCACTTTTTGTCATTTATTTCATACATAATCGTTGTATCACAGACCCTAAAATATACTCATCATTGGAGGCAATTTCACTCCTGCGTACGCTTTTTTATGTCCGAGTGTCTTTCAAGGTTTCTAATGCCCGTGTCCCACCAGAGCGACATACAGAAACGAAAGACAACGACAAGCCTCAAACCAGAGTCTTTCGCGATTTGAGAGGTTCTGTAGAATAAAGGAGACTATGCTCAAACACGAGAATTGTGCACGGGAGGGTGGCTTTATCAGGCTTGCCATCGCTCGTGCTTACTTCACGAGCACCGAACGACTAAACGCCTGCCAAAGGTACCATCGCAAGCATGCTGCATGGATTTGAGGCTTGTCGCTGTCTTTTGTCTCTGTCTGTCGCTCTAGTGGGACAAGGGCATAATGGTTGCATTCCAGTGATTCGTTACATTCAAACAACCACATTTTAACATAGTCCTGGAAAAAGAGGTTATCCACATTGTTGCGGCATACAAAATGATTGGGCTGAACAGTATACAAATAAGCGGCACTGCCAGCAACACCACTTGTGCAGCTCAGATGCTGCCCAGGGGTGGCACAATACCACAAAATACCAGTCATGTGCCCATATCGCAATAAGTGACCACCTACTCTTGAAACGCTAAAATATATGGGCAAAGGACATACCAAAGAGCCCATCCCAGCAAACGTCCGGGCCCACCGAGTTAACCGAGGTTCTCCTTTACGTCGGCTAACTCCACGAAAAGCTGGTGCAAAGCGGTGCAAAATGGTATAGCTTGATGCAAGAGCACCGGCGCGTAGCTGGCCTGACAAGAGTGCCACTTTAATGCCCCTATGCCATATTGTCAGATCAAACGGAGGCCTACCCTTCGATATGCCCCTTCTGCTTTTCTGCTCTCAGGCCAAGCACCCGTCCCCATATTTTCCACGATTGCCTTTATGGTACCACTATGTTCCTGCTGCAGGTTCCCTACGAGGTTGGCATCGTGCGGCAGTTCCCCTTCACCTCGACGCTGCAGAGGATGAGCGTCGTGTGCCGCACTCTGGGCAGACGCTACATGGACCTCTATGCCAAGGGGGCCCCCGAGATGATACACTCCCTCTGCGACCCGACAACAGGTGTGCACATCTTTCCTAGCTGCATGGCCCACATCTTTTGGACAGCACTCAACACTCCCATTTCTAAAACGAAGCCAGTGCGACCTCATCATACTTTGTTCACCCTAAGCTGGCAATGCAGTGCTCGCTCGACCAACCAACCACCTTTCGACGGTGGTTTTGAAAGCGCAAAAGACTGAGAAGAGAAGGAGGGGACAGGACAGAGCGCTCTGTCCTGTCCCCTCCTTCTCTTCTCAGTCTTTTGCGCTTTCAATACCACCGTCTAGATGTTCAACCAACTAGCCCCCCAATTAATTCTGATGCAACCACCTCTCTTTCATCACCTAGCCTTACTCTCCGCGTGTGGGTAGGGGGCAACAGTGTGGTGACACGGCGAAAAAGAAACGTATGACTGGCCCAACGAACATGTGGCGTTCACTGTTATGTCGGCTTAGGGGCGAACAGAGTATAGTGCCATAGTGATGCATGCTGTAACGTTGTTTTAGGGCATTTCATGACAGGCGGGCAAAGTAGGTGAAGAACGGCTTGAGGCTTGTAATGCAATGCCTCGGTGGCTTCGTGACAGGTTACCCTGCACTGCAATCCAGAAAGCATTATATACTGATTTGCATCAATGTGCTACAGTTGGAAAAGTTGTTCCACATTTTTATCAATGTTTTCCAAAACTGCTACTGTTGACCAGAGCGGAAGACTGGAGAAAATCCTGCACTTGTTGATTGTTTATTGTAGTCCCCAACAACTTTAGAAAGACAGAAATGACTGTTCCAGTTGTCATTTCCATTGCATGCTTCAACAATTATATATACTTTTGAACATTATCTGGAGTTGAACGAGCTTGAAGCATGCATGAACTATTAAGTTTGTGCTGGAACATTTACTAGTGTTGCACTGGCCTTGAAAAGCAGGCACTATAACTCTAGGGTATCAGAATACTTTCCAACTGCACTCGCCCCGATGGAAACATGGAATAATAACTGCTAGGTAACTTGAAATCAGTGCAACTCTAACCACGTGCTGCTGCCTTGCAGGAAAGTGAGACCCACAGGACAGCCATAATGGACTGAAACAGGGTGGATTGCTGGGCTGGTTGGTTGAACGATATAGTGAAAAACAGCGCAAAAAAGACAAGACACAAAGTCAAAGACGGACACAGGACATACGCTGACTACAACCGAAGGTTTACCGGAACTTCCTTGCGCGCACAGTGGCACGCTCAAGTACATGCTCTTCTTCTTTCGACAGAGATAAATTTAAATAAAGAGAAAAAAAGAAAAGGAAAATTTGAAAAAAAGAATGTGAGAAGAAAAATCTACAGCGGCACAAGAAAACCCTTGGTCTGAATGGTGTGTTTGCACCACAATTAGGACCATATTAAAACGTCCAAAAATGTGCAAAAAAAAAAAAAAAAATTTGTTTTGTTTTGTCATTGGCACGAGAAAATATTAAGCTCATGTGCTGCATTCACACCACATTCGCACCACATTCAGGACACATTTTTTACCTTTACAGATCGCGTGTGACACTATACTAAGGACGGACACAATTGAGAAATTGTAGTTCCTTGTTCCTCAGATGTACTGACGCGACACTGAAGCAGTGATCTGGTCCACAGGCAAGTATATGCACTGCTTCCATGATCTCTCCTGCTTGCCTCTCTTGCGTCCCACCACCTGGGTGGTGTCCAACGCAAGGGAACGCCTGCACTCCCTGCAGTGTATAGGTAAATGTGAACCGTGGCCACTGACGAGTGAAGCCGCGTGCTCACGCAGTCTATCCTTCAAACAACGACTGGTCTGTCCCAAGTAGACCCTACCACAGCTTTACACATTTCCCAATGTCCCGATATGGTCCTAATCGTGGTTCAAACGCATCATTTGGGCCTAGGGTTTTCTTGTGCCGCTGTAGATTTTTCTTTCTTTTCATTCTTTTTTTTTTTTTTCAAATTTTCTTTTTCTTTTTTCTCTTTATTCACATTTATCTCTGTCAAAAGAAAAAGAAGAGCATGCACTTGCACGTGCCAAAGTGTGCGGGTGGAAGTTTCAGTGTGTCCGGTGTTCATCTTCTACTTTGTGTCCCGTTTTTTTTTGCGCTGTTTTTCACTATATCAGCCACAGTGGCTTTACGTGGCCACAGTGCCCTACAATTGCGAAAGGAGCACAATCGACAGATTATGTTGCTTTTTTGTAACAAGCTTTAGTCAAGAAAAAACACACCAAAATCTTAGAATTATTTTAGATATTTTAGTCTTAAAGGGCAACTCTGGTCGAAAACGGAACCAAAATAAATGACTGCTATGGCTTTAGTGACACGAAATATGATCACAGCTGAAATATTACGTCAAAGTGAAGTCGTGGACTCCACCAAAAACTGATTTTAAAGATGTGACCAGCTGCTCTTTAGCGGGCGGCAAGCAGACGGCAAGCGGTTAGCTTTTAGTCAAAGAACACTTGACATAACGCAAGGTGGAGCTGCAGTTGATTGGTTGTACCGCATACCACAGCACCCTTGGGATGTCACGTCGCGGCCGTATGACTGATCAGTGTTGCCATCCCTGTAGCAGATAGTTTCAGTTTTGCCTTAGACGGCCGCTATAAAACTTAGACCCGCGATATCTATAAAACTACACACAATATTTAAAAAAAAATTGTACCTTGTAATTCAGGGGCACTGCTTTAGCTGAAAACAGTCATAATCCCAAATTGAGAAATATTGACCCGAGTTGCGCTTTAAAGAAGGATCAAATGTGCTTTTATTGGAATCAACATTAAACGGCTTTCAATATTTGACATGTCTAATAACATATTGTAGCCTGTTGCAGGGTAAGAAAAGCAGCACAAGCTCCTCCCACAAAGCCCTCCACTCCTTCCAGCAGAGCAAATGCTGGAGGACACAAGCAATCACGGGGAGCAGGGAGTTTTGTAGGAGACTATAGACCTTTTCTGTGTACTCTCGCCCCCAGCCACGTAATAGGCGTATACGAAAAAAGAATAAAACATTTCAACCTGTAAATAGTTAGAAAACAGAGGGGAGGCAAAACGAGAATGTGCGACGGTTACGCTTATATCCTGACTGTCTTCAGTTGGCGTGGCGACGGCAAAGCAATGTTTCCACTTACACTGGAAGTGACGACACTTCAAGATGGTGGTGCCCTTGTGAAAAAGGTCTATTTTCTATATTCGCCTCGAGATCGAACCGTGCCGCCACCATGCGGCCGAAATTGGAAACGCGCCAATGTGGGGATACCGCCGTGCGTCGTCTGCTACGGGCGCGCGCTCAGAAGCACGGATCTCGACGACGCAAGCCCGATTTAGGCTGAGCTTGACATTCCTGATTAAATGTTTTATGTTTTTGTTGCCGTTTCTTCTTACTAAAGGTTGTGTTGTATCGTTTGCCATGCGTAGAAATTCAGCAAAGCGATTATTATTAAGTCAGAAGCTTCCATAATCTTAGTGTGTTGTTTTTTATACAATCGCTGGTCCCACGTATTTTTATTATCTCGCACAAACCGCGGCTTTCATAAAGCATTGAATGTTCAGTGGGTCCGTGGTTTTATTAGAAAATTAACCCGACTGATCGCTATCCTTCCATGGACTAATCAATCAATAAATCCGTACGTTGATTTTGCCCCGGTCATATTGCGTGAAAGACGTTAAAACTACACATTGTTTTACTGGTTTTACTATGTCATAAATGGCATATTGTATTCCCATTCTAAACTTCACGTTGTGAGTCCTACATAAATATGAACACGGGAAGCCTTTTAAAATGAAGTATTTTTTAAGTTATTATTCAAACAGCATAATCACCCTCGGCGAAACGATAAACGGCAAACCACGCTGAAGTGGTTTACCGTGCAAGCCGGTGTCACAAAAGAAGTAAAGACGTCAAAAATATTACAGCAGGCATATTTTAGTCCTTGTTGACTTTTTCCAGCGCAAGACTCCAATTGACCGGCAAAAAAATTGCAATTAAAGCATTACTCGAATAATCTGAAAGTTAATCGTTGAACTGCCCAGTCCCGATATACGTCAGGTGAGGGCGGAGGGTGATCGAAAAGTCTCGTGAAGGTCGCTAGCCCTCATCAGTAAAAGAGTATCACTGCGGCCGATTCTGTCTGTGTCGTAATGCGCGTCGTTTGTTTGGGTTGCATAGTCTACCGTGTTTGAATGCAAGATTATTTAGCCAGAAATGTATAGTATAAGCCTCTTGACATCCGCGGCCCTGATCAAGAAAATCGAAGCGGGTGAACCCACACTACCGAGAAAAGCATTTAATAATAGGAACATTGCTGCGTTGCTCGGTTACACTCGTTTATTACAGTCACGGCATATATATTAGAACAGTTTGTTTCACTTGCTTCAGTTGTCCTGCTAACCGTGCAGTTTGCAGATTTTAACAAGAGACACTCTCTCCTCATTGCAACGCAGTAGATTTGTTCAGACTCCAAAACAGTTACCCACACTATGGCACAGTAAAAGGGCAGAGGAACTCAATAGCATGGTAATTTCCAATACAGCGCTAACTTATCTTCATTCTAAATATTTATATTACTGCAAAAGGTAGACGTTAAAAAAAGCATAGAAACTGCGATTTCACAGTACCAGTATTATGTTATCTGGGTTGGAATTTTTTTTTTTATTCCCACGTTGATGAACCGATACATTCATTTTAAAAGAAACAAATATTTAACATAAATATTCCAGTTCAGCCGGAGACAGGCATTAGTCGTGGTGATCCATGCTTTCCAACGTCTGCCTAGAGCAGGCGACGCGCCCACAGAAGCGATTATATAAATTTGGGCCGCACGCTGGTAACACCGATTCGATCTTCACTGAAGCACCGAACAGTTCTGCATCTTTTTCCGCTAGAATTGTTTTCCCAGCGATAGTATGCGACAAAATAAACGCAAGAATCTACGCCGTCTCGCGCGCGAACGTGGAGAGCCTATGGGGCGGCCGTTCTCCTATCCCCGCTTTGATGATGATGATAGCGCGACCGTAACGCCACCTCTAGGTCGATCTCGAGGCCAATAGAAAGAATGAATTTTCCTCTAAATTTATTAACTAGAAAGTTAATAAATTCACGACATCTGTCATTGTAAAACCTACATTTTATGCTCAGCACTTCAAGCATCATATGCTTATGGTATCAATTTTTAAACAAGATTCAATTACTAGGAGTAACTGCATGTTTAATTCCAGTGATTTTGAATTACATCTAAAATTTTTGTTAAATACTATAATTTAATTTAGCCTGTTTACATCCCAACGTTGACATTTACAGCCCACTCCTTTGTCGTTCATAATTTGTTTCACACTCTCCTTTTCCGTTTTGGTGCTGCTCTTCCTAATCGACGACTTCCCCATTTTGCTTCGCAGTACCCGAGAACTACTTCGACGTGCTTCGAGGGTACACTCTGCAAGGCTTCCGTGTCATGGCCCTTGCATACCGTCCGCTCGAGAAAAAGCTCACATGGCACCATGTGCAGCGAGTTGGGAGGCAAGTGCGCTATCTTGGCTTCATGTCCGACCCTTTGTTGTGGCACAGGCACATATTCAGGGGTGGGGGGCATGGGGCCTGGACCCTCCCCCCAGCCGCTCCTCCTCTCCTCCCCCCCCCCCCCCCCCCCCCGGCCAAATCTTCCATTTTGCTGGGGCCTCCTCTCCCCTCTTCCCCTCATACAGCATTTTGTCATAAGCCCCCCCCCCCCCCCCCCCCCCCCCCGGTTATCAAAAGCCTGGCTACGTGCCTGTTGTGGCACTTTCATCGCCCATACCTCGCTTAGAATGCACCTGTCGGAGACCTTTGAGAAAGGGGCTTATTGTGATGTCCGGGGAAATGTATAAGATGGGACCTTTGTCTCTTCCCAAATTCCTTTTGCCACAACACAGCAGTAAGGTGTCTCAATCGAGAAATATTGTTGTTGGACAGTTTTCCTTTTTTTTTCTGTTTTTCCGGGCAGAAAAAGGATGATTCAGCTAAATCTCCAAACTTCCTGCATCAAGACTGAAGTAGTGTAACGTGACACCTTATGATGCAGGAAAGCATCGCATGAAATGGGAGCTTTTTCATGCTGACAAATAAATTGTTATCTATGACTGAAATATAAGATTTTCATTTGACTTTTCATTGTCCCCGACATTTTGAAAGACTGACTCACCAAATGAATATATTTTTGAAAAGTGCCATAAACATTATATACCAAAATATTTTCGAAAGTTCATAAAATTAAAAGCTACTTATCTGTTCTATTTTCTAAACCACAAACTAGAAGTTGGTCACACACAAAAAAAAATGTTTATCGAGGATAGCAACAAACTTGCACGTGATACAAGCGTCATATCTGCCAAATTACTGCCACCACAAAATGAAAAGAATGCAATGTCAGAAAAATATTGCGAAAAGTGTCAAAAGATTTTTAAAACATGTGCCCACCTATCCATCAGCCACGGCTCCAACATAACGAAATGTTCACACAAAAATATAGTGCTGATTGAAACCGGATATCCTAATTCTGCAGTAAAATACTATTACAAAACACCCCCCAAAAAAAAAAAGTTTTTTTTTTCACCACAAAATTAAACCATACCTTGCCAAATTCTGTATTCACTCAAATATAGCACTAGCGGTCTGGGCCATAAGTTAAAACTTGAGAGCTGCCCATTACAAGTTGCAAGCAATCTTTGGAAAGTTTCAGTGAGAACTGGTGGCTGACAAAGCCCGCGAATATGTGGAGCTGATTGGCGTCGGCTACAAAAGGGAACAGGCCCCATTTTCCCATTAAGATTTTCAGAAAAATCACGTAACTTTTGACTATACCGTAATATACTGAGAGATAGCCCACCTAAATCGAGAGAAAGTTTGGTGAAAATAGGGAGTGGGATAACTTTCAATGTGCAATCAAGGAAAGTTGAAAAAATTATATTTTTCGATCATGTGTCCCTGTCAGACTGATTGCAACGAGAGGCAATGAAGCAAAAATGACTGTGCTTCCCAGTCAGCAATGTTCGCTTATATCCCGCCATAGCTAACTAGACGCATTTACGCCGAGGTCATCATTGATTCCAGCACTCTGATTACTAGGAGTGGGCTATCTTTCAGTGTTTCAAAAAAAGTAGCAAATCAAGCCAAACATAGGGGGCAGGTTACCTTTTGGGGGTGAGGCATCTTTCGGGATTTTACGGTAAGATAACAGTTAGCTCTGAAGCTGTAACGTCTAGTCCAGACTGCTAGTGCTATATTTGGGTGGAGACTGAGCATTCGCCGATGCACAGTTTATTTTTGTGGTGAAAAACACAAACTTTTCCCGGTGACACACTGTAGTTAAACAAAACATTTTAGCGACAGGGACAAACTTTAAAAGGGGTAGTAGCATTTTCCTATAAAAGAAAACCACAAGATATGAGGAAATTCTTGAAAGGAAACTCAACCTTAAAAGGGTAAAGTTTCCTTTGACTGTTGTCGTGCAAGAATTGCTCTTGGGGAGGAGATTGAACAGTCACGCCTATAGGACTATGCTTCAGCTGAGGGGACAACAAACCATATTTTATTGTTTGTTTTTGATCCGAGAAATCGAAGATGACGATTTGAAGGCCGCCCCTTGTGCGACCGAAGCACCGGTCAGAGCGAAACGCTCGTGCCCACACTGTGCTAGGCGAGGTTCAATTTCTTTGTTATGCTGTGTTAGTAAACACCGGGCTGTGGGGACAACAAGCTCAATAAAGCGCCCCCTATAGTAGTTCGATCTTCCCAATATGCAGTAATTTTATTAGTCCATTATATGTATATTGCTTACTAAATCTTGGTGGTGGCAAACCTACATGGCTTGCCACCACCAAGCCCACCACCATGTGTGACTTAGTCGATTTTAGATCTCTAAGTGGCTTTATTACAGAGACCAGGTGGAATGCAACCTGACATTCCTTGGATTCCTCATCATGCAAAACATGCTCAAGCTAGAGTCAACCCCGGTGATTCACACTCTCCACAACGCTTGCATCCGTTGTCTCATGGTCACTGGTAAGCACTAGCATTAGAATAGACATAGAAGCGCTATTAGCCTGAACAGTAGTTTGGACGACCATGCCGATAATGCATCAAATTGCATTACTATATTCAAATTTTTTTACATCCCAATTCCACTCGGAAATGAAGCCGAGACTATACGAGCCAGTATGGCAAAGGAGCTTACGAAGCAAAAATGCTTGTCAAGAAGGCAGAGCTGATTTTTGGCTGATCAACTTTGTCCCTGTCAGCAATTCATAGTATAGCGAAACGACAGTCCCAAATTCGGCATGTCCCTTCTCTATACATGCATGCTTACGGAGAAAACCCTTTCCCAATGCCAACATGTATTCACTGACTGGATAAGAATAGCAGGAATTCAGTTGTTTCACTCCAGCACGAGCGTCCTACCTTCGATAATGCTATGTGTAAGCTACGTATAAGCTGTGCCATGTATAAACATTTCTGTCCCTTACTATAAGCTATTGTTAATTGTGATGATGCGTTGCAGGTGACAACTTGTGGACTGCCATCAGCGTAGCGAGAGACTGCGACATGATTGCGAGCACAGTCCGGGTGGTGGTCATCAAGGCGAGCATCAACCCAGGGTCATCCATGGCAACGTTGGAGTTCGAAGAAGCCTGCCGTGCTGATGAAATCAACAGTAGCAGGAGCTTCAGGGCATGCATATTTTCCTGACTGTCACACAATAACACTTGTTTTAGGGGCAAAGCTCCTGAGGATCTAGCCTTGTCCATCCGTCCGGTGTCCGTGCTCACATCGATTGCACTGCCTGGTCAATTGCGTATATAATCGCGTTAAACTTTGCATGCATTGGCTCAACGTTTACAGATGAGAGGGCGCTGCGGTCAAATGCTCAACTGCGTATATAACCACGATCCATACCACGCATTCTCTTTCTGACATGGACCGTTGATTTAAGCGGTGGAGATGCGTTCCAACGGCTTCTAGTGGATCGAAGCTGATCCGCTAGAAGAACCACTGGCTCTGCATTGCACCGAACATAAAGCAGTAATAATGAAGTCGAAACGCAACCTGGAACTCAGCACTACTTATGAGCAATAAAAAAAATCAGCACCATCACCACTACCTATGAACAATAAAATCAGTATCATCAGCACCACCAGAGCTTCGCCCCAATCAACATCATTCACCACGTGGAGATGTGGCCTCTTTTTTAATTCATACTATGGAACGCAAGCTTGGTTTGAAGTTCCAATCTAAGCCAGCTATATGTGTGTGATTTCTGATTTTTCATGTGGGCTGCAGTTTTATGCTTTATGGGATAACGGAGTCAAAGTCCAGAAATATTTCAATTGCTTGACATTAGCTTTTGACCTGTTGCAGTATTAACATGGTTGTGTCATAGTTCCTCCCTTTTTTCTTTTTTTTTTCAGCCTATTGCTTCCATAAACAAAACCAGCTTTTTAGTGCAAGCATTGATATATTGATTGCTAATGTCAAGGTTTTAGGCTTTATATAATACATACTACTGTATTGTAATATGGGGTTAGACTTCAATCAGCAGGCTCCTAAACCCTCCCCCCATGACATGCCCTCTCTCCATTACACATTTCATAATATTTTGTCTGTCTTGTAATAAAATACAATTCATTCTGAAAACAATTGGTACTGTAAACAACTTTCTTTTCGTGGGCTCAATATTTTTGTGAATTTGGCAGAATGTGAACTTTAGGTGTATTGCTGATACAAAAATTTTGTGATTGGGTGTGGTATGCTACGAATTAGTTACCTTAGGGTAATATATTCCCAGGATATCTTTTTAGAGCGCAGCTCTTAGGGGCCCGTTCCCGGCTTGAGCGGCGTCGGCGTCGGCGTAACCGCAACTCTCGTAACCCTCGTGAGGGTTACGAGGGCCACGAGGGTTACTTACCCTCGTAACCCTCACGAGGTTAGTTACCCTCAAAAGGGTTACCTTCACGAGGGTTACCCTCACGAGGGTTACTTACCCTCGTAACCCTCACGAGGTTAGTTACCCTCAAAAGGGTTACCTTCACGAGGGTTACCCTCACGAGGGTTACTTACCCTCGTAACCCTCACGAGGGTTACGAGGGTTAGTTACCCTCAAAAGGGTTACCTTCACGAGGGTTACCCTCCACGAGGGTTACTTACCCTCAAAAGGGTTACCTTCACGAAGGTTACCCTCACGAGGGTTATGAGAGTTACCCTCACGAGGGTCACGAGAGTTACCCTCACGAGGGTCACGAGAGTTACCCTCACGAGGGTCACGAGAGTTGCCCTCACGAGGGTTACTAGGGTTACCCTCACGAGGGTCACGATGGTTACCCAGGTCACGTGACCCCGGGGGGGGGGGGGGGGGGGGGGGGTCACGTGACCTGGGGATACCCCCCGAGGTCATGTGACCACCCGTTGACGTCATAGCCACTGATGACGTCATCAGTGACGCCATCGGCATCGTCACGTGGCCCCAGGTCACGTGACCCCCCCCCCCCCCCCCGACATCACGTGACGCCCCAAGGTCACGTGACTCCCACAAGGTCACGTGACCCCCAAGGTCACGTGACTTCCCGCCCCCCGAGGTCACTTGACCCACCCCCCCCCCAGTACCCTTCCCTCCTCCTCCTCAAGAGCTGCGCTCTAAATCGGCGTTACAGGGAGTTGTAAACGGCTTCCATTTTTGTGACATTTTTAATTCAAAGTTTGCAAAAGTTAGGCCCTCGCGAAAATTAAGTCGTTGACAGTATAACTTTCTTTTCAAATATTGAGTGCTGAAACTAGAGTTTTAACTGTAGTAATACAATTCTTTCATTTATAAAACAAAGCACATTGCCTACATTTTCCTACCATAAAATAAGTCACAGGTGCCGTTTTTCTTTTCTTTTACAGGCGGACAAATATATTGAAATGGAGGAGAATTCCAATTTCCAGTTTGCTGTGGATGGGCGCTCCTTTGCCATCATTCGACATCATTTTCCGGACATTTTTGAGAAGGTGCGGTAATTCTGTCTCAGAAGTCAATACTTTTGTTGTCCCATCTCGGGCACAAAGACACAACCTCTAGTAACGCTTCTGTTTGCAAAAACTGTACATAACTCGAACTTGAATATGACAAGGATATAATATGAGCTTTCACATGTGTGACTATAAATTGTGTAGACATCACTAATGTGTACAGTGCCCAACAAAACGAAATGGCCCACAGGAGCATGTAACCTCGCAGATACTCAATTACTCTGGCAAAGTGTAGAGCAACTAAATGGCAGAACCATATAAGTGTATATGGTCCTGAAACAGAACATATGCAGTTACTCTAATGAGGCCATGCACAATTGGTCCATCTTGTTTCGTTGACTACTGTACCAATTCCACTTAGAATAATGTCCTCAAAATTTCACTAAGGACGATGGATGTGAAATATGTCAGTATTTGCTTTCAGGTTGCATATTGTGCTACATCTTGTTGTGTGCGCTTGGACCGCTTGTCCCAAACTTGCTTATAGACCGACACGCTGTTTACAAACAAGCCCGCGTTTGCTCACACCAGGTGTGGGCACTGCGCGTGCGCTGAAACCGAATTCATGTGGAGTGATGTGTCTGTGCATGCGCAGTGCCGTCGACAGTGCCACCGCAGCTGCGTGACGTCAGAGCCGCGTGTTGGTCTATAGTGAAAGAAAAAGGCTACAAACCAAACAGTGACTGGCATCTAAAGCCTGCGGTCACAATAAGCTTATTGTAGAGCTTATATTATACATACCATGGAAAGAATGTAGTCATACTGCGGTCTGTTTTGTTAACCATTAATAGGTGCATGCTTTCAATGAAACCAAATGGCCATTTGAATTGTTCCTTACGTTCAGCAAACCCAGAAGTGTGAAGCGTAAGCTACATGCTTCGCATTAATATGGCATAAAATATAGTTGGTTTTTGGGAAGAGGTGCATTTGCGAGGCTTTCATTAAAATCCTCGCCTTACCCATCGTATGACTTTTAACAAATCAAACATGGAAATAATTATGTCTTGGCAACGTATGGTACGCCTAATTAGTAGCACATGCTGGACGTGACATGAGCTTCCGTTTCAGTCGGCTTTAATTTGACAAATTGTGATGCAGCTGCTGGTGAGGGGAACCGTGTTTGCACGCATGTTGCCAGACCAGAAAATGCAGTTGGTGCAGCATTTGCAGCAGCTGGGGTGAGTGTTCATAGCTGATTCTTTCTCAGTTAATTAATACACTATGTATGTAAGAGTGACTATATCTACATTTATTCTTTTTCCAGCTATGTCGTCGGAATGTGTGGAGACGGCGCAAATGACTGTGGGGTGAGGGACCAACCAGATAGTTGATTCCCAGTTGGGACCAGTTGATTCTCAGTTGGGACCAGGTGGTTTCCAGTAGGGACCAGTTGAAATTTCTGCTGGCCCATTAGGAATTTTTACCTGAGTGTATTTGGTGTTCAAAATGAGGGGCAGAAAAGAAGGCTATTTACCAGTTTGTTGTTGCATCTTTATACCCTGATATAATGAAAGAGCACTGAGAAGTGAAATAGAGGAGAGTTTAGTGGCAGTTGTATAATAAACAAATAGAATTGGTTAAAGCCACTTTTTACACTCTCCTTAGTTGTTTGCATACTGCATGATTACCAGCCCTATTCATCAGGTTAATCTTATGTCAGAATAGTTTCCTTAAACCTGAGTTATATTATAAATAAAACTGCAATATGCTGGAGATGCATATGCTAAAATAAAAGAACAAATGTTAAATAAATTGTTTGGGCTCCTAGATCATAGAGTCTGTTGAGAGCGACTGAATTTTGAACATTTGTAGCCACTATGTCAGTTTGGTAAAAAAGAACAGGTGTTTCAATAACAGAGCCAGATCATTTAGAAGATGTTTTAATCTATGTGACCATGGTGCAGGAATTTAGCTGTAACCACAATTAAAGCTATAGAATAATTCCTAAAGTAGTATAATTATTGAACATAAAACCCAGCATTATAGGTTTCGTCCTTATTGAGTAAAGCTTTTATTCAAACGTTTTAAACAAGACTGCTGCCCTGCTCCGGCATTGAATTGCCAATCTTGTGGCATCTTAGTTTCTTAACTTTCAATCTAAGAATGACTACTCTTCGCATTAACACAGACTGCTCTTTTATTGAAGGCCCTAAAAGCTGCAGATGTTGGGATCTCCCTGTCCGAAGCAGAGTCGTCTGTGGCAGCACCTTTCACTTCTAAGGTGCCCAACATACAGTGTGTGCCCACTGTAATCAGGTAAACTGACCACCTATTGATCAACTTTGCTGTGACCTGAGGTACGGGAATTGTTCAACATATTGTAGTTGCAATTAAAACTTCATAGCACCAAAATATCAGGAACTTGCCGTGATGATAAGTTTTATGTTCCAGCTTCTGTAACAGGCTTTGCATGCGTCATATAACAAGACATGTAGGAAAGCCAGTCATTACAGTGAAACCCGTTTATATCGAACAGCAGGAAACGTTACGATCAGTTCGATATAGCAAGTAGTTTGATATAGCAAAAACCATTTACAACAAATTTTCACGATGCGTTCGTTGTAAGGTGAGAGCTTCTCGTTCTTTCTCATCTCTTCAATTCCGCCTTGTAACGCGCTGGATTTTTTTTTTTTTTTTTTTTTTTTGTTCATGCGTGTAGGGTTTGTTTTTTTAGCTTATCTCCTCCTCTGATTTGCTTCTCTTTGTAGGCAAACGTTTTGAGATGAAAAGTTCTGTTTTTCTTTCCTGTGTATGCGCGCAGAGTGTATTTTTTAGCTTTCTCCCCTTCTGAATAGCTTCTCTTTGCTCAATTTTGTTCGCAACTTGAGCTTTTGGAATTTTTTGTCTTCCCTACTTCTGTTTGGGGGGAAGGGACAGGCTAGAAAACGATTGTTTGCGCGTTTTTGGAAGCCTTTCCGGGGGAAAAAAGGTAGATATAACCACTATGTTGTTTGTTACAAAAAGTATGTTTTACATGCATTTTTATTTAAATTTTCTGCGAGTTCGATATCGACAATAATTCGCTGTACGTGGGTTCCTTCTAAACGGGTTTCACTGTATTTGTGCATTAGAGATGGTTATTTCTCCATCAGAGCACTGATGTATTGCGGAGAAGTTACATGTGCACATCCAGCCCACGCAGATTCACACTGTCGAGAAGGCACAAATGTACCTATGACTAATGTACAACACAAATTGATTCTTACCAAAATTTTGAATGAAGAGTTGTAGGCAAGTGTAGTGCTAATATGAATTAGACATGACTGTCGCATTATTTTATGATGCCTTCACAATACATTTTGTAAGAAAGCTGTCTTGATGTACGTTTGACACACACTAAAGCAGCAACATGAAACTTGGATGACCTATGTTAATATTATTTTTAATTAATATTGGCATATGGCAACATGCTGGTTGTGTTTT
The DNA here is from genome assembly GCF_016920785.2 of Ixodes scapularis. Taxonomy (NCBI): domain Eukaryota; kingdom Metazoa; phylum Arthropoda; class Arachnida; order Ixodida; family Ixodidae; genus Ixodes; species Ixodes scapularis. The sequence goes on along the minus strand of NW_024609846.1, from coordinate 175,493,149 downwards.
TTTATAAGTCTGTAAAGACTTTGAAATCACGCGGTGTAAAGATTTTCTTCAGTATGAGGTCACCAACATTTCTGAGTTTCAGGCCCTATGTCTAACTAATGTTGTTGCCTTGGCAGGGAAGGACGCTGTGCCTTGGCCACTTCATTCTCCATGTTCAAGTTCATCTCATTGTACAGTCTCATCCAGTTTCTCTCCGTGATGCTGCTCTACTACGTAAGTATTTTTTCACGATTGATTGAGAGAAGCTGAGTCTGGGAACGACTTAAGAATTCCCTAATGTTTCACATCAAGCTTCAGCACTTTGCACCAGTGCATACATCACACTTTGCTGCTGTGCACAGACACACTCGCAGAAACGACTGATGTGACATATCGTCTCAGTTGACTGACTAAGCTTGAAAATTTTTCCTCACTATTGTATGTGAACCTTCTTTGGTTCCAAGGTATAGCTGAACCCTTAATTGTAAAGAGAAGTGCCTCGAGAAATAAGTTAACCTAATATTAAAATAAATAAAACAGTCACTACCTCGCTAGCATGCTACATTATGTCTTATCCGACTCATCTTATCAGGGACTTTTGAACAGAAGTGTGCGAAATGTCTCTCGGGCAATAAATGTGGCTTTTCATACGTATGTTCGCTGAAAAATAATTCCAGCTGTGATTTATTGAAGTTTCTATTATCTATTCAGATTAAATGTAACAATTTAGCAAAAATATTTTATTGCATTCACAGTCGATTTTTAATGTTCGTACTTGAGTTGCAGTTAAAGATATGATATTTGCACACCTCTAGTAGATAGTCTTCCTGGATGCTGTACAATGGTCTGCAGTTGGAATTAATGGAGATGACTAGAGAAAAATCCCTATGCCATAACGTTCAGCATGCACCCATCTTGCAATAAGCACCCACACCCACTTATTTAAAATATAAGCAAAGGACAGATCTAGCACTCATCCCAGCAAACTTCCGAGCCCACTGAGCTAACCGGGGTCCACTGAACCAAGAAGCCAGTGCAAAGCTTTCTGCACAAGCTCCATGGCGAAGCGGGGAAGCCCGATGCAAGAGCGTTGTCACAAAGCAGACCTGACGACACTGGTGCAGCTGCTATAAAAATTGGGGGGTCTGTCGGATCAAACAAGGACCTACGCTACAATGTTCCCTTTCTGCTTGTTTGCCATTAGACCTAACAATGCCCATTCCCATTTTTTCACGATTATCTCCAACTTTTGTGTGGATGTTTGCCAGTATTTTACGATAAGACACTTCAGCTAATTGGTTTCAAGGTCTAGTACCGTAAAATTCCGTATGAACGCCTTCCCATGAGAGATCGCCCACGCGGTTTTTAAGGATAAGTATCCCTAGCATCAATATTCTGAAACATCGCTCACCCCCGATTCCCATTAGACATTGCACGATGTCCGACAGGGATCACATAAGCCGTCCGATCTGCAGTATGGCAAGTGTGAAAAGAGAGATTGTAGCAGGTACCCGTAGCACCCAAGTTTGTAGCGAGTTCCCACATTTTTATCGCACCATAAAACGCGAATCTGCTGCATCTACGATTTGCAATATCAGTTCTTGTGACATACGAGATTGCAGCTGGTTCCTGCATCTTTATTACATAGTGGAAACAAAATCTGCTGCATCCGCAATCTGCGGTATTCGTTCTTGCGACACACACGGGAGTTTGCAGCGAGTTTCCACGTGTTTATCATGCCACAGAACGTGAATTTTTCTTATCCGCTCTCTGCAGTATCAGCTCCCGTGCCTAGTGTAGTATCAGCTCCCGTGCCTAGTGTTATGTAGTTTGTAGGGAGTGCTCCTGTGTTTATGACTACTTTTTGGATAACAGTCTGCTGTCTCATTCTTAAAGATTGTCCACCCAATATTTTTCAACATTTCTCTCTTCATTAAGGGTGGGCATTCTTCAGGGATTTTATGGTAGTATTATTTTACAGCGGTAGCTGTTAGTGCCCCTTCCCGACAAGAAAGTGCTCATGTACGAACACAAAACCCCACTCTACAGAAGAGTCACTGCTCTCCCTCTTCCTGTCATTTCTCACACATGGCAAGGCTCTCTCTCGCTCCCCCATTTCCCCCCATAGGCCTCCGCCGTTACGAAAAACCCACGTGATCACTGGGAGAGCGCTCTTCACCTCCCCATCGGTTTTGCTACCCCTCTGGCAGCTGCCATTGCGAAAAATCCACGCGGTCACACTGTGTGGACGCGCTGCCTCGCCTCCCCACTGCCGCTGCCCAGGTTCCATTCTCATGTCGCTCCGTGCCTCTACAGAGCAGTTTGCGTACATACTTTTGCTTCTTCCACCGCAGGCATGCTCACGAGCGCCCCCATTCTGAAAGAGCATTTCAGCCACAAAAAACATGCCCCTGTGTCCTTCTCCAAAACATGAAACATCTCGCACAAACGTTCCACCAAAGCACACATCTCCTCACACAGGTGTCCTACATCAATTCCACTGAAAGCAAAGAACCCTTTGCAAACATTGTACAGAAAACTGGCTGAAGGAAAATCTCCATCAACATGCCTTTCCACACTGCAGCAGCTGGCGCTGTCAATCGCACCACACCTTGTGTGGTTGTTTGTAAGTTTTTAGGAGCGAAGCTCCTTAGGGGCTAGCCATGTCCGTATGTCTGTCCGCCGTCCGGCGTGCCCCTGCTCGTGAGTTCAGCAGCGAGAGCAAGAAATAAAAAAAATAAAAAAAAAAGATGAAAAAAAAAAAAGAAAAAGAAGAAAAAAAATAGGGGCCTCTGAGATAGCATCCCATCTGTCTTAAAAAAAGAAAAAGAAGAAAACCACACATTCTTCTACTGACATGAATGAAAACGGCACCATCAGCACTACCTATGACCAAAATCAGTATCATCAGCACCACCCGAGCTTCGCCCCAATCAACATCATTCACCACGTGGAGATGCGGTAATTTTTTTTAATATCTTTGTCAACGAAAATGTGTGTTTACTTCCTTTGCAGGTGCAGACCAACTTCTCGGATGGCATGTTTCTCTATGTCGACTTGTTTGTCATCACAACGCTTGCAGTGACAAGTGAGTACTAAATGCCACGGCTCATCTTGTGGCAGAAAAGTTGGCCCTTTCAAAAAATTGCCGCGTTCTCATTGGTCGCACTTCGGTGCCTCAAAGACTGACTGGCTGTTACTCCGCCTGCAGTGAGCTATGCAGAGCCCTGCACCGAGCTGGTGGCTGGGCGTCCCCAGAGCAGCCTCGTCAGCCAGTCCAACATCACATCGCTGCTTCTTCAGCTGATCATTGTCACCGTTGGCCAAGTGGGAATGCTCAAGTACCTACAGTCACAGTCCTGGTGAGTATATACCGTCGTCGCAGGACTTTCTCTCACCTAGAATGCTGATGTGTCGGCGGCGCAGGACTATCATCATCGCCACCGACTATGGGTGGGACGCTAGTATCATCATCGCCACCGACGAAGGGTGTGGCCCTGATCCAGAGCACGTGCCAGGGTGCGCGCTCGCTCATGTTCTTCTTCTGGATCCCTACGAAACTGTCGTTTAGCCCTTATGGGTTCTTGCTTTCATTAAAATACTCTGACAGCCGGCGACGGCTGCTCGTACGTAACAAATGCTTAAACCTAAGGCTATATAGGTGCTGGATCACCTTTATTCGACAAAACAATTGACCCTCCCCTTTTCTTAAAACAGCTGCAACTGGGTTGCAGAAACTTAAAGCAATCAAAGTAGAACGGGGAAAAGACGACAAAAACCAACCTCTCGAAAGAAACTTTGGTTTCTGTCCTCTTTCCCTGTTCCTTCTGCTTTGGTTTCTTCGAGTTTCTCCTCCTAGTATTGGACGTTTTAATAAGAAAATGTTAAACTCACACCTAACTCACCTGCACCATCACTGTATTATCGTTAATCAACTCTCAATTACGTAAACACATCATTGTTGGCTAAATGTAAGTATAAGCACAAGAAAGATGTGAGGAACAAGTGATACCCACTGCTGGTTTCCTGCCCTTTTTGTAAAGGACAAAGATACACCATTTGTCATCTGTGGGTCTACAAGATTTTTGTCACTGTAGCAATGGCAATATGTTGAACAATTTGAGGCAAAACTTTCCCAATCTGCAGGCAAGCATTGGAAAATCAGATGAATCAATAACCTGAAGGTTACTGAGTAACTCCCTAGGGGTTCGGTGGCTGACTGTGTTAACGCATCGCAGTTAGGAGTATGTGGAACAAAAGCTCGCGCTGTAGAATTCTGGGATCCTGGTTTCAGTCTCCACCTTTGCCTGTTTTCCATCTGGACGAGCATCACACTGACGTGCGGTTGTATATCACTACTACGTGGTACGTCAAAGGCCCCAGGCTAGCAATCGTACTTCACTGGCTAAATTTCTTACGTACAGGGTAAACCAGTGTCACCATACCTTAAAGGCAAGCCGACCTTATGCTGTCTAAACACAAACATCCATCTAATCTGTTTTTGCTTTTTGAGTCGCTCCCAAAGAGCTTGAAATAATTTGAAGAAATCCTGCGCGTCGCAGGTACACCCGTCCCAACCATGACCCGGAGGAAGACGTCTACAATTACTGGGACACGGCAACCCTGTTCTTCGTCTCCTGCTACCAGTACCTCATCATGGCGGTGGTTTTCTCCACAGGACCACCATTCCAGAAGCCCCTGTGGAGCAACTGTAAGTCCAAAGCTGCGAGTCTTATCCAGTCTCTTATCTCACAGTTAACAATCCGACATCTGGTGCGTATTCTTGGTTTCTCTTCCCGAGGCTGTGCTACAGCTTGGACATGATGGCACGTTGGCATGTGATGAGACTGCGTAAATCAATTTTCTATGACTCACTACAGAGGTGTGCATAAGTGGGGTATTTTGTGTATTAGAATTTTGAGGAATGAACATACCTGTGTAAAAAGTAATAAAATAAAAATGCCTTTTCCCTACCTGTGGCAGTGGTTTTCAAATGGGGGTCAATGGACCCTTCAGACTCCCGATTGGAAACCCCGAAGTCCTAGCTTGTCAATCAAACAAAGCAACAAAACCTTTTTTTAAATTTGTTTATTGGTGCCGGTTGTATAAAGAGCTCAATATTAAACTAAACCATCCATGTCGAGAGTAGAATTGACTAATGTTTGTTTCGGAGCTTCAAAGTTGGTTTGCACGCATTTAGTTTCCTCATTTACCTCTTTGTCATTGTAGTCATCCAATACCCTTCCTCCCCCCACCCAGTGAATGGGGTTCCCCATCACTTATTCTGGTTCAGAAGGGGTCCCCATAACATCAGGAGCTGAGAACTACCTACTGACCTATGGCGTCTGTCTGCAAACGGCACATGTCCGTTTAGCGAAACAGCCAACAAACGTCAGCAGCGGTCGCCTTGCAACCTTTTCCTCGCAAGGGCTAGCAGACAGTCTTTTCAAGTCAAGTACGGTGCACGCTTTTTTGGTGTTTGTCATTCTTATAATTGAAATGGGTGCTATACCAACAAAAAAAGGTGGTTAATTGTCAGGTGATTTCGGCTATGTGGATTCCCTTTGTGGACTTCTGCCACAATCTGTTCGCTGTTGTAGAGATCAGTGTGTTGTTTGCAGACAAACACCGTAGGTAGAAAAAAAGGCATTCTTTTCTCAATTTTTATGCAGGTGAGTTCATTCTTTGAAATTTTGACACAAAATGCACCACCCATGAGCACTTGCATAGTAAATCAAAGTGCGATATGTTAAGAAACCGATTTATGTGGTCCGTTTTAAAGGCCAACGTGCCATTGGGTCTATGCCCTACCCATGTGGTATCATTTTGAGCCCAAAGTGAAACTAAAAAATATTTCAGTGCGGAGTTTGGTGCCATCTGAGTGTGCACTATAATCTTTAACAGAACGAAGTTAACCGTTGCCCGAGCTAGAGAGGGGAATAGCTTCGTGATACACCTGGCCTGTGCCCCAGATGAACAAGCCAGAGACGGCAAGTATTGAAGGGGCAGCAGGCAAGGCCACTCTACCCACTGCATCTCACTCATGTGGTAGGATTGATAACTGCCAAAAGGACTAAATTTTCCTAATTTTTCGGGTTGCCTTACAACTTGATCACACTATAATAGTCTTGTGCGAATAGTGAATTTTGAGTTTGAAGCGAATTCGAAGCAAATACTGGTTTTGGCCGAATATTTTCGATCCGAATATCGAATAATTTTTTCACGCCTTTCACTACCATTGCGTAATGCTTAGACGAAAACCCAGCTAAACTTGTGAAGTTTGTTCCACTTGTTCATTTATAAGCCAAGTTTATGTATATTTTTGAACTGTGTCGTCATAATGTGTGATGTCTTGGGATGGCAAGTAAACAACGGATTTACATAAAATGAATCCTATAGAGATGGCCAACTATATCCAATTGAGTGAATTTACAAATCTTGCTATATGAAATATTCTTTCTTTAATCTCGAGTTAAAAAAAAATAATTGCGCATGTTGAATGCAGGTTGTAAGGGCATCTCCGCCTAACATAGTATACTCTTGCATAACGGTCAGTTTAATTTTGGAACTTTTACTATAATGTAGACATGCACATTCACAAAGTTTCCATTTATTCCCAAATACAACCGGCAAGCGTGCACCATCCCGCTCTGAATGTATGCTTTTCTTCCAAACACACAATTGCAATATTTATACTTTTCCAAGAGTTTCTTGCAGCGGGTTACCCCGTTGAGCGGGCTTCTTACCGAGCACCGATGTAATGCAGAAAAGCAACACCCACGAAGCTTGCTTCCGCGTGTTTTGCTTCTCCGCTGTGCACTGCTGCTTGGAAAGAAGCGCACTCAACGGGGCTAACCCACCGCAATCAACACTTCGAAAAACGCGAATAGTGTAGTCCTTCTCGAAGCGAATATCGAATAGTCTGTTATTCGAAACCACTATTACAAATTTAGAATATTTGCGAAACCCTACACTGTGATAATCGTTCAAAGGTCAATGGCAATTGTAATAATTTTAACAAAAAAATGGACCCTACAATAGAAGTCTTAAGAAAATCAACAAGTGCCCCTGCCACCTATTGAAGGGACACTGACAGGGTAGTTATGCCCGCCAAGGTTTCATTTCTACATGACATATGAGAGCCGAACTACCCAGAACACAATCTGCAACTCGCAATTCGTTTTCTTTCCGCCCAAAAACTGCCGATTAAGAACTGGCCGATTTGAGTCGCGCTCACGCTCTTCTTCGTGGTCATGTGCCATTTTCTATGGCTTAGACACAACCACCAAAGATAATCAAAGTCGTGGGTCATCGAAGGCACACACTCAATACTCTAAATGCTTGTAAAAAGTTGCAAACACATTGATTGAAAACAAAAAAAAAAAGTTGCACAGCCACGTGACTTGTAGTATCTTTCTCCTCCTCTATATTTCTTCCTCACCAGTTCAGTTCAGTTTCGAGCAGTGCGTGTTTTTACTTTATTAAAAATATACTACTGTACAACCTCGTTAATTCGAAGTCAGTCGGACTGCGAAATATTCGCGAATTAAGCGGATTTGCAAATGATCCAAAAAGGAAAGAAAACGACTGAAGATTGCGCGCGAAGCCTTCAATATCGAAGGAAACATTTTATTCAAAACGAGTGTCAAAACGAGAAAATAGGCTAACTAGGCATATCATCTCAGAATCACTGCCGTTACATTCCACAAAGCTGCAGAGGACATTCAGTGACCGTATAAGTTCCCCTAGAGGGGGGCCCAAGGCGGCTCATCATTGTCATCAATCTCTGCCGTCACACTCGGTGATTTCACTCTCAAAGTCCGCGTAGCAGGTTTACTCATTCTCTTCCATCTTTAAGTAGTCTGTGAAACTTATGCTGACCAACTCATCGTCACTGTCCTGAATGCGGGAGCAAAGCTCTGCTCCCTTGTGGTCAATCCCAGGGAGAATACTGGCACTAGCACTGGCAATATCCTCCTGCTCCACCGCCCGTCCATGTAAGCGATTTGGCGAGCGATAAGACAAGCAACGGTGATTCGCTTTGCTGTTGCTCAGTCAATCACGCGACGAGGCAAACCAGATGAAATTGACGGGAGCGAGCGACCAAGGAGACGAACAACGCGACGGGCGACAGTGAGAAATCTCTGTAGCTTGTCGCTGGCTCTCGCCGTCGCTCGTCCCGTCGCTCGCAACATCGCTTACATGCGGTTCAGTAACGCCCCGAACCACAGCCCCACAGCGGTGCGGCGCCAAGATTACCGAGACACCAAGCCCAAAAAAACAAAGGGTCTACTAAGCGTGTGGACCAGGAAATGGATCAGCTAGACACTCGCCATCTTTGTTTTTGCTGTCGAATCTGGATGCCAACTGGCGCCACCTAGCAACTAAGAATTTAACCTGGAAGACCAAATCGGCGAATTAACTGGATAGGCATGCGCGGAGCGCTCAGATTATCCGGTCATATTTTCATGAGAAGCCACGGGACTGTGGAAGTCTTGCAAATTATCCGGGATTCCGAATAAACCGAGATAGAATTATCGAGGTTCTACTGTACGTGGACTGCAGCAAAATATTGATTACTAGGTAGTCTTCTGACGCCGTAATAAATTGCCTGGCAAAAAAATACAAAAAAATGTTTTGGGGGGGAAGGGGGGGGGGGGGGGTGTCAGTGTCCCTTTAAGTGGTTCCAGGGTTTGGTGGTAAAAAAAAGGTAGTTATTTAAATTTTCACTATTTTTATTGGTTGTCTTATAACTTAATCACATTGTAATAATCATTCAAAAATCAAAACCAATAAAAAAATATTTATAGAAAAAAATTTGCTGTCTGCCTTGTAAGAATGATGCAGCCATTCATTTGATATGCAACTAAGAGAGGTTTACACTGAAAGCTGTAAAACATTACTCTACCGCAAAGTTCCGAGAGAAAGCCAGTCTCCGAGAGGTTGCCTTATCCGCAACATAAAAATTACGAACAATTGTCCACCCCACAATTCCCGCTGATCATTGATTATGCAATGTCCAAAGGGAACCATATCAACCACGTGATCTGTGGTGTCAATAGTTGCGACAAGCGGGTTCTCTCGTGTTTATCGCACTGCGACATGTGAATCTGCTGTGTCCACAATCTGCAGTATGCGTGTTTGTAGCGGGTTTCCACTCTTTTTTTGTCTGCGGTTTACGTGCGTGGTATCGGTTCCCGTGACATCCGAGTTTATAGCAGTTTCTCGCACATTTATCACACTGTGAAATGCAAATGTGCGGCGTCCACGTTCTGCGGTACCTGTCCTCGTGACAAAAGAGTCAGTTTTAGCGAATTCCTGCATATTTATCGCACCGTGAGACTCGGATTTTTCCTGTCTGCGATCTGCGGTAGTAGTTACCATTTCACATAGTTTGTAAGCAGCCTCTTTTATAATTGTGGAAAGGTATTGTTGCAATCTCTGGAACAAATTTATCAAAAGGACGACATGGGCCAGAAATGCAGCCTGTGCTAGAGAAAGTAACATAAAGTTTCTTATGTACAGAGTTTCATTCCTGATTTGTGGCATTTCTAGGTCTTCATTCACTAGACTCAGTCTATAAATCACAATTTGTCCTCTGCATGCTGTGCAGGAAAGCAGGTATGCAGAACTGTTTGCTGAGGTATAAAATTTGACCTGTACAATAGGTCTGCCTAGGTGTGCACAAGCAATTTTAAGACAAATCTACAATCACTCAATATATTAACTTCACAACTTTCAGCACTGTTATCACTTTATTTGAAAGGAAGCTCAAGCGTATCTCGAAAACAAGGAGTTAGATTTGAATTCTAGCGTATTTTTGTCCCGTGGATTTGAATATCACAACCATTCGACCCGAACGTATCAATAGACGTGAGAAAAACCGAAAAATCAATTGCTGGGTGCGACGTCATACCCAGAGGTTTCAACTGCCTTGTGCTTGCTGCTTGCGAGGGAACACGTGCAGCGTTTTTGACGGCTCAGGGAAGGAATGCAGAAGGCGTGGAAATGTTGAGATATGTGTATAATACGTCACGGCTATCTCCTCCCTCTAAATGCATTGGGGAGGGGCTTCGACGTTATTTTCAAATTGATGTTGTAGCTACTTGGTGCATCAACCTGAAATCTAAATAGGGTATTCGTGATTCTGGAGGCCAAATGAATTAAGATGATTTAAGTGTTTTTTTCTCAAATATAGAACCGCTTCAGTTTTCCTTTAAGTATCCCGCCTATTGAGGACCGGCAGTGCACTGAAGCACCACGAGAAAGAGAGATATCAGAAAAAGAAACACTTAAAGCTTAACCTATAGTAGTAGGCAATTTGAGGCTCACCCACAGGAATGCCATTCCATTGCAGTCTGGTTCCTGGGAAACCTGGTTGTGCTGTTCTGCTTCACCACATTCCTGCTGTTCCAGGCATTCCCATCTGTGAAAGGCTTCTTTGATGTAAGTCCTCATCTTTTCTGTGGTTACAACTGGAGGTCTAAGTCACGGCATCCACAAATGGCCTGCAGATGGTGCGCTGGCGATCGGAGGAGAAAATCCACTTCCGGATGACCATCCTCATGGTTTGCGGCTTGTCCTGGATATTTTCCCACGTGGTTGAGGTAAGGCTCTTTCATGTTGCTCCCCTGCTATTGTTGCAAAGCTGCTCTAGGTTATCTGGGACTCAAGGACAACCCTAGCAATGTGCAGTGTATGACAATGTATTGAAATGTGGGCCAGACACCCAAACCTTGTGAACTCTTCGAATGCACGTTGATGCATTCAGACGACAGTTTCCAAGCAATACTACCTTGCACATATTCATGTTCTGCTGAACACTGCTGCCAGTAGAGCTGTTCTAGTAATACCAGATGGAACCTTTTGAGATCAGGCTCTGCATCCTTGTAAAAGGACGAGTTTACCCATTCAAGACAGTGTTTCTTTTCTCACTGCGTTATTTATGACTGTTGACGAGACTAAAGAACACCACTCTTCCGCTTTGCAGGAGTATGTCATAAACAGTGCAATGCTCAAGCGAGCATACAGGGCCTTGGTGCCCAAACTGGCTCCCAAAAACCGGTACAAGGTTGTTGAACTCGAAATCATCCAAGACCCCAGCTGGCTCGCCCCCAAGACAACCATGCTCAAGCACTTTGACGACTTCCCCAAGAGCTGAGATTGGGCAGCTTAACTCGCAACACAAGGCCATGCCATGCGAGGAAGTGTGTCCATTTGCAACTCCATAATTTGTGTCGGACAATCAAGCCGCTGCCATCAAGCTGCCTGTTGTGCCACGAAATCGAAGTGATAACCTTCAAAATTCTCTTACAAATGGACAAACCAGTGTGCCAAATGTTAGGAGGTTGTGCCAAGCCTTGCCAATCCTGCAGAAAGCTGCGATTCACAAGAAACAGTGTGAGGATATTTATGCACATTTTTGTCTCGAGATTGTGCAAATTATGCTGACACCATTCCAGATGTTATGTGCGCTAACTGTGTGTATATAATAGATAATTGACTTTTTAGAAAGGGATGTGCAAAGAGTGTAAAAAAATAATATTTATAATATATATTTTATGTTGCCGATCAGTGCGATGCCACACTTGAGTGAAATATATTTTGATTCAAGGTATTTCTCGTCTGCATTTTTAAGCGTCGTGGTTTGGTATGCATCACGACTTTACTGCCACAAGTGGTGCCCACCGGCCAACATGCCAAATGGTCCAAAGGGAAGGCCCAAAGATTGTCGCAATCTACCCGAGGTCTGCCATGGCAGCGTGTCAGCGTGGGGCAGCAGGTTTGGAGGAGAAGGCTTGTGCTGCAGACTCGGGTATAACATACCCCAACCCCTAGGGACTGGCATTGCACCTGCATGCATTCACACATTATTACTAGTGTGATTCGGACAACAGCTATCCAGGTTCCTAAATAGCCGTTCTCATGCACTGCTAATCTCCCTTCTGCGGCCGACATGACACCAATGCAGAGATAGACTTTCTCCTGTGTACACATTTTATCTCACTTTGAAATAAACCGCAGCAGATGCTATTGAGCCATCTTGGCCAACCAAGTGCAGAGTGTGCGTCACGTGACGTGCACCGCACCCAACCACAAGGTGACGTGACCCACTCTCGGAGCTGGATTGGTTGTGAAGGCACGACTGCATTTGCTTCGGTCTGTCTGAAGATGAAACAAATTACTAAAAAGGGTTTTTTGATTTTCTAGATACAAATAGTAGGTGCCTAAAAAGTCACGTGAAATTTTCCTTTTTATTAATAGAAGCGGCACAATTGCAAATTAAAATTTTGCCCCTAGCTCTGCCTGCTGCTGCATGCAGGGTGCAGGACAGTAGAAGAGAAGAACTAGCAAAAGTGACATCACTGGCTGTGGCAGATGACCCCCGCTCGCCTCTCAGCTTTGAAATGCCAGCAATAATGTTGTAATGACTAATGAACAACATGCGGCAGAGAAGCTTGCCACATGTTCTGCAGCAATCGTTGCAGTTTTCTAAAAATAATCAAACTCTGGGGACACAAAAAGGATGCCACTTAAAACTTCTTAAAGGGATACTACAACAAAATTTCAATGCTCATTTTTTGGTCTATATGTGTTCTAAGGGGCAGTATCACATCGACCGTACCAATATCCTGTTAACAAAGACACGAAAAGGAATTTTAAAACAAATTAAACGATTAGCAAAGAGCACCTGGTGGATGTCGCTAACGTCTCGCTTGTAATGCCCGTCTAGGAACCTTGACGGCTAGTGACCGAGGTTGTCTCGCCTCCGGCCACGAGAGAAGAGGGGAAGGAGGAACTCCCCTCTTCCCGAGAATGCCTTTTGTGTGTCGCAGAAGTCGCTATTGTCCCCCTACAAGATTATAGAAGATTAATTCGTCACTCAAAATTCGTACAAAAGCAGCCGCTTCGGTGGCTGGAACGACTAGGCCATCCCCTCGACGTCAGCCTCGCCGTAGCTTTGCTTGTCCCGAAACGACCTACGTCACGATTGCGTTGGACGTCACGTGGTCTCCGCTGGGCCTTCTTCGGGCGCTTGCCAGAGTGGGCCGTTTACAACGAAAAATACAGCCACCAGGCTTAAAATACAAACGTGCGATTGCCGTTTACGGATATTGTGGATCATATTCAACCTAGTTTTGAACACGACTGGAATATTTCAAATTTCGTTGAAGTATCCCTTTAAAAGTGCCCCAGTTCAGATTAAATGTAAAATCTTTATATTTTACAAAATTCAAATTCAATTTGCAGTAGAAAGTTTCATATTTAGAAACCTCTACAAGGGCATTTGATGTACTTAGGCCATAAAAATTATGACCAGATATTTTGTATATAAGCTATTGGGGAGGAGGACAGACCGTGACGCCCCAAGCGGTTAACCTAACAACTACACGGATGGGGACAACAAATACAATGACGCAGCGTTCGGCCGACATAACCGAACGCGGCGTCAGCGTTCGGCTGGAGTTCGTGTTCTCCGGCGAAGGGGAGGAGGGGCTCTTTTGTTTCCACTCGGCCTGTATGAACAATGCAGCATGCACGATCCCAGCTCATCACAAAAGCCGAAGTGGGTCAAGCTCGCATTCTCTGAGGATAGATCCGGCACTTAACGTCGCTTCGTCGATTGTTAGTATTTTTTTTATTAAACTGCGCCCCGCGCTCTATTGTAGAAGATGGCATGGCCATGCCCATAAGGCCTGTCGGCATGTGCACAGGCCTTGTGTTGAGTAAACACCAAGCGTGGGGAAAACAAACGGGTCAGAGCGCCCCCTATAGTTCGATCTCCTGCCCAATAGTGTTCCCATACTTACCACCTCACGAAAAAAGCATCCTTTGCACTATTACAAGACTTGGCAATCACAGAAAAACACTACCTTCATTAGAGAAAAACAATGAAAAAACAACAAAGAACATATATTAAAAATGCATGCAAGTATCTTAATCCACCACAATCGAAGTACAGTCACTACCAAATATTTCAGACTTTATCATGTTCAAAGAACCCACCTATCCGTAGGCATTTACCATAACTACACTGTCCCCGACTATCCAAGAAAACAGTGACAACAAACTACGTCTTGAAAATTCTTTAATTGCCGACAGACATGATATAACCACCTTTTGTAATGAAAAAAAAAAAAAGAGGAATATTTTCAGGACAAAACTGCTTACAATATTGACAAACCCACTTTTCACAAACTCTGACATCTCTCCCGCACAACAGCAAAAGCTCGACGTTCTATTCGTGATCGTGCCTCCCCCCCACAGGAAGAGAGCACTGCCGTATCAAAAACAACCATTCGACACAGAAAAGAGCATTACAGAAAGAATGCCAAGGGTGTAGTGCCAACTCGGTCCTCTCTGCATTTCAGAAACATGCATAAGTACAGACGGGAGAAGGGAAAATGCAAAAACTACCTTCCAAGCGAGTGAGTCGAGCTCTGATATGTTTCTGTCCAAGAGCTCTCGACGCGACAAAGAAGAAGCAGACAAGTTAGACGAGAGTTGCCATTCCTGTTCATTCGAGCTTCAATATCAAAACAGCTGCAAGTTAGATTACCCTGTTCAGCTGCCTTTGATTTCAATCATAGCTTAAGAAAATAGGAAACATGTGGTATTGGTACAAAGCATATTTTTTTCCATCTGTCCAATAAATACTTTGTTCGTTAAATCACACAATAGATGCTGCAAAAAAAGACAAAAAAACAACACATTTGTTCTCTGCATTTCCAGGCATACTAAGAGTTGAACCAACCACACTTCCAAGTATCTTGGTGACTTGCCTTAACTCTTATGGCTGCAACGAAACATCTTAAATTCCAAGAGAATTGCCTGCACATCAAATGATCGATAGCTGTAACGCGGGGATCCGACTTTGCTTCTTAGATGGCACCAAAACATCAAATTTCAGCACTTGTGGGCTCCGACAGGTGAATGTGCATATGGCAAACACTTCTGCACTTTGTTTCTCCTTTGTAGAAATAAGACCCACAGCCCTAGGCTACCCGAGCTCGGTTCCAATATGAATGGCTGCCAAATTGCAAGAATCCCTTGCTCTCTACCACCCAAAGCATCTTGGATGATAAGACTCCTAGAAAGGGTTGCAAATTTTAAGAAGAAGCTTTGCTCAGGCTACATGACACACTCTCACTACAAAGCCCCATATGATGCTCCTCTATAAGCATAATCACACAAATTGCTAGTTGAGGTATTGCAAGTTCTGAGCGGTATATGACCGTATCGCGAGAAAACAAATGCATGTGAATACGTATTTCGAAGAGAAAATGCCAAATTCTCAACCATCCCAGAAAAGTCTGCAAGAGCTGTGCAGTAACAGCAAGGATAGTAGTGTCCAAACAAGAATATACAGAAATGAGACAATGGAACATATTGCAATTGCATTTTATCCATTCCTGTAGACCATGCATGCACAAGTAAAAAATATTTCCTCTTCCATACTGCAGCTCACATTTTTAAATAGCAAAATTAGTATGTAGGGCTTTTACAGACACTTCAGGAGACCAGGAACTTTCTTCATAGAAAACAATACAAACTGTCAAAAGGACATCAGTATTACAAAAAGAAAAGCAAGAAAGGTATATTTGCAAAAACAGGCAGTGCCACTCATTTCACTAAGCTAAAAACAATGCTCACTGCTCAACAAGTAAGAATAAACAACAAAATCTAAAAATCGTCAGCACGCCTAATCTCTAAGAAAGCCTCCTCCAAGGCGAGTTTACTACGCTAAAAAGCTGGGGCTTTTCCACACCCTGCAAACGTGACACTCCTTCATCTGCATCTGCTTTGTTCTGTATTTGAAGCCCCAAACACACAGAATTTAGTGAAGACAGGAATGAAGGGAGACATACGGTAGCCGAGTCTGGGACAAGGCGACGAGGAATTTTTATCATGACTAACATGAGACGAATGATTGATACCACCCACGTGTCAATTAATGCTTTCACGTCATACGGAATTCAGAAAACGCCACTGAAGCAGACTACATACCGAACGTGCGATGTAAGGTTCTACTGCAAGCTATTACTTGGCGTGTTTGCACCTTTGGACTCTTTTGGCAACCGAGGGGACTGGTGCATCCTAAAGATTCTTTCCTATAATAGCTCACCATTCAGTCTGGCAATCTTTGCTTCGTGCCCAAGGACAAAAAAGCAAACTAAAAATTAAGCAAACCAGCAGAATGTGCAAATATATCTAGCCTCACAAGTGTAGGTTGAGTGATGGCAGTAAACCGATTAGCATGCCCAAGACATAGGACTTTGCACGGGTCACCCGGGGCAAAACAGCCCAAAGACAAAACAGGCCAAGTGTAGGGACTAGCAAAGACAGCACCGACTTTTGTGTCTGCATTAGCTCGGTACAATCAAAGAAACTGTGCGTGAAAGCCTCGTTCCACTCAATTCTATTTCGCCTTTCTCATCTGTGTTGTTTTACTCCAACTGAACCGTTACCAACTACCTCATGATCTCACAAACCATGAAAAGCAGCCAGAAGGACACGCATGCTCTGTGTGTAGCTGCTTCGGAAACATTCCCTAAATTCTATTGTGGCAAAAGAAAAAGAAAGAAAAAAGGGCTCCAGTCGCAACAACAGACAGATTGCACAGTCGCTGCGTACCACGTCAAGTACAGACTCCCAGCTAAAATCCAATCTGAACCCCACTTGGTCAGTTGACCCCAGCACCAAACAAAGCAACCTTAACTTCACGTTTCCCTCTTTCTGCTCTTTTTCTTTTCAAAGAGGAAGAATAAAACAAGAAACTGACGCTGCACTAGGCAGGCCCTCGCAGCTTCGAGCGAGGGGGTATAAAAAAAAAAAAGAAAATGACGCCACGGGGCCGTGTCTCGACAGGGACGACAAACACCCACAGTTGCAACTCCGACGGAAGCGAGAGCTGGGTGAGCCGTCGCGCCGCGCTTTCTGCCATCCTCGAGTCTTCACTTGACGTGCTCGCTGCTGGTCGCAATAGTCGCGACGGACGGAAACGGTTTGGGGAGGGTGGGGAAAGGGGAGGCGCGCTTTTAGTGGGACCGTGCAAGGAGGGCAGCAGCACGCGGCAGGGTGCAAACGTTACCGCAGTGCCCCCGGCGGCGGCGTGTTTTGTTTTCGCCCTAGACCAAACCCTTGTCCGAATAGTGATATTCCAAGCCGTCGTCCTCCACTGCAAGAATGTGGGAACAGGGGGGGAAGAAAGGAGAGAGACACACAGTTAGCCACCACAACGGACGGGGAGAGACCGGTTAAAAGAAGGGGGGTCGCTTATGTTCCAAGAGGTGCAGAGGGAAGGGGACAAAAGGGTGCCGTACGGGGGGGCGTGCACATGGTCGACCGGTCTATGACTCCGTACGGTGTTCATACTTTATAGTGGAGTTTTCTCCAACTTTTGTATGGTGTGCCATACTTTAACGCGGAGTTTTCTCCAACTTTTAGCACGTGAAAGGGCGACGACTACGACGGCCCGCTGGGAGACGCTGGATTCGAGATGTTACACCCCGCATGCCCTAATCTCCGCACGCAGCTGTTTGTCTTCTGGTTAACACTGTTTGTCTTCTGGCTAACAAAGTGAGCGAAGTAAGGGGTGTTAGAATACTCTATTAGTAGCCTGCACCCCACGCTTTTATAGACCGCTTGCCAATCGCTCGGGGCCTTTCAACAGTGCTTACAGGGTGCCGACTTTCTTCCGTTTTATGCCTCTGATAACTTAAAGGGAACGGTGAGGGACGGGAAGACAGTAGTTCACAAAGCTCCACATCACCATCAAGACAAGACGTGAGACAAAGAAACAGTATGGCAGCCACTAACCAAGCGCACGTGCCATCCACCATGCCTATGCAAGTTTGGAAACCAAATCAAAATTCCATGCAAAACTATTTTCTACCATTCTTTACTATATATATGTACAGATCGCGACACCGTTGGGGTGAACGAGGCATCGCCGTTTTTCTCTACATACTGAAGAAGCGTTGGAACATGCACAACACACAAGTGCTGACTCGCAAATGAATTTATACACAAAAGGAAGAACTACTACAGTGGTTGAAAGTGCTCAGTAGGTTACTAACCTAAGTGGCAAATATTTATGCTTTCCAGTACCCTTGAGTAGCGCACCTGTTATTCCCTGGGCCCCTATTCAGCATTGCAAAGCTCCTTTTCCTTCACTACCAATAGCCACTGAACACCGTATCTTCTGCCGCGACTAACATAAATAGTCTCTGCCAAAACAGAAAAGTGGACAACGTTGTCTGCCACGTGCCCAGACCGTCGGCTACAATGTCAACATTGCCCAGCAGTCGCAACAGCTGTTAAACCTTTGTTGAGAGTGATGAGGCGATGATGAGACCAAAAAAGAGGGAATTCTCACGGTTTTCTGTATCGAGGCACACATCGGGAACCTGGTTTGCCTGTGAGTACAAACAGGCCGCGTGGGGACACACACAGCATGCAGGCGCAGGAACACCAGAGAACACATGCAAGGTTTCAAGGAAGCACCATAAGGAGGAGGCCAGGCAGGTTCAGACGTATTCACATTTTCCGGCAAGGAATACCTGCAACGCAGAAACTTTCCTCCTAGAACTAACCTGTACCAGGAGGAAAGATCTACGAAGCAATCGTGCTTAGACAACAAAGAGAAAAGGCAAGAACAGGCAGCTCACAGGTTCACACTCCTACAGACTGCTCAATTGAACCAGGCACTAAATAGGACCAGTGGCAACAGAAATTGGTAGTGTAGGAAGACTGCACTGCATATGTGCTCAACTGTGCACAACAATATTTGGCAACAAAAAAAAGTTTGTAAGCATGCCAGCCACGATGCTCAGCAAACTTGACCGAACCAGGTACATTCTTTCTGGTGTGCATTGGAGCTCCTAGCAGAGGATTTGAAGGTAGTCCTTCTGTTTACGGGACAAACGCATCTACGAGCCAAACAAAAGGCTCAAAGGTAGGTTGAGAAAGGGAATTGTACGCTGCATGCAGTGCCCAGAGATGCACTCGAGAGTTGGTAAAGAAATCTAGTATGCCCGACCCGTTCCAACAAAAATATTTAAAAATTAATTAAAAGTACCACTACCCATTACATTATGCAGTTTAGTGCAGACTGATTTTGAAGCAAGTCAAGTCATACATAAAAAATTATAACCTGTCCAGTTAGAAAAAAAAAGAAGAGGACCAACTGCTTCGAGCTAACTACACTCTGCTTTGCATAATGCATGCTATATGGGCCACCCTAGAAACCAATATTTTTGCCTCGCTGATGCGATGTTTGTTTTCACGAACACACCACCTAATAATGTGACCTCATCATTCGATGCTGTGGCATTAATTTCTAAAGCAAGGAACAAACAAAGGATTGGGCAATAAATATATCCTAGCAACTTCTGTTTAATGGACCAGTTCGGGTTATACCTAAAAAGGCCACGACCGGTATCACTTACACCTAGTACTTCGTCGTCACTTCATAACCCTCCAAAAGCTTCCAGCCTACCACACCCAGAGTCACAAATAAATTAACCTGACTTCGAAGCTTGAATGATAGCACCACTGCATAGCTTTTCTACAAACTGGGCTTGTGGCAAAAAAGAAGCAAAGTCAAAAACAGGCCACAGAGTGTGCACACAGGTGCCGTCGCACCCGCGCAGGCGACGTGGTTCGAGGCACACGCCATAATACGGACAGCCTCACCACCATAACAAGGATGTGTCCGGGCACACACGAGCGCGTGTCTCAGCAAACTTGCGCACGTCGAGGCCGTAATAATTTTTCCGGCTGAATGGCAAGCACCCAATTGTTAACTGAATTCGATTCCGCACGAAAGCAACGATAGCCGCACACCTACGACAAGCGAAACATCACGCGCCTCGTCCGCTCGAGGCATTGGTCCATGCGGCACGGAGTTAGGCGTAGGGAAAGCAGCACCACCGCCGTCAATCTACCCATACCTAGAAGCAAAGGCTTGCATCCAGATTGGCCCTTTCGAAGTTACGATGATGCACCGAACGACGAGGGAGGGAGGTAACGGCAACACGGAGAGCACTCTCAACTGGGAGTTTATTAAGAAACACACCGACTTGGTGACTTGAATAAAACCACCTCTCTTCCAGCAACCCCACTCTCTTTCTAAAAATAACATTTCCTTATGTAACAGGGCCACAGGCGGCTCACTGATACACTTATCAGCTTCGATGATAAACGCTTCGTAAATTTCCCTAGTTCTATTTTCGCTCCGTAGTCGCAGAATGGTTGTGGTTGCAATGCATCGCAATGCACTGTCAGACGTCCAGACGGCGTCCGGCAACGCATTGTGATCGATGCCCGTGCACCCTCTTGTTTTCGAACACAACTATCCTGAATCGACACAGAGGAAAAACAACTAGGGAAATTCACGAAGCGTTTGTCATCAAAACCAGGAGCTCGTATAAGTGTATCGGTGAGCAGTCTGTGGCCCTGTTAGATAAGGAAATGTTATTTTTAGAGACAGTGGCGTGACTGGAAGTGACATGGTTTTATTAAAGTATTTAAGTCAGTGTGTTTTCTAATAAACTTTCAGTTGCAAATGCGCTCCGTTCTGTCGTTCCCTTTTTCACTTTGTCCCTGTCGTTCGGCGCTTCTATCCAGTCATGAACCAACTAACCCAACTGAACATTTTGTTGCAGTTGAAGATTCCAGAACTGCTGTATATGGACTCGCGAATAGCCTATTCAATGGCTGCGAGGACAATTCAAGGGTCCCAAACGACGGATGCCCGGCAACTTAGGCGGCACAACCGATCGGGAGATGTTCGCCAGCCAACCGGGTCGTGCCACTTTGCTGTCGGCCCACCGCACGCTAAAGGCGGTGGTGCTGCTTTCCCAGGTTCTGCAACTCCTCCTGCCAGGAGGGATCACATGACGTCGACAAAGAACTCGCAGGGGTTGCCCATGGCCATGCGAAAGGACTGCCTACTACCGGTCAGGTCGTGCGGCATCGACTCGAGTCCCCCGCCGGGCGGTGGCTGCGAGACCGCCTGGGGCGCCTGGGGCTCGCGCGACCGGCTCGTGCGGGTGCTGTGGTCGCTGTTGCTGCTGTTGTCGCCCCCCGCCGCGGCCCCGCAAAGGCCGCTGCGCTGGCTGGCCCCTTCAGAGTCGCTGTTGTTGCCGCCCCCGTGGTCCTTGGTGGTGGTGCCGCAACCGCCACTGCCTCCTAAAACGAGGTGCCACGCGTTGGCCGTGTGAAAACGACGAAATTGAAATGCTGCTAATATCTTGTCACACATTTCATTCTTTCGGGGGATTGGTATGGTAAATGACTATTGTTCCAGAGTGAAACTATGTAGACTTGGCATAGGCCGATTTCATACAAAAATTTTGCAGGCTTGCGTTTTCTACTTACATTCTGGGTGCTACCCAAAAGAAAACGAGCTCAAAGTTCTGGTTGCCGTGCAAACGCATTGGCAACAAGAAGGATGAATGAGGGGGGTTTAAGGGAAGGTCAATTTCATTCCTCTACCCTATGGCCACTCCTGACAGGTCAGGGAAATGCTCGATTTCACGCAATAAAAAAAAGTTCATTCCATTTGTTCTTTCTCTGGAACAAGACACCTTCTGCAAAACCGCTCCTAATATAGTCCCACCACATCATCTGCAGGGATCAGTTTTCGAGCAAGCAGGAAGAAATGCACCACCATGCACCCTTCCTTAAACTCTGCAACAAGATATCATTACAATACGTACCCAACGAAACAGATACGTTTCCTGCGCTTTTCCAAATTAAGGGGATGTACACTAATTTACACTTCGTAATCCTCCCCAAATTAAGGGGATGATTACGAAGATGCAATCAAATACATAAAAAAAGCTATTTAAAAAGTTTGCGAAATAACACTTTGAACGGGGGTACGCGCACCACGCTAAGCCTAATAGCCGCGGAACTGTCGGGTTTCAAAACTGCTGCTTATTACAGTCTCTACGGGATCATGCAAGCGCAGTGCGCCTCGCATGTCAATAATTATTTCTGGCTTTGTTTTCAACTCATGTCGATAAAACTTTGTGAGAATGTTCACTATTAATTGTACATGCCGAAAAGAAAAAAAAAAAGTTTTGAAACAGTACTTTTTTGCGGAAAAAAGGCAATTCTACGCTGTATCCCCCCCCACCACTTAAAATGGTGATTTCGGCAAGTCGCCACGTGACTTACGATAGCGGAGCGGTGCACAAAAATGCGAAGGTCAAAAAGAAAAAAAGAAACTGTCGGCATTTGTCCGACCCGCGCACTCTGTTTGCACGTCCACATTTTTTGCGAGCCGTTTCGTTAAGGTCGGTCCTCCCGAAAACCAAGCAAAGAAGGGGCCGCCCACCAGAGCCGCTGTGGGCGCTGCCTTCGCGGGCGTAGTTGACGTAGGAGGCGAGGGCGGCCTCGCTGTGGTTGGCCACGGAGGAGGACGGGGGCGGATAGCCCAGGGGCAGGAAGGCACCCGGCCCCAGGTAGCCAGACGCCCCCGCCGAGAAGGGCCCCCAGGGCGGGCCCAGGCCGCACGAGGACGTCCCCCCGGGGGCCGGTAGGGGCCCCAGGGTGTCCCTGTCCGCCTCGCTCTCGGCCCCCAGACGCAAGGCACACAGTTCTGCGGGGAAGGGGGGGGGGGGGGAGGGGGAGAGAAGCGCCAACGGGAATCAGGGAGGCAGCTTTGGTACGAGAAGACTCGACCGGTTCTCCACGTAAGAAAACCGAGAGGAGCAAAACAAACGGCTGCGCATCAAGTTGATGGCGGCGCTCCATCGCCGACACTCTTTTCCGTGGCCTCGCTACGTCTCGACCGACACGAGTGAGCAAGGTCTGTACGGGGCACCCGCATAAAGCCATCGCTTTAAGAGAACGCCACCGACCCGACCGCCGCGGCTCGGAGCACGTGGTGCGAAAGCTCGTGTCGCGGAACCCGGGGATCTTGTGCTCGATCCCTGCCCGTTTCAATCCGGCATGCAGTCGTACATTGCTATTGCGTGATGGGCGCTAAAGACGGCTGGTTAGCACTGGCTCTCGCCTAAGGCGGAGACAATGGACGCCTGTTGGGGCTGAAGACCAACTTCCTGTAAAAGTCCACAATCCCACGTACCTGAGCAGAGGTCCCCGAAGACGTAGTAGCACTGCTCCGAGAAGGAGAGCTTGTTGACCGTGTGGCGGATGAGGCCCGCCTTGAGCAGCAGGTTGGCAAACTTTTTGGCCTCCTTGCGATCCTGGAAGCCCTGCACGTGGCTCGCCAGCCAGTCCACCACGTCCACACCTGAACCGAAGGTGGAGGGAGACAGCGAGATGCCGTGTCTTCGTCCCAAACGCTTTCTCGACACAAGAATGAGCATAAATGAAATGGGAAAAGAGGCCGACAAAGACTAAAAAGCAATCCAAAGAAGCTGTCAACTCGCGACCGCATAAAACACTCTGGCTCCGATATATGAGGCCCTACATTAGGCTAAAAGTTAAAAAGCACTCATCCTACTGATCGCGGCTCAATTTTAAAAGCAACCAAGGTTCTCCCGTCCTGACGTTTCTACTTGGAGAACTAGAGCGACAACATAGAAGGTTTTGCCTTTTGTCTTTACTGACCTAGATCATCGGTTCTCAAACTAGGTTTCTAGGAACACGGAGGTTTCCCAGAGTTACCTCATAGGTTCCCCCAAGCTTCGAATTTCCTTGACCATCATCCCTGCCCTTGGTTAAAGTACATGCTTCCCATTTAACCAGTGTTTCAGTAGATATCGACCACCTAGATAATAAGGGCCAAACGCTCCATATTATCTGCATTACAGTTTACAATGTTAGTAAGCTTTCAGCCAGCTTTAGTACATCAATGCCCAGACCGAGAGGTGTTCCTTAGCTGTCCACAAAGTGAGATATGTAGTGTTGTGCGAATATTTTAACAGTAGTTTCGAGTAATATGCTATTTGATATTCACTTTGAGGTGAACTGAGGTATTCACACTTTTTGCAGTGTTGTGTGGCAGATAGCCCCGTTGAGTGCACTTCTCAGTGTGCACTTGTGCACTGCGGGGAAGTAATACCCGCAAAGCTCGCAGGCTCCTCAGGTATTGTTTCACCGCAGTGCAAAAGCTCTTTGTAAGAAGCGCACTCAATGGGGCTATCAGCCGCAATTATGCGAGTATGTGTTAAAGGGCACACGCAAAAGAAAAAAACATTTTTTTAAAACAGCCTAGATGGAAAAAGATTGTTATAAAACGAATTTACAACGAAGAAAACAAATTTTTAGAGCTACATTTACGGCGCAAAACTAATTTGTAGTTGTCGCCTGTGGGAACCGCTGCGGATCACGTAATACACTTGTGCGCTGTTGCGCGGCGCCGCTGCCGCCTTAAAGTCACGCCGCCGCCGGACGCTGAGCATGGTGCGCCGCCGTTTCAACGCATTTCTCCACACCGCCGCTGCCGCCGCCATGCAAGTTTGTCTGCTCCGCAGTGCCGCCGCCATCATCTGAACGGCGCACAGGTCTATCATGTCTGCTTGCGCTTTTTCAGGAGCTTCCTCTGGGCTCTAAAAAATACTTCTTAATCTTCGTTTTTGTTGCACTTGAAATAAAGATGAATAAGTAGCTTTTAGAGACCATAGGAAGCTTCCGAAAGAGCGCAGTACCACATGACAAATAGCGGCCACCTTTTTGCGGCACCCGTGGGCAGCAACTAGAAATTCATATAGCACCGTAAATATAGCTCTAAAAATTTTTATTTTTCCAAGTAAATTCGTTTTATGACTTCCTTTTCCCAACCAGGCTGTTTAAAAAATGTCTTTTTCCTTTGCATGTGTCCTTTAAAGGGCAATTCCGCTCAATTTTAAAGGTTTTGGGATAATGTGTGATTCGACATCAGAAAGCACTAGTAAAAGACACGACGTCATTCGTTTTGCGAAAAACAAGACATATATTTCTAAATCTAATTTGAGACACGAGCAGAAAACAAAACCGAAACTTCGGCTCCATCCGGCAACATTGGACTCGGGCCGCCAAGAACATGGCTGTCATGTGGTACAAGATGTCACGTGATCCTCTACGCAACGACGGGCAAGATTGGGGCGGGCGTGTGACAGGCACAAGTGTCGTCTGCACCGCACCCTTTATCATGTATTGGTGTCTACGACATTCAACAACGTCTGCACAACTGCAGCATAAGTCTGCGCACGTAGTGTCCATAGACTGGACGAAGCTCTGAGAGACAATTATCACAAACGGTGAGACGACGACGGCGGTTGCGACGCGGGAGACAGCGGTAACGGCGGGACCACGGCAGGGCGGCCGGACGGCTCTCAAGAAGTGCCGTCCGCCAATTACGTCAACACCGCGGAGCGCCGAGAGGAAACGTTGCTGAGGTCACCCATTACGCTTGCCCAGAGAAGAAAAAACAAGCAAAAGGGGGCAACGGTGATGACATTTAGCTCAATGTTGGCTACGCCCACGCCGTAGGTTTGACTGCGCTGTTGGTTACGCCTCAATTCGCCCGCTCGAGTTAGCCGATTTTAGCAACTTGGCAAGTTGCAAATTCTGCCAGACCATTTAAGAAACATTTACCGCTCATTCACACTGGAAGTGGATCCGCGTTCGCAAAGCGGTTGCGAACGCAGTTGTATAAGATTCAGTACAATTGCACGCGCACTTGATGTCATCGAGCACGCGTGCAATTGTACTGGATCTTTATACAACTGCGTTCGCAACCGCTTTGTGAACGCGGATCCGCTTCCAGTGTGAATGAGCGGTTAGACAGAACTATGTCATAATATTTAACATGTGGTCTTCCTAGGTTATACTGAAAGGATTGCATAGTTTTTCCAAAAACAAAAATGAAGCGGAGTTGCCCTGTTCCGCGATTTTTTTAGTTACCCAAACTAACTATATTTTTATAATCGCTGGCTTGTGCCCTTTCTGTTACGCTAAACGTGAAAGAAAATAAACATATATCTGTGAACTAAAAGGTATGTGGAATACAAGGCGTAAATGAAAGCCCTAGGATGCTTTATAAACGTTTTAGTACACTCTTGAACTCTCCAGTTTCAAACTGATTTATTGCAGGGCACCCAAAAGGCACCCAAGAAAAGCCCGATGCCCTATTTATTATATTTGTACCCAGGCACGTAGCCAGGATTTTGTTTCAAGGGGGGCCCACCCATGACAAAATGCTGTATGAGGGGGAGGGGGGAGAGGAGGTCCCAGCAAAATGGAAGATTTTGGGGAGGGGGGGGGGCCGGGCCCCATGGGCCCCCCCCTGGCTACGTGCTGGTTTGTATCCCTTATTGCATATGTCACAAATTCACCTGCCAGAGAAAGAAAAAAAAAATATGAAGGCTACGTATGTGCAAGTGGAGATATGGCTTCTGTAAAATAGTAAAGGGAGTAAATAGTTCACCCAGAAATAATATAAAAAAAACATCCACCGATTTATTTGACTTCGTTTCCAAGACAATATTTCAAGATAAGAGACTTATTTAATGAAAATCGCTCAGGACAAGACGATAAGTGCCTGCCATTCTTCAAAAACCACAATTTAAAAAAAAAAAAGTTTTCTTTGTATATTTTTGTCTTAAAGATCAGTGTCTCCCCTTAATTCACATCAAATAGAAAATATGTTTTAAAAAAATGTTCTTACTTGGAACTACCATTCATATTCGAAAATATTCAATTCGATTCAATTCGCTTGGAAAGATTTTGATATTTGCACAATTCTAATTTTTGGTCAAATTTGAAAATCAGACTTATAAATCTCTTTGATTAGGAAAGCTGCGACCATTTTGTCGTTTACATGCCACAGTCCAAAAATGCTATAGCTATATT
This sequence comes from Ixodes scapularis, assembly GCF_016920785.2. NCBI lineage: Eukaryota > Metazoa > Arthropoda > Arachnida > Ixodida > Ixodidae > Ixodes > Ixodes scapularis. The sequence continues at coordinate 175,466,356 of NW_024609846.1, read as the reverse complement.
AGAACTCATTAACCGAGCGTAGCAACCTTCCCAAGTTCAGCTGAATTTTCGTGCATGGGGCACGGCAGTGAAAAGCATGGAGAATCTATTTGATTCGAAAATATTTGGCCAAAACCGTGATTCACTTCGAACTCAAAATCCATTATTTGCACATGACTAGAAATAGGCATTCCTTGAGATAAAAAAGATTGAGAATGCCACCCCCTACTCCGTTCATCCCTAATCTAAGACTGTGGTGGGAGCTACGCTTTCGCCGGACTAATCAAATGCTTCCCTTTCACCATCTGACTGCAACGATTTGGGCGAGAGTGTGATCACGTGGCGAAGAACCGACAAATGACTGGTTCAACGTGCTCGTAGCTTCTACCACAATCTCAGCTTAAAGGTGAATGGAGTACAGGGTTGGGAAGTACTTTAAGTACATTGTACTTAGGGTACTACTTCAAGTAAATTTAGGAAACTTGTACTTTACTTGAAGTACATTCACTGAGTATGTACTTGTACTTTACTTAAAGTATTTTTTTCTTGTACTTTCCGAGGTAAGTTCGATTCCCGACCTGAAAGTACATTCCCCAGATTTGGTATGTTAAGCTTGTATATCAGGAAATGATGCTTTGTCAACTCCGAAGAAAAACTGGGAGGGATATTCTACTCTCATTAGAAACGTGAGCAGATGATGCATCACTCCGTTTGTTCCGGGGGCAGCTTTCCCGTAGCTTTTTGAACTCTCGCTACTTTTCGGTCGGTCAGCGCGAGCGAGGAGGTTTAAAATATTAGGAGAGCAAAATTAATCATAATGTAGCACCTGAGACTGTGGTGCAGAAAATTAATTTTTCAAGTCGAAGTAAAAGACAACAGAGGGGAACGTCGCAATGTTTTTCGACATTCTTTTCTTCTTTTTTCTATCTGAAAGTTCCTTCATTTTTTTGCATCCCAATTTCAGGTGCCACATTATGATTAATTATCACCAGCTTGCTTGCACACTCACTGTTTTTATTTTGTTTTTTTCATTAAGGAGAGGACACTCCTCTATGAGAGGACTGCTTGCGGAAGCTACGGGGCCGACGCCATGCTCTCCCCTCGTACATTTAACCCCCTTGAGCGCAACAATCCAGTGCAAGGGCCGTCAAATTCAGGAGAGGGACTTCTGAATTTGGCTCCATTCCTGAAAATAACTACTCAGTGGCCACTTGACTTCATCAAATATTCCCTGCTGTTTTTGAAACTAGGTCATGCACCCCTGGGCAATGCATACCGGTTAAAAAATCACTGTACAGGGGAATGAAAGGGCATCATGAAAGATTGTGTTAAAATACTTCTACTTTACTTTGAAAGTACACTGTATTTATAGTACTTTACCTCAAGTATGTTGCATCCAGCATACTTAATACTCTACTTAAAGTACATCAAGTTTCATTTACTTTGTACTCTACTTGAAGTACCTTTTAGATGTACTTTACCCAACACTGATGGAGTATAGATGGTAGCGAATTCTCAACAAGTGTATCGGAGGAGTATAAAAGAAAAACGCTTCGAGACAAAGCAAGATTTGCGCCAAGACGTGACTTCCTCCGAGCAACAGGCGTGCACCGTACCAATGAAGGCCTTGGGGATGGTGATCTTGAGCCACATGCGGTCCCGCACGTCCAGGCCGGAATCAGGAGCGGCCATGGCCTTGACAATGGTCTCCATGTCCGTCTCTATGGTCAGCATATTGTCCTGGAACTGCCCTGCAGGGACCCACGCGACATAAAGACAGTCAGGGACGGCCAGAGTCGGCCCTATGTACTGCATAAGAATGCTCGTCACGGCAGGCAGGCAGCCTTAGGCATACAGTAAATGGCGGTACAGTTGTGGGCACATTCTTCTACAAATTTGTCAAGGTATCACATTTTAGCACATTATGGTATGTAAAAGTTAAATAGCAATTGGAGATAAACTAGCACTGGCAACATTATATATGTGAACAGGGAGCTTTGGGGACGGAATACTGTTGAGACCGGTCATAACGAAGTCGGTTATAACGAAATAGCGGATATAGCGAAGTGATTTCCGATTCCCGTTGACTTCGCCATAACCGGTCTCGACAGTATACTACTTAGGTACTATAAACACCCAAGGAACTAGCATCGTCGTAAATGTGCATGTGCCGAACCCGCACCACATTTGAGTTTTAGGTAGTATATATGTAGACTATTTTTCAGAAATAGCATGGGCACCCAAACCTGCCTTGAAGTTAACCTGCAAGGTGCAAGAGGTTGGGAGGGCACTAAACTCTGAAGCCAAGAAAATTTGTGTTTGAAGCCGGTGCCATGTTTGCAACAGCGGTTCCCAAGAGAGTAGTGCGCTCGCAACTGCAATTTCCACTACAGGATAAGATTGCACTTCTGAGAGGTGCATATCCCAAACTGTTCTGAACACCCATCAAGGTGGGCAACAACTGCCGGCAACTTGCCACTTGCGACGGGCAAACGCCTCTCGGCATGAGCAGCACGGGACTGCTCGTGCTCAGACGACGCGAGCGGACACAACCACTCGTGTCATACTTGCATATTTAAACCAATTTAAGAACGTCACTCAAAAAACTAGCTTTGTTTTTTTTTTCCTCTCTAGGTACAGCAGTTTATGATCACAATAAAAGTTGTAATTGCATTTTGGTAGAGCTGCAAGCACAAAATGCTTGTAGAGACACTGACATGTTTGGGTAGCGGTAGAGAGATGCCTTTCTAAAACTCTCCCCAACGTAGTGTGTGCTAAAATTTGACGTACATGCCGCGTTGTTCACAACACGTGCCAAAAAATATTATAAATTCTTAATTCTTTGAAAATGGCAATATTGACCCCTACAGGTGTACTTCTTCCAAATCTACCAGGTTTCTAATTTTGTGTATGTAAATTTGAGCTATGAATCAATTTATCACGTCTATGGGGGCTGAATGTGCATCGAAGTTGACACTAAAACATTATTTTCACAAAACACAATTTTTGGAATGGGTAGACAGAGATCCGTCGTGCGAGTACTCCCTAAGCGTTACGACTCCTCCCTGACAGAGAAAAAGCACCGCTGTACAGAGAGAAAAGGAGGAGGAGGAGGCACGCACTCTCGGACTCCGGCACGGACGAGGTGACCGACGACGAGGTGGAAGTGAGGGTGGACACCGAGGGGGGCCTCAGCTCCCCGGGCAGCACCGGGGCGCCCTGGAAGGGCATCAGGGAGTTGCCCCGGAGCACGAGCGACGGGGGCTGCCCCAGGCTGAGGCGCGAGTGGGCCAGTGCGGAGGGGGGTCCCGGGGGCCCCCCTGCCCCCCGGGCCGCCTCCGTATGGGCCACCCACGCCCCGGGGTCGATGGGGCGCACGGGCTCCGTCCGCGGGATAGTGAAGTACCCCTTCGGGTTCGGGTCCCAGCACTTGGCCACCACCAGCTTGATGGGGCTGCAGACGGGAGAGGAGGGCGCTCCGTGAGCGAGGCACGACGCCGGCGGGGCCAATGGCTCCCGCGGGAACGAAGGGGAGGAAAGGTGCGAACGGCGTCAGAGGTTATGATTCTGAGACATTTCGGAAAAAGACGCTTCCCAAAACGCCCGTCGTTTCAACCTCCTTTTTCTTTGTTTTTGAGTTGCCAAGGCGACGCTGACCGTAGTGGACATACCTTATTGTGCACAAGATTACAGTGGGGCAAGATGTGGTGCACGCGTAGGCTCTTTTGCCGTGCTTTTCAATGATCAGAACACAAATAAAGAGAGCCTCGTGTTTTGACGAGCCTTACACAGGAAGCGCATTTCTAGCTCAAAATTCAAGACTAAGCTTTCCTTGTGGCAACGTGGGGCTAAACTACTGACGTGCCAAGACGCAAAACTGACGTGCAATAGCACTCGCAGTGATGTGATTGCTGCTCACAAAGTAACTCCCGCCACGCTAAAACATGGTTTCCTTTCACAGCATGACGGCATGGCTGGTACCCGGCATGCTAGCATAGTAGCTTCCGCACACACCCGCGTCTATCTTTAAAATTATATTATAAAAAACAAAAAACGATACCCACGAGACGACGAGAGCGCGAAACTTGAGACGGTGAGAAAACCATGCAAGACCAGATGGACAATTGATGCAGGGTACTTTGTGTCGGGCAGCCACTTGCACAACATAACACAGGCATGCTCAATTACGGTACTCAGTTTAGTTTCAATTTTGAAGGGCGACCAAAACTGGTATTTTGGCGCAGGCTTGGCACAGATTACCAATATTTTGTCAAAATGTAGCAGGATGTAGCAGGGTCCCTTGGCACAGTTTGGCGCAATTGGCGCAGCAATCACATCACTGCAGTCGATGGTGCTTTTAACGAAGGGCACTTGCTATCGGGATGGTACGCGATCTGACACATAGCAAAGAAATTGTGAATGTATAACAAACGTCTTCTACGTGCATGCACCTCTTCTTTGAAAACATTGCCCATAATTTTTTTTCTCAAATGCCACCCCACATACAATTTGACCATGAAATGTCTCCAATCTTACTAAATAACACACAGCTCTTTACTTCGTAGCTTCAATAAAGAAGCGAAAGTTAGCACAATGCAATCCCGCTCCCCCCCCACTGGCAGTGCAGTCCGCCATGGGTCGCATGTGCTACGACATCAGGCCCTGGGAGAGTGTCAACAAAGTGGGCACTTTTTGCTGACACACTCTTTTAGTAGAACTATTTCACTGACGCTCTCTCCCACAGCCCTGCTGGGGCATGACCAATGTGAGCAAAGGCTCACGGAGGTTTTCCATGCAAAGCTATCACCTTAAAAGAGAGAGTAGCAAAAGAGACTGACCCAGGCTTCTGGACGGTCTCCCTGAGAACACGAACTGCGTCGTCGTTGCTCATGTTCTCAAAGTTGATGTCGTTCACCTGCAGAATCATGTCTCCGGGCTCGATGCGGCCGTCCAGGGCCACCGCACCCCTAGTGGCAAAGGGGGAAAGCAAGCGTTGGTCAAGATGCGCGTGCAGTCACGGCGAGCCGAGTTGTGGCGTTACGTCAAGGTTGCAGCCCCTTGGCAGTGTCTCAGATTGTCCACCCATTTATGTGCAAGGATGCATCGATTTTGGAACAAAACGGCACTTGGAAGTATTAAGGGGAGGCCATTCCTGAAAGGGTCAACCTTCGAAGAAATTTACCAATGTCAGTTGCCCAGCCTATTCATACTGCAAAGTTAAATGGCACAACAAATTTCAATTTTGAGCAAAACTAAGTAGCATTAATAAAGCCTATTGCACGGATTAAACACTAGATACCTATGGGTAGAGATAAATTTTTGTTCGCGAACCAAGCATGAGAGTGCACTAAACTAAACTTGTAACAGTTGGGGTGTATTCGCACGACAGAGTTTCTCCCCAAGGAGAGCATTAATAAACGTTGTCGCGTTTTGAGGTTACATGTCCCGCACCACGGACGTTCGTCAATCCCCCGAGCTCGCGGGAGGCCGCAGAAAATATTCTATCGGCCCACAGAATTCCCGTCACCCCATGAGAGCGGCCGGGGGAAGGATTACGATCCACAGCATGGAAGTGTGGAGTGCCTTTCTTTCGTACCTAGCTCTCGTTCCATGAGCCCCCGAAGGTCGCCAGCAGCGTCGACGAAAACAAAGACTCCGCCAGCTCAGCTACGTGAGACTCCGTCGTGCGAATGCTTACTCTAAATTTCCGCACCAACCCGTCCTCCTCGCAGCTATGAGACGTACCCAGCTTCCTTCGGAGATGAGTACCTCTCGTGCGAATACACCTTTAAGGAACCCGACAGACGGCACCAAACGGCTACCAGCGCTGCTCGGCGACTGCGCACCACTTGCCTAAGGCATGAGCGATCACCAGCAGATTTCGACGTTCGTTGGAGTGCGACTAAGCCAGGACCCGGCTCTTCAAATAAATGTTGTTGGTAATGCAGGAGCCAGCCTTTCTTCCTGCGCTACAGCTTCATTTCTCCCTCACAATGTCATCCTTTTTTGACAAACATAAGAAAATGTTGTAAAACAAATACCTTACTTCAACAAATTTCGCTACAGAAAAAAAAGCAAACACGTCATGCATGCAACTAAATCCATCTAAGAAAAGAAAAAAGATTCAAGATGCAAACTTGGGAAAAATAAGTTTACCAGTTTAAACAGTGCTCCTTTCTCAAAAGCACGAACCATCTTATTGAAGCCTGTCATAGTCACAGAAAAGAAGAGAATGGCCAACCTCTCAACCTTCAGCACAGTTACCACCTTTTGTTGTGTTTTGCCAGCACATGTACGTTCCAAGGCTCAGGAGATACCAAAGCGTTACCGAAGGACGAGGCGGGATGACTGAAGCGGGACGACTGAAGCTCCTCCCTGCCGTCATGGGCTAACAAAGCCATTACACTTATTTTTGCATTAATTAGACAGTAATTCAGGTTTAAAACCCTGGTCTAGTCCTCGCACTTTAATCTCTCGTGCCTACGGACCGCAGGTTGGCATGTTCCCAACTCGTCCAAAGTACCCACAGTCCAACGAGGGCCGACGGCGGCGCAGGTGCCGTACAACTCAGATTTCTGTTGCACGTCAAAACTGCCCCCGGGTAACCTAAATAAATCTCCGTTTTTCGTGCCGAGATATCTCTGTGGTCCCGGGGGCTATGGCATCTCAATCACCAACACTTCATTTCTAGTGGGCTAGCAAAGAGTTAGAGGATGTCAATTATGGATTCGTACGACGGAATCAAACAAGAAAGCTTCGTCCCGTTTCAACACCGAAGAACGAAGCTACCTCACGGGGTACAAACATCATAAACATGAGCCTATAGACATTGCCCGCACCATTTCTGCCACTGAATCGCCGGTATGTGAAAACGTTTTTGGTTATGTATGTAACATCGCTGCATTTGAGTCACTCCAAAAGAGAGGCTTCAGAAATAGAAGGTTGTCCCATTCTAGCACAAACACTAAAAAGAAGAGGCTAGGGAACTGATAAGACAGATCGGCTCACCCCTTCATGATGGAACCAACGTAGATGCCCCCGTCTCCTCCTTTGTTTGACTGGCCCACAATGCTGATGCCAAGGAAGTTCACCGTGTCTGGACACGCAAACAAGAAGACGCACATAAGATGTCTAGGTAGTGGGCCTTGCGTGCTTTAGGTCAATGCATAGTTATGCCTAGAGGAACTGAATTCTCCCGCAGTACTGGGTTTAATTTGAACAGCTGGGAATAAAAGTTGAGCTCCAAACCAAAAGGCATGCCTGCAGTCACACTATCAGACACAGCCACTGTAAAGATAAGGGCATTCATGAATCCATGACTCCTCATATTTCTGCTAAGTGATAGTGTTTTGTGGCTAAACTACAATTTAATAGTGTTTCACCACTTTGCAGTACAAATAGAGATCAAACCAACAATGGCCAAGAATTTCCCATTATTCTTGCACTGCGTATGCTATAATTGACAGAGAAGTGTGTACTCCACATTTCTCTTTAGAAGATATATTGTTCTGTTCTTTTTTTATGTTATTCATATCTTGGGAAAAAGCAAGATGTGTATTTTACAACAACTAGAACATAAAGTGACACGAGCTATACACAAATCAGCCACCAGCAGTTTTAGTCCATCGGGACATACATGTAAAATGTCTAAAATTTACTCCACAAACCTATCCAAGCTCTTGCTTATGTTCCAAAGCCCCATTTTGAAAGTCATTGTGACCAACTGGTACCTACCCAAGTTTAAGGTGACTGTGATGATGTTGAGAGAGAGGGTGCTGTCAGTGATGCTGCTGATTGACGATGTCTGGAAAGGACACAGCTCAATCACCCGCATGCAAGACAACTTGCTCATTAGAATAGATATACGAGGGGCGTTCATAAAGTTTGTATTATCGGCACAAAAAATTGAAAAAAACGGAACAAAACAGGCATCAACATGAGCGCGCGTCCCTCTAGTTTCCGCACAGTATAAACATTTCATGCTATAGTAGCTCGGAACACCGCTAGGGAATCGAAACAAAAATAGCACCGCCCGTTGGTGCATGCAGTGATCCGTTTTTTTTGGTTTTTTTTTTGCATTTGAAGGGAAGCAATGTTAAGATTATTCATTCCAGTCTGGAAGCATAGTATGGGGACAAAGCCCAAGTTTATGACACTGATTAAGGGGGAACACTGTTTCTAGAGCTTTTTTTGTATAACTTGTGATTCAATTCAAATGTAATTTACATGGCTTCTTTGCCATTACAATCTGACTACAGCTATGTACTTGGTTTTGATGTAACCCAGGGCCGTAACCAGAGGGGGAGTTAGGGGGTTCTGACCCCCCCCCCGAAATTTTTTTTCTGGGTACGGCCCTGGTCGGTGCACTTACAGCCAGCCGATTTTAATCTCCACCTCTGCGCACACGCAGTGGCACCGGTCGGCTACCGGGTACCAAACCGGGACCAATTCTCCGGTTTGCTGTAACTCTCCATTATATGCCACCGATGCACATGATTCATTGGCAAAAATAAGACAATAGACATTTTCAAAATGGCCGCCGTTGTCCCCGAAAACCCCCCCCCGAAATTCTTTTCTGGGTACGGCCCTGAACCTAATTAGTTTTTATAAGATTAAAAATTTAATTTGCAAAGATTAAAAATTTAATTTGCAAAGATTATGGGCAGGGTTAAGACAAATTGAAATGCTGAAGTAAGAAAATAAACATATAGCAGTGAACTAAGAGGTATGCGGAATCCAATAAGGTATAAATGAAAGCTCTAGGATGATTTATAAACTTTTTAGCACACTTTTGAACTTTCCAGTTTCAAAAATCACTTTTTGCAGGATGCCTAAAAGGCATCTACAAAAAGCCTGACAGCCTATTTAATATACTTGTACCCCTTATTGCATATGTCACGCATACAGCTAGCAGAGAAAGAAAAAGATGTGAAAATTAGATATGTACAAGTGAAAATATGGCTTCCATAAAATAGTAAAGGATGTAAAGAGTTCACTCAGAAATAATATTTTTAAAAATACACAGACCCATTTTACTTTGTTTCCAGGACAGTACTTCAAGATAAGAGAGACTTATTTAACGAAAATCATTCAGGACAAGACGATAAGTGCTTGCCAAACTTCAAAAAGACACATTTTTAAAAATGTGCTTGCTTAGTAAAATTTTGCCTCGAAAAGCAGTGTCTCCCCTTAAATGGGGCAGGCGCTTCCAGTGTGGCCAAATAAGAGGAAAGCATTTCAAGGATGGTGACCAAGTGATTGATGAAGTGGAGCGATTCCTGGACACTCCAAACGAGGAGTTCTATAACAATGGCCTCCAGCATGTGGTGCATCGCTGGAAAAGGTGTGTAACTTTTGGTGGCGAACATGTAGAGAAAGTCTCAACTCCTGCTAGAGTTTGATTGCTGAATTTCTATTCCTTCGTGACAATAATACAAACTTTATGAACGCCCCTCGTATAATGACTTACAGGGACACTAACTTGAGTTACAGAACCAAAAATGAGTCCTCCTAACCTGCCCACCCCACCACAGAACTTTTCAAGCACAGTGCTGATGGATTTATGCAATCCAGTCTCCATAGATAGAACAAATGTGGTAGTAGAGTAGCAAAACTTGAAGCAAGAAAGCTGTTGCACATATGGGTGCAGTACCAGATTCGTTGATTTAAATGGTCGTTCCTGATCTAGCATGTCTCATGGCTACTACAGAGATGCAGCAAGCCAATGTGTAGGCCAAGCAACTGTGTTCTGGCACTGGCAGAAAATAAAAACAAACCAAGAAGCACTACTGAGCACAGCTATAGACCTCATAGTCTCCGCTCCACAAACAAACTCAATACAACCAAGCTAATTTTTTTCTTTCTGCTATACAAGGGTCGGTGTTTGTGAACATACCTTTTACACACCAATACTCAACTATGCTTTTCCAAAACAACAAGCTTATACAGCAATGGCTACTACGCAAAAGCAAGAGAAAGCTAGCAAAGCCATGACATCAATGCTTATAAAATATATAGATATTTTTTTCATATAGATGAGGGAGGAACATTTATTATCACAGCTGAAGTTTTTTTGCTCCTGATAAACCTGCCACACTAGGATAGTCCATTTGATCCTTACATTTTCCACCGCAAAAGAAAATAAGCAAAAAAGGAAAACCATGCTTGTTTATCCTAGCTGTACAAGTAGAAAACTAGCTATAAACAAAAGAAAAAAGCACAGAAGTGAAGGCACGCACCCTGCTCATAGGTGGCATCTTTTTCCGCCGTCGGCGCCTGTGGCGAGCGTAGATTCGAGACACACTGCTCTCTTCCGTCGTCGTCGAGATGCTACGACACAAACATGTCCATGTGTGAGTGCAGCCAAGGGATCGGACAGGGTTGCATATTCAGTTACGTAAAAAGTGGGCAAATCTATCGTAATATAGCTCATCCCTCTCTAAACTCTTTGGGGGTAAGCATGTTTGGCTCGAAAAAAAGAGCTCAAGCACAGCATAAGGTAATCATACTCGACAGTTTGGTGCCCATGACAACAAAGTGTGCATTAGCACGCACGACAGAGAAGACTTCTCCAGCCTCATGCACACGCACGGTTTTACAAAACACAAGTGCGCCAACAATCGGCTGCTTCACGAATGCGAGAGTGTTATTTGACAATCGGGAATTGTTTAATCACTCATCACGTACAATGGCGTGCCCTTACCTGCCGAAAACTTGCCAAGAAAAAAAAAAAAGAAACGCACCTTTGAAATTATTGTCCCTTCGTTACAAGTTTCAACGGGTGGACCGAGAAAAGGCTCGCCAATCTAATTGAAATTGTTACATGGTTCAAAGAAGAGCTCCATCTTTTCAGCATTCGAGTAATAAAGCCCATTCCCTAGAGCAGGAGTATTACAAAGGAACTACCTTAATAACCCGAGAGATAGCCCACTGAGAGCGAAAGAGAATCAGGTGAAAAGAAGAAGCTGACTTTCAATGTGCAATCAAAAAAAGCAAAAAAAAAAAAATTAGTTTGAGATTTTATGACTCACAAAACTTGTGAATGTAGAGACCAAAGACGACTGTCCTTCCCAGTCAACAATATTCGCTTACGTCCAGTTCTGGCTAAGTGCGACCGCCATTTCTGCCGAAGTCACCCTTGGCCAGGGCAGTGCAATTACTAAAAGTGGGCTATTATCTGTGTTTTTAAAAAATATCAAATCGTGCCAAAAATAGGGGGCAGGTCATCTTTCAGGGGTGGGGCACCTCTCGGGATGTTACCATAAGTCACAACAGAGCAGATAAGCACCGGTTGCGTTCCGCCATGGAAGTACACGACACTTTAAAAACGGTGAAAGGACAAGGGCGCAGCACTGACCGGCTCGTAGTCTCGTCCTCCGAATCCAGGAAGCTCGTGGTTTCAATGTCGCTGGTCGTGAGGACCGAGGGAGTCTCGTACTGTCTCACGCCATGGGCCCCTTTCGCGTGACCGTTGGACCTCCCTGCAACCGCCAATGAGCCGACAGATGAAGGCAGCGAGGAGTGTGACTGCTCAATGCTTTCTGGAATGCTTTTGCATTCTAGCATGTTAGAATTCATTCTGATCCTACACCGAATATGAAAGCATTCCGACTTACAAAGACTTGTACGACGTAAACCTACCATGGCCATCGTGGTAGTGTTTCTCCTTGTGGCGGCCTGCTCTGTGTCCGTGACGATGATCTGCGGAAATGGTTTACAGGCACCTTCGTCAGAGACTGAACGCAGCTTTACTGGGCGTTCTTGCCACGGAACAAAGGGCTCGCAGTTGCGCTTTAATGCCCGTGGCACCGCAGCCACAAAGACCGCGACGGATTGGCAGAAACTCTTAACCAACCTTCGTTTCGTTAAGTTTGCAAACTGAGAGGACGTGCAAACAAAGGAATCTCACTAACGAGTGAATTATGTTTGCCAATACAGTGTGTACCCGATCTGGATTTTCCCACAAGCAAAGGGTTTAAAAAGGCGGAACCTCAGAAAAGTTGCGAGACATGGGGGCCACAAACATACCGGCATATTCTAACATTAACACCGCAGTGAGTGAAGCTATAGAGAAAACTTGTGCAAGGATGCCTCAGGTCGAATGTCCTAACAATATTTTCTACAAGGAGCATTGCAAGCAAAGAAAGCACGCCCGTTTTCATACAGCATGAGCACAAGCTCGCGTCACAGGCAAGGACATTACCGATTCAATTCTTGATTCTAATTCAAAGCAAAAGGAAATCGTTACCAGGAATAGCCGCACAACCCTAGTTTCAAATATGGCACAAAGAGCTGCTACGGGGCTATCGATAAGAAGGCACAGTTTAGTGGAGGAGTGCAAGCGAGCGAGCCTGTTACCTTTCCTAGAGCTGACCATCGACTCGGACTCCGTGAAGGTGGTGTCCCCGTCCCTACAGTCAAAAAGATTGGGGCTGTTAAGACAGCAAGGAGTTCGGGAAAGGAAAGAGGGGGGAAAAGAAAAGGGGCGAGGGTCAGGTCACAATTATGCAAAACCTATGGCACAACATTTCCAAATGCGCCCAACACACGAATCCTCGCTGGTGTCAACGATTCAACGTCACGTTTGACATTTGGACAAGACTGCAGCCGCTAAAGCATATGGCCAGCCAGCCTACCATATCCCACAAAGCGGAGGTGATTCTGGTTGATGGTGATCAAAGGAGAAATTATACATGGACTAAATTCATTGGCACATTATTATAGGATATAAAAGCGCAAAGAGCACACCTCGCAAAAGGGTCACATGTTAGGTGTTGCCGAATGAAGCTGGGCAACACTTTTATGATAAAGGATCCACAGTTTTCTGTCATCCATCTAGATTGTTTCACAAGTATTTTTAACTTTGTAAAAATGCGCAAGAGCTACCTGTTGGAGATTGAGGAGATGGGCCGAACAAGCAGAATTTTTAGTACGTGAAAAGTATGTTCCGTAAATTGCAATGAGAAGTTACCATAATAAAAGGTTATATTGTGGCAACCAAGCGGTCATCGGTCATGTACCGATACAGATGCCGCACTAGGTACACTAGAATATCCCTAAACGAAACACATTAAGTGCAAAAATATTTGTTATATCGGCGCTCCATCTGGCAGTAGGCTGACAAAGTGAGAGCTGCAGAGACTATGCTACGACAAACAATATGAGCCATAACAGTCTTTGATGCTTCTCTGGTGTACCTGCCAATGTTTGAGAAAGCTTTGGCCCAGATTAGGGATGAAACACAAAAGTTAGATCCCATTCTATGAACTCTTTAGAAACAAACTACAGAGTAGAAGTAGAAAAAGGCGAGATTGAGTGTCGCAGCTTGTTATGTCCAGGGGGAGAGGGATACAACGCTTCTAAAAACAGCACAAGGACTGCGGCATTCCGTAATGAGAACAAAAGTGGGCTGCTAGACCAGCAACACTTGATCTGGCAGAACACAAAATACAGCTCAGTAATACTCCGGTTCAAACTCATTAAACCTAAACTAACTTAAAGCGTGTCATTATTTCTTTTCTTACATTGTGTATGGAAGGCATTATTACTGATTGTTTTCTAAATCTGTAACCTGCTGGAGCCCGAAAAAAAGACCTGCATCGTCTAAAATAAATAAAATTACAATGAGCCAACAGGGCACACCAACTGCCGCTTAAAAAAAAACTAAAAACACTGCACTTGCAAACTCAAAAAAAAAAAAGAAATTGCAGCACCACTTGACAAGGACAAGCTCCCGCTGGCTTTACATCGACCGCTCTTTCTATCCAAGCAGCAACAAAGACGACCGGTAGCCCGTGGTTGCCCGCAAGTAAGCGTGGGACCGTCTTTAATTCCTTAAAGAGGGGGGGGTCAAGCACGGCCGTGAACTCCCTTTGTTGTCCGAGAGCGCTCGGTTCGTCTCAAAAAGGTCCGGCCGAGTGACGGCGTCGTCTGCTCTCTCGTCATTAGGGGAAGCCAGAGAGAGTCTGCCAGAGAGAGGACGAAGAGTGCCCTTACTGGAAGGAGGGGGGCCGTCCATCCCCAGAACGTTCCGGAGCAAGCCGCGTCTCCAGGCGCTGCGAGGGCGTCTCAGTGCACTGCGACGCGTTGTCCGAGACATTGCTGCCTTCGGCCGTGACAAGCTGCACACAACACAACACCTCTGGTCACGACTAATGAAATAAAAAGAAAAATCGTTAACCCTACAGATTCGGAGCAATTGTGAAAGATTTATCGTGCAAATCAACAAGCAGGACCCAAGGGCCAGTAGCCCCGATAGAGTTGTTTCCTAAGACAAGACATATATCAAGGGGGACACTGGCTAGAGGTTCAACTTCTGAACTACTCAAGTGATCGGAATGAAATTTGCAGGGGAGATTTAACTTCAGATATAGGTGTAGTGTGCAAACTTTCAGCCCTCTAGGACAACTTTAAAAACCTGCATTAGAAGATGTGTCACTCTTTGTTAAGAAATCTATGATACGCAAATGAAGCTATTAAGCATCATTTTAACTGCTTGAGTATAAAGTGAGGGATGTGGGACTTCGGGCTATTGTTTTTATAACTCAGAGTGATTACCTCAAAATATGAAATGCATATCTGTCCTATGTAAATTTTTTAAAACAGTTTTTTCTCAATGAGGACTTGATGAAAAACAAAATAAAGTAGATAACCCGGTTCCCCAGTAAATTTCAGTTCAGAAATATCTTGATTATGGTATTGGAATAATTTTACCTTCGAACAAAAGATTCCTTCGTATGAAATTTGCAGCAAAAAGTGGAACTGAGAAAAATGAATTCAAACATTGAACTCCTTTACTTTGTTACTGCCTCACAATGTGGTGAAAATATTTTATATCAACATAACTATTTGGAGCATTGTTATAAAATTTAGTGTAAGGGTGTATAATTAGTTTCTAAAGCCTAAAACCTCAAAATTGAAAAAATAATTTTTTCAAAAAACTTTTAAACTCAGGTTTATGTCCCCCCCTTACAAAGAACATGTTGGGAAAGTTTTATTTTTGTTTATTATACGGGAATATGGAGTAGAGTTTGTTTCTGAATATGTATTCAACCACTGGTAGGAGTGCAGCGATGTGACTGGCCTAAGCCGTTTTGGAGCAGCTTTCGGAGCAGCCAAAACAGTGTTTTGGAGCAGCAAAAGTGGCCTTTGGAGCAGCCAAAACAGTGCTTTGGAGCAGCAAAAGGGGCTTTCGAAGCAGATATTCTTAAAAAAATAAAACTATTCGTTTAAAGTGCTGGACCCGCGAAGGGTACCTTGCTCGCCGAAATAAACGAATTATGGTCAAGTTCGACCACCTGGGAGACTTTCAAGATGTAATTGAAATGCCGATGACTTGACACATTTTGCAATGCTTCAGTTAAATGATACATATATATGTGCACACTGCAGATAGATAAGAACCAAACTACACATATTATAATTTATTTGAAAACGACCAGCTTAGTAGTAAATATCACAGCATTATGTTGACTAGTTATATAATATAATAAATGTAAGCAGTCTCCGACTGATGAAAGACGTAACAACTGCAGTGCAATGTAAAATTGTACACAAGAAAAGGGTGCATTACGACTAGCGGGAACTTTTTGCTTTTCGAAACTTTCTGCAAGGCTGCTGTAAGCTTTGCTTTGGCTTAGGCTAGTATAATGGGGAGGCACTCGCTTGATCGAATGACGTTTTAGCGAACGCCTAAGTTTTACCGAGTGACGCTTTAGCGAATAGTCGGACGCCGCGAAGCTGCGTTTTCGGGTGAGCCAAGTCGGCTCACATTTTTGTAATGAGGGGGGTGGGTTAAACCTGTGCCCCCGTTATTCACTAAAACGTCAATTCGCTCAAATGTCGCTGTTCGCTAAAACATCATTCGCTCATGTGATACGGACCCACGTGAAACCATAGATTGTAAGCGTTCCGGCTGGTGCCTCTGTCGTGCAATCATATTCGCATGCACGTGAGGGCAACTCCGGCAGGCTTGCAGGTACACGCGCTTCGTCGCGCGAGCGAAACGGCTGTTCGATCAAAACCGAAACCATGCCTCTCCGCTCCGTCGCCAACTGGTTGCCAAAAATGTATGCAAAATGTAACCGCTCAGAATGCGACAAAAGACAGTCCAGTGCCGCGTGCTTGCCAGGCCGGCAGGCTAGGTACAAGCTAAACATACAGAATAAAAAGAACCTGGGCGCATCGATGCAGGACACCGTGAGTCAGGGTCACCGTGGTCAGGGTCAAAAAGTTCTTGGAGCGCTTTGTGCAACACCTGAACTCGAGACAAACAAGCGCGCTGTGCGGGTTCAGTGTGCAGACATTGCCTTCTTTGCTTTAGCTCACTTTTCTTTCACAACTTTCTTTCGCGACACATTTTTCACGTACCGGGGTCCCTCTCGAAAGAAAGCCCACCAAGAGAAACCTAGGTAATCAAAACTTCGACACAGCACTTAAGAGGAATTTTTTGTAGCAGCATATGTTTTAAACAGGAACAGGAATGTTGATGAACAAGCGGCGGTCCTTATGTTTCAGTTTAGGAAGCTCCATATCTGCAGCGTCGTGCAGACTGGCAGGCAAGGACAAAATATAGTTTTCACACGGCCGTTGATTTCGGAAGCGAGTGCTTCAGCTCAAAAAGTGACTCCCGCTGCGCAGAAACGTAGTTTCGTTTCACAGTCTGACGTCATGACTGGTAGCAAGGCCAGCACGCTAGCCGCGAGACGAAACTTACACGAGACGACGAGAGTGCGGAAAAAGAGGGCACGGCGGAAAAATACCATGCAAGACCAGATGGACGATTGACGCAGGGCACCTTGTGTCGGGCGGCCGCTTGCGCCACCTAGCTCACGCATACTCAATGACGGTACTTAGTTTAGTTTCGGTTTTGAAAGGCGACCAAAATTGGTCCTTTGGCGCAGGCTTGGCACAGATTACCCATATTTTGGCAAAATGTAGCAGGACGTAGCAGGGTTAGCCCCTTGGCGCAGTTTGACGCAATTGGGGCAGCAATCACATCACTGGGAGTGCGACACCCCACGGTCCAGAAATTCAGGACGTCCAACAGTGTTTTTAGATGGAAGGTAGTTTTTAGCAGCAGCACTAAATAACTTGGTAACCCTATGAACAATATATTTTGACTAGAGACTGCACCGAATTCAGATTTTTAACTTCAGATATCTTGCTGGGCAAGGAGAGCATATTGCTCGTCGACAACTACTGTTTTAGTAATGGTGAAAAACTATGGATCTTTGGTTTGCTGACGACACACAACGTGATTCGAGGTTCTGAAAAATGTTGACTCTTTCTTCTCGAGTGTGTAGACTGTCTTATTAGAAGGTAGACATGAGACCATATTTGGCGTCAAGTGTTTTATTCTACGCTGTCAGGGCTAGAGTAGCTTCCACAGTGCTGCAGCCCGGCTTCATACTCTGTCTCATCTGCACATGCCTTTGGCAGAGATGGAACGCTGCCAAAGCTACGCCATTAGCCTTGACAATGTGGCACAAAATAGCCATTGCTAAAGATAGTCTGTTTCCTTTCAGAAAGATGTCAGCCCCACATCTTGACAAACGAAATATAGACAAATATGGCAATGACTGATTTTTAAAATTTAGGCAATGTTGTCAAAAGTAACACAGCCCAAGCATTGCTTCCTGATGTGAAGTGCACACTTGTTTGGTTTCGAGTTGTATCATTAATTGTAGGAGTGAGGGTGTAAACTTTCAGAGAGATCTAGGCAGAGTAATATGTAATGCTATAACTGGATAATGTGACAAGTTGAAGGCTAGCTGAAATTAGGTCAGGTAAGAATTAGGCTGTTATCTTCATTGCCAACCAGTAAAAATACTCTGATCACTATGATTCCCCTATCAGGTATGCCTTTAGAATACTTTCAAATTTCGGCTTCAACAACTCTTGTAACACTTGTATGTTTCATCCGGACAATTTATATAACATGTTTACTGATAATGCAAACTACACCAACTTGACATAACAAATATTAACAATTTACTCAGACATTCAGGAGACGAAACATCTGATGTTTACTGTTGTGCATATTAAAACTATATATAACATAATTTAGAAATATTACATAAATATTGTCCAAGAAAGTAAAATTCCCATCCTTCCTTAAAGTTTGTATTTGCTTTCTTAAGACCCATTCACACACATGCCACCTCTTAGATCAGAGTGCCTTGAAACCTCTTAATATCTCTTACGAAGAGAGGATACACTGGCGCCATCTATTGGGTAGCAGTGCAGATCTACTGGGTAGCAGTTTAGATCTGAACCCCAAGTCTTAACATGGATACGTAATTTTCTTGACTCGCGAATGCAGCACACAGTCTTAAATGGGTGCAAATCTGATTTAATTAATGTCATATCTGGCGTGCCCCAGGACACAGTCCTTGGGCTTCTTCTTTTTCTAATATTTATTAATAACCTTCCAAATTCTATTTCTTCTCGCATACATATTTTTGCAGACTACTGTGTTCTATATCGCGAGGTCACTTCACCTAATGACCGCAAACTCATCCAAAAGGATCTAGATAATGTCTCTTAGTGGTGTGACAATTGGTAGATGCCACTAAATAAATCTAAATGCAATTTAATCCACTTTTCTTGTAAAAGAGTCCCTCCCTCCTTCCAGTATGTGCTGGGCGACGAGATCATCAAACAAGTCGATTGGTATAAATATCTCGATGTCCTACTAACTTCCAATATGATATGGATTAATCCCCTTAACACAATTTCTTCGAACGCAGTAAGGACCCTTGGCTGCATCCGGCGTTGCCTGAATACTGCTCCTCCAAAGCTTAGGAAACTTGCATATGAAACCTTCATTCGCCCAAAATTGGAATATGCTTCTACAATATGGAATCCCCACCAAAATTACTAGATCACCCAACATGAAGCAATTTAAAACCGAGCAACCTGCTATATTTTATCAAACTATGACTATAAAAACAGTGTCTCTGCTATGAAAATGAGCCTAAATTTATCTACTCTGGAGGTACGCTGCAAGGTTGCACGTCTTTGCTTCCTCTCTAAACTTTCCCACTATCATCTCACCGTTCGAAGCTCATTCCTGCGCACTCTCGCACGGTCGTCTCGTTGCCTCAACAACACTTACAAATTTAAACGTATATCGGGTTCCAGTAATGCCTTTAACAAATCCTTTCTCCCACTCACCATTGTGGACTGAAACAATGTTCCAGAATCGCTCATTACAATAACTGACCCTGTGGTTTTCAAAAGCTTCATCATGTATTTTTCCACACCAAATTAGGTTTTTCTAGCTACGTTGCATGAGTGCATGTTGTTATGTATTTTTATGTTGTTTTTTTTTAATTTCAGGTATAATTTCTTGTGTTGCCCCCTCCTTATGTAATGTCCTCGAAAGAGGACCCTTAAGGATTAATAAATGAAATGAAATGAAATGAAATGAAACTTGGTGGTCCGGCATGTTTTCTATTTCTCTCGCACATTATACCTTCTTCCTCAGCTCGAAAAACTTTTGTCATCGTTATAAACGAGCCTTTCTCATAGGTATTACGCACATTTGACCTCAGAAATCTCGCAAAACCTTCGATCTTGTGAAATGTAGTTCCAGGGTCACCGCATAGATGGCGCCAGCGCGCAAGTGTGTTCTCTTGGATGAAGAAAGAATAAACAATTAAAACAGGGACAACACAACTACATCTTTCATGTAAATCATGAAAGATGTAGTTGTGTTGTCCCTGTTTTAATTGTTTATTCTTTCTTCATCCATGACTTAAACCAACACGCTCTTCTACTAAGCATGTGTTCTCTTGTCCTGAGAAATTTCAAGAGGTTTCAACAGGTCTCGTCTCTTTCGTTCGTACTCGGTTGAAAGCGTGAGAATGGGCCTTTAGTCCCTTCGGAACACTGCCTGCAACACCTATGGTAAAACTCAGTAAAAAAAGAAAAACAAAAGTAAAAATATTTGTATGATTTGATTTGAAATAAAAATTGAATTGAATTGAAACTAGCATTATGTCTATTTAGAGTAGGAATGCTTACTTATTATGGCAAAGGCTCTTCGATTTCACTTAGATTCCACAAAATTCAAGTAGTAAAAGTAAGGGGAAGAACCAAATTTATGGAAAGATATGGGTCAAAAAACATCAAAACTTTTCCTCAAAATGTGATTTCGGGTTTTAGAGTCTTATCTTTATATCTTAGTATGAAATAATAAAGACCGAATGTAATCGCGAAATTGGTCAAGTATGCATTTGAAGAACTCCCGGCGACCGAGAAAGACATAAATTTGACATTTTCGTGTGTGTGGCTTTTCAAATTGTGATGACACCCACCACCATCACATTTATTTTGAGAAGTATGCCTAGCCTTCTCCTCTCTCTCGCATTTTTCTTAGCTTCAATTTCTCACTAAAAATTAATAACAAAAAGTTTGTTTGTTTTCACCGCAGAAAGGTGTCACTCCATGTCTACGGTAATATTCAAACTCGTCTTTCTCTTTCTGCAATGTTGGGACATCTTCACACTTTGCACACATTAATTCTTGCTCTTAATATTATCCTGTCACAACCAAATTTGACATGCATATGCTTGAGGATATGTAGAAAGCAACTATCAAAGTTTGGTTAAAATGAGTGATTTTACGTTTATGCAAACCTTAAAAATTGCTAACGCTTAGAAAATGATTTTTTTTAAAAATTATTTTAAAATAAAAAAGGTCTCGCACATATTATTTTGTTGTTCATTGCCCTCAATAGTTTAAAAGAAGCGAATTACCTTTTGTTTTTGGCAATTTTAAGTGTGTTGCCATGCCCAACGTGTGTGCAAGAACATCCTTTATTATGCGTGCGCATTGCATTTAGAACACAAAAAAATTGGGGGACGATTATATTGCGTGATGTGTTTAGGCAGCAGCAGCTTTTTCGTTTATTTTCGTTTAAGCTCACACCGTCCCCAAATTTGGCGGGGAAACTCTACTAGTGACATAAATTTGTCCGCTAAATTTAGCAGAGAACCTCTATTTGGCTGTGAGTCCCATGACCATAGGCGTGCACACGGGGGCGAGGCGGAGGGAGGGGGGGGGGGGGGGGGGGGAACGAGGGAGCCATAGCCTCCTCGACTATGGGGAAGAATGCAAAAGCTGTCAAGTTCTTTTTTCTTTTTTAACTGAAAAATAGTTTTAGTTCTGTTGCTTGCAGCCCCTGGCTTTACATTTCCTGCTGACAAGACTGCGGCAGAGCATTTCCTCATGCATTGTTGCATATCAAAAGTATACTAACCTTTAAAGGGGCCCTGCAATCATATTTAAGCGTCTACCTTTTTTGCGGTTTCCACGTCTCTTGGGGTTCGGGCAAGCCAGCGGGCACGGAGAGAGTAACTAAATATCAGTGCGTCATATTTTAACCGGACAACGCGGAAACCTCCTCCACTGACGAGGGTGACCCATGGTACAGAAAGCGCGCAAAATGTGACGTATTTGGTCCTGGGCTTACTACTGGTCAGAGCCGCTAAAAGCTTCTTTTTGGTCGAAATACAAAAGATAAGCGGCGCGAACCGTTTCAATTATTTATAAAAGTAGTTTTTGTTCAGTATTTTAGATCAGAAAAGAAACAAATGCAGTTTATAAAGTACGGAAACAAGAAATGACCCGTCGTCATACCCGCCCCCAAGCGGTGGAAAAGGAGGCGCATACTAGAAAGGAGTAGTGGGATCAGGCGCCGACGCGAAAAGGTCTCGGATGTGCGCGGCGGCGCTGCGGTCGTATGGACAGGAGGATCCAACCATTTCCGAAGGCCTTTGGCGAGCAGCTTTGTCTTGCGCTTTGGTCGTTTCGCAATATGGCAGCGCGAAGTGGCTCCCATTCTGAACTGATCTTTACCCCGTGTTTACTGTCGTTTGTGGCCAATGAAGTGTCATGCCGAATTAGTGTTTAGTCGCACAGCAAATGCAATGAAAGCCGCTCTGGCTGCTTGCTGCATACAGCCGATCCAAAACATGCTTTAGTGGCGCCATCTCGTGCCGTCGACACAAAGTGCAGCAGCCGTGAGCGCTCGATGAGTTCACTACCCTTCCTCTAGTTCACGGCCACTCAAGCAACCAAGGACGTCATGAGGGAGGTTATTTTTTTCTTGTTTTTTTAATTCTAATTTGCTTATAACTTTTAAAATAAAGCGAATTTCGAGAAAAGAAAAGTTTCACTAAGTTACTTTGTTAAGTGTGCTCAGGTTCGGTGCAAATTAAAAACCAGTAAAAAAGTCCTTGCAGGGCCCCTTTAAGGTCTGAAGATTTAAGTTTCTCAGCTCAGTATTTGATGGCAACTTTGCCTTTCACCCCCATATAAAAGCACTAAAACGGAGGTGTCAGAATAAGCTGAAAACACTCAAAATCCATTGACATTGTCACCCAACTGACCACTGTAGCATTTCGAATATCCCCCATGGCTAGTCTCTGTGCCAAATCAAATTAATGGTTGCTTGATAAATGGTGTTTTTTTTTCTTAGTGCAATGCACTTTCTAGGACTTCGTAGGCTTCCTCTATAAATACTCATTCTGTCATTGAAACAAAAGCGGTTCCCAAAATAGGCCCTCTGTCAAGATGTACATATAGCATGCAATCTGACCTTTTCAAAATATAACAAGAGCGAATTGTTTTTTCCATTATTAAAAAAAACAGAAATTTATGGAGTTTAAATGGCTTTATGGGACCCACATCAGTTTCTTCAAACATGGAGTTGAAGACACTGGACATGCCACGATAGGGCATTCTTTCAGATCGGTGAAACAAATAAACCCAAATGCATCCTTTTCTCACAGCTGAAATGCTCGGGTTGGTACCGACCGTAAACCACATAATCAGACATAACTACGAAAAATTTGTGATTTGTACGCTTCACTCACTCCACTTCTTGCGTTTAAATTTGCGATCACGCAAAACCATTTTTTTTTGTTACTCAGCACAATGTCAAAAGATGCGCCTTAAATAGTAAAATAGGTTTTTATTTCTGCTGCGTTCCCAAGCGCACTGGAGTAGGCGGTAAAGAGAAAGCCGACCAAGCCGCAAGTACCCGCGTAGATAGCGTAAGAGACGTCAATAGCATCCCAGTCACAAACTGAGGAGCCTTTCTATCAAAACAAATAAAACATTCACCTGAATCGGACTCTGATCCCCGGTATAAGCTTCGTTTTCAATAACTCATCTTAAATAAATGAGGCAGCAGAAAACATTGAAACCCTTGCGGGAAGTTATCTCGGGTCGGAGGGGGAGTAACCATACACAGCTGACACAGAGAGCAACCTACGTGCGAACAGCAACCTAGGTGTGAACAAGGCGCGAAAACCCTATATTGCAGGGGTGGCCAGGCTTGACCCGGCCCAGGAGCCACAGACAAAACCACGAAACTTCCAAGAGCCGCGGGGGGGGGGGGGGGGGGGGGGGCAAACTTTTGTCTAGAGCAGTAAACGAAACTCAAACTACTTTAAATCTATCCGAGTCAAAAGCAGTTCTGCTGTACGTAAGGTAGTAGTTGCACAAGACTACCAAACCGCAACCTATCTTTTGATTTAAAACGAGTTCCATTTAGTTTTTTTTGGGAAATGCTCGTATGACCGGGAGAAAGGCGGGGAAAGGGGGGGGGGAGGAGAGGGAGCTGAGAGCCGCACTCTAACACGCAAAGAGCCGCAGCTTGGCCACCCCTGCTATACTGCCTCGCTATTATGGCTTCCACGAAATTTCATCCGAAAGGGTGCGCACATTTTCTTATTTTATTTCATGAGCGTGTACCATTCTATAGGAATCTTGTTAACTGTAAACCTTTTGTTCTTTATAAGCGAGCATTTTTTTTTTTTTTTTTTCAAAAGCGCATAGTAACTTTTTTAAAAGCATCTTTGAAGTCAGTTTTAGGTAAATTAAATATTGTAAAAACTTTCTATATTATTTTGGTATACTTTTCGTGTGATACTAATTTTTTTTTTTTTTTTAAGCACAATGGTTTTTGATGTTGACACAGCAGAAAACCTAAAATTCTATTTTATCAATCTTTTATTCCACTTTTTTTGTCCTATACTCATCTGATTGCTAAAAAATATGAAAAATAAAAACGTACAAAGACTTGAAAGAATAAAACATCGAGGACATCGAGAAGTCCTGTTTCCGTCCCCATTCACAATGTTTTCAAGTCTTCGTATCTATTAACCAACACGCTCGTTTTCAGTTATAAAAACATCAAGTACAAAAAGAGTGTTATGCAGCATCCACCACGAGGAAGGTAAAGGGCGGAAAACAATACCAACTAGTAACAACATTTATTAATGCGAAAGCATCATTTATCCCATGGAGCGGAGCCGGCAGCATCGGCGGTGGGTCACATGCATCAATTTTTTCTGCTAAATTTAGCGGGGAAATAATTTTTCATGCTTATTATGCCGTTGCAAAACCAGTGGGACAGGCCCGTAACAGCTACCTCTATAAAACAAGCTTTATCGAAACACATCAGATGTATAAAAAGTAGATCAAGCACTACAAACTGAAAATTTCATTCAGTTATAG
The DNA here is from genome assembly GCF_016920785.2 of Ixodes scapularis. Taxonomy (NCBI): domain Eukaryota; kingdom Metazoa; phylum Arthropoda; class Arachnida; order Ixodida; family Ixodidae; genus Ixodes; species Ixodes scapularis. The sequence goes on along the minus strand of NW_024609846.1, from coordinate 175,441,846 downwards.
TAAACAATGAAGAAAAATGTTTCCCCCTACCTCAGGATCTGGGATTTTCTAGAGTATGCTTTTGTACGAAAATATGTGCCAATTCATTTCAGTCAGATCAAACTCTAAGCACAATTTTCAAACTAGAATGGTTTTGCTAATTTTTTGTGCAGTAATTAGTGGCCATGGAGATTTTTTATTTTTTTTTTTGTCAAAACTATATTTTGCTGCAACAAGCACTTGACATACACTCTCTTTCCATAAATATAGGAGCTAGTTTATTACAAATTTTAGAACCACCCCGTCAGCTAACTATCAAAGACCGCCAACACAGCTTCAGCCATCGATACAATCAACTTTAAAAAGCCCCTCTAGCGCATTGCAACGTAGTTAAAGTGACCAAGCATCTTGATCCAAAGCAAGACAGCCCTGCTTTTCTGGCTTTGGTACCAATGTCCCACCGGCCGGGTTGTAGGAATGTGTCTGGTCCCACTTTTTTCAAAGAAGCCCGAGCTCGCATGCAACTCCAAGTCGCATGTCAGACACGCAAGTGATGGCGCCAATGCTTGCACCAGTGACGTTCTAGCAGCAGTATGCCTTCTTAACCACACACACACTTGCCATAGTTTATTTTATAATTAAATGCTGGAGTCGTTGGCTAAATTCTCTGGCAAAGATATAGACAGAGTTTGAGTTTGAAAGCATAATCCGAAAGATGATTTTTCGTGAATACACTTCACATGCAGCAACTGCTCAAGGTTGAATTTCTAAATTTAGTTATCATCATCATTAAAATTGCAATCTTCTTGCACTGTTCGGACACAATGTTATGCGTTAATAATGTCTTCTTATTTCATTAATTTCCATCCTAAACGCCACCTTAAAGGCATTAAAGGGGGGGGGGGGGGGTTAATACAATAAATTAATGAATAAACGCAATAATCTAGAATAACACAAAGTAGAAGTTATACAAAATATAATACAACTGAAAGAGTACGCACAAAACATGGATTTGAAGAGCATTTAAAATTAAAAACTGTTGAGTTGTTGATGGTAACTATACACTCCGTGCGACGCGACCGGTGCGCCGCCACGCAGCCGTTACTGAAGGTAGGCAGTGAGAATTCCAGCGAAACGAAATCACGCGGTATACATTGGTACGCATTAAGTCGTAGTAGTGCGGTTGCGCTGGGTTGACAGCATGAACTGCTGCGTCGTTAAGTGCTTCAATAATTATGCGTTGTATCTCGTGGGGATAAAGTTTCACCGTTGTTCAACTCGCCGACGTTTTGTGTGACAGTGACAAGGCTGGACCCGTGCCGCATGACGCAAAAAATTTGGTCCCCCGATCATGTCTGCCACTGTGTTGATATTCTACACCGCCATGTTGCGCTCTGCGTTTGTTTTCGTACCAGTAACGCCTACATACGTTAGAACCAATGGGACGAACTGAGATGCCATCTCACACTCGCAGGTATGCAGTGCCCATTTCGTTGGAGGAATTCCCCCCAAAGAAATTTTGTCCCCATTGTATGTGTCGACGATATTTCCAAACATTCATGAAGAAAGATTTGGACGGTACAACAAGTGAGAAATATGAATCTAAGGGAAATTATAATCAAACTCAGAATCACTGGAGAATTGATGTTTGAGTATGGAAGTTTATGAGGTGTGCTTTCTTTTTTGATCAACGTCTTTTTGGATGTGGAAATGCCGACAGCCCGAGTCCTGCAGATAACAACTTTCATTTCGGCTTTGGAGCCACCTAATGTAAAGTTGTTAGAATTGGAAGGACAGTCCACTGGTCCCTTCCTACCTGTAAAGTCAGCACCTCCCATGTCGAGTGGTGCTCTATTGACAATCCTTGACGGTCAAAACCGGCTCCCATTCAGTTACGCCGCCCAAACTAACTTTTCACCTGGTTTTGTTTTGCCACCTCTGTTTAGTATAATAATAAGTGTTGTGCCAAGTTACTGTCATGACCAATCACCTGCGTGCCCAAATCTGCCCTCCGCACACCCCAGTTATAACACAACATTTTGGGTCCAATATTGGATATCCCGTACAGCTTTATTACTTCGAAACATAACTTTCACACCTGCTATCCTAATTAAACTTGGCACACTTAGTGCACAAACTTAGTGAACATCTCACTCGCCTCCAAATGTTCAAGCAGTCCTACTGTTTTAGCGACGAGCGAAACAAATTTCCTACACAGTGGTGAACACACTTTCCTTTTATGAACATCTCACTCGCCTCCAAATATCATTGTCCCAGTAGTCCTACGTTTACAGCGGCAAGCCAAACAGATTTTCCACTGAGAGCAGTTACGGCGGAGGCCATCCTGCTTTTCGGAAAATTGCTCCAACCCCTTTTTCGACCGTGACTATAAAATGACTCCTATTAACGACTCAAACTCAATATATAAAGCGGAGAACAGCTAGATGGCCTTCTTAGGTCTTCCCCAGCCCTCATGCAACGTCACCCTCAACGTATCGGCTAAAAAAGCCAAACTTCCGTCCGTGCGAGCTTTCGCCGCCACAGCTTCACATGCCCAAAAGGCGCCACAGGCTGCTAAACGCGCCTCACTGTCGAACGCCAGCTCCTCCGGTAGCGGCGCTACACGCGTTTTTCAAAGCGCCCCCTATAGTTCCCGCACGGAGCGTATATATGATGGTAGCTGGTTCCATTCAGAAATGGCGAGGGGAAGAAATTATTCATTAAAAGCATTAGTTTTAACGAAAATTTGTTTGATAGCACAGGAGTTATTTAGGCGGGAAGATATTCTTTCTGGGGGTGATACTAAAGAGTTTTTGAGGTCTGAGCAAAAGTTATGGATTTTGTGAAGGAGGCAGAGTCGGGAAAGTTTCCTTCGTTAGTGCAAGGGGGTTAATCCGAGTTTATTTTTCAAGGCAGAAACACTGGTGAAATGATTGTATGATGACAAGATGAAACGAACGGCTTGATTTTGCACCATTCTAAAGTGTCAACGAGGTATGATTGATGGGGGTTCTAAATAGCTGCAGAATACTCTAGTTTAGGTTTAACATAAGTTTCATTAGCCATTTTTCTAACATGTAGAAGGGCATTTCATAGGGTCTGTCGGATGAATCCAAGAGTCTTGGATGCTTCTGCAAAAATGGTTGCAATATGGGTTTCCCAAGAAAGGCTAGAAGTTAATCTGATGCGAACATATTTGTTTGTATGTTTAAACGGGTTCAATCACTTCGTTGTCTATGGTATACTGATATGCAATCAAGGACTGCTTTCTGATAAATTGAAATAATTTACACCTTAAAGGGGGACACTGGCTAGAGGTTGGACTTCTGAACTACTCAAGTGATTGGAATGAAATTTGCAGGGGAGATTTAACTTGAGACGCAGCCATACTGTGCAAACTTTCAGCTCTCCAGGACAACTTTACATACCTGCATAAGAAGATGTGTCACTTTTTGTTAAGAAATCTATGATATGCAAATGAAGCTACTAAGCATCCTTTTAATTGCTTGAATAGAAAGTGGGGGATGTCGGACTTCAGGTTATCTAGTTTTTATGACTCAAATGTAAATATTTCAGGAAGAGTGATTACCTCAAAATATGAGATGCATATCTGTCCTATGTCAATTTTTGAAAACATAGCTTTTGTCAATGAGGACTTCAACTTAAAACAAAATAAAGTAGATAGCCCAATTCCCCAGTAAATTTCAGTTCAGAAACATCTAGATTGTGGTATCAAAAAAATTTTACCTTCGAACAAAAGATTGCTTTGTATGAAATTTGCAGCAAAAAGTGGAACTGAGAAAAATGCATTTCAACATTGAACTATGTTACTTTGTTACTGCCTTAAAATGTGCTGAAAATATTTTGTATCAACATAACTATTTGGTGCATAGTTATGAAATTTAGTGTAAGGGTGTATAATTAGTTTCTAAAACCAAAAACCTCAAAGATGAAAAATTAGTTTTATTTATTTAGAGACCGTTTTCCACACCAGTGGCCAATTTCCTCGTGACAGTAGTTGTTTACTTATGCAATCTTGTTATATATGATACAATTATCTGCAAAAAGCTGTATTTTGAAGGGAATTTTTTTATGGACGATCGTTAATGGTAGATTAAGAAAAGCAGGGGTCCCAGAACGGAACCCTGCAGAACCCCTGACATAACACTTGTTAGTCTCGATTTGTGATCATTAGTGACGGTGTATTGAATGCGAGGTGCAAGAAAATGAGCAAGCCAGGGGTCTAATCGTAGATATGATAGCTTAGAGAGAAGATGTTGATCAGGAACATGGTCAAAGGCTTTTGAGAAGTCCAGAAATATGGCGTCAGTTTGAACATGACATTCAAGGTTAGTAGGTAACTCGTGAAGAAATTCGCACAGCTGCGTCTCAAAGATAAACCCTTGTGGAAGCCATGATGTCTGAAGAGAAAATTGTTCGTAGACAGGTGAGTCATGATGTGTGAATACGAGATATGCTCTAGAAGTTTAGATGATGTGGATGTTAAGGGGATGGGACGATGGATGCTGTAGACCGAATGCCCTGCTTGCAGATTGGAACAATCCTACCGATCTTCCAATCAGAAGGCAGACAGCTTTCGGAGAGTGGCTGGTTGAAGATGAGATTAAGAAGTTTGCTGGAAATAGCAGCTGTATATTTAAGAATGTTTACATTGATATTGTCAGGGCCTGCTGGGGAATAAAGTTAAGCTCCTCAATAAGCTTAATTATTCCAGTTCTGTTTACAGAAATTGGGGACATAATAACATAACACCCTTCAGGTTGGGTTGGAATATTAGCTGGGGGTCCCTTTGTGAATACGGAAGAGAAGTAGTCATTTCAGACATCAGCACAGTCACTTTCCCTGACTTGATCACTGTTGTGGTCTTTCAGATTCCTGGGAGTGGTTTTGGGTGACATAAGTTTCCACAATTTTGTCGGACTATTGCACAAAATTGTCGGTAAGCTTTCAAAAAAAATTTTTCATTTCGATGATTTAACGTTTTTTGTGTAGTTTCCAAGTGCAGTGTAGTACGAGTCCCAAGCACATGATATGTTGGTTCACTTTGCCTTTGCGAAAAGCAATTTTATTATACCATGGGTTGGACGAGTCGGTGCGAATTTGAATAATAGGCACATACGCTAGCATCAAGTCAGTAATCTAATTCCTTTTATGTCTTTAAAAGGATACTTCAACGAAATTTGAAATATACCCGTCGTGCTCAGAAATAGGTTGAATATGATCCACAATATCCGTAAATGACAATCGCACGTTTCTATTTTGAGCCCAATTGTATTTTTCGTTATAAATGGCCCATGCTGGCAAACGCTTGCACAGCAGCCAGCGGAGAGCGGAGAGCACGTCACATCCGCAGCAATCATGACGTAATTTGTCTCGGGACCTTTCGTCCGGACGCAACGGATGCTGCAAGCTATCCCAGCCAATCCTGCTCCGTGGATGTAGCCCATGATACGCTTTCCGCGCATCGCTGTGCCCCCTCTCCAAGGTCACGTGATATTCACACTGCTTTGGATAAGCCCCGATGGCTCGTAGCATACGCTGAAAGCAGCCGAAGCACAGCAGCGATTCGGCCACTGCACTATTAATTGGGGTTGTGTGGATATTTATACAGCGTGTAGTTGGTCAGTCATTTCAAAGTTGCGATGAGTCACTCGCTGTAGGTGAGTAATCTAGCCAGTGCAGTACAACCGCTAGCCTGGGGTCTTTAACGTGCACCACGCAGAAGTGATACATGACCACACGCTGGTACGATGCTCATCCAGATCGAAACGGGCAGAGGTGGAAATCGAACCCAGGATTCCTGGGTTCTGCAAAGCGAGCTTTCGTTACACACTCCAAGCTGGTGTGCACTAGCCCACTCGGCCAGTGATTCCCTTCGGGCCACCCCAAATAACCCCAAAGCTGTTGTCACAGAATGCAACTATTTTTCTCTATTTTGGAGTTTTTGTGAGGGAGTGCATACGGTTGTCGGTCACCTCTTGCCACGCGGGTTGGGCGGGAGAGCTAGGGCCATCGGCTGGTGCTATTTCGCAACCCGTAGCTAATTAGGAACCGCAGGAGAGGTCCCCTCTCGAGCAGGGTGTGGCGGAAGGTTTTGTTCCCAACTCCGGCGGTTTCTTCTTTTCTTTTTGTTGTTTTGTCAAGAAAAGAAATGAAAAAGTGAGGACCTTGGCTTGGTTCCGAGCCGAGAGAAGGCAGTGCACGCCGAGACGGAACCGGTGGGTGGACGCGAGACGAAAGTTGGGAGCGACAGTGGGTGCGGCGGAAGGCGAAACGCGGGAAGAGCTCGGGGCGGCTCTACAGTCGCCCAAGTGTGTGTGCTCATGGATGAGTGTGGTGCCGAGGGGCATCGCACGGAGCATCCAAGCACACACAGACTTCCCCGTTTCGACCAGCGTCGCAAAGGGCCCGCGTCACCCACACCATTCTCCAGACCCAGGTTCGCATCACTCACCCTCGCAGAATTGGATAACATTTAGAGCTATTATTGTGTTATACCATTTTTTTTTGTTTCTTTGCTCGTGTCTAGCGTCCAGTGTGGATAACACCTTTAAACCGTTGCTGTGCCGGTTATTTTTTTAAGTGTGAGTAGCGCCTGCGCGCTAAAGAAAGCAGCGTGTCCGCCCACCAGGGCGTGGGCCTATCATCCAATCAGCAGTCCTAACCCAATTATAAATTTTTTTACATGGGGATAATCTGGATCTTTTATTTTTTCGAACCTGTGACAGCTGTCTTGGTACGAATTTTGAGTGACAGGTAATAATCTTCTATAATCTTGTAGAAGGACAATAGCAACTTCCGGGACACACAAAAAAGAGAGTTTTCGGAAGAAAACAGTTCCTCCTTCAGCTCTTCTCTTGTCGTGGCCAGAGGCGAGACAGCTACCGTCACTGCCTGCCAAGTTTCTTAGACGGGCATTACAAACGAGGCAGTAGCGACATCCACCAGGTGCTCTTTGCTAATTGTTTGATTCGTTTTAAAATTCATTTTCGTGTCTTTTTCAACAAGAGATTGGTGTGTCTGATGTGATAATGCTCCACTGAACACGAACAGACCTCGCTGCAGTATGTCTTTAAATGGAATTAAGAATGGACCTCAATTGCTCAAACCATTTTGTGGCAAAGAATGATCTACTACAAACCAGCACCAAGTGTTCAGCTATCATTGTCACCATCATGGGGGACCACATGAAAATATTGCATCCCCAATAGACCCTTTATGGAACTGAAATGATGGATAGTTAATGCACAGCCACCATTCATTGGTCTCATCGCTTCCAGCATGAAGTCCATGATAGGATACGAGTTTGGGCCTAGCACTGATGCAGCATTCAGGTGGAATGCATTGCGACCAGAGTTAACTTTGAATACTGATAAAGATCTCATGTCCAATGCATACTTATAGCACATGACCAACTAATGACAACTGCACATCATCTATGCATCATTTCTAAATTTTGAAAAGGGTCTATTGGCTGCTGCTGCTTCGAACATATCCGATGTTGGAGTTCCTCGCCCGTTTCGAGCCAGACTCGACTCTAGCAACTTGTATTGCTGCGAGCCTTAGAAAAGACTTTAGGCACATCACCCTGCGATCTCCCTTTAACTGGCCAGCAAGAGGAGTGAGTGGTATCATGCTCCAATGACTTGACAGCTTTTATCTTTCACTGGGAGTGTATGAACAGTGGAGCGCAATAATAATTGCCTTGCTGACTGTTCACTGCAAAGGCAATATCTGTGCAGTCATGACTGACCACGGAATTCACAAACCTCATTCCAATTGAGGCGCCCCCCTACTTGCTCAAGGAAGGCGCTAAGGCTGGCATTTGCCAATCGCAACAACAGACAGACGACCCTCGCACCATTCTTCAGGAAAGGGAGGGATGCCTCAATTGGAGTAACATTTCTGAATTTGGCAGTGAGTGTGCACGTCAGCGCTTATTACCCAGATGCCCGCAACCAGCTGTGCCAACACGGTGATGCCTCAATAATATGAACACACTCACTGACCCCCAAAAATCGTCCATAATAATGAGACGAAAATGCACGTGTTTATCCAGTTCGTTCTCAACTCTCATCTTGTAGCGGGGTTCCCATATTAATTGGGTCCATATTAGCGAGGCACTACTATGTCCCCCTTTGGGGGTCAGAGAAACGGTCAACTCACAGGTAGTGTTTCTGAACGAAGGTAGAACAGGGCGTGTGCTATAAGTATGCATTAGCCCTGCCTGCTATCGTGCGGTAAACAGGACAAAGGTCGCAGGCACGGGTAAGATTCCGTTATCTCGCTGAGCAGCACATACCCAGGAAACCACCCGGCCATTGAAGCAGGGAAGCTTGGAGTCATCCTCCACGATTTCCTCCTTCACAACTCTGAAAAACGCAAATAAAAAAAAAAGAATAGATAAATAAATAAGTAAAAAGTTCTTTACGCTTGGAAACACCCGTTCAATCGTTCAATCGGCCATGACATGTCGCACTCAACTTCATGCACAGAGTTCGAAAAAATTATCATAACTGCGAAACGCTAGGGTACCGAACGGTTCAAACACTTAATTAAGCGCGTCTAAAAGGCTAACGTTTAAGACAAAAACATGTAAAGTTAGTTGTACTGCGTGCGAACTAGCAATGACTAAAAGATCGGCAGCAGTACAGCGGTATGATCTACGAAGTCTACGTACCAGAAAGAGCACTCAAAAATTGGATCTCAATCATTTTCTGAGCACAGGATAGCGATAAAACCCGTCACCAAGCCCAATCGGCGAGTCCCGAAATGGATATTCACGAAGGGTAGAATAAACTTGAAAACGTAATGCCTGCTTAACGCCCAACACGGTACTTTAACACATGGGCTTTGCCGCACCGCCCCTCCCACAGAATCGACAACTGCACGGAGACCGGAGAAAGCAACGATCAACTCACCCGAAGTCATCGTCCATGGATCGGAAGAAAAATTTGTAATTTGGCCTATTGAGAACATTTTTAAAGTCTGCTAGCGTGACGCGATCTGGAGGAACAAGCACCTTGACCAGGTACGGGGTGTCTTCGTCGTCGATGTGATACAGTATTTTTGTTTCCTCCATCTCTCCGCGTTTGCGTGAAGTGATCCGACGGAACAACAACCGATCGGCTCAGAGCCTCATTTTTTTGACGTCCACGCCAATATGGCGACGGCGCATCGGTAAGCTGCTCAGAGCAGTTCGTCTTCGCGCCGTTCCCCCTTTTGACGGTCACACACACACATCGTAACGCAGGGATCTTCGCTGCATGCACGTAGATGCAGCGGCCACAGGATACGCCGTTTGCCCGGTTTACCCATCATCGTAACGAATCTCGACGAGCACAACACAACGTCCACAAACAACCATCACGCATGCATACAGGGACACGAGAAAAACAAATAAATAGAAAAAAAACAGAAGGCGTCTTATCAGTGTTGCTTACATAATTTCTTGCGTTTCTTCACGCACCTGGCGCGTCCAAGAAAATATGAGAAACCTTTCAGCTTACCAAAATAAAACAAAAATTATGTAAATAAATTATAGGCGAAGTCTGATGTGCGACAGGTGAACAATTTACTAGAAAGTTAATCGCAAGGATTTTAAGATACGCGCCAGATGGCGCCAGAGTAGATTAAATGTCCGATTTTCAGCGCGCTTTTGCGTGTGATGTGCAGGACGTGATGTGTGTGCGTAAACGAAGGTAGATGCACGATTTCGACACCACGTTGACAGCGTGCAGGTCGTGTGCTTGGTATACTTGCCACTAGATTTCTGCTGTGGAGGAACGTGAATGAGATTGGAAAGACCGATTCACAAGTCGTCTGGACATGGCTCCTCGTCGGAAAGCAGCACCGAAACCGGACGCCGTTGACCAAGGTAGAAGACGGAGTTCGAGAACCGCGGGGCGCGGAATAGCGAACGATCCTGCCCCTGCGGCTCCAGCGGCCAAGATCAAGGACTTGAAGAAGGCCAATGCAGTTGCACGCAAGAAGGACACAGCGGAAAGCAATGCTGTCACGCCTGGGCTACCTGTCCGACCAACGAATCTCATCCAATACCTGGACGGCTTCATGCGCCGTGATAAAAGCACGAAGCAACTCCTTGCGGAGGTAGTGTACCCACCCAGTGATATATATATATTTTTTTATTAATACCATTTCTCACACGTGGAGAAAAAAAAAAAAAAAAAGGTTTACGCGTCTGGCTTGCGTTATATTGGGCTTGCGTTTAGCGCGCTCCAACAAAACCACGTGGTTCCCGACTGCTGTCAACAAAGGGTCTTGGGGTCTGTAAATCAGGCAAAACTCTGGGATCAATTAAACGGATATTATCTAAACGTAAATTTGATTAAGTTTCTAGAACAGATATATGCAATTAACATGGTAGTTATGATTTAGGAAGCCGAAACCACAAAACCAGCAGTAATAAAAAGGACTTGGGCAGGGTTGCCCATTGTCTTCCCTGTTCTTTGTGACATAATTTAGTAAAAAAAAAATAATAATAAAGAAAAAAAGATTAAAGCACTGTAATTTAGCATTTAATCTGACTTACATAGAGGGAGGGAAAAAAGTAAATCAAGTTTTACTATGGCTGATGTATGCACATGACATTGTACTTGTAGCAGAGTCAAGAAACAATGCAGGTACCAATTAGAATTTGTGGCGGAAAAGGGGACACTTTAGGCCTAAACTTCAGTAGAGGAAAACCCGCAGGATACTGCCAAGTGTCCCAAAGAGCGGCCAGCCTCTTTAAATCGACTGCAAAGTTTGGTTTCTTAACCATCGTGCTATGATTTTGTGCAGCGTTGCCCTCAGATGGTGCTTTTTTTTTTTTTTTTTTTTTAATTTGCAAAGAGTGAATTTATCTGAGGAAAAAAAGTAAAGAAAGAAAAGGGCTTAACTCCTATGGAAACGCAGTGAAGCCACCGGTCTTCAAACAATATGGCGACATTTTGCACGGGACGCAAGAGATGGCGCAAGGGGTCACAACGCCAACTGCTGCCAACGAACGAGCATACGGCACCAAGAGCCGGCGTCATTAGCAGACAATCTTTATGACTCAAAAGCGGCTCGAGCTTTTGTGAAATTAGTTTCCAATGCATTATTTTATCGTCCTTATAATAAAACACATTGAATTGACACATAATCGATTACAAGAATAGTTTGCCAAGGTATTTTGACTTCTTTTTTTGGGGGGTACTTATGTTGTCTGCTTTGCAGCTCCTTGTTGTATCACGCCCGTTTTTGATTCTGCGACTGTCGCTGCCTGCTGAACGCGCGCCACTTTTGAGTCTAAAAGATTGTTTAGTAATGACGTCCGGGGCCGTATGTTTGTTGGTTAGCGACAGTTGGCGTCGTGACCGCTTGCGCCATCTCTTGTCTCCCGTGCCAACAACTCCGTATTGTTTGAAGACCAGTGGCTTTGCTGCGTTTCCATATGAGTTAAGCATTTTCTTTCTTTACTTTTTCCTCAGATAAGTTCACTCTTTGCAAATTTTACAAATAAATGCACCCTCTGTGTGCAACGCTACACAAAATCATAGTGCGATAGGTTAAGAAACCGAATTTTGCAGACTATTTAAAGAGCTTGGCTGCTATTTGGGACGTCCGGTAGTTCATAACGACGCGGAGGAGGAACCTCTGGAGATGCAAGGCACTGTAATAGAATATCTAGAAAAGTACAAATATCTGGGAGTATGGTTAAATGAGGGAAGAAAGTATCTAAAAGAACATGAATATATTGTAATAAAGAAGGGCAAACGGGATTCAGCTATTATGAAACACAAGGCACTCTGGAACTATAATAGATATGAAGTCGTTGGAGGTTTATGGAAGACAGTCTTGGTGCCAGGACCGTCATTTGGGAATGCAGTATTGTGTATGAGGCCAGAAATCCAGGCAGGTTTAGAGATACAGCAAATTAGTGTGGGTAGGTTGATTGGGGGCACATTGGAATACACCAAATGAGGATTATGGGGGATATGGGTTGGTCATCTTTCGAGAGTAGAGAAGCGATCGGTAAAGTAAACTTTGAACAGCTGAAATTAAGGATATGTGGTGGGCAGGGAAAGTACAAATATCTATACATGAAAAGTCTAAACACTAAGTGGACAAACCAAACCTGTAAGCTGAGATCTAAATACATTCAACGAGGTGGAGCTGATCAGAGCACATCAGTAGAAAAGGGAGTGAAGGAGACTGAGAGAAAATTGTGGGAAGAGAGAATGCAGGGGAAATGAGCTGTAACCATATACAGGGCGAAAAAGCAAGAAATAAAGAAGGGACAGTTGTATGATAATTCATTGGGGAGCTTATTGCTGTTTGAAGCTAGAAGGGGTGCTAAGAACGAAAACTTATATGGCTAATTTCCAGGAAATAGACACTCTATGTGACGTATGCAACCGCAAAAGGGAAACTATAGAACATGTAATTTTAAGGTGCACGGGGCTTCGTCCCACCCTCTTGGGGGGAGGGGGGGGGGGGGACGGACTGACTATGGATTTGGAGGGGGCACTAGGATTTGCAGACATGGATGGACGAATAGATAGGGAAAGAATTGTGGAAACTAAGAGGAGATTGGAAGATTCGTGGAAAGGATGTAGGGAGGGGTGAAAAGGTACACATAGCAGAGCGCGTTGGATAGATTACAGTTCACACTGAAAGAATAAAAACACAGAAAATACACGAGGGACAGACACACAGTTCTTTCAACGAACAACTACAACTACATAATGGGCATCATTTAAATGTAGTTGCTCGTTGAAAGAACTGTTTGTGTCTGTCCTCGTGTATTTTCTGTGTTTTTATTCTTTCAGTGTGAACTGAGGGGTGAAAATACAGATAAAATAACTAATGGGAACTCTTTAAAGGGGGGAGTGTTGCATTAGAACAAAATTTATACAAACTTTAAAGACGAAGGTGTGACAAAATGTTAGGCTAGGGGGCGCAAGCTGCTCCCCATAACAAAGGGTATAGCCATTACCATTCATCCATCCAAACCTTTCATGTGGTTCCCCCAGTTCTCCTTCTCCAACCTCCCCCCCCCCTTTTTTTCCCTTTTAATTCTAAACAAAAAAACAAACAAAAAATCTTGTTATTAAATCTGAAAGAAACAAAAAGAGTAGCCCTTGGGGGTGTAATTAAAATGAAAGATTTCTCTGGCAACTGCTTGACTATGTCAGCCAAGTAGCAATCATAATACTGTAGGCGTTGCCTACCAATACAAATAAAATGTTGGGGCACGTTTATTTTGGGTGTACTACTGACGTGCCAGAGTTTGTGAGCATGTTAGCAAAACAACAAGGGCACGTGGAAGAAGAAGTCTAGGGTGTCTAAAAGAACCAGGCTTGATTTAAAATGTGTTGTAAAAATCAGCACCTGCACATAGCAATCTAAACTTTTCATCAAAGGTGTATTTTATAGGTTGGTTTTATCCTGTAAAATTACAAAGCGTAGCTTCTTTTCTGTAAAATATAGAGCCAAAAGACTTGCCAGGGTCAGTAGCGGACGACAACGCATACGACTGAGTCGAGTGGCAAGGCACGTTGGTTGCCCGTTCGTATTGATAGATAGTGTCGGGAGCAGTGTCAGGAGGTGCAGCCAGCCAGCAAAAGAAAGCAGACGACACACAGAAGAAATCTGTCGGGAGCAAGAGTGCAATCATTTATGCAACAGCTTTTTCTTTTTCTTTTTTTTTACAATGAAATTGTTATACGCTAGGGTCTGGGGAAAAATGCCTCCTCACATGTCGACAGAAAACTCCCCATTTGTCATGGCAAACATGAATAAATAAAAACAAACAGAGGTGGCAACCAGTATGAGTAAGCCTTCCTTGGCGTTATCAGATAGTGAGGTCCTGATTCCTTGTTATCATTTCTAGGCATCATCCGAGAGGTTGTCCTAGGCGTCGTCCTCGAGATCGTCCTAGACATCGTCCTAGAAGTCGTCCTCAAGGTAGCCTTGAGGTCGTCCTCAAGGCGTCTTTCTAGAAGTTGTCCTTGAGATGGTCCTCTAGGCATCGTTCCAAAAAGCCGTCCTTTGGGTCGTCCTAGACGTTGTCCTCAAAGCCGTCCTCGAGGTTGTCCTAGGACTTGTCCTTGAGCTCGTCCTAGATGTCATCCTTGAGGTTGTCCTAGGCGTCGTCCTTGAGGTCGTCCTAGGCGTTGTCCTTGAGGTCGTCCTAGACGTCATTCTAGAAGTCGTCCTTGAGGTCGTCCTAGACGTCGTCCTCTAGGCATCATCCTAGATGTTGTGAAGATAATTAACCAGTATGAGTAAGCCTTCCTTGGCATTATCAGATAGTGAGGTCCTGATTCCTTGTTATCATTTCTAGGCATCATCGGAGAGGTCGTCCTAGGCTTCATCCTCGAGGTTGTCGTAGAAGTCATTCTTGAGGTCGTCCTAGACATAGTCTTAGAAGTCGTCCTCTAGGCGGCGTCCTAGAAGTTGTCCTTGAGATGGTCCTCTATGCATCGTTCAAAAAGCCGTCCTTGGGGTCGTCCTAGACGTTGTCCTCAAAGCCGTCTTCGAGGTCGTCCTAGGAGTTGTCCTTGAGGTCGTTTGAGGTCGTCCTGGGCGTTGTCCTTGATCTCGTCCTAGATGTCGTCCTTGAGGCCGTTTTAGGCGTCGTGCTTGAGGTCGTCCTAGACGTCATTCTAGAAGTCGTCCTTGAGGTCGTCCTAGACGTCATTCTAGAAGTCGTCCTTGAGGTCGTCCTCTAGGCATCATCCTACATGTTGTGAAGATAATTAACAGCTTCGCTGCTTCTCCATCTTCACGTAAAGTGGAAGGGCTCTACAATTTTTAATTTAAGTTTTGCTGTTAGTGTTTTCATTTATATTTAAACCAAAGGTACATTACAAAAAGAATATGTTAATTTTAATAGACTACAATCGTCGTGAGCAGTCTCGATAAGGAGGTAGTGTCATCTATCAATACGTGCACCCTGCCACTTGACTGGGCCGTCTGTATCGCCATTCACCGTAATTGTGGCAAGTTTTCTGGTCCTAGTTTTTTTTTTCTGAAAGGGAGATATGCTTTGTAATTTTACAAAGTAAAACCGACCTGCCTTTGACACCTTTGACAAAAAGTTTAAATCGCTTTGTGCAGGCACCGATTTTTATGGCCCATATTTAGATCAGGCCTGCTTATTTCAATCACCCTATTTACAAAGGACATAAATGGCTAACCACTTTTAACTAAATAGAATCAAAGGAAATTGAATTTGGGTATGATGAACCCACAGGGGGGAAAAAGCTGCATACTGGACCGGTCATCCTGTTCCACCTTCTCCTCATTGGGCAAATTTTCCATGGCCCAAGAGGTCATGTTGCATTTTTAGAGTTGCAGCCAGCCTGCCAGAAAGGTTTGGGACATGGCCACCATACTCTTCCTCCTTGCTGTCCTTACGGCCGCTGGAGGTCCGTGTTTCAATGGGCTGTCACGAAGGTGAATGGGTGCAGTGCAAGCGAGCACTGACTTTATTTTTATGCAGTGCTGAGGTGAACTACTTGGTTAACGAAGCAGTCGAAATCGAAACCATGCCAGTCCTCTTCATGACTAAACTGCTCCCATAATGCAATGTGTGCAGCGTTGCATGCAGGGATTTTTGAAAATGACTATTCTTAATTGTTGAAAATGTGGTTATTATTTGTACTTTATGTTATTCTGTGCATCTTTCATCATGTGTTTATTTTGTGTAGCCTTTGTTGTCTGCTAGATGTTCCTGTATGAAGAAAAATGAGGAATGTGCAGATTGGTCTCTGAGATCGCTAGAATAAAGGGATGCGTACAATAAAGGTTGTCTTTTTCCATGACCGTTTGCAATGTGTCGCAGTTCAAGAGGCAACTCCTCGCCGACAACATTCTGAAATTCGAAGTGAAGCCACCGACGGCAGGGCTGCAGTTTCAGCAGTTGGCACGGATCACTTGCATCGAGTGGCACCCCAGCCAGCCAGAGCTCTGTGCTTTCGGCTCCAAAACGGGAGAGATCGTCCTCTGGAATTCTTCGGCGCCCGACAAACGGACCGGGACTCCTCCGGTTAGATTTCTTTTCGTTCAAACCTGCATGTTTTTCTGCGTGTTGCATGCTATTATGACAGGCCTACTGGCCTACATTATGTTTGCTTTGGTGGACAATGGCTTTAAGATGACAAAGCCACTGTCAAGGTGAAAATAGGTCTTTCAGTTTTCTCGTCTCCAGCGCAAGCTTTCTACCTCTGATAACATTTTGGCATCTCATGAGCTTCGAGCATGCACATTCAAAGCACAATTAACAGAATGTAACGATTGAGTGTGTGCTGGAGTCCAGGCACCCAAAAGAGCTGCCCTGCTGTTTTTATTCTGTCAGTGGCTACTCAAAATTTCATTGTCTGTATTCAGTTTCCTAAATGTGCATGAAACGAGCTATGAGGTAAGCCCCATGCCTCATTCGGTAAGTCTACTTGGCATGCATGTATAAGAGAATTAGTATGGCTGTATGGACCATAACTCGTGGTTTCTTCAGTTTCTGGACATCCAAAATCCCCTTCATATAGTTAAAAAAGAAAAATTATGAAGCTTACAAACCTTGTTAACAAGGGCTATACATATTCTGATAGAGGGGGGAGTGTTTGCCTCTTAATTAAGCATCAGTACATGGCACAGCTATGCTTCATTTGTTTAAATTGGAAAGAACACTTTCCATATGTGTATATGGATTGCCAAAAGAATATTGGTACACAATTCCAGTATGTGTTCCTGATTGACGTGATCGAGTTCTGTCACTATAGGGCGACCCTCCATGTCATCTTAGATTTAAAAAGTCTTTCAAAAGTTGTTCTTGTTCTCTAATTTCATTCAGCTGATCTCAATTCTTCATATCTTTATGGGAATGGAAACTCTCCTGTAGGGCAGCAGCTGCTGGAGCAAAAGCCAGTTAATAGCCGGGTCATGCGGTCACAGCTCGGTGATACCAGTTATATCTTTTTTGACTGGCATACTGTTTTTGGCTATTTTAATCAGCTTCGAGTTTAGCCACAGGCCAACTGTATACACACTTCCTTCTTTTTGGGGGCCAAGCAGGGAATGCAAACTCTAACTCGATTCTACTTTATAGCTACAGAAGCATGCACATATCAGGAAATGAGTTTGCATAGAAACTTGTCCATCTTTTCTCAGGCTGTTCAGTCGGGCGTTTCTTGATGCAGATGGGCAATGGGGGTTCAGTGGCTGCAATGAAGTTCCTCAAGGGCGATGCACAGCGGATGTACACGGCCACACTTCTTGGACGGGTGATGCTGCAGGATTTCGGCGGTGCCCAGCCCCAAGTCTTCAGCGACACGAACAGTCACGAGTGAGCGTCATGTTTTCAAATTTTGTTGTAGTCGCTGTTGTAGGTTTTGTAATTTCCTACATTTACAGATTTTTGAGGTGCTCAAACTCTGATTTCCGTGGCTCCGTGGCTAGAAATATATGTGCCTTAAAATCCTGCCGTCCCCACGTTGCTGAAAATATAGCACTTTTTAAATTGAAACATAAGTACCGCCGCATGTTCATCAACGTTCCTGTTCTTCTTTAAATCATGCGCTACTGCAAAAATCCTTCTTTAAGTCAAAGACTTCCGTGTCGAAATATTGATTACCTTTTCTCTCGATGGGCTTTCTTTCGAGAGGGACCCCGGTACGTGAAAAATTTGCTGAGGAAGAAAGTTGGTGAAGAGAAATGAGCTAAAGCAAAGAAGGCAATGTCTGCACACTGAACCTGCACAGTGCGATTATTTGTCTCAAGTTCAGTCATTGCACAAAGCGCTCAAAGAACTTTTTGACCCTGGCTCGCAATGTCTTGCATCAATGTGCTTAGGTTGTTTTTTTGTCTGTGTTTTTAGCTTGTACCTCGCCTGCTGGCCTGGCAATTACGTGCCGCTGGACTGTTTTTTGTCGTATGCTGGACAGTTATATTTTGCCTACAATTTTGGGGGCGTGGTTTCGGTTTCGATCGAAGAGCCGTTGTCTCCGCTTGAGTGACGAAGCATGCGCAAATCAAGCCTGCTGAAGTTGCCCTCATGTGCATGCAAACATGATTGCACGACCAAGGCACCAGCCGGGACGCTTGCAATCCATTGTTTCATGTTTGCTTACTTTTGACAAAAATCTGGCATGTTGGGAACCATTAAAACAGTAGCAAGCGGTCTTTCGGAATTGTTCGGCAATGCCTTCAGCACTGTACACTTGTGGGATGACTCTGCGGTAAAGACACAAGCAGCGGGTTCCGTCACAACACGTCACATCACAACAGAACACAAAGTGCCCTTCGTTTGTCCAGCACTTAAAACACATATTTTTATTTTTCTAAGAATAACTGCTCCAAAAGCCACTTTAGCTGCTCCGAAACACTGTTTTGGTTGCTTCAAAAGCCAATTTTGCTGCTCCAAAACACTGTTTTGGCTGCTCCAGAGGCCACACTTGCTTCTCGAAAGCACTGTTTGGGCTGCTCCGAAAGGTGCTCCAAAATGGCTTAAAGCCAGTCGCATCACTGAGTCACATCACAGCGCCGCCGCAGCTCCGTGACGTCAAGCCCGTGTCAGTCGATAGAAGAAGACGAGGTGATCAGAGTACTATATGAAAATATAACAGTGAAGATAAAACAAGGGTATGTAGAGAGTATTGAAAACATAATATGAACAAGACAAGGCTACACAGGCATCTCTTTCATTGTGTCATTCCTTGTCTTGTTTGTTTACTGTTTCTATATGCCCTGACCTCCACCTTCCTGCTCTTCAGCTTGTAATGTAGGCTTGCAAATCTTTTCTTTTAATATAATACTGAGAGAGAATTCAGCAATGACCTTGCCAATTGTTTAATCCAGGGGCATAGACCTAGAGACAAAAGCTATTTAGCTCCATTGAAATGATGCTGACATTTTAAGTTTACCTTGCTGAAGTATTAATCACACTAAAACCTGAGTTACCTTTTTTTTTAATTTTAAGTATCTCGTTTACATTTTAATTATGTTTTCCAACAATCCCTCAAAAACCTTTTGTAGCATTATAATAGTATAAACACCCAGTGGCAAGTACTGCGACGCAGATGGTTTTCTTTCTTCACAATTTCAGGGTCTGGTTCACGGCTCTTGACGTCTGCTACCAGCAGAAGTTGATACTTGCTGGAGACAATGTCGGCAAGGTTTACGCCTTTTCACCGGAGGGGAAAGTGGTGAGTTTACTTTCCTTGTTCATTATGGCTGGTACCTATGCAGAGAGCAAGTCGTCTGCTTCTTGCACAGGAGCTGCAGTGACGTCAGAATTACACTGAGCTCTGATTGGCTTTGATGTAAAGGATACTGGGTAGACCTCAATGCTAGATGCCTTGAGGTGTACCGACCATTTTTTTCAATCAGCCGATAAGAGCTCGGCGCTCTGACATCATCGGAACCCGTGTGCAAGAAGCGGACAAACTTGGGCTCCGCATAGGATAGGGTTTCAACTGATACATGTTTGGCGCTGCGCCGTGTAATGGTGCTCCATCGTCAATGCTCCATGCTAATCTCGGGGGGTGGAGCATTGTCTTCATTTCTGTGGCATGGTGGTCGGGTGCATTAACAGAAGCTGCAAAATCGCTTGTCAGGTGACTGTAGATAAAGCTATTTGTGGAACTGCATTATATCTGGGAAAGTTGGCAATATGCTGCAACGATTCCACCAAAGAAACAGTGGTACCAATAATAATGGTAATAATATTAATAATTTTTATTTGCACAGTTTTATTTTTTACTCATCAGCATGCAAGGCTAGGCAGAAAGATTAGGTCCCTTGCACAAGTGCACCTGCTAGCCCACAGCTGAGCGGGTGTAAACACATAAGCATATAAATACGCATCACTTATTATGAAGAAAGCAACACACAAACAGGGGACAGAGACAGACATGTGCAACGTTTCAATTCACAATAACATTTATTCGAAGCCTGCAGAATTCCGCACACAGAGACATTGGCTGAAGAAGGAGGGGAAAAGGGGAAGTAGATTGAAAGGTGGCGCATAACTGCAAAAACATGAAGGCAGAGTGGCCGACACACGTGCAATGACAGCGACGTCAAGCCAAGAGCATGTGACTGACAAAAACCAGACCACCATCCTCTCCGCCGCCAACCACCCTGCTGTTCTCCTGTGGACCAGCGGCCGCCGCATCACCCCCAAACATGCCAATCCCCGCCTCCCTGGCGCACACATGCACGACCCTTGGAGCCCCTGATGCCTGATTTCCCCCCTCCCTTCTTAGCTGCCGCGGTTGCTCCATGGCGTACCATACATATATACAAAAAGTTTCTTATTCACTAACTAGGGGGTGAGCGTGATCGTATCATCTCCGGTCGTGGAAAATCAACCTCCGGCCTCGGTGAAGGTGTCGCCACTTTAGAGCCAGATAACGTCATTCAGAATGCCTCATTCACCTCGCTACCACATCATTCCCGGTGTCCTTTGAGGATACGTAGTTGTTTTCAAATTTCGGAACGAATGTGTTGCAGCCTTTCGTGTGGACTGCAGTCAGGTGAAGAGAGCCCTCGGCTGGCGACGTACACTCCCTTTTGTACTCACAGAGGCGGTCATTCACGCGCCGTCCCGTTTGGCCGATGTATTCCGTGCCACACTGCAGGGAGATTGAATAAACCATTTGTGTGGTGCACCATACGTATGCTGTGCCATGTCTTTTTTTTACACACACTGGTAGAGAACTGCCTCCGTTTACCGGCTTACACATGGACTTCAGTTTAAAGCTGCATCTAAATGCAACCTTTTTCCCGTACCGGGTTGCCAGGGGCCGAACGCTGTGGATGTTCGGGATTCCGACCTTTCTACCACGTGGTAGGACTCGTGCTGAGCAGTGAGCTCTGTTTGCTACGAACTGCTGCATGACGGAGCAGGCCATGTCTACAGGGTAACCAGCCCCGCTCAGGCATTCAAACTAACTTTGTGTGCTCTGTGCCAGATGGTGGAGACACGACTTTGCACAGCCAAAGGAGATGAGAGATTTTATTATCCCCACCTTGACCGACCTCAAATGAAAGCTGCAAAAGGGAAGCGTGGGCTTCACTGATCGCTGTTTGTATGCACAGCAGATCCCCATTGGCGTCAATGTCATTCGGATGTCTGGGAATTGTGGCCCTTCATTTGTGGAGTCCTCGCTCTCAAAGTTGAGGCATTACACACGCGTTGGCCACTCTGCCTTCTCCTTGTTTTTGCAGTTATGCGCCTCCTTTCCATCCACTTACCCTTTTCCCCTCCTTTCCCAACCGATGTCTTTGTCGGCAGAGCTCTGCTGGCTTCGAATAAATGTTGCTGTGAACTGAAAACTTGTACATTTCTGTCCCCTGTCTGTGTTTTCCTTTCTTCGTATTAATTATTAACCCAACACGCTCGTCAAACTCATCAACGTATGAATACACCTACAGGAAAAACAAAACAGGCTACAAAGTGAAAATGATAAGTACACGCCCTCGTCCCCAACAAGGACCATAACGAAGGACACAGCACGGCACACCAAAACCAAGGTGTTTGTCTCTTCCCCTTTGAAAATGTCTTACTAGGTCCAGTTGGAATCGCAACTGGGAATCAACTCCCAACTAGGCCCCAACAACTTGTTACGGATTTGCAACAGATTGTTGGTTCAACCTGCGTGTGCAGTGATGCAGTGGATTAATTGTCCCGAGTGTTTGTTGAACTAGTTGATTTTAACAAACTACACACCTAACAATTTTGTTCCACCTTGTATGTTTTCTTTCGTCCCATTCTCTTTGGTGCATGTACCAGTTGCATTACCTTGAAAGCAGGCGTTCTGAAACTTCTCAATCTCAAAGAACACCTTACGGTCTCTGCATTGTCTTGGTGAAGTAGCTCAGAAGCCTACATGGTACTTTGTAAACAATAATATGCCTTCTAGGGAATGATGTAAAAATTAAATAGCGCAAAGGTTAGACAAAGGACAAAGGACAGAACATGTAGACAGGACAAGCGCTAACGCTTGTCCTGTCTACATGTTCTGTCCTTTGTCCTTTGTCTAACCTTTGCGCTATTTAATTTTTACATCATGCATATCCAACTAGCCCACCTCAATATCTTAGTACAATTTCTAGGGTATGCTTGGCGCCTAAAAAAAGACACTAACACCCCCCAAATTTTTTTTTTTTTTTCATTTTTTGTTAGGCATTTATTACGGTGTCTGAATACTACTTAATTAATATTTTGCTACAGAGTCTCATATTTTTTTAATAAAGCCAAAAAATGTAACTGCTCGAAACCGAAACCCTCACACAGCAGACGAAATGCGTTGCGGGATCTGTTTTCCGTGCAATTTCCTTGCAGTTATGTTTCTTCCGCTCGCTGTTCTGTATTTCAAGATGAGTTGTGATGTACATTTAAGGGTTGGCAATTAGTAGTGAGTGCCCGTGGTGACTTCCCATGATCGGCTCCGAAGAGAATACTCCCAAGATGTTGCGTGAAGAGCTGCCTCATATGTCCTGCATCTGAAAGTGGCATTCTGCGGCAGAGTGCACAAGTTTCTGAAAGGTCAACGGGTCGGAATCATTGGCTGGCCGCAGTTCCTGTAGAACAGTTACGGGAACCTCGGAAAGCGGACGCTACCCGATTCGTATGCTTTTTGCATTTGGTGGAAAGTGACTACATTCAGTTCGCAGTTGTCAAAAGTGGAATCCCATACCATTTAGTTCAGCGACGTATCATCCACATCAATTATTTTTTCAGTGATAACTGTAAAAAAAGAAATGTAAACATCGCAAAATGTTTGATAAAAAAAAAAAAAAAAAATGAACAGTACGCCCACACTAGGGATTGAACCCGTGCCCGCTGCGTGTGAAGTGGACGTCTTACCACTAAGCTACTGAAGGTACTCTTTCATTCGTAGTAATGCAGCCAGTTGACTGTATGTTGGAATGTTTGCTGCCGATTTCTGTCCAGCACATGCACTCCTGGCTTGAAGTCGGGCAGCACCACGCATTGGCCACATTCACACCTAGTAAAGAAACCGTACACGTGCGTATTTAACTAGAAGTATGCACTTCGTGTTTGACATATGAGCGAGCGATGTCTTCAGCCACAAGAATGGACGACGGCTCGGCGACGTCTTCGTGCAATCAGCTTGCTGGTCGGGCGTGTCGTACAGGATGAATATCAATTCGTTGGAATGGTCCAAAATTTCTCTTTGGAAGGAAGACAGGATTCGCCGGTACCGTGAATGACAGTTCTGAAGTAGAGGTCCCACGCCCGTCGTCCGCTGCCATCCGCTAGTCCCACGATACGCGAAACGATGCCATATTGACAATTATGCAGTGAACGCACAGAAGGCTTCCGGTTGTCTGTGCAACCTTTTTTATCAATCAACATATTTCTAGCTTTTTGGAGGCCACGAAAAATGGGTTTCATATTTTTTCTATTTTGAATATTGACGTGTGCCTTCAATGACCCACGACTGTGATTCAATTTGGTGGTCTTGTCTAAACCTTAGAAAACGGCCCGTGACCACAAAAAAGAGAGTGAGCGCGGTTCGAACCGGCCAGTTCTCGATCGGCGGTTTTCAAGCGGAAAGAAACCGAATTTTAAACCGTAAATTGTGTTCTGGGTAGTTGGGCTCTCATATGTCACGTACAACTAAAAACCTCGGCGAGCATGAATACCCTGTCAGTGTCCCTTAATCATGCTCCAATGAATGGCTCAGATCTTCTAATATAGTGCTGAACTTGTAAAACACTTTACTTGGGGATAGGGATGATCAAGGAAGTTTGAGAGCTTGGGAAACCCCTGAGGCCATTGAGGCTGTTCCAGGGAACACCAGGGTCCCCAGGAACCCTGTCTGAGAACCTCTGGTCAAGGCTTCGAATAAGTCTTGTGGCACGACCGCAAGCTGAGTCCACCACATTACGATTTTGAACTGCCTCGGATCTCTGCAGTTATGGCCCAATCCAGTGCGCCTGCACAAATCCAAGGTGAAGCACATTGAGTTCAGCAAGAAGGACCCCAACCTGGTGCTGACCGCCTCCGTGGACCACACGGTGAAGCTGTGGGATGCCCGCCGACTGACGGGACAGAAGGACTTCCTCTTTTCACTCGAGCACAAGCACGGTGTTAACTCAGGTGAGGCTGCTTTCTTGCTCTCTTTAATGGCAGCAGTGACAGGAATGGAAGTGCTGTGCCATTTGGGCCAAATCGCGCCCCGGCACACCTTGTGGCAAGGCGCCATTTTTGCTACGAATTTTGCCACACCTGCGCCAAGGTGAGCTCAAAGAGGAACTCTGCCAATTTTTTTAACTACCTAATTCAAAAACATCATCTGAATGCAGATGGCTTCCTGATCCGAAGTGCTATCTCGTTTCGCTAGGTTCACCCTAGTTAATTTAAAAAGTTATATTTTGTTCGCTGCCAAAACCAAAACATTGTTCGTACTAGATTTTTCGTTTTTCCCGCCATCTAAACGTGACGTCACCGCAGGGGCGGATCCAGACCTCCATTTTGGGGGGGGGCGGTTCCTCGGCGTAAAACGGGGGGGGGGGGGGGGGGGGGGGAGGAGGAGGAGGAGGAGGAGGAGGAGGAGGAGGAGGAGGAGGAGGAGGAGGGGGGAGGGGGGGGGAGGGAGGAGTGTTTATATTTTTTGTGGAGTCATCGTTTTTACTAAACTCTAATAACATAATATAGGTCTTGAGAGCTTTTGTATCGGTTTACCTGTAGCGGATGAACTCTTTGAACTTTCTGTGGCTATGCACACCAAGGCACACGCTCCCGTACTTTTGACTGCATAGCCTCAGAAAGCTGGGCATCTGGCCAACGCAATGTCTCTGCTCGTGCGGAAAATCACATGCAATTGCAAGCCTACCAAAGCTATATTCACGTGCACGCCACACGTGCCTGCTCGTATGAAGCACCAGTCAGGACGCTACACTGCAGCGTCCTGACTGTAAATTTGACCGTAAAATTTACGGTCAAATACCAGGCAGCTGATGCTGCCAAACTTGTACAGTAAAAATAACGGTGCACTGTAAATCTGGCTTACGATAAATTTAAACGGGGACCGTAAAAATCTACGGTCGGCCTTCAAATTTGCGGTAAAAAAAAAATTTACAGCGCGCCGTTATTTTTACGGTGCAATTTAAACGGCGAGAAAGGTGGTAGTATTCAGGTTTATAACATCATTGTATAGTGATGTTATGAACTCAATGATGTTATGAACCTCGACTGAACCAAGCACGTTTTGAAGGCTTTTAGCAAGTTGGCCGAACATGTATTGTTTGTACAAGAAATGCCGACGTTGAAATTCGTAAATGGTTTTTTGAACTGTTGATACCGGCATAAGAAGCGTTCCGTTGAACTTTAGGTACAAAAAAAACAAAACAAGGTCGTATTTTACGGCCTTTGTTTTTTCTCCTGCAGACAGAGACATTAACACGTCGTAGTTATCATTAGGGGATTGCATCACGTTAACAGCACTGTCTTCATTAGAATCCGCACTAGTCGACCGAGTCGAAGAGTCCTCAACCTGAAGCGGGCCTGCAGGCGATGCGCCGTCGCCCAAAAGACCCGTCACTCGTAAATGCACCCAGTTCAAATGTGCCGTGATCGAACTATGATTTCACACCTTCTGACAGTTGGAGCACGAACACGAAAACAAAATACTGTCGGTGATGTGGTCTTTTAGATGTTTTAGCAAAGCCTCCCTTGTGTGGCACTCCTCTAGGCATGGTGGCAAAGTGCACTGAAAGCTTTTCAAACTCCTCGAAACAAACCAAACTTCCCTTAGGCGTACCAATGCCTATGTCTTCTCAAAATATGACACCTGAGAGCATCATACGTAACAAACTGGCGACAGCATCCTTCGTCCACACACTAAGAATTCGAGAGCTGAAAACGTGCTCATCAAATTGCACAACCATCAAGCGTGCTTGAACAGAAACTACAAATTCTGCAAGTAAACATCTTTTAGAGTGTTGTATTTATGCCACCATTACACTATCCTTGCCAATCAAGCAGCAGATTGATAGTGAAATACCTGCCTCAAGTATCCAGTTGCCTTCCGCTCCAAATTTTCAGGTGCACAGAAATCCGGGAATGCCACAAACGAACAAGGACAAAATGGCGCGGAGACGGGTGGGAAGGCGGGAAAATGAACTGAACGTCAGCTTTTTCCACTTCTTTCCGCGTTGTCCCAACCAACGTTCCTTTCTTTTGTTTATGCTTCTAGCACGTCGCATTGTTGCTCTACTGTTTGCTCTTAGTTCTCTTTTTTTTCTTTTCTCAGTTAAGGCAGTTACGTTCTGCGTTGGCGCGGCTGGCGCGGACAAAGAAAAGAGGTGAAGGGGCGAGAGGAGACTCTCCGGGTTCCCGCAGCTCCCGAAAGGTCAAGCGTGGTGACCAATTAGCGAAGCGCGTCTTTTCTTTCTGTTTTCTTGCTCCATGAAGTTTTGCGTTTCCCTCTCGGTTTTTTTGCTCGTTTACGGTGCATTTCAGATAATTCCTCTTCACGGCGTACTTGTATTTTTTATTAGCGTATAGCGCCGTAAATTTGACGGTTACTTTTTACAGTGTATGCTTTCGAAGCTAAGCGCTTGTGAGCCCGAGCATGCTGGGTGCCGATAAAAGCTGCGCATAATGCCTGGTTACTACTACTGATATGTCAAAAAACACCTCGACCGCACGAACACTCGTGTGGGGGAAGCTCCAAAACTAATAGATTGCGTTTGTCCAAAGTGAAGTAGGTTAAGATGGGCCAAATGAGACGCGGGGCAAAATGCGACAGTTGGAGTGAAGGCACCCAACGAAAGTTTTTGTTTAGTGCCAGCTATCACCTAGACACAAGTTTCAAGCTTCACTGAGACGTGCCTTAGCCTGTTCACTTTGCGTGAGCCAGAAATGACTGCCTTTGGCAAGTCCTTTCCGGAGAAAAACAAATGCCGATTTGAGATTGCCAAGTTGACCGCCCGTCAAAGAGGTGCACAATTCCGCGCGAGATTTCGCTTCGAGAAGTACGCCCCGGTTGGCACAGACTTTCTACCAAGGTATAATTTAATTTCATTCCTAAGTTTTATTTGCTTCATGCAGACCAAATTTGAGTGTTCAGCGTGCTTTTTTTTACGGAAATAATTATTCACGTAACGGGATACGCGCGAGACAAAACGCGACAATGTGGCATTGTATGACGCGTGTGTCAATAATGTGCCAGTTTCCTGGTTGTTCCTGAGTCATATTTTCTTCTCGGTGTCTAGGAGGATCAAAACGTACAAAAGAAAGACAACAGGGGCTTCATGGCGCATAAGTAACACTACGAATGCTCTTGAAAGTGAAGCAACAGCGTCACTCCCTTCGCGTTGCCGCCACACTTTTTGGCGTACCAAGGGATGTGCTTTAAAAGTGAGCAAAAAGACAAAAAATGGAAAAAGCAATGGCTCCACAAAAAAAAAAAAAAAAAATGGCGACGCGTTTGGGGGGGGCGATTGCCCCCACCGCCCCCCCCTTGGATCCGCCACTGCGTCACCGGCGAGCAGCGACCGTGTGGTCGTTAATCGGGTATGCTCGTGCCTGCCTTTCTCGCGTCTAACAGTGAGAAAACGGACCCGTTTGTGCTATTTGAAGTTGAGAAAAGTCTCTAGTTGCACAAAGTATGACCTTGGCCTATTTGCTAAACTATGAGAATAAAAAAAAAGGGGAGGCACTTCAGGTTTTGAAAAAATCCTTTTTGCAACTTCATGCGCTAAGGCTTGCTAGTTTCATGAAATTGCTAGCAAATCTGTTGTCTTTCTATCTGAAACTGGCAGTTACGCTGGCAAAGGAAGGTCAAAGAGTCATGCAATACATTTTATGACAAATTATCCAAGCACCGCGGAGAAAAATCTGAATGTCGGTACAGGTGCCCCACATGCTCGTTTTAGAAAGTTACTGTTGCAGATGCCCACAGATGTAACTGTACTCTTGTTGCATGTGTATGCTCCTTGGTGCTTAAAGAGACACTGACACCCCCAAATATTTTTTTTAATTTTTTTGCCAGGCAATTTATTATGGTGTTAGAAGATACACAAATTTGCAATCCCTTTTTTGACAAGTTTAGAATGGATAAGTTATATGGTAACAGGGGCTTCTTGGCTCTAGGCTAGTAACTCCCACGTAGGTGACGCTTAGAGAGGGTGAGCTTGAGTCGAGAAACTGTATGACACTATTTACTGGTACCTCAGGCTGGAGAGGTTAGAGAGGAAGAAGGGCAACACCAAAAACAGTCAAGAGACAAAAACTCAAGATCGGCTCATGTTCAGCACCAAGTTTCAATGATCTACTTTTAGCGCATCTTGACACAGTCCTTTCGAACCGCCTGAGGGCTTTGAATGTAAGAAAGGTTTTTAGGTTTGTTGATGATTTTTTAGTCTTTCTTGACCAGGATGCGCCCCACTTCCACTCGACTGTGGACAGTCTCTTGACCGTTTTTGGTGATGCCCTTCTTCTTCTCCAACTTATGCATGAGGTGCCAGTAGTTAGTGTCATACAGTTTCTCGACATCAAGCTCCAGGAGGGGGTCTTTTTATTGATAGTCGTGTTAGTAGATATGCTGATTTTTGCCAGAACCTTGGAGGAATTGTATTTACAAACTAAATTAACTACCGCGTGTAAAAGAGGGATTGAGAGAGAGGCTTGATCTCAACTGAAGTGTTGGGCTGTGCTTCAGTTTGCAACCATTTTTTAAACAACCATTGTAAATTGAACCTACTCTGACCTAAGTCTCATTTCTAAAGAAGGCTGTGTGTTCTTCTTGCATCTTATCTATTCGACTACAAAAAATAATAACTAATATACTTCAGTACTATCAAAAAACCCTCAATCATAGGAACTCATTTAGCAATGCAATCAATTGCAGATGCAAATGTTATTTTTTTTCTATTAGGAGAGAGGAGGCAGAGAAGTTTTAATTTTCAAGTGATGGGCGAACAGATGCTGGTGTCTGCTTCAAAAACATCAGTGACTGCTCCAAACCAATATTTTGCCTGCTACTAAACCTGGTACAACCTGCTACAAAATCACTGAAGTGACCTCATAGTTTAATGGCTTCACGCTATTGCTCGCTTATCTCTGAGGACAGCTATCCTTGCAGCTAGCTCATATTTTTCTGTCGGTATTGTCAGGTTTGGCAAGTTCTGTAAAGCAGAAGGAGTTCAAGCCGACAGACTGCTGAGATGATCATTATTGGCCGGTGGTACATGTGCAACAGGCTATGTCAGCAAGCTTGCAAATCTGGTTGGATGTGTGTAAAAGTCAAAAGGGTCGATAGGTTCCTTGCATGTCTGCTTGGCGTATAATTTGAAGGGGAGCCATCTTCATGTGTGTGGAGCAGATTCTCCGTCTGCCTTTATGGATACTGCTGATGAAGCTAAATTTACATGTATTCCCGTCCTACCCCAACCAAGAGGTGATTTGAATAAAAAAAAAAAAAAACGAGGCTTTGAGCAGCATTTTAATGTCTAAGCATAAAACAAAAAGTTATTGTGGATGGTTCCTTAAAGCGACACCTTTGTTCTTTCTATTTAAGCTTTTAAGTTTGACAACGTTATAGGCAACCTTTTCTCATAGATTGTGAATAGACTTAAAGGGGTCATGAAACGCTTTTCCAACTTTTTCCTGTTTAGCTTTTCTCCTCAACTCATAAATCGCGCATTCCACCAAACAGTTCAAGAAGACGAAAAGAGGGGAGGCCCCTCTTGTTCGGAATCTGGTTTATGTACCCGGACAGAGCCATTGTCCCCCTAGAAGATTAGCCGTCGCTCAAAATTCAGACAAAAGTTGCTTTCCCTAACCCGTTCACCCCGGAGCTGACAGTGCTGTGAAAGCTACATGCTCGTTGGGCCAGCCACACTTGCCACATGATCACGCTCCTTCGCGCATACCCACACGCAAAGATTGAGGTCAGGTGATAAAGGGAGGCGGCTGATTGGTTCGGCAAGCGCGTAGCTTCCACCACAATGTCAGCTTAGGGGTGAAGGGACTAAGTGGTTTTGTGTGACGTCAGTTTGGACCTGATGACGCGCTTTTGGGACCGCGGATGTATCACTGTGAAAAGGCAGAGAGCTTACGAAGGGGAGGAGGTGCGAAAAAGTCCGCTGTGTTTTCAAATTTTCGCACTGAAAGTCAGGCTTTTGTCTTTCTACCTTTTTTCTTTTGGATTCACTGAACGATGTGCTATTAGTAACATCCCAATCGAAAATGATTTATCCCAACCCAAAATCCGTTTCATGGGCCCTTTAATGTCACTACTACGTGATGCACATTAAAAACTCCAGGCTGGCTGTGGTGCTGCATTGGCTAAATTTCTCATCTACAGCTGAGACACCAGATGCCCACTGAGGCTGAATAACTTCCGGCTGTCTAAACACAGCACAATTACCTTATAAAACCATCTGTCTAGATATACACTGACCAGAAGTGCTCCAGGGCTGTGTCTGATAGGTAACGTTATGTGCCATTGTGTCCTCACATAAGTGGTTGCATGTGGGCACAACGCACTTAGTCATGCTGAAGCGCAAATGTGTGAGGTAACGCTCAGATGGAATACGCCAGGAATTCCCTCTTTTGGTGCATCGCCGACAGGTTACTTCAGCCGAGTGGACGGCAACTCCATCCTGACTACAGACCAGAACAGCGAGCTGCGAGTGTACAGGGGTCCCCTCTGGCAAGACGTCACAATCATCCGGCAACCGCACAGGCAGTTCCAGCACCTCACAGCAATGCAGGTCGATCACTTTATGCTAGCCCTCATTGTTGTCATTCCCAAGACTTTGAAAGAAATTTCAAGAACCACTTTTCTTCTCATCTTTTTTTTTAGAAGGCATTACTGAGTTTGATGGTTCTCCAACTGCCCTAGCACTGTGCAGTCGAGTAGATGTCGATGGTGCATACCACAAGTATTTCATGTCTAGCATATATTTTACTGTCTGTGGAAGGGGGAGATTCAAGTTGTGCTAGTATTGAAGCCTCCTGTTTGGAATATCTCTATTAATCAATTTGTTTTTCTTAGGTCTCGACCCGAAACGGAATGCCCTCTTTCTTTAAACAAAAGAGCATGTTTTCTGGAAAAGTAGACATGCATTATGCTGATGTATTTTTCAGAGGACCAGGGTAAAAACAAATTACCTGGTCACCAATTTTCGTTTAACTTCTTTTTTTTTTTTTTGGCTATAAGA
The DNA here is from genome assembly GCF_016920785.2 of Ixodes scapularis. NCBI lineage: Eukaryota > Metazoa > Arthropoda > Arachnida > Ixodida > Ixodidae > Ixodes > Ixodes scapularis. The sequence goes on along the minus strand of NW_024609846.1, from coordinate 175,410,655 downwards.
TGTGCGATTTGCAGCAAAAGAAAAATCAGGGGTTGTGTTTTTTGCACAAAAATTTAATCTTTTTTTTAAGCGGCATTATCCCTTTAAGCGACAGACAACAAACTCGCTTGTGGCTTTCAGTTTCTTTCCACTTCTGCTATGCAGTCATGGCGCTTGTTTAGTTGCATGAGGCACAAAAATCAGAAGTGGTGTGACTGAAGTATGTTAAAAACATCTTCTCTTTACTGCCTACTTCCAGGCAACCTGGCATCCCTCGGAAGACTTCGTCGTCGTGGGACGGTACCCTGACCCGAAGTTCAAGGAGAAGGACCTTCGTGGAATCGACTTGTTTGACGGCCACGCTGGCGTGATGCTGGGCAAGATTCGCTCGTCTCTCGCGCTGTCAGGAATCTACTGCGTAAGGGGCTTATTTCGAAACCGTGTTTGCATTGATTTTTTACGTGGTCAGCTCCACCATTGCTCTTGCTGGCCTGGCTCGGTCTATCAGATTTTTCAAAATCAAATCTCTCTGGCATTTGCATTTTTTTAATGCAATTTCCCAAAATATGGGCGTTTGCATAAGCGCTTTCCTTTCAAAATCATGACTCATGCTGCTTTTTTTTTTTTTTTAAGGGGAACCAATTCTTTATAGTTTTTTCTCGTTTGATTGAGAAATATATTTTTTTTTACCGCAGGAAGTGTTTTTTGCGGTGTTTTTCTGCGAGAAAATAATCGCGAACGAGCATCGAGAACGAGTGGCTCGCTGGGAGCGTCACACGATGTTGAGATTATACATAATGTTTAAAAAATATAAAAAATAATAAAGAAATTTAAAAACTTTAAAAACAAAAAATAACTAAGAAAAAAAACATTGTGCCAAAATTGCAGGCTGATTCTCAACAAAATATGTCAGCACTTAGCGCTAGGGTTCCGACTCAGCGAGGGATGTGAGTTCCGAACTTGAAACAGAGCACACTGTTGTCTTCGGTGAGCCAGTCTGTTCTCCTGGGCATCGACGGTTTTAGATGCAGCCACCTCAGCATCCCTCAACCACCACCTAAGGGATCTGCAGACTGTTCACTCTGTATTTGCAAAGTGTATATCCGGCAGTGAAGTTTGTCGGGCAGGAAGTTTGTCGAACCTTGGGACATGCTGTGCGCCGCTTAGGTCTGTGTAGTTGCATAAATTTCATAACGCGAGCGCAGTTTCAAAGTAGCCGTGAGTTAGCAGACAACACAACAATTTACGATACCAAGCCTGCGTGCATGTGCTTCCGAGCGATTTGAAAAATGCACGGCAGCGCATTCGCGGTGAACCACGCCTCTTCGTCGCGCCTGTCCCATCCCCTGCAAGAGCGATGTAAGATGCACAACAGCGCATGCGCAGCGCTGTTGTGCATCTGCAAGACCGAGGGAAAGTGGACTTAACGAGCGAACGAGCAGAGCAAAAAAGCACGGCGGGAATCGTGCTGCGGCCTCACAAAACTACTCCAGTCCAAACCACGGCCGTCCAAACGAAAGACGGCTGCATGCAGCAGGGCAAGGAGGGTTAACGCATTTAAAACATAGGAATGATGCCCCAACCGGGGTTGGTGCGGTGGCAGTCAGATTCTATAGCCACTGAGCTGCGTAGCACACCTATTCTGGAAGCATTCTGCTACTGGCAATATGTGCCGGCCAGGGCGGTGGGCATCGTACCGTGTGACCGCTCACTTCATTGAAGTCACACATCGTGCTAGAGCCATATAAGATAGTGCTTATGCACTGCACTCAATTGCTTGGTTAACGTCTCTGGCTAACGTCTCCGGTGCATAATGAAAACTTGCACAAATGACAATGGAGCACGGTTTGTGTGGGACACATTCTGTTCTCCCCGATCTTTGTCAGCATCATTGAGCCAGCGTAATTTGTTTAAATTTTTAATTCATTAGTTGTTTTTTTTTTGATAAATGTTTGTAGGTTATTATAAAAATTAAACTTTTGAACCTCAAATATCTTTTTCTGGTGCAAAAGCGGTTTGTGGTCTCTCTTTTGGGGTCAAAGAGATTCAGGTGCGCTAGAGATAATCTACTTCAGTTACAGCTTTCCTTTACCACGGTGAATGGTTATGTATAATTAGGGTTCCGTGTTTTCTGGGTTTATTTTTCTTCAAATTCGTGCATGGTTTTTGGGGGCTCTATTTGTTTTGACGCGGGTTCTGCTTAAGCTTTTCCATGTAGGACAACAAATGTGTGTTTATCTGGGCTTATGTAGAAGGGGCCGCAACGTGGGATTCTGCAATCTCCGTGGAGCATGCACAATACACAAATGCCCTTGGAAATCGTCTAGTCACTCACCGATAAGAGAAGGAAATGAGACGGGGGGTGTGGCTCCCAAAGGAATAGGCAGCCTCGTGGGCTTTATTCGGGGTGGATGCAAAAGTAAAACTGTAGACAAAAATTTCTTCTCGTGAATCTTCGGTTTTTCTTACTTACGGACAGCTCAAATTTGGGTCGTTCTTGTTTTTTTGAATTTTGATCAAACTGAAAGACTTTGGAATTAATTTTCAGGGTTTGTCAGGTTACACCAAGAACACAGAAACCTAATTACGATTGCTTATGGTTACTATGTAAATTTAATTTGGTGATGGCAATTTAAGATGTAGAAAGCTTCAATATATTGCAAATTTTATTACACTGATGCTTCCATCATTTAGTGGAGCAACTAAAAGCATCTTCCGGGTTTTCAAAACATTGATCTTGTGCCATGTCTTGTGAACGAGCAAAGACTGGAGCAATTAAGCAAAAAGAGTATGTTTGCCATGCACTCTGTCTCCAAACCACCTTTCTTGTTTTCCCTTTTTTTTTTTCCTTTTTTTCTTTTTAAGTAAAAATTGAGAAAGTTTGAGCAATAGCATAGTAAAGAGAGTGAGAACTTGAGAGATAGCATTGTAGCATTTTCTTTATCGGAGAGAGAAATGAAAAAAGTCGGAAGACACTTAAACACTTCTTATGAGTTGTGAATGCAAAAGCTTGAATGTCCAATGGAACGCTACGGAGTGATCTGCGGAGTTTTGTGGCACGAGTAATGTTTTCGAGTTGTGGCAGAAGCACCGGCGACGATGTAGATGATGGAGGCGATGGCATGTTGGTCGGCGGCGAGACAAGCAGAAGCCTCTGAGCGCACGCCAACCTGTCCGTTTTAACCAGTGCCGGGCCTGTAGTGGCATGGGGCTGCGGCAGTTAGTTTTATCGGCGCGCTGGCGGCACAGACGCGCAGCGCCATCTGGTGGTGGTCGTTGAAACTGACGCGCACAGCGGCCAATGGAGCCTTATCGCCGTGCACCAGCCAATGAGGCCTTTGGGATCAAAGAAACTAGGTGCCACTTATGCGCTTCAAACTGATGACATCTGCTCGCTCCATGGGACAGTTAATGCTTTCGCATTAAAATGCAGAAAACAAACATGGTTGGCATAGATTCAGCAGGAGATTAACTTGAGGAGAGGCAGAGGAGGCCATTGGTCTGAGCACAATGCCTGCACATGTATTTTTTATTTTTTTGTTGCCTGGGCACAATGCCTACTCATGCATTTTTTATTTGAATGCGAAAGCGTTTACTGTCTCGTGGAACAAGCTGATGTCCTCAGTCTAAAGCGCGAAAACGGCACCTAGTTTCCTTCAGTTCCATTGGCTAGCGCGCATCGACGGGGCTCCCATTGGCCCCTGCGCTCGTCAGTTTCCACGACCGCTCACCCCATGGCGCTGCGTGTCCATCAGCGCGCCGTTTCTCCCGTGGGCACAGAGTGTCCAAGGTCGCCGTGCCCCGGGGAGGACACGCGCTGACCGGCGGCGAAAAGTGTGCAGCAGACGAAAAAGGGAGCGAACGAGCGGCTTGCATGCTTTCGCATTCACAACTCATGAGAGATGCTTAGGTGTACCTCAATCTTTTTTTCGTTGCCTAGTATATTTTACTTTGAAAACATATTTCTTTATTTTACTTTAAGAACACAAACGTCATGAGTGCGACGTCAGCGGCATCCTTGCGACTGCAATTTCAATACGGGACGACATTGCACTCGGTTTGACAACGATCACCGGCAACTTGATGCTTGCGACGCGCAAACATTACTCGGCGAAGGTGCGGTGTGCAAAGATCAGTACACAAGACCTCTCTTGCCGAGGTGACGCAAGCAGCCCGGACCTGTCGACCGCTCGCGTCGTATTCTCATGTCTAAACGAATTCTAAAATGTTACTCTGAACCAAGAAACTTGTTTTTTCTCAAGTTGCAGCATTTCGTGTGTGAAATAAAAATTGTTACTGTATCTTAGTGGCGTTGCAAGTGCAAGATGCTTGGGCTTTTGCGTCGTGGCAGAGAAAACGCTATTCTAAAACTTTCTTGCGTAGAGTGCGCTAACGCAAGTGCTAAAGTGCTAAATGTAGTGCCAGCGTGCACCAAGATTATGTATGTTATTCCAAAAATCCCTATTATGCACTCAGAAAATAAATCTGCATCTAATGACTTTCTTTACAGCTGAACAGCTTCAACTGTTCTGGTGAAATCCTGGCCTCAGGCATGGGTAAGTGCAATGTCAAAGTATAGTAAGTCATTTAGCTTGTGCGAGACAAACATATTGATAGTTCAATACCTGACATTTGTATGGCCACCTAACAAACTCATTCATGCATTAAAGTTTTTACCAAAATACTGCATGACCTTACAGTTAGAGCCAGGCATGGGCAGCATTTTAAGTTTAAAGCACAGTAGGGTTCACTAAAAATCCTGCGTGCGAGTCTGATCGGCATTTATTTTTTTTATTTACACAGTACCTAAATTGCCACAAGGGCATTATTGTAGAGTGGTAAATGATATAAAAAGAACACTTGTGTCGTCACTGAAACATTGTTTGAAAATACAAATTCATGAAAAACAACAAAGTAATGATTACTGTAAAACCCTTTATTTTCGCGGCCCCGATTTTTCGCGAGTTTGGCAGGGGGGGGGTCATATTCACTGCCATTCAATTTCGCGGAATCTTAAGGCTTGAATTTGCACTTACGGACAGTTGAAATATTCGCGCCCACTAAAGTTCGCGAAGTTTACAAGTCACGAAATTCGCGAAAATTGGGGGCTCGCAAACATTAAGAGTTTTACAGTATATTACAGAAATACCACAACACAAAAGTGCAGTACACAAGAATCACTGACCACTAATATCAAAAGTTGTTTAAAACAGAGGAAAACATGGCATCGGAAATTCTATTGACCGTGTGTTGTGGAAGACAATTTCAGTCACTAATTTATTTTGGAAAAAACTAATTCTTAAACGTTTCTGTTCTGCACTTCATGTTTCTAATGTTTAGTGGATGATCTACTCTTGATTAGATATAATCAGAAATATACAAATAGTTCTTCGTAATACCTGTTTGTTCTAAAAACATATTTCGGAAAAGTTTTATTCTAAGAAACTTCTGTAAATCAAGTAATTTCTAATCTAGTTGTTGCTTTAAGTTTGTTATGCTTGGGCAGAATTTGTAATTATTTTCCGCAAAGCGAGCGGCTCTATTTTGTGCACATTCTGGCTTCGGTATTTGATTTAAAAAATATGGGTCCCACACTGGGCACGCAAGATTTTTTTTTGACATTGGTCGAGTATAACAATTGCTTGACCCCGTGCCTACTCATTTTTTTCTTCAAGGAACGTACAGAAAAATTTTATTTTAAATGGGCAATTTGCATTAAAATATAACAAAAATATTTCCTCAACTTCCAGGTGTCATACCTTTCTCTAAATCAGGACTTCTGGTCCGAGTCTCACTGATGTGCAGACGCCCAAAGTTGATGGCACGCTTGCGAGATTCACATCATTTTCATCACTCCTGTCACTGCCCATCAAACTATTGTCTGACACCAAAAATCGGAAAGGCCAAAAGATTCGTTGTCAAACATGCCTGAGCATTTATCCCATTCAAAAAAGAAGGTTTTGTATCTCTTCGTTGGCTAAGGTGGACCTTCGCGCCAAAGCCATGTTGTTTTAGCGTGAACACTCACAAGCGAATTCTTTTTTTTTTTTTTGCTTGGCTAAATGGAGTGTTCTTTCTCTGTCAAAGAGCAAAACAAACGAGCAAACTATACCCAACGTAAATGGTGCCACAGGGGTTATTCTTCCATCTGCCAGAGAGTGCGCTAAACAAGCGCCGAAACCAAAACGCGAGTCACACTCGTGGTTGGGATTTAGGGTCCGTAAAAGGTGGCACGAGTGACACTCCTTAATAGTAGGCACGGGGTTAATGTTTGATGGGTTCTGTTTGAAATTCCCTTTGATGAAGTTTAAAATGCTGTTGGCATTAATTGTTATTTGTCTATGTGTTTATCCCAGGAGAGATAGCGGCTAAAGTAAACACCCAGATATTTGACATCAGTTAGATCCTTCACGGCAACACCGTTCAGCTCATATTTTGATAAGAATGGTTGCCTTTTTTTTTTTTTTTGCAAATGTAACATAATTGCATTTATTAATATTTAGAAACTATTCCCATTCGCTACACCATGTCATTACTTTTTCTTCAAAATCTTTAGGTGCTTTTTCTGACGTGAAAGGAATATAATCAACACATTGTTCTTTAAAGGAATATTTTGCAGGAAACAAATGCATTTACCTGTACTAATTATTTTGCTAACATTGTCAGGTTTGATGGCAGATATGCAAACAACAATAACACTAAACTCAAGATGCTTTTGTTTTAACAGATGTATTTGTTTTTGTCTGAAATGCTTGTAGGATTATAATGCTGGTATATATGTGGCATGTCAAAGGTGTACAGACTTGATGACTGCTGCAACTTTTTTGCATTTTAGCAGTTCTGTCAATAATAAGTTAGGCAAATCAAATGGAACCTTCAAGCATTGGCCTTCTAGCAGTTCTGGCAATGATAAGTTAAGCAAATCAAATGGAACATTCAAGCATGAGTTGTGTATGTTGTAGTTTACCATGCATTCATTTCTGTCCTTATTGATGGCTCTATCCCTTCTCTGTTCTATGAATCAGTCGCATAATTCCTGTTCACTAGTCGGGGAAAACCTGAAAAAGTTGAGAAATAAAAACAGATATGGCTAATAGCCCATCAATTTTCAGTTTGATGTTCAAACTATGTTTGTGGCACTACTTATGATTGTTTCTTAGTGTAAAAGTTTAGAAGTACCAGATTTCTGGTGATACATGAGGGGAGACACGCGGGGGCGAATTAAGTGTTTTTCTTAGAGCAGGGGTTCTCAAACGTTTTGGTCTCGCGGAACCCCAGAAAGCCTCAAAAACTGCCGCGGAACCCTCCCCCCCCCCCCCCCCCCTTATTTGCCAACCGAGAATCAACAGATGCACAATTGTAGGTAATTTTGCTTGCGTTGCTTCCCATATATCCCCACCATATCAGTCGCGATGTCAGTACAAAGTGAGATGAAGGCGCTTTTCATGGTCCTGCCGCGCAGCCTGCGGCGGGGGAGGGGGGGTTGCAATTTGGGTGTTTGCGGAACCCATGAGACCAGCTTGTGGAACCCCTGTGTTCCCCGGAACCCAGTTTGAGAACCCCTGTATTAGAGCACCTGGAAGACTTCCTGCTTTATTGACACACAAAGAAACTTGTGTCATACACAAATCAACATGCCATTCCAGTATCTCTCACATCTCGTCATGATTAACTATCTTTATGAAACAAATCCTTGGACAGTCCGTACCTCTACTTGTATTCACTTCAAGAACTCTGGTAAAAAGAAAGTCCGGCTGCTCGCAGAGCGTTACTAATTTTCTCCTTTCTGTGTTCAATTAAGATTTATATTATTTTTTCAAGATAAACATGTTTCAAAAGCCAAGATTATAGATTTTTCTTAAAACAACCAAATTTTGTAAGACTACTCTGCGCAGCGCATGTGAATTGTGAGCAAAACATTCTCTTTTCTTGGTGTGACGAGTATAGATGACCCGCACCGCATAAAATGTCAACTTTTAAACAAGCATAGTCCACCGACTCTAGTCTGGAAAATATGATAAATGATTTTCCCAAAAACGTTTCAATGCCTGATGTTCTGTTGCAGGTTAAGAAAAGTAGAACAATCTACTCCCACAAAACCTTCCTCTGTTTCCACTTTAGCAAAAGGAAAGCCAGAGAGCAACAAGTTCTTGTTCATCTCCTCTGCAGCATTGACTCTGCTAAAGTAGGAAGGATGGAAGGCTTTGCAAGAAGAGCTGGTCCTGCTTTTCTTAACTGGCAACATACTATGTGTAGTGTCAGCATAATTTAATTTGTGTGGCTATTCTTAACTTGGCTGTTTCTGTTTCTTTGACAGGCACTCAAGCAGTCATTTTTGGAGCAGCGCTTGAGGAGTAACTTCTGCATCATCTTGCATTATTCATCATAAAAGAGATCCCCACAATTAATTTTTTATTAATTTTTATTGCATTTATAGGCACCAAGGCCATGTCATTTTTGCACTGTGCATTACAGCACACTCTGGTGCAGTATTACTTGTTCTGTAAATGTTTATGCACGTTTTTCATTCAAAGTTTTAATAACGTCTGTTCTTTTTATTAGTTACTGTTGAAGTGGCGGTATTCTTGATTACGCCACTGATACTATTTTTTTAACACACTAGTGCCATCATTCAAAAGTGCTTGGAACATTTTAGCACAGTAGTGCTCAAAAAATTATTTACTTTTGCATTTGGGCATTAAGACTGTGTCCATTGGGTCCCTCTGCATTTCCCTGGGCATTACAACACGCTTTAATGTAATATTACTTGTTCTGTAGATGTTTATCCACTGTTTCAGGGATGCTTTTTATCAGAAGCTTTAATAAAGTGGAATCTGTATTTTTAAGTATCTGTAACATATTCTTCTTCACATGCTTTACTTTTTTTTTTTTCAGCAGTGTTATTGTACAAATGTAGAGGAGCATACTAGCGATCATCACTTTTTACTTGGGACAGATGCTCATAATCTCAATAATTAGAAGTCTGGCTTTATGCACATTGTAGTTGCTTTCAGGGGTAGTTGAAGTGGCCCAACGATTACTCAGTTTGGAAACTGCCATAGGAGCCTGCACTAAAGAAGTGGCTCCAAAAAACTAAATGTGATCGTACGCCACCATTTCCCCCGCAGTAGCCACTCGGGGAACTGCATGGTTGCACCAGACTACCGCATTCAATACTCAATAGGTTGTTTGCACATGACGTCAATTTGCCACTTGTTGTTAGTTTGTTTTTTCAAAGAAATTTATTACATTGAAGGATTACATCGTAACCGGTTGAGATGATGTCAGCGGTGCTCTACGGATTTGAGGGGGCATGTAAATACTTGGAATGCTCGAGTTTGGCACACGCCAGACAGCTCACAACAACAAAATGGTGGACGAAATTACGTCAGTGAAAACACCCTATACTAGCATACGCTGTTACTGTTAAATTTTGACCTTAAAGGAGCTGTGCAACAATTTCCGGGCTTTGCTTAGATTATTGTGGAAGTTGATGCCTGACACTTCTGAAGTGAATTACAGAAAACATATTTTGCCTGGATACCCTAGTTTTTATTTAAAAATGATAAAGATCCAGATTTTTGTCGCCTCTCAACTCGTACTTCCGGGTCACGTGCGAAGTGACGTTGATGGGGTAGGCGCGGGGTTCCGGAAAAGTTCTCTCTTTAGAGCCATCAGTGAGCGGCGAGAACTCATCCGCTCGGGACCGCGTGACCACGTCCTGGCGGGCGCCGCCCCGCTAACACCACCAAAAGATCTAGGGGGTGTTGGCGCCTCGCGAACAATATGGTGAAAGGAGGAAAGTCTCATCCAGGTCCGGCCATACCCGTCCGGCGTTGTCCCCCTCCCTCTTTGGCTTCTGGCGGCTGTTCGCGGTAGGCTCAGAGAGAGCCGACGGTTTTGTGGACCTAGGATTGATGGCGCCACTAAAACTCCGTATAATAAAAGTTTTGTCGATGATACCAGGTTTTTGACGGATTTTATATATATGTTGGAATGAAAAGATTTATAGAAAAGTTACCTTTTATCGAACAGGTATTCGCACAACTTGCTATCTTTCTACAAGATTCCCCATTGACGTCACGCCGCGTGTTTCTCATGGCCGCCGCTCGCGGCTGCAGGTCTGGAAATATTCTAAGTTTTGCATCGCTATTACGCGGCAGAATCGCAACATTTCGATGAAAGGTGTGTTTTTTGTCATTTGTGACAAGGTGAACAATATCAAAAGCAGATGCCAATTCGTTCAACGTTAAAATCATTGCACAGCTCCTTTAATCGGCCATTTTGGCATCAACATGTACAGGGTCACCAAAAAAAAAATAAACAAGATTTCTTTTTTTTTTTTTTTACGCAAAAAAAAAAAAAATAGCAGTAGAGGTCACAACCAGAGGCCAAAGTTTCAGCCCGAACAGATAATTGATTCAAAAGTTACAGGCTTTCAAAAAGCTCAAGGTGACCACAGTCCAGACAAATGATAAAGAGTGGCGCTGTTGTCGCATTTAGCTCGGTCTCGGTGGGCGTCAGCGGCCCAGGTTTCGGCGGTGAGTTTCCCAACTGAGTGTTTTAGTAACGTTGACCGAGACCGAGCTAAATACGACAACAGCGCCACTCTTTATCATTTGTCTGTACTGTGGTCACCTTGAGCTTTTAGAAAGCATGCTTTAGCGTAAAAACAAACGAAAAAGACTCTTTTTGCATGAAATTTATTGGAGTTTAGTACAAAATGAAGGACGCGTAATGTTTTTATAACCTTTAGTTTGCAAAGTTTTGCGGAACAATTAATATTGTTTTTATACAACCATGCCTCAGCGCTCCTTTCAGGTAGCGCGTCCCGACCTATAGGTGCATTTTAACTACGGTAGAAATTCGCGGCGCGTCCGTTGGGGAGGCGGGGGTGGCACCCCTGTGACCTCTTCCGCTGTACATGTTTCGGCAGCAAAATGGCCGATTAAAGCCAAAATAGAAGTAACATGCGGTTCCTCGAGTGGCCGCTGCGGGAGAAATGGCGGCGTTGTGTTCGCCATTAGCTCGGTTCTGGTGGACACATTGGGGCCACTTTTTCAGAGCAGTCTCTATGGCAGTTTCCCAACTGAGTGGTTCTATAGTCGGTTACAAGTCAAGAAGGTAGGAGAGGCTCCTCCCACAAGTGTGACGCGCCCGTTTCATATCTCTCCGCAGTCGAAAGAAGAGTTCACTGGAAACGCTCCTTGTTCCGCTTCAATGGATTCCAACTTGTCTCCGATCCCACTTTTTAAAGGGACCATGAAATGACCTTTTTACTTTTTCCAGATAACTTTTACATTAAACCGTCAATGTTCACTGAATGCCGAACAGGCATCCGTTTTCGTCTCGGTTTATTAACTTTTACACAAAAAATTATTGAAATATCGACTTTTTCATTCTCTCCAACTGACCGCAAAAGAAGCCGTGACGTAGACCGTTTCCGGAACCGGAAGTTCTCTCGGCAGTAGGAGAATGGGAGTGTTAGCGGCAACGAGTTGGGGTGCGCCGGTAGGTTTTACTGCGCTGATGTCACCGACGTATTTCCTGAATCGGCGCCTCTCATCGCCGCATCGCAGCTGAGCGAAATTCAACGAGATATGTTGCGCTACAGCGACAGCATGGGACTAGTCCCATACGCCGGTATGCCTGTTGGGAAGTGCAGCGAGTCTTGTCACCACCCCGTCATTGTTGGCAGAAGGGCCGGCCCGTGTCAGTCGTTTGCAAAGCGACGTAGATGGCGTTTTTCGCGGCCTCGGAGATGCAGGAGCGAGCCGACGTTAAAAAAGATATGTTTGAACTACGAGTGTCAGCAAGAGCCACGTAAATACCTGCTTACACTCGGAGCGGACGCGCGCGCTTGATGGAAGTCTTGTATTCGCGCTGTTGGTAAGCGCTTCGGGACCGTTCTTTTACGATTGCAACTCGATACTGACGCGACACTCGGCAAAGAAAGGTTGGACCGGGGTCGACAGTGACGTGCAGTCTGTCAGAATAAAAATGGCATACCAATAACAAAGCGTACATACCGTGTTACGAAGGCAATCCATACGGCGTTTATTTCAGCTCTATATCACACAAAACAAGAAGATAGAATCGACGAGAGTCCCTTTTCGACGAGTGTTCGTCAACACTGCCTCGGAAAACAAGGGGAAGAGATTGACCTCCTCACCTCTTAATCTAGAATTGAGGTCAGTGATCAAACTATAATACGGGAAGGGTCCACAAGGGTCGCGCGGGCATATTCCATTTAGCACGCCAGCCGGTCGTAGGCAGACGGTCTTGCGACGAAGCAACGCAGCGCCGGGTCGGAATGCCTGCTTTTGGGCTCCCTATTTTTGTGTTTTTGTGTTTCTTTTCACACCTTTTACGACGTGCGGTGAATGAAACTCGATTTTAAAATCATTTCATAGTCCCTTTAAGAAAGCGACCTTTGTATTCATCGGAGAGGGAACCGAGCCCCTGAAAGCAGCCTTTGTATCCATCGGGGGGGGAAGCTAATCCCCGAAAGTCGTATTTGTTTCCGTCGGTGGGGGAGAACTCTAATCTCCCTCTCGTGGCTTCCACAATGCTAAGTGAAAGTCGAAAGATAAAGCAAATATGTACAAAAAGGCAAGACCCTCCTCGCGCGTTGGCCGCGACGTCAAGGAAACGGTGGGACGCTATTGGATGCGGAGGTGGCGGAGGGATATCTGATTCCCTTTGAGGGGCATTTGCCGCTACCTTCTGTTACAAACAAACCGGAGCGCCCCTAGCGGACGCCACCGGCGCCGCGCATGCGCGATGGGGGTGTGGGCAAAAAGAAGCGAGCATGCCGGCCGTGTCGCGGCGGTCGCCTATTGTTCGCCGCGACCTACCGGTAGCCGCCGCAGGAGCATCGGGGAGCAATGGCGACGAAAAGCACGGCAGATAGTGTCCCCGTCGTGATTACGAAGGAATTTAAGGCAGTTACGAGTTCGGAAAGTTCCTTCGGTAGCCGGTGCCGTCGGCGCAGAATCATCGGGAAGTAATAGCAACGAACGCCACAGAGGACCGAGGGCGATTACGAATCCGGAAAACTTCTTCGGTAGCCGGTGCAGAATCATCGGGGGAAGCAATGGCGATGAGCAGCACAGCTAGCACAGCGGATAGTGTTCCCGGTGTGATTACGACGGGGTTTAAGGCGGTTACGAATCTAGAAAGCTTCTTCCGTGGTACCAATATGAAGAAGGGAAAACTCCTTCGTGAATCTGGCCGCGTGTACGACGTGAAGGAGGTCCGTTTCGACGGACAAGTGGATGCCACGGAGCGCCGTACTCCGCTAACAAAATTAAGCGTGCCCGCAAAAAAATGTAGTTGGCGTTGAGTGGACCGTGGTAATTATGTACGTTTATTTCTGAATCAGCTTGACAATAACTGGGCGATTTTTTTCGCGCCGTTCCGCGATTCCCACTATCTTCCTGTAGGCTGATGGAAACATCCAAGTGTAGGCTTATGGGGGCGACCGCACTCCGCTTCTCGATTCCGGTGAAGTATTTGCCGCATACTTTAGAGTTTGCCGTCGGTGCCGATGCTGTTCCATCGTCGCTAGAATAGAAAAAAGTTAATTGTATTATTCGTCAGCAGCTTAAACAAAGCGCGAACAGAAAAGTAAGAAACGCCACTAACCTGTATGGACGCACAAGTCGCACCTGCAGGTCGCGTGGTACTCCGCCTCGTACGGCCGTACGGCTTCGAAGGGACGATGTAGTACTTCGTGCCGTGTGCGATCTTCGACGTACTGTTGCAGCCGACCACGCAGCAATTGTTGCGGCTTTCTTGGTGCGGAATAGCCATCTCAGAAATTACAACGCTAACCCACTACAACGCACAACCAACGCAGCGACTGGCAGAAGCTCCCCGATGCGATGGACCCGTTTGCCGCTAGGGGCGCCCTGGTCGGGGCTTGAATTAGATGCGCACGGTTCCTATAAACAAACCATTGAAATGCGATGTTGTCGGCGCCGGTGTGAGTCCCCGCGCTCTTTTTCGCGTGGGAACTGTTGATTCTAGGTCCTCCTAACGATGTCTGACTACTTGAGCAGCGTCAGCGAAATTAACGAGGCTCGTTACACCGCAAAACTTCGCGTGAATAATCTGACATGCGGCGATTCATTCCGCGTGGACGCCGCAGAACGTACGCAGCCTGATTCACGTGATGAGATTTCGCTCGCAATTTTCAGTAGCGACGTCGCTCGGACTGCAAAAACGTGAACCGTAGCTGAGATGGTCGACGTCGATACTGAAAATCGCAAGCAGAATCTAACCAAGTGAATCAGGCATAACAAGTCGGTGATGGCCACTGGTAACAATGATCAACATCTCCTTGTATCTACTGTTTACGTCAAGCCTGCTTACCAACCTTCAAACTTAAGTCTTTTAAGGCCTGCACTTAATTCTTATCGCAAGTACCGGGCCCACGTTTGGTCTACGGGCCGGTGTCCTCTAAAAGAGCAGACGACAAGCAGAAACGTTAGAAAGAGCAGACGACAGTTCGAACGATCAGGCGACCGTTTGAACTTGAAGACGCACTAAACGTAGTCCGCAGGTGGTCCGTACAACTTGACGGTTTTACGGCGTTCATTTTGGAATCAAACAAATAAATTTGATGGCCAGTAGTATCCGTGAATTTAACCCAAAATGCTTCCCGCCCAAGCAATCGTGGTACGACGGCGTCTGGTTTTCCGTGTTCACGGCACATATCCGCGTTCTCGGACGAACCGAGCGCATGAAAACTGACCTTCAAACCCTTCAAACCTCTCTCGACTCTCTTGGTACAGCCCCAGTCGCAGCATTTTGATGACAAGGCAGGTTTTTGTCTGGTTCCTTTCAAAACAACGCAGGAATACACGTCTCAAATGGGCACTTCCGCCCACAGCCCCAGACCGGAAGTGCGTCCGACGCGCCACCACCGCGCCGTGACGTAACAGAGATGAGGGGGAGCATATCCAGAGCCATATATGTAGAGAGTTTGGCCATTCGTTGGGAAGTATAGGAGACAAATGAGGAGGCGTCATTGGCCGAAAGCGGGCTGGGCGTGTTCCAGGGCGTCTTCAGAAATTCGAATGTGACCAACCAGAAGCCGGAAATGCCGGAAATAATACCCTGGCGGTGGTCGCGAGAAACAAACTTGATAACTGCATTACAGTAACTCTCGATGACTGAAAATATGGTACACGTGATGTTTCAATCACGCTCATCCAAAATGATGGTGGAAGAGTGCGACTAGCTGAACGATCGACATAATCCGTACGCCAAGCGCCGAGGGCCGGGAATCTGCCGTCCGAGTGGTCACACTCTGTCCGCGCAAAACAGAGTTAAGCGGCGCATTCGTTTCTTACATCTTTCTGCGTGATCATGATCAAAACAACACGTGCACCCTATTTTCAACCACGAAGAGTTACTACACTTCACCCTTACGCGCTTATTAAAACCATATACGAACATAAACCTTTGATCAGAACTGTTTCTCGCTACCACCGCTAGGCGATACTTTTCGGCTTCTGGTTGGTCAAGGGAGCATGCCAAGCCCTCTTTCTGCATCTGATGCACGCCCTGGCTCTGCCCGCGCCTCCCATTGACCAAACTCTCTACATATACGGCTCTGGGCACCACCAGTGATTATGACGCGTCCAAGCGCACCCCAGTCGAGCAAGATGGCAGCACCCTGAAGCCGGTTCTTTTAACTCTTCGCTAAGGGTTAAAATAAATACGATAAAAGCGCCACGCTTTTATCGTATTTATTTTACTCTCGGTGGACGCCAGCTGTCCAGGTTTCAAGGATGAGTTTTCCAACTGAGTGTTTTAGTAACGTTAAAGTGACCTCATCTTCCCGACTTCGAATTATCGACAAGATTTTACGAAACTCGACGCAAACTTCTGCAATTCTCAAACATTGCAAAAGATGGCGCCACAAACTGGCGAGCGTCCAGCAGTTTCAAACCCCTTTCCTGAGGGCGCATATTTTAACTTATTTGGCTAAAAATCACGGGCAGCTGTTCAATCTGCATGTAGAGTCAACAATCTGACTGCCAAATCACGAGAAAGCTGTGTGTAGCCTTTATTTTATGAGCGCAAACATTCGAGTTTCGAATCGCAAATTCTGTTTTCTGTTCGATTTGATTCTAAGTACACGTGGCTGTTTAAAATATTTGAACTCTTGGAATATTCGAAACTTCCCCAATTTCTCACGTCAAGCTACTCCGCATCGCACCAGCGCTTCCAGCGCGCTTGCGTCAAATTTCACCGCTCTGCACCGGCGCGCGCGAGTCAAGCTTCACTGCTTTGCAGAGCAGCGCTCGGAGAAGCTGACGCGGCAGAGCCTCTCGGTTGGTTCGATGGGATTAAAAATTATACTCGCTACCTTTTTTGGTCAACCTTCTCTGGTTATGAATATAGGGCTACCCCTTGTTTTTAAAGAGATACTGCAACGGAATTCTAGCGCCTATTTTATCGTCTAAATTTCAACCACGTTCTGGCCACACCACCACGAGGCACCGATTTTTTGCTCGAAAAGACACCAGAGCATTATTTAAAAGGAATAAATTGAATGTCATTACGCTCCGCTCCGCGGAAGTGCGACGGCGAACTCTGTGCGCGCTTGGAATATGGAGATGGGGGGGGGGGGGGGGGGGGGGGGGGGGTTCTGCCGGGTGGGGAACGACCTTTTGTCCAAACGGTTTTCAGGTGCCTGAAGAAGACCGTTTGGTCGAAACGTCGTTCTCGTATCCTTTCTTTTGGCACTTCTCTTTCCCTTAAAATCCCTACTAGTGCACGCAAGCCCTGTCGAACCGGATTTCCCTTCTCTCTCGGCCTATTCAACTTCTGCGGGGAGCGGGGAGGGGCAGCTAAACGGCCTGGCTGTAACGCGTTGACGACGCCAAGTGGCGGCGCTCGTAACCACGCCAGCTCCCAAGGAGCTTTGCCCGTGCTAGGCCAGACCCGGTTGACGTCACGTCTCCCGGGATGCATCGCGCTCTCCGATGGCTGAACTTCGAGCGCTCGCTGAAAACTTGTCTTTGGAACGAAAAATAGAGCTAACGGTTCAAAATACAGGCGTGCCATTGTCATTAGCTGATAGAGTTCATCATGTTTAACTTATGTCTGAACATGAGAGGTATATTTTAGGTTTGAATCCAGTATCCCTTTAAAGGGGTGCTGAACCGAAATTTGGAGCTCGCAAAACAAGGCTGGAGCGATAGGCGGGACGCTTTAAAACCCAAAGCATCACTTATATAGCGACATCTTTGTCGACGAATGGCCGTATTTTTGGAAAGGTGCGCGTTTGAACACGGCCGACGAGACATGTGACATCGCGATTCTCGTTCCCTCGAGAATCGTGACGTCACATTCCTCGCTTGATCGTGCCCTCCTTTTCCTTTTGGAGTTCGTAGCGTCCCGTTCAACGCTACTGCGGCCTTATTTTGTGAAATCCTTCTGAATCTATATTCGTATGAGTAAGGTACTCATTGGTTTTCTTGAAATGTTACATTGTTTTACACGACTCGTCCTATCAAAATGCGTTTGTTGTTGTTCTAACTAAAATGTGTTTCATACTGTAATACTTCCTTTTTATAGGTTTGCTGAAAAATAATTGTTTCTAAGATTTTTTGCAGTAGCCTTGTTCAGTGCAAAATGAAATGTAAACTATGTAAAAATAAAAAAAAAAGTATCTTATTCGAATTGCAGCTCATTTTTAATAGCCATGTTCAATTTCAAATATGTGATATTCCCACACCTCAAATTTAAACTGACATTGTTCTTGAAATTCGCATATTGCTCGGCCCCAGGATTTTTTTTTTCGTTTTGTTTTTGTACTGGCGGCGGCGCCGGCGGAGGGGGGGGGGGGGGGGGGGGCGATCTTTTGAAACAAGGACACCTATGTGTGCCTGCCAAACTCGTTGGCTAATCAACAGCTCTTTTACGGTAATATCAAACTAGGTAAAATGTGTAAAACTAAATTGGGCGTAAAATTCTTCATACTCCGTGTCGTAAAAGACTTCAATTATCCGAGGGGGCGATCAAAAAGTAGGTCCGAGACTAATTTTGTAAAGTACCCCTCTCGGTGTTTCAGTGATGTTCTGCCATTTTGGACGCGCGAGTCGCCGAGTGCCACTCGAAACGCACCGCACTGCTTTTTTTGTCATAAGTCTGCTGAATCATTATCTCCAGATTCTCCTCTTCCAGATTTGCTGAGTTTGGTGTAGAACTGGTATTTGAGATCGCTCTGGTTGGCAGCCCATGCTGAAATCGCCATTGTGCCCATGGTCACAGAAACTCACGTTGCGCAGCTCCAAATACTCGCAGAACTACCGCATAAATTACTGCATTCCGCGCGCGCATTACCGCGCTGCCTTCTCTTCTTACGCTAAAAAAAATTTTAGTGTCTGAGCACTTTATGCACCTCGTATAATCAAAGGTGACTGAGGCAGCGGTGCGCGTGAATGTTAATGTCGAGACAATCCTAACGTTCAACATGTTTATGCAATATGGTATTTGCTTAGCTGTGGAGATTATAATAAGTTGTTTATTTCACCAGGTAAATTACTTGTAATCCCTTGCATTTATCAGTAATTTCGTGAGGTAATAATTACATATTTCAGAATGTAATTGTAAAGTAATTTCCTTACTTTTTTTTTTCGTAAGTGAATGATTGTAATTCGTTACATATTTGTTTTCATTCACGGAGGATAAAAGGGGGAACTCTAAAGATTCACACACACACAAAAAAAGCATTTACAGAACGCAAGGCCTGGCATTCTTCAGATCAGACTTTTTTCACGTCACCTAAAACCTCGACTCGAACTTTTTTTTTGTTTTTTTTGTTGCATGATTGTTTTGAGATCATAGCTCGTCAGCTTACACGCCCACGACGAAGTGGGAAGCACGCTGATACAAAGAACCGAACTCTTCGTGCAGACAATATTAGGCAAACTCCCAAGTTCAAAATATTTCCTTCCAAAGAAAGAAAAACAAAAAACAAAAAAAAAAAAAAAAAAAACGCGGTCAACGTGCACGCGAGCTGATGTAGCGGATCTGTGCACGCCTTTCCTCTTTGTCCCTTCACTCTTTCTTTGCTTCCTTCTTGCCGACAGAGAGAGAATGACTTTTTTGCATCAACTTCAGGGACCAAGATAATTACCCTGGGGACAAAAGCGAAGTTTGGGGGAGTCGTAGGTAAGACACAGCGTATCAATGGGCCAACAGGATCTAGCTGACGTTTTGGGTGTCGAACGGGTGGGAGGGATTGCATTACAGAACAGTGATTTTAAATAATTTCATTACAGAACATTGATTTTAAATGATTTCATTACAGAACAACGATTTTAAATGATTTCATTACAGAACAACGATTTTAAATCCTGTAATACAACCGTTTCTTTACGCGGTACTTATGTTTTGAACTATTTTGCCACTCTTAATGTATAACTATCTCTTTAGCTATGAATGACCTAATGGCAAGAAAGATGAAATAAAAAAAAAGCGTTTTCATTTGATAAAACGAATTCTGAATCAATTTTTGTGTAGATTACCAGACTAAAAAAAAAAAAAGGTTCCCTAGAAGGGTTTATTTCCTTCAGCAATCACGGGTTATCAGCATGTTTTAACGGAGCTGACGCTTATATAAAACTGAATAATTGGTGCAGATCATTTTGAAAACATTTATATAAAACATCTTTTGATTATTTAACAACATGAAGATATAAAACATACACAGACCCATATTAGAATATAGTAGTGTTATGTGGGACCCTTAGAAAAAAGACATTGGTAAATTGGAAACAGTGCAATGACAAGCTGGCTCGCTTTATTCACTCCAACTACAGGAGGATGACATCCCCGACAGAAATGCTCCGTTCGAGCAATCACAACTATTGCAGAAAAGGCGGGAAATCGCACGCTTAAAATTTATTTTAATTAGTAACGGCAAGCTTCACTTGGGCCCAAATACATAAATTCGACCAGCAAGTACAAGAAAGTCGGGCAGACTAAACCCCTCCTGCTAACAAACGAAATTGTGAATATAGAGACTATCATCGTTTGAACATTCCATCAATCATTTGTTAACCTAATGGGGTCACAAACTTGTGCTGCGTCTAAATGTATGTTCTTTGTCGACTGTTCTCTTGCATTGTATTGTGCATTGTTGTAACTTGTATCCTCTCTGTAATCGCCCTCAAGAGGGGGCTGACAGTATTTTCAAAGAAATAAATACTTTTTTTTTTTTTTTATCGGAGTCAGCATTTTTATTTTGTTTGGTTTTAATGCGTTTTTGCGCTATAGAACAAAATAAGTCGTACCATTTTTTTTTATTGAAGTTGCGTTTTTCTTAATCAGAGTCAGAATTTGTTTTACGGCGTTGATCATGTGTTAGTGTGCTAATATGTCAACAAACGTACTACACATACACCTGATATTTACGTCATTTATATCCAGATGCGGGGATAATTCGCTGGTAAATTTGCGTCTTTGTGCAATGTATATTTATAATGATACGTGATGTTGAGAGTGGGCAAATACGTCTATTAGGGTGGGCTCTATCTATTGTCATGACTGCTTCGTCTTTTTCCTCCTCTGTCCACAATCGTTCACTGTCCAACAAACTAAACGTAAATTTACCCCCCCCCCCCCCCCCCCCACCAAAAAAAAAAAAAAATCGCGAAAAGCGAGTTTCGTGATTACAGGACTAAGTTAAGATCTAGGTTTGTACAATTTCATCCCCGGCACATGGACAATGTCAGTGTTTCGGGAACGGCCATCGGGAATGGGGAGCGCACGTTGCACTTCGTAGTTTACCTCAGATGTCTGACGAGTGATTCGATATGGCCCGAAATAGCGCGATGAAAGTTTGGTAGAGCGGCCGACATAGCGAACGGGGAACCAGATCAAGACGAGGTCCCCTATTTGGTAAGTCCCGTGGCGATATGTTTCGCTTACCGGCTGATCTGTAGCTGCTGAGATGTCCGTGTGCGATGTTGGGCGAGGAGGTGACGTTCTTCAGCCCGGCGACGAGGACGGGCTAGTCGGAGCGCAAGTTCGTCCGCTTCTTGCACAGGGGTTGCGATGATGCCAGAACGCAGAGCTCTTATTTCATTTAATTTATTATACTCTCAGGGCCCGAAGGCATTACAGAGAGGAGTGGAATTATATCAATATAAATTAAACGATGAGAACAAAACGCAACAAAAAAAAAAAAAAACAAGGTACAGAATTGCTATGGAACATTATTCAGGACATCAGTGATGGCGGTTTTAAAATCAGCGGCGTCAGTAAGTCAGACTACGAATGCGGGAAGGCGATTTTAGTCGACAGAGGTCGGGGGTAGGAGGGAGGCATAAAAGGTAGAGGTGATGCAGTAGGGGATTCCTACTTTTAGTGGATGGTCGGTACGCGGCGATATGTATGATGGTTCTGAAAATAATGAGGTTCGAGGTGCTGCGTTCGAGTGATAAATCTTGTGAAATAAGCAGAGACGAGTCATTTTTCTCCGAAAGGAGAGGTTGGGCAAATATAGAAACGCTTTCATGGAGGTGACGCTGGCTGTACGGTGATAGTCAGAAACTATGAAACGTGCTGAGCGATTTTTAACGGATTCAAATGAATGATGCTAGGGTGACGCCAGGGTTCGAGATAGAGCCTGTATATTCAAGTTTGGTGCGCACTGAAGTTTTATAGAGAGAGAGAGAGAAAAAATATTTATTTTAACACGCCTAGTCCGGCGCTCCCAATATAGCTTTACCACTCTTCCCCAAGTACGTTGTGGACGTGCTGGATCAGTAGTGGCAGTAGGAGGTGTTGGTGATCTTTGGGTGGAGTGATCCAGCTCTCCCAGGAGTTTGGGTGTAGGTCGGGGGGCAGTTGGTGTAAGGTTGCAGATATCAGGGGTTTCGCGTGTGGACAATCCCACATCATGTGTATGTTGGAAAGGTTGCTTCCGCAATGGGGGCAGTAGGGGCGTCCAGGGAGTCCTTGTATGTAGTGTTTGTAATGAGGGGCCATTAGAGTGTGAGTTTGAGCACGGCGTAAGATGGCACCCTCCTCGCGAGTGAAATGTGGAGGCGGATGGGGGAGAGTCGAGACGGTCATACGCAGTTCTTTGAGGATAGCCGTTCGAGCTTTGTGGAGTTGCTTGCGGTGTTCACGTGGGTCGTAGAACTCAGGCCAGAGGGTAGGAGGCCCCGGATTTCCTTCAGCGCGGGAGAGCGCGTGCGCTCTTGTATTTTCTCCCATGCCCTGATGGCCTGGTATCCATTGGAGGGTGACGTTCAGATGAGGGTGAGTAGTTAGGTGTTGTTGGATGAGGGCGTGTATATGGGGAGGGAGCGTGTTGTCCCGAAACTGTCGACAAGCTCCTTGACTGTCGGTGCGTATGAGAATCCGATCGTGATGATGTGTGGGGATGATGATGGCCTCGGCGATGGCAAGTGTTTCGGCAGCCGTAGGAGAGGGTACACCTTCATGCAGAGTGGTATGGGAGTAGGTATTGTTAGTCACTGCCGTGCGACATCGGTCAGGGTAATAGCTGGCATCAGTGAAGTAAAGGTTTGTATCCGGCGGTTCCCCTTGCTTCGTGAGACGTTTGACACGATCTTCCCTTCGAGAAGAGTGGGCCTCCGGACACATGTTTCGCGGTAGAGGAAGGACATGTAGACGTGGCAGTGAGTCCCATGGTGGGGAGGTTGGAGGTGGGAGGTATCATAGTGCTGGTGGTCTAGTATTCGGCGGCCTTGTCGCGATGTACCTAGGCGCTCATGTTGAGCGTGGCGATGCATGGTAATGCGCTCGTCCAAGGTGTTGAAGATGCCAGTTAGAGGTAGTGGGTGGTTGGGTGCGAACCGTGGAACGCCAAGTGTGAGTCGGGTGCACTTACGGAGCGCGGTTTCGAGTTTGCGGATTTGTG
Source organism: Ixodes scapularis (assembly GCF_016920785.2). Classification (NCBI taxonomy): domain Eukaryota; kingdom Metazoa; phylum Arthropoda; class Arachnida; order Ixodida; family Ixodidae; genus Ixodes; species Ixodes scapularis. The sequence goes on along the minus strand of NW_024609846.1, from coordinate 175,387,758 downwards.
TGGTGGTGAGGGTGACATAAGGTAGGTTGTACATGACTCGGGTGTAGACCAGGGCTTCGACCGTTTTACGCATCTCATGTTCTTTTAGACCTCGGTTGCACCTGGATACTCTAGTGAGCATATGGTGAATTTCGTTTATCTGTTTTGTGATGAGTGATAACCACTCGTCTACTTTGCCGTCCTGTTGGAGGAGGAAGCCTAGCACCCGTATGGTGCGGCGGCGAGGGATGAGGGTGCCATTTATATGTAGTTGAATGAGTGCGCGGTAGTCGTCTGCCTTCTGTCCCGTAGCGTTAGAGACAACGATGTATTCTGTTTTTGTGGGGGAGCACGTGAGGCCAAGTTGCGTTATGTGGGTGTGGAGTGTGTCAAGCCCGGCCTGCACCGTGGCTTCCTGGTCTGCTGGGGAGCCGGTGCAGCACCAAACGGTGATGTCGTCCGCACAGATATTGTGCTGTAGGTGCGGGATTTCGTGAAGTTTACCCGGGAGATTCTTTAAGGCTAGATTGAATAATGTGGGAGAGAGAATAGCCCCCTGTGGTACTCCAGCTGTTAAGGTATGGTCAGGGGATATGAAGTCATTGACCTGTATCTGTACTGTTCGATCGGTTAGAAAGGCTTTGACATAATTATACATTCTAGAGCCGGGAGCCGTGTCCAAGAGGTTATCTAGTATTGTGTGGTGCGCTACAGAGTCAAAAGCTTTGTGAATGTCTACGCTTGCTATGGTACGCAGTTGTGTAGTACTGGCATTCTGGTATATATCTTCGTATATGCGAAGCATGGCATCTTGTCTGCTAACATGTGATTGAAAACCCGTCATAGTGTATGCTAAGGAATCTGTGGTCTCTAGATGCCATTGAAGGCGATTTAGAGTCATTCTCTCCATAAGTTTGCCAACACAAGAGGTGAGTGAAATAGGCCGGAGGTTGTTGATCTGGTTGGGAGGTTTTCCAGGTTTCGGGATGGGTATGATGAAGGCCGTTTTCCACTCACGAGGAAGGATTCCAGTCTCCCATGCCTGATTGATTTGGTCGAGGAGAGGTTCGAGGAAGTGTTCGGGTAGGTTGCGTAGTGTGGTGTAGGTGATTCCATCCATACCTGAGGTTGTGTTCCTTTTCAGGTTGTGAAGAGCTGCTTGTATCTTGTTCATGCTGAAAAGGGAATTGATCCCGGTGGAAAGAGAGTCGGGAGATTCGGGAGGATGGTCGGGCAGTGGGGAAAGGTTTGGTTTGTGTGGATAAAAGAGTTTTTTTATGTCTTGTGCAAGGGATTCAGGGTCTGTTCCTGCATGCATGAGAAGCTTTGTTAGTGTGTGCCTAGGTTTAGCCTGTCCCAGGAGGGATCGAATGATCTGCCACACTCGAGGTGTGTGTAGTTGTCCGTTAAGCTGATCGCATGTCTGGAGCCAGTTCTCGGTAGTAAGGGTGCATGCATATTCCTGCGCCTCCTCAGTGATAGCCTGTATAGCTTTCTTGAGGGGGCGATTGGTCTTGTTCTTTTTCCAGCGTTGTATCATGCGGTGTCGTTTGTCCCACAAGGAGAGGAGGTGTGAGTCTACATGTTCCTGGTCTGGGGTGTTTATTATGTGCTTTGTGTGTTTGCGGTATGTGGAGTGTAGAATGTCTACCCACTCTTGGTAGGAGGAGGGGGTGGGTAGTTCGTCCAGTTCCGTTCGGAGTTTATCCCATTTGGTCATCTTAGTACGCAGTCCTCCCTGGGAGCTCTTTCGGCGTGTTTGAAGGTAAGTGAGCGAGGTCTGTAAAATGCAATGGTCGCTCCCCAAAGTTTCCTGGAGGTTATCCCATGTCGCTGGCACTGGTCCGTTGTACCATGTGAGGTCTGGTGAGCTGTCGTGTTCTACGCTGTTTCCTGTACGTGTGGGCAGGGTGGTGTCATTTAGAAGGGTATATTGATGAACTTCCATGGCCTGCGCTAGCTTGCGGCCATTCGAAGTGGTGCGTTTATATCCCCAGGAGGTGTTTTGGCTGTTAAAGTCCCCTGCTATAAGGACCGGATGAGACTTGTATCCTGCTGAGTGTTTAGCTAGCCATCCTAGGTTTGCGTTAGGGTGTTTAGGTAGCCAGTAGGCGTTCGTGAGGATAGTGTCCTTGGTGTTGTGCCCTAGACGACATTGGACAGTGACGTATTCATTGGATGGTGTGTTCAGGTGGGAGGTGTCAATTTGCGTAGCAGCTATGTGTTTTGATACATAGGTGGCAGTCATGATGGGGACTGAAACGCCCGTGGGTGACCGTTTGTCTTTGTGCGTGATGCTAGGTTGTGTGAATAATTCATATCCAGGAATAGTGATTGATCCGTTTGTTTCTTGAAGGAGAATGAAGTCAGGTTTGGGGTCAGCCACCTTTATGTACTGAGTAAGGAGGCCCTTTTTGCGACGTACGCCTCTACAATTCCATTGCCATATGGTGTACGTTGCTTGTGGCGTTTTCAGAGAAGAGTTAAATGCGGTGGGTGGTGGCGGTGGAGAATTAGACATCTTGGTTCATATCCATATCTATCTTTGCTGCGCCGTGGGATGTTTCTTCTTGGCTGCTTCTAGTTTGTCGTTTGCGTGGTAGCTCCAAGGCATTTATGGCCTGTTCTAGTTTTAATATAGTGGCGGCTTCGTTATCGAGGCGACTAGCCAAGTGTTTGTTGTGTTCGATGATTTGCTCTATGAGTGCGTCTCGCCTTTGGTTGGCCTGTTGCATCTGCTGTGTGGTGGACTGAAGCGCCGAAATGGCGTTTACCAGTTTGTCTACTTTAGTCACAAGGGCATCTAGCTTCTCCTCTATCGGCGAGGAAGCGGCTGTGAGTGATGAGTGAGGTTGCGAGTGCTGTGGGGTTGGCGTATAGGACGGGTGTAATGTGACTGATTTTGACACGTTAGGGGGTAGGAGAATAGGGGAGGAGAGGGGGGGGGGTCCCTGGAGAGCTGGCTCTCTCACATTGGTGGAAGGAATGGTGGTTCTAGGGGCCGACCCTGGTAACTGGGGGTTTGGTGTCTTGGGTGGTGGTGGTGTCTTGGGTGGTGGTGGCATCTTGAGTGGTGGTGTTGTCTTGGGCGGTGTGGTGGACAGCTCTCTTGATGTTTCGTCCCAGGTTCGGCTCTTGCTTCTGCTCCTTTGCGGGGTTTGAAGGGCTTCGAACCGGTTGTGGGCGGGTAATTCTGGCCACGCTTGGGGGGTCAGTGGTGCCAGAGATTGGAGTTGATGTCGTCGTTTCTGTAGGGCTTGCGTCTGAGCTGCTTGGTTTGCCTGCAGTCGGGCGGCGCAATTAGGGGAAGTGGGCGGGTGGTCTTCTCCGCAGTTTACGCAGTGTGGCTCGCATTCATGAGGAGTTGCAAGAGTTTGACCCACGGGGAACTGTTTGCTGCAGTTGAGGCATGTGGTGAATTGAGTTTTGTTGGGACAGACGTCGGCGCGGTGTCCGATCACACAGCAGAGCGTGCAAAGGATGCTTCGCGGCTGGTAAGGGTGCAGTCTTATGGCGGCGCGGTTCATAAAGGCGTAGCGCGGTAGCCGTGGTCCTTTAACTGTGACCAGGATAGTGTTCGACGTGCCGATGCGGCGAAGGTGCAGGAGCTTGGCGTGTTCCACTTCGAGGGTGTTGCGGATGCCTTCTTCTGATAATGTCGCGGGGATTCCATGCACAACTCCGCGTGCGTTTGCTAGATCATTGGCCTTGTATGTCCTGATTTCATGCTGTTTGCCTTGAATATGTACGGTTTTCAGAGCAAGTAATTTGGTCTCGGCCGAAGGTCTGTAAGTGTCGATTGCGAGGAGGTTCTGGATTGTTCGTACTTTTATATAGGTGTCTTTTCGCTCGATGGTGTTGAGGCCAGCGGCATGAAGCACGTCGGCTCCAAGCATATGGGTGTCCACGCTGCCCAGGTTGAATTGTTGTATAGTTACACAATAATGGTCGTGGTGTGGGGCTGCCGTGGCGCCGTGCCGACAGTCTGCCATTCATGGGAGTTTACTCGGTCAATATCCATGACGTCGATGTTGTCGGAAAGTGTTTTTGGACCCTGGCCGAGCGGACGGTGGCCGGGCCGAGTGCAGGGTCAAGTCGGCTGTCTCACCGAATGTCAGGCTTAGCGAGTCGGTTCCCGCAGGGGGGTGAAGTTGACCTTGGGCGATAAAGTCAGGTCTAATAGGTCCTGGATATTGCTGCTCGAAGGTCCAGGTGAGGTATACTGACCTTTTGGTGCAGCTTGAAAGGTCACTGGTGAAGTATTCCGGGATTTTCGGCAAAAATTTCCGGAGCTCGGAATGCATCAGAGAGCACTGGTCGGTGCTTCGTCTTCTTTCCAGTTTTATAGAGGAGAAGTTTAAGTGGAAACAGGGGCAAGGGAAAAGTTCCTTCTGAGATAGCCTAATAAGCGATTAGCGTTGTTAGTGATATATTCGACATGGATGTTCCAGGAGAGATCGTTAGTTACATGAACACCGAGATATTTATAGGTTGATACAGAAAGCAAGGTGGAGTTTTTAATGCAGTAGGAGGACAAGTGTTATTTTGACGGAACTCTCTCATGGATTTACATTTATAGGTGTTAAGTTCCATAAGCCAATTATCGCACCAGCAGGTGACGTTGTTAATATCGATCTGAGGAGCAGATATGTCAGACTCGTTAATGATTTCCTTATTAATTACACAGTCATCAGCGAATATGCTCATAGGAGAGGATACATGCGTGGGAAGATCGTTTATATATAACAAATAACAGTGGACAAAGTACGGGACTTTCTGGGATACCGGATTTGACACGTAAGGTTGAAGAATTAGTTCCGTTAGCGTGAACAAATTGGTAACGGTCTAATAGAAACCATTCTATCCAAGCGATAATATTAAGATCTATGTTACCGTATTTACTCGCGTATAGGTCGACCTGTTTTTCAAAAATCGCCTCATCAAAACCGGGGGGTCGACCAATACGCGAATCCCGGTATTATATTTTTCAACTTTTTTTTTTTTTCGGGGGTTCCGAAGTTAGGGGGTCGACCTATACGACGTATCGACCAATATGCGAGTAAATACGGTAAGTTTACGGAGTTTATGAAGAAGCAGCGCGTGAGGAACCTTGTCGAAAAGCTTTTGAGAAATCAAGAAATATGCAGTAAGTCCTGGAACCCCGGTTAAGTGTTACGTGAAGGTCATGAGTAAGGATTAGGAGTTGAGTTTCACATTAATAAAACCTTCGAAATCCATGTTGCGCTGAGTTAAGCAAGAGTTTGAGTCTAGAAAATTGAAAATATTGATATAAATGTTGTGCTCAAGTATTTTACAAGGAATGCTCGTTAAAGAAGTTTAAAGGGTTATGCTTATCGCCCCCTTTGTGGAGAGGGATCACCTTCCCACCTTCCAATCTCTTGGTAATTCTCATTGTTCAAGTGATTGTGAAAATAATTTAGATAAAATAACGCATGAGTACATATTAGTGTTTTTCAAAAACTTAGCATTCATATTATCAATGCCTTCTGTCGTATTGGTTTTAAGGTTTTCGATAACGTTAGATATACCTTCACAGTCTATGATAACGGGAAACATGGGCGAAAATTCATTAGCTCTAAATATAGGACAATCTGAGGTTACCGTACTGGAAAAATATCCAACAAACACATCATTTAACACAATAAACAGAGTTCGCTGGGCACCTCCTCTCCATGAGTGTCCCTAAGTACTATGCCAGGGCTAGTAGGGGGGTTTATAGCTTTCCAAAATTGACGTGGATTGTTGAGTAGCATTGACGGCAGCGTACTGTTAAAATAATGTAATTTTGCCTCTTCGACTGCTTTCTTATATGTATACGTTAGCTGCAACATGGCAGGCTTCCCAGCGTTGTAGATTGCCCGATAGCTTTGCAGCGCGAAATAATAGTTTCTTTTTATTTGCCAGCTTTTTCAGTGTCACGCTGTACCATGGAGATTCTGGTGAAGAAGATACCACGCGAAGGGGAACATGCGCGTTCATGAGTGGCATAACTTGTTCTTTAAATAAACACCAGTTATCATCAACTGAGCGCTCAGCAAAACAACCTATGTAGTCCTCTAGAAAAAAGGCAAATTTCATTGTTGATTGAATCAAAATCAGCCCTAGCATAGTCACAACATTTTTGTTCGTGTGATTGGACTTATTGCGTCCAGGAATGTTTAACAAATAAATTAAGTAGGAAATTATCACTAATGCCAGGGATTTAACGAGGAGATCAGCTCGGGCGATGTTGTCAATATGAGGTCAAGCACAGCAGCAGTTGTTGAAGATGTACCCGTCGGTTTCGTAGCAGTTTGAGAAAAATTAAATTTTAAACAAAGATTCAAAAACTCACTACATTCGGAAGAGAAATGACTAATATTTGCACCCTCGTCTGACCATACTATAAATGGGTAGTTGAAATCACCCAAAAGTAGTATCGGTGCATTCGGGAAACGAACAATGACTGCGTTGATCACATTGTGAAGATTAGTTATAAACGCGGTATTGGCTAGAAGCAGGGCGATAGCACGCGCCTACAATATATACTTTTTTTTTTTTTAACTTGAGACCAACCTATAGAAGCTCGAGTTCTGCAAAAATATTGATGTGAAACGACGGTACATTTTTTGCTACCGCGACCAACACCCCGCCACCCTTTCTTTCTTCCCTGTCGTGACAATAGAAGCTGAAACGTTTCTGACAGTGCAAAATTTCACTAAAACTTTGGTTGGGGCTAGTTGGTTCATATCGATTAAAAGGTTAAAAGGCGCGAACAAACAGGAGGAAAAAAGTTAAAAGGTTAAAAGGCGCCTGTCCGTGTCGTACGTGTCTCTTTTTTCGTCCTGTTTGTTCGCGCCTTTTAACCTTTTAATCAAAATTTCACAGTTGCGTATCTTACTCGACAACCATGTCTCGCTTAACACGACAATATCCGCGTTATAAGAGTCCACAACTGCAGACAGATCATCCCGTTTATTCATAATGTTTCTAATTAGAGATGTGAGAATACCGGTTCGAAGCGAATAGTGCGGTGTCACCCCTAGCTTTAACGCTGTTAAGAAAACCGGTTGTTGTGGCTTTTCCTTGCACTGGGAAGGCTATAAATGATACAGTGCTATTCAATTCGAACCTGTATTCGCACACCCTTACTTCTAATGTTGGTAAAAAGAACAGAAATATTATTATTAGGCAATGTATTGGTAGTAGCACCCTAACCCCGCCTAGAACGTTATGACGAAGCTGAAGCTTGATTAGTATTTACGACGTCACATTCAGATGAGGCAAGATCTGGCTGACGAGCGGAAGCACGGGTTACGTCCAGGTAAATTCTGTTCTGGCCCGCGGGAGTTCAATTCACTGACACGGTCTGTTTGAGGCACATAGATATAGCACTTATTTCCAATGAGCAGTTTGTCGAAGAGCAGCTTGAAAGGTAGATCCTGTGGTTTTGTAAATTCTAGTAGCCTTCGCCGCGCAAGGCGCGCCGACGATATGAAATTCTCTCTCACGGAAAAGGATGTTCCTTTGAATTCGTAGACCTTAGAAAGTACGGTCTCTTTATCTTTGTATGAAAACATTTTTCCAATTACTGCAGTAATTGGAAAAACGATATTTTTGCTCAGTATACACACCGAGACCATGCGTCCTTTCGATACACGACGGTGCAAGTACAACTCCTAACTTCACGAGACACTCGTCTACAACAGTCTTTTCCGACTGCGCCCATGTTTCCTTGTCCTTACCGGGGAAGCCAAAGAAAAAAAAAATGATCAGCTCGCTCTGCACTCTGCGTCATCGCAGCGTGCCCTGAGCTCCGATATCTCGATAGCAGCCGCGGCTATTTGTGGGGAAGGACCCACATCGCTGTTAACGCTGACTGATTTCACCGTAGAAATATCACTTTCTAACTGGTTGACGCGTGCAGTGAGATTACTTAGTGATTTCTCGGTGGACTGCTGTTTAGCCTTTAAGTATTTTACTTCCTGGAGGATGTCGGTTTGTCCGGTCTGAAGCGTCACAACTATTTCTTAAACTTTGTTGAGTAACTCCTCTTGGGCTTTGGACATAGATCTAGGGTAGGCTTCAATATCCCCACCAAGTAGCAGAATAAGCTCATATCTTACACTTTCGACATATGTAGTAACAACGATAAACAGTTCTATACATTTAAGATAAAACCTAAAGCATGCCTTGGGGCCTGGCAGCACAGACAAACGCAAATAGTTGCTTTTGTATTCAAAGTATTCCAATTTACTAACCTGCAAGAAACGACAAAAAACTTAGGCACCCTAACCCAGCAGTTGCTGTCAGGCCCATTGGCGATGTTGAAGTATGCAGCCGCTTTTCTACCCTGTGGCGCTGAGGTCGAAGTGGCTCTTGATGGTAACTGGTTGGGTCCGAACGAAAACTGCACCGTAGGGGACAGGTGCTGCCCAGTCCACGAGGAGGGGCGAAGCGATAACGGAAGCTTGTTTACAATTGTAACTGTCGATGTCGCCGATGGAACACTGCCTCCGATGACAGTGTTGACGTTTTCCGATAGCGAGGGACAGGACGGCACCAGGAACGTTAACAGCAGCTGCAACGAAACGACAAAAAACTTAGGCATCCTGATCCAGCAGTTGCTGTCAGTGCCAGGCCCACTCGTTTGAAAAAAAAAATAGTAGTGGGTAGACGTCAAGGAATCTAGCATTCAGGTCTGCCCACTGTTCTTAGGATTGTCGGTAAACCTCGATGCTAGAGGCTTTGAGGTCTACCCAATCTGAGCCAATCAGCGCTCGGTATTTTGACGTCACCGGAACCCCTGCGTGAGAAGCAGCCGAGCTTGTTTGTTTGTTTGTTTGTTTCTTTATTTCGGTCACAGGGCCACAAGGAGAAAGGACAAAAGGCAGATATGCTCCGCCTGACGAGGCCCAGTCCCCCCAGTACACTGCATCAGAAGTTAATGGAAAAAATAAGTGCAAAACATCGGCAAGAAACAGCAGTGCAATATCATAGGTACCATTACCTCCACAAAAATGAAAATTACACGTCCTATTTTATGCAGTAGCTAAATAGGCCTGTTCACAATACTATATTTATTTATTATTTTATTTCACAATACTGCAGGCCCCGTTGGGGCCCAGGCAGGAGTGGGGGGAAAAGAAAGGGGAAGGGATGGCAGAGTCGCAAACACACACGTTCTTCAACACAACACTGATACTAAATAGCATATATCATCGCAATTTCGAAAAAAATACATCAAGGGTAGGGCTATCAACATTGTCTTTTTCTAAGCAATTCCATTCTATTATGGTCCTTGGGAAAAACGAATTTTTAAAAATGTTGTTTGCGCTTTGGTATGGCTCTAAGAGACTTCCATGATTAAAGCGTGTATTTCGGCGTGTGACGTGCTTTATGTAAGGTGATGAATCTAAATTAAAGTAATTATTCTTCATTAGGTACAAAAACTTCAATCTGAAATTTTTCCGGCGCGATCTCAAAGACTCCAATTCAAGTGATTTTACCATTTCTGATGGGCTGTCTAAGCGGCGGTACCTATTGCATATGAATCGCGCAGCTAGCCTTTGAACTTTCTCTAATTCGTCTATGGCTTTTTGTGTACACGGGTCCCAGACTACGCACGCGTATTCTAAAACTGGCCTGACCAGAGTCTTATAGGCACAGAGCTTGACACTGGAGGGTGCCAGCGGAAGTCTGCGCCTTATAGGGACCACAACGCTCGTCTCGCAGCAGCACAAACATTGGCAACATGTGCATTCCAGTTCAAACTACTCGTAATTGTTACCCCAAGGTACTTAACTTCAGAGGCTTCTTTAACTTGAGTGCCATTAATTGTATAGGGAAAGTCCAGTACAGTTTTTTTATTTGTAACCCTTAGTAATGTACATTTATCCAAGTTCAACGGCATTTGCCACTGTTCACACCACGCATAGACATTCTGAAGATTATTTTAGAGAGCTAGCTGGTCATTATGGGTTTCTACTTCTTTGTACAATATGCAGTCGTCTGCAAACAACCGAACCCGAACTCTGTCATCTATGCTGTCAACTATGTCGTTTATGTAGATAAGAAACAATAACGGTCCCAGAACCGACCCCTGCGGAACACCTGATGAAACAGATAACTGACTTGAAGATTGCTTGTCTATTTCGATAAACTGGGAGCGGTTTGAAAGGTACGACTGAACGAATTGGACTAGGTCGTTTTTAATTCCGATTGCGTATAGCTTCTGCACTAGTTTATGATGTGATACTTTATCGAAAGCCTTCGCGAAGTCTAAAAAGATGGCATCGACTTGTTTTCTTTTATTTAGAGCAAGGGCAAAATCATGCAGAGTTGTTACTAACTGTGTCACTGTTGATAGCCCTCGACGGAAGCCATGCTGAGCACTGGTAAGGAGGTTATTTTCTTCCAGGTAATCAGTAATGTGCCTGCACACTATGTGCTCCAGTGTTTTACAACAGACAGAAGTAAGGGATATAGGGCGATAATTAAAAACGCACTGAGGATCACCACTTTTTAAAATTGGCACAACACGAGCGCGACGCCAGTCAAAAGGAATCTCTTTTTGTTTTAGTGAGTTATTAAAAATGACGAACAAATAATGCGACAGCCATTCAGCATAGCGTCGAAGGAATTCGTTAGGCACATTGTCCGGCCCACACGCTTTTTTAACATTTAGCCGAAGCAAAAGATCAAAGATTCCTTCCCGGCTTACGACAAGGTCCCGCATGGCCGACGACATATCACAGATGCTCTCTGGCTGTGCTGCCGAACGGGGGCTGAATACGGACTGAAAGTACCTATTGAATTCGTTTGCCATGTCGGTTTTATCAGTGACAAGAATCCCACTAACATTTAAACACTCAACACACTTTTTTGTTCCTGATAAGAAGTTCCAAAATTTAGCGGGCGCTTCCTTTAGAACACTGATAAGAGACTGCGAGAAGAAAAACTCCTTGGAAGTTGAAATCTTTTCTTTCAATTCTTCTTTTATCTGAGAAATTTCAGATGTCCCATACTTGTGAGTTCGCTTTTTACGTTGCAATTTACGTTTAAGTTGAATAATCTCTCTTGTTATCCAAGGATTGTTCCTTCTTGTGCGTTTTACCTTGCTGGGTACATACTGCGAAATGCAATAATTGCAAATGTTTTTAAACATAGTCCACTGGGTTTCTAAGTCGCGTTCCTCACAGAAATCATCGAGGTGTGTCTCCAAGTAGTCGAGCACATCAACATCACTCGCATCGTTATAATTTTTAACAATAAATTTTTTTACACCACCAAGTTCCGCGTTTTTGAAAAAGTTGGAAGTAAAATAGAGCAATTTATGATCAGACAACCCTGTTAAAACGTCAATAGTGTACCATGATATTAGTGGACTAACGAAGACCAGGTCCAAAATAGATTGCGCCGTGTTGCCGATCCTTGTCGGCGATGTCACTATCTGGGTCAGGTCGTTCGAGAACGCACAGTCAAGCAACATCTCTGAATCACGTGCGTGTGCTCCCGCTGATCTCATTTTTAACCAGTCAATATGGGGTAAATTAAAATCACCGGCCATGATTAGTCGTACGCGATCATTACGAAAAGACCCAAGAAAGTCGTATAATTGCTCAAGGAACACTGGTGAGGCATTAGGCGGTCTGTACACTACTCCTAGAACAAGGCTATTCCCGTAAAAATCAACCCGACACCACAAACTTTCGTGGTTAGGAATGCCTGGTAGTAGGCACGCGCCTAACTCGGACTTCAGGACAATGGCAACGCCACCGCCACGTGACAGTCTATCGTTTCGGTAAATTTTGTGTGTCGGCGGAATGACTTCGCTGTCCTGTATATCTGAGTGCAGCCATGTTTCGGTTATCAAAGTGGCGTGGGGGTCAAAATCAAGGAGCATTGCCTCGAAATCTGTAAGTTTATTCAAAACACTTTGCGCATTAAATGACACAAGTCGGAAGGTTATTTGCTTCTGACGTCACGGAGCGGTGGAAACACGTTTCTTGCTGCTGCTGGGCAGTTTCACGCGCGTTTGTGTGCTGTCATCCCACGCATAAATGTCACCGTTTACATGAAGCTTATCATGAACCAGAAACACTTTAGCGTCGTTTTGTTTATCTGGCTGCGCAGATGTCCAGAGCAACTTTCGCGTTCGAATTGTTTCCTGCGACAAATCATGCCGGACAGAAACCTTACTTCCCTTTAGTAAATGACAATTCTTAAGAACAGACATTTTTTCACTGTGGTCTTGGAAGTGCAGTATGACTGGCCTTGTTTTCTCGGGAACATGTCTACCAAGACGATGCAGACGGTCAACACTGTTTACAGTGACCTTCAGAGTGGTTTTGAAAAGATTATTTATGACCTTGTCTTTAAGCGAGTCTCCAGTTTCGCCGGGTTGCTCTTCAATGCCAAATATAACAAGGTTGTCTTTTCTGGACCTGTTTTCGAGTTCAACAAGCCTCCTCTCTTGTAGTTTGTTCGCTTGCTGAATATCTGCAATAACTTGTAGCAGAGGAGAGTCCCGTTCTTTTTTTGCAGCGCATCTATGTCCTTTTCTGCCTTATCCAGCCGTGTTAGGACATCTCTGACAAATGAATCTAAACTTAATTGTTTTTCATTGATCTCTCTTATTTCTTTCCGCATTTCAGATTGGCCAGCAAGAAGCTGGTCGAGTGATTCCTGGATACTAGGTCCAGGATTGGTTTCTACATCTCCTGATTGTAACAACAATGCCGATATCAAGTCACGACACACTGACGCAACGCTTCTAACTATGGTTTGTGGACTTGGTGACAGAAACAAGCACCGATCATCACTACGATAGCAGTGTACAGGATATGTGTAACTAACCTGGACAGTGAAGAAGACAGGCGTATTTAGCGTCCTTGCCATCACGATGTCACCAAGTCCACTGAAGCCGACGAGATCGTTGTGGGCGTTTATAGGTAAAGTTCCGGACGTGACGCCAGGGTAGAACGTAGGTTCCGGAAAGCTGTACACCAGGGGGAGGCGACCACGTTCCGTCGAGTCACCATTGATGCCTTGTTGATACGAAACCGTGCCGAAGTTGTCGGCGCTGAAGCTGTTGGCGCCGCTGCTTGCTATCTGACACAGCAACACCTGGACAGTGAAGAAGACAGGCGTATTTAGCGTCCTTGCCATCACGATGTCACCAAGTCCACACACTGTATGTGGAGTCAAATCGACGTTCAAAATTTCTTCCGAACGTCATGCCAGAATGTTTCTTTTTACATTGTATATGAAACTGCAACGTAAAGCTCTATTTAGTATTATTACCATACCATCTGGACTTGGGCTCCGCATAGTCAGGAGCTGATTTTGACACAACAAATGGTAGGATCGTGTCAAGGGAAGGAAATGCTTCTCGTCCATGAATCATGTTGAATGGTGAGTATTGTGGTGTCTCATGGACAACAGTGTTATATGCATAGGTCACCAAAGGAAGTATCTCATCCCAGTTTTACTGATCCTGCATGCTGAATATACATTGCAAACATCGAGGAAAGTGTACGGTTAAATTGTTCCGTCGTACCATACATTGCTTTGAGAATGGTATGCAGTGGTGGTGCGGTGGATTGCTCCGCAATGTCGGACGAGATTTTGCACTACAGATCACAGAAATGCTCTATTTCGATGTCTTACAAGTTATACATCCCCAGCATTCCTGGACACGGTCTCCTTGCGCCCTCTCTTGGCTATTTTCAGCAAAATGCATTAAAATGATAATTTCAGCCAAACTACTGGAGAAATCTTTAAGTTCCCCGGGATATCTATAAAGGGCGCTAATACACTCTTAGTTAATACCTACTTGAACCTCAGGATTGTATACTTTTATTCCTGGCCCCGATATATTATTGTTGCATTGGGTCCTATGGGCCACTTCGACAAAATTTTAAATTTCTTCTCACTGAAATGAAGAATCGGAAATTTCCCGAGGAATATAATAGCTGCCGACTCATAGCAAACACCGCCGTTAAAATTTCGGTATTTTAATTAATACTTTTTATTCCTCGAGACTTTCAAATTCGGCCCGCTTTTTCCCCCTGTAAAGTTAGCACTCCGACGTGCGCCAAGAAGCTTGCGGCCAAGCTACCTTTCCATAGGCTTATCGAAAAAAAAAAAAAAAAAGATTTGTACGATGCGTTTGTGACAGCATAGTGACTAAGAATGTGACGGTTATAATACGACTATATAATAATTAGATGTTTACAATCAAAATATGTGCCCAGGATTTCAAATATAAGCAATTGTTATGTAGGGTCAGAAACACTTGCATTGTATATATTTTGCTTTGAATTTGCCTGTGTACGTAAAGTTTGAGCTCGTTTACAGACACAAACTGAACAAAACTCTTTCAGGCGTGTATAACTAGAAATAACTAGAAATATAACCAAAACGGCGCGCCGCTGGCCGTTCGATTGTGGGTCTTTTTATCTATCTTATTTTAATTATACATATATACGCGTATAAATAGAAAACACAACGACGACGGCGTTAAGAGGATAACACACCGGGCGAGCGCGGTGCCTCAATCTGAGCCCTAGTTTCTTGGAAGCGGCAGCTTCTACTTTGACTGGGCTACCTCCTTGGAGCCTGATGCTTCGACCCCAGTGGACCACAGTGAGCAACAGCGCCATCATGTTTAAGGGGCTCCTTCATGCACCGATCGAACGGCGTGCCAGATCCCCATGGCTCGTTGCTGACCCGCCCAACCCACCTCCACGAAATCTTGACTTCTGCGAATCGGACTGCCATCCTCCCCAATACCAATAATCCATGTCGTCGTCATCATGCATGTATATACTCATCACATTATCATGTTCACTAGACGCGGCACCGCGGGCCTCCATGGTACGGGCTGCTGCCTTTCCGCGGTGCCGCGGCTCTCCAAAGCCAAATAAATAAAGAGTAAAAAGTCAGGACTAAAGACAAAATGCTTTGCTGACCAACAGCCGGTAGCGCCTTAAAAGAAAAAAAAAACACAAAAAGAAACAATAGTGTTTCCTCGTTTAGAGGATACAAATAGACCGATCTCACCGAGCGTTCAGCGCATGCGTGACGCCGCCATAACTTTAGTTCACAGGAGTACAGTGTTACAGGAGGCAAACGGCAGTGCACGAGAGGGCTCGTGCTGTCTTGTGCTCCTCACGCGCAGAGCTCCAGCGAGTTTGTCGCACGTGGAGAAAGACTAAAGTTCCCTCGATGCATTGCGGCAGCAATGGCGTAGTGAAGCTGGTTGGTGAGATCGGTCTATTCCCAAAGTACACCATACTATACCCTATTTCACCTTATGATGTATCGCAGGAAAGAAGCGCGAGCTCCTTGCTCGGCACATCTCGGCGACACAAGCTCTCGTGCATTAACAGCAGCTGTCAACGCTATGAGCTCGCGCTTCTAGCCCTCGCTGTGGTACAACATAAAATGAAACAGAGTATAGCGGCGCACATCACTGAAATAACATACGCAATACAGAAAATAACAGATTGTCTCTTGAACGCAAAACGGCAAAATACACATAAATGGGGAGGTTTTTGTTCCCAAAGCCGAATTCAGAAACCTAAACTAAACTAATGTTTGCTGGAACTCGGGGTATATCGTGTACATCGTTTCGAAAAAGTATCAAACGAGAACACCACGCAACACATTTGACGTTGTTTCACACCTCGAGACACTGGCTTGCACTGGCGCACCAACCGCCGGCGTAGCATAGCGCGTAGTCGTGAAATATCTGCGTCTGATAATAACAATAACTTATTCGCAAAAAAAAAAAAAAAAAGTAGCGCAAGGGGCATCGATGCACGAGGCACGTGCAACGTGCAGCCCTTGGGAAGATCATGGCGGCACAGCGCAGCACTGTAGCAGCACCAATCTTAAGCCTAGTTCACATGCAGCGGTTTTGGCCCTAGAGCGGCGCGATTTCTGCCGTCGCGGCGCTCTGGCCAGCACCAGCAATTCTGCGGCACGAGCGCCGCGACGGCAGAAATCGCGCCGCTTTAGGGCCAAAATCGCTGCATGTGAAACACGCTTTACACCGCGAGCAGCATTGAGCTCGATTTCAGGCGCCATGTTCTTCCCAGAAGTTGCGCGCGGCACGTGCCTCGAACATTTCCAGGCGCTACTTTTCCCAGGATAGAGCTTTAGGTTGCTCTAGAGTTCCTGTATACACGCTTTGCAGCAGCTGTGCATGGGCGCCGCCATGACCGCCCTTCAGTTCTTGTTTCCTCTTATTACATTTACTTAGCTTCATCGTTACCCCAGCGGGGCAGGTTATTGCCATTTTAGGTTCTACTGTGCCCTTCTCCACAGCATTAGCCTTTCTGGAGGCTTGTCAACGCCCGCTTTAGTGGCTCGCCACCTGGGAAAGACAAGACAAGGTCAGCAATGGAGGCTGTAATTTGGCGCGTATGTAAAGCGTCTATAGGCTCCCTACGGAAGCCAGAGTTGCGCGTCCGTTTTCCACGTGCCGCCGCGCCGCTTTTCTCCGAGATCCGATCACGTGAGGTGTCCGATCAAATGCCGTGCAGAAAAGTAGACATTGCACGCGCCCCGGCATACGTTCCCCTGCTTTTGAGCGCACCGCGCGCCTCGTACGCGTGGCGCCGCTATTCGCCGCATTCAGTCACGTGAGGAGCAGGATCAACATGCCGTGCAGGAAAGCCGGCGCTACGGGGATGAACGCGCAACTCTGGCAGGTTGATACGCCACGTGTCGTGAGAATCGAGAACTGAAACAGCGTGTCCCAGAAAGCTGGCCATGTGGGGGGATCCGTGACGTAGAACAATATTGTGCATAAAGAACGATGCGATTTTTTCGGTATTCGCCGTGCTCAGGGCCTTTGTCTCCACATACCGAGAAAAGTGGTCGATGGCAACAACAACCCAGCGCTTCCCATGTATGGACTTCTGACAAGGTTCAAGTAGGTCGATTCCGATGCTCTCAAAAGGGTTATTCGGAAGTCGTAATGGGTGAAGGTGGCCAGCGTTAGCGATTGTGGGAATCTTGCAGCCTTGACATGCGTCAGATGATTTCACGTACCGATGTATGCTGCAATACAACGAAAAAAAAAAAAAAAAAAAACGAGAACGTAAGTGCGAAATACACCCAAATGCCCGGCAGTGGGGTCGTAATGCAGCGACTAAAAAATATAATTACGCAGGTGTTTGGGGATCACAGGAAGAAGGGATTGTCCTGTTGGGTCATACTTTTGCCGATAAAGAGTGCGGGCAACCAGCGCATAAAGGTTGTTCATCTTGGCGCCTTGATTTCGGGGTGTATTGTCGCCCATAAGTTGGATGGTGTGCCGCAACTTGGGATCTCGACGTTGTTCAGTGATCATATCAATCACTGGAGCGAGAGTGGAAATAGGAAAGTCCATGGTGTCATCGGTGTCAACAGCGCGCTGGAGAGGACAGCGCTTCTGCGTCCTGGTCAGCGTGACCAGCTTTCTATTCGCGATTCCAGCAAAACGGACGCCACCAAGCGGGAAAACCGAGAACCAACCGGAACAGGTCGCTTTGCGCCCCTCCGCGTCTCTGGTGGCTTTCGCAGACTAGTGTTGTCGGCGCGGTGGCGAACAATGTAATTTCACGAAGGTCTGAAAGTTTCTTAAGTTCGCCTGAGTGTTCATTAGTGTGCTGAAGCCTCAGTAGATTGTTTTCTTCCATCACGTGTTTGAAAGCCCGTTTACTCCACGACGCACGGTCGCGTGCTTTCGATTTCTTGGATGGGGAGGAATCGCGGAAAAACGTTTTGATTTCTTGTGTGTCTCGAATCACATTCAAAGTGATGACTACTTGGTAACTGGTAAGTGGTTTCTTTATAAGAATGTAGAACAGTGGACTGAGGACGACAGACGAGGTATTTCACTGGAGGTAACAAAAATGTTGCAGTCAAGTGAATGGGAAGGTTCGATAGCTGCTTTTCTTAAGTTTGGTTGTGTTCGTTTAGCTTCAAGTTTGAGCCACCCACGCCGGTCGGTGCGTTGGCTATTCATCTTGGCTGCTTTTCGCCGGAATAGCATTTGGACCACACCGAAGGAGTTGGGCTGATTTCGCAATTACTTGATTCCGGAAAACCTACTCGCTGCATACGATTAATGAGGGAAAGTGTCCGCTTTCAAAAGGTGGGGGACGCGTCTCGCAAAGTTGGAAGCTGTCACGGCACCATGACCTACCGCGCCTCCAATATTTATATTATACCCCTGTCGAAGCCAGCAACAATATACGACTACATTGGTCGTTGACCGGCCACAAAAAATACTTATTTTCTCTGTTGTCTGTCTATGCTGGAAAAAGCGGTGGAGAAACTGCATCGTGACGTCGCCAGTGGGAGGAGCCTAATCTCCATCACCAAGAAACTACATCGGAAGAGAACTGCACCGTGACGTGTCCGGTGACGTCGCCGAACAGTGGCGATTGAGTTGAAACCTCATCGTTCTTTTTTTCCCTACAGGGAATTTCGGAGAATCGCCGAGTAGGCTAGCGCACAGCAGCTCGGAGCACGTGGAGCGAAAGCTCGCGCTGCAGAACCCAGGGATCGTGGGTTCAATCCCCGCTCCTGCCCGTTTCGATCTGCTGGATGAGCATCGTACCGGCGTGCGGTCGTGTACTGCGTGATGCACGTTAAAGACCCCGGGCTAGCAGTCGTACTGCACTGGCTAAATTGCTTATCTACAGGTGGTAACAATGTCGCCATGTTTTGGCAGACTAACCTCCTGCTGTATAAACAACTAACGACAAATTTTACTTTTTGACTATGTTTGACTGCGTTAGTGCAACTTCTCTCGTGCTGCACGAGAAAGAACAAAATGTTCCTTTGGGGGTTAAGTTTTCGGTGAAGTAGGAAGCAAAAAAGAAGAAAAGAGAATATTTCCCTCAAGTTTGGCTCGTAGTAGAAGAGGGAGAAGAAAATCAGTTGTTAGTCCCACGGTGTGTATGGTCTTTTCTTTATGTGTAGGTTTATTCTAGTTCAGCTGGCCTGACCTGAAGTAGTTGCTTTAAAATCAAGCATATCTCGCTCTCTCTCTCTACCTGAAGTATGAACGAACTAGTTCAACTTAAGCCTGTTACCGTTGCTTGCTTGGCTTTTCGCTCAGCCAAATCGCTTATATGGGGTGCACTCAAATGAAAACACAATCGTGTTAATTCGTGTAAGAGTATTTAGAATATTTATCGATCACGGCGCTGAACTTGCATCGCTCGAAGAACTTTCTTTTTGTGAGCGCCTTCTCTGCTTGAGTTTGTTGGAAACACAGCCACTTCGACCCGAGGTAATCGATGATAGCGTTGGTGACATCACCAAGTACGTGACTCACAGAGTACTGGAGAACACCAATGTTTTCGTCGCTCCCAACGGTTCCCTGGAAGCCGCCAGCGGCGTAAAAGCGTAGAGCTGCGAGGACTTGTTGTTCGACCGTCAGCACACGGGGCCCTTCAAGACAACGCTGGAGCATTCCGCGAAGTTGTCACACAACCAGCGAGTCACCCCTTTGGTCAGTTGGTATTCGCCCACAAACCTCGCATCGCTCGTCTCGAAAGCATCCCGGTGAGCACTAAAAACTCGATCCGCTGGCGAACCCAACAGTAGAGATGCATATGTTAGGGTCGACATCTTTTACGATGCAGATTGATCTCTGGCTTCGCCTCGACCACTCAGTTAACTGCATCGTCAAAGTGCATCGTGACGACATTTTGACGTCACCGCTAACTGCATAATTTTACGAGCATAGCTCGAACTGCATAGGGAAAAACTACATTTCAACGTCATGTCACGTGACCCGAGAGGAAAACCAATCAGTGCCCGATGCAGTTTTCTACATCATGTAGTTGGCGTTCCAGCATAGACAGACAGGACTCGAAGTCAAGTTAAATGCAGAGAGGTTCTGCGTGAATCTCCGATGAAGGCTCTCTGCAGTTTGTCCGCATTCGTCTCCTTGCTGCCGGCTAGAACCATTTGGCTGAGTTTAAGTAGTAGTATTTCTCTGTCTGTCAAATATACTTTCATTCAGCAGTTAACCTAATAGCTAGTCAACTAAGCTCATATTTCAACCCGAAGAATATACTAATATCGCTTTAGTGGGATCCCCATAGTACGTAATATAATACATAACCCGCTCGTCAAAGTTACTTTCGATTGCTACTAAAACCTGAATTGAATACGAGTATCAGCTGCTTAGTAAGGCGCCAGCGGGTTAACATGCTCCTTGGCTCAAGAAGCGCTTGCTTAATTTTCGTAATTTCCTGCAGCCTGTGTTGTTCACTGAGCAGACGACTGGAGCCGTTTCTTAAACGCGGATACGCACAAAAGCTCGATTTCGCAGACAGATAAGTCGCATGGTCGAGGCATGCGAGTTAGCTGAAAATTACTCTCGGTGGAACAATTCTGTAGTCATCGGAGCTTTTCTTAGCTGATCTGATTAGAGTCTATTACCGTCTCTCTGGAGCCCATAGTTTTGCTTTTGAACGAAATCTCCGAAACGAAAGTTTGACAGGAAAAGAACAAAAAACACCACAAACAAAAAGTGTTTTGCAAGATTATGTGCACCGGCTACACTTAATCGTCTCAGTTCCGATACCTATAAAATTAATAAGAAAAAGTACTACGTAGACTCTAACCAATTTCTTCAATGTGCCCGACGTTTCGAAGCCAGCTCGGCTCCTTGTTCACGGGTGACTGTTCAGTTCAGTTCAAAGAGCGTTTATTGATGCCATTAAGCAGGGAGAGGGGTGTAAGAATGCATCGGTGGCTAATAGTCGAGGCCTGGATGCGGCATACTATTTAAAATATGTACACTAAATAAACGATTCCAGCTTTGCCTCGTGGAGGAAGTCCAGGAGACTTCGCAGGATCGCTCGTTGTTGGTTCTCGGTTCCAGGGGGATGAGTCCAGCCTTCCAGAGTGGCAATGTTCTGAGGTCGAAATTTTGCCCTTTCTGCGTGATACTTGGGGCACACCCACACTTGGTGGTATGTGTCTGCCTTAGCGTTCATGTCGCACTGGGAACAAAGGCCAGACCTTTTGCCTTTGTTCCACGATGCGAGTCTCGCGGGTGATAGTGTTGCTTCTGTGCGGACTCGGGTGAGCAGAACCTGCCCTCGTCGTCCAAATCCCCGTGAAGGGAGCAGGGGATGTGCCGGCTCGGGCAGGAGCTCTTCAAGTTTCGCCTGGTATTCATTTTTTATCCCGGCCTTTTCTTCGGCGGGGTCATATTCTTGTGACTGCCAATCAATGATGGATGCTCGATCTCGAGCGGTCACGTCATATTGGTGATCTTGAAGTGGAAGCGTTTCATCTCCGGGCCCGCGGAAGGAAGGGGTAGCAAGGGCGTCGCGGGCCAGTTGATGGGCTTCTTCGTTGCCTGGGATCCCCGCATGACCAGGAACCCACTCGATTCTTATAAAGACACCCCGCGACCTAAGTGTCGTGGCGAGCTTTTTGATCTTGCGTACTTGGACGCTAGGGCTATTCTTGCTTCGACACTCTTTCACCGCCTCCTGTGAATCCGTAAAGATCCTGAGGTTCTCAGGGAGGTCGGTGGCTTGAGTGACGACCGTATCTAATGCAAGGCGGATGGCTGCCAGTTCTCCTCCCTTTGTCGACACCGTAGGGGGTAATGCTTCAATTGCCTCGAGTCGAAGTGCTGGGAATACCACGGCAGCCGACTTGAGGGTGACGGGGCCTTCAAGCGATGCAGTGTCCGTATAAGCAGCAACTACGGTCTTGCTTTGCTTCCAGCTCTCCACCATTTTGTTGTGTGCTTTTACCCGGCGGGCCAGTTGTTTGGTGTCCCCTTTTCTGCATGCCCTTAGAGGCTTGCTGCTTGTGATGGCCGCGAGGTCTTCCCACGGAGGCAGTTGTTTCTGCAGCTCTGGGAGGCCATCTACCGATTTTTTTAGGAGTCGCATGATGCCTCTTCCTTGCGGTGTCGTCTTAAGGCGTTCGTCGTGCGCGTTCCTTCTTGCTTCCACGACGTCGTGCAATTTGTTCAACTGCGCGTACTGCCTCAGTCTGACGAGAGGAGTGAAACGGGGCAGTCCAGTGATAACTCGCATAGCGTGGTTGTTCAAAGCTTCGAGACGTTCCCATTGCCTTGCTGTCAGCCAATAGTGGCGTGCTCCGTAGCATACCCGGGATACTGCGAGAGCCTTGACCATTTTTTTTGGCAATGTCTTGTGTCGCTCCTCCGCGTGCATTGCAGATCCGTCTGATCATGCTGAGCACCGAGTTGCACTGTTTGAGTGTGTCACGGAGCCAAGCGTCTCCTTTGCCGTTCTCCTCGATGGTAATCCCCAGGATCTTTACCGAAGGGGACGGCTGGATTCGTTTCCCCGCCAGGACCAGGTTGAGTTTGGCTGCATAGTCCTCCTTCACGCGAATTCTCGGGCTGCGTACGACCGTGTAGTTCGTCTTTTCTGGTGCCGCCTGCATTCCCACACGGGCCAGGTGAGCCTCGATTATATCTAGTCCAGATTGTAGTATATCTCGCTGCTTTTCGAGATCGTCCCCATAAGTCCAGATCGAAACATCATCCGCGTATACGGTGAATTCTAGGCCAGAGATCTTACTGAGTTCGTGTGGTAGCGCCACCATCGTCAGATTAAATAGCGTAGGCGAGAGGACCGAACCTTGTGGGACACCCACGTGGTTCGCTCTTGGCGCGCTATCGTGCCTGCCGCAGCGTACCGAGAATGTCCTCCCTTCCAGGAAACTCTTGATGAAGTTGAGGGTCCTGCCGGTGATGTTAAGCCGGCTGGCTTCCTTGATAATTGTCGAGTGGGGCACCGAATCGAACGCTTTTTTCACGTCGATGGCCACGATGGTCCGGAATTTAGATTTGTGCACGTTGCGAATGACGCTGGACGATATCAGGGCCAGACTTTCTTGGGTGCCCAGGCAAGGCCTGAACCCGGTCTGAGCTGGATGAAAGGCCCTCGTAGTCTCGAGACGGCAGTCGATTCGGGCCAATACCATCCGCTCCATGACTTTGCACGTGCATGATGTTAGAGAAATTGGCCGATAATTGTTTAGTGATTCCTTGTCCTTGCCGGGTTTCGGTATGGGAATGACCAAAGAGTGTTTCCAGTGCTCGGGCAGCTTGCCGGTGATCCAAATGAGGTTAATCCAATTTAGCAGTTGGAGCTTGGTGTTTTCGGGGAGGTTCTTGAGCATAGTCATTGTGACTTTGTCTGAGCCGGGAGCCGAGCAGGATTTCCCCTTGTGGAGCGCCCACTCGAGCTCACCCAGAGCGAAAGGCCGGTCCATGCCTTCGTCCGGTGCAAGGACCTCTATGTTGTACGGATTTTCGAGCCCCTGATCATCCTTACATGGCGGTTGAGGAAAAAAAAGATCTCCGGCCATGTCAGCGAGCTGCTCCTCTGTCTTGTTCATCTTTAGTGCAAGTATGCTGGTGCCCTTCTTGCTCTTTTTCTTCCCGAGCATGGCTCGACTTACCGCCCAGAGCCGCTTCACCGAAGTCTTCTCGGTTAGCGAGGAGCTGAAGCCTATCCACCTATTGGTGCCGAGTTGCTTAGCGTACTGCTTGGCCTCTACCGTGGCTCGCGTGATTGCTCGCCGGGCTTGCGGGGTCTTGCGTCCATTGCGGTACCGCTGCACCGCTTGAAGTCGCTTAGCCCATATTCGCAAGAGGTGCAGGTCGGGAGTTGGCGCATCTTCTTCAACTTTGGTCTCGGTGGTCGCTTCTTTCAAGGCGTTGTTGAGCAGACTCTCAAAGCTGGACCCGGGAAAGTTGTCCGCTTCTAGCGCTTGTCGAAACTTGTCCCAGTGAACCGTTTGCACGACCCTCTTCTTGCTGCTGCCTTTAATCTTCCGAGTTGGTGAGAACTCAAAGTAGATTGGCCAGTGGTCGCTGCCCCAGAGGTCCCTGGCTCGATTCCACTTTTGATGTTGAGTGTAAGGGTTCGAAGTCCACGTGAGATCAGGGCTGGTGTCTTTCTGCCTGACGTCCCCCATTCGCGTTTTGACTCCTGATTTGTTCACTAGTTGGATCCGGTGCGCCTGCATTTCACCGAGCAGCTGCTCCGCTCCCTTTGTGTTTGCATCGTAACCCCATAGACGGTGTTGTAGATTAAAGTCACCTCCGTAAAGCTTTTGCTCCTTTGGGTAGAGACTGTGTAAATGCCCTATCCATCCGTGATCGTAGTTGTGTTTCTTGCCTCTTATAGGTCGGTAGTAGACTGATGTGAAGATGACGTTCACTTGCCGCTGGACCGTGGTGCGAACTGCTACTATTTCCTGGTTGTCATCGCAGTACTTTGACAGGTCAACCTGGTGCTGATCCCAGTCCTCTTTGACGTAGACCAGGGCTTTCCCCGCAGGGGCGGCGCTCTGTCCCGGACGATTATTAGAGATCGATGGGCTTGAGTAGAGAATAAAACCTCGTAGGTTAATGTCGTGTGCGTTGGCTTCCTGCACAAGCAGGACGTCAGGCTTCTCGTCGGGTTTGTCTTGGAATCTTGCTCTGAGCTCCGCCACTCGACTGCGAAGCCCTCGGCAATTCCACTGAAGCACCTTGATTATGCTTTAATGCCACATATGCTGCTGGCGAGTGTCTTCCATTGGTTAAAGGAAGCTTTGTATTGTCTGTTTTCGTCTTGCAGCGTTTGAACCGCGGCTTTCAGCCTATCCAATTCTGCTTTCAAGGAAGCGTAGGTGTTCTGATCTGCTGGGGGTGCTGCCGGGTCGAGTCCCTTACGGAGCCTGTCAGCCCAGAGTTGTGAGGCGCTCGGCGGCACCGGGATCCTGATCTCCCTGGAAGCAACCTCTCGCTTTTGCTGCAGCTTGTGCTGTTCCCTGTAGCTTCTGACTTGTTCTCTCATCCGTTTGTTGGTTTCTTGCCATGTGGGGCAGGCACGGTTTGTGCCTATGTGCCCAGCCTTCTTACACCCTTGGCAGAACAGGGCGTTCGGAGTTGGGCATCCCACCTGGTTTTCGCTATGCGTGTTGCCGCACGTTGCGCAGACCGTAGCAGTCGGGCAAATGTCCGGCTTATGCCCCAAGCGGTGGCAGTTAGCGCATGTCACTGCTTTTGGCATGTACGGGAACACTCGCATGTACCGCCTTCCGTACAAGACGGATCGCGGTGGCTTGTCTCCGTCGAAGGTTAACATTGCGGTGTTGGTCTTGCCCAGACGTCGGGCGGCCACCACGCGCACCTTCTCCGATTCCAGTTCAAGGTTGAGTACCTCGTCTTGGGGATCTTCTTGTAGGGTGTGAATGTCGTAAATTACTCCCTTGCAATAGGTTGCGCCGTAAGTGCGAAAGACTTGAACGGGTATTTTCTTGCCCTCGATGTCGACCTCGACGATCTTCTCTAGGACGGCCGCCAATGCCTCCGAGTCAGTCCTGACCGAGATGGTATTGGCCTTTTCTATTAGGTACATGGTGTATGTCGTTGGTGCATGTGTGCTGTTTAGAAGCACTTTGAGTCTTGGAATGAGCGGCTTGATCGAAGTACGTGATCTTGTCAGGCGGATCTTGTACTCGATTTGCCGACGCTTTTGGGGCTTGGCGACAACCCCCGTTATTGCTTGCGCATTCGGGTTCCCCCGTGCCCGTTTGCCTGTTTTCTTGTGTGTTACGGTTATCCAAGGATCTCCGCTGTCTTGCGGCATGGGCGCTTCCTCTACCACAGCTGCAGCTCTTGGCTGCGACGTCCTATCCTCCGTCGTGTCGTGGGGCTGACTTCGCGGAGGAATATTTGACGTAGCGCCTGCAGGCGTGTGTGTAGGGACGGTAGACGCCTTCTCGTTGGCCTTTTTGGCTTTCGTTTTCTTCTTCCGTTGCTTTTCGGCAACAGGAACAATGTTGTGAGTCTCTCCTAAAATGCTTTTGAAAATGTCTACAAGGCTTTCCTTCGAAATGCTCGAAAGTAAAGTTCGTAGAGCCTGCTCAACAGTCGGTGCTGAGTTCTCTGGTGAAGAAGTGGCTTGCTCACCGAAATGAAATACAGTGGGCAGCTCGATGACTGGTGTCATGACTAGCAAAGGTTTCGCTGGGGTCGAACTTGCCGGTCCCGTCGTGACAGCGGCGGGTCCGGCGCTTGGCCCGGCGAGGTTTCTCGTGTCCATGTCCATGGTTTCTAATTGCTGGTCTTGAGGGCTCGAAGTCTTGGCCGCTTCTTCCTGGTTGTCCAGAGGAGCCGGCATCATTGTCTTTCGACAACCGGCCCCCCAGACTTTCAAGACGGGGTGTATTAGGTGCTAGGCCTAATATCGGGAGCCTAGAAAAACGCGTCCGATCTCTTCGGTACCTTCTTCTTTCTCCACGGGTGACTGTCAGTGGGCCCAAAGGTAGCAACCTGTCGTCGTTTTCTTCTCCTCTCTCTTAGCTTTGTTTTCCTCTTCTGTTTCTGTGTGAGGCGCACTTTAGCCCGTGTATAGAGCTGTTTGGAAGTGGTGGATCGGTTCAGATTGTTGCTTGTATTTTGTATGCGCCAAGACTCTATTAAGAGCCGCTTTCTCCAGTTTCTTTCTGTGTCGAGGATGGAACTGCTGTCAAAGCCAATGACGTGGCCGGTCTTCAGAGCATGTTCCGCCAGCGCGCTGCCTTGGATGTCTTTCTTCTTCACGTCATACTTATGTCTACGCAGACGTTCGGGAAAGTTCTTCGTTTCCCCCACATAAGAGGCGTCGCATTCGGCACAAGGAATGTGGTAAATCAGGCCTTGAGCTTTTTTTTTTTTGGTGGACGATATTTTGGAAGAGGAAGAAAATGGCCTAGAGTTGAGACAGGTTTATGCGTAACTGCAATGCCGTACGGTCTCAAAACGCGGGCTAGGACCTCGCTCGTGCCATGGAGGTACGGGACGCACATGCGGCTGGAGGTGTTTTTGTTCTTGGATGTAGGAGGGTGACGAAGTTGTTTGTATATTTTGTTGACACATCTCGTGGGGTAGTTGTTTTTCCGAAGGTCTCGCTTTATAATATCGACTTCCATCTTAAGTGACTTCTTTGTTGAGCAGACCGTGAGGGCGCGTCGAAAGAGCGCCGACACTACAGAGGATTTGTGAGTTGTGGGGTGGTCTGACCAGAAGTTTAGGTAGCGACCGGTGTGCGTTGCTTTCCCGTATACTTGGAAGGATAAATGGTTCCCTGTTTTTTCCACTGACACATCCAGAATTGGAAGGCACCCGTTAGACTCATGTTCAACCGTGAATTGAATGTCTGGATGGATGAAATTGAGATGTTTGTGAAGGCGAAATGGATCCTGGAGACAAAATCTCCAGGATCCATCTTTCTTTTTTTGATTAAACCGACGAGTGAGGCCCGAGAACTAGAGAAAGGTGAAATAGCATCTTTCTGAAGCATGTCTTGAACGTGCTTATCAATCAACTTACGCTCAGATGGAGAGACACGTTTGGGCCTGTGGTGGACTGGCGAAGCATCACCGGTGTAAACGCGATATTTGACGAAAGTTGCACACGGTAAAGGCTTACCTTCAAGATCGAAACATCAAGTGTAGTCCTTCAGTAAAATTAATGATTGATGTTGTTGCTCCTATGACAAATTCGAATCAAGCATGGGTAATGAACCGGACATACATCTATCCGACGAGAAGCCTGTGGTTGGTATGTTCTGTGGGAAGGAGTCGAGGGCAGCAATGATTACTACACAGCGTGCGAACAAACGCGACACATGTCTTTGGTCGTAAACACCGTGATTCGTTTGAAATAATCGGGATTGGGGCTTTGGTAAGACTATATCTCAATGTGAGTATTGAAAAAGGTAGGGCTAGTCCTTCTGGAGCAACAAATCACGACGCGGTTCAATGTAAGCATCTCCTGGCTGCTGTTAATAACAAGACGCACTTTGTAACGTTACAAAGACTGACGTCAGTGGTGGAATTGCATAGTCATGAGCCGCGCATAATTTCGTTACAGCCGGCGAGATCTCCGGTTCTCAGTAAAATTCTGTGTGTGCGTGAATGTTAAGCGTGCCGTACCACAATTAATGAGGGCTTTGCAATGCGATAAAATGTCCCAACCTAAAATAAGATCGCTGCTGCATGCTTTGACAACAATAAGACAGACGGTATGAATTTCACTTAGTAACTGAAAACGAGTTGTGCATATGCAGCACGGCGAGAAAAAAGTGCGATTCGCACCTCGCAATAGTCTTCCGTAGGGAGGGTGCCAACGAGGTGAAGCTCACGCCTAATACGGACGGTGATTAAAACGAAGTTTCGTGGAGGTACACTATTGGAGTACACTAAAGCCGCGGCGTCTAGTTTCCCACATTAGAGTAGGACGTGAAAGGTTGATTCGAAGGTTTGAATGACGCTAAAGAGCATGGGTAGAGCGACGGGTATCTCTTGCGTGGGGACGATCCGGGAGAAGGGGTGCGAGAACGAGCAGGGAAGTCTGGTTGGCGTACTCATCTTCGTAGGATCGTGGAGTGCATGCTGGCCGGGGGTGGTGGTCGGAGCGAGGTCCGTACATGTACTCCTCATTCGCTTGTTCCTTAGCAATTTCACGGTGGCCAAATCGGACTATATGGCCGCGAATATTAGTGTAAAAGGAAGTGGGTCGCCGTCGAATGACTGGAGACCACTGATCGGCAACGAAATTTGGTCTTGGTGATCTTTGGTATAGTGGGCTGAAGAAGGGAGGCCGATAAATAACACGTCGTGTGGATGGTGGTTGCAAGATCGGATCAGCTCTCGAACGAGAAGTCATGGCAATAGAAGGGATCTGTGGAGTGGCTGATGAAATCCCCTCCTGTATGACATCGCGGAAAGATAGGCGGGTTGTGTTGTCGATGGGATCGTTGAGCGCGGAAGAATGATCGGGGAACATAAGGCGCAGCTCCTCACGAATGATGTGTCGCATGATGGTTCGGACGCTGTCAGTGATAGGGACTTGCCATGAAGGTTCCAAGAGGGCAGTGGTAGTTGGAATCGCTACTGGTATCGCAACACCACCATGACAGAGGCTGGCCTATCGGAGGCCAACGCGGTGCACAGATTGGACACAAGAACAGTGGGAGCGTTCTACACTCAGACACGTGTTATCTATCACTATAGGTTCCGTATGTTTGGGGTATATCTATTTTCCTTCGGAACCAGTATTTTTTCGGTGGCAGTTTTTGAAGTGTGACAAAAAAGATTGGCGTCTAACCGGGCCTTTTGTCGAAGAAACTAAACTACGGAGACGGGATTCCCCAACCCCCAGAGAACATGTGCATGTCACACAAATACTGGGATTATCTTGAGACTTCCTCATGCTCTAATCCCCTTCCCGGGATTGACAACATTCCTAAATGAATAAGAAAATAAAAGAAGAAAACGCGATAAGGGGTGTGGTCAGGGTGAATAATAAAAGTTAACATGAATTATATCGTGATTTAAATAAAACCCTTTTACTGCGATGATTTAGTTCAGACCTTTTTCTCAGGAATAATACCCGGAATATATATATATATTTCTAATTGCTTCTCTACTTGATTTCTACTTGCATTTGTTTTCTATGAAAATCAAAATAATTATCAAGCAAACAAGATAGTAGAAGGCTGAACGCGAGCAGAGATCAGTCTTATTTTGAGCACATCGGAACGTGAAGCTTTCGCTCTACCTTCCACTGCGTTCGTCAGTTACATGGTGTTTTATTACAAGCAAATCATAACGCGAAAGAAAAAAATGAAGACAAGAAAAGTATAATACCGTATTGCGAACAAATCAAAACGTAAGAAATACTATTACATATTTTTTGCTAACTAAAAAGAATCAAGCTGCTCTTGTTCGAGTGTGGTGGGATTTACATCAATAAAAGTTGATTAAAGTGTACTTTAAGTGTACAGTATTTGTTTCGTCCTGATTATTAATTTGATGGATGGGTAAACATATCTTCCATGTTTTAAGGTACATTTAGTCAGAAATAAATACTCTTTTTTCTATCTACGCTGATTTAAATCAAATTAATCTACTTTAAATAAAATAAATTTGATTTAAATCGAATGTATCTGATTTATTTGATTTCTTTAACAAAATCCTTTTTTTTCCACACCTTAATATATCTCTGAAGAAATTTGAAGCAGCCTCGCAGACAGCAGTTCTCTGGGGTCTCTGCGTTGTGGGTCAACGCAAAACAAAGCAGTAGATAAATATTTTCTTCGTATCAATCGCTTGGGATTTTCTTCTTCAAGGACAACTAACTTTCGCGGTTTGTTTTGTGCCTTCCGATTTTACCCGATTTTAGTCAAACTAACCAAGGTAATTTTCTTTTTTTTTCTTTTTTTGTGTGTGTGTGTGTGGGGGGGGGGGGGGGAAGGGGGGTTATGGGTAGTTACCAAAAACACGAAACTCCTGGCGCGCGCTTGAGAGCAAGCTTCGAAGTTGCAGCACGAGCTGCAACATCGAAGCTTGGAGTTCGGAGCTTGGATTTTACATTGGATTGCGTGCGGTCACTCTATCAATATGAAAATATTGTAAAAGAACATTTACTCACAGGGGATTAAAACCGGATGTGTTTTAAGCAAAATGCTCACGATAATTGATAACTAGCAAATGTCTTTTCACGTTATGTTGTTTTGGGATGTATTTGGTTTGCATAGATTTTTAGTTTGGAGGGGTGAAATTGTATCCCTTCTCATGTGTTTCATGTTTTCGCTACCGTTGCTGCCAAAAGGGTGGCATGGCCCCGTCAGGCATTTATGCCTTTTGCCATGTCCTCTGGGACATCTCTGTACAGTTATGTGTTAAATAAAGGTTTAAACAACAACAGCTTCCGGTAGCAATGCCGTTTCGTACATACGGTAGCCTGCGGTAACGCTCTATGCTAGGGCTGCCTACTTTTACTGTTCAGCGATGGAGATTTCCAATTAATATGTTCCTAGAATCACCGAATAACAACTTACACCGAGGTGCCTGACTGCGTCACAAAATTATAAGGCTTGTAACATGGACTGCTGAACAATATGCATAAATCGCATTTTTTTTTGTCAGTGCACAGTTTCTCTTGCTTATAGTTTAAACTTAACACACGTAGTTATGTCAGTAGCTTGCCTCGCACACTCCGTGACTTGGAAAAAGTAATCAGATCAAATATCGGAAGGACTGTTTTTTTTTTTCGTATTTTGTTTTAAATTTTTTTCTTTAAAGGAATATTGTAAATTTATTTAACCTGCAACGCCACACCCGTGTGTGCTTCCGTACAAATAATTGATCCACTGCAGATGTAAAATAACGTGTTATCGTACGAAGCAGACTGACCGGGTGTTACGTCACCATATTTTCTGGATTTTTGTCGTGGTTAGGAACTTTTTTGATATCGGGAAAAAAGAAACTAAAAAATACGCATATTTAATTTTTTAAAGCAAATTCTGAACAAATATATCTTATATTGAAATCGCTTTTTTTTTCTTTTAGGCAAGTTTTCTTGTATGAAAGAAACTTCAGCGTCCCTCCTTACATGCAAGCAACAAAATCGAACAAGCTTCGATTTTAAAATGGCCGCCGTTTGTGCCGACGCATCAAGAAGCGCTGTACGTGCGAGATTACGTTCTTCATCCATTTCGGGTTTTAGAGAAAAAGTTTTCGAAAGTTTCCCCTTAAAAGAGAAGTTAAGAAAAGGACCACCTCTTGCCAAACTCAGATGTCCGCTACAGCAATTTCGTCGAAAAAAAAGAAAAACAGTGAAGTCACTAATAAAGTCAAAACTAGGAAAAAAAGAAAACCTAATAAATGTGTTTTTTTTTCGTCTTTCGTGGCAATCCTTTTCCCCACTGTGTGTGTGTGTGTGTGTGTGTGTGTGTGTGTGTTTTATTATTGCTATCATTTTTTTTAAGCAGTAGTTTGTGTGCGGCCATGGAATAGGGAGAAAGCAGCAAGAATAACTCTCCCTGGCAAGAACGCAATAAGCTCCATCCCCCCCAATTTTGCTTTGCGAAGTTGGAAAGTGGTTCTCTTTCCTCCGGCGATGGAAAATTTCCTCCTTTGGAAGTACGACGTTGCAGGGAAAACAGGTGGCTCGGACGTTATGCGACTCCCCGCTACAAAATAAAAGCGAAAAAACAACAACAAAAAACCTACACACGCCAGACATGCTACACCTGGCTAGACCGATTTCTTTTTTTTTTTTCTTTCTTTTTTGTAAGGTCTTTTTTGTTTTATACTTTCCACATACACGCTTAGCTTAGGAAAGGTGTTCCCGCCCGGATCATCTTGAATTAGCGGTTTTTCTTGATTTTAGTAACGAATATAAAATACTGTTTTTTCGTGTGTGTGTGTGTGGTTTTATTTTGCTTTTTTTGCTAGAGATTATATTTTGTCTGTCGGCGTTATTCTACTTACCTGCAATTTGAGGTGAACAACAACAACAACAAAAGGAATAAACTCCGTGTAAGATTTCTCGAGGTCTCTCTTCATTGATTTCGGGAAACGAAGGGGGGAATGTTGGAAGGAATGTGGAACGGCGGGGTCGAACTGCTGACCAGCGTTATGTTGCCGAGCAGGGCGAGCTTTTTTTTCCAGAAATGGTGTTACTTAGGCACGGCGGGAGAGATGCGAACATTGCTCACTGGGAAGGACCAGAGCCTTTTAATTGGGAGAGTTCGGCGGTTCTTTGATCCAGCCGCCAGTCTGGCAGCACTGATCAAACAGTCTGGCAACTGTACGCATCCGCCATGATGTGCCTTGCCGTCTAGCTTGATTGCACCTTTGCATTTAATTGCATTATAATTATAACCTTAAATTGCAAGCTTCACCCTTGTTTGGTGTAAGGCTGGTGGCGGCTGATAAAACCCGTTTGCCCGACTGACTCGAGCCGGCAGTCGGCTCGCTAGAGTCCATGGAGCGAGAAACGACGATGAAAATGATCGTTCTGCGCTGCGCTCTGCCAGACGTTAGATGAAAAAGAAATGGGGGGCTGCAGTGCCGTTGGGTGCTCGAACAACGCGAAAAAGGGGTTCAGGATGTACCGGTTCCCGCAAGGAAAAGAAAACCGCGCAAGGCACAAGATCTGGGAAACCAAGAAGGGCTGACTGAAAGCCGAGTTCTCGATTGTGCGAGGTAAGTTTATGATTAACGTATGATTAACGTAACAAAATGCTTGATTTTTCGACTTTCTCCTTACGCCAACAAAAGCGCAAACGGCAAAACCTACACGCGTATACATCGCATGTCAATGGGGACCCACTCGCCGGGAGGCACATCATGGCCGAAGCGGCGCCCGCTGAGTCCGCTAGACCTAGCGGGCCGTAAGCCCCTCCCACCCGCCGAACTCTCCCAGTATAAAAGGCTCTGGGAAGGACGATGGCCTTCGGTTCATCGCCCCTCCTACGATCACGAGCCTTTGCCAATCACACACACACACAAGAAAAGATCTTTTTTATTGCAATTTGAAAGTTAGCCGACTCCTTATTTTCACCCCATTTTAGGTGGGCTATCTCTCGGGATATTACGGTACATAAATTCATACATATGCACATACATGCATGCTCGCGTACACACATTCGTACTTACGCACATGCATAATACATGCATACGTGCATATATCATGCATACATGCACACATACACGCACATACATATACAGATGAGCGACCTATATTGACAAAGCAAGCTCTCGTGAACAGTAGACATGCATACATACATACGTACGTACGTACAGATACATACATACATACATACGTACGTACGTACAGATACATACATACATACATACATACATACATACATGCGTACATAATACATACATACATACATACATACATCACTACGGCACAGATATGTGTTTGCATGTGTGTACCTTTGTGTTTTAGTTTCAAATTAAAATTAGCTTTAAAAAAAGGTTCTCAAATTTAAAAAAAAACATATTATTAAAAGTTCAACTGTGGGAAACTTAAAAAACATTAGCGTAACTTTTTTTTTTTTTTTTTGTAATTAGGAGCAACGTTATGAGTTTTCTTTTGACAGATAACAAAGGGGAACAGAGGCTCGCTGCTTGCCCTGGGGCAATTGCTGCATGGTTTTCGAATTTATAGGTTTCGGTTTCTATTTCTTCGAAATTTAGCGTTTAACACCTTTTTCGGTGTTTATTTCAAAATTCAATTTTCGTTTTTTTTTTGGCTTTATTTATGCCCAAAATAGTTTATCGGCTTTTTTAGGTGAATATAAAGTAAACACCAACGGATACCAAATCAGATGATCCTTGTAGCTCTGATATTTGTAATCACTCAAAGAATAACGGCACAGATACATTGAAAAATAAATGGACACTTTATTTGGCAAATGTGTGCGCCTGTAAAAGAAACAAAGAAAACACAGAAGTACAAACAAGTCAGATATGAAGCCTATGCCAAAAAACCTTCACCTTCTGTACATCAGGATTACGTGAATAGCGCGCACACATGTACTTTTCCAGGTTCTCCTCGTTGATCCGCACTCCTTCTTTCCAGTTAAGATGACCCTGAGCTTCGAGAATGCCCTCTCAACGCTAACACTGGACACTGGCATGCTGAGGAGATGAAGCGCTACCTGATCCAAAATCGGCCAATCAGCCAATTGTGACCGCCAAAAGAGACACGGCGCGACGTTTTGAAGCTCAACACAACATGCAGAGCTTGGATCAAGTCAGTCTTCCTTAAAAACGAGTTTGAAAACACTCTCGTACATGGCGAAGTCATAGGGCATTCCGGACTTCACGTACCGATCGATGATGCGCACATTAATCCAAAACGTCGTGATGGCATCCGTGTATCCCATACATTCGGACACGTTTCGATAGACACTGTCGTTTTACTTTTTCGCCACGGCTCTGCAGTACGACTGGAAGGTCAGAGTGACCTTTTCCGGTTGAAACTGAAATTTAGAAAATGGATTCGACGTACTTTTATCGCTTTAGATCGGAAATGCTGAACCTAAAAACTGACCTTTTTCGGTTAAAACACAATTTTCGAAAATGAATTTGGCGTACTTTTATCGGTTTTTATCGGTTTAACCCGAAAACTCCGAACCCTATTTATAGGTGATTTACAGAAACATAAACCAGACAACCTCTGTAAACTTCTTTTTTTTTTTTTTGTGTGTGTGTGGGCTTTAGTTGTTTTTCTTACGTATTTATAATTATACATTCTTAGACAATATTTTATTCGGAACAGTATGTTAGAAACGAGCTGTTAATTCACGATTTGAGCTGAAATAAAAGCAAGTGGAAACAGCAACATCATCAAGCTCGATATAAACTGTGAGGTCTAAAGTTGAGGCCCACATTTCGAAAGGAACATCGTTAATGTTTATTTCTGAACTGATTTCAATGGACGAGTTCCTCGGGAATTACATCCAACTTATTACGCATTTGGTAGATGTTTGCCGACAATTACAAGTACCGTCATTCTTTAATAGATCTTTACTTCACCTTTTTATTTTGCAACAAAACAAAATGAATGATTGCTCGAAAACTAACCATTACTTTTTTGATCCTCGTACTAAACGCCCAAAATCAACAAGAAGCTGTTTTTTTTTGTTTGGTTTTTTTTTTTTGTGCGTGTCGAAGTTCGGGGGTTGGAGCTCGGAGGTTTAATTTTCAGGGTTTATCGGTATTCACCGAAAACGCGGACTAATACTCATGAGTCATAACGGCATTCCTTCAGACGACACGAAATCTGGGTTTGCTTTCGTTCGAGTGCAATTCTGCAACATTAGTAATTCGAAATGCCCTCAGTATAATCCAGACACCTTCAAGCTATACTTTTTCTTTCGTTTTTTTCCAGTCAGCGTTATCTCTGGGAGATTGACGTTGAAAGGCCATGAAGAGAGCACCAGCCATCCGGCAACCCTAGGCCGACCGTTAACGACTGCTTCCCCTCCGGACCTGGGGGAAGGGGGAACCCCTTTTTTTACGGCGTGCCGTTAAGAAGGAGGACCCCTCCGGGCGTGGAGCCGGTGTTGCAGCTTCAAACCCCGTTCAGCCCTAAGCTGACAGTGCGAGAAAAGCCACGCGGTCGCCGGACCAATCAGCCGCCTTCCTTTCGTCACCTGACTCCGCTTCCTGCGCGAGAGGACCGGCGGGAACGTGATCACGTATGTTAAGACGAACGTACACGACTGGTCCAACGAGGACGTGGCTTCCACCCCACTGTCAGCGCAGGGGTGATCCGAGCACAGGCGGCGGGCCCCCCGTTCAAAGCGCCGAAATGACCGGGGGCTCGACTGGTAATGACCCTTCGAACAGGAGAAGACGTGCGCTCTTCGCGGACCCGCGGGGCCACAAAAACCCGGACGACGCTCGGCACCGCGCGGCGAACGAAATTTGACGCCTCTTCGTGTCCGCAGGCATAGCTACCATTCTTTTTTTTCTATCTATGCGCCGATATTATTATTATTATTTTTCTTAATCTACGTATAGTGTGGGAAACATTTTTTTGGGTGCAAGCACTGTCGCTGCTTAACGTTCTACGAGCCAGCGATTTCTTCCTTACCGCTTAGGCTCGGCATTGTCCCGCTTGAAATGACACCTTAGACACACACACAAAAAAAAAAGAAGTCAAAATAAATGCGTGAAACAGAAGAAAAAAGCAAGTAACCAAAAAGACGCTCTGCATCCTCCGTTTCACGCTAAGGCCTGGTTCACACTTACAGCTAATCTGCTGCCGCCGAAGCGGAATCGACCGCGGCAATGCACAGTGGACGCTACGCCCGGCGGCCGAATTCTTGCAGATTCGCCCGCCAATTCGCAAGTGTGAACCAGGCCTTAGTCTCACCTCAGCCAAGGCTACGATCCAATGGGGTTAATCAAGCAGCGCCGAAAAGTGCATCGTCATGGCGCCCCCCCCCCCCCCCCCCCCCCTCCATCTTTGTTCGCTTCCTATCGCCGGCTAGACCAATCACGCACAATGAACGTGTCGGGATCCTGCGCTTTTCCTCTGCGGTTCGTAGCCGCTCGCCCTCTCGTGGACGAACGGGGAACCAGAGGAGCGGGGACGGCAGTGGCGGCGCGGAGACGGTAGCGGGGACTGTCGACCGTTGTGCCTTGGTGCTGCTATTTGACCGCATGGTTCTGGTCGGCGTGTTCGTGCCTGAAATAACGAAGAAACGTGAGCGCGTTAAAATGTGAATTCTTGTGTTCCACCTCGCAACAGCGTTGCACGAAGGGACCGAGATGTTGAATTTTATTAGAACTTCTCGTATATCGCGCATACGCTGCGGATTTATGGTCTTGTGGTTGCCAACTCAATCTGTGCTCGACGTGACGGCAAACGCTCGCGCCAGTAATGTAGAGCTTTAGCGTACGGCGTACGAAAAGCCTATTCTTTGCCTTGAGTAGGAAAAAAAAAAAAAACTGGTCGCGCAACGGTTTGTTGGGCAATAAACTTTGGGAATGGTTTTTCGTTTTGAAGGTTGTTACAAGGAACATGACCATTTGCTTCGAGCACTTTCAAAATACAGAATACGCGTGCTTGCTTTCAGCTAACTAAAAAGGCAAAAAAAACTAATAAATAATGCTCGAAGCATTCTAAGCGCGTCTGCGTTAAGGGCCGCCCACACTAGCGAGAAAACGCGCGTGGCACGCCGATCGCGGGAAGTAACAAAAAGTCGCCGTAGCACAGTCAGCGCTAGGGGTGTCGCGAACTTTTGTCGAACCAGATTTTTTGGTCGAACTTTCGAGGTTCGACTGAGTCGAACCGGTTCGACGAACCTTCGAACTTTTCATCAGATTCGACCGGTTCGACTTTGTGGACAGTGTGGCCAGACCTTGATACAAGCATGTCTAAGTTTGTAGAATTTTTTTTTTTTATGCAAAGGGTTATTTTATTTTGTGAACAGCTGCAATTAAAATAAACTAATTCTAATCACTGAAGAAGTTAATAACTTAATTTTTAGTACTTTATTGACTAAAATAGCCAATCAGCGCTGCACTTAATTCATCTCTTAGCCATTACCATCCAATCCGAAGCCAACTGGCCAGCCTGTCGCGCATGCGCACACGAGTCGAACCTCAATACAAGGTTCGTCGAACTTTCCACTAAAAGTTCGAAAAAGTCGAACCTGGTCGACCTCGAACCGCGGCCGGTTCGCGACACCCCTAGTCAGCGCCGCGAGCGCGTGCAGAGACACGCCCTTTATCTTCCCGCTCAATCAATTTTGCGGAACGCGTTTTCAACGCGATCGGCGCGCCGCGCGCGTTTTCTCGCTAGTGTGGGCGGCCCTTTAGCCAGCCGTTCGTGACGAGATGCGAACGGGCAGTTTTGGCGAAAGAGGTCGCAAGGTTGCGGATAGCACGACACATCTACGGAATATTAAAATATTTCTTTTTGATAGAACAACAAATAAACTCTCTAAACACGCCAAATGACGCCAATAGGCAGTTTTAGCTTAACATTACCGCAGGCTACCATGAGCACAGCAACGCTCCCGGCGCGCGCTAAAAATTATATGCTTTAAAGGCGCAGCGCGAGCTTCCGGTCGCAATGCTGCATCGTACGGTAGCTGCGGTCACCCTATCCTAAAACTTCCTATCGATAACCATAGCTCAATTTGATCACGCATCGCAATACACTGAAACCGCGACGGTGAGCAGCGAGTTGTGAGCCTGTGACAGGAAGATATCAATACTGTGAACGCTGCTCTTCCGGGGCTCAATTTTTAGAGCACTAATGGCCAGGCAAGGCGCAAATACAACGATATCTTCATCACCCTCAAAATTATTTTGCCACTAACAGTGACGTGGCCGGTGCCCAAAGCGCGTTCGCTGTCCTCAAAGCTTTTCCACAACTTTTAAATATGAACTCGCTCGTTTTCCTACCGCACATCATAATCACTGTCACTTGTAATGTTCTCCTGCCCTTACCGCTTCGTATTTCTAGACAAATAAATTATTTTAGCGAACTGACCAGGCGTCAGCGAGCAGAGGCACGGTAAATCCTCGAGAATCTATCCCCGTCTCTTCCGCCATCTTGAAACTACTAAAGGGCTTTGGAGTTGGGAATAGGTTGCGGATGCATGCTCGGCGTCTCATATTCCGGGCAAGAGAGCTACTGTGCAGGCTCAGAACGCGTTCCAAAGGCCAGTGAAGGAAGATGGCAGCGCGCAGACCGCTTTTTCGTTACGGCCGCCATGTTGAATTTCGGCGTAGCTGAGTTGGGGAAAAATAGCAAATCACTCTATTTGCCGACTGGAATGCGCTATAATTGAAGGGTTCGTTCGTGCCATTAGTTTAACTTTTTCTCTTGGCTATACTTTTTTTTTATTGTAGTTGTGATTAAACTATTTTTTTTTTCTGTGGCCTAACCCAGCTACTTCATATTTCAACATGGCGATGGCCACTCGAAAATGGTCCAATAGACCGACCGTTTCGTGCGACTCTCGCCATATTGAAATTGTATATAGATGACCGATAAGTTAAGTTCGAGATGTCGAGCTCCAGCGATCTTTGAAGTACTGATGACAATAGCGGACTTTTGTTACAGGCCTGAAGCCCTGTACCACTTAAGAAGTTGAGGGACAGACGTGGGGTGAATATCGTCGAGGGCACGTCTTGAGTGTTTGAGCTATGAGAGCGAACACTGCGAAGATAAGCACAACATCGGCGATTTCTTTTTAATTAAAAGGCGCCCGATTTTACTTTTTGGGTAGTATAATGCACTTTACTTCGTTTCACCTAAGTATCTACACAACCAACCATGGGCGCACCAACCGGGGGGGGGGGGCAAGGTATGTGTTTTGCCCCCCCCCCCCCCCCCCTTCCCCTGAAACAGCCGCCGCTGACCAGGGCAAACACTGGCCGGCGGCGCCCAATGGATACCAAGGGCACCGGCCCTGGGGGGGGGGGGGGGGGGAGAGGTCTGGTTTGCCCCCCCCCCCCCCCCCCCCCACACACACACACGCACACTCAAAGATAAGTTGGTACGCCACTGCAACCAACGTACCGAGCTGATGGGACCTGTCAGACAGTTTCAAAAGCGCACCATCATGGTGTTTGTTTGTGTACGTGTTCTTTCAGCGCTGAACCAAACATAGACAGAAAAAAAGACCTAGTGACTTGCGCTTTTGGTACTTCTTAATTGGTCTCATTACGTGCTAGAGTCGGCTGTGTCTGGACTTTGGCTGAAATGAAGTGCAATCAAGCACTTTCTACCATCGTAGTATATTTGATGAAAGCTTTAGATCGAAGGGGGAGAACAGAAAAGAAGTCGGCGATTGCTTGTTCGCGTGGGTATGGTGCAGTGTGTACATATATAAAATATTCAGTCCTCGCGATTGCTATCGTTAAGTTTTTTTAGGCCACTCAACCTTTTCTCACTGACTAAGAAGGTCTTGACTCTCGAGGTGACGCCATGCAGCTGAATTTATCTCGCTCCATTTAAATGGAAGCGTTCCGTACGAGAAGCACGAAGTAGAAACAGCAATCTTTTCGTCGCTGTACGCTTTCAGTAATGCAGGCTCGATATTGGGAGTCATTCGCTCCTGACAACGATAGGACGCATGTTCTCTGATGACCTTTCAAGCAGCGGGAGTAATGTGAGATGTTGGAAATCAATAGACCTACACTCAAAAAAAAAAAAAGCCCGTGAGTCTACTTTCCCACACAACACTCGGAGAGCCAATCACCGCAAGTTACGGAGGCAGCCTAACGAATGACGATGCCGAAACATATGTTGAGACCAAAAAACGCAGTCCGAGCTTTGACGTTAAGAAATGCAAAACGTCACGCCTTGCATTGCTTAATATCACAACTCAGACTGCGGTTTTTGGTCTAATCATATGTTTCGGCACCGTCATTCGTTAGGATGCCTCCGTAAGCTGCGGTGATTGGCTCTCCAAGTGTTGTGTGGAAAAGTAGACGCACGGGAATTTTTTTTAGAGTGTTGCTAAATTACCCAAAGTATCGAAGCACGCAGGGAACGTAGTTACACGGGCTGCGAATGCTGGCGTTGGCAGTAGTATTTTTTTAAGCAAAAATACTAAACAAGTGGCAGTTCGCACGTGCGTCCGCAAAAGTATTTTTGTTATGATTTCTTTAAAATATTTAATAAGGAAAGGCGAGCGAGCGAGGGCGTGTAACTACGCTCCCTAGATGCTTTTTTTGCTTCTTGATGCTTGAGTAATTTAGCAAAAAGTCTATGGTGGGTGACGGACGCAAACTGATCTGTTCCCTTTTCCTACCGTCGCGTCCAAGGTACGCGGTACAATTTCTTCTCACTATTTATAGCTAGAAGCAGAAGTTTTAAGCGTCGAAACATCTGAACATAGCAAATGATCGCAACGTTGGGTCTTCCTTAAGCCGGGGTCCCACTGCTTATACATTATACAAAAGACAGTCTGCAACCAATTTCGAAAGCAAGACAACACGATATCCGTGCGTCGAATGCCGTACGGCAACGAGTCCAAGGAGAAACTTGGCACGCGGCATTCGAACCACGGATATCACGGTGACTGATGCTTGCAGACTTTCTTTTGTATGACGCGTAAGCAGCGTGACCCCGGTTTTACGGATGTGTTAGTTGTCACGGGGCAACGCAAGAACCTGTATCGCGAATTGGGGTATAAGGTTGTTCCTACCGCAGTAATTTCAACTAAGAGATTCTCCGCTCAAGCACTTGCTCAAAGCGGAATCTTGGACACCGATAATTTCACTCAAACCGAGCACACAAATTTGAGCCAAAATCCAAAAGGAACACTGTCCTCGTGCGCGGACTCAAAAAAAAAAAAAAAAAAAAAAAAAATAAATAAAGACGCAGCTTCGTTAATTCTTTCCATTGCAGATTGCAACATGCATGTCGGAGATGTGGTGCTTTCGGTCTTAAGAAATATTGGCAGTTTTGTTGCCGACAAATTCTCGCCGCCGGTCGTTGTTCAAAACAACGATTCGGGTCTGCTTTAGTCATATCTCAGATACTTTTCGTCTTTCTCTCATATTTTACGAAGCGCTTAACTTCCAACAAAAGCGAGAAGTGAAGTTTATTATTTTTCTCTTTTTTTCTAACTTAACGGTCCAGTAGACCCACGACCAAAGAGGCCAAGACAAAGCGGCGCGGTTAACCGTCGTGGCGCGCACGTACCACGTCGGCGGCAGCGACCGTGTCCAGCACGCCGAGGTTCTCTCCGTGGCTTCCTCACCCGGCCGAGAGGGGGCGGGAAGGAAGGGACGACGACGGCGCGGCTGCATGTACGCCCTCGTGCTGCTAATTAGGAGAGGCTGGCCCCGGGCCTCGGACGGACCTTGTCCCCCGCGACATCGATCCGCGTTTTCGGCCACGACGACCAGCGGCGACGCCAAAAATGCCAAGCACCCCATGCCAGCCTTCTTCCAAGTTCCTGATGGCGATTTTCAATCCTCGTTTTGGCGCGTTCCGGGACGCGTAATTTGGAAAAACTTGCGAAGTATACGGGTCAAGAAGACCTTTCGG
The DNA here is from genome assembly GCF_016920785.2 of Ixodes scapularis. NCBI lineage: Eukaryota > Metazoa > Arthropoda > Arachnida > Ixodida > Ixodidae > Ixodes > Ixodes scapularis. The sequence goes on along the minus strand of NW_024609846.1, from coordinate 175,345,394 downwards.
GAAAATCCTACAAGGCAGCTTGTCAATCCCAGATTGCATCGCGCGGAGTGGGGAATCGTGGGGCCGTTCCGATGTGCGCTCGGGCCTGAAGTGGCTTAATGCCTTCTCCTTTTCCACTGCGAGTTGAAAAGACGAAACGAAACAGACGGAACATGTCACAAGGACGACACGTACCCTGATTATTTTTATCGCCCTGCTTTCTTTCCGTTCGCAAATTGCAGCATGCTAAGCAAACTTGAACAGCTCCTTCTATTTAAGGGTACTCTTTCACGCGCCTTACATCGAACTGCCGTATTGCGTGAAAAATACGATGGGACACGCTGTGTATTTACGGGTCCTGTTTCGGCACTTTGAATGGCGGATTGTCTGGTTTGTGGTGAGAAAAAAAAGAATAAAGGAGAAAGGTGTTAGCGTGAAGCTTAGCTGAACACGCCTCAGTGATTCACGCCTTTAGCCGGCCCCCAGATTTGCTTACAAAAAACCGTAAGCAAATCTGGGAACCGTAAAGAGCGTGGAAAACCCTGAAGCGTGCTTATCTAAGTCTCGCCTCGCCACCCCCTCCCTCCCCCCCTCCCCTCCCCCTTTGCTTTCCCTCGTAAACCAGGCTATCTGACGTGTATGAAAACGTGCCAATCAAAGTGCCAAAGCTGGCCCCTTGACTTCGCAAACTTTTCCAAATACGCCTCCGGGGATCGCCTGTTCTGGAAGGCGCGTCTGCCAATGGGCGATCGCTATTCACGCGTGTGACTTCCGCTCGTTGTCTTGGAGCAGCGACGCCTCCAAATCTGCCCGGATCTCATCCATAGAAAACCTGCTCCCCCGAAATCGGCGGACTTGGCCGGAACCCAGCTTGTAGCGCGCACGCCACTCCTGTCGCGCTGAGCACGACAGGGCGCACACTGCGGAAATAATCCGCCATGTTTATTGTTTATACCACTTCGTGTGCTGTAAGGCAGTTTCTTTTAATTGCTTGCGTGCAGCGCAGTTCAGCTGGGGCCCTATGCTATACACGACGGGACCTAGCGGAACCAAGGGACCTGGACTACGCCGTCTGCTGCGATTGATAGCATAGGGCGCTTCAGGGATCACTATAAGGGGCGGCATTCACCAGAGACATCAATCGAAAAATCCACGAAAACAATTTTTTCTGCAGATTCTTGTTCTATCGGGTTGCTCTTCGATCGCTGGTAGAGCATCTAGGCTAGCCGAGAAATATGAAATCGTTGATAGTTTCGTGGTTTTGGCGTTTTCGCCATCTAATCAAGTGGTAATGTGTTTTCTCAGTGCCAATCTATAGTGTAAGCGTGATTAGCGCCGGCTGCTCGACTCCAAACGTTTCCTACAGCGCGGTGCAAGGCCCAGCTGGAATTGTCTAAAGTTGCGACCCATGGTTCTGGCCCTCGCTTGGATTGGGACAATAAATACTTTTTACCCCGGACTATTGGCCCTTTTTGCCTTCTTTGTGATTGCTTAATAATTGTGTTTTTGCCTTTTTTTTCTGATTGTTTAATAATTGTGTTGTTTGTATGTTTATATAAAAAAATTGCCAGTCAGCTTCAATGGGTGTGTGGTGTTTCAGCTGCAAGTGAGCAATTTAACCAGTGCAGTGCAACCGCTAGCTTAGAGTCTCTAACGTGAAACACTCAAACTCAAACTGAAACTCTTCATTTCTTTCCGTTTGGAGAGGGGAGATAGAGAAAAAAGGCAACTCAGTTGTTGCTTGACGAGTCTCTGCCTCCCCACAGCAGCGAAAGAGGACAGCACTTACATACACATAATGTTTTTTTCACCATCACACTTATAGCACAAAAAATAAACAACATTAGATGGGGGAGGGGGGAAGGGGGAAAAGTAATCGATTTAGCCAAGTTTACAAATTCCAGGGGCACTCTCTCACAAACATGGAACGTACTTCTTTTATGGTTTCATTCAAAAGTTCTACATTCAACTCACTCAGGCGATTTAAAAAACGAGGTACTATATATTTCAAACGTCTGATTTCCGTAGTTCGTTCTCGAGTGCGGCACTAACCATGCGTCTCAGTAGTGATACACGACCGCGCGCCGGTACGATGCTCATCCAGATCTAAACGGGCAGAGATGGAGATATACGTATTGCTAAATTACCCAAACATCAAGGAGAATGCTGGGAATGTATGTACACGCGCCACAAGCGCTCGCCTTTTCCGTATAAAACATTCGAAGTGAATACCCAAAATTAAGCGTTGACCAACGCGCGTGCAAGATGCCTTTTTGTTTTAGGCATTTGCTTTAGAACAGTTGCCGCAGCAGACTGCAGCACGTGCAGCGCGTGTAACTACACTCGCAGCATGCTCCTTGGTGCTTCGGTAATTTAGCAAAATGTCTATTCAGTCCCAGATCCACGTGTTCTTGCAACGCGAGCTCTGGCTCCTCTCGTTCTGAGCTGCGGCGCGTTAACGCACTCGACAATCGATACCTTTTTCTGATTGTTTCACTTTCCAAACATTTGTAAAGTTTTGAAGCATTTATAGATGTCCTGTGGAAGTCCCTTTATTGCACCGAGCATAAAAAAAAAAGTGTGAGCGGCGGCACATGTGTTTACACTGCGGTCATTAAAAATCGCCTTGCGTCGGTAATTTTTTTTTTTCACAGATATTATTGTTTTGTGGTTCACGTCGAACACGTGCCGTGAGAACGTGAAATCATGTGCTTTCCTTGCTGGATTCGAAAGCGCAGCGTTGCCTCAAAATGACGATTGGAAATCGCCATAAAAAATCTGGAACATCCACTCTCCCCCCGACACTTAGGAGAACCGATTGCAGCAATGTGCGAATAGACCTCGACGAATGAATGACACGCTAACACAATGGTCAAAAAAAAAGTTTTTGCGTTGTGGCATTGAGCATGGTAAAACATCACGCTAAGGTCTAAACGTATTTCCAGCAGCGTCATTTACCGAGTTCCTTCCATGATTTGCGGCGATTTGCTCCCCCAAGTGTTTTGCGGCAAATTGCTCCTTTCTTGGCATATGGGCTCCGCAAGCTTGACGAGCAGAAGGAAGCTGCCATCGCGTCGCAGAGCGAGAAAACGGAAGGTCCACTGTCCACGGGTTGTGTTGCGCGGCGAGTCTGTTGTTGAGGGGAGACAACTAGCTGCGCGAATATGACACGCGATAAGTGACGGGTATATGTCCCGCCATTGACTGCCGCGGCTCTGGGCGTTGTATCGGGCTTTATGGCTACGTACGTGTGCAGGAACGCGAATCGAGTGTAACGCGGAGAATTGCGAATTTTCCTGGTAATAGACTTTGTGCTTATTAACTCGGCATGGAGAAGAGATATGGCAGGGAATTGACAAAGATAGGCGATTGTGCGTGATAACAACAACAATGATGGGAAAACGGCAAAAAAAGTTAGGGTGTGCGGATACCGCTTCAAATCGAATAGCGCTGCGTTGTTCAACGCAGCGCTATTCGATTGCTACGTTGTCTCAACAGTTCAAAGAGAACTAGTATGTCGCGGGTCTTGCTAACATTGTGAAGGCTACGAATGACGCAGCACTACCCGATTCAAATACTGTTGGCACGCCCGTAGCAAAAAGTGCTAAATTACGATAGTTTGTTCTTGCATGGTGACTTTCTATTTTGCCCTGACTAATTCGGCTCTTGATAAACTATAACAATAAAATATTTTGGTATAAAAATACAAGAACGTAGATCAATTGAAAAATTGAAGGCCCGTTATATTTATTCTAAAAAAGGGCAAAAGGATTACCGCCGCCTTTCGCGCACTGCCTCTTTTCTTTTTCTCTATGTGCCCGCCTGTGTGTGTGTGTGTGTGTGTGTGTGTGTGTGTGTGTGTGTGTGTGTGTGTGTGTGTGTGTGTGTGTGTGCGCGCGCGCGCGCGCGCATATCCGCGTCCATATGGCTGCTTCCATGTGCTGCTCTTGGTGGGATGTGACCGAAATTATTGGTTTCTTCACGGTAGTTTGGAGTCTGGACGCACCCTGAGCAAATCAAAATTGTTATCCCACGTAAAAAAAAAAAAAGAAAAAATTTTAAACTGTCTTGTTAGTTAAAAACGAGCTGCCTTATATAACCTATCTTCGTGTTTTGTGAGCACGTTCTACTTCCTAAAATTGTTTATGAAACCCGTTACAAAAAAAAATAATTGTGAAACGCGTTTGGTAAACGCTTTGTGTGCCCTCATTTCACCTTATTTCGTGTTCAGCAGCTTGCTAATCTGTTTTCAGTTCCTTCAACAGAGTTACGTTTTCATTTGCACGAATCGAGACACCTTTTAATGCTAGAGCTTATAGGATTGCTATTGCGTGCTACTTGTCCCAGGTTCGTTTGCTGTGTAAGGCATCACCGCCTCAAACAGCAGATAGTGTAAAAGAGCGAGGTGTTTAAAGGGGGGGGGGGTGCAACAATTTCCGGACTTCGGTCAAAAATTTGTGGACGTTGCCCTCTGATACTTCTGAAGTAAAAAACAGAAAACCGATTTCGCTTGCGTGTCCTAGTTGTTGTGTAAAAAAGATAAATATTGGCATTTCTCACGCCCCTCAACTCACTCCCAGTCTTCAGGGCCCCCACCCGGTCCCCCTCCTAGTGACGTAATTCGGGGTGCCGTGTAGCTTCCCGTCTGCACTCTCGGAAGACACTTCCTCTCCCTCGCTCTGCTCACATTAGCGGGCGTTATGCTACAGTTTAGAGCCGAGCGAGGTCACGTAATCTTCTCACCGTAGTTCCCCCGGCTGCCACTCGCGGCTGCAGGTGGGGGAAAAAGCTTGACTTCTGCTTTGCGATTATGCAGCGGAATCGCGACGTTTTTTTAAAGAAGGAGTCATTCAGGTCTGATCAAGACGGATGCCGGAGCGAGGAACACTCTCATTTCCAATTTGATAAATCAAAGGTACGTTCAATATTTTTATTTTAATATTTTTAATCTGCTCGTAAAGTTGCAAAAACAGATTTATATTAAATTTATGTGAGTATGTCTTCTTTTCTCAATCCCACTGACCCCAGTCGCTGTTACCCTTTAATTGTCGCTTTCCTGCAGTTTGACGCAAACGAAGGGAAAGCCCTCTTTCAGTGTAGGTCGCAATGTTCCTATTACTAAGCTGGTAAATACGAGTTATATGACAATACACCCTTTCCGAAATTGCTGCTGGTCACCCTGAGACGCCATGTTTGACAACGCCCGGTCCCCCAAAGGTCATCCTGGCGATATCGCACATTGCCTGGAGATAGTTACGAAAAGACTGAAGGAAGGTTGGCTTAGCAGGGCGAGGGGAAGGAATTAGGGATGTCGCGAACCACCCTAGGTTCGATTTCGAAAGGTTTCGATATTTGCGAAGCGAACTAAGGTTCGATTTCGAAAAATTTCGATATTTTCGTACCGACCGAGGTTCGATTTCGAAAAATTCGCAATTTTTGTCCACAGCGGAGTTTCGAATTCGAAAATTTCGAAGCTTTCACGGTTTCTAAAATTTCGAATTCGAATATTTCGAATATTTTTTTACTTCAGGTTCGATAAATTCGAAGATTTCGAAATTCTTTGTAAAAAAAATTCGAAAACTTCGAACGCTTCGAATTTTTATAGACATGAAGTTCGAACAATTCGAAGATTTCGAATTTCTTTTGGCTTAAAGTTCGAAAAGTTCGAAAGTTTCGATTCTCTTTTAACGCTACATTCAAAAAAAAAAAAAAAAAACTTCGAAGATTTTGAATTTTTTTCTAATCCAAGTTTTCAAAGTTTGAAGTCCGATTTTCAAGTTTTTCTACAGTTTCAGTTTCAAATAACGTTTTCACGACTCGCTTGTTTTCACAAAATCAAGTTTAGAAAAGTTAGGGTGTGATACCTAGATTCTGCGAAGTTGGTAAGGCAATTAAATGAGACGACGAGTGTCCCGGACGTGCTAGAATATTTGCCAGTGCAGAATTGTGACCGCCAGCCCCCCCGGGGGGGGGGGGGGGGGGGGGGGTCTTTATCACGCAGTAGTGATTGCACGAAAACACTGTTTTACGAGACTCATCCAGTTCGAAACGGCCAGGGGCGAGCAGGAGGTTGAGGCTCAGAAAAACCTTGAAGCGACCTGGCAAACTAGCTCGCCACCCCTTGCACGCTGTTAGTAATCCGATCCGGTGAAGTTTATAATTGTCCTGGAGGTTTATTTTCTTGGACGGAGGAATCGCCTCGCAAAAAGCACAAAAGCCGACACAACTCGAGGTCGAGGAGCGTTCTACCATACAAGTGGCGTCGGAAGAGGAAAAACGGGGGGAAAGAGGGTAGCGGGGGGGGGGGGGGGGGGGGGGGGGGGGGGGGGGCTTCAGTTTCCTTTTTTCCCTTGCAGGTATTTCGGACTGGTAAAGAAAACAATACGGGGAAAGAGGGCGTGGTCGAGCTTATTTTAATCTGAAATTATTTATGCATATGTATAGCTACTGTCGCTCTTCACTACATAAAAGGTTGCGTAGATGGTCACTGTTAGAAACTCGTTGTCAGAAGGCACTGCTCGTCACATGCTTAGTGGTTCGGAAGTTCAAAGCTGTCTTTTCGACCTAAACACCTGTGCCGATAGTAACAAAAGAAAAAAAAAAAAAAAGAATAAATGCGGGAATAAAAAGCAGGAGAAAAAAAAACGATCAAGAATTCGTCGGAAGTGTTCGATTCGTGCATATTCAGAGGTTCAGAACTTCGAAACAAGTTTCTTTTACCAAAATGTGTACAGGCTAAAAGAAACACGTCCCACGAACGTGAAGCGAAAAAAAAAAAAAAAGTTTTCTTTTAATGACGTGCTGAACTTGAACACTACTAGAAATCTTCTGCAATGAGTTAATTTATTCCTTAACGTGAAAAAACAATAAATATATTATTTTGTATTCTGCAGATGGCAATGATATGTACTGTCTGTGGTGCTAATTTAAATGCGATACCTCGAACAACTTAGACGAAAATAAATATCAAGTTTAGGTCATAATTGCATGCAGATACATGTTTGGACATTTCTTCGAAACTCACGTTGAATAACAATAATCACATCTTAAGACGGCACTTACCTGTAGCTATACATAGATCATTCTTAAAAAAGTATAACATACCTACCATAAATAGCTCCGGCTGCAGCGTGCTTCAAATCTGGCACAAACGATAATCGTCAAAAACCCGTCGTGTCGTCCGTCCTCGCCCCTTCGGGGATTTATTTCTTTAAACCTAAGCATGCCAGAACATTGAAATAAATGACATTGTCTTTCGTAAGGAACGCAGCACCGCGTGTAAAAGTTCGAGAAAAAAAAATTACGAATGTACCCCACTCCTTGAAATCAAATGAAACCGGCCGCCGGTCTTTCGAAGTTCGACGAACGTCGAACTTTTACCCTAAAAGTTCGAAGTTCGTCGAACTTCTGACTTTTCAGAATTCGAAAGTTCGAAACTTCTCGAATTTTCTTGATAAATAAGTTCGAAAGTTCGAAATTCATCGAATTTTTTGGTCAGTCAAGTTCGAAAGTTCGACAAGCATCGAACCTTGCAGCGCAATAAGTTCGAAAGTTCGAAAAATATCGAATTTTCTAGCGTAATAAGTTCGACGGTTCGAAAAGCGTCGAACTTCTTAGCTTAACAAGTTCGAAAATTCGACCTCCGTCGAATTTTACGATATAGACAATTCGAAAAATCGAAATCTTTCGAACCTTTCGAACCGCTTGATTCGATCATCGAAACTTCGATTCGAAAAAAGTTCGCGGCATCCCTAGAAGGAATCATTACTTTTGGGTGTTTTTGGTTTCTACGCTAGGTGGCGCAAGCAGCTGCCCATTATAAAGGGTACAGCTGTTCGCCACCATCCATGCCTCAGAGCCGTATACGTAGAGAGTTTGGACATTCATTGGGAAGTATAGGAGAAAACTCAGGAGGCGCCATTGGCCGAAAGCGGGCCGGGCGTGTTCTAGGGCGTCTTCAGAAATTCTAATGTGGCCAACCAGAAGCCAGAAATTATACCCTGGCGGTGGTAGCGAGAAACAAACTTGATAAGTGCATCGGAGTAACTCTCGGTGACTGAGAATTTGGTACACGTGATGTTTCAATCACGCTCATCCAAAATGATGGTGGAAGTACGCGACTAGCGGAACGATCAACGTAATCCTTACGCCAAGCGCCGAGGGCCGGGAATCTGCCGTCCGAGGGGTCACACTCTGTTCGAGCAAAACAGTGTTGAGCGGCGCATTCGTTTCTTACATCTTTCTGCATGATCATGATCGAAACATCACGTGCACCCTATTTTCAACCACAAAGGGTTACTACACCTCACTCTTACGCGCTTATTAAAACCATATACGAACATAGGCCTTTGATCGCTTTGATCAGAACTGTTTCTCGCTACCACCGCTAAGGAATTCTTTCCGGCTTCTGGTTGGTCAAGAGAGCATGCCAAGTCCTCTTTCCGAGTCTAGTACACGCCCTGACTCTGCCCGCGCCTCCCATTGACCAAACTCTCTCTATACACGGCTCTGCCATGCCTCCATCCATCCATCCATCTATCCAACAATGATGAGAGTACAACAGGCAACACTGTTTACGGGGTGCGCCAACGTTACTATGCTGGCCGTCGCCGTACCGAGTGCGGGCAACGACGCTGTCGACGATCTCATACCGAGTAGGAGTTTGGCTGCGATTACTAATAACTTCATAATAGACGAAGTCAACGAGCACCATGCCGCCCTGAAGACGAACGACTGTAAACGGCGGCGTCAATACCGGCCTTAGGGGTAGGCGACCTGAGCCGTCGCACGGGGCTCAATCAAATGAGGGGGGGGGGGGGGAGGGGTTCCGTTTTTTAATGAATTTTTTTACCTTTTTGCTTTATTCGGTGACAACGCCCGACACGACGCTATATGCTCAATTTCCTTTTTTTTTATTTATTTTTAATTACGTCAGTTTGCAATGCGGCACGGATTTAAAAGGTAATGTTGTAATGTTTTATGTGCTCAGGAGAGCCGCGGCACCGCAGAAAGGCAAGAGCCCGTACCAAGGAGGCCCGCGGTGCCGTGTCTAGTGATCGTGATTATGTGTTGATGTAATGTACAGTTGAAAGTTATGGTGTGTTAGGCCTAGCAGCAGCAGTAAAAGTGCATTCCAGTTTCCTCGAAGAAGTCAAGAAGGAAACGGTGGTGCGAAGTTCGAACCATGTGTCCAACGTTGAGTGTCTGGCGACCGACTAGGATGGAGGCCCACCCGGCTAAAATGGCGCCGACATTCCGCTTAAAGGCCTGGGCACGTTCAAAGGAGGTGCTCGTAATCGGCCTCCCGGACTGCGGCGGGACAAAAGGGACGGAAGGTAGATGTCGTGGTATGTCTTCATCTGCTGCGGACAGATGGTGGGATCGCCTCATTCACACGAACTTTTTGGAGCGAGACCTCTTCTAGGCGGGTGGGACCGCCAGGTGGGTTGAAATTACATGGTGGAATTAAAGCTCGTGTGGTGCGCCGCGATCTCTTTGTGAATCACCAGACTACTCGTGGCCGACAACCTAAGAAGAGGAAGCGGGTAGACTACAGTTTGAGGATGACCTGCAGCGTCTGCCGCGGCATGAACCGGAGTACTAGAACGGCGAATACCGCAGACTCGGACCGGGCAGGGGCACTCGGCCACAAACCGATGAAAGTCAATGGCCACGCTGAAGAAGCGATCAACGCGACCTAGCCCGTGGACAGCCTGCACTGAGTTGGTGCGAAAAAGGACACGTTGAGGACGAAGAGTAGCAATAAAAGGCAAAAGAGCGGACAGACCGTCCCGCAGAGCCACCAACTCTGCCAGCACCGAGGCTAAAGGGGTGTCCAGGAGGTACGAACATGTTTTATTAACAGTCGAGATGGAGGGGCAAAGGAGGCTTTGCATGGACAGACACTGATGAGGGAGGACTAAACATAGTTAATTCCGTAGAAAAAAAAACTTCGATGAGCCTGTCTGATGCCGCCACTAGGTTTGTTGTCGTTTACTTGACAGTGGCGCCAAGAGGGTAATGGTGAACCGGGGGTCTAATCATGGTACAGGCGGATTCATGTAATTTGCCAAGGCAGCCGCCATTGAAAATACATCAATCTTCAAGTCGTTGATGAATCAATTCGTCTAATGTGTTCAACTACGCCTCAGCCTGAAGCGTAGTAGCCGGTGTCAGCCGGGGGAGGTCCTTAAAGGGGCGGTGCAACGATATTCAATTGGAATGTTTTTCACTTTACACGAGCTTACTGGCACTAGTGGGACTCAAGGATACTCGCACGCAACGCCACTGACCAAGAAACTTCTTTGTTGCGCTGTAATTTCGAGGACAAAACCGAGTGTTTTCATTCAATCTCTCCTTCGCAAAACCTGATGACGTAGCTGGGCGGTAGCAGTACCGCCCAGTGACGATATTTGAATGCGGCTCATAGATTGGACCCGAGCATGGCGTGGACACTCGATTTGGGCTCGTGATAATCGATAGCTCGAGAAGCATTCAGGTAGTGTCCTGTGTCCAATCGCTGCAATGACGACAGCAGCCGAACCATAACAATGTCTGGAACTCAGCACGCGTCCTGTGCCTTGGCATCCCCAGCGCATGGCTATGATAAACATTGGCGGCATATAATCGGCTCCAGATCACGTGGCCGCTTGTTCTGGCTGCGAGTTGAGGGGGTGAACTCTGCTCGTTTTTTTTTTCTGCGACTTCGATTGCGTGTGGTGAAAAACCAACGGGTATTTCACAGGTCATTAACGTCAGGGATCCGTTCTAAGCGGTATTTGCGCAAAATACAAAAATCGTTGCATTGCCCCTTTAAACGGATACTTCAACGAAATCTGAAATATTCCTCTCGTGTTCAAAAATAGGTTGTATATGATCCACAGTATCTGTAAAAGACAATCGCACGTTTGTATTTTGAGCCTGGCGGCTGTATTTTTCGTTATAAACGGCCCACTCTGGCAAGCGCTCAGAGAAGGCCCAGCGGAGACCACGCGACATCCTACGCAATCGTGACGTAGGTCGTCTCAAGACGAGCAAAGCTACGGCGAGGCTGACGTCGAGAGGATGGCCTAGTCGTTCCAGCCACCGAAGCGGCTGCTTTTGTACGAATTTTGAGCGACGGGTTAATCTTCTATAATCTTGTAGGGGGACAATAGCGACTTCTGCGACACACAAAAGGCATTCCCGGGAAGAGGGGAGTTCCTCGTTCCCCTCTTCTTTCGTCGTGGCCGGAGACGAGACAACCTCCGTCACTAGCTGTCAAGGTTCCTAGACGAGCATTACAAACGAGGCGTTAGCGACATCCACCAGGTGCTCTTTGCTAATCGTTTAATTCGTTTTAAAATTACTTTTCGAGACTTTTTTAACAAAATATTGGTATGTTCGATGTGATACTGCTCCTTTGAACACATATAGACCAAAAAATGAGCGTCGAAATTTCGTTGTAGTATCCCTTTAATGACCCGCATAGCTTCCCGATGGAGAGTTTCCAATCGGGTTCATTCGGCCTGGATAAGGTGCTGAAACTGGGCCTGGTAAATAAGGCGAGGTTGGAATATCGAGAGAACCATCAATCGAGCAATCTGGCGTCGCCCCCCCCCCCCCCCTCCCCCCCTTTGAGAGATACGGCGAAACAGGTGCAGCATGCTGGAAGCTGACTTTCGAGCAGTGCGAAGCCAGGTTGACGCTGAGCCAGAGGTAGTAAAGTCCACACCGAGCACGCAAACTGTAGACACCTCCGTGAAGACTCGACCGGCGAAGGTTAGTCTATGAGGATTCTTGCGGAGCTTGCGGCGGCGCCAACTGCTAGCAGTGTTCATGTAGGCAGTCTTTTTGAGTGAGAGGGTGAGCCCCACCGAATCTCACCAGGTTATAGCACGATTCAGCGGCACTTGCAGGCCCCGTGTTTAACGCTCCAGAGAGGGGTGAGTGGTTTACGCTGTTACATCTTCCGCGTATATCCGAAAGTGGACATCTCAGATATCCGAGAGGTTCCAAGCCAATGGTAAGAGTGCTACATTGAAAAGCAGCGGGCCGAGGACAGGAACTTGTGGCACCCCCCGCTCCAGTGTAAAATGTCCAAAGCATGCCCCGCCAAAGCGCTTTGAAAAAGAGCGATGTTGCAAAAAAGTTTAGACAAAGGAGCAAATCCGGTCAGGTAGATGAAGCCAAAGAAGAATAGAAAAGATAGTTTCGTGGCTCACGTTATAGTATGCCCGGTATACATCAATGGCGAGTATCGTGCGTACAAGGTGGGAACGACCACCGATGAGCATCGCAGATGAAAGATGGGCCAAGCCCTCTTCAGTACTCATGTGTGGCCGGAACCCTAGCTTTACCGGATTGTACCAGTTCGCCCGGGGCGCTTGACGGTGTAAGGTAGGCCCTGGGAGACGTAACTACAAATTCGTCACGTTAAAGTACCCTGTGAAGTCATCGGTTGAAACGGCAATATTTTTTTCGTGGGTGAATTCCCAAACCTGCATTACCGATTACTGTGAGTTGCGCACTCCACGTAAATTGCTTTCATGGTTTTTGTATCGTGTACCCAGAGTTCTGTGCCTTTTGTAAGGGAAACGCTTGCCTTTGTCGTGTTTTATGTCAATCATCAGTGTCTTGCGTACAACTGGATCCGTGGGAAAGCAAACAAGGACGCAGTGAAAGGAAATTACGGTCACTAGAATAGGCTAAAGTCAAGATTATGCTAAAGTGTCTTTATGTCGATGACATTATTCATGGGGCTGACAATATCGTCGTTGCAGCACAACAAGGGTATAATCAGAGACGCTTGCGTGGAAGCAGCTTTCTAAGGCTCCGTTGCGACAGCACTGGTAGGCCAGCTACACTATCCAGCGAACATTTTCAGTCACGTACAACAGCAAAAGACCTCGCACGACCATATACTCCTCCAGAACATAGCACATCCTATACGCGAACTCATCTCTGTTACGTCACGGCGCGGTGGTGGCGCGTCGAACGCATTTCCGGTCCGGGGCTGTGGGCGGAAGTGCGTTGTTTTGAAGGGAACCAGACAAAAATTTGCTTTCTCGTCAAAATGCTGCGACTGGGGCTGTACTAAAAGTGTCGAGAAAGGTTTGAAGGTCACTTTTCATGCGCTCGGTTCGTCCGAGAACGCGGATATGTCCAGTGAAAAGGGAAAACCAGACGCCGCCGAACCACTATTGCTTCGTCGGGAAGCATTTTGGGTTAAATTCACGGATACTACTGGCCATCAAATTTATTTGTTTTGTTCCAAAATGAACGCCGGAAAACCGTCAAGTTGTACGGACCACCTGCGAACTACGTTCAGTGCGTCTTCAAGTTCAAAAGGTCGCCTGATCGTTCGAACAGTCGTCTGCTCTTTCAAACGTTTCTGCTTGTCGTCTGCTCTTTTAGAGGACACCGGCCCGTAGACCAAACGTGGGCCCGCGGTACTTGCGATAAGAATTAAGTGCAGGCCTCAAAAGACTTAAGTTTGAAGGTTGGTAAGCAGGCTCGACAGTAGATACAAGAAGATGTTGATCCTTGTTACCACTGGCCATCACCGACTTGTTATGCCTGATTCACTTGGTTAGATTCTGCTTGCGATTTTCAATATCGACGTCGACCATCTCAGCTACGGTTTACGCTTTTGCAGTCCGAGCGACGTCGCTACTAAAAATTGTGAGCGAAATCTCATCATGTGAATCAGGCTTTAGCGTACATTCTGCGGCGTCCACGCGGAATGAATCGCCGCATATCAGATTAATCACGCGAAGTTTTGCGGTGTAACGAGCCTCGTTAATTTCGCTGACGCTGCTCAAGTAGTCAGACATCGTTAGGAGGACGTAGAATCAACAATTCCAACGCGAAAAAGAGCGCGGGGACTCACACCGGCGCCGACAACATCGCATTTCAATGGTTTGTTTATGGGCGACGGCGAGCTTTTTGCCCACACCCCCATCGCGCATGCGCGGCGCCGGTGGCGTCCGCTAGGGGCGCTCCGGGCGCTCCGGGTTGTTTGTAAACATGACTTGGTGTATAGTCGGTTAAAAGTCAAGGAGGTAGGAGAAGCTCCTCCCACTAGAGTTCCGGTATAGGCTCCCTACGGGAGCCAGAGTTGCGCATTTGTTTTCCCCGCGCCGCCACGCCGCTATTCGCCGAGATCCATCACGTGAGAAGCAAAGCATCCGTTGGCGTGCAAGAAAGCCACCTTTACGGTCGCTCCGCCGACGTTTCTCTTGCCCCGGCGTATGTTTCCCTGCTTTCCGCCTGCTTTTCCTCCTCTCCTGTTTGCCATGCGCGGCGGCGCGCGCGGCGCCGCTATTCGCCAAATTTAGTCACGTGAGGAGCAAAGCATCCATCTCGTGCGGGAAAGCCGGCGCTACGGAAACGCGCCGAGGCTGAATGCGCAACTCTGCTACCGTAGGTAGCTATACAGGAACTCTACCTCCCACAAGCGTGATGCGCCCGTTTCAAATCCCTCCGCAGTCAAAAGAAGAGTTCACTGGAAACGCTCCTTGTTCCGCTTCAATGAATTCCTATTTGTCTCCAATCCCACTTTTATAGAAAGCGACTTTTGTACTCATTCGAGGGGGAACCGAGCCCTTGAAAGCAGCTTTTGTATCCATCGGAGGGGGAAGCTAATCCCCGAAAGTCGGATTTGTTTCCATCGGAGGGGAAAACACTAATCTCCCTCTCGTGGCTTCCACAATGCTAAGTCAAAGTCGAAAGATAATGCAAATATATACAGAAAGGCAAGACCCTCCTTGCGCGTTGGCCGCGACGTCACGGAAACAATGGGACGCTATTGGATGCGGAGGTGGCGGAGGGATATATGATTCCCTTTGAGGGGCATTTGCCGCTACCTTCTTAACCTGTAACCGACTATAGATTCCCGTGCGTGCGTGCGGTTCGCATACGCATTTCCATGCCCATCAGAGCGGTAGGATCGAGCTGTTTGGACCGATTGGGGAAACATGATTTCTCGCCTAATTTTTATTACCGCCGTTCACTTCCGTGTCTGTACGCGGAGTGACTTGACACGAAAAATTAAAAGGCATCTTCCAAGCAGTATCGGAGCAGCAGCAAGAACGCAGGTGTTTGAAACGCTCTCGACATACTAATGGCGGCCGAGAGGGGTCAGCCTGGGCGCCCACGGGCATTTTTGAAGCGTCACCGATAGATGGCACAAAATTTGTTGAATGGTTTATTGTTACACCAGACCGCGAATCTTGATTTAGAACCTGTTGTTCTATACATTTTTCGATGATTGCATTGCATTACACTCTATTGGTTTTGTTAACAAAAATGCTCATATTACGTCATATACGGTGCCCGGTGCTTAATCTTAATTCCAACAGATATATTACAAAAAATATCCATAAAAGGTACACTAATCCGGTTCGTGCGGGTGAGTTATACGGCCAGGGAGACCTACTATAGGGGCTAATCCTTAATATGTCGGATAACGAGCTAAAATCTCTTAAATAACTGCTTAGTGGGAATACACAAATGGGTCCAAGTAGAAACTTGCTGAGCGTCATCCTAAACCACCAAATCAGTAATTTTAGAAGGACTTTAAGCACGTGGGAGGCACGGGTGTGCACCAAATTTATAACTCGTGCAACGTGCGCAAAGCTAGCGTTGGGAAAAGTCGAATGATAATCTAACCAACAGCGTTTAACCAACGCTAGCTTTGCGGACGTTGCACCAGTGATAAATTTGGTGCACCCCCGAACTTCCCACGCGCCTCAAGTCGTTCTGAAATTTACCAATATAGTGGTTTTCGATGATGCTCAGCAAGTTTCGAATTGGAACCATTTGTTTATTTTCACTAATTAGGCACATAATTAAAATAAAATTAGTTATCCGACTTATCGTAAGAATTAGCCACGTATATTATGTCCCCCTTGCCGTATAACTCGCCTGCATTAACCACACCACTGTATGTTTTACAATTTTTTACAATTTTGTGTGAATTTAAATTGAACACCTTCAATATGTTTGTTTTCTTGCGTACACACCGATTAGGTTTTAGTCGTTTAAACATTAGTGAGTTTTTAAATGAGGGAGGGGACGTTTACGCTCTGGGGCCCGAAAGGAGCTTGGTGCATCGCACTGCGCATGCGCAAAACTTGTGGGCCTGCTCAACGCGACGCCTCCAGCTCCTCGGGGGACCCACAGCATTGGCGGCCTCTGTTCTAAGGCTCTCTATTGACATACTTTCCTCGTTATAATTTAGACGAAGCTACAACGTCTAATCTCGGCAAACTCCGAAGAAAGTAAAGTAAGAAAGACAAGCGAACAGTCGCAGGCTTTCGGTGAGCCAAAGACGTATCGCCGAGCACCGGCCATGTTTCTCTTTGGCATCCCGAGCCAAAAGAAAAGAAACCTGAGGATTCCGTGTTGACATTGCCCCGTTATCTGTGCTCAAGAATGTTTGGGCAGCTCGGAACGGATCCTTTTGCTGTTGTTGTTTTGCAAGCTGCCGAAGTAATCCAAACACGATGAAGAGGCCGAAAGCCGTCGGGTGGCCGAGCATCTTAAGGAACAAATCCCCGCAAATCCGCGAAGCCACGCACAAAAGAAAAGCAAACAAAACAGAAAGGAATGCTTCCCCCTAATCTCGTTTCCAACAGCTACACTCTCCCAAAGGCGCAGGTAAAGCGAACGCTCGTCGATTATCAATTGCAGGCTTCGTTGTGATGATCCTTTTAATCAATGTCCCAACTGGCGTTCGCACTCGTCGGTGGGTGCTTCAGTACTACCATCCTCGCTGCGTCAATTGCTGTCGCTAATTCATTGAAGGCGATTAACGTCAGTCAAGCAATAACCCCGAGGAAAATTAATTGTGGGGTGGGGGCCACCCCACAATTAATTTTCCAATTGTTGTTAAGAGTGCGAAATTTCTAAACTATTGATATTATTACGATATTGGTACGAATACGTGACTGCCGCCAAATATCCAGCTTTTCCGCTCTACATCAACTCTTCCACCATTCATCATTAAAAAAAGATATAGTATGTATTCTCGAGTTCCCAGCCATTTTTTTACGCGCACAGCCAAGTCAAGCAAGCTTCATTTCATTATTTAGTAGAACTAGCATCTATGAATTCTTTCCACTGCTGTTCTAGTTGCCGACTTGAATTTACTCTCGGGTTATAGTGTAACCTTACAGGACCCTACCGATTTTCAAATATAATCACGCCCTTGCTTGAAATTTAACAACCTGACAACTGCTTTTTTCTATTTTTTTTTTGTTTTTTGTGTTGGTTAACACGTATTTTGATCCCCCTTATATAAATTCCCCCTGCGGGTGATTGAAGAAAACAAAAAATAAAACAGAAGAAAAATGAAGTGAAAAAGGTAACCCTATTGAAACGTTTCGACGATCTAGTTAATAAGTGTCTGGAAGGCGCTTTGGTGCTTCAAAGGACCAGAAGTGTTTACGATAGTCTTTTACTCTTGTGTCTTTCACGCGTGGAGCGCGTTCAGCGCGACATCAAAGTGATAAAGGTGGATGAAAATAAAATAAAAAAGGAGCTCTTTTGCGGGGGTACAATCGGGTACGAGGACGGCGTTAGCCAACGTTTTGTAAATTTGAATATCCGCTTTCTCAGACGACGATGACAAGATCTCACCTTCTATACACTCTAAAAAAAGCCGGTGCGTCTACTTTCCTGCAGAACACTCGGAGAGCCAATCACCGCACCTTACGGAGGCAGCTTAGCGAATGACTCTGCCGAAACATATGTTTAGATCGAAAAACGCAGTCTGAGTTGTGATATTAAGCAAGGCAAAACGTCACGCTTGCATTGCTTAATGTCACAACTTCAACTGCGTTTTTTCGGTCTAAACATATGTTTCGGTATCATCATTCGATGAGCTGCCTCCGTAAGTTGCGGTGATTGGCTCTTCGAGTTTTGTGCGGGAAAGCAGACGCACGGGCCTTCTTTAGAGTGTACGGAGCATCATTCACGGCGACGCAGGCCCAAACAGGAGCAGGTTTTCTTTTTCTTTCTTTTATATTTCTCAAACGGTGTTAGTAGCAACAATCAAAAAACAATTAACTTTAAATTAAATTAAAGTGACGACGTGTGCGAGTTGGCTCACGACTAGCGACAAGACCGAAGTTTAAACGCGAGGCATATTGATCAAATGCCGCTCGCCTATCAAGGCGCCACCATCCCACGTCCAACGTTCCCGTGGAGAGGGTGAGGTGCCGCACAGTCTCTACGGCAGTTGCCCGCCCAAAACGTTGCCATCATGCTTCCGCCACTCAACTCCCCGCCACACTTTCAGAAAGTCCGGGAAAAGTTCGTTTCCTACTGCAACTGCAAATAGCGAACATTTCGAAGTCTATCGCCCGAGGCGTATAACAGTTATACCCCATCTTTTTTATACACTTAGTTACAGGTACTACTTCTCGTAACGACTCGCCGGGACGCGAAACAAGATATCTCTAATTCACCGCGCAAAAACAAAAAGGCGCTTTCTAAAACTTCCCAGACAAAAACTTCTCCGCAGAGTATCCTCGACACCGACCGAAGCTCTCCTTCTGTAGAGCAGCTCTCGAGGAAAGGGGTCAAGCGGTAGCGCAGTGCGCGGACAGAGTGCCCATTGAAGCTACACGGTCAGTCGGACTCGGGCGTCAAAAAGCTCTTTTCGGCTGCTCGTTAACGTTATCGAGTACCTCTCGCCCAAGTTCCTTTGTCCAACGGAGAACCGTATGTTCCGCAACAACAACAAAATACGCCTTCCTTTTTTTTTTTTTTTTTTGGGGGGGGGTCACTTTTTTTTTGTCCATGTGTTTCTTTGTCCTTCTGTTGTTTTTGGTTAGTTTTTTTCGCTGTTTTGCTTTTTTTTTATTTGTAAAGAGGCGATCGATTTGTTTTCTTTTTTTTTTTCTTGTTTCGGAATTTGTTGCGCCACACGGCAAAGCTGATAAGGGCGCGGAAATTAACCGGAGAACCTTCGGCAAGAGCACTTGCAGAAGCCTGGCGACCACCCGGGGCATATGTATGCGGTGGCGCTACTATACACATACACAGACAGTTGTGTTCGGTGCCAGAACCGCTGGAATGACGTTTCCGCTTTTCTTTTTCTGCGGCTTTTGTTCGGTTTTATCTGGGTGTTCCTGGCACTTCGAGCGAACTGACAAAGAGCATGCGGTACAGCCGGGTGCATACCACGCCCGCAAATGCGTCGTGAGCACGCTGCAAACAATCACATTACGTGCGATGCACACAGTTTTTTTATCTTGTTCTTGTTAGACGTCTTAGTTTCTTTTGTCATGAATGCGAGCGGCCATTTCAGCCAGCATTTAGTCTCATTGAATATCGTTTCAGTGTCTTTTCGCTTACTATATATACAGCGTAATGTAAGGTCAAACATGGATACCGCAACCCCCCCCCCCCCCCCCCCCCCCTCTGCCCCTATTGTTTCTTACTTCGCGGGTTTTGTGTTGTCTTAAGTATCTTAATCACTACTGCCGGATGTGCGTTAAATATGAGTCATACTGCACTGACCAAATTCGCGAATTGTACTAAAACGCACATCATTACATTTTTTTTATTGCAAGCCAGCTTCGCACTTTCTAAACATCTAGATGACCAATCTGACTTCTTTATTTGCTTTTCTGCTTTCCTTGTAGCGTTGCCGTGATGGTAAAATTTTACCTCGCGTTTCGTTGAAAACGTCCGGTAGCAACAGTCTCCACAATGCACAACTGTCATTAAAATTCGTCGTGTAACCGAGTAAGTTTCGCGAATAAACAAAAAGGATTTTTACCGATAATGACTGGTTTTCGCCACTCATCGAAATATTGGCCGCACTGCTGAAGATGTTCGGCAGATTCCTCTTCAATATTGTATAGTGAGTTTTAGAATAGCGGAAGCGAAAGCTTTGCGTGCGCACGAAATAGCGTTGTCGCCGTTGCGCAATGCCACAAACTGCGTCGTGGATTGGAGCATGGCGACGACACGCATGCGCATCATGGAACTCGCAACACTAACGCAAACGCACGGCGCATGCGGTTGTTCCTATACGCATTACCTAACATTCTCTACTATTAACCTAAGAGCATGAAAGGCACGCTGTCGAAGACCCGAATATCGATTTTATCTATACGCCTCGAGGCTTCGCGATGATGCACAGCAATATCGGCGAAGTCGCTTTTCGCAGTATAGGTCCACATCGGTCTGGCACTTCAGCAGTGGGTCTGGGAATCTTTGAAGCTGCACGATGCCGGCATTTCATTGACTCCGCCGTCGAGGTAACGCGGAGAAAGAGAGAGAGTGATGGACTTTATTAAGAACCCCATCAAGCAATATTGGCAGTTTCTATATGTTGAACACTAGCCACGAAGCGGGAGCTCGCAGTTTTTGCCGAGCGCTGACTCAGCAGCACTAGTTCTCGGTACGAGCTGAACAGTGTTCACAACGGACGCTGGAGCAGTCCTTGTGACCAGTTCATGCCCAGAGAAAGCGATGGCGCCCGCTTTTGAAAAAAAAAAAGGTTTATTGTAAGTAGAAATGTCGCGAACCTGTCGAGGTTCCAGTTCGACCAGGTTCGAACTTTAGAACTTTTACCGCGAGGTTTAACGAAAGTCCGATGGAAGTTGGACTTTCGTGCTTATGCGAAGGAAACGCGTAACATGTGTTCACAATACCGAACTAATTAAAGCATAAAAAGCATACTTTTATAACGTGTAAACAATAGTAATCGTATTATAAAATAACAAATTAAACTACCTTATAATTTTTATTTTTATTCACCTTTTTTTGTATAAGACCGGGGCAACAACGTCCATAAGTCGTTCTCTGTCGAAATTCTCTAAAAGTTCGAAGGATCGCCGAACCCATCGAATTCGACTAAAGTTCTCGACAGCCCTAATTGTAATGCGCTTACAAATCAAGCCGCGGCAACTCGACCCCGCTCGCAACCCTTTTATCTTCGTTATAGTGGCTCCGGGTCACGCTAACTTCTTCTCAGCGTTCTCGCAAACCGACCTATAGACCTCGGGCCATAACCCGTTCCAGAGAAAAAAAAAGAAACACACACAGCTAAAATCCTAACCGGCGAAGGCTCTCGAACGCCGGCCAACGTCGCAGATAAACGATGCGACCCTGGAAACAAACGGCCCAAGAGCCGCGGAGCGAAACAGCGTCAAAGTCACATTTCAGTTGGCCCTTTTTCTCTTCTCTAGAGCTTCCAATCGGCCTAAAGTCCCATTGGCCAGAGACGGCAACGCCGCCTCCGCGCGTCCCCCGCTTCGACTTCCGACGTCGCTATCCTTCCACATTTATAGAACATCGAACTTCTTTTTGTCTATCTGTATGCTTGCGTATACGTGCGTGCGTGCTTGCCTACGTATGTGTGTGTACCTGTCTGTATGCGTGCGTGTATGTGTTTGCGTGTGTGTGTGCTATTTGTATGTGTTTGTCTCTCTCTCTCTCGTACATTCTGCCGTTCCTCTCAGATCAATCTTTTGTTGTTGTTGTTTTGCGTTCTCTTTGTGTATTCGTGTTCTCGATTTTGCTGGCCCACCCAATCCCCGGTGGTCGTCCATTCCACTTCAATCCCCGCAGTGTTGTGCTCTCTGCCGCGTATACACCGTCAGAGCACCGGCCCCGACCGTTTGTCTTTTTCAATCTGCCGTTCGTCTCGTCAAGAGCTTTTCGATGCATTTGGAAGTTTCTATCCGTTTCCGCTTTTATTTCCTCCCGCATTTTCCCCTCGTGGTCGTCTTTTTTTTAATATCTATTTTTGTTTTGCAGCTTAGGCGTTGCATGTAAGTCCAGGGCAACGGAGAACAATTCTTCAAATTCAGAAATATCATACGGTGATTTGGTTCGAGGCTTGAAACAAAGCCGAAGCAAGGCAAGCCTTGCGATAGAATCGAGAGCCTCTTCATTGAACAAACAGGATGTTTTAGTATACGTAGCACGCGGCACTGTTCGTTTCTTCACAATTTTGCTCGCGTGTCAGCCAGCACTAACTCAACACTAACTCAAATGAGTTCCTACTGCGTCACGCCGCAGTCTGCATTTCATGGTGGTACGAGCAACAACCATAAGATGTACACCGCATGCGTGAGAAGGCACCCGAGATTCCGAATGAGAGGAGAAGTAAAACAAGACGCACAAAAGTGAGCGAGCGATAGAGCTCTAGGTTATAGGTCTCTATGTGAAAGAATTGTAGGCTCAGGTTGTTATTTCATTTATAGCCATTGACAAGATAAGAACGCCGGGGAAGGGATTCAGTGGTCTCCGCCTCTAGCGTGTGCTATCATCGATAAGGCTTCGACGTCACGTGAGCTTCACGCATGGCGAAAGCGAGGCGAAAGGCAGAGAGCGCTAGCTGTCTGTCGGGCATTCGAAAAAGACGCCCTGCCGTTCTAGCCCTGTCAGTGACTATTGAGGTCAAGAAGTCAGAAAGCAACAACGGGAGTGTTGAGCTATTTTCGTCTTGAAGAGTTTGGGGGTTTTAAGGAAGCCAAAAAACGATCTTATTGTCTCGCGTTAGTTAAGAAGCGCCCAAAACGAATCCATAAAATTTAGGATGCACTGAACGAGTATTTTTATCTTGGGGTTCTAAGAGAGGGACGAAGTGAAAGAAGATGACCATGAAGAGCTGTCAACCTCACTTGATGGCTGGCAATGGGCCTTTTCTAGTAGGATTTTGCGCATGCGTACACCCCTTCTCCAGGCCTTGCTTCCCGCTGTCGCCATTTTTGCAGGACCAAGTTCCGACCGCCCAACTTATTCAGCAGCTATCTTTGCGCGTATTTCGTATTTTTTGGCCGTTCTTGTTCGAGTATACGCTAGTATGGGTTATAGAAGGCAACGAAGATCAACACAACTGCACGATGCGAATGTATTGTGAAGGGCGGAGGCAAGTTGGGCTGCCCTTCATTCGTAGTGCGAAGACAACTCCGCAGACGGCGCTCGTTACTGAAATAAGGTTCATTGTTGTTAATGGTTGGCAATGGCTGGAAATATCTGACGATTGCAGAAGTGTGAAAAGAAAATAAAGACCATCGGAGTCAACATTAACTGTTCCGCCCGAATCAGTTAAAACGAAGAATGTATGTAGTGGTAAAGGCGATGTAGTATAGACACACAAAAGAGAGGAAAATTGAAGGTGATAAAGGGAAGAGGAAGCTGTAAGACCACAGGCCGCGTATTTATTATGCCTCGTGGGGAAGATGAAGTAGTGCGCAGGCGCACTCATTAAAAGGGTCACGAAACGATATCGGGTTGGAATGTTCATGACTTTGCAGAAGCATACTGGCCCTAGTCTGGCCCAAGTATACTCGCACAGACCGCTACTGATTATGAAGCTTCTTTGTCGCGGTGAAATTGCGAGAATAAAAGGGAACTTTGCCTTAGCAAAGCTCGATGATGTAAGTGTGGGATCGAAACCACGCACCTGACGTCAGTCGAGCGCGGTTTATAGATTGGACACGAGAACTGCGTGAGTACTCGACCTCGGCTCGTAGCAATCAGTGCCTCGGCGAACACTCGGGTGGTGGCTCGTGTCCAACCGTTGCGGTGATAAGAACAGCCGAACTATAACAATGCCTGGAACTCAGCAGGAGTTTTCCACTTTGCCGACCCCAGCGCGTGGCTATGATGAAAGGTGGCGGCATAGGATAGGAACCAAGTCACGTGGCTGCTTGTTCTGTCTCCGAGATGAGGGGATGAACGATGCTCATATTTCTCGAACTTTGTTTGGCGACTGCCATTGTGTAGAAATAAAAACTAAGGCAACTTTATTCAGTTATTAACATTAGGGAGTGATGCTAAGTAGTATTTGGCGAAAGTAGAAAATTCGTTTCATGGCTCCTTTAAAGGAGCAATGCAACAATTTTTGTACTTTGCGCAAATACCGCTTAAAACGGATCCCTAATGTTAATGACCTATGAAACACGCGTTCGTTTTTCACCCCACGCAATAGAAGTCAAAGAAAAAAATTAAAGAAAAACGAGCAGCGTTTACCCCCTCAACTCGCAGCCAGAACAAGCGGCCATGTGATCTGGAGCCGATTATATGCCGCCAATGTTGATCATAGCCACGCGCTGGGGTTGGCAAAGCGGAGGACACGCGCTGAGTTCCAGACATTGTTATGGCTCGGCTGTTGTCGTCGTTGCAGCGATTGGACACGGGTCACAACCCGAATGCTTCTCGAGCTAGCAATTGTCACGAGCCCAAGTCGAGTGCCCACGCAATGCTCGGGTCCAATCTATGAACCGCATTCAAATATCGTCACTTGGGTGTACTGCGATCCGCGAGTTACGTCATCAAATTTTGCAAAGGAGAGATTGAATGAAAATGATCGCTTTTGTCCTTGAAATTACACCGCAACAAAGGAGTTTCTTGGCCAATGGCGTTGCGTGTGAGTATCCTTGAGTCCCAGGTGTGCCAGTAAGCTCATGTAGAGAGAAAAACATTCCAACTGAATATCGTTGCACAGCTCCTTTAAGTTCCCCAGGGGAAAGTTAAACGTTCAACACTATTCGTTCACCTCATTGAACACCGTACCAGACCTCCAAATTCAATCTTGATCTACGGGCACGCAAGACGTTGCAAAAAAAAAGCAAAAAAAAAGTTTTTAACAGGACGAATTTCGATCATTTTATCTATTTAATTTGGTATAACGTGAAAGATATTTATGACTAACTAAATTATAAAATTTATATCACTCAACTGACAGTTCATTTTGGAATGATTCAGCGATATAAACATATAACTTATTCCCATAATTAAATTCGAGGTTTTTATTTTTTGCGATTAGTAATATTTTGTTTGGAAAGTTTATAAACGAAATCTCCGCAACCAGTGTCACTTAATTTACTCGAGACCTACGTTTGATTTCCTAATAGATAAACTTAAATAAAAATAAGTATAGAGGCCGTATTATTGTTTCATATTGGTGTACCGCAGCTGAGTTGATATTGCGTTTGCGTTGTACTCGAGGGCCAGAGTGACTCTGTTTGTTCTTTTGTTAACTATCTTCGGGAGAGCGTTACCGTCTGAGCGTGATATTGCCACGCGCGTCAGCGAGCGAACGCGTGCCTGGCCGAGTGGTTACCGAGCTTATCTATCACGCGGTAGGTGTAGGTTCGATTCCAGTCAGGCGGACTGTCCTTTAATTTGTTCCTTCAACTTGGCGTTCTCATCGGTTTGAGAACATTCTCGTCTGATCGAGTTCCGAATGTTCTACGCACCGAAAGTTCTACGCTGAATGCTCGAGAAAACGACGAGGGTAAGTAAGCGACTCCGCATGGCGAGCGGATCTCAGTCTGTTTCCTTTTTATTATTGGGCACAATTTCGCCCCATTAAACGTTTCAGTTTCCCCAGATATTTTTCGTTTCACCTCGTCATTCGAGACAATATGAGTACGAAATGATTCAGGGTGTAATATACTTTAATAAGTTTCAGCAGTGTGATAATCATAAAAATATAAAGTTATAAACACTATCGTCCTATATTGAGTGAATCAGTAATTTTAAACTAGGATTTTACTAGTACTACTATGTGATATGAACTTAGGATTAATAGGAACAATAATGAAATATGTTACAAAGATATGAAATGGGCTTTCCGCTTAGACGTCTGACGCTTCAACAACTCCTAAAAACGTTTCGTCTTTGATATGTAATTTTTTCAAAACTGAAAACTATAAAACATAATTTAAACTTTTTATAAGACAATGAAATTTGTTTTAAATGGCATCTATGGGACATTTTCAGTACTGACGTGTTTTTACTTATTTTATATTACTTTTAGACTATGGGTAACAGCTTCGTCTAAGTATTACTTCATTATACTAATGATACACCTCATTATACAAATGACGGGTTTCATTATATATAGGTTCGTGTAAAAATATGCCGGTTCTACATATACTAAACAGGTGACAATCGACTAAATAAAGCCGCCGTTGTTTCATCTTTTTATATTTTATTTTTTAAAACAACTAATGACACTTTACTATTAAAATACAAATTAATGCCCCTTGTGTGGCATTCGCTATCACGTTTAAATATCTACCTAAATATAACAATGACGAGCGTACTACAAGCGTAACGCCAGAATATGAATAGAACGCCCCACATTAAATACTTGCATCTAAGCCACTGACTTAGACGGATTCGCGAACAACATTTTGAGAAAGAGAGATTGGCTTGCGACGTTATCAGATGTCTGTTAGCGAGTGTAAACCAGTTCAAACAAAACACAGACATGGGGGCATGGCAGGATATGCTGTATTCAAGCTCAGCGGATCGACTCTTTGGGTGTTCTAGTTGGGGATGAAGACTTTTTTCGCGTCTTTGAGGGGCCGCGCATTTGATAGATTCGCCATCTCCGAGCAAAGTGAACATTCCTCTGACCCATTAACGTTTATTTTTGGTAAAGTATAGAGTCTAACTATAGACTATAATGTTGTTTGCTGGGCTGCAGGACGCGTATTCGAGAATGCGCAGCTGTGGCAATATGTCACACGCCGTGCATGCATTCCCAGTTCAGTGACTCAACAATTGTCGCCCGCGTGATAAAGGCGGAAAAGGCTTTTACGGGCAAAATTTAGTACATTAGCGAAGGTGTTATTCGACGCAAGCAAATCTTTCGCTAATATGACGTCAGCGAAAATTGGGTAAACATTTACGCTAACCGTAAGGTGAAACACTGTGACAGCTGAGGTCTAACGTCTGAGCCGCTAAGGTGTCATTTCGGAGCAGATGGGGTGAAGGAAGGGTAAAGGTGCAAGCGCGCACCATAGGGCCCGCATGGGCGTTTCGTATTAAACCGAGTAACGCAGCGGACGAAAATTACATAGCGTTTTGGAAGCAATGAAAGCACATTAAGTAGAGAGAATTTCGCGAACCTGTTAAACAATTTTATTGGATACAAACTGACTGCCTTGTGGTAATTGAAGGACACTTTGAAAATTGCGCTCATAAGTTTGAAATCCATGCGAACGACGAAACTGCATCTGTGTACATGAGCCTTTCCCTGTCATTGGTGTGGTTGCCTGACCGTCTTATGCAATGTTATTGGACACAAACTAACACTGCCTTGTGGTCACTGAAGAACACTTCGAACGTCGTGCACTCCCGATAACCTCAAAGGGGGTGCAAGGCAATGTGGCGTTTACAAAAGAATGTCCGGGTCACGAGGGGATTTCCCCTTTCCCCTCCTTTTCAATTGCTTGGGTCACGCTCTCGCCCCTGTGCCCTTGGCTTCCTGGCATAACTAGTGAAAACGCTTTGTTTTTATTGTTTCCATTATGGGAGCAGTCTCATGTTTATCTTTCTACGTGCCGTCTGAATGTCACGTGACGTCTGAATGTCACGTGACGTCTTGACATCCCGTGGCTTATGGTGTCACCCGACCTCATTAAGTCGCGTGGCATTACTGTGCAACGTGACTTGACAATGTCACGTCTTGGTGTGAGCTGACGCCAGGTAACAGGAGACGTGATGCGCGGCGTGACGTCAAAGTCGTGTCGAGCCGCGCGATTTTTCATATTCAAGAGTGCAACGATAGGCATTTTGTGTTCAATAATATTGCATAAGACGTCCAGGCAGCCACACCAACGACAGGGAACGGCTCACGCATACACATGCAGTTTTGTCGTTCCCTGGATTTTAAAGTAGGGCTCGTGATTTTCGAAGTATTCTTAAATTACTAAATGGCAGTCCTAGGTTGCTTCCAATAAAATTTTTTTACTGGTTCATGAAATGCTCGTTACTTAAAGGGGCCATAAAATAAATTTCAAGCTAAGATAAATGATCTTAGAGTGGAACTTTACTAATCGCTTATCATTTAGTGGGCCAAAAGAAGGGCAGAAAGTCAGAAGCCAACTTTTCGGTGCGAGCATTGGAAAACATAGCGGACTATTTTCTACCTATTTTCCTTCAAAATCTCTCCGCCTTTTCACTATGATACATCCGCGGTACCCAAAGAATGTCAGCGGTGCGCAAAGCGCGTCAGCCGACCCTAGCTCACGCACTGAACAAGAGAACTGCTTCATTCGGACGTATGCGCTCGTCAACAATCAATCCGTCGACGAATATTTGGATTCGCGTTCGTGGCCAATGAGTTCCCTGACAGAACTTATCATTTGCGAATGAAAAGTTCTATGGCGTGCTTAAAAAGCACGGGGAAAGCTTGGAGTCATCGCACCGGTGCCCAAGCATGTCACGCCCACGTGATTTCTCAATTGAGTATTGAGTTGAGGGTTCAATTTGAAAAAAAAGAAGTTGAAAAATAATTTCATGGCCCCTTTAATACACTTTCATTGGTTCCAAAACGCTATGGTATATTCATCCCGTGTGTTACTCGATTTAATACGAAACGCCTATGCCGACTCTGCGGTGTGCGCTCGTACCTTTAAACCGGGGTCACACTGTCTTTTGTGTCCTGTCGTTCTCAGTCACGTGGGTTCCGTATCTGGTATGCGGGACGAAAAAAAATAATAAAACATTTCAACCTGGAATATGCGAGAAAACATAGGTGAGGCAAAACAAGAATGTGCGAAAATCACGCATTTTTTTGTAAACACCTTCCTGCGGAGTGAAGAGATCAAAACGGTGTTTTACCTCATGCCAGAAAAGACGACACTCAAGATGGCTGCACTCTTGTCGAGAAGGTGTATACTAGAGGCACTAGATGAGCTGTGCTCAGAGTATCGACACTTTGTTCCCGGACATTGTTGTGCGAGCCGCCATTTTGGTGCTTGTGCAGAGCAAACGCCACTCCGGATCGCAATGATTCAAAAGTGCGACTTCCTCAACATTAGATTCGGGATCGGGAAGGTCATGTAATATTGCTTTGCTTTGTCGAGAACTGTTTAAACATTTGTGGAGGACAGAAAAGCGTTTCCTGTGATTTTACATAAATGTTCCGATAACTGGCAACCATGATTTTAGGCCAGAATATGGACAAGTATCGTTACTCTGAAGCGTAGCCTTTTTAGTAGCACTAGCGTATACATCATACAAAGGACAGTCTGCATACAGATCGGAACGAACGTCACCGCAAGATGCGTGCTTCAAATGCCGCATGGCAGAAAGTTTAAGGAAAAACTTGGCACGCGGCATTCGAACCGTGGATTTTGCTGTGATTCTTGTTTGCAGACTGTCTTTTGTATGATGTATGAGCAGTGTGATCCCGGCTTTACCGTTTCCTCAGTCAATCTGTTCCGAAATGACACATTAACGGCTGCGACATTACTCCTCAGCTGTCGAAGTGTTTCACCTTACGGTTAACGTAAGTTTACCAATTTGTTTTTCAAATATATGTCGTTTTTATGAGAGAGTTTTAGAAGATCGTTTTTTGAATACCCGATACCCCTCCAGGCCTACACGGGACGTGGTTTGGCGAACTTTCATTTAGAACACTGTGACGGGTCCACCGTCGTATGTCGTATTTGCGCGACTACTCGCTTGGTGTGGCTAAATTTAAGAGCGTTTCCACGTTACCTGGATAGGGCAGTTGAAACCATTATGTAATACAGGCTCTTTAGTTTGCAGCCGTCTTCAAGCTTTGCCTTAGGCTGGATCACACATTTGCAACGGTTGCGTTCGCATGCAACTGAAGTCCGCAACGACCAAAACACCGCGACAACCGTGACTCATGGACTGATTCACCAAGCTTTCCCTTGCATCGATTGCTATGCTGTGTACGGCGAACATTTGTCTTGGTGACTTTTTCGTTACGATCGTTTCGGTTGCATGCGAACGCGACCAACGCAGGTCTGTGAACCACCCTTTAGCTTCTCCAACTGCTGTACTTCTCGCCCCACGACAACGCGCGCACGCGCGTGAAGTGTCCATCATTAACTTTCCAAACGCTTTCTACAACACTTTAATATTCCAGAATCCTCAGCCCAGCGTGCAATCTCCTCAGCCCAGCTCGCGCATGCTCGTCGCATCGGAAAGCGAGCAAATCACGCGCCATACGCACGAACGCTAAAAATTTAACCGGCCAGGAGCAACACCACTTAGACAGAAGGCCTCCGCATGGTCACCTGCCGCTCAATGAAACGCCATCAGAGTCGGATTGTGCTAACTAAGCTATTGGGCCCGAGCCCGACCTCCGACGCGCTGATTGGACACGAGCCCCAGCCGAACACTGACACAGCACTCGTGCCCAATCACGCGCCTCGATCGATCTGACTGGGATGACGCTTGCGGAGGCCTTCTGTCTAGGTGGTGTCGCCAGGAGCCTTTCTTTGAAAAAAGTTGGTAATCTGAGTTGCTTCCTCCCTTTCTTAAAGAAACACTAAAATGAAAAAGGAAAGTTTTTTTTTCGTTTAAGGATGTAGCGGGACAAGAATTTTTTTAGAATTTTTCCACAAAAATAATTGCGCAATATTTACGCAGTTTGACGCCATTTAGGTAGATGCAGACATGTTCAGGTTACCCCAAAAAAGTAACTAAATACTTCACTCGTTACGGATTCTCAAAAGGAACGCGTTACTGTACGTCAAAAATAGTGAGTTTTTTTGCTCGTTACTTTGACGGCCAAATACCTAACTGCTTGTGTTTTATGGTTTAGTGTTTATTTTTCAGTAGTCGTTGGATTTAAGCAGTAGATGTTTCTCGAAGTTTTAACCAGTTTTGTTTCCCCGCTTCATTGAAAATACACTTCCGGCGACGAGAAAGAGTCGTTCTCCTGGCGCGCTCGAAGGAACGGCAGTTCTGTGCTCCAAAAAGAGCAGGTAAATCTGGGATTCCCTTCTCTCTTTTGTTCTTTCTGCTTCTAAAGTTCCAAGTTGACAACGGGTTTTGTGCTTTCCCGCGTTTGCAATCTCCGGGTTTACATCCGGTCGCATATCATATAGTGGGCCAGAAAAAAGAGGGTAGAAAGTCAAGAGGCAACTTTTCGGTACGAACATTTGAAAATATAGCGGATTAATTCTATACCTCAATTCCTTCGAAAGCTCTCCGCTCAGGCACACTACTGAGACACATCATGTGCTGCCTTTTATAATGAGAGCGGGACGCTAGAGCACTTGGTCTTGAAGTTCACGGGGCTTCGCCCTGCATTTTCTGAAGGGGTAACAGATGTAGCCAAGGCTTGGTGTTTCGCTACGACGATGGAAGGACAGAAGAGGATATTGACAGGGTCTCTTATGTTATCCCCAATAAAGTCCCTTGGTACTTATCTTACAAGTAACGACAACCAATACAAACGACAAAGCACATTCCGCTGGAACAAAATGGCGCCATTCAGTTCAAGCCTGTGCTGTGCGCCGCCATTTGCTGCCTTAAACCTACACCGTCACGCAGTCGGCGCTTCGAAGAATGCCGCTACTTGTAGGAAGCTCTTATCTAGTGACTTTCATCTCTAAGACGACTTTAAGCGAACCTACGAAGACAGCGCGCTGTCTGACGACGCACTTTTGGCGCCGTTTCATTGATACCTTTCGTTTTGGTACGTTTCGTGTCGCCAACTTGTTTTCGCTCAAGGACTTTGAAGGTCGAGGGAACGATGACACATATAAGACGTTCGCCTTAAAAGGATTACGGGCACAAAGAGGCGATTATCTAGGGAAAATTGAATGATTCACAACTAACTAGCACAGCTGGGGACAGGCGGGACAGAAGAAAATTGGAACTCCTTCCCGCGTGGGTCCAGCCCAAAGTCTCAACCCTGTCCTCCAGTGAGTCCGGTGCTGGGGTGACGCCGGCAATGTTTAACCAGAGGAAAATTGGCGACTCTCTTGCCATTCGTTTCCCCGATCCCCCAAAGGTCATCCTGGTGATATACCCATTGCCTAGTAATAGTTAGGGGGAAATTAAATTAGAAAGGCTGGAAGAATCATG
This sequence comes from Ixodes scapularis, assembly GCF_016920785.2. Classification (NCBI taxonomy): domain Eukaryota; kingdom Metazoa; phylum Arthropoda; class Arachnida; order Ixodida; family Ixodidae; genus Ixodes; species Ixodes scapularis. Next base: position 175,313,594 of record NW_024609846.1, on the reverse strand, counting down.
TTTGTCTTTTTAGACTTAGGCTACGTGGCGCAAGCTACCGCCCATTACATTCATCCATCCATCCATGTGCACACGAATCTAGAAGGTTCATCCGACGAACCTAGTTGTGTTCCCTGGGTGAAGGACATTCCCAGCTGTAGAGTTCTACCGATGTGTTCAGAGTTATAGGTTGCTATACTGTCATACTGTTGAGTTGTTTTGGGGGTTGCCCGTCTGTCTTTGTCGCAATAGACTCATAGTCTGGTTAGAATTAAAACGAAGTTGTTTAAATATTGTTGTACACGTCATTCCTCAAAAATAACGAAATACCGTTGCTCGTTAAGTGGCCTTAAAAGTAACTATAAGTACGTCACTCGTTTGTTTTCTAAAAAAAGTAACCACAAATACGTTACTCGTTACAAAAAAGTTGCTAGGTAGAAGTAACTCGTTACTAGGAACACATTACGTACATGTCTGGATGAAGGTCACGGTGCGGTTTAAGCCCCACCCACAGATCAGTGGCCCTGCCCATTACTACTGGATTGGCTTGGCTGCTCGACCGAACACTTTAACAAGGCTAGTGTCTCCCTTTCGCGACATCCGGAGCGTCTAGTCTGACGCCTGATACCACCTGTTTGTTGTGCGAGCGGATGCGGGGCAGCGTCCGGCATCGTCATCAATAGGTGAGCAGCGTTTGGCAACTTCCGTTTCCTTGGGAAATTTTTGTTTCGCTGTTGACCAACGACGGCAATGAGCTGCAAGCCTCCGCAAGCGTGGTTCTGAAAGCTCCAGACTAGTTTTCAAAACCATTAGACAGGCATGCAGATCATCGTTGTCGCTTGTCAACAGCTATACGGAACCGGAATTTACAAAAAGCCGCTCACCTATTTCACCACCGTCTATCGTCGTCTGCAATGCCCGTGAGACGCGGACACGAAAGCTGCGCGTCGGCATCCCTTTTCGCCTTTGTCCGTCTGCTATTCTGCCCCCATCTAAAAACGCATGCAACGATCACAAGACGCGACCTTGCAAGCAGTGTCCTAGCGCTCCATCATGCACGAGCCACGTTTCAATACAAGCCTCTGTCGGTGTCTGTAGATTTGCTGTAAAAAGCGACCAAGAGGAATAACAAAAATCAATAAAATAGATATGCGCTACATTCCAGCTTTTTTTGTTTTTGGTATGTTTTTCGCATGGCATCCGCGAGCAAGGTGAGTGAGCTTCATGACGCACAATTAAAACCCAACTCAAACATATTCGCTTTGGCAGGCCAGATGCACTGCAAAACTTGAGAGCTACTTGACTTTCGAGGCGAAACGGCTGGAGAATAGCTGGACAAACTTGGTGCTTCTGATCCCCCGATGGCCTCCAGCCAAATGGCTCGTAAATTTTCGCTATTGAAATCATGGTTGCAATCATGATGGTTGCACAATTCACAAAGGAACAGAGCCGTTTTAACGGGAACCGCCATTTTTATTCGGCATCAACACGCGCAGACGAACAAATCAAGCCAGATCAAGCAACACAGTTCACGTCGGACGCTAGGCTTAGGGTTGTCCCGCTACAAAAACAAGCATCCGTACAGCGCTTCCGAAGGAGCCTACACGCAGGCGACAGTTGTTTGCGTCAAACTATGTCGGTTGAGGAGATCTTTTTTTAAGCACCTCGGTGAATGCAAAACGACTCGCAGTCATAAAATCAGACGAGCTTGACGAGCTGCACTCGTTGAGCACTCCGTGGACGCCGGGAGCATTTTTGTTATCGTTTCACACCAATGCGGGAAAGGCAATCTCGAAGCATAAACATATTGTGAATAAAAATACTATTACCGCACGGAGAAACAATTTTACACCGATCAATCCACACGTCAATCATCTTCCCAACCAATGAGAGCCGATAATTGGAGCGTCGTTAACTACGTTCCTGAGCGGGGCCTATAGGTGGGATAGCTAAATTGCTCGTGTCTTTAATAAATCTTTAAAAAAAATGAACTTTTTTTTACATCTTAGTTTTTTTTTTTTTAGCCTAGGCCCTCTACGTATTTACTTATTCCATCAGTCCATTCATCCTTTGGTGAAACATTGCACGAATGCATACTGAATACTGCATGCACGACTGCGCTCTTGGTGAAATTCTGGCATTGTGGCTGAGCCTTTTCTTTTTTAACCCTCGTGTTCGCCGATGCGCAAGAAAATATTCGTGTATATTTTAAGGGGTCTCGAAAGAAAAAGAAAACAAAATGCCTTCGAGTGACTTCCTATTTATACTAGAGCACAGAGGTCTCGCCAAAGCGGCAAGATGGAGCGTTCAGAAGCACAGTCACGCAACGTTAGAAGTGAAATGATATTGTTGAAAGTATATTGTCGCGACGTGACTGCATAAGCCGACGCGAGTTTCCGAGTGGCGTGCCGCGCACTCCGCTGAATACAGCTGTCGACAATTGGAATGCTCGAAATTTTACACGAGGTGCGGAGAGCGAGAAATCCTTCGAGAACCTAGAGCGAAATGAGGGAAACTCTCGACTACTTTGGGAGTTCAAGCGCGACGCCTGCACGCACGTAGGCTTTCCTCGGCGCCTGCTTTCGGTACCAAACGAAGTTTTCTCAAACTCCTCCGGTGAGACCTTAATAAATGCAGCAAATCGTGCAATGGTGTTGTTTTTTTTTTGTTTTTTTTTCTGTCTTCTTCCTGTGGCTTGAGCCCATTCATGTAGACAGTTTCGTTCAGTTGATCGTTTTAATCCATTCTGCAGTTACCAGTTTAAACACAGCAAAAAGATAAACCTTTTTTTTTTTTAAATACAATGAGAAACTTTTCGTGTAATTGGATTCTGAAAGTTCATATTTCTAAAGTGTATATCTAAAGCAATATTAAAAATGCGTGCAAAAAAAAAAAAAAAAGACGTCAAATTATGGACAGTTTGTTTCACTGAACGCGTACAGTGATTGACATTTTAAGAAATGCGGTGCACGACTTATCATGTCCACGCCGTCTGCTCCGTCACGAATTTGTTCTCCGGCGTTCTCATCGACGAGTGCCGCAATCTGATTGGCTGCGGAGGCTGTACCAAGACGTTTGGGGCTCATCGCGCCCCGCACCGTGCAGTCGCGCGGTCGCCCGCCGCACGACTTTGAAAGCGCGTGCGCAAGTAAGAACGATCCCTCGAGACCCCTATAGGGCGTTTCACGTGACGTCAATCCGCCATCTTGTTGTTAGATGTCAACATGATTAAACTTATCAACTTTTGTGCACTACCAGTCTGAAAGCGTGATGGGAATCTTCGGAATGCTTGCCTTCTGCACGCGCCAGACGGCTCATAACAACAAAATGGTGTACGAAATGACGTTGGTCAAAACACCCCATAGTCACGTATTGCGCATCTTACGGCGTTTGCCCGACACGGCGAGCGAATCTTGGACATATTTGTTTCATGGCGAGGCGGTGCCGTTCTAGACCCAGCTCTTTCTCTTCTTCCGCCGTAGTGCAACCCTATAAAGGAATGGTCGATAACCTACGTTCATATGCTGACTCCGTAGCCAGTGAGACACCGGTATTAGCCAATAAGAACGCCGAAACGGGAATTTCGATGAAAGAAATGCGAGCCGATAAGCCATGCCTCGCGTTTTTTAAGCTGTCATTGTCAAACGTCAGTATAAAAGTGCATCGTGACTGCGCTCGTCGTTTTTGTGCGTTTACTATTCCGGGCTAAACTAATCACGAGCAGTAAATGCCTAAAAGAACTTAATATACACTTACGCTACCCGTAAAATGAAACACTGTCATATCGGAGCAAATTTACTGAAGGAAAGGTAAAGGTGCGAGCTTTTCTCGCGTGAGTTTAAACCTGGTGCTGCAGTCCTGAAATAGACGGCGGGTTTCACAGTGTTTGCGAAATCAAATATACCGCTACTTTCCGGAAATGTACATCTTTTTAAAGCACTGTCGGACTTGATTCACTCTCATGATAAAGAATAATGAGTAAAAAATCTGAAAATGCACGTGAACCGGAAGTGTGCCGGGGCCACCCAACAAATGGCATCGCTGAGTTTGTTGGCAAAAAAAAAAAGGCCATCTTAAACCGAGTAACACACCGGACGAGAGATAGAGAGCTTTTGTTTAACGTTCAACGATAGAGTGCGCGGCTGTAGTGCCCGTATGTCGCCGTTGGGGCAAGGGAAAAAGGATAGCACACCGGACAAAAATTCCATAGCCTTTTGGAACCAATGAGGGTTTATGAAGTAGGGAGCATCCCGTGAGCCTGTTAAACAATTGTATTGGACATAAACTAAGCCTGCCTTCTGGTAATTGAAGAACACTTCGAAAATCGCGCGCCCAGGTTTTGAATCCAGGAAACGACGAAACTGCATGTGTGCATATACACGCATGAACAGTTCCCTGTCGTTGGTGTGGCTGCCTGAACGTCTTATGTAATGTTACTGGACACAAACGAACACCGCCTTGACGTCACTGAAGAACACAACCAAATTCGCTTACTCAAGTTTTAAGCGTGTAGCTCCACCTAATCTCACGCCCGTTGTTTCACTGGCTTAAAAGGCGCTTGGCTTTATTCCTTTTATCGCCCGAGAACCTTTCTGGCATAACTAGCGTAAACGCATTGTTTTTATGGTTTCCATTTTCACCAGTTTTATGTTTATGCTTATACGTGCCAATATGATGTCACGGGACGACGTATTGTTTTGTGACGTCTGAATGCGAGTGACGTCACAGTTTCACGTGGCGTCATTACATCATGTGACTCACGGTGTCACCTGACGTCAGTAAGTCGCATGGCGTCACTGTGCAACGTGACTTGACATGACGATGTCACGTCATGGTGTCAGCTGACGCCAGGTAATAGGTGAAGTAATGCGCGGCGTGACGTCAGCGGCGCGACGTCAATGTGGAATATTTTGGCGGAGTGCTGAAAGTGGCCGCCGTCGATATGGAGCACTGTGTATGGCACGAAAGCTGCGAAGTTTCCCACTATGCACTTTAAAAAAAACAAAAAAAACAAAAAAAAAAACGTGCGTCCACTTTTCCGCAGAACGCTCGGAGATCAAATTACCGCAACATACGGAGGCTGCTCGGCGAATGACGATGTGTAAACATGTGTTTTGACCAAAAAACGCAGTCTGAGTTGTGTCATTAAGCAATGCAAGTGTGACGTTTTGCATTGCTGAATGTCACAACTTAGACTGCGTTGTTTGGTCTAAACATATGTTTCGGCTTCGTCATTCGCTGAGATGCCTCCGTAAGTTGCGGTGATTGGCTCTCCAAGTGTTGTGCGGAAAAGTAAACGCTCAGGCTTTTTTTTAGAGTGTATACTTTGTTCACCTTTAAATATGCCCTGAGGAGGTTTCTGAGATCATTTAAATACGGCGATAACTCACTCTGCTGGCTCTAAGCATGATAGAAATCAATAAATGACACCAATACGCGGCCGTTTTTCCAATTAAAAAACAATCAAAGATCGAACAAACCGAGGTCTTCCCTGGGATGGGAAGATCATTGTTCCGTCAGCAAGGTCGACATGGGACCTATGAAAACGCGATATTTCGTTGAGATTGCAAACGCTGTTATTACAAAATTTTATGCTTTCGTAGTAGATCAAAGCAAGAAAGAGTAGTCGAAAACGATGTTAATTTTTCGCGGAAAGGGAATATAATACTGCAATAATCGGTTCAAAAACCACACACTATGTGTTTTTTTTATTTGTAGGAGTGATGTACTTAGTTGTCAGCTCCCGAGCGCAGGCTCGCTCGGCTGAATTGTAGTCCGGGCTGCAAGAAAAACGAGCCACGCGCATTCGAGATATCCCTCCGCGGTTCCACCGGTCAGAGGCGCGAGGATCCTTCGCTCGCTATACACGATTGCAAGCTGGGCGACTGGCCACCTCCATGTCTCTGCTCGAGCAGGCACGCCCGTGCGATTACGAGCTTGCCAAAGCTACGTTCACCCGCGCGTTGCACGTGCTTGAACGCATGGGACACCACTTGTGGCGCCATGCTTGCAATTCAGCGGTCCTGGTTTCGGAACATGCTCCTCCCATCGCCGGAGATGAAATCGGTGTGTAGCGATCTTTGATTGTTTTTTTTTTAATAGGAAACTCGGCCGGGAATCGTCATAATTTAGAGATATCTACGATGCTTGGAGCTAGAGGAGTGAATGCGGAGGGCAAGTTCGTCTGCTTCCTGCGCAGGGGTAGCGGTGACGTCAGAACGCCGAGCCCTGATTGGCTGATCGCGCCCCCCTATCTGAGCGTCATCTACTCCTTTGCAACGTCGTCTGCTCGCAACGTCGTCTGCGTCTGTCCTACCTTTCCTGCAACTTTCGGAAGTGCAGGTCTTTACGAGCGAGCTCAACTTCGCCTTTCTGAGAGGGCAGACGAAATAACTCGAGCGGTACGTTGTTTTTGTCTAACAACTAGCAGACGCGCATCAAGGAGAGAAGTCGAAGGACCCACTGGCGAGGTGTCCCGGGGCGCCGAGGTTTGTTTGCTAAGAACCGAGACTGAGGGTGGCTAGCGTCCGCAAGTTCCCTCCCAGGTACTTTTTCCCTCCTTCCGTGTGCGGCGAGACTCCTCACTCTTTAACGGCGTCGTCGTCTGCTTTACGTCTGCTAGTCAAAGCGATGGCTGCTTTACCTTTCCTGCGTCTGTCGGAGATTCACCACTTTTTCAGCTGCGAGAACGCGGCCTTCCAAAAAGATGAAAGGAGATACATTGAAGGATATGTCCTTTCCTTTAAGGTGAAGGATTGCACTCTAGTTGCGAATGTCCAGGCGTCGTTTAAGAATTGTAGCTACGTGGTAAAGATGACGCACTCCGATAAAGGTGACATTTTAGAGTCGCTGTGAGTTCCCTCGCGGGGCCGCAAAGTGCAGCCACATGGCGGCTCTAAATGGACTGTCCAAGATGGACCTTCCACAGCGGTGGCTGCAACGCCCCAAGAGCAGCATGCCGCGGCAGGTCCTTCGCTCAGGTAAGAAGTAAACACCATGTTCATCGCTAGGTTAAAACGTTTAGTTGCACGAGTTTCGTGAATGGTACACCGCGTTTAATGAGTTCATATAGAATCACCTAAAGATCAGATGACAGCCAATGTAGTGACTGTAAATAAACAAATTCGGCTGTGCGATCGGTACTGTAAGCACATCATAGCCCAAAGGTCCTCGATCGCTGCTTGTTGTCACAACTTTCTCGCTCGACTAAAAGGCTGTTGTCAGTTAGCGTATTGCGGTATATATGTGTGGCGTAAACCCAAGTGGCAAAAGTTTGAGATCCTATGCTAATCTGTGGAAGAGAATCCGAGCAAGATTGATCGAGCTACCCGAGAGGCGTCGAACGTATTACGGAAGTTATGTCCTAGACTCATTAACATCAAGAAGTAATTATTGTTATAATGCAATTAAATGCAAAGGTGCAGGCGAGCTGGACAAAATTACGAAAATAATCCCTGGAGAAGGGGAGCAAGATGGACAAAGGACAAACACAAATTGTTTTTCGAAGGCCGCGTTCTCTCCGGTGAAGAAGCGGTGAATCTCCGACAGACGCAGGAAAGATAAAGCAGCCATCGCTTTGACTAGCAGACGTAAAGCAGACGACGTAAACTTCGCCAACCGCGCCAACCCGCCGACGCCGTTAAAGATTGAAGAGTCTCGCCGCACACGAAAGGAGGGAAAACGTATTTGGGAGGGAACTTCCGGACACTAGCCACCCTCACTCTCGGTTCTTAGCAAACAAACCTCGGCGCCTAAGGACACCTCGCCAGTTAGTCCTTTGACTTCTCTCCTTGATGCGCGTCTGCTAGTTGTTAGACAGAAACAACGTGCCGCTTGAGTTACTTCGTCTGCCCTCTCTGAAAGGCGAAGTCAAGCTCGCTCGTAAAGACCTGCAGTTCCGAAAGTCGCAGGAAAGGTAAGACAAACGCAGACGACGTTGCGAGCAGACGAATTTGCAAAGGAGCAGACGACGCTCAGATAGGGGGTCGCGATCAGCCAATCATAGGCTCGCCGTTCTGACGTCACCGCTATCCCCTGCGCAAGAAGCAGACGAACTTGCCCTCCGCATTATCGCCATATTGTTGTGGAAGATTTCCCGAAGGCCGTCGACTCTGGCGGTGTTCAGGTCCAGTCGGGAAGATGCGACGGTTGGAGGAGCAGGCACGCCGGCGAGTCGATGATAATGGCTTGCTCGGGCCGACAGCGCGCGCTCGATATTGGTGGCTTCCGTCATAAAACCGTCGACGGTTGTCGGGGGATGGCGGACAAGACCCCGAAAATTTCAGCCTTCCCGCCATGCATGAAGACGCGAAGTTTCTTCTCCTCAGCCGCCTCCGGATTGGCTCGGGCATATAGGCGCATGACATCTTCAACGAAGCTGGTGACACTTTCGTTGGGGCCCTGCACCCTTGTTTGGAAAAGGTCCTCCGCTCGCTGACGACGGTGGTCGTTGAGGAACGTCCGCTTCCATTCGGCGGCGCTGGACTCCCATGTAGTGAAGGCCGCTTTGTGATTTTCAAACCACTACCTCGCATTTCCGTCAAGAGAGAAGTAGATGTTGTGGAGGCACTGCTCAGTCGTCCATTCATTGTAGCGTGTTACATGTTCATAGTGTTCAGCCAATCCTCGATGTCCTCGTGGATCTCCCCGTAGAAAGGTGTCGGAGTCCCAGGTGCGACGGGCCGGTATACGATGGCGGCGGCGGCCGGAATCTGCGACGACTGGTTGCCCATCCTCGGCTTCGTAGGCTGCTTGGTCTTGGCAGGCAGGGGTCCGCATTCCGGGTGTAGGACTTGGGTGCGGCGACTTAATCGAGTCCCAGTAATGTCTTCGTTGGGTCTTCGTGGGCTTGGGGTCGGACTTGCACTTCGGACTCTCAGAGGGGTACGCTGCAGGGACATGCGTTAGCCAGCACCTCCACCAAAATGTCAGGATGACAATTAATGAAGCGACGAAAACTGAAACAAACTAAACGCTTAATGAGGCGAACTTGTGCCCAAAACAAAAAAGGAAACAGAAGATAACACTAGGGCGTCGCGGGTGTCGATGGCGGCGTAGTAGCAGGATCGAATGCTGGGGCGAGACTGACTCCGGCTCGCCACGCAGAGCCCCTTATGCATACGCCTGGGCTTCTTGAACATTCGGCGTGGAACGTTCGGCGCGTAGAACATTCGGAACTCGATCAGATGATGATGTTTTCGAACTTACGAGAAAGCCACGTTGAAATAATAAATAAAAGAACATTCCACTGACTGGACGCGAACCTAGACTTTCCGCGCAACAGTCAAGCGCTGTAACCTTTCGGCCTCGCACGCGCTCACTCGGCGACGCGCGTGGCAATATTTAGGTGATATCAGAAACCTTTTCAAGGCACCTTTGAGCTGCGGCTGTAGCCAATGCCACAAGAAAGAAAGCTCGAGATCGCTGCTTTGAAGCGTTCTTCCGCAAAAGGAGCGCTCGCAGCGCTAATCCTATATGCATGTCTCAAAGCCAGGAGCGTGGGCTAGCTCGCGCTTGTAGCTTTGGCTGCAGTCTCAGTTCAAACGGGGTATAAGGGCTGGTTCACTGAGCCCCGTTTTCTTACGCTTTCTTACGTTACGTATAAGTTACCGAAACATTCGTGTCTCGAATGTCGCCACGCTCAGGTCACCGGGCCATATCGCCCGGTGACCTGAGCGTAAGCATTCGCAACTTAACGTGACGTAACGAAACGGGGCCGCGTGAACCGGCCTCAACTGCCTATCGCAGTAAAATAAAAACCACACCAGATCCGCGAATCGTGCTCCTGAGAATTTTCCACAGTGTAAAAAAATTGGGTTGTGTGGTATGTTTATACAGCCTAGAACTTGGTCTGCCTCACAGGGGCGACGTGTCTCCCAGCTGTAGATGAGAAATTTAGCCAGTGCAGTACAACCGCTAGCCTGGGGTCTTTAACGTGCACCACGCAGTAGTGATACACGACCGCACGCCGGTACGATGCTCATCCAGATCGAAACGGGCAGGGGTGGGGATTCCGCAGTGTAAGTATACACAAACTCAGCTTTCTTGCGTCACGGCGCGGTGGTGGCGCGTAGGGCCCACTTCCGGTCTGGGGCTGTGGGCGGAAGTCACTATGCGGGACGCGCATTCGTGCATTGTTTTGGAAGAAATCAGACAAAAACTGGCCTTTTCGTCAAAACGGCGCCGCGACTGGGGCTGTACCAAAAGAGTCGGGAGAGGTTTGAAGGTCATTTCTCATGTTTTCTGCCTGCTCGGTTCGTCCGAGGATGTGAATAGGGGCGTGAAAAAGGAAAACTAGACGCCGTCGGACCACGATTGCTTGCGCGGAAAGCACTTTGGGTTGAATTCCGATACTTGTGGTCGTCAGATTTGCTTGTTTTGTTTCAACATGAACACGGGAGAACTGCCAAGTTATACGGAGCACCTGCGGACTATACGTTCAGTACGTCTTCCAGTTTAAACGGCCGCCTGATCGTCCGAACTGCCGTATGCTCTTTCAAACGTTTCTGCTTGTTGTCGTCTGCTCGTTCAAAAGACAGCGTCCCGTAGACAAAACGTTTACCCGGTAATTGCGATACGAAGTAATTGCAGGCCTCAAAAGACCTTTAAATCTTTTGAGTGGCCATCACCGACTTGTTATGCCTGATTCACTTGGTCCGATTCTGCTTGCGATTTTCAGCATTGACATCCACCATCTCAGCTACGGTTTATGCTTTTGCAGCCCGCGTGACGCCATGACTGCAAATTAGAAAGCAAAATCTCATCATGCGAAGCAGGCTTTAGCGTCCATTCTGCGGCGTCTACGCGGAATTAATCCCCGCACGTCACATTACTCACGCGATTTTTTGTAGTTTAACGAGCCTGGCTAATTTCGCTGAGGCCGCTAAAGTAGTTAGACATTGCCAGGAAGACGTACACCAACAATTCGAACGCGAAAAAAAGCATGGGGACTCCCATCGACGCCGACAATGTCGTATTCCAGTGGTTTGTTTATGGGCGACGGCGAGCTTCTTGCCTACTCTCCATCGCGCATGCGCGGCACCGGTGGCGTCCGCTAAGGGTGCTCCGGTTTGTTTGTAAACATGAGTTGGTCTATAGAACTTTTCCACGCGGGTATCGCCATCTTGAATAGCAGAATCTCCGGTCTGGAAGAAAACAATGTTTTTCGTTCTCGCGGTGCCACTGTGAAGTGTTCACGTTTTAATCGTGACAGTCGCTCATTTTTATAATTATTCCTCTTGTATATAGATTTTTTTTTTTACTTATGCCAAGTTTTTTCACCTTTTTTTAGCTGCATACCAGATATGTGTACTAAAGCAGGTGACAGGTTAATGGTTCAGGGGAAGCCCTTCCCACCTCTTTCCACTTAAGCAGAGCTAGTGTAAGCTGTAGAGGAGGCAACCTCCTCCACAGCGTTTCCGGACAATACCGCTCAAGAAACTTGTGGTCGGGGCTACAGGCCGTCCGTCGAAGGACAATTCGTAGCAGGTCAACTGGTAGCAGGGCAGTTCGTCACATAGGTCGTTTCGTCATAGGGCAATTCGTCGCGTTGATAGTTCGTCAGACTTGAAATAACTTTGTTTTTCCGTACCACTTTTCTGGGACCGAGCATATTTCTCCCAAATTTAAAACCTCGGGTGAGGCTCTACTGACACAAATGTTTGGAGTCTCATATAATAGCTGGTCGAATCGTTGTTACTTTGACAATAGGCGCCATTTATTTTCCGGGACCCCAACAGAATCCGGGTACGAGGCATCCCGGTATCTCATCGAAAGACAGCGGCAAATATGCGTGTGTCAAAAAAGAACTTATTTAGAAATGGTAACCTCATCCTATAGATACAGTGAAATGTTTCGGACGCATGTTTTGAAGATGTTTGATCTGTCGGTTCCGTCGTAAAGTCGAAGCATTGATGGATGGCGCTTGTCCTGTGCTTCTTGCTTCTCGACGAACTTATCGAGACAACTCCGCTTGCGGCTTGGCTTAACTTCAATTCGGCCAGTGCCTGCTTCTTCCTGAGCGACTCTAGGACGGAGATGGCCAAATTACTTTCAAAAAGTAATTAAATTGCATAACTAATTACTCTCCTGAAAAACTGCAAAAAATGTAATTAAATTACATTACAAATTACCGCAGACCAGAGGTAATGTCATTACCTTACAATTACTTTCCAAAAGTATTGAAATTACTATGACATTACTTTTCAATTCCTTGAGGCAGTAATTCATGATCATTTTATTTACCGTAGACACCCACACAATGTTTACAAAACAAGCCCTCGCTTGCCCACACAGTGCGTGTGTAGCAACCAAATCCGGGAAAAGGTCGGCGCTGCGCATGCGCAGTGCCGACAGCAGCGCCACCGCAGTGGTGTGGCATCAAAGAGCTGAGTTGGTTCATATGTACCAAAACTCAGATCTTCCTGTTTACACCGCAACAACCTTATGTGCCTCAAAGTGAACCATACTGAACAGTGGTTTTGTGGCGCACACGACATAAGTGTTAAACATGATGAATACAGCTTCTTCAGATGCGACTCAGAAAGGCAGTCGACTCACCGGTTTCGCTGTTCATTCAACGGTGAAGGTTCTTACTAAAAGGGTGATATATTTCCGTCTTCCTGATTTAAAAGTTATAGTCCGCGTCAGTTTGTTAAGTCGAGCAATGGCAGCTCGTTCTAACAAGGAGTCGCCACGTGGAACGTTTCCTTCCGCCTCCCCCCCCCCCCCCCCCCAGACGCCAACCTAATTCTATTCTCCCAAAAGCACTTACTACACTCGGCGAAAACTTTTCTTGGCAATGCAGTAAAGAGGAGGAGAGTCCGCGCACAGCTTTATTCAGCGCTCAAAATGGGAAAGGGAACGCGTGCCTGTACCCTCCACTGCATTGCCAAGAAGAGTTGTCGCCGGGTATAGTGACCGATTCTCCGTCATTTCTCTCAAGGAGCATTTTTCTCAAACACCCGACCAGGTTTTTGCGCATTGTCACACAAAGGGCCTGGGTAATTTCTAAGCAGAAGCGTTGCCAGTTGAGGAATGGCGCGAGCTTCCTAAATTGTGTACTTTCTCAAGAAACGGGAGGCGATATGTTCTTGTAGGCTTATTCCCGAATGAACTTCACAAGAGAAGGCAGCGAGGCATAGCGCGAGCGGCACCTGCTTTGCTCGAGGACGCACGAAATGTTCTGGCACTTTGACAAGGCATTTGGAAATAACTCTTTGGGGCGAAGCTTCTTAGGGTCTAGCCTTGTCCGTCCGGCGTCCGTGCTCACATCAATCTTGCTGGTGCTCGTGCTCGTGAACTCACGTGCTCACGTGCTCATGTAAGGCAAAAACAATGATGAAAAAAAAAATGTTTGCGCAATCGACAGGATTCGAGCCCGTGCGGGAAGACCCCAATGGATTTCTGGTCCATCGGCTTAACCACTCCGCCATGACTGCGGGACGAGCAGGGGGCTCTGAGATGTGGTAGTAGCTCAAGAGCTGGGGATGCCATGGATGAAACGTTGCATGTGGCCGCTCAACGTCTATACAGGAGAGGGCGCTGCGGTCAAATGCGTATATAATCGGGTTAAACTTTGCATGCATTGGCTCAACTTTTGTAGACGAGAGGGCGCTGCGGTCAAATGCTCAAATGCGTATATTAACCACGTTGCGTACCACACAGTCTTTTTCTGGCATGGATGAAAACGAACGAAAGGCTCGGCATGCTGCGGCTCAGCGTCTACGCAAACAAGCACCACCAGAGCTTCGCCCCAATCAACATCATTCACCACGTGGAGATGCGGTCCTCTTTTATTCCGGTCGTTTGTTCTTCACAATGGTCGAAGCTTACGGTTTGACCTTGCTTGACGAAAGTACAAGGCTGTGGATCGGTTTGTCCTGCCCTCTCAAGTTTTAAATTATGTTTAAGTCACTGGTGATGTGCCCGTCGCCTTGTAGCCTATAAGCCGTTCATCCCTAAGCTGACGCACTGTCAGCTTAGGGATGAATGGAGTATAGTATCGTCGTGATGACGCGACGCCGTGAATCTGTCGTGCCTGGAGTTCGTAAGCCCTTGACTTCCAGCGATGTCTACACGTAAGCCTTTTTTCCTTTGCCATTCGAGCCCTCCTCTGTGTGCCTGTTCAGCTCTTCGTACGAGGCTTTGCGCTCAGGTGGCTGTCGATTATTTGCTCTAATTTTCTTTCACAACATTTCACCATGCAAAATACTTTTTCTCTATTTTAAAGGTTGCACACGAATTTTTCAATTTAGGAGAAAAGTAATTTCAAAAGTAATGAGTAACTTTCTCGAAATTACGGCCTGAAAGTAATTCATTACATTAATAAATGACTAGACTAGAGAAGTAATTAATTACATTACTCATTACTCCAAAAATAATTTAATTACTGTAATTCCATTACAGTACAGTCATTACTGCCATCTCTGCTCTACGAACATCCAGATATTCGGTCATGCACAACCGACGTACGCCCGAAACAATTTACTATGAATAGATGCATCTATCGTGTAGGGTGACCATTTCTAAATGAATTCGTTTTGACAAACTTGCATATTTGCCGCTGTCTTTCGATGAGCTACCGGAACGACTCGTACCTGTATTGTGTTGGGTTCCCGAGAATCCAGACAGCGCCTATTGGGAAGTAACGGCGATTCAACCAGTTATTATAAGAGCTCCAAATATATGCGTCACTATGGCCTCGCCCGAGGTTTTTCATTTGGGAGCCATATGCTCGATTCTAGAAAAAGAGCACAGAAAAACAAAGTTATTTCAACGGTCTGACGAACTGCCACCGCGACGAATTGCCCTATGACGAAATGACCTATGTGACGAACTGCCCTGCTAACAATTGACCTGATACGAATGGTCGTTCGATGAACAGTCCTACAGCCCTGTAGTCGTCGTTTAAATCTGCAGGAAACCTTTAATAACAATATTCATAGGCAAGATAGAGACATCATAGCCAAGCAAAAGGGTGGATGCTGGATGCTCCGTTCTTCGTGAATTGTGATTTCTTCGTTCACGTGGCTCAGCTTCGCTCGTGTCTCCGGTCTTGTTAGCGGCGACATCATCCTCTTCGTAGTTTTTCATTTAAATTTTAACAACCCTATCAAAACTGGCTTACCATCTACCTGTAGCGCAGAGGGATATCAGCTAAGCAGTGCCCTTGTGGGCCGCATGCAAGATTTTAATGACTCGTACTAGGGCCATGCTAAGCAGCTCAGCGTCGCCGACTGTAGGTACCAAACGTACGTTATATACGCTTTTTCGTTACAGCCAGCTAATACTACATCCCCGGAGTCCGTGCAATATGTTCGCAAAAACGAAGGCGCTACAAACATAAAAAAACAACACAAACGAGTAACAAGCAGAAAACTAAAAAAAGGGGCGAATAACAAACACCGGGGACACAAAAGCCCAGTGAAAACCTTAAGCGCCTTTTAATTCTTAATGCGTACGCGAATAATTTGAAATCCCGGGGCAAACTGCGGAGAAATCAGTTCCGCCGAGATTTGCCGTAACCCCCAGTGATCCCCGTCATACCACATCGCGCGTACGCACTGTAAGAAAAAGCAACCCAAAAAGAAGCGAACGAAAAGCTCCGCCACGGCTTTGGGATAGGAGGAAGGAAGGGCGAAGGGAGGAACAGTGTATGGCTTATGCACCGTCCATCCCAAAGCGGACACTGCGGTGGGGGCTACGCGCTCCTCGGAACCAATCAGCCGCCTCCCTTTCGTCACGTGACCAGGCTCCCTACGCGGGGGCACAGGGCAGGAGCGTGATCAATTGGTCCATCGAGCGCGTGGTTTCCACCGCAATGTCTGCTCCGGGGTGAACGAAGCATAGTAGGTTTTCTCTGCACATCGCACTACTCCTTCGCTTACCCTCATCCCCCTCATCTTTTGTTTCGTGCGTCGCTCTTAGACGTTGTTCTTTCTTTCTTTTTTCTTTTCTTTTTTTTTTTCTTACATTTCCGGCGCCAAAAAGAATGGGACGGCCGCTGCGAGGAAGGAGGCTTGCCTCGCAACAAACACAAAGCTCTCCTCCCCCGCGTGAAGAGCACAAAAGCCCCCTCTATTTTCCGGCGGCAGCGTTGTTCCGCGATCGATGCAAGGGCCAAATCATAACCTGCAGCCGCGCGACTTGGACGTGCACACCGCGCTTGGCATCGGCGAGCATTTTGGGGCTAAACTTCGTTTCGACTTGCGATGAACCGCGGAGGATGCTTCCGTGCCATCCGAGCCAATCCAATGTTGCCTGAGTGTCACGTGACTCCCGGGAAGGAAGAAGCGATGCGCCGGGAAGCGGAATCACGTGATACGTTCGCGGCGTTGGATTGGCCAGGATGTCTCGTAGCGTCCACTGCGTTCCGTCGTACGGTTCAAACGGAGTCAACCGCGGCGCACTCTCTGGGAGGAAAGACACGGGTTTTTCGTACGATCCGGCATGCGTTTTTGGAGCGCCGTTGGCAATTTATTTCTGTGTTTTTGTTTTTGGGTGAAATACTTTCTAGTCGTGGGGATCGTGACAATCTCATCGAGTAATGCCGTGTTGTTTCACAGTTGTTTTTGTGTGTGTGTTTTGGCGTGGTGAGTTGTCCAAACTGTACCCTGCAAAGTCGACTCGCTAGTAGGGAGGGGACGACTTCAAACGTATTCACAACTCCCCCCCCCCCCCCCCTCCCTCCCAGACACGAAGTAGTTTGTTTATCGGACACTGTGCGACGTGTTTGCGTTGCCCGAAATAAACGTTTAACCGTGGTAGTTTTTTTGTCGGTTTTTTTTGTGTTTGTTTAATTTTGGATACGTGTATACGCTCGAGGGACACTGACCTGATCGGCCGTTCACATGATGGTGACTACGGTAAAGAGTTTTTATAGTCATTAGGGAGTTTAAGACACGCAGGGCGGGTGGTGACTATTGTGCATCTTATTGTTGAATTGTATATGTGCGGCCATAGCACGCATGCTATGTAAAACACGCGTTACTTATTTATGTACCCACGTATAGATCCAGAAGTAGTCCATATGGCTAAGGATGCAGATGCAATGTGCAGTGTTTTTGATTATTATTGAAGATGAATAAAATTGATTGATTAATTGATTAATTAATTGATTCATTGAACGAATCATGACGCAAACAGCGCGAACAAAATTAGCCACACCCGTAGTTCCCTCAGCACTCAATAAAAATAGTTTTTTTTTGTGTTTTTTTTTTCGGGGAAAGGGGGTGGGGCCAGTCGGCTTCAGGAAGTTTTAGTTAATAAATGAGCTAAATAATTAAGCCTGGAGTTAAAAAAGCGTCAAAAGATTTGAAACAGAACTAATGAATTCGGATTGCTTTACTTCTTGCAATTCTGTTTTATTATTTTTAGAGTTGCGCGACGAATGTTAAAAGTTTTTTGAGCCACTGATGCTTTCCCTGCACTGCTTTCTCTAAAAGCAGTGAAGCCTACCTACACCGTGCGATTTAAAGAAAGTAATGAGCTCTGTTGGGCCGAAGCAAAATGTCAGCCACGAAGTTTAATTTAAGAAAAAAAAAGGCATAACAACAAAAATGTACAAAGCAGATTTTTTAATTAGTGCTAACGATGGTTCCCTTGTCATTTCTAGCTTTTTTTTGTTTCTTGAGCTATTCTAAACGAAGAAAAAACTTCTCATTTCGAAGCACCTCACGTTGTAATCGGATACGCTGGAGGTTCGCAGCGCCTCGAACAGTAAACGAGAGGAACGCGGACAGCTCCGAAATTGATACCGCGTAAAATAAAATAAATAAATAAATAAAAACCACGCAGCGGTAATTTGAATATCCTTCGTGACGAGCCTCTTCGTCCGTTCTCCGACCGTTATGTTGACACCTCAGCTTTCCCGAGTTGCCGGCAAAGTTAAAAACAACAACAACATCGTCCGCCATGTTTTTCAGGGTTGTCGTCAGGAAACCCGACCTCCGCCAGGCGCTAGGCATTGTTATTGTGGAGAGAAGCCGGATAATGATCCGAAAACCTGAGAGAGAGAAAAAGAAGGAGAGAGAGAGAGGAGCAGGCGGAGATCGCGCGGGCACGTCAGAACGCGAAGCTACGGTTGGAATGATTAGTGAGTAGACCTAAAGCTAGCAGCTGTTTTTGTCTCCACTGAACTCATCGAACGCGTTTGAATGCGAGAGCCAAACGCCGGACGCCGACGTTCCGCGTCAGAGGTCGGCCTTTTAGGTCGCCCTCACTCACCCTTACAGCTACACTCACACTCAGCCCCTCACTCACCCTCACCCTCACAGTCACACCCACCTTCAGCCCTTCACTCACCCTCACTGAACCTCAAGGTCCTCACGCCCCTCACGCACTCATCGTTCTCAGGCACTCATAACCCTCACGCACTCGCGGTCCTCAAAGCCCTCACGGCCGTCACGGATCTGACAACCCTCACGACCTCATGGCCCTAACGGTCCTCACTCACCCTCACTTTCATGAATTTTTGGGGTTCAGAAACTCGCTGACCCTCACCTCACCTGTGAAGATGAGGGTGAGTGAGGACCCTCGTGAGTGAGGTTTGCCGAAGTATCGCCGTGAGAGGTCACAATATCCGCGCGACCCCTCGCAAATTCTCTACGCCTTTAAGCGAAAGCAGGCCTCGCAGAGAACTCATCGTCTCGCACAAGCCCCACAGGCAAACGCAAGCGCTTCATTTGAGTTCAGATCCCTCACGAACTGATGCCCCTTACCCCCTCACCACCTTCACGGTCCTCACGCACTCATAACCTTCGCGCACTCACCACCCTCACGCCCATCACGGTCCTTACGCCCCTCACGCACTCACGGTCCCCACACTCCTCACGGCCCTCACGCACTCATGCCCCTCACGCACTCACCGCCCTCACGTCCCTCGCGCACTCATACACCTCACGCACGGACGGCCCTTACAGCCCTCATGGCCCTCATGCCCTCAAACCCCTCACGATCCTCACTCACCCTCACACTCATGAGTTTTAGGGGTTCAGAAACTCGCTGACCCTCACCTCACCTGTGAAGATGAGGGTGAGTGAGGACCCTCGTGAGTGAGGTTTGCCGAAGTATCGCCGTGAGAGGTCACAATATCCGCGCGACCCCTCGCAAATTCTCTACGCCTTTAAGCGAAAGCAGGCCTCGCAGAGAACTCATCGTCTCGCACAAGCCCCACAGGCAAACGCAAGCGCTTCATTTGAGTTCAGATCCCTCACGAACTGATGCCCCTTACCCCCTCACCACCTTCACGGTCCTCACGCACTCATAACCTTCGCGCACTCACCACCCTCACGCCCATCACGGTCCTTACGCCCCTCACGCACTCACGGTCCCCACACTCCTCACGGCCCTCACGCACTCATGCCCCTCACGCACTCACCGCCCTCACGTCCCTCGCGCACTCATACACCTCACGCACGGACGGCCCTTACAGCCCTCACGGCCCTCATGCCCTCAAACCCCTCACGATCCTCACTCACCCTCACACTCATGAGTTTTAGGGGTTCAGAAACTCGCTGACCCTCACCTCACCTGTGAAGATGAGGGTGAGTGAGGACCCTCGTGAGTGAGGTTTGCCGAAGTATCGCCGTGAGAGGTCACAATATCCGCGCGACCCCTCGCAAATTCTCTACGCCTTTAAGCGAAAGCAGGCCTCGCAGAGAACTCATCGTCTCGCACAAGCCCCACAGGCAAACGCAAGCGCTTCATTTGAGTTCAGATCCCTCACGAACTGATGCCCCTTACTCCCCTCACCACCTTCACGGTCCTCACGCACTCATAACCTTCGCGCACTCACCACCCTCACGCCCATCACGGTCCTTACGCCCCTCACGCACTCACGGTCCCCACACTCCTCACGGCCCTCACGCACTCATGCCCCTCACGCACTCACCGCCCTCACGTCCCTCGCGCACTCATACACCTCACGCACGGACGGCCCTTACAGCCCTCACGGCCCTCATGCCCTCAAACCCCTCACGATCCTCACTCACCCTCACACTCATGAGTTTTAGGGGTTCAGAAACTAACTCACCCTCACCTCACCTGTGAAGATAAGGGTGAGTGAGGGTGAGCGAGGGCCCTCATGAGTGAGGTTTGCCGAGGTATGCTAATACGCTGGACCAGTGCAGTGAACACAAAGGCAGCTAACCAGCTTTAGCTCTACCCATTCGAACCAGAGCTCGGCGTTTTGACGTCCCTGCGCGCTCTCGTCACTTTCTCTACTCTCTCTCAGTTTCTCGGCGCATAAGCGAGCCACACCTCATCTGCTGTTGCGAAGCAACACGCGGACGTTAAAGACAAACCAGAATGTGCTCCAAGAGTCACTGGCAAGATGAGAACCGACAGAGCGTGGCCTTCCAACGCCAGGCCTTCAGCATGTGCCTCATGCCTTCCGCTGTGCTTTGAATGCGCGCTCATGTACGCGCTCAAGGTGCATGAGGCGCCGAAGAACTGTCGAAGGTAGGAAGCTGGCGCTGGAGGCTCGCGCCACGCTGGAGGCCCTGGGTTTCTTAAATTGTCGATGACTATAATAATTATTTTTGAGCTTGGACGACTTACGTGAGAATTCGTGCACGTGAGGTTGAAAAAAAGGTGGGAAAAAACAAGAAAAACGTATGACCCGGTTTGAGTTATTTGAATGAACCACGAAGTCATTTCTCATTCAAATTCTAGCGCAGCTGCGTGTCGCGTCGTGGGACACAAATGAACTAGCATATATATACGTAAATATATAGTAGCATGTCTAGGTACAAATAAACGAGCAAAAAAAAAAAAAAAACAACAGCAAGATAGCAGACGAGACAGACACCTTATTAACTAGCATTTTACGTACTTTACTAACTTGTACTTCATAATAGGATGGAAAAGGCTGGGCCAGCGTAAAACTGAAAATAATGGTTTAATCCGCGAACTTTTGCCAGAAACAAAAGGAGGAACGAGTGGCGAGAAAGTAGCAGCGAGCGTCGGCGTAAGAGCTAGCTGGCACGAGAGTGCTTTGTCCTCGGGAGAATTTGAGTCGGCAAGGCCGCGCTGGGCTTCTTATCCACTACACTCGGTATCTCGAATATTCGACCTGGAATGTTTGAGAGTGACATATAGGGGCTATTCACTGGACACCATATTGGAGGACGATGTTGAAAGCGCACGCTCAGAACAAGCTCACATTAATAGCCTGCTAAAACCGGCAATCTTGATGGTGCGGAATGCAGGTTGCAAAAGAACTGCGGAACCTCGCCGTCAGCGCGTGCTCAGCAGTCGCGCACACAGATATGGCCGACAGTGAATGCTCGCTATGGTCGGTGACAGGTTCAAGAGATCAGGGAAAGCCCCTTCCACCCGTTTCCACTTTAGTAGAGCGAACGCTGGAGAGGAGGCGATTTCCTCTCCAGCGTTTGCTCTGCTGAAGCTAAAAGAGGTGGGACGAGCTTCCTTTGAAATCTTAACCTGTCAGCCTTCTATAGGACGACACTGAATCGACAAGGTCATTATGGCCTTCTTATCTTTTACACTCAGAGTAAGCAAATCAAGTTTCAAGCAGGTTGACCTCTTCGTGACTGTAAACAAACAACTATTGTCTCTCACACTCGGAGTAGGAGTGAACTCGAGTCTTGTACGGAGAAGCGTTCCTTTTCAGTCATGGACGTGGCAATAGAGAGGAAGAAACGTGATTTAGACAAGGAAACCTGAAACACTAACCGCACATTCACACTGGAAGCGGATCCGCGTTCGCAAAGCGGTTGCGAACGCGGTTCTACAAAGATCCAGTACAATTGCACGCGCACTTGATGTCATCGAGTGCGCGTTCAATTGTACTGGATCTTTATACAACCGCGTTCGCAACCGCTTTGCGAACGCAGATCCGCTTCCAATGTGAATGAGCGGCAAGACCTAGAACGAGAGATGTGGAAAACATCAACCGAAACTCGCGCCGAATTCCGAACGTGCGAAGATTGTCTCATGCTCTCCTTCGGAAGATCGGTGTATTTGCCGCAAATATAGAAAAAAATATGGTTTTGTTAAAAGCACATTTAAGATTTTCTTGCAGGAAATACCAACCTCAGGGTTCGTTTTAGAGCGCCGCTCTTAGGCGCCCGTTTCCGGCTTGAGCGGCGTCGGCGTCGCCGTCGGCGTAACCAAGGTGATCCCAAGGTCACGTGACCCCCAAGGTCATCCCTAGGTCACGTGACCCCAGATCATGTGACCCCCAACGTCACCTGACCTTTCCCAAGATCACCCCAAGGTCACGTGACCCCAGGTCACCTCAAGGTCACGTGACCCCCCAATGTGACTCTCAAAGGTCACCCCAAGGTCACGTGAACCCCCTAGGCCGCGTGACTCCTCCCAAGGTCACCCCAAGGTCACGTGACCCCTCCCTAAGTCAGCCCAAGGTCACGTGGCCCCTCCCCGAGGTCACGTGACCCCCTCCCCCCAAAGTCACGTGACACCCCCCCCCCCCCGAGGTCACGTGACCCCCTCCCCCGAGGTCAGGTGACCCCCCGGAGCATATTAAAGAATGAGGGGAGGAGGAGAAGGAGGAGGAGGAGGAGGGGTCTACCCTGCCCTCAGTACCCTTCCCTCGTCCTCCTCAAGAGCTGCGCTCCGATTCGGCGTTACAGGGAGTTGTAAACGGCTTTCACTTTTTTATTTTCGATCCAAAAAGTGCGTTCAATTATATTTTTATGCTTCAAGCACCTGTAATCGCAAGCCTGCCAAAGCTACCGTCACGGGCATGTTATGCACGTGCCTGCACATATCACCAACTGACACTTTATACAATTTTCCTACTCGGCAGTCACCACATTGAAAAGCGGAACATGCATTTTGGGCGAAAACACTGTTTTCCTCTTGTCCAGTCAGTTTAAAACGTTCACGTTTTGAGCATAGATACCCAGGCAGCACAAGACGTCGAGAGGACGTCGAAATAAGGTCCTAGACGTTGGGCGACGTCGAAGTCCTTAAGAAACTTTTTATCGACGGCGTTGGTACGTCCACATGAGAGGTCTTTACCTCGACGTCTTTAACAGTAATCGACGTCCGTTGGACGTCTTGTATGAGAAGTTCTTTGAACGTCGAGCAAGAGACGTGATAACAATGTCCTGAACAACACCTTGACGTCTTCGACATTAATCGACGTCAGTTCTACGTTTCCTCCGGGAAGTTATTTGAACGTGGCGCACGAGACGTCCCAACAATGTCTTTAGCAGCACCTTGACGTCATCGACATTATTCGACGTCAGTTCTACGTTTTGTTTCGGGAGGTTTTTCGAACGTTGAGTGCGAGACGTTCCAACAATGTCCGAGCAACACCTTGACGTCATTGGCAATAATGAACGTCAGTTCTACGTTTTCTCTGGAAAGTTCTTTGAACGTGGGGCACGAGACGTCCCAACAATGTCCTGAGCAACACCTTGACGTCATCGGCATTATTCGACGTCAGTTCTACGTTTTGTTTCGGGAGGTTCTTTGAACGTCGAGCGCGAGACGGCCCAACAATGTCTGAGCGAACACGTTGATCACCCTGAACAAGCGCCTTAATAGAGCCCAAGACGCTGTCGTATCACTTTTAACATTTCTCGTCAATGTCAGCATTTTTGATACTGTGTATGTAACCCACCTTTCAACCTGGCTGAGCTGCAGAAATCTCTTGCAATATTATTATTCTCGGGATTGTTATTTTGTTTTAGCAGGAATTGCTTAAAAGCCGAGAATTCACGACAAAAATCAGTATTTAGCTCGGGGTCAGCGGCGCTGTTTAAAGCATTTTTAGCGTTTGTAATTTAATATTAGCCTCTTTGAAGCTGTAAGAGAATGATAATAATGTAAGAGATTTCTGCAGCTGAGCCAGGTCGAAGGGTGGACAGCATGCACGGTATCGAAAACGCTGTCATTGACGAGAAATCTTAAAAGTCATATGACAGGTCCTTGGGCACTGTAGGACGCTTGTTTTGGGTGACTCCGATTTCCACCCAAAACTGCGTAACCATGGAAGTGGCCGAAATTACCGATCACCAGGGAGCTGAAGGAACACCGTTCCCATGATTCCTAGAGTGCGGACCGAGGCGCCTGGGGGATTTAGCAAATGGTCTATTCCGTCCGAATATATACATGCTTTCGCGAACATACCTTCGAGCAACGAAGCCAAATCCGGTTGACTCCATTGTTTCATGGTGACCCAGGTCGAAACCGTAATCAAATGACATCCCGTTCAGTCTCAACGTATGCTCGACGTTTTGTGGTCGTTAAATGGGACGTTATTTCAACGTTAACATAACCTTATTACAGGCGTGCACTCGACATTTTATGTTGTTAAACGGGATGTTATGATGTCGTTAATATGACGTTCACAATCGACATCCCGTTCAATTTAGACATGCACTCGACGTTTTAGGGTCGTTAAAGGAGCTGTGCAACAATTTCAGGGCTTTGCTTAAATAATTGTGGAAGTTGGTGCTTGACACTTCTGTAGTGAACTACGGAAAACAGATTTTGCCTGGATACCCTGGTTTTTATTTAAAAAAATGAAAAAGATCCAGGTTTTTGCCGCCTCTCAACTCGTACGTCGTCTTCCGGGTCACGTGCGCAGTGACGTCACTTGAGAAGGCGCGGGGTTCCGGGAAAGTTCTCTCTTTAGAGCCATCAGCGAGCAGCGAGAACTCATCCGCTCGCGACCGCGTGACCACGTGCTGGCGGGCGCCCCGCGAAATATACGGTGAAAAGAGGAAAGTCTCATCCGGGTCCGGCCATACCCGTCCTTGCCCGACCGGCGCTGTCCCCCTCCCCCTCCGGCTTCTGGCGGCTATTCGCGGTTTTGTGGACCTAGGATAGATGGCGCCACTAAAACTTCGTATAATAAAAGTTTTGTCGATGATACCAGGGTTTTGACGCATTTATATATATGTTGGAAAGACAAGATTTATAGAAAAGTTACCTTTTATCGAGCAGGTATTCACACAACTTGCTACCTTTTTTACAACTACCCAAGCGACGTCACGCCGCTTGTTTCTTATGGCCGCCGCTCGTGGCTGCAGTTCGAGAAATAGTCTAAGTTTTGCCTCGCTATTACGCGGCGGAATCGCAACATTTCGATGAAAGGAGGCGTGTTTTCTGCCATTTGTGACACAGTGAACAATATCAAAAGCAGAAAATGCCAATTCTTTCAACGTTAAAATCGTTGCACAGCTCCTTTAAATGAGACAATGTGTCAATGTTGATGTAACGTTATCACTTCCCGTCCAATTCAGATGTGCACTCGACATTCTAAGGTCGTTAAGTGGGACGTTGTGTCGACTTAAAATCCACGCTTTTTCCAGACATTAGCCTTTCCATATTACGTTGAAAGGACCTGACGTTCAGACTTTCGACGTTCTTTCGACATGTGGTTCCTGACGTCATAGACGCTCTTTCCACGTCGTTTCAGCGTGTCTGTGCTGCCTGGGATATCACTCCTTCTTGGGTTTCTCGTCGCCTATCCTTTTTTTTCTACTTTTGCGGGTTGAAACGTCTAATGACATTTTCGTCGCCCATACCCTATACCGGAAACATTTGACTGGGGAGGGTAGTAAACGATATTTATACAGGGTGTTTCCAAAAAAGAAAAAAGAGATCAGCGCTTTTCTCACCGCAAAAGTGGATGGCACATCGTTCACTTTTGCGGTGGGGCGACGCTTGGTCTCCGTCTAAGTGTCGCACTAGCGGTTGGAATTTACGTGCTACATATTTAGGATTTGCCGTTTCTTGAATCAAAAGTTATCAGCGATTTTCGGGCATAAGTTCAATAACAGAATGTGGCCCCGTTCCCGGTGGACGAAATTCGTCTCCTGTATTTCGCGGGCTTCGCTATATGGCCACCATTTTTTCGTTGAACACTTTCGACCTCTAACGCCGTAATAAAGTAACACAAATCTCTGAAACTTTGACATCCTAACCGCTATAGTGCTACATATAGGCGCAAACTTCCGAGAAAATTATGGCGTCACGTGGGAAGCATACCATAGGGTGATCAGAGCCTTGGCTGTCACTTCAATGCATTTGTAAGATGCGGCAAGGAAACAGTAATTTTTGTGCTGTTTTTAGTGAACTTCCATTCAAATTAAAATGCAAACGGGAGCACGCTACAGTTTTTTTACATTTATTTATAAGATCTGAAAGAAATGAAATGCATAGTCAATAATAAAATTG
Source organism: Ixodes scapularis (assembly GCF_016920785.2). Lineage (NCBI taxonomy): Eukaryota > Metazoa > Arthropoda > Arachnida > Ixodida > Ixodidae > Ixodes > Ixodes scapularis. Next base: position 175,287,437 of record NW_024609846.1, on the reverse strand, counting down.
GCGCGGGAATACGTTTTTTCGGTTACGCAGTCCGGAATCAGACTACATTTTGGGTGCGACGCTTATGTTCCAAGAATTTTGGGCCCGTGGCTCGTAAGACTCGGAAAATGCATTCCGTTTTTTGTGTATGCTCGTAGGCGGATGCCTAGAGGCGTTTCAGATAAAATTAGAAATATAACGGAATATTAAAAATGCACGTTGCATTCTGCGAGCAAAGAAAAAAAAATATAGGGACTTGAAAATTTTTTTGAGCGCAGAAAGAAAAGGACAGAGGACACGAAGAGTAATTTGTTTTTTGGCTTGTCTAAGCAGAAACAAAAAAGTTATAATGCAAGAAATGAAGGCATCGATGCGTGTAGACACTGTAATTTAAATTTCTTAAATATCGTTCTTTAAAATGCCGACAATAAAAAAAAATAAAAAAGTGCGTATGTAGGCAAAATTAAAAAAAAAAAAACTTTTAATTAAAAAAAAGCGGTTCTTTTTTTTTTTTTGGAAGATGTTTAGTTAGAGGACATATAGAAGAAAAAAGAACAATAAAGTGTGTGGCTATTGTTCTTACTTTAAGTTTTGGAGTTACTTTAGCTGACGTTAATTGTAATACGTGCCAGCTAGCCTTTTTTTTAATCTCACTTTTCAGTGTGAATATTTAAGAAAATATTTCACTTTAGATAGTCACTGACAGACTGAGAACGGCAGGACGCGTTTTTTGAATGCCCGGTCTCCAGCACCATAGCCTCCTCTATACTGACAAAGCCTGGCAGATGGCCACGAGAAGCGGCCGCCGAAATGGAAAAGGTGGAGCGACAGACAACGGATGAGAGGAGAGCCACGTGACTGGCGCCCCCCTGCGGCGAGACGCCGAAACACACTTCTCCCGACCGAACAAGCGTGTTTCGGGTCCTCGCCGGTGCAAAAGCTGTGCGCTGACGTCCAGGTTCCCCGAGGAATGGCTCTTTGATGCTCTGGGCTCCCAGATCCTCGCGCTCCAAATCTGCGACCGGGCACTCTATGGTTCCGTCGTCGAACTGCCAGGCTTGGTGAGTAAAAAGGTTTTGACAGAACGCAATACATGCCTTCCATCGTGCTTCGGCTGCGCGAGTGAGCTTGAAGTGCACAAAACGCCGAAGTGTTGTCGAAGGTAGAAAGCTCACGCTATAAGTATAGAAATCGTCTGAACTCCGATATTCGAAAAACAAAAGAGGCTTTCTTTCAACGTAAGTTTGCTGACGCGCAAAATGATCCGAAAAGATATGGGAAACTGTTGACGAAATCATTAGACTTAAGCCGCGTCACAACTGCTTACCCGATTTAAAAATAGACGGGGAATCGTTATCTGGAACTGAACTAGCGAGACGATTTAACACTCATTTCCTATCAGCTGGTGAATCCACGTCTGCAAGTCGGCCTGGTGACCACAGAAAGTACCTAAAAAATGATATTTCAAACTCAATCGTTCTTTATCCAGTAACTGAGCACGAAATAATTATGTTCATCATGTCCCTCAAAAACAATTCAGCTTGCGGGGTGGACGAGCTTAAAGTAGCACCTATTAAATTTGTATCTAGCATTATTTCAATTCCTCTTACTCATATATATAATTGTATATTTAAAAGTGGTATTTTTCCTGATCTATTAAAAATAGCGAGAGTTTCAACAATCAGTAAGGGTGGCTCAAAGCATGAGTTAGGAAACTACAGACCAATATCAGTGTTGCCGTTGTTCTCAAAAGTAATTGAAAAAGCAATTAATGAAAGGCTTCAAAAGTTTTTTTTTCTAGGTACGATGTCATAATCAAACAACAGTATGGTTTTCAAAAGGGGAAAACTACCGAACTAGCGCTTTTGCACATTAAAGAAAAAATATTACATAATTTTGAAGAACAATGTTTAACAATTGGTTTATTTATCGATTTTAGAAAGGCTTTTGATTCCATAAAACATGGCATACTCCTTTCAAAGCTCGAGACATATGGCATACGCGGGACTGCGCATAAGCTTATTACAAGTTACCTTACATCTCGTACACAGTATACGGTTTATAATAACATAAAAATCGCCTCTAGGGTTAATAAAATATGGCGTACCACAAGGCTCGATACTGGAACCTTTACTGTTTCTCGTCTATATAAATGACATTCATAATATACCATTTACCGAAGATTTAATACTGTATGCCATGATACAAATGCATTTCTTTCTGGGGCCAATCTTAGCGAACTAGAGACCACAATAAACAAATATTTAATTGAACTTTCATCCTGGTTGGTGGCTAACGGTTTATCTCTCAATACAGAAAAGACAAAATATGTATATTTTTCCTCAATAAATCGCGCCCACAATACTCACATTGAACTGCAATTCGAAAGAGCTCAAATTGAGCGTGTCGATAATCATAAGTTTATTGAAGTATGGTTTAACGAACGCCTCAATTGGACGCACCATGTAAATAAAATACGAAACGAAATCACAAAATCAATAGGCCTAATTTCATCTGCAAAGCATCTTCTACCAGAATGGCTGAAGTACCAACTGTATTATGCGCTGATATATACCAAGGTTTACTATTGCTTTCTTGTCTGGGGTCAGACGACGAAAACAAATATCACACATCTGCATTTATTACAAAAAAAAAAAAAAGCGTTTTTGTCTAATGCAAAATTCTGCTTATGATGCACATACAGCTCCGCTTTTTGAGAAGTATAAAATTTTGAGCTTTGAGCATCTCTACATTTATAAACTAGCACTCTACATATTCCATGACCATAGACTTCAAGAACCTAGCTATCCATCTGCATGCACTAGACCCGACCACCGTTACAACACTCGAAATGACAAGTATATACTCCCCAAAATTAGGACAAACATGGGCAGACAAACGCTCTCATTTCAAATTCCAAACTTCCTTAATACACATAGTTATCTTCATACACTTATTATGTCAAATATATCGCTAAACAAATACAAGAGCATAGTGAAAGAAACTCTCTTGCCCACAAATGTTGCGAACTGATCTGAAATATATGGTTTTATCTTCTTTGCTATCTATGTTGTTGTTTTTGTTTTTGGTGTAGGTTTTCTTTTTGTGTTATGGTATTATAGTATAGATTTATAGTATAAAAAATGTGTACTATGTAAATGTCATTGATATGCATATTTTGTTATTCATTACATTTTATTTATTGTCTTTTTAATATTTCATTTATGTAGCGGTACCAAGGCCTCGTCAGACCTTCTGGTCTTTTGCCTTGGTACTGCAGACAAAATGTATTGTCTGAACAGACTGAAATAAAAAAAAAAATGGCAAGACATCCGAAGCTTGAGCTCCTCACTGCCGTTTTCCCATTGACGGTAACTATAACATAAATACAGTTGTTATGTTTTAACAATTATCTGTACAGTTATCTGGAATTTCGAGAAAACTTTCCACGTATAATAACAATGTTCATAATAAAGAAAAATAAAAACAGGATTCTACAGATAAGACCATTCCATTTAGCGCTCTCTGGGCGGCACCATTTTGTTTGACAGCAGCGCCCTCTCATTACGTCCGGGAAGTTCAGCGGGTTCGGCGGGGTAAAACGAGAAAGAGCACGCGCCCGACTCCGCTAGCAGGTAGCAGACGACAAATCGGTAGGTTGCCATTCTCCATATTTGGGCTGTACCGGCGGGCTGTACGGAACATCGAACTCTCGCTCGTGGCTGCCGTTGGGAAGTGGTTCGCGTTCTCAGAATACTTATGGCTACTCCAAAATCAGCCTATATATCTCTGTTGTTTTATTTCGGTAAATGATCAACTAGCGTACCTTGTTTCCGTTACTTAAATAACAGTTGGGTCAGCCGGCAGTACTACCCTCAACTACTGCGTGTATTGCGGCAGGAGAGCATGTTTTTTTTTATTATTATTTCAGACTTCCACTCATGGTCGCTAAAGGCCTACACCAGTACGAACTTCGTACAGTAAAAAAGCTACAGCAACCGGATTTATTTTTCGCCGGAGAGACAGGCCAATCTGACACGGTTTTCCCTATTTTTTTTTATTTGCTCGCAGGTAACAGCGCAATTGGACCCTGTTAGTCCATGGGGTTACGCTCGACACATGAGAACATGTCCAGATGACTTCAGCAATCGAGTTATGGCTGTGTTATAGTCGGTGTCAAAATCTGGCGGTTTCGTTTTTATTTTTTTTATTCCCTAGCCTTAAACGTGTTTGCGTGCTTTTCTTTTTCGTCTTTTTTGTTTTTGTCTGTTTTAATATTATGAGGTTTACCAGAAGCTTGAGGTATGCTTTTTTTTTTTATAAACTTTTTCTAAATTGTTTTTGTTTTGATGTAAGCGGAACAAGTGGAATATTGCCACTTTGTGTAGGAACAGCTAAGAGGAAATGAAACGCCTCTTCGTGTATCAGGGTGCAGATGGCAGTGGATCCATGTGTGCAGTACCAGGAGAAAACGAAAAATCACGTCGAGCGTATTCGGCGATTTGCAGTGAGATCTGTTTTATTCTTCATATCATCGTACGGAATCTCTAACAGAATTATTTAATAAAGCCAGGCTACTTGCTCGGGCTCTACAAGAAAAGGATTGGAAGGCTCAAGGTTTTCAACTAGCGATAGAACCGGTCATATAACATCCATTTGGGCACTATAGTATACATCTTTCTGGCAGAAGATTTCCCGGAATTAATAATCAATTTGGAATGAAGCCGAACAGTCCAAACCCTAATAATCATGACGATTTAACCTGAGGAAGAAGGGAAACATCAAAACGTAGAAGGAGCAAAAAAAAAAAAAAAGACTGGACGACCAGCTCGTTTGCACCCTCGCTATATTTTCTGTGATCAAAACTCGACGTTTTTAAGCGCTATTTTCCGCTGAAAATAAATTAGCAGTGAAATCGTTTGGATTGCGGTTTTCTTGTTTGGATTGGCAATGCTGACATTAAAAAAAAGTACTACTTGACTTTTTTTTTCGACAATGTATTAGTTTTTTTTTTTGTTTTGTTTTTTAAATGGTGTTGGAGGGATGATTTTGTGGACGCTAAGTTTAACCGGGAAATCATTAAAAACGATGATTGAATTTGTGGTTGCTTGGATACTGTATAACTCTCTTTTTTTTAGGCAGATTATCGAAGGAGCTAAAAGTGGAATCAGCAGTGTACGTAACTATAAAACGCCTTCTGAAGAAAAAAACACAAACGGGCTAGGAAGTTATTTTCGCTCGGAGTCACCAAAGCGCCACAGATGGGTTGTTCCGACAACCTACTTGTTGGCGTCTATTCCAACTGAACCATTTGCAGTGTGCCTAGCTTTGAGAGTGTTGCCAACTTCTTGATAGGGGTCACGTGGCTTGCAATACAAGCTGCAAAGACGAAAAAAAAAAGTCTATCGTTTTTCAAGCGTTTGCAAGCTTTGCGCATCTTCTCCACGCACAATCCTATTCGCACACGTGCGCACGAGTTAACGACCTACGCAGGACGTGTCCACCATTAAATTGCAAGCGCTTTCTGCATAACCTCAGTTGATTCTTCTATTAAACGTGGGCTCTCTCTAGCCCCTTGGCGTGACAGGTCCACTCCTTCTACAGAGAACACGAGAACCATCGTCCTGTTTCCCGAGTACATTGTGTAAACGTAACGGTCCCCGCCGGAAAGCCAGTGCCTCGCCTATAGAGTCCCTCCTCTGGCAACTGGAGAGACAAGTAGAAAGGACACAGCACGCATGATTGCGACGACAGCGGCGACGTGAACGAGCCTATGAAAACCTGCAGAAAAAGAAATATTAAAAGAAAAGAAAACAAAACGGTCGTGGGGCGTGGCGCAACGTCCCTTATAACATCCTATGTATCGCATCGTTTGACGGAGGAGCCATTATCATCTCGTAGTTTCGGTTCTCTCCCCCCCCCCCCTTTTCTCTTTTTTTCCCCTTCGCTCCCGATATCATCTCGTTTTTTCTAGTATTACACTTATTTCTTTCTCTGTCGTCTATGGCGAAGTCTGGGTTTTCTCTTGCGTGTGCTTCGCATTCGGGCTTCGAAGGTATAGAATTTTCCCTCCATTTCTTCGTCGAACATTATGCAAACGACGTCGACGACGTCGACGGCGCGCCGACGGTGTTTGCACCGAAACCCAGCTCTGAAACAAACTCGCTTCTCGATCGTGCCCCCCCCCCCCCCCCCCCCCCCCCCCTTCTCCGGCCCGCTCTCTCAATATACTCTCCTCCATGGTTTTTGTCTCTCCCGGAGAAAATTATTCGCTTCGCATCACATACAATTCAGAGTGGCGAAGACACCAAGTGTTGATACCCCCTCTCCCCCAGAACCAATCTGTGTGACTTTAACCGTCATATCGCCGCAATGGATTTCTCATTAGGCGTATATTGTTTGCTTTGTATTCTTCCCCGCATTTCCGTGGATCGGTCGCGAAACTCTCTACCTTCAACCCTTCACGCTTTCCCCTCAAGAAATACAAAAATAGAAATAAAAAACGAATATATATAAAATATAGGTTTCTGAAAAGCAAAACTGAAAAGACCGACACAATGCAAGAAACCATTCCAACAGATCGTTCTCGTATATACACCTTTCCGGGGTTTTTTTGTTTTTTTTTTTTGTGTGTGTGTGTGTGTGTTTTTCCTTTCGTTTATTTTTTTTTTTTTTTTTTTCTTTAGGAAATATTTCGGGTTCCGGCGTCGTCTGCTTTCTTCGCGCTAAGGCGCGGGGCCCGAAAGATAGGAATACATGTCGGCGACGGAAGCAAACTTGAAAACCTCTCTTCTCGTTTTACATGTTTGTGCGTATGTATATATATTTGCGTATTTCCCTTTTACTTTCCCATCTTCGGAAGCTTCCACACTATATAACTTGCCCCTTTATAGTTTATTTCAGAGTTGGCGTTTGCCGACGGCAACAATGAAATATGAGGACGAGAGACACACACACACGCGCGCACACACACACATACACACGCACGCACGCGCGCATGCACGCACACAGACACGCACACAGACACGTAAAAAAAAAAAAAAAAAGAAAGCTTCCTTTCGGAAGTAAATGTTCGTTTCCTGGCCCGCTTCGCGCTTCCAGGGCCACGCACTTTCTGCCGAGTGATATTTCTTTCTCTCGTTCTTTCGCCACACCTCCAGATTTTTCGTATACCTCGACGCGCCTGCCGAGCGGGGACATTCGTCTCCTTTTCTCTTTCGGGCGGCGTGGCGACTGTCTTCTCTAGGAGCGAATATTTCCGAAGACCATCAGGCGGAGAGTGCGCCAGGATGGCTGAGACATAAAATAAAGGGTAGAACAATGAAACAAAAAGAAGGTAACGGGCAAAAGGTGGAGGCGGGGGGGAATTGAGGAAATGGGCTGCCTAGCACGTTTAGAAGAGCACGATGGATAAAAAAAGAGCGAAAAAAGTGAGAGAAAATAAAATTTAGTAAAGGCAGGCGAAAACTAAGGTGCCGGGAATCAAACTCTGACAAAGCCCTTCCCTGCGTATTGACCCGAAATTGGAATTCGTTTCCGCGGGGAGGGGGGAGGGGGGGGGGGGGAGGGGGGTAACGAAAAATAACATTTAAAAGCCCGAGAACGAGGCGGAAGTTTTCTCGCTCGCTTTCGACGTTCATTTATTTAATATTTGGTGCTTCCTTTTCTTTATTTCATTTTTTGGTGGGGTTGGTGGTGGGGGAAGGGGAGGCGGGACAACGGTGTGTACGAGTACGCCTACTAATGTTGTTGTAAACTTCGTCGCTAAAGTCACGTTCGGTTTCGGAGTGGAAGAAGGAGGGCCAAACCTCGAGGAAGGAACGCGCGGACGTATACCCGATGCCGCCTGCATTCCCCCCTTCGGCGAGTCGCGCTGATTCAATTTTGTTTGTTCTACAGAGAGTCGTGCATCTTTCCTTGACATAGATTCCTCCGGGAAGGCGACGACGAGCACCACAAGCAGCGCACAACGTATACCGGTGTTGGTGGTTTCTTTTCAGTGGAGATCTCTCGGCCTGAAAATAAAGATTGACAAACGCAGAAAGAAAAAAAAAATACAAGGGACACACGCAGTACGTAGAACAACTTGTATGTTGTGTTCTGCGTGGCCCTTATTCGCGTCTCGCCATCTCGAAAGTATTCAATCGACATGCAGATCTCCTACTTCGTGCGCCCCTTCGTATGGGGGGGGGGGGGGGGGGGGGGGGGGGGGGGGGGCAATTGAAGTAAAAAATTACTGCGGTTCACATCTTGTCAATAAATACATATTCCACGACTGCCGGCTTTCATCCGTTCAACCTGTACTAAAAAAAAAAAATTCCCATGGGCCACCACAAACGAGCAGTTCTCTTCAGTATATATATTCAAGCCCACGGTAATAAATTATTGCAGTTTATTTTTATATTTATGAGAGGTTAGGGCGGCTTATAAGGCTATATAGTCCTTCACTTAAAAACCGCCCAAGCAGCACACTACGACCGGCTCAAGCTTGAGCCAGACTGGGTAGCCAGGGAAGTTTCACTGGGCATAGATTGTTTTGCCCCACGGCGCTAGGCAGCCCCATCCTGGTATGCCAGTCTCGCGACCGCCGGCAGTTCCCTGTGTAGCCATGGCCTGGCTCACCGCTGGAATTATGGCCTGGGCCAGGCGGGAAGCTCAGTGGTACAGCAAGCTTGGTTCTTTATTGTATCTACAGCATGGGCCAGGTTTGTGGCCGGGTGGTCAGCCAAGCTTGTCTAGACGATAGAAATCCACCATGCAGTTAAACTAGTTTAACTGGTCATATTGACAACACAGGTCGTAAATTAATAAATACCAATTTATTTTAAAAAAGACATACCGCAGGCCGCAGAAATAAACACAAAACGTATTTACAATGCAAAAAAATATTGTCATGATATTATTCATGTGTCCCAGGCGGTTGGCGAGATTCTCCACATCTTCTGGAGTGTCGGGGTTCCGGTGGTGGCTAACATAGTACCCCAAGGCATCTGAAATAAGAATAAACATCAGTAATTACAACCATGGTAGATTTATTTGCACCCGTCTGTTCTAAAACGGTATGTAACTAATGCCACGAATAAAACAAATATGCACGGTCATAAACAGTATGAGAGGGAATATGGAAGCGTGTGCCAATCGTAGATGTGGTGCCAGTCTTGCGGCAATTAAGTCGAAACCGCATGTAAGCGATTCGACGAGCGAGGAGACAAGCGACGCGGCAAACCGCATGAAAGTGACGGCAGCAAGCGACCAAGGCGATGAGCGACGATTTCTAGAAATCCAAAAACCGAACGACGCGACAAGCGACCGAGGGAAATCTCCGCCGCTCATCGCTGACTCTCGTCGCTCGCTTAATCGCTTTCATGCGGTTCAGTCTTTACACAAACCAACTCTTAGGAATGAAAGGATCCTGCTGTTCTTAACCCCTTCCTGCCTCCCCAGCCTGTCGTCCGCTATGCGACTCGCACTGTGGTAGAGTGTCGCGATGTGTACACTGGCGGTTGTATTACTAGCATCGCTGTTCCAAATTGGGTTGCAAAAAGATTCAGTTTCACATGCACCTGATTATGAAAATGAATCCAAATGGTCAAGCCTGCTTGCCTGGCTCGCTCGCGCGGAGACAGAGACAGCCATTGCTCACGCTGCAATGAGGACAGAGCGAATTCTATACACGCCGTTCTGGGATGCAGCCATTTCGCCCGCGAGCAAGTAGAACTCAAGCGGACGACGTCATCAGCCACAGGAACCATCGGCAGAGGCAGCACTCAAGGCGCCGGCAAACTATCTTATACACACACAGCTTAAAGACAACTTGTAACCTCCGCAAGCAAAACAGCAGAGAGCAGCGCGAACAAAGACCCACGTGCGCGCCGGACACATTCTGTTTTTGTTTTTTGTTTTTTTGTTCCTGGAATTATTGCCGCCGCCGACTCAAAACTAGCGCTTCGAGCGGGCGCGAGGGCCGCGCTGATTGGCCCGCGCGCTCCTTGTCCTGGCACGTGTACAGCTCTCCCCTTTCAAGGCATCTGCGCTGCGCGCGGGGACACTGCATCATCTCCGGTCCCGAGGCACTGGCGCATTCCAGGCGTGTGACTCACCTGCGCATTCTACCTGCGGGTGACGGACGTATCCCGCGCTTTTCCAACATCACGCGGGAGGCTCCCCGCCTCGGGCACTTGCGCTGGAAGCGGCCTCTCGGCGCAAGCCAGACTTGGACGTAGTTCAACTACTCTACTCAAACTACTGTAGTTTAACTACTTTTTCGAGTAACTTGGTAACTTTCAATTACAACTTGATTTGGGTAATTAGTAGTTTAATTTAACTACTTTTTCAGGTAACTTCTACTCAAATTACTAACTACTTTCGAAATGATATTGTGCTAATTTTGCGCATCACGAAAGTTTGAGCGCAGAAATGAATAAGACGCCGGCAGATAAAGTGGCATTCCCTAACAAGGGGCCCCCTTGTTCGGGAAGGCGCCCTTGGGTCAAGGTGGTGACGAGCAGCCAAAACATAACACCGGCACGCACGAACGCAGGAAGAGATGCTTAACAAGCCTTGGTCGGGTATTGACCTAATCCGGTAATGCACGCAGGCGCCGCGTTTCCAGCTGCAACCGTGAAAGACAGACAACACTCCGAGAGTTGTTGTCTGTCTTTAGTGAGTTCTGACTCAAGCGGTAGGTTCCACGGGAGGCGCCACTGGAATGACCTCGCAGCTGGGCGCCTGTTCCCATGGTCGCCTGTCGTCAGCGCATACGCCTTTGCAAAGCCGGACTCCCCCGCGCACAAACCCTGGCACGGATAATCTGTTCATGGGAGCACGTTCCCGCTTCCAGCTGCAACTGTATACGAGCGACGATGCTTAACGAGAAAAGAGTCAAAGTACAGGCTAGCTGGTGGAAGTCAACCATTTCGTCGTTTACCCTGAGACTGGGGTTTTTTTGAAGAGCAGAAGAAACAGAAAAAACAGACAGGTCTCGAAAGAGACCTGTCTGTTTTTTCTGTTTCTTCTGCTCTTCAAAAAACCCCCCAGTCTCAGGGTAAACGACGAAATGGTTGACGATGCTTGTTCACGTAATCCTTCGCGTCCTTCCGACCATCCATGCCTGGGAGACCTCCTCTTCGTTAAAAACGATTTACTTGTCAGACGTGTCAGGCGCGTCAGTATATTGTAGTCGCCGGCGAGGATTGCGAGTTACCCTTGGGAGATCCTTTTGTTGGACCCGGCGTCAGCGGCGAAGTATACTTCGGTTCATCTTCTGTTATACCAAAATTTTTTTTTTTTCAGTAGCGTAACACTAGCACTACAACGGAACGCGCAGTCGTCCGGATGATCTCATCGTCGTGGCGCGAGACTTGAACCTTTGAAGGTCTGGTGCACTCTCTCAGCGTACTCTCAGAACGACGTCGGAATAAAGAGGGGCCAGTCATAACAATCTCACCTTGGCGAAGAAAAAAGAAAAAAAGGAGTAAAGTTTGTTATAAAAGACCCTCTACCCGAGGCAAACCTCACATGTTTCGTCATGGACACCTAAGATGCCGACACTCGCTTACCCGACCCTGCACAGCCTGTTTCTCAAATTCAACTCTACCGTTCCATTCAGTGCAACGGTGGAACGTCTATTTAGCTTGGCTGGAGACGTCTTTAGAAGGAAAAGGGGGAAATTCTCCTATCAAGAACTTTGAAAGTCAATTGCTTCTGCGAGCGAATAAACTATTTTGGCGAAAACACAAGCTATAAATAGACTACATTTATTTTAGGCTGGCAGGGTTTTTCATTGATCAAAACTGCTGTTCATTTTGCTTCCATAAAAATATAAAAAAGTAATTTCGAAAGTAACTTAAAAGTAACTCGCTACTTTTTACAGTAGTTTGTAGTTTACTCAATTACTATTACAAATGCGTAATTTCTACTCTACTCCAATTACTTTTGGCGTCGATACTCAGTAACTTAACTTAACTACCTTTTTTGAGTAATTTGTACATGTCTGGCGCAAGCCATGGTGGATAAAGGCCGCGGTAAAAAGCGGGAAAGTTGTAAAGTTCGAATTCGACCGATTTGGACAGTTCGATTTCCATTTTGTCCGGTACAATTCCACTACAACCAGTCTATTTCGGGTTTGGCCTGTTCATATCCAAACTGTTTTCAAATCGGTTTTTTTTTTTTTTTCAATGGGGAAAATGTGTTATTTTTGATGTCTCTAGCTGAAATAGACTTCTTGCACTGAAACGTCGCTTTCTAGTGGGAGGGCTCGTGCGACAAAGCAACATAAATATGTTAAGAAGACGCTCATACGAATAAAAAAAGTGAAAGCCGTTTACAACTCCCTGTAACACCGAATTAGAGCACAGCTCTTGAGGAGGAGGAGGGAAGGGTACTGAGGGGGGGGGGGTCAAGTGACCTGGGGGGGTCACGTGACCTTGGGGGATCACGTAACGATGCCGATGATGCCATCAGTGACGTCACTGATGACGTCATTGTCACTGATGACGTCATCAGTGACAATGACGATGCGGATTCCGATGACGTCATCAGTGACGTCACTGATAACGTCATCAGCGATGATGACGATGACGATGCGGATGTCAGTGACGTCATCGGTGACGTCACTGATGACGTTATCCGTGACGATGCGGATGTCGGTGACGTCATCAGGGACGTCACTGATGAGGTCATCAGTGATGATGGCGATGGCGATGCGGATGCCGGGGACGTCATCAGTGACGTCACTGATGGCGTCATTAGTGATGATGATGACGATGCGGATTCCGGTGACGTCATCAGTGACGATGACGTCATCGGGGAGGTCACGTGACTTCAGGGGGGTCACGTGACCTCGGGCGGGTCACGTGACCTTGGGGTGATCTTGGGATGACCTTGGGGGTCACGTGACCTTGGGGTGACCTTGGTTACGCCGACGCCGACGGCGACGCCAACGCCGACGCCGCTCAAGCCGGGGACGGGCCCCTAAGAGCTGCGCTCTAAAAAGTAAATAAGTTACACGAACTATAGAGGAAACAGTGGCTTTCAGCGGGCCTTCTGGATCCAATAAAATACGAGGTTGAGCCAAGGAAAATTGTATAGCGGCAATTTCCTGCCATTCCTGGGCTCACCCTATCTTCGATCTGGTAACATGCCCGAACACTGGCTGTTGCTCGTATTGAGTGGACCAGTGAATTCCTACGAACCACCGTGGAACCTCAAAGCTTGGCGGAGGCATTGCTACCTTGGCCATCTGTGACCGAGGAAAATCAATAGGCAGCCAGGGTACATCAAATACTGGCATCGGCCTGTTTACACTGGCCATCAATGACCAAGGAAATGGATTGGTCAACCACGGAAGACGTTTCCTGGCAGTTCCGTGGCTTTCTGGAGCAAGGAAAGACTGTGAAACGCCAGGCTGGCATGCAGACGTAAATGGCTGGGCAGTCGTGGCCAAGCTATCACAACTAAGGGCCAATCCTGGCCTCAGCTAAACCAAGCAAGTGTGCTACCCGGGCGAGAGTCGCTCGAAAAATGTGTCGCCTGAGTTTGAAAGACTATATTTAAGTGTTCGATACTTTTTGTGTTTAATACTATTTGTATGTTGATTTGTAAAGTTTCCTAGCTGTGTCAATGTTTTAGGTGGAACCATGTACTGCTGCCAGCTTCAAAAAAATATGAAATGCACTTCATTTGCCAGCAAAAGTCATGTATTTGATTTTTTTTTTAGATTCCTAGAATGTTTTGCGTGTAACAACACCAAATCGAGTCGCTCCGCTGGAGTAGCGGCAGAGGATGAAAGCGAGAGTCCGTGTACAGATTTGCGGTGAGGAACAAAGTGCTTTTTCTGCGCCAATGAAACCTACATGACGTTTTATCGTCCCACGCACCAACACATGAGCCCATTCTGCCTTCAGAAAAGCTTCTTGCCGATGTCATCTTTATTGTTCGTTCGTTTTCTACGTGCCCTGATTGCTTTTAAAAGCGGCAATCGTAGGCATGCAGGTCCCTCTGTATTTTATCAAGGACGTCCGTTCAGTTTCGCCTGACGACGTAACCTCACGCTCATCTCGAAGAAACATCAGATACGCACAGTTTTTGCATTCTTCTTCTGGAGAGAACTGCAAGATATATTATCCGTACGCTACAAATTTAATTGTCCAAATTTCATGATTTACGCATAACCCGAGTTTAAGTCATTGATCCTAAACTTAGTTCTCGGAATAAAGTTTCGAATGATGGACCTCAGAAACGACTAAGTTTTGGTGTGTGTGTGTGTGTGTGCGCGCGCATGGGGTGTGTGTGTGTTTGTGTGTGTTTACAAATGCTGCGCCTTTCTGCTCTTATAGTTTTGAAGTTAATCAAAAATTGCGAGCGCAGTCTCATCCGAAACAATTTTAGGGTGACAAGGTCGAATCTTTACTGGGATATGAGAATCTATGGTAGCGCTCGAAGGCAAACAAGGACAAACGGAGGGGAACTGGAAACCACTGTTTGTCCAGTTCACCTTCTTTCGTCTCTGTCTTCGAGCGGTCGTTACCATCTACTCTCAAATTCAGCAACAACTCGCCCAAGAATCGGCACTGTTCCAAGGATAGCTGGCAAGTATGAGAACAGAAAAAGATCTCGTCATCTGTGCGGAGACTAATTAACATTCTTTTTTTCAAAAATAGGAGATGACGGGAATTGCGCGCGACTATGTTCTGCAGACAGCTCACCAGCCGCAGAAATCAAATAAAGCTGCAAAGCCTAGCCAGCGATGCGTTCATAAGTCTCACCGGCCGGGAACATAATAACGCGGCCATACTCTTCGTCTTGAAAAGGGCCCGGGTGGTTACAGCCATTGAGCTTTTAAAAGGACCCCGTCCATCCTTACTTCTTTCCGAGTTAGCCTCTCACGAACAAAAGCGAAAAGAAAGGAGAGAGAACAAAGGGAACCTGGAGAGAAGAGTTTCATTCTCTAATTACCTAAAAGAGGCGGTGCTACCTTTTAGCCTTTTTTTTTTTTCGTCTGTTCCTGTTGGATCCCAATCTCTCAGCGCCCCTCGTTTCGGCAGAAAGAAAAGACGGAACAAGAAAAGAAATATAACAAGTGCAAATAATAGTCGAGGTCATTAAAGCCGACGCAGACGAGCAGGAAACTAAGCACAAAATGTCGAGCCGCAAGAGAGTCTGGCCGTTCGCGAGTCAGCTGCCAAACACACACACACACACACACACACACACACATGCATATATAACACGCCCTCTACATTTTTGTACAAACATAATGTCACCCGTGGCAAGAGATACAGCAATACCCACGCCTCGAAATTGGGACCAATAAAAAAAAAGTTAGGACGTAAGAAAGAAAATAAAATAACGCGCCCCCAAAAGAACGGTAAAACAATTCAGGTATCAACGATGAGATGACGGCAATAACCCGGCACATGTGTTCAACACGCGTGTCAAAAAAAAAAAAAAAAGGCACGTCGACGACAGGTCCGCGAGATGACGTAATCTCCCTAGCGCGGACATTCGAGCTACACGCAGCGCGGGCAGCAGCGGAACATTGAAATAGCTGCCGAAAGTAACACCGCGCCGCGCCCACATGCGAACGGCGCGACGCCCAGCGCTATTTTCGGGAACCATAGCTCAGCGAAGCCGACACGAGGAGGCTATAAAAACTCATAATCATATACGAGGCGGACGAGCTCGCCCCGTGCGCCCGCGAGCATGCTCGCCCTGCGAGGGCCATGTATAACCGAAGAGCTCGCGTACACAATATCATTTGCGTGCTCAAGGGCTGACTGTCCCTAGTTTTATCGTTTTGCTTTACCTTCGCACGAAAGCAAGGGTGCATGCAAATCAGAGCCTCGTGCTTGACTGCCTGCCCTCGGGCGGCCGGAAACTGGCAAACGCTTATGCATGCAACGCGAACCCTCTCGACGGCAGCAAAGAGTCTCTCCGTGCCCTGCCCGCTTACCCCCTGTGGTTGCGGTAAAAGTTCGATCGTCCCTGGAAAGGGGAAGCAGAGTAGAGATGAGGGGAAAAGACTGGGACCGAGTGATAGGGACGGTAAACTGGGGGATCTCTCCGGGGAATTATGTGGGGAAGAAACGGGAGAAAGGGGAAAGTAGAGTAGAGTGATGGGCGGCAACTCAGCCCTCTGGAGAAGTGTGTAGGGAAGAAAGGGAGAGAGACCACTGAAAGGGATGAGGGGAATTACCGAAGAGAGACGCAGTTGGGAAATCAATGGGGAAATAGAGGCAGGGAAATGAAGACGCGAGCTCGGAGGAGGACGCGATTTCCGTCGGAGCCATAGGAAGGAAGTGGGGGAGTCGAGAGGCATGGAGAAGCGGATGGTGGGGAAATATAGCGAGGCGAGGAAAACGACGAGAAAGTGGTAGGGCAGGAAGAGGGAAACATATCGGCACAGGGGAAACGTTCAGAAGGGAATAGAGAGAACGAGGCAGAGAACGACAAAGAGTAAAGGAAATTAGAACGCATAAACAAACAAAGAATTCCTTGAAAACAGTCGACTCTCAGGCACACAAATACGTTCGAAAGTGGGAAAAGGAGTCAGGGAGACAGCAAGCAAGCGAAGATCGGGGAGGAGTAGACGGTTTGGGGACAGAGGGAAGGAGGACGAGGCATGCAAGACAGTCTCCAAATTGATGTGCCCGCGGTGCCACTTAAACGTCGATACGGCCCTCTCCGGCTAAATTCAAGGGGTCGACATTGAGTGCAACGGCGTGTTTGGAGAGCGGTGAGAGGGAAATCTGACTGGCTGTTCCGGAATGCTTCCTCCGGCTTGCTCAAACTTTCCCTAATGGGGACAGCTATTTTTAGAAAAGACGATGCAGTTTCGGCTGTTCCAGAGAGAAAGACACGGCGTTTAGTTTTCTCCTCTCGAAATAAAAATAAAGTAAATGAAGTGTCACTGTTGATTCGTCTTGTTGATACTGGATCTGCTTGATAGAAGACCTTTTTTTTTTCTTGTAAATCTTATACGTTTGTCACTATTCTGCTCTCTACCGCTTGCTTATTTTGGCATTTCTGCTCTTACGATGGTTCTTACTTCGAAGATAAGAAAAAAGAAACGTTATAAAGTTCTAAGAGCTTTTTTTTTTGTCATAGAACGCTTGTTTCTTGGCACGTAGCGTGCGACAAAACTTCAGTTCGTGCTTGGGGAGGATTTCTATTCTGCAGTTGACGCCGTCTAAACTCAACCACGTTCTTGTGACGAACGTGACGCCTAACATACAAGTATCGTAACAAATCGTTGGTTGTCGTCATTAGGATTTCCTAGAGGCTTGTTTACGATCATTTGTTTCTTACCAGATTTAATTACCTTTGTGCTTTGTAGAGAAAGGAAAAGATGATAAAATGCCATATTGAGGGGTATAGTCTCGGAATCTGCTACTCAGCATGCTGAAGAGTTTGAGCAGGCTTGTTTATTATATTGAAAGGGAGTTTATTGAGATTATTAGAATGGTAATGAATGGCCAAAAGGAAACTGTTCCGCCGGTTGAGTGTAGTCCGAACCTCGCTCGGTCGACCAGGCGCGTGCCTTGCTCCCGTGCCGACACTTCTCCTTCGTCCTCCTCACAATCTCTCTCTCTCTCTCTCTCTATATATATATATATATATATATATGTATGTGTGTGTGTGTATGTGCATGTGTGTGTTTGTTTGTGTGTGTGTGTGTACCTTGTTGCCGCATAACAGATATTATATTGTCTAATTTAGTCCTGGGAAATGAACAGCACGATAACAAACGTACGTGCTTCGGCAACGGCACAATCCCAAAATCCTACAGAGACGGCTGTCTGTAGACTCTTAGACCATACAGCACTCCAATAGAAAATTATCTATTCAATCGGGAATTTTTATTTTTGAGTTATTTGACCATGTGGTGACGACACCTCGACAACCGCCGTTCTGAGGAGTTGGATTATATGACGTTGCTGGAGGTGTTCTCTCCCGTGTACGTATATGTACCGGTCAATTCATCAACGCACCCCGCCATGGGCTTTAGGATTTTCACATTTTCATTAAATCTTAATTAGATGGTTTTCTTGTGTTCATAATGTGTTCAGGCGCACATAACTCGAGAGGTCTCCTCATACGTTAATTAAACATGCCTCAACATTTAATAATTCAGCGGATCCCAGTTCCCACGAAGGGTATTACTGCGGTATTTTAATGTGTCTGATCTCGAAACTCTACCCTTACACTATACGCGCATGAAGCTCGTAATAAAAAATCTAGAGGGAAAAGGTTTTTTATGTATTAATGCATTTCGGCCGCCAAAATCAGTAGCTTTTGTAAACCAACGCTGGCAAGAGTTTAGCACAAAGTAGCAAAATATCAGTTCTAGCGTCACTGTCAGGTTTTTCTTTGTTTTACCTCTATTTTGCGAGAGACTGCCGGCGGTGTCCAATGTGTGAAGCGAAAACAAATTTAACAAGCAATAGCGTGTGTATGCGTTTGTGCGTGCGTGAGTGCATGTGTGAGTGCACGCGTGAGTGCGTGCGTTGAGTAACAGAACAGGAAACAGGTTGTTCCCAGCGCCTATTATTAATCTCCGTCTGAGGGTATAAGACCTCGATTCTCAACGCGTCGCAGCAAAACGAACATGCCTAACATTAGATGTGCGTTTCTTTTTCCCAATCTTTTCTTTTTTCTTTCTATATCGTTTCTTCTGTCAAAACCACCAATGCTAGCGATGACGATTTTCGGCGCTCTATTTCATTGTCACATATAAAGTTTCAAAGCAAAGTGACATACCTTGTTCTAAACAATAGCTGATTCAGTTGTAGCCAGCCTCTCGGCGTTCTTAACAAAAACAATGTTCTTAACAAAACATTGAAGGACCATGCTTAGTGCGCTTCTGAAGATAGCTTAGGAGGTATGCCATTTATTAAATTCTACGATGTATCAGTGCGGTCATCTTTGTGTATCTAAACTGCCGATTGAGGGTCTCATATATTCCTATTCTTCTTTCACGCGCTATTCCCAATATTTCGTTTACCTGCGAGTGGGGCCCTTATCCGATCAGGGTCAAAAGTTTTGCATCAATGATGTCTCGTTAACTCCTAGAACAATGAAAGCACTATCCTTAAGCGGCCGCTGTGTGACGTTTATCGGTTTGCTTATGTTGGTAACTCGCCCGCTCATGCCTGTGAACTTAGTTTTCCATCTCTGTGGCGGCCCTAAACGAGACGACGGTGCCATTGAATGAATAAATACAATGAACCCAGGGGAACCGAATCATCGATAAAAGAATTACAGGACGATATTTAAGACTGCTTACGTGTAGGAATGTGAACGCATTCCTACACGGCAGCTCGTTCCTTCAAGCATCGCGCCCCACTGTCCGCGGCGCGGAAGACAGTGGGCCGGGCGCCCGCTGCTCCGCGGGTGAGGACAGCGGGCAGCGCGTCCCGCTCATGCGCGGCTCGACATGGCTGAAAGCAGAGCGCAGAACACGTGACGAGCGGGAATTTCCTTTTCTCTTTTCCCACTCCGGGCCTCCGGCCATGCCTGGCACGTGACCCGAGAGGGGGAAGAGAGGGCCGGCAGAGCGTGCGTCACCTTCTCCCTTTTACCGGCGGAAGCACCGCAGCGCCACTGGGAGGGCTTCTCCGTGGGTTGGCGTTCCTTGGAACTATGGCGTGGGGAAGCCAAAGGGAATTCAGCCCTCAAATCGTTGCTGCAGGCAACGCCGGCTTCGCTCCGTGGGACAGAGGAATTCAGGTGCCGTTTTCTTAGGAGCCGTTTCTTCGCGGCTTCAACGCTGATAACGCGCGTTCGGTCCATGGGACCCCCCAGCTAATGCTGTCGCATTAAAAAAAAATCCGCGAAAGGAGGAATAACCTACCTGCCCCGTATATTCCTTTTCACTTCAAGTCCAACCTTATAACTGACGCTAGATCCGAAGGAGTCAATCAAATAGTGCCACAAGTACATCGTCATGGCGCTCGTCGGCTTTCTGCGTTTGCTAGCTCTGTCTCAACCCATCACGCGCGGTGAATGCGCCGCGACCCTGGGCTTTTTGTTCTTGTGCGCGATTGGTTCAGCCGGTGACACCGAACCCCCAAATGGGGTGAGCGCCGTGACGATGCACTATTGACGCTGATTGATTGGCACGTTCGGACCGTGACGTCGGTTGCCGTCCAACTTAGAGTGAAACGGTGTATCGTGGCCACCTTTTGTGAGGGACGACCACGTATGCAGGCAGTTTACACTGGAAACATGCGGTGGAATACTGCGCATTAATATTGGTGGAGCCGGTGAGTGTATAGCTTACGTTCCGTCGTCAGTTCCGAGCGGGTGGGCGTGTATACTCTGTCCACCTTGAAGCTGACAGTGCCGGGGAAGCTACGTGCTCCTTAGAGCCGTCATTATGTCTATCTCTCGCCACGGGATCAAGCTCCCGCTTGTACCCACGCGCAGAGAATAGCGGGGTCAGGTGATGAAAGCAGGGCGGTGAACTGGTGCGGCCAGCACCCCCCCCCCCCCCCCCCCCCGCCTCCCCCGTCCGCACTGTCAGTTTATGGGGTATCCACACAAAGGAGAAATCCGCCCCTTTCCTCCGCGGAGCGCTCATCACGTGAGACATACGTCATCCCTCTTGGCGCCTCGCGGCGCCGTTCTCCTCCGTGGCGGAGACGCGGAGGCTTCGTGCTGTCAGCACAAAAGTTCCGCAGGTGCACGCGGCGGAGCGGGCGACGGAGGTTCCCGAGTTGTTGACGTCACGACATCCGTCCGCGGAGTTCCCCTTCGTGTGAATACCCCTTTAAGCGGGGGTCAGACTGCCAATTCGTCGCGCACTGTGCAGACGCTGTATCTCAGGCGTGTTTCTTCCTCCCATGGGGGCCTGTCACACTGGCGATACAGACACTGTCTTTAGGTGCATTTTCGAAGCATGTACGAAGCAAACATGATTGGAACATGCACACAGGTAATTCTGTCGTCTTTTCTGCAGCGAGAACCGTGTCTTTTGTGTTATCTGTAAGTGATCTGACCGCGGCTTACAAAATATGCGCTTGAAATATGTCTCCGGACAGTTTGTGTATGCCCAATGTGACCTTGACGCGAGGAAGAAACGCGCGTCAGGCGGCAGGGTGTTTTAGGGAACCGTTTTCGCGCGTCCGATGCGGTACGGTGGGCCCTCCGGTACGAACTGCGCATGCGCTGCCGCAGAAGACTCGCACATGGGCAGTGCATACCGGGGGGCTCATCGTGACCGTATCAGATGTGCAAACACGGTTTCCTAAAACGTGTCTTCAGACTGTCCGATGTATTGGCGGCGCGATCGGGGCTCTCCAGAGGCCGAACGGGGGCGTAGACGAACTCTCTAACGCGCCAGCGGCTCCGCTGCTCACGCGGAGTGTGAGTACGTGTCGCGAGCGACGCCCGTCCCAGATCGATGCTGACGCAACGTGTCCGACCAGGAGAGGGGGGGGACCACGTTCGATAACCGATACACAAGCCCCCCTCCCCCCCTTAACATCGACCTGGGGCTTCCACGCGCGGCGACCGACGACTTCCAAATTCCGCGCGCCGGCCGAACCGCCCTCCCTCGGACAGCGGCCTTGTTGCGCGCCGTGTTTCCGGCTCTGTTGGCGGCTCGCGGCCCACACCGAAGCTCGGTCCGAAAGGGGTTCCTGGCCCGAGCGCACCAACTCATGTTTACAAACAAACCGGAGCGCCCCTAGCGGACGCCACCGGCGCCGCGCATGCGCGGTGGATGGTGGGCAAGAAGCCCGCCGTCGCCCATAAACAAACCATTGAATTGCGTTGTTGTCGGCGTCGGTGGGAGTCCCCGTGCCCTTTTTCGCGTTGGAATTGTTGATGCTACGTCCTCCTAACAATGTCTGACTATTTGAGCGGCTTCAGCAAAACTAACGAGGCAAAACTTTGCGTGAATAATGTGACGTGCGCCGATTCATTTCACGTGGACGCCGCAGAATGGGCGCTAAAGCCTGACTCCCACGATGAGATTCTGCTCGCTGTTTTCAGATGCGACGTTGCTCGGACTGCAAAAGCGCGGACCGTAGCTGAGATGGTGGACGTCGATACTGAAAACCGCAAGTAGAATCGGGCATTACAAGTCGGTGATGGCCACTGGTAACAATAATGATAAACATCTTCTTGTATCTGTTTACACTTAGCCTACTTACCCCAACGAACCTTCAAAAGTGTTTTGAGGCCTGCACTTAGTTCTTATCGCAATTACCGGGTCAACGTTTGGTTTCCGGGCCGCTGTCGTTTGGACGAGCTGACGACAAGAAGCAGCCAAGTTTGAAAGAGCAGACGACAGTTCGAACGCATGCGTAATGGGGTACGGGCAAGAAGCACCGCGTCCCGCGTCAACAAACCACTCGAATGTCACGTTGTCGGCGTCTGTGTGAGTCTGCATACTCTTTTTCGCGTTGGAATTGTCGATTCTACGTCCTCATCGCAATGTCTTACCACATTAATCGCTTAAGCGAAATTATCAAGGCTCGTTACGCCGCTAAACTTTCCGTAAATAATTTGACGTGCGGCGATTCATTCGCATGAACGCCGCAGAATGGACGCCAAAACCATGATGAGATTCTCCCAGCTATTTTCGGTAGCGACGTCGCTCGTGTTGCAAGAGTGTAGAAGGTAGCGGCGATGATCGACGTCGATACTGAAAATCGGAAGCGGGAACAGACCAAGCGTAACAAGTCGGTGATGACCACCGGTACCAATGATCAACATCTTGTATCTTCTTTTTACACCGAGCCTACTTAAGTCTTTTGAGGTCTGCAATTACTTCTTATTGCAATCACCGGGTCAAAGTTTGGTCTACGGGCCGCTTTTGTTTGAACGAGCAGACGACAAAAAGCAGACGTTTGAAAGAGCAGACGAAAGTTTGAACGATCAGGCGGCCGTGTGAATTTGAAGACGCACTGAACCCGTGGGTGGTTCGGACAACTTGGCGGTTTTTTCTCTTTTATGTTGGAACAAAGCAAATACATCTGGCGACCACAAAGTGTTGCCCGCGCACGCAATTGTAGTTCGACAGCGTCTGGTTTGCCCTTTTCACGGCTACTATCCACGTTCTCGGACGAACGGAGGGGGCAAAAACACATGAAAACTGATCTTCAAACCTTTCCAGACTCTTCTGGTACAACCCCCGTCGCAGCATTTTGACGAGAAAGCAGGTTGTTTGTCTCGTTTCTTCCAAGGGAACACAGGAATGCATGTCTGGCACGGCGACTTCTGCCCACCGCCACAGACCGGAAGTGCGTCCGGCGCGCCACCACCGCGGCGTGACGTAGGAGAGTTGAGTTGGTGTATACACGAGTCTCTCGCGTCACGCCGTCAAAACTGCGCATGCGTAGACGGTTCTTTTCACACGAAGATGGTGTTTTTTTGCGAACGTTTCTTGCTTATACGTAGTGTGGGCACGTGGCTAACCATCTGAAACATTCCGTGTTATAAAAGAAAAAAGAGGTTTTCGAGGAAATATCAAAATTCTAACTAATTTGCCTTCTGTGATACCCAGGAAATCGCAGACCTCGAGAACATGACGATCCTTTTTTTGTCGAGAAAAGGAGAAATTGACAATTTTGAGAATGTAGCCCATATATATCGAGGCACAAAAAAAAAAAAAAAAGATGTAGAGCCGTGTAATAAAAACGCATACGCGTCCTAAAGTTTAACTACTACTCAATAATATTTTATTACTGTCATCCGAAATATTTCCGGCGAACATCGCGTTGTTTGTAGTTGTTCGGTTATTCATTTTTTTATTAGTATTAATTCGTAGCGGGGCGCCGAGGCGCCGATGTCCGAGAAAGTTGCGTATGAAGGCGGACTTGTTTGTAAAAAACCGTGTTGGTCTATATTCCGTCCGACGGTGCCGTGAAAGTTATGGACCAGTGGGACCGGTTGTAAGCCTCCCTTCTGCGATCACGGTGCCGTCCATATCCACGCGAAGAAAACAAGGTCACGTGATAACAGAGCGGTGGCTGATTGGCTCGGCGATCGCGTGTATCACTCGTACCGGATTGTCTGCATAGGAATGAACGGAGTCTAGTGAACACATGGCGAACAAAAGAAACCACGCTTTTATCGGCGTTTAATCTTCTTCCCGGGGGTAGCGACGATAATGCACGAACGTGGACTATATTCGTCTACAAATTAAGAGACGCAGGTCGTGCCGAGTTCTGAGCATGATGTTTCTGCTGCTAATCAGTTTGCTGCATTAGAGCGCCGAAAGACGAATTAACGCGGGACAAAGCGGGAACTTAATAAGCCGTGCCTTGCATTTCTTAAGCCGGCAGTGGCCACAGTTGGTGCAACGCCAACTGCGAGCCAAACAAAACAAAGAAAAAAAAAGGACCAAAAAGTCCATGCAGCGAAAAGTCCGTGCACCGAAATATCCGTGCACCGAATGTCCGTGCCCCAAAATGTCCGTGCACCGAAAAGTCCACTCCGAAAGGTCCTACACCGAAAAGTCCTAGACGCGTTTACACGAAAAAACAGTCTGAGTTATGACATTAAGCAATGCAACCGTAACATTTTGCCTTGCTTAATAGGGAGTTTTCGTAGATCGTTTTCGCCGTCCCGCAAGGCCCTCCGCAACCCGCTACAATAGCGGGAACTCCACAGTCAAGGCTATCGGCGCGCAGGCGCAGTAGCAACTTTTTCGTTGCGGAACGCTTAGCGGAAGGGGCAGCGCGGTCTACGAAAACTCAATAATGTCACAACTCAGACTGCGGTTTTTTGATCTAAACATATATGTTTCGGCATCGTCATTCGCTGAGCTGCTTCCGTAAGTTGCGGTGATTGGCTCTCCGAGTGTTGTGCGGGAAAGTAAACGCGCGGAGTTTTTTTTTTTTTTTTTTTAGAGTGTATTCAGTGTGAGTGAAATGCACAAGGGTAAACAGCCGTCGTTCCGGTTTATCGAACTTAAATACCTGCGATATAAATAGGGCTCCGTGTTTCCGGATAAATCCGAAAAACACTCGCCGGTAAAATTTTTGACAATTCGGATTTAGCCGATAAACTCCGATTTTAGAGGTCACAGTGGCAAAAAAGGGATGGTCGACGTTCGGACTACAAAATGTCCGATAGATAAGTGTGAACGGCCAGCGGTCCCGAGGACCGCTGGCCGTTCACACTCTTTCAAGACGAACACAATTGACTAGAGTGCCTCCATGTGCGCTTCGCATAGAGGGAGGCCAACTGCCTGTTTCCATTTCCCACACCCTCTTCCACTGCCATTTTGTTTCTCTCATTGTTTCCCCGTGCGCCGGAAAGTGGCCTTTGTGTCCATCGGTAATCTCATCTGAGGGGGAAAATGCTAATCCTCCCTCCGTGGGTTCCACAACGCTGCTCCGAACTTCTGAGATAAGGTGCTTGCTTCCGGGAGGGCTATAAGCCCCACGGATTATCGCCGAGGAACAAAATGGCTGCTGGTTTGTCGGCGAGTGGTATTACAAAGGGTGGCATCACCCTAGCAAAGCGCACATGAAGGCTCCCTACAATTGACCTTTTTCCAGTAAGCGTCTGCGCACGCGGACACCCTTTTCCCTTGACCTTGACCGCCCTTTCGCCATTCTTGGGGGGCACTGTTTTCTTGGGACACTAATCTGTTCCTACGGGAGAAGGCGAGTCCGGTTGCCCTCCATTTTTAGTAGGCGGCGAAACCGTCGTGGAGGCACTCCTTACTGGAAAAAGGTCCATTGACAAACGGAGGATTATCTCCCCTGTTTTCGCTGAGGACAAGGGCTCAATGTAGTTCGGGGTCAAAGAAGGCTATCTAAGCACCCGTCAGTGCTAGTCATTGTTCCGGTTTCTGGTTTAGACCATACCATTTTTCTTTTTTAAAGGGAGAAGGGATGGTGTTGTAACAGTGGATGCTATGACTGCCTCGATTTAACGGTGGGCGAGGGGGTGTGGGCTGAAGCTCCTATGTTAACACCTTCAACTTGCGCGGTTCCCCCATATTTTTGTAGCGCGTGAAGCGGACATTTTGGGCAAGAAAAATGGGAAGGAAACGAAAGCTTTCCAGAGACTTTGCAGAGGAGTTTAGTGATTTTGAACTGTCAGCGTCAACTGAATCAGCCATTGTTTGCAAGTATTGTCGTGTGACAGTTAGCATTAACAACGGCAAGGGCGCCTTAAGAATTGCGGAGCATCTGCAATCACAACGTAACGTCCAGCTGAAGAAGCCCCATCTAGACACAGGTGAGTCCTTTCTTAACTGGGTGCTCTGAATTTACGGCTATAAGAAACTGTATGTAGAATCCTTCTTACAGTCTGACACGGTTTCTCCGTGTATTGTGTATGCTTCCTTCTGTGCCAAGTGTTTTAACAGACTTCACACGGTCAGAATCACACATTTCGAGCCGATTTGTTCACTTCGACATGTTATTCCTATTCCTTAGGCAACTCGTCACAGCAAAACTCGCTGGAAGAATGCATCACTCGGGCCCGATCAAGCAGACAAGACACGGATGACATCCCGCACCAGTTTTGCCGTGCAATCTGTCATGCTGGGATTCTACTGCACCAGGCTGACGGACCTCTTGGGAACCTCTTTCGAAGCAAGTGTCCGGCGGCGCGCACAATGCCAGGTAGTGATCAACTATATCGGAAATACTTGCATGACGTCAGTGAGAACGACATTGCGTCAATAAGCTCTTCAATGAAAGACCGCCCCATCTCCATCACCATCGACGAGTCGCCAGAACTCCGAGGTCGTCCGGTAGTGGCGGTACTTGCAACCTTCTACAACGACGACCTTCCTGGACGTAGGATCCTCATGAGAGACTTGCAAGTACTTCAACAGTGCAACGCAGTATCAATTGGCGTGTTGATACAAACCGCTCTTCAGAAGGTTGGAAAGGCCTTAGCCGACGTAGCTGTGTTGTGCTCCGATTCAGCCTCCTACATGCAGAAGCTTCACAAGGACTTGCAACTCTCCAGCCCCGAATTCAAGGCCCTTCACTTTAAAGATCCGTGTCACCTCCTTAACAACGCTCTGGAGGATGGAATTAAGACGAGCTCATTTAAGGCCACGGTCCCACTGAATGTGGCAGTTCAGGTACTTTTTGGCAGGTCATTACTCATCTCCTTTTAAATACTGTTTTGTGGGATTGATGTCATTCGAAAGGCAATGCAATCCTCTTTCATTTGATATTATGTATGTGTTGCTTTTTACTGTTCATGCGCATTTGTAGCGTTGCGAATATGATGGCGCGGACCCTCACTTGCTCCGCTAGTTCATGTTTTATGAACAATCCGTTAAAGATAAGACGGTTCCAATATAGCAGTTTTGTTAAGATGACGTCGGAGCAGAACGTAACGATATTCTTTTTTGGTATTTGCACTACTTTGTTTTTTCCATCCCTTCAAATCTTGCCCTAAAATTGACATCTTTCAGCACCAATATGTTTTTAATGACACGCGCTAGGGCAATGAAATTAGCTACAGATGTAGTGCTGATAATTGGTAATATGCAGAAAAAATTTTATGTTGTGTAAACTTTTTTTGTTTAGATATTTTACATTAAACGTAGCACTTCTTTGTGCTTCGAGTCATGGTACTTCAAATGCCGCTGAGGAAATAATTAAACTATAATAAAATCTTTTATAACATTTAGAGCTACAATGGTTGGCCAAGAGGTGGACGATGGCTTTTTTTTATTTTCAAAATCATAACGCTCCAGGAGCGTTTCAAACTTACCTGTTTTTTGGACATCACACAAATTTATTGGCATCTAATAATATTTATTGTTTGGAATAGATATACATTGCGATGTATTAAATTTTCACAATGATCTTGCTTTGGTTTCTTAATAGGTGTAGAGCTTATCTACTTCAAAAGCAATTAAAAACTGTTTGGGTGTTTTGTTCCGCTACCTGGCGGATGGCAAACAAACTGCTGATTTCTAATGTTCAAAAAGTTTCCGAGGGCGGCGTTGGTGTCTGTATCATCATCAATCTCCGTGTCTTTTTACCCTCACATTTAAAAAATGTATTGGAAGATTTACTATCGATAACTAAATGGTTTAAGTACTGGGTCAGCCTAATAAATCTAAGACAAATAACTACACAAGCGTAGCGTGATATAATGTGTTCATTATTTGATATGATTGAAATCAATAAACAATGAGAACGAAGAGGAAAAGAATACACCCGAGTTCACTTTATGCCTAGAGTCACTAAATGAGCTTTAAAGTATCGGCACTCCGTTCCCCAAAATTGTTTTGGGCGCCGCCATTTTGGGTCTTGCTCGGAGCAAACACAACTGCCGATCATCATGATCCAAAAGTGCGACATCCTCAGCCTTAGATGCGGTGCTAGGAAGCTGATGCAATATTGCAATGCTCTGTCGCGGGTTGTTTAAACATTTGTGAGGGACGGAATAGCGTTTCCTGTGATTTTAGATAAAGCTTTATATAACTGGCAACCACTATTTTAAGCCACAATATGGCCAAGTGTCGTTACTCTGAACCCTAGCTAATTTACTGGCACAAGCGGGAACAATGAAGAAGAGGCAGGTGTCAAAAGGTAGTGGCTTGTGGAATCCACGGGGTTACGTCATGGCCCCTCCAGGTATTACAAGCCTCTTGAACAAGAGCATGAATAGTGACATTAAGCAAGCTACGCTTCAGAGTAGCGACACTTGGCCTTATTGTGGCTTAAAATCATGGTGCCAGTTATTTGAAGCTTTATCTGAAATCACAAAAACGCTTATCCGTCCTTTACTTTAAACAGTTTGCGACAAAGCAAAGCAACATTACATGAGCTTCCTAACACAGAATCTAATGTTGAGGATGTCGCACTTGTGAATCATGACGATCGGCAGTTGCGCCTGCTCTGCACAAGCACCAAAATGGCGGCGTTCACAACATTGTGGGGGAGAGAGTGCCGTTACTCTAAGCGCAGCTCATTTATTGGCTCTAGTTCCCGCGATACTCCTTTGCCTTGACTGAAACTGAAAGTAAATATGAATAATACACCATTATTATAGCTTATTTAATTGTAACCAAATACACATAATGAGAGGAGGAAGCGGGCGGGTAGGAGAAACGCGGGTGTTATATGCGACCGTTCTAACCGTCTCAAAAGACAGAACGCACGAGCTTGCGCTGCTTTAAAAAAAAAAAGGTTCCCGAAGAAAACAGGCGGCACGCTGCGTTCTTTGTTATTATGCGTCCAATTGCAAATTGTTGTGTGTATGTTTATACAGCCGGAAGTTAGTCTGCCTTAGTGGGCGTCTGGTGTCTCAGCGGTCGATGAGGAATTTAGCCAGTGCGGTACAACCGCAAACCTGGTGTCTTTAACGTGCACCACGCAGTAGTGATACACGACCGCACGCCGGTACGATGCTCTTCCAGATCGAAACGGGCAGGGGCGGGGTGGGTTCTGCAGCGCGAGCTTCCGCTCCAAGTGCTCCGAGCTGGTGTGCGCTAGACCATGCACTCGGCCACCGACCCCCCCCCCCCCCCCCCCCTTGTGCGTCTAATTTATATACAGGTATAAGTATTTGAAGATCGACGATGGACGTCGATCGTCTCGAAGTAATGTAACGTAATAACATTCTATAAATATTAAACTTGTTGAAGGACTGAACGGCTAAATTTCTCAATTCTTGGACTGTAATATGGCAGTAGCCTATTGTCCCTACTGTTGATGAAGAGCAATATGAGGTGACGAGGTAATTATTAAATGATGAGGCTCTAAAAGGACGACGATATTAGTGGATGTCGAACCACAACGTACAGTGCCAGACTTGTTTCAAGTATCGTGTACCCAAAGACTTTCTTCACCCGCAACAGTATATGGTAGAATCAGTGAGGATGCTGCTTTACAACTGTACGTGGAACAGGAAAATGCACTGTGCAGAAGTGCGGCTTATTCGTTAATATGAGGGACGTATTTCTAGCAGCATTCCCTGATTGACTACTTGGAACAAATGGCCTCGTTGACGTAAAGTGTCCCCGTTCCAAAAGATTCTTGAAGCATACTTACACCGCAAAGGAGTATGAGGCGAAAAATAAGAAAAAGGAGCCTGGTGTGAATGGTCCAAATCACCACCATAGCTTCCACTATCAAATACAAGGGCAGTTACACAATACACAAAGAGAGTTTTGTGATTTAGTTATATTTACACTTAAGGGCATTGATATCCAACGTATTCGGAGAGATGAAACCTCCAGGTCAACCAACATAGAGCCTTTTCTACTCAAGTTTTACATGAAAGGCCCGACTTCCGCTGAAATTCCTCAAGTAGACGAGCTGTCCGATCGAATACACTGCCATTACTCCCGATCTGGGAATCTCGATCTTTGTTTTTAGGCCATAGTATCATGAGATCGAGGGGTGTGGCTCTCCGTCCGCCGAATATGGCTTCGGCGGGTTTTTTTCCGTGTAAGATGGCCGTCGCGTGCTGCCGGAACAAGAACCTGGCGATTCTTCACTGAACTGCTTCTTCCGTAAGCTTCAAGATGGCTTTTTTTCGTTTCGCACGCCATCTGTTCTGCTTGCCCGTTAGTTGCAGGATGGTATGGTGCACTAATGTGATGCCTGATGCCGGTTTTGTTCTAAAGATTTGGCGCGTTATGAGAGAAAAGTATTTTCGGTAAGGCAAAGGTAAGTAAAAGAGACCATAGAACGTCGATGACGTGTTTGGACGTCGTGGCAGGCATCGTGTAAACTTCCAGCCACTTAGAGTGCGCATCGCCCATGACTCCGCAGATGTGGATACGTTTCGCCACCCACCGACTTAATAGTGGATCGTTTTCAGTTACTGTTCATGATGGCGTTGGACTTAAGGAAGACTTCGAGTCTTTCCACAAAGTTAGCCCAGGTGCCAGGACTTTTGTCGAAAGCGGTAAATGTTCGAAACGTCGACAACGTCGGTAGCCACGTGTTGTGCTTGACACTGGACACTTACCATTCGCTGAGAAGAAACTTGCTTGTTCGTCTGCCACGAGTCGTTCGATATCAGGTCGTCACCGCAACACCATCTCCCGACAAAACTGGTCTTCATTGTCCGCATATCCATAGTTAGCAATCACGTTAACTTAAAAATTCCCGAACGCTCATAACTTGCCATCGCTAAACGCCGTTCATTCATAGCGTCTTCATTGCAAATAAACGTCTTCCTATTTATTCTGATGGTTTTCACCATATTTCTCCTAAGCTGTACTTACTGTTAACATTGTGTGTGTCGGTACTTCCGAAAATATTGCAACGGCGTTTGTTTTCTGGGAACTATAATGTAACAACCTTTACAACATCTTCCGAACCCCGTGAAACATAATATTTCGTGACCTTTCTTCAGAGGTCATTAAAATGGTGAGTAAGTACCCTAAGTCGCGAAGCAGTTTATTTGACGTCCGCTTCCACTGGTGTCTTGAAAGATTGAGTCTACTGAGCGTGCATTCCTGCAGAGGAAATTTTGATTGATAGAATGTTGACACGTCAAAAAACATTTGATTCCTTCTTGGTAAGATTTATTGCGAAAGCCCGTTACAACCGCCGAACCGCATGTCCCTATATCAGAGAACAATTTATACCGAGCCTGACATTCTCGCATACATCCGTTTGATGGGCCGCCACGTTACTTGAGCTATAGCTGAGCACAGCTGGCAGCGGCGCGAGCAAGGCCACGAGGGGAACGTGATGGTGCTCGAGCCATCCCACTGTGAACCAATGTTTCGGCCACCCCACAGGTGCGTGTCGCCATCTATTGGTTGAACTAACGCCTTGTTCAAATGGCTGCTGTGGGACCGCAGCCTTAAGGTAGTCCAAGGTTTTGTTGTGCACTTTCCTGCCCTGCTGAAGTCGTTGCGGGAGCTGCGCCGTAAGTTTGGTTTCGTGCGCGTGGCCATGGACATGACCATCAAGTCGCTGAAGACTGTATGTCCTTCTAGGTGGTTCTCTTTTTATGAAGCCCTAGAAGACGTTCTGGACTATTGGCGTGCCATTTTGTCTTTCTTGAGAAGCGACGATGACAAGGGAAAGAAGTGCGAAAAGCTCAAAACTCTTGTTTCATCGCCTGAAGGTGTGCACGACTTGCTGATTAAGCTGAGGATTCTTAAGTCGAATTCGTGTGCTGTGCTCTCAATCACGAAGGAACTTGAGGCAGAGAGTGCCCTGGGGTGCTATGTTGCGCTTTTTGGACTCCCAGGAGACTAGGGAGAGGGAAGTGACGTCAACGACACAGCAAACGCAGATTGGGTGTTGATTTCGTTTTCTTCTGTTAACATCCAATCTGCGTTTTCTGCGTCGTTCACGTCGTTTCCTTCTCCCTAGTCTCCTGGGAGTCCAAAAAGCGCAACATAGCACCCCTGGTGCACCAGGTGTACCCGATACTCGGGGTTCGTTTGCGCGCGCTCCTCGGTCAATGGCGTGACCCATCTGAAATGTTCACATCGGATTTCGAAACTCTGTTAGATCTCCTTGACGAGAATGACCGCTCAACAACTGTTGCAGACCTTCATGGATACTACGCTGCTGTCGCCGAAAAGTGGAGTCAGACAGTTGAGAGGAACCTTTGCGATGCACTTCAGTACACGAGCGAATCGTTCTGGTACAGTGTTCAAATTGTGAATCCAAATGTGAAGCTCGAGCTGCCCCGCACGTTCGAAACCTATGCGCCCATTTTCAAGTTGGTGTTTCTTGAGACTGACGACATCAGCCAGCTCATGAGTGATTTTGCGAACTATCAGAGCTATGAAATCACAAACATTGTTGAACCCCTGTCGTTTTGGAGACTTCACACGGTCCAGTGGCCAGTGCTTTCTCGCTGCGCGCCGAGGCTTCTAGCTCTCCCTGTTTCTAGCGCAAACGTTTAAAGGGCATTTTCAATGCTGAGAGTTATCAACCGAAAGGAGCGCGCTTCCATCAGCGACAGAAACCTCCTAAAGTATGATTGCGACTATTATAACAAGTTCTAAGGTTGTAACACGCACAAACATACATGTTTTGTATACAAGTATTGTGTGCCTGTGTATATGTGTTTGTACATTCAAACCTTCCAGACAATTAAAATGTGTTTCGTGTGTCCTGATGTGTTCGTGTTCAGATATCATTTCATCTAAGATTTTGGATTATTGAGAATAGAGCGAAATTAAACTCCGAATTTCGGAGAATTGGGGATTTACGAAAAATAAACTCCGATAAACACCAAATTTTTGCTAAAAAATAAACTCCGAAAAACACCCTCCGAATTTCACGAAAAATAAACTTCGAAAACACGAAGCCCCAGATATAATTAGGGTTCCGTGTTTTCGAAAAAATCTGAAAAACACCCGTCGGTAAAATTTTGGTCAATTCGGATTTATCGATAAACTCCGAATTTTGACGTGGCAATCCCCCCCCCCCCCCCCCACACACACACACACATACACACACACAAACTATTTTACAATTAATTGTTTGATCAGCGCGTTGAGTCAATAATTCTGGGAAAATGCAACCGCACTTATCTGTCAAATTTCGGTCAGGATAACAGGTCATTGTACTTTCGGGTCACAACAAAAGTCAGTGTTTATGTTTCCAGTTTGGGTCATACTATTTGCGTTTTAGAGGAGGGAGAGGTTGTGTTTTTGTAACAGTGAAAGCTATGGACCATAGAGATCGCATAAAGTGGAGAAGAGGGACAGTTCAAACTTCTATTTTACATCTTTCACCACTGGGATGAATACAAGCTTCCCGGCAACTACCTCTCAGAGTTTATTGATTTTAAGCCGTCGACATTTATCGAAGAAACACTTGTGTGCAGCTTTTGTCGTAGGACAGTTTAGTATTGTCAGTAGTAATAACATCAACGCCGAATCTAACTGAAGTAAAAATTAACTAATAAAATCGCGTTTTTTTTGTTGTTTTTTTTAGCATACGTTTACACCCGGATATTATTTATTTATTTTTATTAGGAAACACTGCGGAATTAAACTCCGAATTTCGGAGAATCGGGAATCAAACAAAAATAAACTCCGATAAAGTCCAAATTTTCGACAAAATATAAACTCCGAAAAACACCCTCCTAATTTGACGAAAAATAAACTCCGAAAACACGGAACCATAGATATAATTTACATCAGTGGGCAGTTGACTGGCTGCGCATCCCAAGTTTAGCCGTGGAATCGACACGCGTTGAATCTCCACGCAAAGTCAGTGACCAGAAAGACCATTTAGTTCTGGTTCACAGATATTGTAAAACAGTTGCGGTTGTGAAACTGGGGTAGATCTTCAAAGCCGCCAAAAATACATAACACAATGGACCTGATAGACTTCTAAAAATTTAAACAATTTTTAAGTACCCAGTTCATGGTCGCCATTTCTTGAACACGAAGCGCGCGTGAGTGGACCCTAGTGCTCGCCAAACCATGACGCAGCACTCGTCTTCAATGCATGTTTAGAGTTCGTGATCATGCAATGGCGAACAGGCGATGACGCGGTCTTTGGAAAAGGGTCTATTGCGGAAACGAATCACTATACATATATGGAAGTTTGCTTGCAACACACGAAAGCAATAAGCTGCTTTTATGGCCTAATAAAATACTACATCAAATTTGTTTGAAACTCCTCGATGAGTCATCACAAAAACACATCCGCGGTTTTTTTTTTTTTTTGGTAGGATGTGTACTTGAAATAATAAAAAAAAAAAGAAAAAACCTTGAAAGGTGTATATGCTTCTCGTTTCGTGATTTTTATCTTCTATACGTTTTTATCGGATGGTGCCGCAGTCTGAGTAGCCGAGGAGCGATAATGAGATTCTCGGCAGTGGCCAATCCCTGCGTGCCGTCAGCGACTGTATAATAGACTTTACACGCGCACTCTTTCTGTCGTATTTGTTACGGTCTCGCCTTCCTACGCGAATAGACAAACACAACTCGCAGACATGTCAACTTCACTCTGATAACGACTTGCATGCGCGTGTCAACCACCGGCAACACACGCAAAAAAACAACAACAAAAAAAACAACATGGTTATATATTCATAAGTGAAGATTGTATGGGCCTCCTGCAGTGGCTTACTTTGCTTCGGTGACAAGCCGCGGTGGCTACACTAACAATATTGAAATGTTCCTTCAAATACGACGTTGGAGACAAATTTATCTTTCCCAGTTTGCTTTTGAACACGGCTTCCTCGTGCGAGGTCTGACGTTGACCGCGATCGGAGCGAACGAAAAAAGATGGTTGGAGCTCTTGACGTGGGCTTAATAAAGCCTGTTGACGCACGCAGAGTTTTGTCACGCATCACTGCCTATTTTAATAGCGCACGGTCGACGTTTATTTATCTCATTTAAATTTGATACGAGTGTCTACGAAAAGCAAAATTTAAAAACGGCGGATCCCGTCGGCACAAAAGAGGCGATGTCAAACACCGAAGACAAACATCCGTGTCTTTGTGTATCTTCAAACTTCCTGTGCACCGGGCTCTTTGTTGAAGACATGTCGACACAAAAGGACGTTGGCCGTTCAAAACCTGATACTCTAACATATTTTATAGTTTCATATGTTTTCTGCTTCGTGTCATATTACCGTTATGGACGTATTTGCTCGGCAAACACCACCCTAGAATAGTCAGTGGCTGAGGGAGAAACTTTTCGCGTTCAACATCAGAGTGAGATATCGAGCGCAGACGCCGATTGGATACGAGTGCTTCCTCAGCGTTCGGCTCTGCCTCGCGTCCAATCAGCGCGTCGAAGAACACTCGACATCGGGCTCGGGTCCAATTGCTGAGTTTGCGCCATCCGACTGTCATGGCGTTCCACGGAGGAGGAGGAGGATGTTCGCAGGCCCCGGTGAAGTCAACTCTGGGCGAGCTTCAACAAAACACTTCTTCCTTGCAAATTCAGTTAGAGTCTCTCGAAAATGTTGTCAATGACCTAAACAATCGGTTAAGAAGGAATAACCTTATCTTCAAGGGACTACCAGAGAGCGATAATGAAACTTGGAACCAAGCTGAGACAATCATACGTGAGTTCGTAACAAGAAATTTGGGGGTGAACTTGGGCGAGGTGGAAAGAGCGCATCGCATCGGTCGCAAGAGAGACGGTTTCCATAGGCCGATTATTGTGAAACTTTTGAACTTCAAAAGTAAAGAGGAGATACTTCGTAACGCTTCCAAACTGAAAAACGTAACTTCACCAAAAGTGTCGATCTCGGAAGATTATTCCGCTAAAACCAGGCTGGCGCGACAAAAACTGTGGGAGTACGTTTCTGTGTACAGAGATGAAGGAACAAGTTACAAAATTAAGTTTGATAAGCTATACGTAAACAACCAGATCTATGTGTACTCTCATTCCAGCCAAACCGTCTTTCAGCTCGGAGGGCGTTCCCCTGTTAGCGCTTCCAACGAATGACTTGCTCAAAATTCTAGTACTGACATTGCACACTTACCCCGATTATCATTTTTAATAGCCAACTTTCGAAGCATCATTTCAAAACAAGTAGAATTTGAAAACATCACCGTAAGCTGTCAACCAGATATCATATTTGGAACAGAAACTTGGTTATGCCCCGATATCAACAGTTCCGAACTTATCTTATCTAATACTTATAACATTTATAGAAAAGACCGAACGACACAAAGAGGAGGCGGCGTTCTTATCGCTGTCAGAAAGGATATTACTTGCTCGGTCATTGAAAACATTTCGCCTCTAGAAATGTTGTGGGTACGCTTGCAATTGGACTTCCGATTTCTGCTCCTCGGTGTTTGCTATCGTCCTCCGAATTCGCAGAATGATGAATTCAATGAATGTTTCTATAATTCCGTAGGCACCATAACTAAATCATTTCCTAATCACCCACTTGTCGTAGCTGGGGATTTTAATTTTCCCGGTATCAATTGGTCGAGTCTTCAACTCCATAACAACTGTCTTAACCCACTTCAGTCCAGTGCTTTTCTTCAAACTCTACGTATCAACGGTCTTCACCAGATGGTTTCTGAACCCACAAGAAATAACGCCATCTTAGACCTATTTCTAACTACACATCCTCAGTGCGTGCTGGGCGTCAACATTATTGACCAGATTAGTGACCACAAGATTATTTCTGTCAATGCAGCCTTCCCTGTTCAACGCTCCACCAAGGCTCGGAAAAATATTCACGACTATTCACGTGCAAACACTGTAGACATAAACACAACTATGGCTCAATTCGTTATAGACTACACGCGCAACCACGCATTACGCTCTGTCGGTGAAAACTGGAACTTGATCAGAAGTCAACTTCAAGAAGTGTTGTCACGTCACATTCCTACTTTTTCAATAGCATCGAATCCGGCCTCTCCATGGTTCACCCGATCTATAAAGACACTTCTGAATAAAAAGAAACGGCTCTTTCAGAATGCTACGAGGTTTAATACATCCCTACATTGGACAAATTACCACACTGTTTCAAATACGTGCAAGCATGAAGTAAAAAACGCCAAGAGGAAATTTTATGGCCAGACACTACCAGATACTTTGCGATCCGACCCCAAAAAGTTTTGGCGTGTCGTTAATCCGAAGAAAGGGGTCGCCCACCCAGATCTAACTGATGAGAACGGTGTCCCACTATCGGACGGCGATGCAGCCAACGCGTTCAATAACTTTTTTTCCAGTGTTTTTACAGATGAACGCTTTCCGTTGCCTTCTTTCGTTTTGCGTTCAGACAGCATTGAGCCTATGCCCCCCTTAATTTTTACACCTCAAGGTATTTCCCAACTCATTGAAAACCTTCGAGTCGGTATTTGTCCAGGAGAAGATCAAATTTCTTCAAAACTCTTAAAAGTAACAAAGGACTTGATATCTCCCGTTCTTTCACTATTTTTTCAGCAAAGCCTCGACTCTATCATTGTTCCTGCCGATTGGAGTCATGCCCAAATAACACCTATCCTTAAAGCTGGTCCATCATCAAATCCTACCAACTATAGACCAATATCCCTCACTAGTGTGCCTTGCAAACTCATGGAACACGTCATATACACGCACCTTCTCGCTCACCTCGATCAATTCAACTTTTTGTTTCCAAACCAACATGGCTTTAGGAAACATCACTCATGTGTCACCCAGCTATTCGAGTTCATTACTGAACTTCATGTCAACACTCATGACAATCACCAGACCGATATCATCTTCATTGACTTTGCCAAAGCTTTTGATACTGTCCCACATAGTCGCCTCCTCCTAAAGCTATCACGACTCCGCATCGAACCGTGCATTCTTAACTGGATCGCTTCCTTCCTTTCTAATAGAACTCAGTCCGTAAAAATAAACGCTTCTCTTTCTTATCAATGTTCAGTATCGTCTGGTGTACCGCAGGGGAGCGTTCTTGGGCCTCTTTTGTTTTTAATATATGTAAATGACCTTCCTTCTTCATTAACGTCCACCATTAGGCTTTTCGCTGATGATTGTGTCATATACAGAAAGATATCCGATACATCCGATCATTTAATATTGCAAAATGACCTTGACAGGATCGGAATTTGGTGCACCGACTGGCTCATGAATATTAATGTCTCAAAAAGTAAACACATGAACATTTCCACATCGCCAAGTAGATCGTCTACCCAGTATTTCCTTCAAGGACGCAACATTGACAGGGTGTCCGTTTACAAGTACCTTGGTGTCCACTTTTCAGAAACGTTAAACTGGTCTTATCAGGTAGATTGCATAGTAGCAAGTGCTCATAAAACCCTCGGCTTCTTGAAAAGAAATATATCTCTCGCACCTCCGTCCACTAAATTGCTTGCCTACAATTCGCTGATACTTCCAAAACTAGAATACGCTAGCGCCGTCTGGAGTCCTCATCAGGCATACCTTGTTGATAGACTGGAGTCCGTCCAGAATAAGGCAGCCCGATTTATTACCTCTGACTATTCATCATTTACTAGCGTCACGTCACTAAAAAACAACCTTGGTCTACATTCTCTTGAGAAACGTCGACGGCTGTCACGACTATGTCTTTTTCATACTATTTTCAATAGCGCATCAACTTTTAGGCAAACCTACTGCAAACCGCCCTCCTATATATCACCCAGAACGGATCACCAACTCAAGATTCAGCCGCCCAAATCACGCACACTATTATTTTCCTCATCGCCTGTTGTCATGTGCATTAGAGACTGGAACGATATGCCATACGAAGTGGTATCGGAGACTAACCTAGCAGCATATAAATTAAAGTGTGAACAGTACATTGGAATGAGCAGTTAGTAAGCGGTTTCTACCTTGATATTTGTTTGCCTTGCACGCTGTTGTATATTTTTGTATTTTCATCTTGATCTTTTTTGCGTTAAGTTTTGTTTACACTCATTCAATTATGTCGCGATATATGAAATTGCAATGTTATATCATGTATGTGTTCTTTTTCCTGCTCTTTTGTCTGCACGCTTTCCCCAGTGCATTTTTGTGCGTATTATTTTAAGATGTAAATAGTATATACGCGAAAATACTGTTTTGAAGTTCAAATTGTATATTATGAATTTCCCCCCTCATGTAATGCGCTCGCAAGTCGAGTGCCTTTGAGGTAATAAAATGAAATGAAATGAAATTTAAGGTCGTGTTGACTCGACAAGTCTACCCGCCACCACGTTTGACGGCTGACGCGTGCCGCTCAAAAGACTTTACGAGAACGTTCGTCCGGCAGCACGGTCAATATGCCCGAAATGGCGGGAAGCGTGACGACTTAATAGGAGGTGTTATTAGGACGTCGCGCTTGCCGCCGAATGAGAGACGTTGAACATGTACGAAATTGAAGTACGGTCCTGGACGTTAATTTCGAATGTTTTGCCCCTTTTGATTTTTTCGGAAAAAGTTAGAATCGACGAGTGAATGTTCAGCCTTCATATCCCTTTGCACTTCCAAAGTTCACACCCAGTTCGTGGTTTTCTTCTTTTTTTTCATGCAGTTCTTTGTCGGCATGTGTTTGGCAGCGATGAGATATTTTGCGAAACTTTCATCGATGTCCAGAGTTGAGGCAGTTTACTGGAATACATTTCTCGAGAAGTGGCGCAGAGGCTGCGGCCTCTACGGTAGTAGAACGGTTATTCCATAATGGTCGGGTTGCACCGTTCAGCTCCAGTGATTGGATATTATGTCAGCCTTTATAGGTCGCATAGCTGTTCGCGGGACAGGGACGCAGAAAAGGGCTCAATTCTAAATTCCACAACGCGATAATGCGGAGAAGAGACGACCGAACGTTCCGACGCCTCGCGAAGGGTGCGTGCTCGCGGTGAAGCTCCTACTTAAGAGACCCCCTACAAAAGTCAATCAAGTAACATTGGCGGTCGTCATTTTTCCGGAGGATGGCGCAAGCTACCACCCGTTACAAAGGGTATATTCAATAACATCCACCTATCCATTCATCTATCAGGGGAGCACAAAGCGTAGGACTGGATCCGGGTCCTCGCCCGACACTGACGCAGCACTCGTTTTCTACACGAGCTGAGCTGAGTTCACGCCGGATGCCGACACATCCATCCTGCCCTTGTCCAAATATTGGCGAACTTTGATAGTTGGTACAGCAGCCACAAGATGTCGCACAATTTTGTAGAATATACATTCTTAGCCTATCAACGGCTACATGTGTCACGATGCCTCTCTACCAAAAAAAAGAAACCTTTTTTATTTGAATTTTATTTTTGACAGATCTAGATAATGTTGTTCAGCATTATCGGAAATGCAAGGACCAGCATACAATTTCATTCGGAGTATTAAAAAAAGTAAATAAACGGCACTGTGCACTAGTTTGTCATTTTTAACCTCAGAGCGCTTTATCTCAAGACGAGTACTTACGCGTATTATTAACTTGCCATAAAGGCTTAAAATTTGTGACCTGAAAACGCGCATACGCTGCCGAAAGCTAATCTTACATTTTGCAAAAACTTGCGTGATTTTTGCAAAATCTCGCAAAAGTCTTTGCCACCGCAGCACTTACCTTATGACACTGAATAGAGCACGAGAGAAAAAATAAAGGGAGTGAGATTCAGTTGCTCGGCTGCTCTTTCCTGCACAGCCGCGTTTTCGTTTCGTCATCTTTGTTGTCCGCTTCAACTGGTTTTGTACGTCACGACCGGCATTCTCTTCGGTGTGGCGGATGGCGCTGCACGTTTTGCAACTATGTCGTCCGTGCTCATCCCGAAAATATACTTTATTCGCGAAATAAGCTTAAAACTAATTATTACTCAGTCTTTTTGTTTTTATTTTTTGATGGCGTGCGCCATTATCGACTACGAAAGACCGACGAGCGAGCAAAAGAACAGCTCGCTTGTTGTTTTTTGCTCGATTTGTTTTTTTATTCATAGACTGTGGTTTAGGAATAACTAACATAAAAGCGGTGTTTCAAAGTAAGATACTAAAGTCCAGAGACTGCGATAACATGTCGCAAAATGCTACAACTGTGTTAAAAAAAGTGGAGAAAGACGTACATTCTGCACAAAGAAAAGGATGGAGCCTAAAGAGAGTTTTCGTGATGACGGATAGAAATTAGGAGTATGAAAAGCCCCTTTGATAATTGAAACCAAAATGATCCTCGGGAACGTGAGGCTTCCTAGGTACTTAGGGAAGGAAAAAAGAGAACATTGGGGGAAAGGGGGGGGGGGGGGTGCGCAGCTTTACAGTTGCTTGGGTTCTCTTTAGAATATTTGAATACTGATGTCGAGATTCAAGATTAG
This sequence comes from Ixodes scapularis, assembly GCF_016920785.2. Taxonomy (NCBI): domain Eukaryota; kingdom Metazoa; phylum Arthropoda; class Arachnida; order Ixodida; family Ixodidae; genus Ixodes; species Ixodes scapularis. The sequence goes on along the minus strand of NW_024609846.1, from coordinate 175,245,824 downwards.
GTTTTACTAATATGGTTTGGCAGTGTTCCTTTGGTGGTTTGTCGGTCCGACTAACGTTGTTAAACTGAATATGCATGTTGAGTATGTTGGAGAGTGCGGTCGTATATAACGAGTGTTCTAAAATAAATGAACCAGCTGTGGTAACAACACGGTGCGTCCGTGTCTTTCTTTTTTACCAGTTCTACTAGCTCGTTCGTATTTTATTTTTTCACCGGTCGTTGACACCGTCATCGTAGTCATCATCTTCGTACTCAGCACCTCTTCTACCTCCATCAATATCTTACTAAACTTTGTACTCTACCTCTTGCGCCTTAATCCTACATTAACCAGATGGCTAGAAAAGTGCTTCATGCTCGATCAATAAATTAATAACTTCATTTTACTTTTATGAGCAATAGGCCGCTCTCACATCGCCCTCTGGGAGCTGTCGTCTTTGCCTACCAGGTTCTGTCATTCATTAGGAACATGTGCAATAAATATTTTCGGCGAAATATTAGATGCAAAGCATGCGTAAACAGTCCAGCTACTCGGCATTTTTCCCGTGTGTGATGAGCAGTGGAAATGTGGGAGTATGATTCAGATTAAAAAAAAGACATAAAAATGAGAGGCCAAGACAACAGTCGAATCTGCAGTTACGAATTTTGGTGTTTATTTATTATTGTTTTGATCTATCGGTGTATTTCGGCGATTTGTTTTGGACTGACGCTAAACACGGTGATTATTTGTGGGAAAAGTATCATGAATAACAAGGAGTTCAAATAAAGAAAGGGAGGAGTTTGACAAAAAAAAAAAAAAACATCCCCGACTAAAAGAAACCTTTCCGGAAATCGGTGTTATTTCGGTTTAGACGCATTTTTCATTTTGACACCAACGGGTGTTTATCGGTGTTCTTCGGTTCTAACGGGATTTTGTACTTTTGACGCTAACGAATGCTTATTGGTATTTTTTTCAGTTTTAATATACTTTGTACCTTCGATACCTACGAATATTTATCAGTGTTTTTCGGTTTTGTCTGATTTTGTATTATTCACACCGACGAATGTTTATCGGTGTTTTGCGGTTAAACTTGGAAATCCCACGCCTTACAAATAACTGAGCATCGTCTAAACGAAACTTTAATGCTCATCGTGAACGCCCCCCCCCCCCCCCCATACACACACACAGACACTCACACACAAAGCTGCTGCGAAGTAATCGTGCGTCCCGCGCACTTGCCGCAACGATCGTTACGCATCCTTTCCATAGACTGAGCGGGACACCGTCTCCTGCAAAGGATGCACCTCCTTGAAGAGCAGAGTTTGGAGGCGAAGCCAACTCAACGGAGCCCGGTGCAAACATTCAGAGCGGCGAAGATAGGTAGGTAGGCGGGAACAGCGATATGACGATGATCGATGATCGTGGCCGAAAGTCCCCGGTTTAACGGAGCTCTATTTTTATTTTTTTTACTCGAATAGAGCCGCGAGTAAACCTGCGGTAGTTTAATCTACCAACGCACAAGATCGCTCCTACAAACATCGATAAAATAAACTAAAAAAAGAAAACCTGCCAAAATCATAGTGTATTTCAGCTCCTGAGTGATCGCTGTATCGTTCAAGGAAGTAGTGTTCTTTATTGTTTGATTCTGTAGTTGTGTAGTTTAGGGGGAAAAAGAAAACTTCTGTTTCTGGTGGGGGGTTTATCAATAACTTTTGGTTCTATGAACGCTCGTGCCGGTTGAAACCTTCTCGAAGTTGCGTCATACGCATACGTCATTTGCCCTCAACGACACTGTCCACTAAAGTCACAGACAACTTAGAAAACGCAGAGTGTGGCGAATTCCGAGTATCCATTATCGCTCCTCAGCCAATCAGAATGCGGCATTAGCAGACAAAACCGCCGATGAACCAATCACGAAGCAGTAAGCGTGAACCTAATTAGGCCGAGCTCTGCATTTCGTAGGTTGTCGGTGTCTCTACACTTTGTTTGAGCTTAAGTCGACACGCAGCCGAGGCTACGAAGAGGGGGGGGGGGGGGGGACCAACCAGAGCTCTGGGACCAACCAGAGAGCGGCAAAAGCGAATCATCATGGCGTTCCTCATGTTTCTGTACGTGTTCTATCATCGCTGAACCTAACATAAACAGACAAAGCGTGTTGAGTCTCGCATTTGATGCTGCTTGATTATAGTTCCATAGCTTCGGCTGGTCCCAGGACTTCAGCTGAGACAAACCATAGTCGTAAGGGGGCGTGCAATAAGTTGTTTTATTGCGATTGCCTATTAACCTTAACTTTTTTCTTTCGTTATTTCTTTTCTTTCTCTCTTTCTTTTGTTTTCACCTTTTTTATCACTTTCATTGCACGAGAGACTACTGGTGTTCTTGCCAGAAAAGTTGACCTCGTTTGAATGTGATTTCACTACTTTGTGTGTGTGTGTGTGAACATCTCAATGAAAAAGGCAAAAGTCAGTAACGCTGACACTCAGTTGAAAAACAGCGTGTCACCACATTTTCGTTTTCGTCACAGAAATGAACTACACCACGCCGAACGTTGAGTCCCCACCTGAAAATGTAGCGAAGCGGTCCGGAACAGATGCCAAAGTTTCAGAAATAATAATGAGTGTCTTCCTCAAACTTTCCATGACAAAATGGGGCCGGCCGTTCCTGGTAGCTGACGCTAGATATCTCTATGCCTTCGTGGGCTTTGTCGGTCGCCATTTTCCTATTAAAAATGTCCCAAAATCGCTTTTTTTAAATTTTAATAAGATCACGCGGTTAGTTATGAAACTTTGGTTTCTCTCCGAAATCTAGCGCGACAAGTAATGTATTTTAGGAATGAATAACAAATTCATGTAAAACGTTTTTGAGGGACACTCCTGTGCACAAAGAAAAATGGCTTTAATGTTTCACACACACAAAAAAAAATACTTTGTTGTTTTGTGGCGTTGTCGCGCAGGATCGCAGCAAAACCTTTGGTCGTCAAAAGTCAGCCCTTCAACTCCCGCGTTACGTTCATCGAGTGCGTAATGGTCAAATAAAGTTGGGTCAGTTTACGATTATCACGTAGCAATCGCATGCATCATCTGCAACAAGAAGATTTGGTCAAGTACCTAAAGGCACGCTACTTGCAAACAGTAGTAACACATACCATTAATATGTAGTTACGGGTTTATTGAAATTAGTGTTAATTGTTTTTCTTAAACCCTGGGCATTGCCGTTTTGGTGCTCATACGAACGACGTAGGGACGCGCGCCCATATTGGAATCCCTTAAGTCACTCCCTCATCCGTGGTTTTAGTCAAGAAGACGATAGATATCATTTTACTTTTTTCTTTTCAATAAACCATCGAGGCGTGGTAAAAAAAATAATAGCGACAAATGTTGGCGATGAAAGAACGGCAGTCAGTAACAAAGTTAGTGCTACACGCGCTCTTACCTAAAGACGTCGGGTTCCAGGCTCTTGGCAAAACATTATAAAGCAGCTAAGAAAACTCAGTGGCCGAAATGTCACCGTCCTACGAAAGTAACGCGCGCACGGCAGCAGCCTAATTTAAACGCAACCACCACCCTGACGCTTTTGATACAAATTAGAGCATCCGCAGAACCCAAGACGTGCGCAAACTCGGGCGTATGTAGCCACAAACATATAAATTATTATTACGCACAAACGGACCAAAATAATTCGTACACAATTAGCGAGAATACGTCGAACGCCTAACGAAACATTCCCGGCTTCCTGCCATATTCTGCCAACAAGTACGGCGAAAGCCAAGACACTTAACACTCCTGCGCACAGTTGCACTGCCACGTTTCAAAATAGCGGATGGTGTTCTTCTGACACTGGGACATCACGTGACGCGACCGTGTCGTATGACACTAAATGGCCGTTAAATGTAGCGGAAAAAAAACTTCAGCAAATTTGGCGGGAAAATTTAGGCGTCGTGTGGCATAACGTTAGGTGACATTGTAACGTCAAAATATTACGACACTAGGATTCACCGATCAATTTAGTGGGGTAACGACATCCGACACACGAAGCACACACGAGACGAGCTGCGAAGACCCGCTAATAATGGCTACCTCCGAAAAAAAAATATTCGGAGCAATAAAGCGTGTCACGTTGCTGATGCAAGCGACGATCCTTCCTGCGTCTAACCACGACCGCCTTCTATGGAAGGGAGTGACGCACGAACAAGAACATAAATAGACGTTTCTTGCGCAACCAAGCACCCGATTGTTTTATTTTTTTTTTTTCTAAAGGCGAACTTTTGTTGTACAATTTGTCCAGTTGCGGCGGTAAGTTGATGCGATAGGAGAGCGATACGTAACATATCGCTTCCTATTTTGGGAAAATAACCGTCGCGAGCACGGCGAAGGGGAATGGTCACCTTGGAACGACATCTTTGTTCTCACAAGTTAACGCCGGGTTGGAAAGAACCGTCGAAGAATCATTGATATTGGCTTCACACATTTTTGTTGTTTTTTTCTGCTTTTTCTAACGCATGGCATTCATAGTGTCAGCTCTTAGCGCTTTCCTGTGCGTGGCATGCAGCTTCAATAGAGACGTAGCGCTGATGAAGTCACCAGGAGTTCACGTGACGTCATTGCCGTTTTAAAAAGTTCTTCGTGACGTCATCACGTGAGCACTACGATGGCGTCACGACATTCGCCTCACGTCATCAGCGTGATTGTCCCCATGCGACAGTGTGACGTCGCAGTTGGACGTCATGTGACAGCGGGATGCAAAAGAAGGAACGCGATGGGACCCCATATACGCTACGCATTTAAAACGCCTTTGGGAAATGCCCCCCCCCCCCCCCAAAAAAAAAAAAAAAAGCAAAAACTGTTAATCTGTTTTTCTTTTTGAGTTTTTTTTTTTTTTTTTTGCAGACTTTAAGGCTATTATGGCTGTGATGTCACTGAGTAAGTTGGACGAATCACGGTAGAATATGCCACTCAGGGTAAATTATTAGATGAACTTCGCCTTCCCCTCAGGTGGTGCCCTGATGTGCCATTTAAATGCAATATCATTTCTTTCGGCAGCCCCCCTCCAGAAAAATTCTGCTCCGTAACACCAAACAAATACGCATGCGCGGGAGAGTGGTAGGTACATAAACTAAGAAGGCCAAAAAAACCGTAAAAACTCCGAGGTTTCCCCAAGGGGAATCGAATCCACAATATTGTAAGCCCCAAGCTCAACCACTGCGCCAAAGGGGAACTCTGCGAAGTGGTAGTTATTCAAAGTGACACCATCGCGTACACCATCCAACTCCGTGGAAGGTGCAAGTGGCGTTAGCGGCCAGCTCCGAAGTTTGCTCCCTCTCTCGTGCTGCCAAGACGCAATCCAATACGCGAGGATCTCGCGCTTGTGTCCACAATTAAAAGCGATTGCAGAACAGAAGGTACACTTTCGAAAGGCGTCATAGCACAGGATACTTCGAAGGCATACATCCGAAATACAATGTGGGAACCAATTGAGATATCTGGAGGACACGGGGACAACTTGGTCCTGAGTTTTAGTCGCGACAAGTCTGGAGTAATGGCGCCTAGCAACGAAAAAAGGCAACCCCCCGAATATACAAGATATTGTAATGAAAACAACACGCAGCAAAATACTAATATCTGAAGGTATATGACTCAGTGAGTGAGGGAATAAAATATTTAGAGCGACACGGGGAATATATAATTACGAAAGGGAAAATAAATTCGGTTATTATGAAAGTCGAGGCACTGTGCAATAATGATATTATACATGCATTGGTCAGGGGCATATGAAATGGAGTGATGGTGCCTGGGCAATCTTTTGGAGGTACAAAAGGGTAATGCGCGTAAGGTCGAAGGTTCAATCGGTATTTGAAATTCGATAAAAGAGCGTGGGTTCATTGGCACTCGGAGCGTACAAGGAGCAACGGGATGGTCGCCCTTGGGGAGCGAGGGGCAATAGACCACACGCGAAATGCACAGCGCCATCTAGTCACGTCAGGCACCGAAGAACAAGCTCCGTCTCACGAGTTGGCTTCGGCGCTGGGAAAAGCAAGGCCGCGAAAGCGTAGTTCTGAAGAATCCTTCTCTCGCACCCGCACAGAAAAAGCGCTTTCGAAAACCAGGCGCTACAAAATTGACAAACAGCAGTGTAATCTTGACATAACAAAGATGGCAGCGCACAGAGTGTTGCCAGACGTTCAAACAATTTTGCATATGGTGAATCATTAAATTGAAACTTGAACAAGAGGTAAACTGCAATGGAAGATACGCAGTATGCGTGGAAAGTATACTCGAAATTATACATAAAACATTTTAAACACAAAATGAGCCAACTCGACCCCAAAAGCTCACATTTAAATACCTAAACATTAGGGATGGGAAGGAGCAGATTAGTTCAGTGAAAACCAAAAAAGTATAAGAGCAGAAAAAAAGTGAAAGCCGTTTACAACTCCCTGTAACGCCGAGTTAGAGCGCAGCTCTTGAGGAGGAGGAGGGAAGGGTACTGGGGGGGGGGGGGGGTCAAGTGACCTTGGGTGGGGGTCACGTGACCTAGGGGGTCACGTGACGATGACGATGCCGATGACGTCATCAGTAACGATGACGATGCGGATACCGATGACGTCATCAGTGACGTCACTGATGACGTCATCAGTGATGATGACAATGACGATGCGGATGCCGGTGACGTCATCAGTGAGGATGACGATGACGGTGCGGATGCCGGTGACGTCATCAGTGACGTCACTGATGACGTCATCAGCAATGATGACGATGCGGATGCCGGTGACATCATCAGTGATGATGGCGATGACGATGCGGATGCCGGTGACGTCATCAGTGACGTCACTGATGGCGTCATCAGTGATGATGACAATGACGATGCGGATGCCGGTGAGGTCATCAGTGATGATGACGATGACGATGCGGATGCCGGTGACATCATCAGTGATGCTGACGATGACGATGCGGATGCCGGTGACGTCATCAGTGACGTCACTGATGACATCATCGGGGGTCACGTGACTTTGGGTGTCACGTGACCTTGGGGGTCACGTGACCCTGGGGAGGGGTCACGTGACCTTGGGGTGACCTTGGGGGTTAAGTGACCTTGGGACGACCTTGGTTACGCCGACGGCGACGGCGACGCCGCTCAAGCCGGGAACGGGCCCCTAAGAGCTGCGCTCTAAAAAATATGAGAGGTAAGAATGCAAGATAAATCAACTTAGTAATGTACGGGTCACAAAAACAGGATATAAGAAAGGAACAGGTGTTTGATAATTCAAGAGGAAGCTCTTTACTGTTTGAGGCGAAAACTTTAGTGTTATGGACAAAGTTTCATAGGGCTAAACTTCAAGGGATAAACACGTGTGGCGTGTACCACATTGGTAGCGAGACGCCAAAAATATGGGGTTTTGAAGTGCAAGTGTCTTTTAGAGCGCAGCTCTTAGGGGCCCGTTCCCGGCTTGAGCGGCGTCGGCGTCGCCGTTGGCGTCGCCGTCGGCGTAACCAAGGTCATCCCAAGGTCACGTGGCCCCCCAAGGTCATCCCAAGGTCACGTGACCCCCAAGGTCACCCCTAGGTCACGTGACCCCCAGAGGTCACGTGACCCCTCCCCCAAAGTCACGTGACCCCCAAGGTCACGTGACACCCAAAGTCACGTGACCCCCCGAGGTCACGTGACACCCCCAGGTCACGTGACCACCCCCAGGGTCACGTGACCCCCGCCGAGGTCACGTGACCTCCCCGATGACGTCATCGTCAGTGATGACGTCACCGGCATCCGCATCGTCATCATCACTGATGACGTCATCAATGACGTCACTGATGACCTCCCCGGCATCCGCATCGTCATCATCACTGATGACGTCATCAGTGACGTCACTGATGACGTCACCGGCATCCGCATCGTCATCGTCATCATCACTGATGACGTCATCAGTGACGTCACTGATGACCTCACCGGCATCCGCATCGTCATCGTCATCATCACTGATGACGTCATCAGTGACGTCACTGATGACGTCACCGACATCCGCATCGTCATCGTCATCATCGCTCATGACGTCATCGGAGTCCGCATCGTCATCGTCACTGATGACGTCATCAGTGACGTCACTGATGACATCATCGGCATCGTCACGTGACCCCCCAAGGTCACGTGACCCCCCCCAGGTCACTTCACCCCCCCAGTACCCTTCCCTCCTCCTCCTCAAGAGCTGCGCTCTAATTCGGTGTTACAGGGAGTTGTAAACGGCTTTCACTTTTTTCCTGCCATCCCTAAAATGATAATGGACTTCTCGAGAGCGCTGGGTTTTGCTGGCGAGCATCAATGAACAGCGAAACAAAGAATTACTACAATAAAACAATAGATTAGAATATAGGAGGAGAAGGCCTAGAGAAGTGTACCGTAATATTCCGAGAGATAGCCCATCCAAACTTGAAAGCAGATGGGGTGAAAATAAGGAGTGGGCCATGCTTCGGTGTAGAGTCGAGAAAAGTTGAAAAAACCTTTCTTTACTTTTTTTTAAATCATGTTTTCCTGCCAAAATTTTTATCGAGGAGAAGGGAAGTGAAACAAATATGACTGCGCTTCCCAGTCAGCAATTTTCACTTATATTCAGCTGTGGCCAACTAGCCGCATTTACGCTGAGGTCATCATTGATCCAACACTACGATTATTAGGAAAGGGCTATTTTTCGGTGTTTAAATGAAGGATTAAATCAAGCCAAAAAACAGGGGTGGGTTACCTTTGGTTTGTTGAGCATTTCCCTGGATATTGTGGTAATAATACAAAAAAAATATGGATAGGGATTATGATTTAAAAGGATACGTAAATTAAAATAAACTTGAAAAGAGCAGAGTTATAAACTTTTTAGGCTAGATGGCGCAAGCTACCACTCGCTACAAGTAGTACGCTCAATACCACCCATCCAGTCATTCGTCTTATGATAGAAGTCATACGCTTGCTGGAAGAGTCCTGGTCGTATTCAGAACACCTCGCAAGGAAAAGCCATCTTTACAACGCCTCGCAAAATGGCCTTCATAAAAGAAACATCGAGATGGTCTCGCATTTCGTCGTGATCTGCAGCGGAGAACCGCAAAAACTGCCACCTTTTCCTCGGTTTGTCTCAGGTTGGCTAGCGCACACCACAGCTGGCAGCACGTGTAGTGAAAGTTCGCGCTGCAGAACCCAGAGATTTCATAGGTTCAATTTGCACCCCTTCCCGTTTCGATAAGGATGAGCATCGTACCGGCGTGCGGTCGTGCATCACTACTGCCTGATGCACGTTAAGTACCGAGGCTAGCAGTCGTAATGCACTGGCCAAATTTCTCATCTACACTCTTAAAAAAAGTCCGTGCGTCTACTTTCTCGCACAACTCTCGGAAAGCCAATCACCTTAACTTACGGAGACATTTGGACAGCAAATGGCGATGCCGAAACATATGCTTAGACAAAAAAAAAAAAAAACGCAGTTTGAGTTGTGACATTAGGCAATGCAAGCGTGACGTTTTGCAGCGCGTTTTACAGCGGAGCTGTTAAGGGCTAGTTTCCCCAGTATCGTGTCCCCCACAAAGAAATCAAGACACCGAACTCTGGAAACCTACCGCCATCTATGAGCGACGGCGGCAAGCCACGTACCTGGTTGCCGCCGTCGCCCATAGATGGCGGCGGCCTTTCCACTCTGGCTTGCCGACTTGCGGCCGGCCACTACTTTCCATTTTACAGCTCCGCTGGTCTTCCTTTTCACCAAAGTGGAAAGGCTGAAAGTTTTTTTTTTTTTTCTAAACATATGTTTTGGCATCAGCCTCCGTCATTTGAGGTGATTGGCTCTCTGAGTGTTGTGCCGGAAAGTAGAAGCACAGGCGTTTTTGAGAGTGTACCGTGGGTAGCAGATCTGCTATACTCTGGCAGACTAAACTCCTTCTGTCTAAGCAACTAATGACTAATCTGTTTCTCAGGGTAGATTCATTATTTCTTGCGCTCGATTCTGTCAACGCACTTAAGAAAAACTACCGTATTTACTCGAGTAATAGCGCACTGTTTATGAAGAAAACCCGAGGGTTCGCTTTTCCGCGGAGCATGCGGCTTGCCAATCACCGCGATCGGCAGCATGATTCCAACGGTTTACAGGGCAGAGATAACGTCTTCGTGCGAAGATACCATCTGTGAAGATAGTGTTTGTATGGAGAATCGTGCTCTCGATCTAGTTATTCGCTATGTTATTTCTGCGCAACGCAATGATTGCCAGTATATGTGTTCTGCGGGAAAGCAGACGCCAGGGTCCTTGTTCAGAGATAGTGCGGCTATTACTCGAGTAAATACGGTATACCTAGATGTAAATAAATATTCCTGCGAAGGGCTTGCTCAAGCTATGAACACGCGCTCTCTGCAATAACAAAAAAACGTAAGAAGGGGGCAGGGCCGTAAAAGGCAAGACAGGTGTGAGAAGACGATAAAACCGATGGGGGACAACGGGCTGGAAACAAATAGCTGAGTATAAAGAAGCAGATTGAGGTAGCTTATACCCTCTCCTACCCATTTGTTTGAGTGGCACTATTTTTCTTATTTTTTGATGTAGATATAAAATTTTGTTTAGTTCAGTTCGTCAGGATATCACTATCTTTATTTTATATTACGATATCTGTCTATTGAAGCTTACGTTTTGGTCCAACCCAAGTTAAAAAAGCGAAATCAAACATCCTGATGGAACTTAACGTCGGCATCGAAGTAGCCCAGCGTAGCGTCGTTTCTACACTCTAAAAAAGGCCCGTGCGTCTGCTTTCCCGAACAACACTCGGAGAGTCAATCGCCACAACTTACAGAGGCACCTCAGCGAATGACGATGCCGAAACATATGTTTAGACCAAAAAAACGCAGTTCGAGTATAACATTAAGCAATGCAAAACGTCACGCTTGCATTGCTTAATGTCACAACCCAGACTGCGTTTTTTGGTCCAAACATATCTCTCGGAACCGTCATTCGCCGAGCTGCCTCTGTGAGTTGCGGTGATTGGCTCTCCGAGTGTTGTGCGGGAAAGTAGACGCACGGGTGTTTTTTAGTGTGCATACAATTCGTTTCTGAGAAAATCTAAAAACACTGAAAAAAAAGTAAGCGTACGCACAAGAAAAGATTTTTGTTGTGGAAAGAACAAAGCTGTTTTTCATTTTTTTCTTTCTTAATTTTTTTTTTTAGCGTTGTGCCTAAACATTTTATAAAAAAATACATACTTCCGTCTAACCGTTTCTTTTAAAACATCTCTTCCAGCAGCCACCTCGTTTCTTGCGAAACTACCCGTACCAGTTCCGCAAAACGAGGCTGACAAAATTAAATTAAATACAAAAACTAATATTTTCTTAGAAAACAAAAATTGCGTAGACAATTGCTAAAATAAAATAGAAGAACCAGAAGCGTGTGGAAAGTAAAAAAAAAGAACCAAAAGGTCAGAATCGGGATATCCTAATGATACTCGTATTGCCGACGAGAGCAGAAAAGAGAAAAGGCAAGCGAGCCACCCCCATCGTCGATTCGGAACCGGGATCACCGTTATCCACGCAAACCGATTATGAATTATGGGGGCGCCCGTACGCGCCACCGTCCGTCGCACTCTCCCCTCGTTCGTTTTCTTCTCTTTCCCTCTTTCCATCTTTTTCCTTGCTCATTGTTCGCCTTTTGCCTCGGGGCGTGATAGTACGCTGAACATAAAGTTAAATGTATTTTTTGTTTGATTACAATTATTAGAAAACGTGTTTTAGTGAGCATTGAACCGCATTAATAATATGCATTACGCATTAAATTCAGAACCCTTTCCGCGCACTCTTAGAAAAGGTATGTGAGTTTTCTTTACTGCAGAGCACGGAGAGGTTTCCGAGAAGTTTCTGATTCAATTTAAACATCAAATACTACTAACAAAGCTAAACCTAAGGGACATGGCGAACGAATTAATTACTAGTTACTTAAGTGCTCGATTACAATTTACCATTTATAACGACGTCAAATCAGATATCCATCGAATAGCGTGTGGGGTCCCGCAAGTATCAACTTTAGGACCATTACTGTTTCTTATTTATGTCAATGATATAGTTAATATTTTGCGTCGCTCAGAATTGGTATTATTCGCAGACGACTCGAATGTATTTTGTTTTTCCATAGTAGCCATCAGTATCTTGAAAGCACAGCTAATGATTGGTTAAATGGTTTATCACTGTGGCTAGCAGCAAACCAGCTGAAGTGAATATTTCAAAAACTAAATATATTGCTTTTAAAGGAAGAAATAAGATGCTTAACTACGACAAAGATATAAAGCTTAACTCCTACAAATTGGAGAAGGTTGAATAATTTAATTTCCTGGGTGTATGGTTTCATGAACACCTGTGCTGGACAACTCATGTGTCCAAGTTGTTTTTAACAATCTCCACATCAATCGGCGCAATGCACAAATTAAGATATTTATTACGAATATGGCTTAAGCGCCAATTATACTACGCACTTGTTCACTCTCATTTACATTACTGTTCATTGGTTTGGGGTAAGACAACTAAAAGTAACCTTAAAAAACTGCTAGTGCTCCAGAAAAAAGCGATCCGATCTATCGAGTGTTTAACTTATAACGATCACACATCTGCTTATTTAAAAAAAAGAAAACATTGCTTACTTACTATACAGCAGATAATAATGTTAAACCTTACAAAAGTCATAATTCATTATCTCAAAACCGAGACGAGGTCATTTCACGCCCAACTTCCTTTAAGAGAAACTCACTACAACTTAAGACGTGTGGAATGTGTTAGAGGTCAAACACATACGAGCTATGGCGAACAAACATCAACAACTTTCCTGACTTCTAAACATGCACCCTCAAATTCTGGAAACGGCTGAAGGGGTCAATAGGATAGATACATTAATAAAAAAAAAAAATAAAGGCTTATATGTTCGAGCATAAAAAATATATTGCATAAAACGGTAAAAGTGTGGTGTGACAACCTTGTGTGTGTGTGTTTTTTTATTTTTATTTTCTTGTATTTGTGGTGCCGCTCTGAAACCTGAATGGGGAACGGGACCTTTTTGGAGGTGCTATTAAGTACCTTTTGTGCCTGCCACCCCACATCAAAATGGCTAATAAATGAATGAATGAAATGAAATTAAAAGAAATGAACGATAAAAAAAACTAACAGCCTTTTCTTTTTTTAGATTGTAAGAAACTTGGCGTGGAACTTGTCGAATTACGAAACTCAAAATATGTTCCAACGTAAAAAAAGAAAAGTTTTTTTTTTTTTTTTTTGAGTTTGAAATTTTACGTGCTTGCGTGTCATGCTCAATGTCACAGCGCAAACTGCTTTTCTATACTCGTTTCTACCTCAAAAACCGTAAAAAAAAAAAAGAAGTTCGGTTGTTTGCGGAGCATTATTAACTTAATTTCCCCCTTTATGTCGAGAATAAAAATGTGCGTAGATACACATCGGGACACTGTTAGCGCGAACACGACATCGGCGCCTTTTCGCACTTTATTAGGAAAGAATATTAGTGGGCGCACAATTTTACCTCTTATATTAGAGCCATGGATGAGCTCTTTCTATAACAATGATATCTTTGATGACAGCCTTTCGGTTCTAAGAGAAAAACACAGAAAACTGTCGATCACTTGTTCGCGCTCGCAGTGTCGCGCTCTGTACATTTTAGACTTGAAATATGTTATCAAAACGTACACATTTCAAACTGAAAAACAACAAAAAAGCATCGCTTTTTTTTTTTTTTCACCCTCAGCCCCAATTTAGTTTTCAGTTTGGGATTGAGGTCAGCGTTTACGGTTGAGGTGAAGACCAGTGTGGGTAGGATTGTATAGATAACAAAGGCTGACATTGTGACGTCGGTGGTCGGTGATTAGGTTGTGGATAAATAAGACAATAAAGAAATAAACGCAGTAGCTGAGTTTGAGACGTTCACTTCCCCTGTCTTTCTTCTTCGACCAAGTTTTCCAGCTTTTACCACAGTCTCGGGTTTTCTACATCATGATCAACATCCACCAGCTCGCCTGCGCACTCACTGTTGTTTCATTAGTTTCTACGCTCGTGCAGTGCCCACACCTGGCGTGGGCAAAGCGGGTTTGTTTGTAAACAATTTGTTGGTGTATAGGTGTGACCATATTTTAGCCTTATTTTTCGGCAAGTTTTCAGCGTAGATTACAGCGATCGGCTCTCCCCACGTACTCAGAGAGAAAGTAGGCGCTCCTAAATTTAGTAGAGCGTAGATCAGACAGTATCATATTTGTATACAACTTTTCGTTTCGGTATGATTCCTTTTATTTCCGTTAGTTCGCTTTCCTAAAGATAAAAAAAAAGACTCACCATTCTTTGTTTTTGCCTAGAAAGAATAGTTACGAGAGCATAAAAAGCGATTTAAAATGGCGTGTGCATGGCACATTCTTCTGGCATGAACAAAACGGGCCGAGTTTGTTTACTCCTCCTCCTTATAATTACGAAGTAAAAAAAGAAAAAAAAAATCAACGAAAAAAAAAAAATGCCGACCAACTTCCCGACTATAATATCCAATCAGAGGACAGCATGCACGCGGCGCTTGGCATCTGCATTCACCTACAGAACCGTGCTGGCCTCGGTCATAATTCTGCGTTAGCGCTGGCAAAGTCCGACACCGGAGTCGTTTAGAAAGCAGGCACGTCGTATAGCGCCTTCGTTGTTGTTTTTTTATGAGTTTTTCCCTCTTTTTTTATTGTGGTTTTGCGTTTTCGCTCGGGGGACAGTCGCGCGCAGACGCCGAGTGAGACGCGGGAAGGTTCCCCAATTTGCGGGAGAGACGACCGTACCTCGAGCAGTCCCCGAGCTCCGCTTCCCACTTATGCAAGATGCAGGTTGCACCCAGAAATCGAGATAATTCTCGCACACCGTGGCGCCGGCTTATATAGAATGCACGAGCTCCCGGAGGGTTTCAGACAACCGTACTCTCTCTCTCTCTCTTTCCCTCGCTTTCCCGCGCTAAGACCAAAGTAATAGAAGTTGCTGCGGTAGATGAAGACACAAGCGTTCGCTAATGGAAGGAGAAAGTGGAGGAGCTAAGGACGAGGATTAGGCCTATACCTTCTCACCTCCGCTATAAGTACTTCGTTTCACCTGCACGACGAACCGCAGATGGCGCTACGCGCGCCGTTCTCCAGCCCAGAGAGCCTGGATTTAACAGAATGTGCACCTCAAAGCATTCGAGGGCGTTCGCGATTTTATGGCTGACGCCTCCTGCTCCGATTAATGGCAGGTACGCACGCGTTCCGTTGTCGCCCAGCGAGAAGAAAAGCGGTCGGAAAGGCGGAGTCACTTGCAGACCATGAACGCTTTCGTTACCTCCCCGAAGCCGTACACCACGTAACCATGATCGAGCGGTTAGAAACACTCTCTAATCTAGGTACACAAACCCAGCCAGTCCAACGCCGTAAGTGTGTCGCGACATTTCGAATCCCGAGCGGGGCTGCGTTACTTCCAGAAGGTCACGTGGTACTCACGCGGCAAATGGATTGGCTCCGACACCTCTTTGCGTCCGCAGTGGTCCATCGTAGACGGTAAAACGGAGTAGAGTATGTACTCTGTCTGTTTGTGGGGAAGACGTCGGAGCTGTGATGCGTGCTTTGCAAGTATACCGCCCTGATTACTATACCCGCAAGAGATCCGGGCTCCCGCACTTGCGAGTAGTCTCTGTAATCTCTCGTTCTTTCTCTTTTTTTTTTATTTCGAAGATACGTTTGGGGTTGCCCCATTTTTTGCAGAGGAAATGAAGCCGTCTACTCTCTTCCTAGTGAAATGTAATTTAATTGCGAGCATTTTTTTTCCTTGGCGTGTCTTGGACGGGACGTGCGAATCAGCGCCACGCGAAGACTTATTAAATAGCTTTAATAAGGTGCGTCAAAAATTTACCGGAATGGGTAAAGTCCCTCGAAATTGGGACAAAAAAACAACTCAACTTCATCAATATTATTGTAAAATAAAGCGCTTTTCTCGAGGTGCTTTCACGGTATATGCAACGCGATAAAATATGAAAGTTTTTGAAATAATTGTTACTAAGAAAGCAAAACAAAAAAAGGGGACAGAGACAGACATGCACTTAATACGAAGAATTCAAAAAAGGGGACTGTCGATTAACATTCGTCGTTATGTGATTATAAGAAGCTCTCTAATGGCATTAGCTGTCACGTGCTTCTCTGCCTGGCCGAAATCTTTCTTTTTTTTCTTTTTTTCATCCGACATTTTGTGCGCACAACGCTGATATTCATTGTCTTCTGTCTTCTGTCTTCACAGAGCTGGCTCCATGTTATTTGCATAACATGGAGCCAGCTCTGTGAGCGGGGGAGGGGGGGGGGGGGGGGGGGGTCGGTGGACGAATGGGTTAGCGCAACACCACCTAGGCTGACTAAGGCCTCTCCTCATCGCGTGACATCAACCGACGTTTCCGGCTTCTACGTTCATCTCGGCTCACCTCGACGAAGCCGAGCCGAGCCGCCGGGCAAGTTCTAGCCTGTCCGCCCACGCTGTTCGCCCTTCGTCAAATACTTCGTCAAATTCGTGGAATACGAAGTCGTCAAAGGTGTTTAATATGTACACAGAGCTTAGAACGTCATTTTGCGTGTTTCGCAGGTGTTCGTCGTCGTTTTTCCTTTAGTGAGCTCTCGTGCTCATCAGGATTCTAACACTAGACCTAAAGCAGTTAAGGTTTAATCATTCATAAAATGCACGTAGCAATACCATCAACC
Organism: Ixodes scapularis; assembly: GCF_016920785.2. Classification (NCBI taxonomy): domain Eukaryota; kingdom Metazoa; phylum Arthropoda; class Arachnida; order Ixodida; family Ixodidae; genus Ixodes; species Ixodes scapularis. The sequence continues at coordinate 175,229,118 of NW_024609846.1, read as the reverse complement.
CACCAAATTACATAAAACTAAACAGTAGCGTAGTTTACAAGAAAATTTACGGTCGGCAAGTGTAAGAAAACGAGGCCTAATCGAAACCATCCCTACTTATTCTGATCTCAAATTTCTTTCTGTGCCCAAGTTTCTTGCACGTTTCTTCCACATCACAGTACACATCGCAGCACAGACTCTCACGTCCAGTTCATCCCTAGTTCGGTCAAAAATCACTTTAAAGGATTACTTCAACGAAAATTGAAATACACCCGTCGTATTCAAAAATAGGTTGAATATGATCCACAATATCCGTAAATGACAATCACACGTTCGTATTTTGAGCCTGGTGGCTGTATTTTGCGTTATAAACGGCCCACTCTGGCAAGCACTCGGAGAGCAGCCAGCAGAAAGCACGTGATGTTCGACGCAATCGTGACGTAGTTCGTCTCAGGACGACCGAAGCTGCGATGATGCTGACGTCGCAAGGATGGCCTAGTCATTTCAACACCGAAGCGGCTGCTTTTGTACGAATTTTGAATGCCGGGTTAATCTTCTATAATCTTGTAGAGGGACATTACGGACTTCTGGGACACATAAAAGAGATTGTCGGGGAGAGGGAGTCCCTCCGTCCACCTCTTCTCTCGTGGTTACCGGAGGCGAGACAAACATCGGCACTACCTGGCAAGGTTCCTAGACGGGCATTACAAACGAGGCGTTAGCGACATCCACCAGGTGCTCTTTGCTAATTGTTTAATTTGTTTTAAAATTCCTTTTCATGTCTTTTTAACTAGATACTGGTGTGTCCGATGTGATACTGCTCTTTTGAATACATATAGAACATAAAATAAGCGCCGAAATTTTGTTGTAGTATCTCTTTAAACTGAAAAACGAATTCGACGAAACGTACTTCGCCGTAGACTCCGCCGCCATTGCCGAACGACTGAAAAATGGAGATGCCAGGCCACGTGTTAGGCGGCCGGGCCCATAGCGTGACGTCATAGGAAGATCAGTGGTGTCTGCTAGCGCACGCAAGCTCGGAGCACGCGCAGCGAAAGCTCGCGCTGCAGAACTCAGAGTGAGATGCACTGGAATAGAGAGGTGCGCCGTCCGCCCTTACAGAAATGTCATATCTGGACTTATATTAAAAAATACAGATATGGATATATAAGGAATTGGGCAGATATGGCCAGATATGCACAATCAGGCCATATCTGGATGGATATAGCCATATCTGCCCAATTCCTTATATACCCATATCTGCCCAATTCCTTATATATCCATATCTGCCCAATTCCTTATATACCATATATAGACTGCTTTATGTGATCCCGTGTTTGGGTCTGGTAGATAGAATACCCACCCCATATAAAGCAATTTTCATGTGATGCTCCTTCTGGCATCACATGAAAATTATTGCCATGGGACAGTCACCATACTTTCCAGGTCCAGACATGGGATCATATAACGCATTTCTATGAGTATCCACAAAATATACATCGTACTGCTATCCCACACTGCCCCAAAGGTGTGTTCACGTAGATATATCTACAGAATAGTCCACTGGCCAATCTTTATTGGCCTGGTTCGGAATTTGTCATTCAACAAATATGTATGCTACAAAGATAGAATGTAGGCGATCGCTAGTTAGAAAACATTGTAACATATCATTCGACGTCGGAAAGTCAGAGCCCTTTGGCGGGATTGGTTGTCGAGAGAGCAGACCGAGAGTATGGTTTGAAAAAGAAGTTTTATACAAGAAAGCGTGAAAACTCCAAACAAGCACTTCCCTGTTCAAAAAAAAATTATAAGGAACAAAACTGTAATATCGCACGGACAACCATAAAAATAAACTAAAAATGTATCAGCACACAGACACCTATTAAAATAAAACAAACGGAAGGCAACAATTAAGCTGTAAACTATACGGAAGTTCCAAAGTCGTTGATTCTTACTCACAGAGTCACAGTCCTGATTCAACTCTCCGGTCGAGCACAGCAGTTTTGACAAGGGCTTGCTTGCTAGCCTCGTCGTTGAAGTCCTTCCTTGCACCGTGTGATGTTCAAAGCCCCCAGTCGCTCCTCGCTGGCCTTGTTTTTCCGTTCGGTCGTCAAATATTCCCGTGTGATTAACACATCACACATGCACACAGACACCGTTGTTCGCCGCGGAAGCTATACAAGATGAAAAGGTCGTTACTGCTCCTTGAACACGGCGAGGTCACCACTGTTTCCCGGACTAGGAAATGACGAGGGATCATATTTTTAACTAAAATCTCATAAAAATAAAAAAATAAAATAATGAACACCTAAGAAACAAGAACAAAAGGTCTAAATCATGAAAAAAAAATGAAATAATGAACACAGAAGTAAAAAGAATAAAAACATGAAGGACTTACACAGACAGCTACATTTGTTCAGTTAACAACGACGTTTAATTCTGAGAAAAAATATTCTTGCTGCCCTAAAGATCACCAATATGGTGTGTAAACTAGGCCACCTTGAGCAAAGCAGGGATATTTGTGATCATAATCAAATGTCATTGCGAACTCAGAAAGTGTGGCTGCCTGCGTAAGTGCTTCGTATTACTATTCTTCTGAATTCCGTGTTCATTATTGTGGCTGTTTGGGACCAGGCGGAACTTCGTGGTGCTTTTCCCATTCTGACCTTACTTCCGACAGCTTCGTACCCATAGAAAAACCCACTAGCTTCTCTACATATTCCCACTCCTTCTGAAAAAAAAAAAAATAAAAAAAAATTGTGTGTATGTTTATACAGTCGGAAGTTAGCTTGCCTCAGTGGGCGTCTGCTGTCTCAGCTGTAGAGTAATTTAGCCAGCGCGGTACAACCGCTAGCCTGGGGTCTTTAACGCGCACCACGCAGTAGTGATACACAACCGCACGCCGGTACGATGTTCATCCAGATCGAAACGGGCAGGGGCGGGGATCCACTCCTTCTCCTTGCTTCCCTTGAGGCACTGACAAATAAAAATCAAAGGTTGGTCAATTATGTTAACGCAATATACTTCAAAGACGTAGCATGAGTGCTGGCAAGATATTTGCTGCCTTCAATGTAGATAAGCTTGTAAATTTACATGCTAAATAACAAGTAACTTAAAAGCTGAAATATATTTCGATGCAACTACAAAAAAAATGAAGACTAGCTCTGCAAATATAGCGCTATCTAGTACACCATAATTGAGTAGAATCGGATTACAGCGTCCCCCTCATAAAGACTGGAGCAAAACAAGTATAGACTCTGCCGTGCCACTACAACAGAAACATTGGTATTGTGATCTCGTGGAGATCAGAGTTCGGAAAAAAAGTGTTTCTGGCGGTGTGAAATTCGTTACACGTGCGTTGGATCATACGAAACACGTGTACAGCAAGTGATCTTTAGAGCTCGACATTTCGCGAGGAATAAATGCCAGCGTCAAAAATTATTTCGCAGGCACAAATTTTTGCGATCGGAAGTGGTATGCTCTGCATTAATCACCATGGGGTAAATTCATCGCGGCACCAATTTTTGGCAATTTTTTTTCTGGGTACGAACTGCGAAAATGAAGGCGTCTGCAGACGACTGGGGCGGCGGAAGCTACGAACTTGCTCCATCAATTAATCGCTGTTTTTGTCGGGTCCAGCTCTCAGCACGCAAGTACGGTGAGTGGCGTCGGCGATGGAAGGGCACCGCGTTCTTCCAAACATTGTAGCTTACCAGTAAACAATACGGCGGAGGGAGGAAATCAACCCCCACCCTCTTCTTCCGCCTTTGCCGCCCCCCCCCCCCCCCCCCCCCCCCCCCACACACACCTTTCAATCCGTTTCCCAAAGAGTTCCGCCGCAACTGATCGACCTTAAGCGAGTAGACGGCCTCTGCATCGGGGAAAAAAGAAAAACAGCCTCGCATAACACCATTCGCGCACAATTAGTAATACTGGTAAAAGCAAGCGATCTGCAGACAAAAACAAGCCTTTTGAACGCAGGAAATAATCTAGCCCCAAATGAACAAAACACGAACTTACTTCGATCCCGTTCCATGAGCTTGGCTGTTGAGCAGATTTGACGTAGTTCCACGTCCCACAGTCGCTTCCGTCTTTGTCGGACACGTTTGAAACTAAGGCAAACTCCACGCATCACCACTAATCGGGTAATTGGACCGTTAGCCGGCCGTCAACACAGTCATTCAAACGCACACGGCCGGCAAAACGTGCGAAACATAGGCCGTTGCTTCGATAAGATTGTAATCGTATCTTCAATACGTTTGAAATAAAACGATCAGCAAACCGCATTATAAAACTCATTAAATACACACCAATAATAAATTATTGCGCACATCAATTTCGCTACAATATTATGAATAAGTCCTGAACATGTTGCAAAATAATAAATACGAAACTAAGCCTGCAATGGTGCAAACTGTGAACAAAAATTTAGCCGACATTTAACCTTCTAAAAAGAGAGCGGAGGACATCTCTGCGGTGGTAGCGTAGTGTGTTAACGCTCTGGTTTGCTGAGCTTGTGGTCGTTGGTTCGAGTCGCGGTAAACGGTATTTGTTTCCTTACACATTTTTGTTTTTATTTTGAATGTTTTTTTTTCACCTTTTTGTATTCGTTTTTATTCCTTTAAATATTTTTTCTCACTTTTTTGTATTCGTTTTTATTTCTGAATTTTTTATCACCTTTTTGTTTTATTTTGTTTTATTTTGTATTATTTTGTAATATTTTGTAATATTTTGTAATATTTTGTAATATTTTGTAATATTTTGTAATATTTTGTAATATTTTGTTTTATTTTGTTTTATTTTGTTTTATTTTGTTTTATTTTGTATTTTTTCGTATTATTTTGTATTATTTCGTATTATTTTAAATATTTTTTCTCACCTTTTGTATTAGTTTTTATTTTAAATATTTTTCTCATCTTTTTGTATTACTTTTTGTTTTAAATATTTTTCTCTCACCTTTTTAATTCGTTTTTATTATTTTAAAAGTTTTCTCACTTCGTGTATTAGTTTTTATTATTTTCAATATTTTCTATGTGTATGCTGTCGTCGGCACCGTTTTTCAGGGTAACAATCACGCAGAAGGTGAAAATAAAAAGTGCGAGCCCACATTTGAATTGATGCAATTCAGAAACCCTGGCCCTCTTTTTTGCCGGGATGATTCGCTCCCTCCGGGCTTAATAGGTGGGTCAGTGTAGTAGGCAAACAGCGGAAGTCCTTTCAACGAAGAAATAAAATTAATAAGAATGGGTACATTTAGAGCAAAATGGGAAAATGTAAGTGGTAAAACTGCCGCAGTGATGAAGCCAAAGTTTGTCATAGAAGCGGTCATCTTCACCCACTATTGAAACAAAAATACCGCCATTTTAAGGCAGTAATTTAGTTGAGCTCATAGCTCATAAGCACATCTCTTAATTTTCTGACTTGCGGAAAGTAGTATTTAATTTTGCCCTGGTAGGTCAGCGCTATCCCTCGCGTGCCGCCAGGTCTTACTTATACAGGTTGCGCTCCGCAGTTTTACTTATTGTATAGGCCTAAACACTTTTTTATTCCTGAAATTCAAGTACAGCGCGGATAATTAAACTAGCTTTCAGAAATGCTATCGTTCGGCATTGTGACATTTCTTTTTCGCAGTGTCATTCACAAACCCAGCAGTGTGTACATCCACAACGCATTGGTGTTTCCCGCTTTTTTGAGTAAAGAAAAAAGTTTTTTATATTCGCGTTCCTCTGGTACGGTACGTCGTATAACATAAGCTATTAAAGAGACAGATATCGTTTGGCTATGTGAACATTTAAAATATTTCTCTTAGATGATCACAGAAAACAGTCGATTCCTGCCTGAAATAGCATATTTTCACACTAGATTAAAATCACCAATAAAATGATCTCTCAGGAGATTTATGTGCCTCTCGTAGCGTCATAAGCAATAAACACATCTCTTACTTTTCTAGTTTCTGGAAAGTAATGTTTATTATTGTTTTTGTAGCTCAAAGCGCGTGCTCAATCATGCCACGTCTTTTTTCCTTTTTCATTCGAGGCTCCGCTATACCGTTTTTATTTTTTATCAGAGCCAAACACGTGCGTATAACGCCAGACCTTAAGTATAGTACATCAAATTAAACTAACTTCCTGAAAAAAGTATCGTTCGGCGTTGTAAAATTTAATTTTCGTGGTGTAAGGGGTCAGATTCTCAAATCCTGGACTGGAAGTATTCCTCACGGCATTGTTTTTTTGTGTTTGTTTTTCGCGTTTTCGCGATAAAACACGTCAGCCTTTTCAAATACGCCAGCGTCTGCAGTCATTTACGAAAGATTGATCAACGCAAACATTTCCACTCGCTACATATGAATCGCCGCAGTTCGTCAGAATCTCAATGACGTCACTGCATAGTTTTCTAAAAAAGGCAAAAAAAAAATAGAACGATGCCGGTTAGTAAACGGAAGTTCCCGGGGCTCGCCAGCCTGCGAACAGCAAAGCGCCGATGCCGGCCAGTCACTGAACTTCCATGTAAATACTGCCCATCAAAAACAGCAAAATACCGATGCCGGCCAGTTACTGGAACCTCCATGGAAAGACTACTCAGCAAAGGCAGCAAACACCCGATGCCGGCCAGTTCTACGGCTGGACTGGCCAGTGAGCAAGACGAAACCCCGACGCCGGCCGGGGCCGGTAGCTCCCCGGTGCCCATTGCCGGGTGCTGCCATCCTGTTACCATGGGCGGGTCGGCGTAGTCCCGATACCGGCCGACGCGGAGTGCTACCTGCATCTACATGTTGACTGGCACCATATAGTGCCATATACAGGAGTATCAGGCATCCTATACTGTTATATATGGCAGCCACTGGCACCATATATGGCTTTATCTGGCAATATATGTCGTCATATATGGTGTCACCTTACCATATCTGCCCTGATTTCGGCCCTTGAATGGCAATATATGACCGTATATGTCTACTTATATGCCCATATACGGCCCTATATCAAATATATCTGGGTCATATATGACATTTCTGTAAGGGCGGCGGCCGTTAGTGTGTCGCGATGCGCAAGCACGCCGGTGCGGGCGCTGTGGGGCAGAGCGCGGTCATCTGACGGCTCACAGAGCCTTGGCGGCTGGACGCTTTATTCGGCGCAAAACTTGTAATATTTCTTAGTGTTTGCCTCCTCGGTTGTCAAAAAGAATAAGTTCCATTCTATCGCACCCCAGTGAAAAAGCGTAACATGCACGAGCGGCAGAAGCTTATATTCAAAGCGGTAATGCCGTTTGGCAGGGTCAGTTACTTACATAGTCTCGCCTCTTTAATTTTTTTTTTCTGCTACAAAAAATAATTGTCTATCTTGGCTTACATGCCATCATTAAGAAAACGAATTTTCAGTATGATATGATGTGGGTGCTTTCCTCTCAAATATGGTGTCAAAGCTATTTTAATTATTTTTTCGGCAGCTGTACATTTTGCAGACCTTTGAATAGCTAGTTTTTGTTCTGATGTCAGCATATCTTTTTTGTGTAGCATGCTTTAATGAAACAGAGCTCTTCTTGACTTCTGCATTCTCAGTCAGAACTTACAGACTAGTAAATGTCTGAATTGGTTTCATCTAGTGGGCAGGCATCATATGAAATTAAACACCAACGCTGGCAAGCTGAATAGAGCATTTTCAACCGCTGTCCTCATTAAAGAGGAATCTCGCTTAGAAAATTTTTTTATGACATGTCACGCAGGTCAAATTCGTTGTAGATTATATTGTTTTATGTGCATGAGTTGGTGATTTTTCCCTTAAACAAATGCAATCGCGTGGCGCAGTAGAATTTTTTTCTTCTTGGAATCAGGTGATCCCATTCTGCGAACAAAGAGGCGTCGCTCGGCATTCGAAACAAGGAATGTTTCTTTTTGGATGTGTTCCACGTAGCACCCCGCCACAAAACAGCACCACTCCGTATTTTTCTTCGCTGCATTTGACATCGTTGTGAGTTCTTTGTCTCTTCAGCACAGCTAGCAGCCGCATAATATTGTATCGATTCACACACACCGAACAACAAGAAGAAACAGTCACACCAACACGCTCCAAGCCAGCTTCCCTATAGGCTGCCTAACGGGCCTCCTGGCCCCACTGCGACTGGCAGCGCCACCCCAGGCCCCTAGTGCAGAATTGTATCACACGACATCCAGCTCCTATGGAGGTGCCGGCGCGGTCGGCGCACCTCCCAGTTTTAGTACACGTATACCCAGGGATCCTGGGTTAAATCCCCAACTTCGTCCGTTTTGATCTGGATGAGCATCCTACCGGCGTGCGGTCGTGCACCGCTACTGCGTGATGCACGTTAAAGACCCCAGGCAATCAGTTGCACTCCACTAGGCGAATTTCGCATCTGCAGTGGGCAACGATGTCACCATGTTTCAGGCAAAATAACCTCTCGCTGCATAAACTACCAACGACTAATTACTTTCAATTAATCTCTATGCGCGCGACTTTATTCTCGCCAGAAAGTGCGCCATACGCACTTCAGCACTAACAGCTATGCGGAGCGCAAGTTCGTCTGCTTCTTGCACACAGGTTGCGATGATGTCAGAACGCCGAGATCTTATTGGATGATTGAAGACAAATCGTGGGCAGACCTCAAGGCAGCTTGCTTTGAGGTCTACCCACTATCCTTCCATCCAAAGCCAATCAGAGCTCGGCGTTCTGACGTCACCGCAACTCCTGCGCAGGAAGCAGACGACTTGCTCCCCGCATAGTCACTGAGAGCTTAAAGGGTCATGAAACGATATCGGGTTGGAATGTTCATGACCTTACAGGGGCGTACTGGTCCTAGTCTGGCCCAAGTATACTCGCGCGGACCGCCACTGATTCAGAAGCTTCTTGGTTCCGGTGCAAGTGCGAGGATAAAAGGGGACTATTTCTTTCAGTGTTCTTGCCTTCGCAAAGCTTGATGACGCAATTGTACGGTCAAAACCACCCACCTGACGACAGTCGAGCGCAGCTCATGTATTGGACACGAGAACTGCGTGGGCACTCGACTTTGGCTCGTAACAATCAATGCCTCGCCAGACACTCGGGTAGTGGCTGGTGCCCATCCACTGCGGTGATGAGAACAGCTGAGCTCCAACAATACATATAGACAATTGCAAGCATGGCGTCCACACTGATGCCCCATGGGTGCAGGCACGATCAGGGTGCACGTGAGCATAGCTTTGGCAAGCTTGCGATTGCACTGGTTTGCCCGCGCGAGCAGTGACGTGGCGGCGCCCAGTAGCATTGTTTGCAATCGTGTATAGCTCAGCTGGCGTTTTTTACTTTGCCGACCCCAGCGCGTGGCTATGATTCACGTTGGCGGCTTAAATGCCTGCTCATACATGCAGCGGAGTGCTACAAGTATTGGCGACGTGCGCGACCGAAAGCGTCGCTGTGGTCGGCCTTCCACGATTGGCCCAAAAGCTGACTATGACGTCGGAAAGGGTATACCGTCGACGGAAATAAGAGGAATGAAAGAACTTTAATTTGGACGGTGTTGGCAGTGTTGCTTTGAGAGCGCAATGATTTCAGGCTTCCACCATGCTATTTACAAACACCATCGAACTTGTTGTTCGCAAGGTATTGACGTCACAAGGAAGAACCATGGGAGGGCGCCACTAAAACATCTCGCCGCTAATAGCGCTGACCTCGCTGCAAGTGCGTACTGGCGGGAGCGTTCACCTGCTTTGTATTGTTCGAGCCACACCCCTGCCCGTTTCGATCTGGATGAGCATCGTACCGGCGTGCGGTCGTGTATCACTACTGCGTGGTGCACGTTAAAGACCCCGGGCTAGCCGTTGTACTGCACTGGCTAAATTGCTCATCTACAGCTGGGAGACTCGTCGCCCTTGTGAGGCAGACCAAGTTCTAGGCTGTATAAACATACACACAACCCAATTTTTTTGCTTTGTACTGCATCATCAAAACTGTTGCTCGTGGCAGACGATAAGTAGCTAACGGCGCTTGAGCAGGGGCGCTATGTTGCGGTTTTTGAACTTTCACAAAGACTAGGGAGAAGGAAGTGACGTCAACAACTTAGCAAACTCAAATTGGACGAATTTCCGCAAAAGAAAACAAAGCTCACTCTTTTTTTTTTGTTTACCTTTGCGGAAATTCTTCATGAGCGACTCTCACCATTCAACATCCAATCTGCGTTTGCTGCGTTGTTGACGTAACTTCCTTCTCCCTAGTCGCCGTGGGAGTCCAAAAAGCGCAACATAGCGCCCCAGCGCTTCGCTGCATGTGAGAACCGGCCTTGAAGGGGCACTCAAGTGGTTTTTGAGTTCGTGTTTTGATGATAACTGAATCTAGACCGCCTAAGAATCCCGAAAAACCAAAAAATATAGTCATACAGTGATTATTTCTTTAATAAAAATGTAATTGAAGGCCGACGATCATCGGATCTATCCGAAAGTGAAACCACTCTCATTGGTCACCGCTCGCATATCAAAACGATATCGGGCCAATGGCGTTGGACGACGTTCCGTCGCGCAGTGATTCTGAGGTAGCCGCACCGGCCGAACTTTGTCATTCGAGCTTCGATCATGGCGGAGTTCTCTACTCTCGAGGACCTGACGCCGTTAGAAGTGGAAATTCTTCGGCGGACAGCCGACCTGGGGATGATTTCCTGTGACACCATTCCGACGTGCGATGTGGACGATAGCAGCGCTTCAGAGTCGTGTTCGGGTTCCGAAGACGAGCAGGCGGTGTCCTCCGCGCAGAAGAACTCACTTTGGTCGAAGTGGTCATGAAAAAAACGGGGCGTCATGGGCAAGTTCTATGTGTCGTCTTGGCGGTCGGCGCGACGCAGCCACGTGCTACTCCGAGGTTCATTTTTCGGCAGGAAGACGAAACGCAGACCTTTTCGGGCGTTCTTCGATTTGCGGTTGGGGCAAGTCGTAACCAAACCAACGTTTGGCATCGCAGCGTAACCTCTGGTACGTGATGTCAAACGATGTCGCCACAGTGACTTTCGCCTCGGGAGGAGACACGAACGCCCTTCCCGAAAACCCGGAGGGAAAGAGTTCATGATACATGCGCCTCCCCGCATCTCGAGGGAACGGGAAATTCACCCCCCCGCGGAAGAACTAAAGAAGAAAGCGTAGTCCCTTGTTTGTGAGACGATAATTCCAGTATCGCGTATTCTAAACTATAGCTATTTTACGTCTTGTGAAATTATCATGCACAACATATCGAAATGAATTGAAAATTGTTTCTTTAGCAAAACATTACAAAGGCCGCCAAAATTTTAAAACATACGATAATTCCATTGGTTGGCGCAGGAACAGAAAAGAGTCCGCACGTATTTTATTCCTGCGTCATTAATAGGCGGTTCTGCCATCTAAAACTGAAGATACTCATTGACTGACACTTCCTTAACGCCATCGCACCAAAAAGTAGCTTCCCCAAAATACACTTGAGTGCCCCTTTAACTATGGTACGTGGTCGTTTGTTCTGGCTCCGAGTTGGCGGGATCATAGAGTTATTATAATGTACGCTCGAGGTTCAAGTGGCGCTAGTGTGCTGACGCAAATTGAAGCAGACAGCAACCAGTCCAAAATTGACTTCCGGTAATGCATTTCTATGGGGAAAAGTGAGTGCATTTTTTCCCTGCGCTTGATCATAAGAACAAATATCCCAAATAATTCGTACGTACTAGGTGCAACACTTCTCAGTCAGGCCGACGAAAGAATTGGTCAGTTAGGGCGTTTTTCTTTCGAAATCATCGCATTAAAAACGGTGCTAAAACGGCTTCGTATATTTATGTGCACTGTCGGACACTGTTAGCGCGAACGCGGCGTCGGCGATTTCCAGCATGGGGGATATACATGCTGTAGAGGCGGTGGCAAATTTCGCGCGCCGCCAAGACGGCGTTTAGTTTTAGCTTATCGGTATGTTGCGCTGAGCCTCGGTCATTCGTTTTGCTTTAGCGCTTACATGTGTGTTACTTTGTTCCGTCTACTACAAACGGAGTTGCATATCCCCCACGGGGGGTCGTTGCCCGCGGGCCTTGCCTCTTACCCGGGGCTCCAGACACACAAATCTACGCGGGCGTTCGGGGCAGGCACCGGAGTGCGGCTATCATCGGCTGGCGCGCCATTTCGTAAACTGGGCCGCGTCTCAAGCTCGAACGACTTCCTCGAAGACTTCGGGTCATGTTCCAGTGTTTCGTGACTTCGACTCGAGAGGCACCGGGCGCAACTGGTGTATACGCGCCGGCGTGGACCCGGCATCGTGGGATTCTCCACGAAACGGCTTCCCAGGCGCGCTTTCCGTTTACGCTGAGGCTCCTGCCCGCGCTCCGGGGAAAAGGACGTTTGCTGGCGGGGCACGTTTCGACGATTCTCGCCTAAACCGAGAACCAGTAGATCTTCCTCGGAACATAAACATATCGGGGTTTAGACTCTCAACCGCAGGGCCCGGTCTTAATGACCACTTAAGCAACAGCAACGAACTCTCGTGCGATAGGTCGAGAGTGTGTCGGGGCCTCAACCCAATGGGATGCAGACGAAGCCCTCATTGGACAGAGCGGCTTCCGGCGCACTGTCTTAAGCCCTGACCGAGCGTGTGAGCCTCGAGTTGGAACGGGCTTGCGAGCCCCTGACGGTTCTCCTCCCGCGGTTCGCCGCGTTACCTGCCGCACGCGGCAGCCCTTGTTCGCCGGCTACTCAGCCATCGCCCTCACTGTGCGCGGTAGGACACTTGACTTCGTGTCTCGCGATCGTAAGCCTGTGAGGCCAGTTATTCCCAGTTGCTTGATTGTATCGTGCACTCCGGAAAAGTTCAAGTAAAGTTTTGTGTTTTAATCGAACATTAAGCAGTCTTGGTCGTCCCTGTCCCGAGTCCTCGCCGCCTACAGCCAGCTCTCCAGCAACCAGCATCGTTACACGGTCCCCCGGCCCTCGACGGTAGACACCTCCAGGGTTCCCACCGAGGTCCGGGACAACAACCTTACGACTACTGCCAAACGAACGGAGGACATCTGGAAAATCAACTGCGGCGGCAAGAACTAAGCAGCAACACTGAATCAGTAACTCGCAGTGCATGTACGATCAAAATAAATTGAAGGCCACGTAATCTATTACGATTTTAAATAAGTACCGCTTTATTCTTTCTGCCCTAGGCGAAGCTGCTTGTTCTACGTCCAAAATATCACCCGCGCGCTCGATATCTTTGAGAACAAGTGCCGGATTAAAGCTGCCCGGCAGAGAGAAAAATACGAAGAGACAGCTTTCATAGCCCACGGACTTTATTATCTACGTTTTGAAGGTTTTTATCCGCTCATGCACGACGGGATAATTTTCATATAGTGACAGGACTGGCATATTATCAATATACAACTGTCACCAGAATGCTGGCGAGCCTTGAATGCACCCTATATTCGTTTCGATTGTAATTTTGCTTTGAATCGTTGCTTGTTTTTACACACCTGCAGCGGAACACACGTTTGAGACTGAAATGTAGCGAAGTTAAATATCGTTCACTGATGAAGAAAAGTGCGCTAACTAAAGTAATTACACTTTTACAGTGTTAATCGAGGTACATACTATTCGGTATGACCCAAATAACCAAAGTGTTCCCTGTCATTTTTCGGCGAAGAGGCAAAATGCACGCGCGTTTTCCCATAGGAATGCACAGGAGCACCGCAAAAGTAGACCGCTTGCTGTCTGCTTCAATTTGCGTCACGGAAGTCGCATAGACACTAGCGCCAGTTGAACCTCTAGCGTGCATTATAATAACTCTATGAGCGGGATGAACGATGCTCATATTTCTCCAATTTTTTTTTTCGCGACTGCCATTGCTTAAAACAAAACAAAAAACTCAGGCAAGTTTATTCGGCTATTAACGTTAGTGAGTAATTCTAAGTAATATTTACCAAAATATCCCCGCAAAATTTGGCGGTTTAAGTTTCCCCATTAAATTTAGCGGGGAAATTGACGTCACGTGCGATGAAGGAGGAGGCGGGGAGAGGAGGAGGAGGAGATAAGGACGAGGAGCGGAGGAGGAGGCGAGGAGGAGAGGGTACGGAGGGGGAGGAGGGGCATACCCTCCTGTCCGTATCCTCCCCGCCTCCTCCTCAAGAGTCGCGCACTAATTTCGCGTTAGAGATTTGTAAACGTCCTTAATTTTGACTCAAGTTCTTTCCGTCGTTCTGAGCGGTGCGTGATTTGCTCCTCGCTGTCTCGTCTCTCTCTCTCGCTCACCTCGAAACACATCCAAGCTCAGTGTTAGGCTTAGCGTCTCCGGTGTAGAGTTTAAAGCGCTGCACCAGCGTAACCGGAGCGAGCAAACGAGCCGGCAACCTATTTTCACGAACCTGATTAGTGACTACTTCATATAAAGAATCTAGAGAAAATGCACTTTCCATTCGCTCGTAACTGATCGATGGCCGGAGCTTCCACCCGTGCGTACCCGGCGTACGCGGAAACGTTTTATACACCGTTTTTGTTGTTTTGGACTTATCTCCAAAATGGCCGACTGATAACTTCCGTCGCGGGTTAAAGCAGCCAATCAGAACTGGATTCTGCGATGATTGACTTCCGGTTTGTGGACTGAATGGAATTCTGTACTCTGGGAACATTCAGTTACTCTAGTTTTCACGTAATCACCCCGCCCCTACCTCTCTTGCCTCAGTGCCTCAGGATAACTCGATCAAGGCAGGCGATGTTTTTTTCATAAAAATCGTTATATACTTTAGCTCGCTCACTCCGCCGAACGTTCACCTCCCAAACGCGTCCGTCCCCCTTTCCCTTAACATTTTAGGGCTAAAAACAACCTTGCAGTCAAGCCAACTCCCGAAACATACCCTTTTGCCAATTCAGGTGCATGTATGTACGTTTATGCACTTTAACAAAAAAAATACAGCAAAAAAGAGGGAAATTTTTATATGCACACAGAAAGTTAACATTATTACGGCAATAAAATAAGCAAGAAAGCAATGTCTTTTCTTAATAAAGCCGGTACAAAATATGCTTCAATTAAATTTCTCGCGAAATTCCATAATTCACATATATTATTTCGTCCGTAGCATTTCACCTTGCTTCACTTCAAAATTTGCCGTGGGAAAAATATTTTTTCTTCAGTACTTCTTAAAATTTGCTTTGTTTAGTGCGGGAATAGAGCAACAATATATATATATATATATATAGGGTGTTTTTTTAAGCTTAACAGATTCGTTTAAAAAAAGCCACGAAAGTTACACTTATGCCGCTTGTGGAGGTGACTTATACGGCCAGGGGGACATATTATAGGGGGCTAATTGTAACGATCAGTCGGCTAATTAATTAAAATTCGTTAATTAGCTTTTTAATTAATGAAAATAAACATATGTTTCCAATTAGAAGCTTGCTCGGCGTCATCGAAAACAACTAAATCAGTCACTTTCAGAAAGACTTTGAGCGCGTGAGAAGCGTAGTAGTGCTCTAAAGTTACCACTCGTGGAGCAGGTACAAAGCTAGCGGTTGCGATAAGGCGCCCGCGCGATTTTTCCGTCTCTTATCTAGCCCCAGCCTTGTACCTGCTCCACGAGTGGTAACTTTAGCACAATACTGAATTT
The DNA here is from genome assembly GCF_016920785.2 of Ixodes scapularis. Classification (NCBI taxonomy): domain Eukaryota; kingdom Metazoa; phylum Arthropoda; class Arachnida; order Ixodida; family Ixodidae; genus Ixodes; species Ixodes scapularis. The sequence continues at coordinate 175,213,572 of NW_024609846.1, read as the reverse complement.
TATATGCCACTCTGCATGAGTAATAGACCTATTGCTATATTACCCAAGCATCAAGAAGAATGCAGGGATTGGTGCAGCACGCGCCACACGCGCACACCTTCCCAGTATAAAAATTTGAAGTAAATAACCAAAATAAAGCGTTGACGAACGCGCGTGCAAGATGCAATTTGTTTTAGGTTTTTGCTTTGGAAAATTTACTACTGCTAAGGCCAGCACGTGCGGCGCGTGGAACACCAATCCCTGCATTCTCCTTGATGCTTGGGTAATATAGCAAATGGTCTCTTGAATTTACACTGCTCCAATCGCACTCTAGCGTAAACGCTGCTTTCGGTGGCAACATTGGAGCTCTGACGTCACACAACACAAAGCGAGCATTTCTGTCTCGTCGTTTACCTGCGAGTGAACGCCTCAGCGTGCTTCACTTTTGTTGATGTGCTCGACTTGTTTCGTGGTTGGGTGAGATTTTGGTTCCGCGGTTGGGTGCCACAACCACCGGGCAGTACATGCGAGCCAAGACATGACGTTCTGCACTTTTCCGCGAGACGTGCAGTGACGAGCAAAATGGAGCGTCGCCGTGCGTAGGGACTGGGTTCCCGTAAAGATCGAGATCCCGCTTCTGCAGCAATCATCTCACAGAAGAGAGCTACGAGCTGAGCTGTAAGCGGACAGAAGGCTCGTAAGCTGAGGTGTGATGCTGTGTCAATGATATTAAACTACATCCATCCATTCCTTGCCCAAATCGAATCAATCATTTTGATTATGCAGCGAAACCGAAACCAACAGCTGGACCACCTGGAAATGACACCCGAAGTTGTATTTAGCACGCGTGCAGCCAAATTCTGTTTGACCCGCATGTGAAAATAGAGCGTGGCTACGATTCACCAAGCTCGTCCAAGTCAAGTGCCGACATGTATTTGAACGATTCGCCGTTTGCCTTCGACCCGCGGACATCGCCTCTGAGGGAACGACCCGCAGCCTCATCACCGATCCAGTGGATCCGCAGAAATGCGTACCCGGATGCCGCTTCGTGTACCTAGTTGCCGCTTCAGAGGCGAAATCTGCATCCTTTGCTTTGCAAGCGCTCCTAGTTCGATCGGCGGCCGTCGCAGTTGGGTTTGCGCGAAGCGGCATACGTTTGCTCGAAGCATATGGCTGTTTTCGAGTAATATCCTGCTAAAAGGCGTGACTTTTTTTTTTTTTTTTGCACACGCTTGGGAACTGCATTAAAAGAACCGTATTTCAGCAGGGTACAGCCTAGGACACTACATAATCCGAAACAAAATACAAGACACCCATCAACCAACGCTTGTTATCCCGAACATCCGACAAACTTTTGCGTTTTGTGACGTCACGCAGCAACTACGGATGTCATTTATTGACACAGGTGAAATTCGTGGTGCAGTTTCGTACATACGCTCATGTAAGGTATAATTAATGACGGGAGATCCATATATCAAAATAAATTGACTTTTGTGTGCCTGAAGGCTCCCTCGACGTAACGAGCGCAAAAACTTAAGTATTTCCGGTTTCGACCGGACAATCCCTTTAAAGGGGTCATGAAACGATTTTCCTAGTTCTTCCTTCTTAGCTTTAATCCTCAGCTCAAATGCGAATTGTGAAATCACGTGGTCGTGACATTCCTTCGGCACCGGTGCGATGACTCCTAGCTTCCACCGTGCTTTTTATTAGGGATGGGCTGTATTTCAAACACAAGTATTTAAAATACGTATTTAAAATATTTTGTGTATTTTGCAGTTGTATTTAATTACAAATTGGGTAATGTATTTGACGTGCGTATTTAAATACTAAAATGTAAGTATTTGAAATACAATTGTACTTAAATACAATTTTGTGGGCGAAAATACATCCCTCAAATTTATTGTCACTGTCCAGAGCAGGAAGAAAACTACGTTCTGCACCAAATGCAGTGTCTCTCAATCAAGCACAAGCGTTTCATGACTTTGTGATTACGGTGCTAGTCCACGGCAAGAATAGTGATGAAATCGACATTCACAGGCAGACTGGCTAGATAAGTGCCTGTGACAACTTGTGATGCTTTCCAGCCTGATTTCCATCCATATTTTTGCCTGGAACGTTCTAATTGCGGGAGTCGTCCAGATTTTCCTGACTGGTGCAAGTTGCAACAATAAAAAATTCTCTGTGCTGCGCGTCTTGGTCGTCTCGGTTCCTTGTTGGTCTATACCAAAATGTAATCGACAAAAAAAGCTGCTTGAAGCTCTGTACTTTTTTCACCTATTACGTCCAAGCTGATTACATTTGTTTTGTGATTATACTTCTATTACGTTACCAGAACCTCGCACACTAACTCCCGAGTGTGCGATCCAAAATTAAAATGAGTTACCCAGAAACCCGTTGCAGGTGCCCTGAAGTAGCTGACGCAAATTTTGAGGAATGTATTTGGAAAAGTATTTGGAAGAGACCAAATACATTTGGTTGTATTTGTAACTTGTACTTAAATGCTTTTTTGGAAATGTAATTAGATTTGTAATTAAATTCATTTTCGATGAAGTATTTTGTATTTGTAAATCGATACATATTTGCATGTATTTTGCCCATCCCTGCTTTTTATGCGCACCATAGAACTTGTCATTCCCCAGTGACGATAAGTTCCGTCAGGGCACTCATTGGCCACGAACGCGAATCCGAATATTCGTCGACGGATTGATTGTTGACGAGCGCGTACGTCCGAGTGACGCAGTTAGAAGGATTAGAAGGAGTCCAGTGATTGACGTAGCTCAGAATATGATCAGATCTGAAAGCTGTGATAGAGACAGGAACAATGGGAAAGTGAAACGTAATGCTCCTTATTCCTGCTGACATCGCCCCCACCCTCACACACACACACACACACTTTTTTTTTAATCGTATTTTAATTTTAGTCGTTCGCTGGGACCCTGGTATATTTCGACGTGATTCGTTGCTTTGTGTCAGAAAAAAGTGAACACACAGACCTTCTTTCGAAAGTGCACATAACGGACAGAAACTTCCGAATATTTCGAATAGACAGGAGGTTTATATATCTACACCTGCGACGTCAAACAGTGCGAAGACACGCCCGCCAAAACATGGTGTTCCGCCTACACACCGTTCCCTGCCGACGGCCGACCACGCGAAGTCTGTAATTAATTCCTCGTACGGTGCTTGCTCCGTCAGGACGCATTAGCATAACGTTGTCGGCCATGTCATTCCGTCCATCCGTCTGTCCCCCGTCGACCGGACTGAAAGGCCGGGTCCCTTTTCCGATGCATTATTGATGGTGCTCTGTCGCGACTACGCGTGCCGGAGGCGGCCGTGCTACGGTCGCATTCGTCTCTGTCCCGAGTCGCGTTCGCAATATGCGTCACGGCCCGCAGAAGGCCCCCAGCCTGGGCTCCCCGCATTAAATTTTTCTTTCATATAGGGATGTCCGATTTGCTCGCTTGCTCGATTGTTTGGGATGCGTGGATCTATATCTGCGTGCTCGGAAAAGGATAGAAATGGGCGAGTTGCTGAAACAAAGGGGGAGAGGGGGAGAGAGAGAGATTGCGCGCGTGACATGTTGCGAAAAATGGAGTATTTATGGCGATTTGGGTGCGCTGTTGTATGCGCGTGTCTTCGTACGTGCATGCTTGTACATCGGCGGCGAAATGAGATGTTCTGCCGAATCGAACGGCGACGACTCGACAGCGCCATAGACGCGTTGCTCTGGGGCAGGGGTTGCGAGCGCGTCCGGAATAGAGTGCCTTCATACACACGCGCGCTTTTGCTTGAGTGGTGACATCTCAGCCATTTTTCCGCCCAATCGTTTTTTTATGCATTTTGAAGTGCGCGCAATCCGGTGTCACTCAGCTCGAGCGCGTAGCTTTGGCTGATGCAAAGACGCCATCTTACCGCCCAAGTCACGCACCGAGTGCGCGAGAGCGTCACGCGCTGGCACATTCCGGACAACAATGGATGTCTTCACCCTGAGACAGACAGACATCCAGGCACCCTAGTCCGGAAAACTTACGCAAGACGCGACCATGTTATGCTGGCTACACCATCCGTGTGGTGCTGTAACGTTTGATTTTGCACGTGTCACGTTTGAATACAAGCATCTGTCAGCATCTGTAGATGCAAAGTGACAAAACGAAAAAGAAAAAAAAGGAATTATGCAGTTCGCGGCGGCAGTGTCCCGTTAAACGTTCCTTTCTAAAGCGTGCTTCACATGCAGCGGTTTTGGCCCTAGAACGGCGTGATTTCTGCCGTCGCGGCGCTCTGGCCAGCACTAGAGCCAGCACCAGCGGCTGAGTGGCACGAGCGCCGCGAAGGCAGAAATCGCGCCGCTCTAGGGCCAAAATCGCTGCATCTGAAACACGTTTAAGGTGCAACCCCACCCTTGTTTAGTGTGATTCTGAACCAACAGATGGCGGTGGGATCGCTTTCCAGGCCTGTACATCAATGCGAGAAATCGTGTGTGGAGGCGCTTCGATACAGTGGGATGTTTTTCTATATCGTGAATTTGACATCCCTGGTCCCTTGCTTGTTTTTCTCCGCACGAGCTTTCTTTGGAACGCGCACGGCAGCGCCAGTTCTCGTGTAAGGGGGCCAGTTGCCTACGCTCGGAGCTCACGTCTCCAGCAAATGTGGGCAGAACAAAACGCGAAAACAATCCTGAGCAAAATGGCAAGACACACACACAACAAAACTACCGACGCGTTAAAATATATGAAATTGCCTGTGCGCCGTTACCGGAGATTTCAGAGGCCAATTACAGATATTTCAATATGATCAGATTTATATTGTCACGAATGAAGGTGATGAGAGGACGAGCAGTGAACTGAAAATAAAAGTTTAATCGGCGAACTTCTACCAAAAAAAAAAAAAAAAAAGGTAAAAAAAGAGCGTCGAGGCAGCAGAAAAGCAGGCGGCGATTCGGCAGCGGTACAGAGAGCTAGAGCGGGACTGACTTGACAAGGGCACGGGCAGCTGCTTATCTATAGGAAGTATTCACTGGCGGCCATAGCTGTGTGCGCGGCTGCTGAGCGCGTGCTGATGGCGAGCTTCCACAGTTCTTTTGTAACGTGCATTCCGCACATTCAAGATTGCCGGTCTTAGCAGCCTATTAATGTGGGCTCGTTCGGAGCATGCGCTCTAGATAGCACCCACAAATATGGCGCCCAGTAAATACTCCTTATTCTACAGTGCGTCACCATCTCGAAAGTTCGGCAAAGAAGGTTCGAGCGTCGCGCGCTCGGGGCGAGGATGAACTGGCACTTTCGAGAATAACAAAGCAGAGGGAAAGTTACGTCTGCTGCGAGAATGAACGCGAATCTTCTAGAAGTCCGTGACCGAGCGTTGCTTTTTCGGCTCTGCGGGCGGCAATATGACGGGCCGGCCCTTTTGACATGCATGTGTTTGGCTCTTCGTGGATTTCCAGGAAAACGTGATGACGTGATAGACTTGGGTTTCCAAAATTCTAGCTTGAAAAATTTACCTAAAAATAACGAAATAATATATATATATTTTTTTTTTTTTTGGTGGGGGGGTCAGGTGTCTTATTTAGGTGGCTGGGTGTTTATTTTAACCAAAACCTCGAGACTGGAAAACACAAAGAATGACACTCGGGTTTAGATGTTCAGTTTGGTAAACCCAAAGTAGGACTGGTGCGGGAGTCATTTATTTATTTATTTATTTATTTATTCTTGAGTTGAGGATGCCCACCAACAGCTAAGCGCCTTATCGGTGATACACCATAATACATTTACAACGAAACAAGTAATGCGAACACTGCAATAATAAAATAATGAAAAAACTGCCGAGGTTAAAAATTAACTTACAGCAATAAATGATAAGAATTAATTTAATACGAATTCAGTGATAAATGCAACGACTGGCCAGGCAAAGATTCTGGGTCTGTGGATAGCTTTTCCACATAGTTTAAGCAATGTACAGAATGTCGCAAAAAAAAAACAAAAAAAAAACTACACGTTGCTTTTTTTTTTTTTTTTTTTTTTTTGCCGCAAGAATAAATTAGGTATCGCCGAACGCTCGTTCTCCGATCACTGTAGTGCGAGAGGTCACAACCAGATGTCAAAGCTTCAGCCCGATCCGATACCTTATTCAAAAGTTATGAGTGATTTCCTGAAAAGTTCAATGGGAAAATAACGGCCGACGGTGTTTTCGAATACATGGAACTCTATGGGCGCCAGAAACCGAAAACGGGCCAAAATGGGCTCCATTTTCCCATTGAAATTTTTAGAAAATCACTTATAACTTTAGAATAAGGTGTCCGTTTGGGATGAAACCTTGGAATCTGGTTGTGACCTAGTGCTACCTTTGGGCGGAGAATGAGCATTAGGCGAGGCGTAGTTGACTTTGCGGTAAAAAAAAGAAACTGTAAATGTTATTTGTGACATCCTGCACCAGTCCTAATTTGGTGATTTATGCGCGCAAGTAGTGATGTGCATAAATGAAAAAGATGCAAACGGGTAGAGTTTGACGGTGCATAAAATGCAGTGTAAGCACGCACATGATACGATGATTAAGACTGAAACAGCTCTACATTTTACACTAGCGGTGAGCGTATCGAAAGTTAAGGCTGCATCAAAAGCTAAAGCATGAACACATACACTGCTCAGGCCATTATGTTTGAATGCGTATAGTTCTTTATTACCCTCAGATTTGATGTAAGTTGTCTCCTGGTTGCTTACAAGAAAAATAAGGAAACTTTCTAACTCTGGGTTGATAGAAAATCTCCACCTGCTGACGGCCACCAATCATCTCGGCGCCGATTATGAGTATTCACTGCATGCCAACGGTCGCGTGCTTAGAACGAATTTTTTCCACGTGATTTCATACAATCGCAATTGTTCTTGACAAACAACTATGTTTACTCAGGCAAGCGGTCAGATGTGAAGCTTAGAATATTTTGTATTGATTGTGGCACACGTGGCAAGTTGCATAGGTCTTTTTTTTACAATCCGCGAAATAGAATGCTTTTGGGTTACCTTGGTCTCTAATGCATGTAGCACACAGAAGAACACGAACTGAATTACAGTGGGAAACGAAAACAATAATGATAAACAAGCATTTAATCACGCGCAAACTGAGCGCACTGCACATATACAGAAGGTAAGCTTAGTTTCACTAAATACATTACCAGTAAAGTATTTGGTTTTATCCTGCGAGCGAAGCGGAACATACAAGTGCGAGCATACTGCCCTGAACTACACTTCCAGTGAACAAGCGCACCATCCAAAGCATCGAGCTCGCTTTTATAGCTTTTGGTACGCTCAAACCTTTCCAGACAAAATTATAATCAATTCTATTATTTCAATTATTTTATTAGGTGCGCCTATATATGTGTGTGTGTGTTGTCTTTAGCTTTCACGTGCCATTTTCTTAGTTATGTAACATTTTTTAGAAGTCCGACAACTACAATGTGTTTCATCATAAGTAAAAGCCGCATAATCAAATGTAGACAAAAAAAAAAAAAAAAAAGAACGCGAACACGCGAACACACGTTAAAAATGTAATGTAACGGCGCATTCAAAATTAGTCGTTAGTTTTTTAGAGAGCAGCAGTTTCGTATGGCGACATTGTTACCCGTTGAAGGCTATAAAAAGTACAGTACAACTGTTAGCTCGGGGTCTATAACGTGCACCACGCGGTATATGTGATACACGATCAGGGATGGGCAGTATTTCAAATACAAGTATTTGAAATACGTATTTCAAATACTTTGTGTATTTTGCATTTATATTAAATTACGGATTGGGTAATGTATTTGACGTGTGTATTTAAATACTAAAACGTGGGTATTTCAAATACAATTGTAATTAAATACAATTTTGTGGACGAAAATACATCCCTCAAGTTTATGGTCACTGTCCAGAGCAGTAAGAAAACTACGCTCTGCACCGAATGCAGTCTCTCAATCAAGCACAAGCGTTTAGTGACTGTGATTACGGTGCTAGTCCAGGGCAAGAATAGTGACGAAATCAACGTTCACAGGCAGACTGGCTAAATAAGTGCCTGTGACAACTTGTGATGTTTTCCAGCCTGATTTTCATCCATATTTTTGCCTGGAACATTCTAAATGCGCTGGTCGTCCAGATTTTCGTTACTGATGTGAGTTGCAACACTAGTGCTGCGCGCCTTGGTCGTCTCGGTTATTTGTTGGTCTATACCAAAATGTAATCGACAAAAAAAGCTGCTTGAAGCTCTGTACTTTTTCCCCTATTACGTCCAAGCTGATTACATTTTTTGTGATTATATTTTTATTACGCTACTAGGAGCCTCGCACACTTACTCCCAAGTGTGAGATGCAAAATTAAAAAGAGATACCCAGAAACCCGTTGCAGGTGCCCTGAAGTCGCTGACGCAAATTTTGAGGAATGTATTTGGAAAAGTATTTGGAGGAGACCAAATACATTTGGTTGTATTTGTATCTTGTATTTAATTGCTTTTTAAGTGTAATTATATTTGTAATTAAATACATTTTTGACGAAGTATTTTGCATTTGTATTTCGATACATATTTGCATGTATTTTGCCCATCCCTGTACACGATCGTACGACGGTAGGATGCAGATGGGCGACTGAACCCAGGGTCCTTGCTAAAGCCCCATGATAAAGGCGTTTCTTACAAGTTCCGCCAACCATTGTTGTGGAAACGCGCAAGACACGTGCCACGAGCGGGTGCTCCGCCGCCATTGGCTTTCGAGGGCCAGTCATTTTAGTGCTGCGCCGCCATTTGCCTCCAAGGGCCCCTCGAGGTACGTTCCCCGTGCACTGGCACCTTTGAGGTTATTTGAAAAATCAACGCAAACACATTGAGGTGATTTAGTCCCTACAGGCTCTGCAGCGTGAGCTTTGTGCTTTGTACGGAGCTCGCGCTTGAGCATTTCTCCACGTGCTCTGATCGGTGGTGCCACAACACACTGGGCCAACGATCCCTCACCGCACTTGGTTTAGCTTGTGAGCTAAACCAAATGAGCTACGCTTAGGGTATCGGCGCTTTTTTCCTCCGATATTGTTGTGGGCGCCGCCATCTTGATGGTTAGTAATAAATCAAACGCAACTGCCGATCGTCAAGATTCAAAACTGCGACTTCCTGAGCATTAGTTTCGGTATCAGGAAGCTCAAGTAATATTACTTTGCTTTGTCGCGTACTGTTTAAACATTTGTGGAGGACGGAAAAGCGTTGCCTGGGATTTAAAATAAAGCTTCAGATAACTGACAACCATCATTTTAAGCACCAAGATGTGTATCAAGCGTAGCTTATTAAGTGGCTCTAGTTTAGCCCGACCACCTAGGCACGGAAAGAACAAACAGCTTGACCTCTCGCTCTTGGCGCTGCTTCAGTGGTTTCATCAGCCCGTAGCGTTGGCTGTGCTCCGAACTAAGGTAAAGCAAAGCAAATACACAGATCTTAGGGTTTCACAAGCCAACCCAACAAAAATCACTTAACACGCCCAATAAAAAAGAAATTGAGGTTTATTTCGACTAACTGAAGATCTTTTGACGTGAAATCGAAATCTCATATTGGCTTCCGTCGGATTGCGGGCATCTCGGCCGAAATTTAAACCCGACTAACGTGGATTCATGGGCCAGCGCGTTGGCTCAGAGACAGTGAGACGATTTAATATTTTGTGTTTAGTTTTAATATTATTGCCACTTGAAAACCACCGAGGTGGTTTTTAAACAAAATATAGTCAAACCATTCCGACGAGCGTAGTTTGATTGCGGAAATGATTTTCGCGAGTGATAAAAATATTAAAATGTTTTTGCATACGTGGCGGAGTCTGAAATGGCAGAATGCATTTCATGGCACCCATTTCATTTGGATCGCGTCGGGCTTGTGTACCGACGCACAGTAAACGCGCTCAAAAGTAGCTGTGGCGCACCCGCAGCCTCGCGCTTGTTGTTCTGACATTTCTGGCTCGCTCACTGCGGGCATCCAAGCATCTGACACCCCGACATCTGGAGCTTTTTCTGTCTCTCACGTGGCGTTCCAAGCGGCACACGACGGAAAATGCACATCAAGCTGTTCTTGAACAGGTGTCGCCATCTGTACTTTATATTAATAAACTACAATTTGCCGTAACTGAATGAGAAAAGTTTGAGGTCTTATAACACTCTTAACGTGTAATATATTAATATGGATGTTCTGGAAGATGTAATATTGAAGAATGCTTCATAATTTAATGTCTCGCTATTTTGATCAGTTGACGTGATTCCCTTTTTATAGCGCCATAAAATATTCCCACTTTAAACTTTATTTTTTATTTTAAAATATACATTATTTCTACAGTTTGTTGCTTACTTTTTTTTAATTTATTACATCCAACCGAACGCTCACGTAAAATATCGTGGACGATGGGAGGTTATAACTCGACAAATACTTTTTTTTTTAATATTAGAGACTGTGGTCTCTTAAAAGGTGAATAAGTAACTGGCAACTCAAAATAATCGCAATATCGGGACATTAAAGCAGTGTTGAAAAACAGGTCTTTAATTTGACATTAAGTTTGTAATTGTAAGATATATAGAAAGAAAGTTATAAGCCGCCAAAAAAGCACCAAAACGTCATGCACGGTGGGGTTGCACCTTAAGGGGCTTTATTCCTTTCATCTTTGCTTTCTTTCATAGCTTCCGCGAGCACGTATGTTTCACTTTACGGGATGGCGAAGCCGAAGCTACACGCAAAAGCACGTCCTCCTGAGCCATGCTCGCACTGCACGACCGCGCGTGCTTGGCAGGGACGCTGAAAGCTCTCAGCTCGCTCTTGTAGCCTCTGCTACGCTGGCATTTACCGCTCATTCACACTGAAAGCGCATTCGCGCTCGCAAAGCGGTTGCGAACGCGGTTGTATAAAGATCCAGTACAATTGCACGCGCAGTCGATGACATCAAGTGTGCGTGACATTGTACTGGATCTTTATACAACCGCGTTCGCAACCGCTTTGCGAGCGCGGATCCGCTTCCAGTGTGAATGAGAGGTTAAAATGGCACGGATTATAAAAAAAAACTGTAGTGGGGAAGCGTATTGACGCATGTGCGAAACGCGAGCCAAATATTCTATTTTGCTCGCCTGCAGCGCTGCTCAAAACTTGAGCAGCGCTGCAGGCGAGCACCTATGTAGAAGCTGGCCCGACTTTATTGCCATAGGAGACAGGCTAGAATATCGGTTTTCCTTCGTACATGGAGATTTAGATCAAGCCCGAATGTTATTTAGAACAGTCACGCTAGGAGTTGCATTATATGAACTAGACGAGCGATAGTCAGTAAATAAGATGCAAAGGTTGAGAAATGAATGGGTTATTCACTAGACGCCATATTTGAGCGCGTTGCTACTATACTCTGTTTCATACTTAGTGTGCAACGCTGTCAAAGCTACTGGCGCGAGCACGTGGCTTCATCTGGAGTTTTGTTTGCTCGAAAATGCGTGCAAATGATCAAGGAGATCACGCCCCATGCTCGCGCCACTAGCTTTGACAGCGTTGCACACTAAGTATGAAACAGAGTATAGTGCCTCGGGGACAACTAGAGCCCTCGATATGGCAGCGCAGCTGCCAGAGTAGTGCCACGCTTTTCCCCGTGCCGCCTCTCACCGCGATTGGTCATACGCGGTACCATAGCAACGGGCCGAGCTGGCACCGTGCCCATAGCAACCGAGTGACTACTCGTCACGTGACCTTGCGAGAGCCGTGATGTCACCGGTAAGATGGAAGCGCCCAGAGCTGATGCATGCGAGTTTGTTCGGTGCGCGGTAGTCGTAATGTGCCGCTGCTTGCCGACGATTTCGGACTTCTTCGTGCTCTCTGACGCAGATATAACGTGAAGATCCAAAATAATGAGACTTTATTCCTTTTCTGTGCAAGATCACTCTGGACATCAGCACCTGTGCGACAGCATCAGTCATATTGCCGTAGCGGCGCTCGGATTCCCGGATGTGTTCAAGGATCGATAAGACTTTTAGCATGCAATTTTCGCATACTCTAGGCTTTGTTTTAACGTTGAAGTGTCTGAGAATGGATGCGAAATGTATGCGTCGCATGCTGGACTTTGGAGAAATTGTTTCAGCCCCAGGTAACCGCATAATCACCGAAACTTTTAGCGAGGAAGCTCCTGCGATCTTTACGTTTTGTACTGATCACCGATTTTACGATATAGCTTTCAGGATAAACTTTTTGCATTTTTCTAGCTTTCGTTGAAATTTTGAATATCTGAGAATCGAAACGAAAGATATACGTCAAGTGTAGGGCCTAGGGGAAGTTGTTTCAGCCATAGGTCACCGAATAATCACAGCAGCTTTTAGCAAGGGAGCAGCTGCGATCTTTAACCTTTTGGACCATAAATCAACGATTTTACGAATCGGTAGTTCTGAAGATTTTGATATAACGTGCTTTCAATGCAGTAGCTTACATTTAATTACAGTGTTTTTTTTTTTTTTCGCTTGTTTTCTCAAGTGACATGCTGGCGTTTGCTCAAATGACGTATATGAAATGTCCTGCTGTATAACAATGCATCAACACATACTTTTAAACTTAGATGCTCAGAGGTGTGCTCGTCTTTGTAATTAACAAGTTACAGACATAATTATTTCTTACGAGTGTAATATTTATTTTCTCTAGCTGGGCCCGTTTTGTGCTCATTAATGACCGTGTGCTATGATGTTATTATCATGTATGTATGGTTCTAAATACCCTTTTTACAATGCCCACAAAGGCCAAAATGACGTCAGCCGACCCCAGCTTACGCATTAGACACGAAAACTGCGTCCCTCGGACGTATGCGCTCGTCAACAATGAATTCGCCGACGAATATTTGAATTCGCGTTCGTGGCCAATGAGTGCCCTGACGAAACTTATCATCACTTGCGAATGCCAAGTTCTATGCCGTGCTTAAAAAGCACGGTGGAAGCTTGGGGTCATCGCACCGGTGCCCTAGCATGTCACGACCGCGTGATTTCACAGTTCGCTTTTGAGTTGAGGATTACAGCTAAGAAAGAAGATGTTAAAAATAATTTCATGGCCCCTTTAACACGGATATGTGTGCTACACCATATAAAAATATTGACATTTTGCATGCCGGTAAACTTCCGGACAACCCACTTGGCCTGTCGACAAGAACACCTCATATCCGGCATCCGTCGCTTTTGATGGCGTTGACAATCCTCTGGAGACCATCATGCTGTCCTGTCTATCGCCCAAACGAGGGGAAGACCGACGTCGACGTGGCTCCTCGCCAGTCGGTGAGATAATCTCGTCTTGAATAGATGATTGGGTCTTGAAGAAGTATGATGCTACGCATACACTCGCTTACTATAGAGCAGTCAAGCAGCAGTCATGTCCCGAGGCAATCGCCCTGCCGTGGCCGGCGTAATCGGATTTCGTTCCATAGGAGCGAAGTCCGAAAGCACAAGGACGGTACGTACGTCCCACGAAGCGGCCGCCGTCCCGGTGGCGCGGAAAACCACTCGCCTTGTCCGTGCATCTACGATACTTAGCAGCTCTCGTCGCCCGACAGTCCCCGGGATGCAAATCGTCTCACTTCACAGAAGAAACAGCCACCGTTCATCCAGAGGCCCGTGCCGCACCGCCATGCCAAGCTTCTTTTACCACTTTTCAATGAACGAATGGAAATATCAACGAAACTAGACTAAAAAAGTTGCCGCCCGGGGACTGTCTGGCGACGAGAGCTGCTAAGTATCGTAGGTGCACGGACAAGGCGAACGGGAGACAAGAGATTGCGGAAGCGGTCGCGACGCCAACTGCTGCCAACGAACGAGCATACGACGCCGAGAGCCGGCGTCTTTAGCCGACAATCAACTGCAGTCCTTGTTGTTACTGCGCCTGTTTTTGCTTCTGCGTCTGTCGCCGCCTGCGGAACGCGCGCCGCTTTTGAGTCGAAAAGATTGTCTGCTAAAGACGTTGGCTCTCGGCGCCGTATGCTCGTTCGTTGGCGGCGTTCGTTGCGCCATCTCTTGTCTCCCATGCGAAACGGCGCCGTGTTGTTTAAAGACCGGTGGCGTCGCTGCGTTTCCGAAGGAGCTAAGCCTTTTTCTTTCTTTACTTCTTCTTCAGGTAAGTTCGCGGCAGTTTGATACTTTAGACCCATGTTCCGGATAAAAAAAACAGGACGCGGGATGGCCAAAAAAACATGCTTTTCGTGCAAGGCTCGTCAAATTATGAGGCGCTGGAGAAATGCAGCCTTCTGCGTTAAGTCCTTATTTCGAACTCTTTTTGTTCGCCTTCCGCCCATTGAAAAGCATGCGGGAAGGGCCTTAGAACGCACCTGGTATCGCTGCGCCGCAGCGTTCTTCCGCATCAAAAAGTTCGTCTGCTTTCCTCGCCGTCACCATGGCAACGAACGCCGAATGAATAGAAACACGCACGGTACCGCCGCGTGAAGCCAGCAACAGCTGACGCCATTTTACGAACGCCGTCTGCTAGCCAAAGCCGAACGCGGTGTGTCACATCAACCGCCTCCGCCGGTGCGCCGCTAGCAAAGACGACGAAGCTGTGACACGCCGACGACGATCGAGCAAGCAACAACACCGCGGGACGACTGCAACGGCGGCATTTATTCGGATCAAAGGCCGGCTTCGCCGGTGCGCCGCTAGCAAAGACGACGAAGCTGAGGCACGCCGACAGCGAATGGGCGAGCAACAGCACCGCGAGACGTCTGCAACGGCGGCATTTATTTTGATCACAGGCGCGAAATAAGCAAGAACAATTTTTATTTGAATCATAACACCCTATATCCAAGTTGGGGACCACATACCTTTGCTGGGTCTTTCCTATGAACCTTTTACAGAGACACGGGGTGCCGCATTAAAAACACAGCTCCGTTTGCAAAATATGGGGGCCCTGAAAAGGACCGTTTAGACCACTGCCAGAACCTATAACTGACGTAACGAGCACTTGACGAGCGGTTGGCGCATAAGTCGTCTTTATGCATGCAGGCGGGTGACGGGCTCAGCGCAGCGGATCTCTCGAAGTTACCGGGGCCGTCAGAATCCTCGCCCTGTCTGCGTCGGGGCTCTAGATTTTGGCGGCCGCGGCGACGAACGACTGGAATCTATGAGTGTTTCCGCGCGCCTTGTCTCTCCTCCAAAACATGAACTTTGCAAGGTGACCAGTGAAATGGTGGCTCTCGCGCCGTCCAGATGGAAGAGAGTTTTTGACGTGGGCCCAGGTGCAATCCACCGTATTGGTGTGCGCACCAGTGTTCGCGTCGACAAAGTTAAGCTTATGGTTGACGGTGAGGTGCGTGAAGCGAGCGTCATCTGCAAGCTTGCGATAGCCAACCCAACAATCAGTGATTATTCTTGTTTCAGGGCGGAGCCACTCGGCTGTTAGCCCTTGCAGGGTTTTAGCGTAACGGGTCTCCACGGGAACAAGAAAGCAGCACCCGCTGCAACGCGCCACACCGCCGAAAACCCACTGGCCAGGCCTTAAATACCCGCGATGGTACTTGTGCCGACCGAACATACTCTCGTCTGGTTCTAGAGTCAAGCCGTCGCCACCAATCATGTCTGAATGCTTAAAGACGGCATTTACCACAACCTCCCGACAAAGGCTCGCCCAATCAGTTAGTGTCTTACTTGTGATATCAGCCTCCCGCTGAATGACGGCGCACGGTAGGTTCTGGCATCCGGAGGATGATTTTCATGAGTTGGAGAAGCGTCAGGTGCGTGCGACCCTTCGAAAAGGGAACCGCTCCGTATCGAGACTTCGCCCCGGCACTAAACTTTGGCCGACTTCCTCTTGGGCACCTCACGAATCATCCACACACCGCACCCCCCCCCCCCCCCCCCCCCCCCCCCCCCCCGTGTAGCCATCCGCAGATCTAGCGCGGACTTGCAGCTTGTCATCGCAGCTTCGCACTCTGGACACACACGAAAACCCAGGAGCCAGGAGCAGGCCAACGCGCTAAAGCAAATTAATTGCTTCAAGAGGGTCTTTCATGGCGCCAAGAAGACGGCACAAGTTGAACGCCATGGCACTGCGATGCTCGCCTCTGGAAGAACAAAGCGCCGAGGGGGAACTGCGCGCTTCTTTGCATTTATTATATTTATTTCATCCGCCTTTTTATACCTCGTGACACAATTCTAACAAACTCATTGGTTGATCGGTCGGACCACACCATCGCGTGACAAAACAAAAACAAAAAAACAAACGCCAAACGTATGTCGACGGACGGCATCGTCACAGAGAAGGGAGCAGTCGAACCCAACAACAAAATGAAGTAACAAAGTGAATAAAAAAAAAAAAATAAGAAGGGAGCCGTTGGAGTTTCGGACGGCGTCTTCTTTGATGAGAGGAGCTGCTCTCTCTGGCCAGAGCGGCCAGAGCAGCCGTGCTGCTCTGGCTGCTCGGAATATTCCTTTTTGTTGTTTTTCTTACTCTACAGGGTGCCACGACCCTTATTTGAAGCTGATTTGTTAAATTAATAACAAACATCGCGTTGGAACGGAGGAGGTAGAGAGTCTTGGCGTCAGAATTTGACGTGGTAGAAAAGAAAAGAAAATAACGAATGCACAATACATACCGTATGCCAAGACCGTTATACTCCGCACTTGGCGAGGCCTTATGACGCAGCCGACGACCGTTAGGCTATTTATTTTGTTTCTTTTGATTTTTTATCGTGACGACTACTCCACTGTGCCTCGGAGTCTCCAGCGGAGATCCGGCAGTTTTTAATAATTATTATTATTGTCGTTTGAAGGGCACTCTTCGTATGCTGCTTCGTTTCTGACGCCATAAAAATTAGGGGGCGGGATTACTTTGCACCACGTATAAACTACAATAAAAAAAGTTTAGTTCATGGTCGGATTGGTTTGTAGATACAATTAGTCCAATAAAATTAGCCCAATAAAATTAGTCCAATAATTGATAAGTACGATTATTTAGCTTCATTATTAGTATCTTTTGTGTGCATGCGTGAAATACAACACGCAACGAGAAGACACGAGAACAACGCTGCGACTGCTGGACCATAGACTACTTTTGAGAAAATGCGCCGCAAGACAGGGAGGGAGTAAGGGATACAAAAAGTAGACTATTTAATGTCACCAAATTCCTGGGCGGGGAACACTTGGCGGTATCAGTGTATCGTTTTGAAAGCCATACAAAAACACGTCGGGGACACTGGACTTCTGGACCAACTTTGAGTGCGTGCGCGTCTGATGTGTGTTTATGCCATTCTTTCTTTTTAGATTGTAGGCGGGAAAAATCCACACGGACTAGAGCCTGAGTAATGCAGAGTTGTTACTCAGGCCCCAGTCAGTGTGGATTTTTCGCGCCTATAATCTAAACAGAAAGAATATTTCTATGGCGTCAGGAACGAAGCAGCATAGAAAGAGTGCCCTTCAAACGACAATAATAATTATTAAAAACTGCCGGATCTCCGCCGGAGACTCCGAGGCACAGTGGAGTAGTCGTCACGATAAAAAATCAAAAGAAACAAAATAAATAGCCTAACGGTCGTCGGCTGCGTCATAAGGCCTTGCCAAGTGCGGAGTATAACGGTCTTGGCATACGGTATGTATTGTGCATTCGTTATTTTCTTTTCTTTTCTACCACGTCAAATTCTGACGCCAAGACTCTCTACCTCAGAAAGGGTAAAAGCACAGGCGAGCTGGTGAAGAACTTCCATCGTAAACCGGAGACACGGAAAAATAAAAAAACGGACAAAACAACAACAAGTTGTCCGTTTTTTTATTTTTCCGTGTCTCCGGACTCTCTACCTCCTCCGTTCCAACGCGTTGTTTGTTATTATTTTAACAAATCAGCTTCAAATAAAGGCGCGTTCACACTCTTGCAACCGAGTACGACCGAGAAAGACTTCTTGGGACCGGATGCGCTGAGCGGAGCTGGTCCTAAGAGATCGCAAGAGGCTTAAAAACCGGTTTGGTCTCTCTCGGTCGTACTCGGTTGCAAGAGTGTGAACGGACCTTAAGGGTCGTGGCACCCAGTAGAGTAAGAAAAAGAATAAAAAAGGAATATTCCGAGCAGCCAGAGCAGCACGGCTGCTGTGGCCGCTCTGGCCAGAGCAGCTCCTCTCATCAAAGACGCCGTCCGAAACTCCAACGGCTCCCTTCTTATTATTTTTTTTATTCACTTTGTTACTTCATTTTGTTGTTTGGTTCGACTGCTCCCTCCTCTGTGACGATGCCGTCCGTAAACATACGTTTCGCGTTTTTTTTTTTTTTTTTTTTTTTTTTTTACGCGATGGTGTGGTTCGACCGATCAACCAATGAGTTTGTTAGAATTGTGTCACGAGGCATAAAATGGTGGATGAAATAAATATAATAAATGCAAAGAAGCGCGCAGTTCCCCCTCGGCGCTTTGTTCTTCCAGAGGCGAGCATCGCAGTGCCATGGCGTTCAACTTGTGCCGTCTTCTTGGCGCCATGAAAGACCCTCTTGAAGCAATTAATTTGCTTCAGCGCGTTGGCCTGCTCCTGGCTCCTGGGTTTTCGTGTGTGTCCAGAGTGCGAAGCTGCGATGACAAGCTGCAAGTCCGCGCTAGATCTGCGGATGGCTACACGGGGGGGGGGGGGGGGGGCGGTGTGTGGATGATTCGTGAGGTGCCCAAGAGGAAGTCGGCCAAAGTTTAGTGCCGGGGCGAAGTCTCGTTACGGAGCGGTTCCCTTTTCGAAGGGTCGCACGCACCTGACGCTTCTCCAACTCATGAAAATCATCCTCCAGATGCCACAACCTACCGCGCCCTCATTCAGCGGGAGGCTGATATCGCAAGTAAGACAATAACTGATTGGGCGAGCCTTTGTCGGGAGGTTGTGGTAAATGCCGTCTTTAAGCATTCAGACATGATTAGTGGCGACGGCGTGACTGTAGAACCAGACGAGAGTATGTTCGGTCGGCACAAGTACCATCGCGGGTATTTAAGGCCTGGCCAGTGGGTTTTCGGCGGTGTGGCGCGTTGCAGCGGGTGCTGCTTTCTTGTTCCCGTGGAGACCCGTGACGCTAAAACCCTGCAAGGGCTAGTAGCCGAGTGGGTCCGCCCTGAAACAAGAATAATCACTGATTGTTGGGCTGGCTATCGCAAGCTTGCAGATGACGCTCACTTCACGCACCTCACCGTCAACCATAAGCTTAACTTTGTCGACGCGAACACTGGTACGCACACCAATACGGTGGATTGCACCTGGGCCCACGTCAAAAACTCTCTTCCATCTGGACGGCGCGAGAGTCACCATTTCACTGGTCACCTTGCAAAGTTCATGTTTTGGAGGAGAGACAAGGCGCGCGGAAACACTGATAGATTCCAGTCGTTCGTCGCCGCGGCCGCCAAAATCTAGAGCCCCGACGCAGACAGGGCGAGGATTCTGAGGGCCCCGGTGACTTCGAGGGATCCGCTGCGCTGAGCCCGTCACCCGCCTGCATGCATAAAGACGACTTATGCGCCAACCGCTCGTCAAGTGCTCGTTACGTCAGTTATAGGTTCTGGCAGTGGTCTAAACGGTCCTTTTCAGGGCCCCCATATTTTGCAAACGGAGCTGTGTTTTTAATGCGGCACCCCGTGTCTCTGTAAAAAGTTCACAGGAAAGACCCAGCAAAGGTATGTGGTCCCCAACTTGGATATAGGGTGTTACGATTGAAATAAAAATTGTTCTTGCTTATTTCGCGCCTGTGATCAAAATAAATGCCGCCGTTGCAGACGTCTCGCGGTGCTGTTGCTCGCCCATTCGCTGTCGGCGTGTCACAGCTTCGTCGTCTTTGCTAGCGGCGCACCGGCGGAGGCGGTTGATGTGACACACCGCGTTCGGCTTTGGCTAGCAGACGGCGTTCGTAAAATGGCGTCAGCTGTTGCTAGCTTCACGCGGCGGTACCGTGCGAGCTTCTATTCATTCGGCGTTCGTTGCCATGGTGACGGCGAGGAAAGCAGACGAACTTTTTGATGCGGAAGAACGCTGCGGCGCAGCGATACCAGGTGCGTTCTAAGGCCCTTCCCGCATGCTTTTCAATGGGCGGAAGGCGAACAAAAAGAGTTCGAAATAAGGACATAACGCAGAAGGCTGCATTTCTCCAGCGCCTCATAATTTGACCAGCCTTGCACGAAAAGCATGTTTTTAGACCGTAGTTTGGAGATAGTTTTTTTTACAACAACATGGGTCTAAAGTATCAATGTGCCGAAGATGCCAGCCTTTACACCTCGCACTAGAATACACAGCTGCAGTATTCTGAGTTTAGCGGTCGTACTGGCACGAATTCGAAATGAGAGAAGCGCGTGCCCCACTTGCAGTGGCGCGTGCTCAGCTCGAGCGAGGATCGCTTTGGAACAGTTGATCCTGGGATTTGGATTAAACAAGTCAGACAGTCACCGGTGTCGCACGCACAGAAAGATTAAAGTTCCCTCGATGCTTTGCGGCAGCGGTGGCGTAGTCAAACTGGCTGGTCAGATCTATTAATTTAAGAAAATTTTAGACTGGCTTCCGAAATACACTGAAGCTTGACTGATGCAAAGGCCTGACATAGCATATTTATGCGAAACGTTTCTTTCACTACGCGTTTCATGTCATTAGTCTCTCTGCAAACCACTTCTGTTCCTAAGAGCCTTTCATTACACCACTGTGAGAGCTGTAGTTTTTCTGCACGAGCGATAACCTCGCTGAGAATATGCGCGAGCAGAACACAAAGCGGCACTAGCTGTCTCATGAACTAGCGCCTGCTCCCTATGAGCTACAGGGTGTTGCGACTCGGGGCTTGTCCATGTAGTCGATCTCCGCTGGAGCCATGCGTCGCCCAGAACATCGGGCAGAGTTGGTAGCGAGCCAGGGTGTCTCTTCTCAAACTGTTTATTTACATTCTATGTACAGTTTGCCGTTCGGCATGAGAGCAACGTGAGAACACACCGAGAGCGCGTAAAACCGCTCTTT
Organism: Ixodes scapularis; assembly: GCF_016920785.2. Lineage (NCBI taxonomy): Eukaryota > Metazoa > Arthropoda > Arachnida > Ixodida > Ixodidae > Ixodes > Ixodes scapularis. The sequence goes on along the minus strand of NW_024609846.1, from coordinate 175,192,682 downwards.
TTATAGACCTTTTCATTTCAGTAGTTGCTTGACCGGCGGGTAGAGGGCGCTGGCGCACTCGCCGCCATTAGGTTGCTTCAATTTGGTCGGTTTCGGTTTCAACGTGCACGCGATTGTGATGCTGTTTCATGCCACTTTCGATTAATTTTGCGATATAAATTTCTTTCTTGTAGCACACAGCGAATGAAACAATACTACTGAGCCACTTGGCAAACCACGAAGTGGTTTTGAGCCTAAATTGCGATCTTTTTTTACGAACACTATATGCGTCTGATTCCGTCCATCGTTAATTTCGGCCAGGTTCGGCGGTGAAACAACTGCGCTGATGCACAGGGAAAAGTACCATTGTCCACGGCCGTACCCGCGGACACTAATTTCCAGAAGAAAAAATAAATAAATAAAGAGCAGGACAAGCTCCGCCTGCAGCGTGCGCTCCTTGCCTGCCGCCGTGCTTTGGCTGTGCGTGCACCGAGTGGTACGGAAAGTAGATAGCTCGCGCTCAAGTCAGAGCTGCTACTGCTAACCTTATATTCCAACAGACTATATTGCATGCGTGCTTAGTGGAAAAGCAGGTCGACAACATGATTAAAAATCTGCTGAATCACCAAGAACAGATGAACTGACAAGTTTACTGTTTGATATTTGGTTTCCGTACACCAACCTTTCCCAACTGCGAGACTGGAAACGTATTTTATAATGACTAGAAAAGTTGCATATAATCATGTAGATAATATAAAAAGTGATATTGTCTCGACAGGTTTTATTTAAGGAAATTAAACGCTCGAGAAATATTTTGATACACCAGCGTAGGCTGACCAGAAAATTTCTTTAACTAAACTACTCATTAACAGCATTTCAATATATTGGCCTTATGAAATAAACTTTTTGTTATATGGACATTTGCTTACGACGTTCTCAAGGTATGAAAATCGTGCGATAAGTGAATGCCAGATTTAAAATAAAGTCTAGTATTCATCTTGCGTAAAATTTGCCGAATGAAATTGAAGATCGCAAAAGAAATGATCTCCGATAAGCCTGGCTGAAGTCGAACGTCAGGCGCCACCCAATGAACGAAAGCTGTTCACTGATTTGAAACGATGCGCTTTGCACATTTTGACGTCGCCAGCTACTGAAAGTAACTCCCTATTCGCCGTCGACAACCGGCAGCACTCGGGTAATTTTTATGCTGAAGGATTCTTTTCGGCGTCACATTTTGTGAATCATAGCCACTATCAAGCTGTCTGTGACAGTTTCTTACGCGGGGAGTCCAAATATTTGTGTTGAAATAAATTATTTAAATCTGCATGATTATATTAAAAAATTACTTAAGCAATTTAAAGACTATGCACATGGGACCAAGCATGATATACAATTCCGTGGAATTCCTAAATAAACCGATAAAGCGAATGCTTATGTCGCACACGCGATTAAGAACGTAAAACAGATATAAGTGTGATATTGCGAACAAACAAGTTGCCTAATGTTAAGGTACCGTTATTTCTAGCATAAAAAAATAATTCAAACTAAACGTTTGTTCCCGCGTCTTGTCCACGAGTTCTCTAGTGTAATCGAAATAAACTGTTTTCGATTTGTTGTAACTACAAAACACCATGCTTTCGGGAAAAACACGTGCTAATTACGCTGAGTGTTTTTGTTTCCTTCCTTGACACCAATGCGCACTCATATATATAATAACATTGGGCTTCCTATTGCAAATGTTCCGCCCTTATTAGTAACCAAACCTCAGTTCTCATAAGATATTGATATTTGAACCCTCGAGGCTCTCTTCAAGTCATATATGCATTCAATGTGCGCAAGTGCTAACGCTGATCCCTGTATCCCGCACGACGACGGTAAAAAAAAAAATATTCAAAACGTGTTACAAAATCAACTACAGAAGATGCGCGCATAATGATGTAATGGAATTGCATGGTAAGTATGAGTATCTGACGACACTTTACGGAGTAAGGCAAGAGACGCGGCGAAACGCGGCGAAAAACACGAATTAAACGCATCCGCCAAGGCGCGGACGGGAGAGCGGAGCAACAAGTTGAAGCAACCTAATGGCGGCCGCATCTCGTGATTCCAAGATGGCAGCGCCCATGCGGCGGAGGGTGAAAAGGTCTATAAGGTCCCCCTTCCCTACGTCTCTAGGCCAGGACGCCGTCCCCCAACTGGTCAGGCCCCGCCCACTAGCACGCACAAGCACACAGCGTAGTAGCGGCCGGACATCACATCCCGGCGCCGAGTCACTCCCGCCCTCGAATGCCGCGCCGAGGAGGCGACAACAAAGGGTCCACTCTCAGCCTGGGAGACAACGCTGGCCGAGGTGGTGCCGATCTCTCCATTAGGCGGCTTTGTGGCACGAAAAGGGTTGGGCCGGAACAACCGCAAGTGGCGTCCGAAGATGATCCGTGCTGAACACACCCTCACGGAGGTCCCGCAGCTGGCGCACCGTCATCCGGAATCTTCGCACAATAATCCCCGGTTCCTGCGTCGGGTGACCCAGTTTCGGGCCAGTGTAATCCCCGCCAGAAGTAAGGGTCCGGCTCAGCTTCGCGCCCAGGTGTGGCGGCATCAACACGGTGGTCCTCCGTCGAAAGCCATCCCTTTGTCGCCGCTCGCTTCGTTTCCGGGCTCAATCTCAACTGACCGGAACCATATGGCGACGATTCTCAAGGGGGTTCCCCAGTGCCGGGTGGTTTAGATCGAGAGGGTCTGGTCCGGGGGCCATTCATAACAAGGGATGGTGGCATCACGTATGCATGGAACGCTCATAGAGATCAGTACAATTGTTGCATTCATGAGTATGTGTAGCTATTTCTAAATTCACCATTCTGTTCTTCACGTTACTTTTGTGCTCGGTTAGTCCGTCATTATTACATCTTGACGTGTGACTTACATATTCAACCCACAAGCCACCGGTTTCTCATATAGACCCGCTGCTCAGGGGCAGGGTGAGCCAGCGCGTCGGAAGACTTCAAAGGCGCTAATATTAAAAAATTCGAACACCAACCAAGCCCTTCTGTAGGGACCCAGCGTTTCAAGGCCAATTCGTCCTCTTCTTCAGGGGCGACTACAGCTATGGCCGTTGAGGAGCAGTGTCCTTTTCTTTTTCTACTACGGCGTGTGTCTGGTCTTCTTCTTCTACGGCTCTGCCTTTTTCAATAATATGACGAAGCCCATTCACATAGGCGGATGGTAAAGCCTCTAGAGATCTGTTGATGTTCTGTGGCGTTGTTTGAATATGCCGTGATTCTAAGAACAGTCGTTTTCGAGGATTTGTCTCAACGTCAACGATGCATGCGTTGTCGAAGTCAATGCGATGGTCCTTGACGTCGCAATGCTCAGCGACCGCGCTACGCTCGTGATCGAACTTGCGCACGTCGTTTTTATGTTGACGGATTCTCTCTCTGAAGTTCTCCGTTTCCCCGATGTATGAGGCCGCGCAAACCCCGGACGGAATCTTATATACAACGCCTTGGGCCCTTTCTTTACCAGGGCGATCTTTTGGGCGTGGCATGAGTCGTCCAAGGGTAGACACAGGTTTGTGCGCTAGTTGGATGCCCTCTTTCGCAAGCACACGTGCCAGTGCCTCGCTTGTTCCGTTGATGTAGGGAACGCTGATGCGGGAGGTTGGGCGGAAAATCGCACTTAACTGTTGCTGCACGTGTCGTTGGTTTCGGCCTACACGGCGGGCAACGCGATGGATGAAGCTGCTCGTGTAGCCGTTTCTCTTAAGGTGCAACCCCACCCCTGGTTAGTGTGATTCTGAATCAACAGATGGCGGTGGGATCGCCTTCCAGGCCTGTACATCAATGGGAGAAATCGTGTGTGGTGGCGCTTCGATACAGTTGGATATTCTCCTATATCCAGAATTTGACATCCCTGGCCCCTTGCTTGGTGTTCTCTGCACGAGCTTTCTTTGGAACACGCACGGCTGAGCCACTTCTCGTGCAAGGGGGGCAGTTGCCACGCTTTGAGCTCACGTCTCCAGCAAATGCAGGCAGAACAAAACGCGAAAATCGTCCTGAGCCTAATGGCGAGACACATGCACAACAAAACTACCGACGCGTTGAAAAATATAAAATTGCCTGTGCGCCGTTATCGGAGATATCAGAGGCCAGTGACACATATAACAATGTGATCAGATCTATTCTGATACGAATGAAGGTGACGAGAGGACGAACAGTGAACTGAAAAATAAAGGTTTAATCGGCGAACTTGTTCCAAACAAAAAAAAAAGTAAACAAAGAGCGTCGAGGTAGCAGAAAAGCAGGCGGTGATTGGGCAGCGTAACAAAGAGCGAGAGCGAGACTTACTCGCAAGGTCGCTGGCAGCTACTTATCTAGAGTGCGTCACGTAACCATCTCGAAAGTTCGGCGAAGAAGGTTCGGGCGTAGCGCGTTCGGGGCGAGGATGAACTGACACTTTCGAGGACAATAAAACAGGGCGAAAGTTCCGTCTGGTGCCAGAATGAACGCGAATCTTCCAGAAGTCCGTGACCGAGCGTTGCTTTCTCGGCTCTGCGGGCGGCAATATGACGGGCCGGCCCTTTTATCGTGCATGTGTTTGGACCTTTGAGGATTTCCAGCAAAAGGTGATGACGTCATAGTCTGGTTTCCAAAATTCTAGCTTGAGGAACTAACTACCTAAAAGAAAAGACTATTTTTTGGGCGGTCAGGTGTCTCAACATTTCGACAAAAACACCGAGACTGGGACAAAAAGGGACGAACAAACACAAAGTCTCAAACCCAGCTGAATTTTATTTGACAAGGAAGGGTGCTTATATAGGCGTCAAATCCTTCACAAATCAAAAGAGACGAAGGAAAGAGAGGGAGAAACCTTCACAAACAAAAGAGACGAAAGAAAAAAGAGGGAGAATTGGGAAAACCCGTGCCACAACAGTCATCTTATCAGAAAAGGATGATCGGAAGCGTTTGATAAAAGAATCTATAACAATCATGAATCATGGGAATGCGGTAAATAAGCCATCCCTCACAATAGATAAAGAACAAAGAAAGTTTTTACAAATTTGATGTCCGCGCGTCCTGTCAATCGATGTGTTGAGGCCTTTGTCCGATTTTAAGTCTTTTCGCTTTGTTGTTTCCTGGTCGTTGGTTCGTTGCGTCCTTCCTGTTATAGTGTTGGGGTCTCTTGGGGACTAATGCACTTTAGTCCTTCTACTTAGCTTTGTTTTTGTATAAACTTTTCAGTTCTATTGTAATGCTTGTTTTTGTTGTACTGCTTGTGGCACGGGTTTTCCCAATTCTCCCTCTTTTTTCTTTCGTCTCTTTTGTTTGTGAAGGTTTCTCCCTCTCTTTCCAACGTCTCTTTTGATTTGTGAAGGATTTGACGCCTATAAGCACCCTTCCTTGTCAAATATAATTCAGCTGTGTTTGAGACTTTGTGTTTGTCCGTCCCTTTTTGTCCCAGTCTCGGGGTTTTTGTCGAAATGTTTAACCACCACCAGCTCGTTTGCGCCCTTACCTTTTGTTCACAGGTGTCTCATTTTTGTAGCTGGGTGTTTATTTTGACCCAAATCACGAGACTGGAAAACACAAAAAATGACACTCAGGTTAAGATGTTGAGTTTGGTGAACCCAAAGTAGGACTGGTGCGGGGGTCATAATAAAGAAGGCCGAGGTTAAAAATAAACTCACAGCAATAAAGGGCTGTAGGACCGTTCGTCGAAAGACAATTCGTAGCAGGGCAACTCGTAGCAGGGCAATTCGTCGCATAGGGCAATTCGTCATAGGGTACTTCGTCATAGGGCAATACGTCATGATGACAATTCGTCACCCTAATGAAAAAGCTTCTTATGTGTTAAATTTTCCCAGTTTATCAAGTATAGTGCTTCGAAATGAATATTCACGACCGGAGCTCCTTGCTTGTTTGGTACTTCCCTTTGTAGTATATGTTTAAAAGTTGGCCTAAATACTCTTCTTTCGAAATAGACGCTAACTACTTCTGTGGGTGCACCACAGTGAGTTATAACTATGGGGTGTAGGAAAAAATGTCCCCGGAATAAATGTCCCCGGAAAAAATGTCCCCGGAAAAAAAGGCCCCAGATGGAAAGTAGGAAAAAATGTCCCCAAAGGATTTTCTATCTCTGGGTTTCCCTGATCCTCATGGGCTTCGGGCGGTCCGGTCATATGTCCTGGGAAAAAAGGCACCGTGTGGCAGGTAGGGGAAAACGGCTCCGAAAAAGGATTAGTGAGAACGAAATTTTACCGTTTGCATTATATCCCCAATAAGCACCTTCAATACCTATAATAACTTTGATGACAATTAACCTCTCGTTTCTATAAAAAAATGACCGCATCTCCACGTGGTGAATTATGTTGATTGGGGCGAAGCTCTGGTGGTGCTGATGATACTGATTTTATTGTTCATAGGTAGTGCTGATGGTGCTGATTTTTTTTTATTGCTCATAGGTATTGCTGAGTTCCGGGTTGCGTTTCGACTTCATTATTACTGCTTTATGGTCGGTGAAATGCAGAGCCAGTGGTTCTTCTAGCGGATCAGCTTGGATCCGCTGGATGCCGTGGGAAAGCATCTCCACGTCCATGTCAGAAAGAGAATGTGTGGTATAGAACGTGGTTATGTACGCATTTGAGCATTTGACCGCAGCGCCCTCCGCCCTCTCCTCAATAAACGTTGAGCCAATGCATGCAAAGTTTAACGCGATTACATACGCATTTGACCGCAGCGCCCTCTGTTGTATAGACGTTGAGCGGCTACATGCAACGTTTCATCCATGACATCCCCAGCTCTTGAGTTACTACCACATCTCAGAGCCCCTACTCGTCCCGCAGTTAAGGCGATGGACTAGAAATCCATTGGGGTCTCCCGCACAGGTTTGAATCCTGTCGACTGCGCAAACATTTTTTTTCTTTTTTTTAAGAAGACAGATGGGATGGCAATCGATGTGAGCACGGACGCCGGACGGACAAGGCTAGACCCTAAAAAACTTCGCCCTTAAAAAAAAACAAAAAAAACTAGCAATTGCTTGTTCGTATTAAGTGTAGCGCTTTTTACCTATTTGGAAAAGGGTACACAAGTACCTCTCAAATTTCCCCAGACACAATAATTTCGTTTTAGCTAGAAGTGTTATGAATGTTTTATTCACAATGAAAAACAAACACAAACAGTTGAGATGCAATGTTGCAAAATCAGGAATGAAATGACAAACTCTTGATTTATACACAAAAGTCAAAAACGAATTGTACTTGAAGTGGAAAAAATGTCCCTTTGGGGACATTTTTTCCTACTTTCCACCTGGGGCCTTTTTTTCCGGGGACATTTTTTCCGGGGACATTTTTTCCGGGGACGTTTTTTCCGGGGACGTTTTTTCCGGGGACATTTCTTCCGGAACCCATAACTATGTCCCACTAATTTTCAGAGGACAACCACACAGATGTCAGTTTACCGAAGAAGTTTTATTCGCATTTGTAACTCTGCAAATACCCCTCCGCTTACAATTTTATACTTCTAGCGCAAGCCTCGAGGATATCCATGTTGTCTGTTCCATCGTAGCGTCCAAGAATTCTTTGAAGGCGCTTGTTGAATGCCTCCTGCTTCCGCGACACCCTTGTGGCAGTGACCCCGCTTGCCGCTTGACTGAGCTTCATTTCGCTTAGGGCCTGCTCCTTTTTCAAGGAGTCGAGGAACACCCAGATGTTCGGTGAAGTGCTCCTCACGTTGCCCTGAAAAACGAGAATTCTTCAGGGCAGGAAGTGTGTACAACTGGTAGAATAGTGAGGGCACTACCTTAAACGTCCCATCACAAAACCAGGCAGGTGCGCTCCCTAAGCACTCCAAGTTCCGCTTCGTAGCAAACAAGATGATGCGGTTGACGTCACCCTCGCCACTGTCGTGTAGTAGGAACGCTTCCTGCTTGAAACTCACCTGTATAATAAAACTCCATGATTATGAACCATTTTCTCTAGTATTTTTAGTAAACTTACCTTGAATTCAGGTGGGAGATGGATATCTTCTCTGCTGGAAGGAATATCATAAACAAAGGTTGCACGTTGCCTCTGTCTTCTAACTGTACGTCGAAGCGTTGACGTAGATGGCAGCTGTGATGCAGTGCTGTCCGTGATCTTTGCAGCCGCGTCCAGAAGATTCTGCTGCACTGGCGTCCGTCCTCCAACTATAAGGGAAGTAGAAGATTACTATCGAATGCAATTTACCCCCCCCCCCCCCCGACAAAACATACTAAAAAATACTCATGTAGTCTCACCTGCGCTCTCCTTCATTTCTGAACGAATTTTCAGACATTTAACCTCGGTTAGGTATGGAGCATGATTGTGGTTATTTGTGACCTTAACAACGCGAAGCTTAGAGACATCAGTCATGATCTTTGCTTTGCAGGTCTCTCTTCTTCGACATACCCAGTAGATGGTTTGCTCAGTCCTTCGGTTAGTAGTATATAAATACCCTTCGCAAACCAGCATCTCTCCGCCTCTTGCAGTCCCGATGACTTCCATAGCGATTGCAAAGATACACGCTTAGACCAAATATTTTATAGCACTCGGCAGATGTTCGACCATGCCCTCGGACCTAAAAGGATGTGGCTAACAAAGAGGTCTTCAAACCTTTATCTTGTAAGCCTTGAAAAGTTAGTTACGAACTTTCTGAAAAAAACATAAGCGAAATCGAAATAACAAAGGCACTTAAGTCAGCAGTGGGTCTAGGCAGTCGCATCATCACCAGAACGAAACGCCAGGGAAAAGAGGTAAAGATGACAGGGACCGAACAGGAGGAAGAAAGGTGGTAAAGATAATAGGCACCAAAGAAGTCTCCAAACTTCTGCTTGTGGATCCTAGAAACCGGGCAAAGGATTGTGAATTCTCGAAACAGGATACAACTAGAGAAGAAAAGCCTCCGACTTTTCTGAAACCCCAAAAGTACGCGGACAACGAGGTGGTAGTCGAACGTTTCTTGGAATGCTTCTGAACTTAACCATTTATACTTACATGTTCCATGTCCCCAAACCCCCGGTAAGCGGTAAGCTTTGAAAAGTTTGTTCTGAACTTAAGCGGTAAAGATGACAGGGACCGAACGATAAGAAAGAAAGGTGGTAAAGTTAATAGGCATCAAAAAAGTCTCCAAACGTCTTCTTGCGGGTCCTAGAAACCGGACAAGGGATTGTGAACCCTCTGAACAGAATACGACAGAGCACCGAGAGAAGCAAAGCAAAAATAAAAAAAAAGAAACATCGAAGCCTTATCTTCCAGACAAACTTCTTCTATGACTCGACCCCCCCCCCCCTTTCCCGCAGACGTACACACACACACACGCCGGTTTTCGACAAGTTGCCCTTGCGACAAATAGCCCTAAGACGAACTGCCCTACGCGACGAATTGCCCTGCTACGAGTTGCCCTGTTACGAATTGCCTTTCGACGAACGGCCCGTAGCCCCAATAAAGAATAATTATTAATTTTAATACGAATTCGGTGATAAATGCAATGACCGACCATGCAAAGATTCTGGGTCTGTTGATAGTTTTGCACATAGTTTAAGCAACTTACAGGGTGTCACGAAAGAAAAAAAAATACAGGGTTTCTTTTTACCGCAAGAATAAACTAGGCATCGCCGAACGCTCATTCTCCGCCCATAGGTAGCGCTAGAGGTACAACCAGCTGTCAAAGTTTCGGCCCAATACGATACCTTCTTCAAAAATTCTAAGTGATTTTCTGAAAAGTTCGATGGGAAAATAGCGGCCGATGGAGTTTTCGAATACCTGGGGCTCTGTGGCACCAGAAACGAAAAACAGGCCAGAAATGGGCTCCATTTTTCCCATTGGAATTTTCAGAAAATCACTTATAACTTTTGAATAAGGTGTCCGTTCGGGATGAAACTTTGGCATCTGGTTGCAACGTAGCGCTACCTTTGGGCGGAGAATGAGAGGTAGGCAATGCGTAATTTCTTTTTGCGGTAAAAAAAAAAAACCCTGTCAATTGTTTTTGTGACATCCTGTGCCAGTCTTAATTTGGTGATTCATGCGCGCAAGTAGTGGTGTCCAAAAATGAAAACGATGCAAACGGGTAGGCTTTGACGTTGTATAAAATATAGTGTAAGCACGCACATAGCATAGAGTAATATAGTAAACGTAAAGAGAGGACACAGGAGCCGATTCGCGGCCCAGATAGTGCGTTTCATACCCTCCGCTACGTGGCGTTTTCTGCAAATTGGTTAAAATTAATTAAAACTCTTTCTGTGAAAAGTGTTTATTTTTTAAATGGCAATGGTTTAAAATTGTTTAAAATACTTAAAACGACTAAATAGTTTAAATCAAATACGTCACAAATACCACGTGATGAATGGCGCCTGCCATGGCCTGCCTGCCTGCACGCCGTCGCCTCTGCATCATTCTGCATGGCCTCTGCTCGTCCCTGCGTCGTTCGTGTGTGCCCTGCGTGCCGTCCATATGTGCTTTCTGCTGCATCATGTTCGGTCGACTTTGCATCAATCAAGGTGACGCATGACCGCCCGAGTGCTCGCATGCTCGGCGTGAATTCGTAAAGCCGATAGGTTCGAGCTTCTCGCGCTGTTGTTTCTGCCGGGTTGTCTGGCTGCACTTGAACGTGTGTGCATGTTGATTTTCGATGAGATTGTTTTAAAAAAGAATTTAACTTACGACCCTGCACACGACATTGTCCATGGGTTTACAGATGACGGTGTTTGACGAACCTCTAACATTGCAGATAGAGCCTCGGTTGTTATGCTCTCTGAAATTTCCAGGAGGTGCGTTTAGCCCCTTGCATACACTGTTGTGCACACTCCAACAACGTCTTCTGTTTAACGCAGGCTCCTCATTTCTCTCATTCGGGAGCTTAAAGGGGCTGTGCAACGATATTCAATTGGAATTTTTTTCACTTTACACGAGCTTACTGGCACTAGTGGGACTCAAGATACTCGCACGCAATGCCACTGACCAAGAAACTCCTTTGTTGCGCTGTAATTTCGAGGACAAAACCGAGTGTTTTCATTCAATCTCTCCTTCGAAAAACCTGATGACGTAGCTGGGCGGTAGCAGTACCGTCCAGTGACGATATTTGAATACGGCTCATAGATTGGACCCGAGCATGGCGTGGACACTCGATTTGGGTTCGTGATAACTGATAGCACGAGAAATATTCGGGTAGTGTCCTGTGTCCAATCGCTGCAATGACGACAACAGCCGAACCATAACAATGTCTGTAACTCAGCGCGTGTCCTGTGCCTTGCCAACCCCAGCGCATTGCTATGATCAACATTGGCGGCATATAATCGGCTCCACATCACAAGGCCGCTTGTTCTGGCTGCGAGTTGAGAGGGTGAACTCTGCTCGTTTTTCTTTATTTTTTTTCTGCGACTTCGATTGCGTGTGGGGAAAACGAACGGGTATTGCACAGATCATTAACGGCAGGGATTCGTTCTAAGCGGCATTTGCGCAAAATACAAATATCAGTGCATCGCCCCTTTAAGACTGTTGGCTTCACAGTAAAGGCTGTGGTCTGTGGTTAGGGGGCGTCAAACGTAAGCTTGGTGTGTGTGGTGATAAGCCATTTTTTGAAGTTCACAACGAACACGTTTACTTTGTCTTTGATGTTCCGCACTTTCCCAAAACAACCAAGAGCAATCTTTAAGCCCACAAACTTTGCATCGGAAATGAGGTCAGTGAGTGGTCTTCTGTTGTTGAACTTTATTGTTCTATCCATGAGATGAGCTTGCAATTGGCTCCGAAACTTACTGAGAGACAGATTTTTTCAAGAACCTTTCTGTAACATGGAAGAAAATCGTGCCCCACAGGTACTGAGTGCCTCACTCTTTCTTGCAATCATATCCCTTGTTTATGCCAAAGAACTTCCTGGGGCAGCCATGGCTACAGCATATTTCTGTGATAGGATGTGCATACTTTTTGATTGTCTAAATAGCTGAAAAAAGTGAAAGCCGTTTACAAATCCCTGTAACGCCGAATTGGAGCGCAGCTCTTGAGGAGGAGGAGTGAAGGGTACTGAGGGGAGGGTAGACCCCTCCTCCTCCCCTCATTCTTTAATATGCTCCGGGGGGGCGGTCACGTGACCTCGGGGGGGGGGGGGGGTGTCACGTGACTTCGGGGAGGGGGGTCACGTGACCTCGGGGGGTCACGTGACCTCAGAGGGGTCACGTGACCTGGGGGTCACGTGGGGGTCACCTTGGGGTCACGTGACATTGAGATGACCTTGGGAAGGAGCCCACGTGACCTCGGGGGTCACGTGACCTCAGAGGGGTCACGTGACTTGGAAGTCACGTGACCTTCAAAGGGTCACGTGAGTCTTGGGGTCACGTGACCTTGCGATGACCTTGGGAGGGGTCACGTGACCTCGAGGGGTCACGTGACCTTGGGAGTCACGTGGGGTCACGTGACCTTGAGATGACCTTGGGAGGGGTCACGTGACCTGGAGGGGTCACGTGACCTTGGGGGCCACGTAACCTTGGGATGACCTTGGTTACGCCGACGGCGACGCCGACGGCGACGGCGACGCCGCTCAAGCCGGGAACGGGCCCCTAAGAGCTGCGCTCTAAAAGTGAAAGCTGCTTACAACTCCCTGTAACGCCGATTTAGAGCGCAGCTCTTGAGGAGGAGGAGGGAAGGGCACGTGACCTTGGGGGGTCACGTGACCTTGGGGGTCACGTGGCCCCCAATGCCGATGATGTCATCACTGACGTCACTGATGACGTCATCAGTGACGATGACGATGCGGGTACCGATGACGTCATTAGTGACGTCACAGATGACTTCACCAGTGATGATGACGATGACGATGCGAATGCCGGTGACGACATCAGTGATGATGACGATGACGATGCGGATGCCGGTGACGTCATCAGTGATGATGACGATGACGATGCGGATGCCGGTGACGTCATCAGTGACGATGACGATGACGATGGAGATGCCGGTGACGACATCAGTGACGTCACTGATGACGTCATCAGTGATGATGACGATGCGGATGTCGGTAACGTCATCAGTGATGATGACGATGACGATGCGGATGCCGGTGACGTCATCAGTGATGATGACGATGACGATGTGGATGCCGGTGACGTCATCAGTGATGATGACGATGACGATGTGGATGCCGGTGACGTCATCAGTGATGATGACGTCATCAGTGATGATGACGATGACGATGTGGATGCCGGTGACGTCATCAGTCACGATGACGTCATTAGGGGGTCACGCGACATCGGCGGGGGTCACGTGACCTCAGGGGAGTCACGTGACTTCGGGGGGTCACGTGACCTCGGGGGGGTCACGTGCCCCCCACGAGGTCACGTGACCCCGGTGGGGTGCTCGCGCGGTGCATTATGGGACATTTCCCATGATGCACAGGGTCACGTGACCTCGGGGGGGTCACGTGCCCCCCACGAGGTCACGTGACCCCGGTGGGGGGCTCGCGCGGTGCATTATGGGACATTTCCCATGATGCACCGCGCGGTTACGCCGACGCCGACGCCGACGCCGACGCCAACGCCGACGCCGACGCCGACGGCGACGGCGACGCCGACGGCGACGCCGACGCCGCTCAAGCCGGAAACGGGCCCCTAAGAGCTGCGCTCTAAAAATTCAAGAAGACAGGCAGAAGTTGCATCATGCCATTCTGAAGGAAGAATCTGAAATACTTGATTTTCTCCACCAGTAACTCGGATGGATTTCAGCATGGCAGTTCCAAAGTAGGAGGCAGCCATAAGCCATCATTGGGTGGCAAGTTACTATAAAAAGTGTCCTCATGCTCTGAGATGAGCTTTCAAGCAGCCATGACTTTAAGTTCTTACTTACACGACGCCTGCAGCAAGACACACTTGAGAACGTTTTCGGAGCTGTATACGACAAATGCTGGGCTGCAACACAAATCCAAATGTGTATCAGTTCATCTCAGGACTAAAACACCTCTGGATAAAGAAACTGTTCAAACTGTCGGACAATGAAAACGTAGGGGATGACAAGGCTGACCTCCTAAAGGAGTTGCAAATTTCTTCGCACCATGAAAGTTTAATTTCAAACATTGTGGAATGTCTTCCAATTGATAACTTCCCGCCACTAGAGGATATTTCTGAGCTGGAATCAATCATCAGGTCTAACATAATTGATGACTCTTTCACTTTTTTATTACGTTTGGGGCTATGTGATCAAGCTTTTGCTTGAACAGACAACTTACAGCTGTGGCTGTTCTCAGCTGCTATCGGATGAGTCTAATAACTTGACCAGGCCTCACCAGTACTGTGTTGTTCCTAAAACATATCACGTGCCTGGAAAATTGTTCGTGAACTTAGTAGTACCATCACAGGCTGCCTTTCATTTCATTTAGCTACTAGAAAATCACTTTCTTCCCATAACAAAGAGTGTGACACGTGTTCGAGGAGTGTGTGCCGCCTTGTATAGCACACTTTGAGGTCTGTGTGGTTTTAGCCTTTGCCCAGAGGAGTACCACAAAGGGTTTTTTTAAATTGTTTTGCAGAATACGCTTGTGTTGACATGTTTGATTTCTTAACCGGAATTTGGACAAAGTTCGGTTGCACTCTTCAGTGGCTAGTAAGAACGAGACAGGTTTAACTGTTAATAGTGTATTAACAGAAGCGGTTGCCAAACCAAAAACAAGAAAGTACTTATTAAGTGGGCGGTGCAGCTTGCTCTCAGAATATTTGTTTCCCCTTTTTCCAGCGAATGTGTATCACGGCTCCCTAACAAAAATATTCGTCCACTTTCTACAAAATTTCGATAGAAAATAGTGTATAGAGGCTAAAAACATTTGAAAGAAAATGTATCCACTTTTGTATTCACTGTCTATAGTTTTTTAGCCGCTTTTTTCTGAAGCCATATTTCTTTTCTGAACAATTTCGGGGAATGCTTAAGGACGTCGAATCTTGTCAGATTTCGAATAGAGTTCCCATTCTATGGTAATGGCTCGCCCGCAGTGAGTTTGAGGCTACGCGAATTGGTGTTATTATTATATTTGCCGGAAATCAGGAATTTGTACTATCCGGCGTGTGCTTCGCACTGGTAATGATAGCGATGTCTTATTTATTTTTGCACTTGCTTCCCGTACCCGAGTTGGCGTGAAAGTGCATCTATCATACAGCATGTTCTCCGTGAAAAAGTTTTGTTAACTTGGTTCCGCTAAGAATCTATTACGAAGTGTACGATATGCCGAAGTCTTTCATATTCATTTATTTTTGTGAGTATCGATCTCTTTCGTATAAAACATACACAGCTTCTGAAGTAAATCATGTATACATGAATGTGGTTCAATAAAATGTGTTCGAACCACTTACTGTTGTTGACCCCAAAATGCTCCACCAGCCAGGAGTCAATGCGGCGATTGTGTAACTTCAATGCTTTACAATAGAAAAAGAACAAGAAATATATATACTTCTGCTTTGTGAAGTAAGTTGAAATATTGTTTGACACATTTTGCACGGACTCTATCGTAAAAAATAAAGCAAAAGTGCGTCAGTATTAAAAAAAAATAAAAAAAGACAGCGGCTTCGGGAGTCAAAAAGCTTCCAAGAGACGAGCGAGGCGGGGAGGAAAGAGAGAGAGAAGGGTACCGGAGAACCGGAGCAGACACGCCCAAACCGAAACCGAAACTAACTTGACCGGAGACGGAATCAGATTATACTTAATACCGCCCGCTAGGAGCGCTACCTGTCACTGGTCTATCTGGGCCGCTGGGGCCTATGGCAGTGTCCGCTCTTTACCTTGTGTATATTACTCTATGCACATAGTACGCTGATTAAGAATGAAACAGCCCTATGCTTTGCACTAGCGTTGAGCGTGTCGAAAGTTAAGGGTGCATCAAAAGCTAAAGCTTGTACACATATACTGCTCAGGCCATTGTGTTTGAATGCTCCATAGTAATATATTACCCTCAGATTTGGTGTAAGTTGTCTCCTGATTGCTTACAACAGAAAGAAGAAAATATTCTAACTCTGGGTTGGTAGAAAAACTCCACCCGCTGACGGCCACCAATCATCTCGGCGCCGATTATGAGTATTCACTGCATGCCAACGGTCGCGTGCTTAGAACGAGTTTTTCCCACGCGATTTCATAAGATTGCAATTGTTCTTGACAAACAACAATGTTTAGTCAGGTAAGCGGTCATATGTGAAGCTTAGAATATTTTCTATTGGGTTTGACACACGTGGCAAGTTGCATAGGTTTTTCTTTTTTTTTTAGAATCCGTGAAAAAGAATGCTTTTAGGTTACCTTGGTCTCTAATAATTCATGTAGCACACAAAAGAGCACGAACTGAATCGCTGTGGGAAACGAAAACTATAATGAAAAACAAGCGTCTAATCACGCGAAAACTGAGCGCATTGCACATATACAGAAGGTAAGCTTTGTCTCACTAAATGCATTACCAATAAAGTATTTGGTTTTACCCTGCGAGCGAAGCGGAACGTACAAGTGCGAACATACTGTCCTGAACTACACTTCCAGTGAACACGCGCACCATCCAAAGCACCGAGCACGCTTTTATAGGGTTTGGTGCCCTGAACGATCCCCCACTACAACAAGCGCACCATCCAAAGCACCGAGCTCGCTTTTATAGCGTTTGGGGCGCTCAAACCTTTGAAAACAGAATTATAATCAATTTTATTATTTCAATTATTTTTATTGAGTGCGCCTATGCGTTTTTCTTTTTTTGTTTTTTACTTTTACGTTCACGTGCCATTTTCTTAGTTATATAATATTTTTCCAGAAGTCTGACAACTATAGTCTGTTTCATTATAAGCAAGAGCCACATAATCAAAGATGTAGACAAACAAATAAAAATAAAAAAGAACGCGAACACACATCAAAAATGCGATGTAACGGCGCATTCAAAATTAGTCGTTAGTTTTTTAGAGAGCAGCAATTTCGTAGGACGGCATTGTTACCCGATGAAGGTTATAAAAAGTGCAGTGCAACTGTTAGCTCGGGGTCTTTAACGTGCATTACGCAGTATATGTGATACATGATCGCACGACGGTAGGATACAGATGGGCGACTGAACCCAGGGTTCCTGCTAAAGCCCCTTGATAAAGGCGTTTTTTACAAGTACCGCCAACCATTATTGTAAAAACACGCAAGACACGTGCCACGAGCGGGCACGGTGCCCGTGCCACACGGGCAACTCGAATGCCATTCACAACGAATGACATTTGAAGGATCGGACAATCAGCGCTCGACACTCCGAGCGTGGGGCGTTCCACGCGCGACAGATCGCGAGCCGATTCGTTGATCACATGAATTTCATTCGTTGTAAATGACAATCAAGTTGCCTGTGTGGCGCGCGTGCCACACGGGCAACTCGAACGTATTAGTGCTTCGTCGCCATTTATGTCCAAGGGCCGGTCGAGACTGGCACCTTTGAGGTTATTTGAAGGACCAACGCAAATATATCGAGGGAATGTAGTCCCTGCACGCTCTGCAGCGGGAGCTCCGTGCTTTGAAAGGAGCTCGCACTCGAGCATTTCTCCACGTGCTCTGATCTCCTGTGCCACAACACACTCGACCAACGATCCCCCACCGCACTTGATTTATCCTGTGAGCTAGACCACATGAGCTACACTTAGAATATCGGCAATTTTTCTTCCGATATTGTTTTGGGCGCCGCAATTTTGGTGGTTAGTAACAAATCAAATGCAACTGCCGGTCGTCATGATTCAAAAGTGTGACTTCCTCAGCAATAGTTTCGGTGTTAGGAAGCTCACGTAATATAGCTTTGCTTTGTCGCCAACTGTTTAAACATTTGTGGAGGACGGAAAAGCGTTTCCCGTGATTTCAGATAAAGCTTCAGATAACTAACAACCATTATTTTAAGCATCCATATCGGTATGAAGTGTAGCTTATTTAGTGGGTCTAGTTTAGCCCGACCGCATAGGCACAGAAAGAGAACGAACAGCTTAACTTCGCGCTCTTGGCGCTGCTTAAGTGGCTTCATCAGCCCGTAGCGTTGGTTGCGCTCCGAACTAAGGTAAAGCAAAGCAAATATTCAGATCTTAGGGTTTCACAAGCCGAACCAACAAAAATCACTTAACACGCCCAAATAAAAAAAAAATATTGTGGGTTTATTTTGGCTATCCGTAGATCTTTTGACGTGCAACCGAAATCTCAGATTGGCCTCCGTCGGATTGCGGGCACCTCGGCCGATATTTAAACCCGACAAATACAGATTCATAGGCCAGCGCGTTGGCTGAGAGGAACTGAGACGTTTTAATGTCATTGCCACTTAAGAGCCACCGAGGTGGTTTTTGAAACAAAATATAGTCAAACCATTCCGACAAGCATAGTTTGATATCGTAAATGATTTATGCAAGTGATAAAAACATTAAAATGTTTTCGCATACGTGGCGGAATCTGAAATGGCAGAATGCATTTCATGGCGCCCATTTCATTTGGATCGCGTCGGGCATGTCTACCGACGCACAGCAGAACGCGCGCAAAAGTAGCTGTGGTGCACCCGCAGCCTCGCGCTTGTTGTTCTCAAATCTCTGGCTCGCTTACTGCGGGCATCCAGGCATCTGACACCCTGACATCTGGCGCTTTTTCTGTCTTTCACGTGGCGTTCCAAGCGGCACACGACGGAAAATGCACATCAAGCTGTTCTTGAACCCGTGTCGCCATATGTACTTTATATTAAGAAACTACAATTCGCCGTAACTGAATGGGAAAAGTTTGAGGTCTTATAACATTCTTAACGTGTAATATATCAATATCGAAGTTCTGGAAAATGTAATATCGAAGGATGCTTCATAATTTAATGTCTCGTTATTTTGATTAGTTGACGTGATTCCGTTTTTGTAGTGCCATAAAAGATTACGATTTTAAACTTTATTTTTTATTTTATCATATACATTATCTGTACAGTTCGTTGCTTACTTTTTTATTTTATTACATCTAGCCGAACGCTCACGTAAAATATCGTGGACGATGGGACGTTACAACTCGAAAAATAATTTTTTCAGTATTAGAGACTGTGGTCTATTAAAAGCCGAATAATTAACTAACAACTAAAAATAATCGTGGTATCGAGACATTAAAGCATTGTTGAGAAACTGCTCTTTAATTTGACACTAACTTCATAATTGTGAGATACATAGAAAGAAAGTTATAATCCGTCGGAAAAGCACCAAAACGTCATGCACGATGGGGTTGCACCTTAAGGTCAGCAATGACGGTTTGTTCCTCCTTTCTTTTGTCCTCTTCTGATGAGCAGATGGTCTTTGCCCTGGTTAAGAGTGTCCTGACCACCGACGCCTTATGATTGGCTGGGTGGCTGGATTGAAACTGGAGGTAGCGTCCAGTGTGCGTCGGTTTTCGATATACAGATAATTTTAGCTGTTCTTTTTGCCGTTTTACTAGCACGTCCAGGAAAGGTAAGGTGCCGTCCTTTTCGCGCTCCACAGTGAACTGGATGGCCGGCTCGATGGTGTTGAGATGCGCCAGGAATTTGTCCACTTCAGATTTTGCCAGGACGCAGAAGCAGTCATCTACATACCGCAAGAAAATCTTGGGTGGTGTAGATAATGACTGCAGTGCCTTCTGTTCAATAGCTTCCATGCAGAGGTTTGCCGTGGTGACGGAGATGGAAGCACCCATCGCGGTTCCACTGGTCTGCTTGAAGAACTCCCCCTTAAAGCTGAAATATGTACTGTCGAGGCAGAGCTCAAGGAGGCGGCACAGTTTATCCACGCTGAGGTTCGTTCTGTCGCTGAGGTTTTTGTCTTTTTCTAAAGCGTTCCTAGCCGTGGCGACTGCCAGAGGAACAGGAGCGCTTGTAAAAAAGCGAGATAACGTCGAACGATACCATGGTGTCCTCATCGCTCAACTTTAATAGTGCAACCTTCTCTACGAAATCGCTGGAATTGCGCACATAGGTCGTCGTATTTCCCACGAGAGGAGAAAAGGTGCGATGAAGATAGTTGGAAAGAGCACGAAGTGGCGAGGTGGTAAAATCTACAATAGGACGAAGAGGAACGCTAGGCTTGTGAATCTTCGGAAGACCATACAAGCCTGGAGCAGATCTATTCCTACAGAGAAGTTGCAGGTGGAGGCTTCTTGAATCAGGGTGCTTCTTGAAGATGTCCGCTAGAACTTTGTTCATTCTTGCCTGGACTTGTGATGTAGGGTCCTTTGGCAGCTTTTTATAAGCGGAAGTATCAAGAAGATCGTGAACCTTTTTCTCGTGGTCATCACGGTCCAAGACGACAATCGAGTTGCCCTTGTCGGCTGGAAGGAGCACAATCTTGTCATCTTCTCGAAGCGCTCGAAGTGCTTTTACTTTAAGATAAAGTAAGTAGGCAGGCGAGCTGGTTGATGTTACACATTTTTGAAAACCGGAGACGACGGACGAAGAAGGGGACAACACACAAAACGTCTCAAACGCAGCTACTAAATTTTATTTGAACAGTCGTTTATATAGCATCTCTCCCAAACGTCTTCCGGAACTTCCCACGTCACAGCACTTTTAGCCAGGGTACATCTCGTCTTGACCCTTTTTTTTTCTCTTTCTTTCTTTTATCACCTCACTTAGTTTGCACAAAGCATTGCAATACAAGCACCATCATCACACCCGCTAAAGTCGGACCCAAGGAACCACACCTTCACACCCCACGTAACCTAACTGGCAAAAAAAAAAAATTGATAACAACACAAAACTTTTTGGGTCGCTTCGTCTAGTCTGATAACAATTCAAATCTCCGAACTCCCTTCATTGTCGCAACCCCCGAAGGTCGGACCCAACGCACACACCTTCACACAAGCTGCAAGGCCTAAATCGCATCTCGTATCACGCACAAGCACGCCGCATTAAAACATACAAAAAAAAAATTTACAACAGCAAAAATTTTCGGGTCGCTTCGTCTAATGCGATTGACGGCTGACTGATACAGTTTCCTACAGTCGTGATTCTAATTGTCTCTTTCAAAACTCTTTTTGCGCAATCTTTTTCTTTGCTCAAAACAACAGTAGACCCCCACTCCGGCAGACAATTATTGCACTCCTGCACGTGTTTAGCAATCTCAGAGTTTGAAAACCCGATCCTAACTGCCCTCATGTGTTCAAGCAGTCTCTCATTCAAGCACCTTTTTGTCTGCCCCACGTAGGTGAAACCGCAGGCCATTGGAATATCGTACACTACACCAACCTGGCAATCAACGGCAGCTTCTCTGTGCCGTTTCTGACAACCTCGCGCCCCTCCCACGAACGGCGTAAGCCTGTTCAACTTAAAGTCTGGAGTGAAGACCACCATTATCTTGAATCTCCCAGCAACCGCCAACAAGTTGTGCGAAAACTTATGGAAAAAAGGAATGCACACTACCCTCTCTGGTTTCTCAATTTCTTTCCTCACTTCTCCTCTGAGTCTCACCACACACTTCCTTGCGACACCCTCCACAAGGCTACTCTTATACCCTGCCTCCTGAATGCGTTCTAATTGTCTTATAACAGCTTTATGTACTTTGTGCCGACAAGATTTTTTCAAAGCGTTGTCTAGCAGAGACATGACCACCCCTCTTTTAACCAATTTGGAATGGCAACTTTTGTAGGGCAACAAAGGTTTTGCCGCTACTTTTCCATATTCCCAGCACAACCCGTCCACCGTGTCCAACCTAAGATCTAAAAACTGCAGCTCACCTTCAACAGGCTCCTCACTGCTAAAGGACAACTCAGGCGCTGCTTGTACTATGAGATCTTTGATCTCAGGCAGTGCTCCCTTCTCAACCGAACATATCAAAATATCATCAACGTATCTCCTGATCAACACTGACCCTGTTGGGAATGATTGTACAATTTGTCCCAAGGCCGAATCCAAAGAAGCCAAATAAATCTCGGACAAAGCCGGTGCCAACGATGAACCTATACAGACCCCTTTCTTTTGAGCGTATTTGCCCCCCTCAAATTCTACAGCTGTGGAGTTTAGATATAATTCCGTTAAGTTAAGAAAACTTCCTACGTCTATCCCGGACTGTGACTGGAACTGAACTAAGTTTTCCTCCAACAAGTCCCTTACTCTCGAGAGAAGCAAAGGTTGATGGAGGGAGTAATACAAGTCTTTAATGTCTAGTGACATGACTTCGCACTTCTGCTGGTGGAAAGGCGCCAAACAGCTCACAAGCTCTTCCGACTTTCTGAGACCAATAGGACTGTTCAACTCGATTGTCGACAGACAACCTTGGAGGAAAGTCGACACAACCTTTTGCCAAGTTCCATTCTCGTTGACAACTACCCTAAGCGGCAACATAGGCTTGTGGTCTTTTAGAAAAAATTTGATAGAAAACGAGCCCCTTGTGACCTCTCCAACCTTTTTCGCCACTTTCTCCATCTCACACTCATTCAAAATTGCCAGCACAATCCTTTTTATCTGTCTGAGGTTAACCTTGACAGGCTGAAACAACCCCGCAATCGCTGCTCTTGATTTCTGTCGAAACTCGGGCTCTGGCAAAATCGCAAACTTCCCGGTTTTGTCAGTCTGTAGCAGTGAAAGTTTACCCACTTGTAACTCTTTCTTAAGCTCCTTAACAGCTTTGAAATCTCTTTTTTCAGGTCTATCCCCAGGACGAACTAACCTTGAGTTCGTCCTGGGAATAGAACGCATTCAGGAGACAGGGTATAAGAGTAGCCTTGTGGAGGGTGCCGCAAGGAAGTGTGTGGTGAGACTCAGAGGAGAAGTGAGGAAAGAAATTGAGAAACCAGAGAGGGTAGTGTGCATTCCTTTTTTCCATAAGTTTTCGCACAACTTGTTGGCGGTTGCTGGGAGATTCAAGATAAAGGTGGTCTTCACTCCAGACTTTAAGTTGAACAGGCTTACGCCGTTCGTGGGAGGGGCGCGAGGTTGTCAGAAACGGCACAGAGAAGCTGCCGTTGATTGCCAGGTTGGTGTAGTGTACGATATTCCAATGGCCTGCGGTTTCACCTACGTGGGGCAGACAAAAAGGTGCTTGAATGAGAGACTGCTTGAACACATGAGGGCAGTTAGGATCGGGTCTTCAAACTCTGAGATTGCTAAACACGTACAGGAGTGCAATAATTGTCTGCCGGAGTGGGGGTCTACTGTTGTTTTGAGCAAAGAAAAAGATTGCGCAAAAAGAGTTTTGAAAGAGACATTTAGAATCACGACTGTAGGAAACTGTATCAGTCAGCCGTCAATCGCATTAGACGAAGCGACCCGAAAATTTTTGCTGTTGTAAATTTGTTTTGGTATGTTTTAATGCGGCGTGCTTGTGCGTGATACGAGATGCGATTTAGGCCTTGCAGCTTGTGTGAAGGTGCGTGCGTTTTGTCCGACCTTCGGGGGTTGCGACAATGAAGGGAGTTCGGAGATTTGAATTGTTATCAGACTAGACGAAGCGACCCAAAAAGTTTTGTGTTGTTATCAATTTTTTTTTTTTGCCAGTTAGGTTACGTGGGGTGTGAAGGTGTGGTTCCTTGGGTCCGACTTTAGCGGGTGTGATGATGGTGCTTGTATTGCAATGCTTTGTACAAACTAAGTGAGGTGATAAAAGAAAGAAAGAGAAAAAAAAAAGGGGTCAAGACGAGATGTACTTTGGCTAAAAGTGCTGTGACGTGGGAAGTTCCGGAAGACGTTTGGGAGAGATGCTATATAAACGGGAACAGGTCCACTCGTCACAGCCAACTTGTCACAGGAAAACTTGTCATAGGTCAACTGGTCAAAGAGGGCATCTTGTACTAGGTGAACTCGTAAGAGGGGAAGTGGTCGAATGACCTTCTCGTCACAGGAAAAGTCGTCAAATGCTTTCAGTTCGTTCGTCACATTTCTTACTTATTTTTTTTTATCTTGTTCGATAAACCCACAAGGGTGTATTGTCTTTCACTGTGACCCATCTTTTTCATTGTAAGCACTTTTCACAGTTCCTTTTGGAGGGCAGATTTTTGTAAGGGGGATGCCAAGATTCAAAAGAAGGAAGTCTTTCCCAGTGACCCCTATTTTTCATTGTTTTTAGAGGGAAGACTTTTGTGAGGGGGTGATAAGGTTCAAAAGGTGAAATGCTTTTTTTTTTGTTGTTTATCGCTTCAAATCCGGAAAAGCGAAGTGTGCACTCGGTAAAACTCTGGCTTGAAGGTATATATACATATAGAAAGAAATAAGCTAACTGCCAGACTGAACACCGGCAGGCTGTACGATGGAACTAACGAAAACCCAGCGCGGAGCAACTATGCTGCTGTACGAAGGATATTCATATACGTGTAGCCGAGAAGACTCCGAGACTTCGTACTGGATCTGCAGAAATAGAAAAGGCTGCAAGGCTAAAATCACCACGGACAAGATGATTTCCCGTATCACCAGGAGAACCGGGGAGCACTCTCATCCGGGAGATCCAACCACCATCAATCTTCTAAAAGTCCGGAATACCATGAAAGAAAAAGCTGGTAAGTCACTTTGTTTTTGTTTCTTCACTATCGGTCACGTTTTAACCGCATAAATTAGATGTAACCATTTACTGTTTTTATTTTCTGAAGTTGAAGGAACTCAAGGACCCCAGCAGATCCTGCTCGACGCGGCAGCAAGTGTGAGCGAACACACGGCTTCGCAAATGCCACCCACAAGCACGCTGCGCCGAACCATAAGGAAACAGCGGCAGCAGAGTTGCAACCCCTACTCCGTTCCTGCAACTCGCGAGGATGTCGTCATTCCAGGCGAATACACGGTAAAGAAATTTGTATCCACCTTTTAGTCTTAAAAACCACTGTGCTAATTTCGGCTTTGTCTGTCTTCACTTGGAGTGCAAGCATTAATTGGTTTTCTGTTTGCAGGTTTCTCTCAAGCAAGAATCCTTCGTCGCCCACGATAGCGGATTTGGCGACCGCAACCGCATCTTAGTTTTTGCCACTCAACGCAACCTTGATTGTCTGTCGAGGTCCAAAGCTTGGTTTATGGACGGAACATTTAAAGTTACGCCATCCATTTTTTTCCAAGTGTACACCGTGCATGGAATGTACAAAGACGCGGTCATTCCTTTGGTGTACGCTCTCCTGCCAAACAAGACCGAAGAGACCTATCAAAGGTATGATTTGTACTAGGACTAGTTCTGAAATTGGAACTTGGTAAAATCATGTGGCTGATTAATATTGCCGACACTTTTTCAGGCTTTTTACAGTACTTTCAAGTCTTCTGACACAGCCTGCGGTGGAGCTGGTGTATTGTGACTTTGAGTCCGCCGCTATCATCGCCACTGGCAACATTTTCCCGCAAGCGCGTGTTCAAGGCTGTTTCTTCCACCTATGCCAGGCCGTGTATCGCAAACTGTGCAAGCTTGGCTTCCAGACACGCTACGGAACAGACGAAGATTTCGCGGTTTTGGTAAGTTCGGACATTCGACTGCGTGGTATAATTGCTATACTAATGAATATATTAAAATTCGTACGCAATCGCAGGTGAGGATGCTGCCTGCCTTGGCATTTCTGCCACCTGCAGAGGTTCCAGATGCCTTCGAGGACCTCGTGGCATTGTTTTCAACGGACGCGATGCCTCTTGCACTCTACTTCGAAGACACGTACATCGGACGTCGTCGACGGAACGGATTGTTGTCTGCTATGTTCCCGACAAGTGTCTGGTCTGTCCACGCATCTGTTCTGGAGGGCCTTCCGCGCACAAACAACGCCGCCGAAGCTTGGCACCGCAGCTTCCAGGTTTGTGCCATTGCTATACGCTGAGCAAACTTTTTCGTTTGTTGAGCTCTAGCCGCTCACCTCCGACTCTTTCCAGACAAACATCAACTGCAGCAGGCCTAACCTATGGTCATTCCTGGGATGCCTGCAGAGAGAGCAGTCTTTGCAAGAAATGAAGATCGCGCAGCTGGACGCTGGTCAACCCCCCTCCGGCATGGCCGCAAAGTACCGGGTACTCAATGAGCGCATTTCACGAATCTTGTACGATCACGACGCAGCTCGGCCGCTCTCGACACTGAGATGCATCGCACGCAATGTACGGCTGTAAGTCAACTCGGGACATTCCTTTTTAGAAAACCACTTGTCACATTTTGCAAATAAACGAAGTTTTGATTGATGTTTTTACAGTTTTTGTCATGTTCAAAATCCCTGCTGCTTTGTGCGCATTAAATACAACACGTCTCCGGAAAGGTGCAGTCAAATTGGTATACTCGTCAGCCATGCAGACCCCGTTTGCTTGAACAGAAGCGAATAGCCAGATGGGGCTGAACAGGGAGCCCTAAGTCCAATACCACCTATTATAAAATTGAAGCGTCGGAGGCGCATCCTGCGACAAACAAATTTTGATGAAAGTCGAGTTCTCCGCCGTTACGAATTCCCCGCCGTTACGAGTTCCCCGTGCACGAGATGGCCTATGACGAGATGCCCGCTGTGACCAGTTCCCCTATGACGAGTTGGCTGTGACGAGTTGGCTTGTGACGAGTTCTCCTAGACCCGAAACGACTGTTCAAATAAAATTTAGTAGCTGCGTTTGAGACGTTTTGTGTGTTGTCCCCTTCTTCGTCCGTCGTCTCCGGTTTTCAAAAATGTGTGCTTTTACTTCTTCTTTTGGTAGGTTGTGTCGATAATGTTGAGGTATCTTAGACAAGATGCCGATCACCTTTTGTCGGGTTCGTTCGCGAGAGCTTGGATTCATGTGCGCGATGCCGTCTTCAAGGGCTGCGACCATTTTTGGCAAAGGCGGCCTCGTTGTGGTCATGTTAAACCCATGGCCCTTGGCTAATACATTAATCTCACAAGGGGAGAGTAACCTGGACGAGAGGTTCGTGACAAAACTAGTGGTGTTGTTGCTGCGTTGTGTTGCTTGTTTGTTTTGCAGTCTCGAAAACTTTTTGCCTTGAGATACTTGCTGTTTTTCAGCAGCAGTGGAGGAGACAGTTTCGGCGAAAGACTGTAGAGATGGGAATACGTCTGGAATGCTGTATTCTAGCTGCCGTCGAGTGAAAAAAAGGTCCAGTTTCTTTTTCTTTAAAGTGGCGTGGCATTCGTGGATGCGGGCTTTATTGAGACGGCGTTCAGCCTGCTCGAGGATCTTGTGTCCTTCCGGCGTATGAACGAGGCGCTTAATGCGAAGGCTTTGGGGAACCACATGGGAGTCCCAGCATGCAACCGTAAAGTCCAGGTGAGTTTTGAAAATAGAGATGCTCCGAGCAATATTCACATACCGTTTAGCGAGCTGCGCTGTCTCCTCTCCGAAGTCAATACGTAAAGATTTAAAAGTAAACATTTGACAGAGATCTGTCTGGTTGGGAGTAATTAATATTAAAAAATTCGAACACCAACCAAGCCCTTCTGTAGGGACCCAACGTTTCAAGGCCAATCCGGCCTCTTCTTCAGGGGCGACTACGGCTATGGCCGTTGAGGAGCAGTGTCCTTTGTGTTCGATTTTTTTAATATTAATTACTCCCAACCAGACAGATCTCTGTCAAATGTTTACTTTTAAATTCAAAGGAGCTGTGCAACACTTTCAGTGCTTTGTTTGAATAATTTGGGAGTTGGTGCCTAGACCTTTGTGAAGTAAAGAACAAATAACCGCTTCTGCCTGTATGTCCTAGTTTTTATTTTAAAAATGGACAATGATGGAGGTTTTCGGCGCCTCTCAACATCTTTACCATCTTCCGAGTCACATGCGCGCTGGATCGTCAATGGGGGTCCCGCGGGGTTCGTGTGAAGCTCCCTCTCTAGAGTCATCAGTGAGCGGCGAGAACTCATCCGCTCGCGACCGCGTGACCACGTGCTGGTGGGCGCAGCGCGAACAATATGGTATTAAGGTGGCGATGCAAGCGAGTTGGTTCATGACTTAGTAAATTGGAAACAGCGCGCAAAAAGACGAAGACAACGAAGGAAGAACACAGGACAAGCGCTGACTATCAACTGAAGTTTTATTAAAAACTGCTCAAACAAGAAAACACCACACAGCCAACCAACGCCGAAACAACCAAAGGCGATGTCGCTTATCATGGATCTATAAATTCGATCTCTTTTTTGTGCAGATACACCGAAGGCTGGCTGACGCAGTGCACCGTGCCAGCTTTTTCGATAGCATACGCCTCCAGCACCTCTCTTTGCACTTTTTTGCGCCCCCTGCCAATGATTATGGTATCTTTGAAGACGGGGTGACACTGGCAGTCTCTGCAATGTACGTATAAGTGACCTCCTGTCATTGACCGCAGGGAATTCGCATGCTCACGCATTCTCTCGTTCACGCAGCGTCCCGATTGTCCTATATAAACCCGTCCGCATGACAATGGAATTTTGTAGATGACACCCACAACGCAATCCTCGAACTTGTTGACATGCTTAACTGTACATGACATCTTGTTACTGCTTACCTGGTTTACGCGCGGGCAAAGTTGTGCAAATTTTTTGAGGCGCCGAAAAAAACCATTGACACATTGAACCGGTGAGCCACTTTTTTTTTAAATTATGTGAAACCTTATTTATGTATAGGACAACCTGAGGCCTTTGTTTTGGCTTTACTTTTGGTTCCTGAGAACCGCTCTCGACTTTTTTCAAGAGTGTCTGAGAGACACCAAACAAAACGGAAAGAGAAAATCCTGCACCTAAAAGTCGCTTGGCCGGAGCTTCATAGCTGTCAAGCATGGCATGGGGACAGGACCTGTACAGTGAAGCTTGGAGGCATGACGTGGCAATGTTTCGTTTCACAAGTTTAGAGTGGGCGGAATCGTATGGCAGGATTTCCTTCTTGGTTCGCGGGTTGTAGCGCCAACACACATTTTGCCCACTGAATTGCAGCCGTAAATCCAAAAACTGCAAGTACTGACCGTCTTGCAGTTCGTAAGTGAACTTTAGGCCTGAAGAGCAGCGCTTACGAACTGCAAGACGGTCAGTACTTGCAGTTTTTGGATTTACGGCTGCAATTCACTGGGCAACATGTTGGCCAGTGAAAATGAGAAAGAGGCGAGGCGTCAAGGGAGCATGGCTTGTGGAGGCTACGCGGCTGACGTCATGCCCTCTCCTATCCTTCTATTCTCTATGCATCCGGGTCCGGCCATACCCGTCCGGCTCTGTCCCCCTCCCCCTCCGGCTTCTGGCGGCTGTTCGCGGTAGCAGATAGAGCTGACGGTTTTGTGAACCTAGGACAGATGGCGCCACTAAAACTGCGTTTAATAAAAGTTTGGCCGATGATACCAGGTTTTTGACGCATTTATATTTATGTTGGAACGATAAGATTCATAGAAAAGTTACCTTTTACATAGCAGGTATTCGCACAGCTTGCTATATTTCTACAAGACCCCACTGACGTCACGCCGCGTGTTTCTCACGGCCGCCGCTCGCGGCTGCAGGTCGGGGAATATTCTAATTTTTGCCTCGCGATTACGCGTCGGAATCGCAACATTTAGAAGGAAGGAGGTGTGTGTTCTGCCTTATACGACAAGATGAACAATGTCAAAAGTAGAAGATGCCAATTCTTTCAACGTTAAAATCGTTGCACAGCTCCTTTAAGGGCCGTGCAAAGACGTTTTTACTGGTTTTCAATTAGCACCATACGTGAACGCACTGAACGTAGCTAGTAACTTAATGAAACTTTTTTTCTCTCGAATGTCGCTTTATTTTAAAAGTTATAGGCAAATTAAAACTACAAAAACAAGCAAAAAATAACCTTCTTTATGACTTCCTTGGCCGTGAACTATACTTCGTCTCACCCTACTGCACGCAGTAGCACGCACCAGCCAGAATGGCGATTCGGAATGCCTGCTTTTCATTCCCTCGTGCCCCCGTGTCCGTTGTGTCTTTCTTTTCTTCCAGTGGTGCCATCGTTGGCTAGCTGCTACATCTCCTTCTTCCAGTGGTGCCATCGTTGGCTAGCTGCTACATCTCCTTTCTCAAAAAAAAAACGAGTTTAGAGATCTGTGTAAGTCTAAATATCGTGGTCATGTCCATATCGTTGTGGTGGCCTTCTATTCCTTGTTCCTCTTCGAAGCATCGGGCGCGGCTCAGACTCAGCTTGGCCCTCGTTTACTGGCTCTGTGGCCTCGGAGGTTGTCTTTTGAGGGGGGGATTGTGCCACTGGACTTAAGTGTTCGCGTGTCCTCCGAAGCACTTGGCCTTCCGGGGTCTGAATGTTGTAGGATCTTGATGTAGAATGGGCCACTACTATGGCAGGTGACCACGTATGCTTAAGGCTGTTGTAGACGGCAGTTTGAAAACCTGTTTCAATATCTGCTAGTGCTCGAGAGGACTTGTCATAGCTAGCCTTCTGTTGTTGCCTTATTTTTGTAAGGCGTTGTGTGACGGCTTTGGGCGGCACGATAACAGGTAGGTAATGTTCAAGCCTGGTGGGCAACAGCGTTTTGTATGCCGGCTCATCAGTCTTTCTACTGGTGATTGGAGTACCTCGTCTCGTGGAGTGTTGCGCCATTCAAGAAGTGCATTGTAAAACTCTTCAGTGTTCGCACTTTTTCTCAGCAATTGCTTCGCCTGCCTCACGGCTCGTTCGGCCATGCCATTTGATCGGGCATGGTAAGGGCTTGAAGTTACTTGCTCGATCTTTAAGTTTTTCAGGAACTGTTTGAAGTCGTGGCTCCCAAACGGCGGGTAATTAATTATCACTTAAAAGTTTCGAAGGGAGTCTGTGTGTTGCAAAGGCCTTCAAGCAAAACTCTTTAACTTTGGAAGCTGTGATGGTTTTCATTTCTTCAACCTCGAAGTAAAATGAGTAGAAGTCCACCATAATTATGAAATCCTGTCCTTCATGAGTAAAGATATCCACACTAACATACTGTCAAGGCAGTGCTGGCACCGCATGACTCAAGAGTGGCATCTTGACATTTCTTGGCTTGTACTTTTGACATATGCTGCAGTTGTCGTACTTGCCCTCGATGTCAGCGTTGATTCCTTGTCAAAACAGGATATCTCGAGCTCTTCTTTTTATCTTCTCCTTGCCTGCGTGTGCTGCGTGCAGCAGGTTAATGATATTTTGCCTATTAGCTATAGGTATGACTAGCTTGTTGGATCGGAGTACAAGTCCATCTTCTTCATGAATTTCCTCCCGATATGACCAAAAAGGCCTTCCAAGTTGTGGCACTTGGTTTTTCTCTCCCGGCCATGCAGTCCGCGCACACTGACGCAGCAGTTGCAGTTGTGCATCAGTTACGGTTTCCTCTCGGATTTCTTGAAGGCGGTCTTGAGTAACTGATATGTGCTCTAGCGCGTTTACTTGGAACTTTTTCTCTTCTTCCAGTGTGTCTCCTTAGCGGGAAAACGTGAAAGTGCGTCTGCTAGCAGCAGTTCTTTCCCAAGTATATGCTTCACTTGCGATGACTATTTCTGGAGAGCCATCTTCATTCGTTGTAGTCTCATCGGACACTGATGCAGTGGTTTGGTGAAAATAGCTTGCAACGGCTTGTGATCCGATTCTATTGTTACACACGGCTGTCCAAATATGTAATGGTGAAACTTGGTACAATAGCAAGCAACTCCTTCTCGATCTACGCATACTTTGTCTGCGCTGCTGTCAGGGATCTCGACGAATACGCTAGTGGCTTTCCTTCCTGGGTGATAACGGCTCCCACGCCGTATTGACTTGCGTCGACTGAGAGCGTTATGGGCTTTCCTGGTGTGTAATATGCCAACACTGGTGCTTTTGTCAAGGCATCCCGCAGGTCTTCAAAGCTTCTTTGCTGTTCTTAATTCTGTCCATACCCACGAGCTCTCCTTCTTTAGCAGTTCCCGCAGCGGTGCTGCTCGCTCAGAAAGTCGTGGTATGAAGTTAGAGAGGTATGTGATCATTCCAAGGAATGTTCGAAGTTCCTTGGGATCTTTAGGTTCTTTCACTTCCAGGATATCTTGGATCCTGCCTGTATCCACGGTGATGCCGTCCCCGGTTAGTACTTGCCCGAAATAACGAACTTCTGTCTTGCCAATTTGACATTTTTTGGGGGTTGAGTCGTAGGTTCACATTTCGACAGCGTTGGAGGAGGCGCCTAATGTTTTCATTGTGTTCTTGCTGGGTTTTACCCCAGACTAGTATATCGTCCATCACAACTGCTGTTCCGGGGAGGCCTTCCAAAATCTCGTTCATGACGCGCTGAAAAACTTCAGGGGATGTGCTTATCCCAAAGGGTATTCTTTTGAACCTGTACCTCCCATAGGAAGTACTCATTGTGCACAACTTCGAACTCTCTTCGTCGAGTTCTATTTGCCAAAACCCAGAAGATGCGTCCAGAGCCAAAAACACTTTCGCTCCGGCGATTCGGGTGGCGATGTCATTCATTGTCGTCATTGGGTAGTGTTCTCTTCTCAAAACTTTGTTCAAGTCTACTGGATCCATGCAGATGCGCACTTTGTCTTTCTTTCCGACAACTACCATGAAGCTGGACCATTCGGTCGGCTCCTTGATTTTCGTGATGACCCCATTCGTTCTCCATTCTATGTAACTCGCGCTTGACCTTCTCCTGGAGAGCCACCGGTACCTTCCTTGCTGGGCGTACAACACCTTTTGTACCAGGGTTTACTTTCATGTTGTATGTAAAGCCCCTGACTTTTCCCAGTCCATGGAGGACATCTGCATATGGTCCCGTAAGATCACTCAAGCTTGTAGCTGTTTCCTTTGTCGCATCGTTGGGTCCTTCTGAGACTGTAGCTATGCGTCTGATCAATCCGAGCCTCTCACTCAGTTCTCCCGCCAGTGTCACCGGTACATCATCTTTGACCACAAAGAACTCCTCTTGGGTCGTTGAGGCTCCAGTTGACACTGTCAGAGTAACTCTTCCACACGCTTTTTTCTTGTGGCCAAAGAACGATCACAGTGTAGTGTCACACTTGCGAACTTTTTTACTTGAAATGAAGCTGAGTAATCTCCTTGGAATTACGGAGAAATTGGCTCCTGTGTCGAGCTTGCAGCGTAGGCGGTCTTTTTCGATCTGTACTGTCTCACTCCAGCGGTCTTCTTTGTCTATTTTGTTCACTGTTAGGTGACAGTGCAAATAGTCTTCATCGCTTTCGTCAGTTTCCTCGCGCTCAACTTGGCGGACTTTGGGGTCGTATTTTCGTCCTCTTTTTTCTTGGCGCTCCTGTCGGCTGTTCGATAACTGTGGACCTTTGCTGCAGCATTTTGCAAAATGTCCAACTTTGCCACAGCTAAGGCATTGCTTTCCTGTAGCCGGGCATGCGCTCGTGCGGTGTACGAAACCACAACAGCGTCATGTCGCTTGGTCTTTTCGCAGCGCCTGTATTCCTGGTGGGTCCTCACTTCGGTCATCCTCATTTCGGTCATACTCTCTGCGAATTTCGTTGAACTGCTCCTCCGTTCGTTCTTTTGTTCGGCACATTTCGAGTACTTTCGCAAAAGTGGGATTGTCGTTGATAAGCTTTTGCTGTAGCTATTTGTCTTTAGTCCCGAGTATTATTCGGCTTCTAAACATGCGTTGTTCGACACCACCGTACTCGCAGTTTCGCACGAGGATCCTTAGCTCGGTCAACCACTCATCAAATTTCTCTCCGTCTTTTTGATCTTTCTTTCCAAAAACAAATTCGTGGTACGTTAGGTTTATAGCTAGCTTCATGTGCTGCTCAAACTTGTCCTTCAGAACTTGTATGTTCTCTCTGTCGGCCTCGTTTTCGAACGTGAAGGTGCTGTAAATCCACCTACCTTCCTCTCCGATGCAGACGTGGAGCGTTGCGGCTTGAACATTGCTTGGCTGGTCTTTCAGGTGCGTTGCCACCGCAAAGAGTTCAAATTCCGTGATCCACGCTTTCCATGTATTCCAAGGCTTGCCGGTTGGGTCTAGCTGCTGCGGCGGGGGCAACAGACAGGTCATGATGCTCGCTGTCTGCTCTCGTGGGCGTCCTTCGCGGTCTTCGGTCGCGTTGCCACTGTTGACAGCTCTGGCTTCCTGCGTAGGCTGGTCACTTACGTGCCTCGCTCATGATAAATTTAGCCGCTGCCACCATGTACGAAGCAGCACGCATCAGCCAGAATGGCGATTCGGAATGCCTGCTCTTTATTCCCTCGTGCCCCCGTGTCCGCCGTGTCTTTCTTTTCTTTCAGTGGTGCCATCGTTGGCTAGCTGCTACACCTACGATGGACTAAAGGCAAAAGCTACAGACCGCCAGATCCAATCACGAGCCACTTAGAAATTGCGTATTGCGCTTTGATGCACGTCTCAGTGCCCGCGTCTCGGATCACTGATGGAGATAGGCGGACAGTGGTTCGAAGCCAAATAGCACTGAGTGCCTCAACAATTTTACATTCCAAAAAAGAGGCTATTTGCAGTGTCGAAGCTATAGAAATGATGCAGTGTTTTTGGGTTCGGACTCCGGAGCATTATTCGTCCACCCCTAATCAATGCTATACTCTGTTTCACCTTGTGTTGTACCGCAGGAAAGACTACAAGCTCGAGCTCCTTGCTCTAGGGCACATCTCGGCGGCACAAGCTCTCGTGCACCAAGGGCAGCTGTCAACACTATGAGCCCGCCCTTCTAGCCTTCGCTGCGGTACAACATAAGGTAAAACGGAGTATAGGCATGTCATAGTGTAGCGTGGAACGTGATTGAACCTGGCGGCCCGTGGCTTTGGCCTTTAGTCCATCGTAGGATGAGACAAAGTATAGAGGAGGTGTAGTGAGCTCAGCGAGCGCTCACGGCTGCCGCACTCCGTGTCGACCAGGGTTGCGGAATGGGCACCCCCCATTCCATTCCAATTCCATTCCGGGGAATTAGAGTTTGCGATAATTCAATTCCTTTCAACTCCTAGGAATGGGGACAGTGGGCCCATTTCCACTCCTGGAATGGCTGAATCGTTTCATCTCATTCCTCTAATTCCAAAACGTAAAAATTGGCTCTTGACAGCTACATTGTGTTGCCGGCATAAGCTCCATAAAGCTGACATTATCAAACGCATAGACGATTGCAACAAAATGCAAAATGCCTAAAAAGCGCATTGATTTTACTAAGCGGGGCGCTGGTGGCACAAAGTGTTTGTTTACATTGTACTGCAAACATCGAGAAAGCCTCTTGATATGTCGATGCTTGTTTAAAACATCGGTCTTTCGACCACGTGGCTCGCAACAAACAGCAAAACATAAATCCACTAATTTTCTTTGGCAAACTTTTTTTTTTTGCATTTGTCTTCTAGGACATACGCGGCCAGCGTGTTTGTTTGATAAGACCATAAAAATATAGAGTTCGTGCGTGGCGCAGAAATAAGCTATATTAAGTACTGTATTCTTCAAATACCTGCACAGCAATACGGTTAGTATATACGCTGCTGGAAGCGACTCCATGCACAGTGGCTGGAACACATCCTCTGGCAAAGTGCAACGTCTATGGCGCAGCACGAGAGACCATGTCACAAAACAGTCTTTCTGCAGGTCTAGTCAGTTCGGTCATGCGACTAGAGCGGTGACGACAATCTACTTCACCTTAGGATGGACCGCACCAGACAGCACGAGAGCCATCGAAACCAATCCAGTGCCTTCTGAGTGTCGCGTGACCCTGGGGCGCAGCAACGCGTCGAGCGTGTAGTCCCGCTCACGGTGCTGGATTGCCTGGGGTGGTACTCGTAGCGTCCGCAGCGGTTCATCACAAGGTGAAACAAGGTAGGCAGAGTCTAAAGTCGAAGGAAATGAGCGGGAATCCGCTAGCTTGCCTGTACCCCTAACCCACTTGAATGTAAAACATATAACACAGAAAACGAGCATCGGAACAAAGACCAAGTAAAAGGCGGACTTAAGGTCTGTTCACACATGAAGCGGAGCGCTACAAGCGTAGCGCTGACCTTGCGCTAAGCGCGTGCTGACGGGAGCGTTCACCAGCTTTGTATCGCACCGTCAATACTGTTGTTCATGGCGGACAATAAGTAGCGGACGGCACGTGAGAAGCGCTACATCAGCGCTTCGCTGCATGTGTGAACCGGCCTTTACACGTAAAAATGTAGAATAATAAAACAAGTGTCGGAGCAAAGCGCAAGAGGAGACGAGAGAAGTGAATCTTGCTTTGTTTTATTGTCGAAGCAAACCCGCAGTTCGCACTTCAAAGGAGTGCGCGCGAATGAACGTGGGAGGCAGCAGGTTTGGCCGCCTGCTAAACAACGCTCCCCGAACTATACGAAAACAATAACATGACCATCTTTCGGCGGCGCGCGAGTCAACGAGTTATCAGAGCTCTGCGAGTTATGAGTCGTCCCCCGCTCTCAGATCTCAGTCTGTGCGCGCGTATATTCTCCATGCCTTCGTTTCTTTTGCTTGCTGCTTAGTTTCTTGTTTCGATAGCTCTCGTGTGTAGCCCGGTTCAAACAGACCCGGACTGCAAACCCGGTCGCCGGAACCCGTAGTGACGTCAGCGCTCCCTCCGCACGGGCGGTGACGTAAATACGGCTTCCGGCACCCGGATTGAAGAGTTGAAATTTTTTCAACTTTCTCCTTCCCGGGTCGTGACGTAGGTTTCCGTATTTTCTCCGCGGCCAATCAGCGCGGCGCGCTTCCCTCCTCCGCCCTCCTTGCCACCGGCGTTCACGTTGTTCCGCGTGCGAATGCCTCAGTCGCTCCGTGCTTGCTTGCAAGAAGAGCTCCGGCGATGAACTTCCCGCCCGTCTCCGACGTGAGGAAAGCAGCTCAGGCTGCACAGAAGAGTGCCGCTGCGTTTGACGTACCCGAGAAAGCCTATGGACTAGTTAGCTAGTTCAGCGGTACTCCTGGATCTACGACAGGTATCGTAGCGACCACAAGGACCGGGACAAGTGAAAGAACTCGATACTGCTTTTAATAATTTATTGACACGGTTTCGGAGACACGGGAGGTGGTTGCAACCCGATGAAACGGCATCTTAAATGCAAATATCAGTAGCGTTTAGAAAGGCCGTTAGTAGAGGCAGGCAGTGGTTGGATTGCTGGCTGCAAAGAGACCGGAAAGGCGGTGGGATGTTATTAATAAGCAAATGTGCCAAGCTTCCAGCTTTGAGGGCATGCTTGTTCACTACAATTGTAATGAAGCAACTCATTTGTTCATCTTGTTTTATACACAATATTTTACCAGCCTCGGGCACTCTGCGACCGACAAAATCTCCTCCCCCCCGAAACAAAATCCTGGCTACGTGCCTAGCTGCAACCATTGTGCGTGCGAGCTACATCTGACACTTAAAAGGTTAAAAAGGTCAACGACACTGGTACGCGCTGTAGACCAGTTTTTAGGCAGTACTGTACGACCGCTAGCCTAGGGTCTTTAACACCCGTCACGCAGTAGTGAAACACGAACGTCTGCTGGTACAATGCGCATCCAGATCGAAACGGGCAGGGGTGGGGATTAAGCCCAAGATCGCTGGGTTCTGCAGCGCGAGCTTTCGTGCAGAAAGCTTGTAAGCACACATCCTAGCTAGCACAAAGGACAAGGAAGCACAACGGGCTTCCCTCATACATGCACTCAAAGGAGCACAACACCGTGACCAGATTTTGTGGACCGAAAGAGTGTGTCGTACGAGTTGCACATGTGCATGCTATTGCTATTGTTTTATAGCACAGACGCAGTAAAATTTGACAAGCATGGGACTGTTACGAAAGCTGCTCTCGTGATCCTGCCGCGTTAAAAATGATATAAACGTGCTTTCACAGCGGGAGCGCACGCTCCAGGTGAGCATTCCTGCGAGCGACGCGCGGGCCCATGTGGAACGCCATTCGATATATAACATGAAAATAATCCAAAATAAAAAGCAGCACACCCTACCTTGCTCGTGACATTCGGAAGCACTCAAAGAATCCCCGTCGGCGGGGTCTTCGAACATCTGTCTCACAACACTGTAGGACTGTAGTCTCACGATGGTGGCATACTCGTCGAGCATTTTTCGAGGCTTCAGGAGCTCGCGGACGGCCTTTCGCTTCTTCTTTTTCTTCACGCTCCGTAGGTACTGCTCACACGCAGCCGCGAAAGTAGTCAGCCGACGCCAGGTGATAGTTCTTGCATTTGTGACGCACCTCACTACACAAAGGTTCATAAGTGAGGCAATTCGAGCTTCGTAGCCGGGATCCTGCCGAGACGACGCCATCACGAAACAAAGCGAGTGCCGCGGTGCCGCCGGTGCCGCTCTAGACGGAGCGCGTCGCGCGCCCGGGCTACAGGCACTACAGGCACCATACCCGGGCTGCCCGGGCTGCCCGGGCGACGACCCGGCTTGACGACAGCCGCTGATTGGTTGCCTGGGGAGCCGCCGTGACGTCAGCTACCGTATGCGGAGACCCGTGTCGCGCGCCGTTCAAACCAAACCGAGACTCAGCGCCCGTAAACGGGAGCCGGAAGTGATTACGTCAGTACGGGTTCCGGCTCCCGGGTTCCGTATTCCGAGTCTGGCTGTAAAGCCCGTCGCCTGCGCAAAAGGCGCCACCGCCACCCCCCCCCCCCCTCCTTACCCCCTCTGCTCTTTGCTTTGACGCTTCTTTTTTGTATTGCATTTTTTGCCTATAAGTATGTTAGAGCTCTAAGCGGGTTAGCTGTTTCCCGCCCGCTCATTTTATTTCTGAGCAACTGGCTCGCCGACTGGCTGAAATTCGCTGACCGTAAACACAAAAAAATATATATATATATATATATATTTAAAAAAATAGAAGAACCGGACCCATTCCGTTCCCATTCCATTCTGGGCAAAAGGCCTCTAATTCCATTCCCATTCCATTCCCCTCAACGCTGCCGCCATTCCATTCCCATTCCATTCCGGGGTCGCGAAAATTCGGAATGATTCCGGAATCATTCCAACTCCGGAGTGGCAACTCCGCAGCACTGGTGTCGACAGCTCAGGAGGGCGCCACTAAAGCATGCTCTGGCTAGGCTGTATGAAGCGGGCAGCCAGGGCGGCTCGCATTGCATTAATTTGCTTCGCGATTAAACACTAATTCGGCATGACACTTAATTGGCCACAAACGACAGCAAACACGGGGTAAAAATCAGTTCAGAACGGAAGCCACCTCGCGCTGCCATACTACCAAAGGGCCGAACCGCAAGCCAAAGCTTCTCGCCGAAGACCTTCGGAGCGCTCGGAACCCTTCAGATCCTCGACTGCAGCGCCGCCGCCTACATCCGGGACCTTTTTTACGCTCGTCGTCGCTGTCGGCGCCTGATCCCACTACACCTTCCTAGTATGCGCCGCCTTTTCCACCGCTTGGTGGCGGGTATGTCGACGAGTCATTTCTTGTTTCGTACTTTATAAACTGCATTTGTTTCTATTCAGATATAAAATACTCAACAAAAACTACTTTTATAAATAATCGAAACGGCTCGCGCCACTTATATTTTGTATTTCTACTAAAAAGAAGCTTTTGGCGGCTCTGACCAGTAGTAAGCCCAGGACCAAAGACATGACATTTCGCGTGCTTTCAGCACCACGGGTCGCCGCCGTAGGAGGAGGTTTCTGCGTCGTCCGGTTAAAATATGACGTACTGATGTTTAGTTACTCTCCCCGTGCCCGCTGGCTTGCCCAAACCCCAAGAGACGTGGAAACCGCAAAAAGGTAGACGCTTAAATATGATAGCAGGGCCCCTTTAAGGGGCTGTTTATACTCCGACGTTTAGCGCAGTGAACGCAGAGTAGCGCAGAAAACGCGCCTTTCGTTGGCCGGCGACCAGGAACTCGATATCTGCGACCAATCAGTATCAGTGCGCGCTGCGCTACGCCGCTCTTGTCGACGTTACGTTGAAGTATAAACGTACCTTTACGCAAGACGCGACCATGTTATGCTGGCTGCACCATCCGTGTGGCGCTGTAACGTTCGTTTTCGCACGTGCTATGTTGGAATACAACCATCTGTCCGCATCCGTAAATGCGCGAAAACGGAACGTCTAGAAAAATTTAAAAACGAAAAAAGAATAATGCAGCTCGCGGCCGCAGCGTCCCATTAAACATTACTTTCACGTTTGTTTTCTTTCATAGCTTCCGCGAGCATGAAGCCGAAGCTACTCGCAAAAGCACGTCCTCCTGAACGATGCTGGCACTGCACGAGCGCGCGTGCTTGGCAGGGACGCTGAGAGCTCGCAGCTCGCCCTTGTAGCCTCTGCTACCCTGGCACTTAGAAGGGAACGGAGTATAGAAAAACTGTAGTGAGGAAGCGTATTGACACATGTTCCAAACGCGAGCCAAATATCCTATTTTGCTCGCCTGCAGCGCTGCTCAAAGCTTCAAAGCTACGGGCCTTTTCCGCTTACTCTCGTCCCCAGCCACCTGGTAGGCATATCCGTTATGGACGACGAAAAAATAATAAAAGATTTTAACCTGCAAATAGTAAGAAATAAAGGGGAGACAAAACGAGAATAGATGACGGTGACGCTTATATCTAAATGTATTCTATTGGCGTGGCGACGGTAAAACAATGCTTCCGCCTGTACTGGAAGTGACGATATTTCAAGATGGGGGTGCTGTTTTGAAATAGGTCTATTCGCGGCTCCAGCGACCTATACACCTTTCCAAAAATCGCTGCTAGGCCGCCGCGATGTTGCTGATGCAATTTATTTTCGTCATTCTTGTCCAGCTCGCTTGCACCTTTGCATTTAATTGCATTATAATAATGTTGCTGATGGGGATGCGGCTGGTGCGACTCTCGTGCCCTCTATTAGTAAGAAATTTTCTGCCACTCTCTTGGACTGTGAAGACCCGCTCAGCGCGTTTCTCTACCTACGTTTTTGCGGTTTTGCATTCGACGTTTTCTCGCCGCTCTTGAAAGTTTCCACTTATTTTTTTTATTTTTTTTATGCGTGCTGCGTACCCTTTCTGTGTTATCTTTCATTGTGAGAAATAAGGCTGGTAAGTGCCTGCCATTCAAGTTTTTTCTGCTTTACATTCACGGGAAACGAAGGAGGTGAAGGACGTCGAGCGACCCTCGACGCGATTTTGCGAACATTGAAACGGGTCAGTCGCGTTCGTTCCTTTGCCTTGGTGCGGTTGTGAAAACAGGAAGCTCCCCCCAAAACGTGCCCCAAAACAAAGTCATCTCGAATTCCGTCCGATCGTCAAGAGGCGACTGTCGTCGACTGTCGTCGAAAATAATTTATTTGAGAAAGATCTCAAATAAATTATTTTCGGATAACGCTGCATCGTGTGGTACGTACGATATATTTTTCGAATGTTCGCACTTCCTCGATTGTGTGCCCGTGTCCTGTCCATCACGTTATTTATGAGCGTGAAAAATGCATGCCTTTCGGCCCTCTTCTGTTGCAATTTATTTTTGACAGCA
Organism: Ixodes scapularis; assembly: GCF_016920785.2. Lineage (NCBI taxonomy): Eukaryota > Metazoa > Arthropoda > Arachnida > Ixodida > Ixodidae > Ixodes > Ixodes scapularis. The sequence goes on along the minus strand of NW_024609846.1, from coordinate 175,151,521 downwards.
AAGCGCTCTGTCATTCCACATCCCGCGGCGCCGTCAAATTTGACGGCGAATCCCGCGGCGCCGTCAAAACTGATCGTAAGAAAAGAACACAAACTATACATCCAGTCCCATTCGTTCTGTCGCGCGCGTACCCAACAAAAATAGTTCACAATTTCTTTTTTTTTTTAAACGTGGTACAATGCTTTCTTAATGTACTCGGGAAAATGCATGTACCATTAAACACAAAATATAGCAGAAAAAGACGAGAATTTAGCCACCAGCAGCGTTTGAAACTGCGCCTACGCAGGCTGCGCCTATCGAAATCACAGTCCGATCGGTTAGGGTTAGGAGGGACGCCAGTGAGAGTCTAGCCTCAAACTCAGTGACTGGGCTCGAAAACGGTTTGTTGCCCCTGGGGTCGAGTGTTTTTTGGAAAGGTGTATAGGGGGCGCCACCACCAAACAAACATGGCGGCTGAGTCCAGGTCCCGTCGACTCGGCCGGGCCGCCTGAACAGGTGGCGCGTTTAATTTAACAGATTTTCTTTTGTTAAATGCCCAATTTTATAGGCATTTGAACTTAGATGGTTAAGTGTAGCCGGTGCACATAAATTTGCAAAGCATAGTTCTGTTTTTCCCGGTGTTTTTTGTTCTTTTTATGTTAAACTTTTGTTTCGGAGATTTCGTTCAAAACCGAAACTATGGGCTCCGGAGAGACGGTAAAATACTAATCAGTTTTGATCAGCTAAGGAATGCGGTGATGACTACAGAATTGTTCCACCGAGAGTAATTTTCAGCTAACTCGCATGCCTCGACCACGCGACTTATATGTCCGCGAAATCGAGCTTTTGTGCGTATCCGCGTTTAAGAAACAGCTCCAGTGGTCTGCTCGGTCAACAACACAGGCTGGCGAAAAATTACGAAAATTAATCAAGCGCTTCTTGAACCAAGAACCATGTTAACCCGCCGGCGCCCCACTAAGCAGCTTATACTCGTATTTCAATTCAGGTTTTAGTAGCACTCGAGAAGTCATTTTGACGAGCGGGTTATGTATTATATTACGTACTATGGGGCGGGGGGGGGGGGGGGGGTTCCACTAAAGGGATATTAGTATATTCTTCGGGTTGAAATATGAGCTTAGTCGACCAGCTATTAGGTGAACTGCTGAATCAAAGTATATTTGACAGACAGAGAGATACTACTTCAACTTAGCCAAATGGTTCTATAGCTGGCAGCACGGAGACAAACTGAAGAGAGTCTTCATCGGAGATTCACTCAGAACCTCTCTGCAATGAACTTTGCTTCGAATCTTGAACGGATAAAACCAGTATTTATTGTGGCCGGTCAACCTGAGCAATGTAGACATATATTACTGCTGGCTTCGACGGGGGTATAATATAAATGTTGGAGGCGCGATAGATCAAAATGCCGTGACAGCTTCTAACGTTGCGAGACTCGTCCCCCACCTTTTGAATACATAATTTCCCTCATTCATCACTTGCAGCGAGCAGGTTTTCTTGAATCATGAAATTGCGAAATCAGCCCAACTCCTTCAGTGTGGTCGAGAGGCTTTTTCGGCGACAAGCAGCCAACATGAATAGCCAACGCACAGACCGGCGTGGCAGGCTCAATCTTGAAGCTAATCGAACACAATATAACTCAAGGAAAGCCACTATCAAACCTTCCCATTCACTTGACTGCGACATTGGTGTTCCCTCCACTGAAATACCTCGTCTGTCGTCCTCAGTCCATTGTTCTACATCCTTATGAAGAAATCCCTTATAAGTTACCAAGTAGTCGTCACTTTGAATGTGATTCGAGACAGACAAGAAATCAAAACGTTTTTCCCCGATTCCTCCCCATCCAAAAAATCGAAAGCACGTGACCGTGTGTTGTGGAGTAAACGGGCTTTCAAACAGGTGATTGAAGGAAACAATCTACTGAGGCTTCACCACATTAATGAACACTCAGGCAAACTGAAGAAATGCTCGGACCTTCGGCTAATTACACTGTTCGCCACCGCGCCGACAGCACGTGTCCGCGAAAGCCACCAGAGACGCGGAGGGGCGCGGAGCGACCTGGTCCGGCTGGTTCCCGGTTTTGCCGCTTGGTGGAGTCTGTTTCGCTGGAGTCGCGAATAGGACTCACTTTGGCAAAATACCCGATTTTCACGATGTTTTTTTCTTACTGTACGGACATTTGCCTTTTCATGAAAGCATCTCGATGGCCTGCATCTTCCAGTCTCTTCAATGGACCGATCTCACTAAGCGTTCCACGCATGCGTGACGCCGCCATAACTGTAGTTCAAAAGAGGTAGGCGCCCGTGAGCGAGGCACCTCGTGTCGTCTCGTGCTTTGCTCGCGCGGACCTCCAGCTTGGTTCTTGCGCGTGCAGAAAAACTACAGTTCCCACGATGCATGGCGACAGCGGTGGCGTACTCAAACTAGCTGGTGAGATCGGTCTATTGTCTCTGAAACGCCTGATTCGTATAATGGGTGCATTTCCTGTCTAAAGCCTTTCTTACCAAAGACTCGACTGCTCCGGCTTTGGCGATCTTTGAATAACAGCTCCGTTTTGGAAGAACTTTCTTTTATAATGCGAAAGCATCAACTGTCTCATGGAGCGAGCTGGCGCCATCAGTTTGAAGCGCAAAAACGGCACCTAGTTTCCCTTCGGTTCCATTGGCTGGCGCTCGTCAGTTTCGACGACCGCTCACCCCATGGCCGTGTCCATCAGCCCGCCGTTGCTCCCCTGGGCACGGAGCGTCCAAGGTCACCAGTGGAGCACACGCGCTGACCGGCGACGGAAAGTACGCAGCGGACGAAAAAGGAAGCGGACGAGCGACTTGCATTTCCACAACTCATAAGGAATGCTTAGGTGTACCTCGAGCTTTTATCTACCATCCTCCCTGCATAACTCATCTCAACCTGAAATCGTGCATACGTCTAAGAACTGTAGTACACCTTCCACCGGTTTTTATACAGTGAACTGCAATTCTTGGGCCGCTGTTCTTTCCAACGTTTCCAGGGATTCCAATCTTCCAACGCGCATATTACCAATATACTTTCTGACAAGCAGGACACATGGCGCCAATGCATCCATCTTGTCATACACTATTTTGTCTAAAGGCCCCTGAAAAGAAAAGAAAAAAGTTTTTTTGAACAGTCTGGTTGGGACACGCGTATCAAAAGATTAATTTTACGTGAAAAAAAAATGAAAGCAATATTGACGGCGCGAGACGGAATTTAGTCGGCAGTCACCTCATTTCCACTTGATTTCTAGCACTCAGCATTTCGGGCGCGGGGAGGAAAGGTGGATCAGCTAGGCCATCACGTCGAGGTGGAGAGAGCGTACGACCATTCCGTGACGTCATGGGCTTTGCGCGCAAAATTTGAAATAAATCTGGCGCCGTCAAAACTGCTCTCAATTTATTCATTTTTTCGCATAAAATTAATTTCTCGACACGCGTGTCCCAACCAGACGCGAACTTTTGTACATATTTTTTGCCTTTCAACTTTAAAACCGTCGATTGTAAATACACACCCAGCAACGTTAGAAAACCGTCCACCGAAATGCCCGATCCAGAGTGAAACTTAACTAAATTTAAAGGGGAGGTGCAACAGCATTCAACTGGAATGTTTCACTTTACACAAGTTTACTGCAATTAATGGGACCGAAGTGTTCGCACCCATAGAGTTATTACTATAAACGCTAGAGGCTCAGGTGACGCTAGTGTGCTGTGGCATTTTGAAGCGGACAGCAAGCAGTCAGAAACGTCCGGAAGTCCTGTAGACACTAGCGTCAGCTGAGCCTCTAGCGTTTATCGTAATAACTCTATGTTCCCGCCTCCAGCTCGTCGCTCGCCCTCCCGCGGCGGAAAAGGGAAGCGCAGCGGCGACGGGCCCCGGTTCTCCTGCGCAGCGGGCAGGGCGGAACTGGTCGCAATCATGGCTCGGGAACTGTCACTTCTGAATGCAAACAGCACTCTTCACTGACCCGATGGAAGGCTGCAGTCGGCATGTGACTCTCCCTTCCTAGGGAGCTTCCATATTGCGTACAGAAACAGACGCAAGTGCTGTTCGTTTGCGTTAGAGTTGCGTGCTCTACGCTGCACATGCGCGTCGTTGCCCTGCGCCAATCCAAGAGAGCGATTTCGGCCTCCGCGCACGTGCAATGTGGAACACGCAACGCTCACGCACAGATTGTTTGCGTCCGACCGTAGCCACAATACTAAAACATGCTACTGCTTTACCGCTGTTCCAACGTCAAGGAAAGGTACTGCTGTAAGCAGACGTGCACGCTGGTGGGCGCTCCTTCGAGTGGGAAACTCTAAGATTGGCAAAACGGCGGCGCGTAAAAAAATTTAAGAAAATGAAAATTCTGGGCTGTTTTCTCATTAAACGAACAACAACGGTCTCCGTCTTTTTTTTTTTTTTTTATATCGGGGCATTTGTTTTGGAAGGATTGGCGGCGAGTTTGGAAGATTTCCTGATAGCCAAAAGTCGCGACTTTGACATTACCATATGCTTTACCTACGATTAATGTCATTTTACGTGAATTTCTCAGACCAGCTAGAATGTCTAGACTATTTTTATTTTATAACTTGTTAATCAATAATGCTGCGATGGGCACCAGTGATGATAATTTGCCAACTTTGGAGTGCCATAGTTATTTGCGCGTTTGAAATTAGATCATAAACAACACATTGTATTAGACTTTGAAGACTATGTGATAAAATATCTTAATTGCATTATTATTAATAGAAATGGCCGTATTATTAATAGAAATGGCCGTATTATTAATAGAAATGGCCGTAATGTAGGCCTAAAAACGCCACAATCACAAAAAACTCGCCATTTAACCATAATACCCTTTACAGAAATGTCTCATTTTGATTTCTTTTTAGCACATGAAAAACTCTGACATCGTTATCGAGATAGACATATATGCTTGATATGACATAAAGTCCTTTACGTCACGCGTTGCCTTAAAAGAAACACACTCTGTTCTCTGACTAGAATTTTGTTTTGTGGTTTTTGTAGTGAGAACAGCGTTTCTTAATTTAATATGTTTTGTGAATAATTCTAAACTAATCACCAGTAGCGATATCTGTAAAAATTTTGATTGATATTATTATTCTTGCAATGGGAATAATGCTAAAGCAATCAATCATCTAAATGCCCAAAAACCCATTAAATGGCCCGCAGGTTATTATATTGCATGACCTTTATTCGAATACAAAACGTCTCCAAGAAAACACAAATAACAGCGCTGAATTGTTCAACAAATACAATATTCTGTTACCTCTAAGGTCTAAGGAAGACCCTGTAATTAAAGGGACACTGAACTCCAAAATATTTTTAAGTTCCTGGATCGGACAGGCATATACGTCAGAACATAAAGTTTCCGTGAACAATTTCTTCAGCATAATACTTAAGCGGGAGGCACATCTTGAGGTAGGAGAGAAACCGAAATGAACACCTTTATGGAGAAATGAAATCTAAAATAGTAGTTATTTTCTTTTTCCTTCCTAAATTAAAACGTGCCTCCCGTCTTAAATATTATGCTAAACACCGTTTTTGTTTTCAGAATAAAGAGGTGACGTACGCGCATAACACCCTAGCTTCCTCGTGTAAGCGGGAATAATTTATGTCGCTCAGTGAAGCCAGTAGACTAGACAGGGCTCAGCAAATGGTCTACGAGCACGCATCTCCGACTCTCACTATAACCACCATCTTGGAAAACGAGTGGCGCCACCTATAGACAGTTTGATTCACGCAACGCAACTTGATATGATTCATATCAAGGACAAAAGCGAGCGTTTTCTTTTAATCTCTTCTTCGCAAAAGCTGATGACATAGAGTGGGGGTCCCACTATCCCCCAGTGACGGCATCTGAATGCGACTCATAGATTGGATCCGAGCATTTTGTGAGCACTCGATTTGGGCTCGTGATAATCAATGGCTCGACAGGCATTGGGGTGGTGGCCCGTGTCCACTAGCGGCTATGGTATAGAACTCAGCACGTGTCCTGTGCTTTGCCAGCCTCAGCGCGTGAATATGTGATCAACATTGGCGGCATATAATTGGCTCCAGTTCACGTGGCCGATTGTTCCGGCTGCGAGTTGAGGGGATGAACCCTGCTCGTTTTTCTCTATTTTTGTCTGCGACGTTTATAGCGTGGGGAGAAAAACGAATGTGGGTTTTATTGGTCATAAACGTCAGGGATTCATTCTAAGCGGTATTCGGGCAAAATACAAGGATTGTTGAACTGCCTCTTGAACTTCAGAACCTTCCTTACCGCGTTCATAAGCCTTTTCTTCTCCAGAAAATAGTACAGATCTTTGATGTCCAGGGACATCACCTAACACTACCTTTCATGATTATAACTGAAGATCCCAATCAGTTTTTTTTTTTTTTCGAATTTGTCGAGGAAAGAGAATTTCATAGAGGCAGTTCCAACTTCTGCTGCAGAAACTTAAATACAACACTCTGCCAAGTCGTTTTCATCCTCCTTCGCATGGACGCTGCCATTTTGGAATCACGTGACGCGGCAGCCATTAGGTTGCTTCAACTTGCTGTTCCGCTCTACCTTCCGCGCCCTAGCGAATGCGTTGTATTCCTGTTTTTCGTCGCGTTTCACCGCGCTTTTTTGCCTTCGGAAATTTTAGCCCAATACGCCTACTCGACGACTAAGACATCACGATTGTTCAAAGGTCCTTGTGACAACTGAGGTTTGTTTACTAATAGTAGCGGAGCATTCTCAGTAACAAGCGCGTAGATTTATATCACGCATTTTGATAGGAAGGAGCGCAAGAAGTATCGTTCTTTGTATTCATAATATATCGAAAATAGCTTCTTTTGATTATGTGAGGAAACTCGCGGAGAATATACACCAACTCATGTTTACAAACAGAGCCGTTTATCGAGAGAGTTTGGCCATACATTGGTTTGAATAGGCGAGCATCTCGGGGCCAACCACAGGCCGCGAAACAGCCCCTAGCGGCGGTCGTGAGCTCTAAATTTGTGACACGACTAATTCAAGCCGTTTTAGCGTCGCTAGAGTTAAAAGGTGTAACTCTCAGTGACTGAAAACTTTGTGCGTGCGAGGTGTTCGTCACGCCAATATTCAAGTGTAGAATAAACGAACGTGCGCTCCAAACCAGGGCCAACTTGCTAGAAACAGCGTGTCAGCTGAGACGGTGAAAGAAAGCACTGCCAAAGCCAGCGCACGAGCCGAGCGGGACACCGCGTCTCCAGACGCTCGCGCGCCCCACCCTTTGCACTGTTTTCTTTCTGCCAGTCACAGGACGCTGTTCTAACAAGCCAACATCAGCAGTGCAGAGAAAGGCATGGGCACGAGCGCGTGGCTTTGGAAAGTGGCTCCTACGCACGAGTTCACGTACAAACAAAAGCGTTTTGCTGAGCTAGGTTCACGCGCCTGTACCTTTGTCTTCACTGCCGACATTTGTGAGATGGAGCAGAGAGACCGAGATTGAACGCCTCTATTTCACGCTTTGAATGTCGTTTGCAATATTCTGACGTCGCGGTCTCCTGATTTGTCGACGCTGTGTCACAAATTTAGTTTACGCTCTAAGCGCGGGGGGAATATTCGGCTCTGGCGGCGGCCTTTGCTCCGCCTGTTGGCCAAACTCTCCCAATACACGGCTCTGTTTACAAACAAACCGGAGCGCCCCTAGCGGATGCCACCGGCGCCGCGCATGCGCGGTGGACGGTGGGCAAGAAGCCCGCCGTCGCCCATAAACAAACCATTGCATTGCGTTGTTTTCGGCGTCGGTGGGAGTCCCCGTGCTCTTTTACGCGTTAGAATTGTTGATTTTACGTCCTCCTAACAATGTCTGACTACTTGAGCGGCTTCAGCAAAATTAACGATGCAAAACTTTGCGTGAATAATGTGACTTGCGGCGATTCATTTCACGCGGACGCTGCAGAACGGGCGCTAAAGCCTGACTCCCACGATAAGATTCTGCTCGCTATTTTCAGTCGCGACGTCGCTCAGGCTGCAAAAGCCACCATCCCTAGCTGAGATGGTGGACGTCGATACTGAAAACCGCAAGTAGAATCGGGCATTACAAATCGGTGATGGCCACTGGTAACAATGATCAACATCTTGTATCTACTGTTTACACTTGCCTACTTACCCCAACCAACCTTCAAAAGTGTTTTGAGGCCTTCACTTAGTTCTTATCGCAATTACCGGGTCAACGTTTGGTTTACGGGCCGCTGTTGTTTGAACGCGCTGACGACAAAAAGCAGACAAGTTTGAAAGGGCAGACGACAGTTCGAACGCATGCGAAATGGATTGAGGGCAAGAAGCACCGCGTCCCGCGTCCACAAACCTTTGGAATGTTACGTTGTCGGCGTCTGTGTGAGTCTGCGTACTCTTTTTCGCGCCGGAATTGTCTAATCTATGTCCCCATAGCAATGTCTTACCACTTTAATCGCCTGAGCGAAACTATCAAGGCTCGTTACACCGCTAAACTTTGCGTAAATAATTTGACTCGCGGCGATTCATTCGCGTGAACGCCACAGAATGGACGCCAAAACCACGATGAGAATCTTCTAGATATTTTCGGTCGCGACGTCGCTCGTGCTGCAAAAGTGTAGAAGGTAGCGGCGATGATCGACGTCGATACTGAAATTCGGAAGCGGAAACAGACCAAGCGTAACAAGTCGGTGATGGCCACTGGTACAAATGATCAACATCTTGTATGTACTGTTTACACCGAGCATACTTAAGTCGTTTGAGGCCTGCAATTTTTTCTTATTGCAATCACCGGGTCAAAGTTTGGTCTACGGGCCGCTTTTGTTTGAACGAGCAGACGACAAAAAGCAGACAAGTTCAAAAGAGCAGAAGAAAGTTCGAACGATCAGGCGGCCGTGTGAATTTGAAGACGCACTGAACCCGCGGGGGGCCCGGACAACTTGGCGGTTTCCTCTCGTTTATGTTGGAACAAAACAAATATATCTGGCGACCACAAAGTGTTGCCCGCACAAGCAATCGCAGTTCGACAGCGTCTGGTTTACCCTTTTCACGGCTACTATCCACCTACTCGGACGAACGGAGCGGGCAGAAACACATGAAAACTGATCTCAAACCTTTCCAAACTCTTTTGGCACAGCCCCCGTCGCAGCATTTTGACGAGAACGCAGGTTTTTTGTCTGGTTTCTCCGAAAAGAACACATGAATGCATGTCTCGCACGGCGACTTCTGCCAACACCACCTAGACTGACTAAGGCCCCTCCGTGTGCTCCTCTCCCCATCGCGTGACGTCAGGCGCTGTGTCCGACCGTCTTGACTGGCGACTCGACGGCCGACTTCGCACTCCGTGCGGAAGGTGGCCGAGCCGAGGGGCCGAACCGCGCGGATCGTTGAACGCTCGCTATGCCTACGATGGCGTCGCTCGTGCGCTAGCGGCTGGCGTTCGATTGAGATCGTATACATCACCAGCAATGGGTCGGTGCTGTGTGCCGGGATGTCGTGGTAACTACGATAACGGGCCGAAAGTACGAGTGTTCTCCTTTCCGTCCGATGAAGCGCGCAAGGCGAAGTGGCTGAGAGCGATTCCTCGCAAAGATTTCGTGCCAACCAAGCACTCTAGGGTAAGTTTAAGACTTTGATTTATTTTTTAGTAAGCACCAAATCATTCCCCTAAACATGTATGGTTTGGGCGAATGACACACGCGAGCGGTAGTGCTTGTCTGTTGCAGCCTGTACACGTTGTACATGTTCGCCCTTCCAGCGAAGTAGCTTCTCCGCCCCTCTAAGTTTCGATTATTTTGGGGGAAAACAGCAATCAAGTTTATACTCGTACCACAGGAAAATTTAAAAATGCGAATCAGCGAATTAGCGCATGCTGTGTGGAACGAGCGCGAGCTAGCTTATTGATTCCTACTTTCTGGGGCTATGCAGCCAAACCGGCGCTTCAGATGCACGAGCGCATCTGAAGTGCATATCAAAGCTTTATAATGCACACTCTTCATCCCTGATCGTTTCTCTGCGCCATTTCGAATGCTCGTGTGACAGGAGTTTTAGTGGATCGATTTCAAGCAGTCTAGTCATAATAATTTAATGAAAGTTTGATATAACTTCAAGATAATAAAGTTCAATGCGCAGTTTATAAGAGACTTGTACCATGTATTCCAAAAGCCTTGCCTCTTACAAGGTGCACAGCATCTGTAATATGTGTTATATATTTATTCTGCAGGTATGTGAAGAGCACTTCGCAAGCAACTGCTACATCACAACTCTGACACACCACGATGAAGCCACAGGGAGAACGTTGGAAGTAACACGTGAAAGGACCAAGCTGACGGAAGACGCGGTCCCAACCAGATTTCCGAATTGCCCGAGTTATCTATCCACAACGAGCACGGCCAGCCGTGAGGCTCCTGACGCGAAACGGGCAAGAGCAGACGCCGCAGCTCTTCAGGAGGCCATCGAGCAGTCTCAGATGGCGCACGAGGAACAAATACAGAAGAACTTTGTTCAGTCTTTTAATGATCTCACAGCCAAACTCCTCACCGCACCAGTTTCAAGCTTTTGGATTAAAACGGTGAACAGCCAGTGTGTCATGTTCCTCCGCATCGAGACGAAGGAGTCCCCGTATGTCAAGCATTCGGTCACAATCGACTCAAACTTGTCTGTAACTGTGTGCTTTGGGGCAGTTGCAATAAGAACACTACCCTCGGGTAATGCCGTGCCAGAAGCGCTCAATGACCTGGGCACTCTTTTTGTCCTGCTAGACGAGATTGAGCAGGTATCAAGTCATGCGGAGCACCAAAGCCTGCCCACGAAGATAGCAGCTCTCAACTTTATAAGCTCACTACTGCAAGACATCATTGCAGATGGATCGGACCTATCCCAGGACGATAAAGATTCCTTGACATTTTTCAATGAGCAAATTTGTTTGCTTGCAACAAAATCCCCACGCTACAGCTCCGATTTCCTTGTGTTTGCGACCGTCTTGCACTCAATCTCGCCTCACGCCTACCATTTTGCAAGGTCTGCGTCGGCCCTCAAACTACCGCACCCTACAACCCTTCGACGTCTTTGTTCCAGGCATGGCGGGGACCCCCTAGCGGAACAGGATCAAAGCTGTTTTCTAGGGTACATGAAAGAGAGGGTCAAGGCGATGAGGGAAGAGGAGAAGATTGTGACATTAATGATAGACGAAATACATATCAAGCCATATTTTGACTACAAAGGAGGAACCGTAACTGGTGCTTCCCACAACGCAGCCGAACCAGCAACCACAGCACACGTCTTCATGACTCAGAGTCTCTTATCATCATCAAAAGATGTTGTTCACATCCTTCCCGTTTCCAAGATGGACGCAAAGACACTCCACGAATTTGTCCTGAAGGTGATCATGCGACTCGAGGCAATGGGAATTCGAGTGATTGCTGTTATCACAGATAACAATGCTTTGAACCGCAAAATGATGTCATTTTTCGAGTCACCGCCGTCAGTGCCTCCCATGACAAAGGTTGTCTACCCGCACCCAGCAGACAAAAGTCGGCCACTATTCTACGTCGTCGATCCGGTACACCTCCTTAAGTGTATACAGAACAACTGGCTTAATCAGAAGAACTTGGGCAAGTGTTTTTACTTTCCGCAGTTTCAGCCTGCAACCCAAGGCAGTACCTCCACCGTAAAGGCTGCATCGCTTCAAGCTCTTCGGGACCTTCATATGCAAGAACAAAACAAGCTGCTGAAGTTTGGATTTAAGCTCAGCGTGAAAGCTCTCAACCCCACATCAATGGAGCGGCAAAATGTGAAGCTTGCGTTGAACGTTTTTAGTCCCTTTGTTTCAGAAGCTCTCCGAACGCGTGGAGTCGACCTCCAGATTGAGCTCTCTGCATCGACTGCAGACTTCATTGACATTGTTGTAAAATGGTGGAAGATTGTCAACGCGAAGAGCCCTCATAAGGGCACAAGACTGCGAGACGAACTGCAGGAGCCCATAACTTGCATCGACGACACGAAGATGCAGTTTTTGAAGGATCTGCTGCAGTGGCTAGACACCTGGAAAAGCCTAAAGTGCGACACAGGCGGCCTCACAAAGGAAACTCATGCGGCACTGGAGCTGACATGTTATTCGCTCTTGAAGCTTAGCCAGTACTGCCTTGAGGAACTGAAGTTCAAGTATGTTCTCCTGGGGAAGTTTCAGACCGACTGCCTGGAGGACCGTTTCGGAAAGTACAGGCAGCTAGCTGGTGCACAGTACCACATTTCTATTCGTCAAGTGTTCGAGTGTGAAAAAAAGCTACGTCTTCAGAAGATGTTGGTGTTGGTGCCACCTCCAGAAGCCAATGATGAAGAGGAAGCAGTTGAGGGTGAGCAAAGCCTGTTCAATGTGATCATCACCGAAGATGATTTACAGAGTTCGCAGTGCGACATGCCGGTCATTACGTATGTTGCTGGCTACAGTGCACATGCTGCACTCAAGCGCATGCGCTGTGAAGCCTGTGCTGAACTGCTTGTGATGGATGGACGAATGTTGGAGGTGGAGGACTTTTCCCTGATTTCCCACTTGACAAGAGGGGGTCTCAAGTTTCCGCAGCCATGCACTGTGACAATGGTCCTCGTCACTAAGCTAGTGGTTGAGAAACTGTCAGCTCCAGAGAATGTTGGTGCATTCTTGAAAGGCGGAAAGCAGCGGTCCTTGATAATGTCCATTGCGTTATCACTGCTCAAAGAAGCCCTCGACATCAGCCCCTGCTCGATGGGCCACAGCGTTTTACTCCTCATGAAGCATGTGGTGAGCGCAGCGACTAATACGCTGTTGAGGAACTACTGTGGTACGATCAACGATGGAATTCAGCAGAAGGCGCAGCAAGTTCAGAAGTCACGAAAAACAAAAACCCTGGCCAAGAAATAGGACAGCAAGCACAACTTATGAACTGTAAGCCTTCATCTAGAACACAGAGGAATGTAAAAACATTGAAGGCAGAAAGTCGACTGCTGAAAAAAGAAAACATGCTCAGTACGTTTGCTTTATTTATCTTTGGTAATAAATTCAACACACTTACATTTTTTAGCATGACTGGAGTTTGTTTTTCTTCCTTTGAACGCAATAAGATTGAAAACTGGATGAACATCAATTAAAATAAGGTAACTACATGTTGCAGGCAACCGCCTGTTGCACACCTACCTGCAACATTCATCAGCGTCAGGGACCCTGGGTTCAAACCCCACCCCTGCTCGTTTCGATCTGGATGAGCATCGTACCGGCGTCCTGTCGTGTGTTACAAGACTCACAACTGCGCGATGCACATTAAAGACCCCAGGCTAACGGTTGTACTGCACTGGCTACATTTCTCCTCTACGGCGAATGACTCGTCGCTGACCAACTACACGCTGTATAAACATCCACACAACCCCAATTATTCTTAATCATCAGCGTCAACAAGATAATGCCGAAAGTTCCAATCAAATTTAGCTAGTCATTGACGTGAAAAACCGTAGGTAACCGATCGATCAGAACGACAGCTTGAAGTTTGAACCTCTCAAGTACGAAGTGTTTACAAGGCTCCGGCCTACCGATCGAGCCGTTCCAAAGTCGTCAAAGGTTACCTGCGCACGAAAAGACTCTTCACAGCACGTAAGCATGTTGTGAATCACAAAATTACGCCAGATTAAATTATGAGCAAGGCAAATGACAAACCTAGAACCAGTAAAACACCAAGCGCAATGAGACCTAACGATGGGCTAGTTTCCAACTCGTCTTGAATCCTGATCACCAACTTCTCGTAATGCAAATATCCAGAGGCTTGCTTCTCACACACATAACAGCACACACCACCACACACGGATCATTCCTGGTACGGTCAGAAGCAGTCTAAAACGGAAACAAATTGGACGAAGCACAAGACGCCGTCACCACCGCAGCCATTGCCGAACGGCAAGAGTCCGGGGCAAACGGACATATGGCGTGACGTCATCAGGGAAGCGGAGAGGCCTTAGTCAGTCTAGGTGGTGTTGCTTCTGCCCACCGCCCCAGACCGGAAGTGCGTTCGACGCGCCACCACCGCGGCGTGACGTAGGCGAGTTGACGTTTAACTTATATTTTATCTGAGGCTAGGCGATATGTTTGTTCATAATGTCATACCAACACTGTAGTCACACCTATGGGGTGTATGAGGTTCTCAATCTTTTTTTTTTTTTTTTTTTTTTGCGACGTAAACATTTAGTTGGTCGGTTTACTTATGAAGTTTAAGAGATTGTGTACCGTGCTCGCTCCCATTTCGACAGTGATTTATTGATTATTCGCCTCCAGATCGAACCGTGTCGCCACCGTGCGGCCGAAATTGGAAACGCGCGAAAGCGGGGACACCGCCGTGCGTCGCTCAGAAGCATGGATCTCGACGCGGCAAGCCCGTTTCAGGCTGAGCTTGACATTCCTTATTAAGTATTTTATGTTTTTGTTACCGTTTCTTCTTACCAAAGGTGGTGTATCGTTTCCCATGCGTAGAAATTCAGCAAAGCGATTATTATTAAGTCGGAAGCTTCCATAATCTTTGTGCGTTGGTTTGTATACAATCGCTGGTCCCACGTATTTTTGTTATCTCGCACAAACCGCGGCTTTCATAAAGCATTGGATGTTGAGTGGGGCTGTGGTTCGATTAGAAAATTAACCCGACTGATCGCTACCCTTTAATAAACTAATCAATCAATAAATTCGTATGCTGATTTTTCGCCGGTCACATTTCGTGAAAGACGTTAAAACTACACATTTTTTACTGGTTTTATTGTGTCATAAATGGCATATCGCATTCCCATTCTAAACTTCACGTTGTGTGTCCTACATAAATATGAACACGGGAAGCCTTTTAAAATGAAGTATTTTTAAGTTATTATTTAAACAGTATAATCACCCTCGGTGAAATGACAAGCACGCTGAAGTGGTTTACCGTGCAAGCCTCAGTCACAAAAGAAATAGAGACGTCAAGAATATTAAAGCAGGCATTTTTTTACTTCTTCTTGACTTTCTCCAGCGCAAGACTAAAATTAACCGTCAAAAAAATTGCAATTGAAGCATTACTTGAATAATCTGAAAGTTAATCGATGAACTGCCCAATCCCGATATACGTTAGGTGAGGCCGGAGGCTGTTCGGAAAGTATCGTGAAGGTCGCTAGCCCTCATCAGTAAAATAGTATCACTGCGGCCGATGCTGTCTATGTCGTGGTGCGCGTCGTTTGTTGGGGTCGCAGAGTCTACTGTGTTTGAATACAAGATTATTTATCCAGAAATTTATATCATTAGCCTCTTGACATCCGCGGCCCTCACCAAGAAAATTGAAGCGGGTGAACTCACACTACCGAGAAAAGCATTTAATAACGGAAACATTGCTGCGTTGCTCGGTTACACTCGTTTTTCACAGTCACGGCAGATATATTAGAACAGTTTGTTTCACTTGTTTCCGTTATCCTGCAACCGTGCAATTTGCTGATCTTAACTAGAAGAGACACTCTCTCCTCGTCGCAACGCAGTAGATTTGTTCCGACTCCAAAAAACTTACCCACACTATGGCACAGTAAGAGGGCAGAGGAACTCAATAGCGTAGTAATTTCCAATACAGCGCTAACTTATCTTCATCCCAAATATTTATATTACTGAAAAAGCTAGAAGTTTAAATAAAAGCATAGAAGCTGGGATTTCACAGCCCGCAGTACCAGTATTATGTTATCTAGGTTGGAATTTATGTTTTTTTTCTTTTAATTCCCGCGTTGATGAACCAATACATTCATTTTAAAAGAAACAAATATTTAACATAAATATTCCAGTTCAGCCGGAAACAGGCATCAGTCGTGTTGATCCATGCTTTCCAACGTCTGCATAGAGCAGACGACGCTCCCACAGAAGCGATTATATAAATTTAGGCCGCACGCTGGCAACACCATTCGATCTTCACTGAAGCACCGAACAGTACCGCATTCTCTACCGCTGGAATAGTTTTCTCACCGATAGTATGTGACAAAGTAAACGCAAGAATCTACGCCGTCTCGCGCACGAACGTGGAAAGCCTATGGGGCGGCCGTTCTCCTATCCCCGCTTTGATGATGATGATAGCGCGACCGTAGCGCAACCTCTAGGTCGATCTCGAGGCCAATATTTAGATAGCTTGTGTCATCCACGTAATTTATTTTAACACAAAGGTTGGGACTTCCCGCGTAAGAAACTGCCACAGACACTTGACAGTAGCGAGTTTTCGAATAGCGTGCACAAAAAAACAACGTCGTTTCTATTTGCAAATCCAAAACGTAGTTTGGGTTCGGCGCATGCAAAATAATGACGACGCTTTTTTTTTGCGTACTTTGTTTTAGTTTTTGCCAGTATCTAGAATCAGCAATTTTTGACGCCAAAAAAAAACATCTGCATAACAATTACTTGAGTCCACGAATGTCGATGGCGAATAGAGGTTCACTCTTGGTGGCTGACGACGCCGAAATTTAGAAAGAGAACCTGTGGAAACAAATAAATATTTGTTCACACAGGTCCGTGAAGTGGTGCCTAGCGCTAGACTTCAGCCAAACTTTCCGAGGTATTTCTGCTCCTGCGCCTTTTAATTTTATTTGGCCAATGTTACGGAAGACAAATGCCAGATTTAATTTGACGAGCCTGCCACCTATATCATATCTTGAGTAAGCAAATGTTCATATAAAAATATTTTGTTTCCTATGGCCAATATCGCGAAATGCTACTTCTGAGTACTTTAACAGGGTTAATGATTAAAAAAATGTCCTACCCTGCCTGTCAAAACATGTTCGAGTACTGCATTTAAAAAAAGAAGCCGAGACGATACTTGTTTATATCAATTGTGTGCCTCATTACACGATACGTTTTTAGTCTACGAAGTTCACTAAAGGTTGGGTGCCCACGAAAACCAAACAGTGAGTAGTAAACTTGCGAGTTCATCTGTTCTGGCCGATTCAGCATATTGCTAATCAAGCTGTCGATATGATTATTTACATTCATGTGTTAGTCTCTTGGTCAGTTTGCTTTCCCGGAAACTGTTGGCATCAGGTACGGCCGCAGAAGATGGTAATCTTCCCTCTACATCAGTGAGGCGTTTCGCAACCGACCATAATCAGATCATCAGAGGAGTTGGTAAACAACAAAAAAAAGCCCACAATTAAGGATAAAATGCACCTTGTAGTCCTCGAAGTGGCTCGGTACCACTGTTTCCTTAGTATTGTGTTATAAGGAAAATAATCGTATCACCAAATTAAGCAAAAACAACGTAAAACCGCAACATAGCCGCATTCACGCTGAAGCCGAAACCAACCAAAAAAATGACGCAACCTAATGGCGCCGAGAGCGTCAGCGCCCTCAATCCGCCGGTGATGCAACTACCAAAATGAAAAGGTCTATAACTACTTGTAGAGGCGTTTCTGGCTTGAGGGTGATCCGAGACGTCTTGCGCAGACCAGCTGGGAGCACGTGAAGCGAAACCAAGCGCTGCAGAATGCCAGGATCATGGGTACTATACCCACCCCTGCCCATTTCGATCTGGATGAGCATTTTATTTATTTATTTTATGTTATTTATGAATACTGCAAGGAGGGGTAGCAAGTTTCAAAGCTCTCTTGAGAAAGAACAGCTTACGAATTGCGTTAGCTCTTACGGAATCAATGTGCTGCGTCCGAGTAAGGTTATTTGAAATCCACAGACCTCGGTACTTATAGTGTGTTACCTCGGACAGAAATGTATTATTAACAAAGTGATTGAACTTAAATGGGAGTTTTTTGTTAGTGATTCTCATAAAGAGTTTTGTCATAGTTAATACACATCTGCCATGCATCACACCAAGCAGCAACTTTTTGAAAAGCACTGTTTAGCAACAACTGATCTGCAATACTGTCTGTTTCTGAGTAAATTACACACTCATCAGCATATAGTTTATTTTAACCGGAATGTCTTGCACGATTTCATTAATAAATATTAAAAAAAGCAGTGGTCCAAGAACAGGCCCTTGGGGAACGCCAGAGTCAACGGAAAGTTTGTTAGAACAACATTGGTTAACACTACGAATTGCTGTCTATTAGAAAGGTACGCCGAAAACCATTTAACTAACTGGGTGTTTTTAAGTATCTTATCTAGCTTGTACAGCAACTTTTCATGAGATACCTTATCAAATGCTTTTGTAAAGTCCATAAAAATTGCATCTGTCTGTATCCGGTTATTGATTGATGTTGAAAAATCGTGTATCGTTTCAATTAGCTGAGTACATGTTGAGTAGCCTTGTCTAAACCCATGCTGATATTTAGTTAGGATATTGTATTTATCGAGAAACTCTGATATGTGGCTATGTATTATATGCTCCAAAAGCTTGCAACAAGTCGATGTCAATGAAATAGGACGGTAGTTTTTGATGCAATGCTTGTTCCCATTCTTATGGAGCGGTTTTACTCTGGCAGTTCCCCAATCATCTGGGACTTGGCCCTCGTACAAAGATCTTAAGAATAATATATACAAATACCTAGATACCCATTCCGCATACCTCCTTAAAAATGCATTGGGAATGTTGTCGGGCCCACAGGATTTCTTAATATCCAGTTTTAGAAGCATGTTCCATATGCCCTGTTCACTAATGACAACATCAGAAATGGGTGGGAAATGAGCATCAAAATTTGGTATAACATCATTGTCTTCCGTGAAAACCGATTTGAAATGTTCATTAAATGCATTTGCAATTTTTCTATCATCATCAACTTGAATACCATCAATTTCAAAAACATCATAAGATCTAGAAGATCGAGATATTAATCGGCAGAACCTCTCAGGAGACGTGGTTATCAAATGAAATGCGGTAATGATTCACCGTAATAATGTTGTTTGTCCCTAGCTAATTGGTTTTTAAGCTGAGTGCAAATATTAGAAATTTTTTCATTGAATTTTTGTGTCCACGCATGTCTTCTTTTTTCTTTTTAGTCGCTTTAGGTTCCTCCGCAGTCGTAATGTCTCCCGAGATATCCAGGAATTACATTTATTCTTTCTTACAATGCATTGTACAAATCGTTCAATGCATTCATTTACAATACCTTTTAAGCGATTCCAAAGCTCATGTGTATTGGCAGTGCTGTTTTCAAAAGCGTCAAAGTTGAAATAAAGCATGTCTACAATGGAAACGTCGTCGGCACAAGAGAAGTTTCGGAAACACAAAGTTTTGTCATCTCGGTCCACAGAAACGTCATCTATGGTCAATAAAACAGCCTGATGATCGGAAATTCCAGGTACTACCTCACATTTAGTATTACCAGAAATCATTCCACTTACAAAAAAAAAAAGGTCAAGTATCAATTTAGAGTTACCTTGAATCCTCGTGAAATCTTCAACGGCTCGTAATAAGTCAAAAGTAAATGCTATATCCAGCATAGCTTCACCAGATTCCTCACTCTGATTTTAGACTAAGAAGTTTGGCCAATCATTGTTTGGCAAATTAAAATCTCCAGACAAAATAATTCGATCCCCAGGCTTAACATGTACGCTAAGATAATTCCTCAACCGCTCGAGGACAGCAACTGAGGAACTAGGAGGCTTGTAAAAGGCCCCCATGACGTACCTAACTTTACCACTGTAAGCTTTGCAAAAGATACACTCTATGTCAGAAACATCTGGCATGCTCAGTATTTTTAAAGAATTCTTAAGAAGGACAAAAACTCCACCACCTTTACTTTCACAGTCCTTCCGGTAAACACTGTAGCCAGTAGCAACAAATTCACTGTCATATACGCTTTCGTTTAACCATGTCTCTGTTAAAATAACGATATCTGGATCATGAGAAAGCAACATTCCTTCTAACTCGGTAAGCCTTCTTAAGAATGCTCCTACAATTCATGTTCAATACTTTCAACGATCGAGGGCCACAGCTACGCCGTCAGTTATGGTTATCGTTTTTACTCAGCCTAAAGCGTGAGCATTTTCCTTCGTCCCAACCAAACAGTACCTTATCAACACTCAGCTTATCATTATACAAGTTTTACTTTCGCCCCGTTTTTTCTTTCTTTGGCCGAACTTTTCCATAACTTTTTCCTATTTCCAATTCTGAAAGAATAGACCTCTGATAGCAATATCGTGGTGCCTTTGAGTTTGTACGCAGACTTTATTATAGCAGTCTTTTCTCGGTAGTCCAGAAATTTTAAAATGGTAGGACGAGGTTTGTTTTCAACTTTTCGGCCAAGTCTGTGACATCTTTCAATTCTCGTTGTAGCAATACCCAGTTTCTCAGAGAAAACTTCGTTCTTTACTTTTCTTTCAAGTTCCTCTGGTGTCTCCGTGTTAGGTTCATCCAGGCCATATTGCCGCGCGCAAGGCTGAGAAAGCAACGCTCGGTCACGGTCCTCCAGAAAGTTCCCGTTTATTCATGTACCGCACGTAACTTCTATCATTTATCCCTGCTTTTGTTTTCTAGAAAGTGCGTGTTCATTCTCGCCCCGATCACGCGACGCTCGAACCGCTTTCGCCGATCCTTCGAGATAGCGGCGCACTCTAGATAAGAGGCCGCCCGCGACCTTGTCGAGTCAGTCTCGCCCTAGCGCTCGATTCTGCTGACACGCCGACTTCGACGACCGCGACGCTCTGCTTTCTTCTGTTTCCTTCTTTATTTTTTTGGCACAAGTTCGCCACATTAAACGTTTATTTCTTTCTGTTTATTTCCTGTTTTTTGTTTGGTCACCACCTGTGACATTTGACCCAAATGTCACAGGTGGTGACCAAACAAAAAACAGGAAATAAACAGAAAGAAATAAACGTTTAATGTGGCGAACTTGTGCCAAAAAAATAAAGAAGGAAACAGAAGAAAGCAGAGCGTCGCGGTCGTCGAAGTCGGCGTGTCAGCAGAATCGAGCGCTAGGGCGAGACTGACTCGACAAGGTCGCGGGCGGCCTCTTATCTAGAGTGCGCCGCTATCTCGAAGATTCGGCGAAAGCGGTTCGAGCGTCGCGTGATCGGGGCGAGAATGAACACGCACTTTCTAGAAAACAAAAGCAGGGATAAATGATAGAAGTTACGTGCGGTACATGAATAAACGGGAACTTTCTGGAGGACCGTGACCGAGCGTTGCTTTCTCAGCCTTGCGCGCGGCATTACTCCCCCCTTTAAAAGTGCATCGCCCCGATGCAGTGTAAAACAAATCAAAATAAAAAAGAACGATAAACTAAAGAGTCTTTGGGAGCACAAAAGGTCCACAGTCCTATCGAGCGTAGTACGGCTTCAGGCGCACGACGTGGACGACCTCAGGTCGTGGTGGGCGGCGTGACGATGTTCGTGTTCCGTCGGGCATCACCTCGTAGTTCAGCTCGCCGAGGCGACGAAGTACCTTGTATGGTCCAAAGTACCGTTTCAGCAGTTTCTCACTGAGGCCGCGGCGACGGATGGGCGTCCACACCCACACCCTGTCTCCGGGCTGGAAGTGGACGTCCCTGCGACGAAGGTTGTAGCGGCCGGCGTCGACGCGTTGCTGGTCTTGAATCAGGAGTCGGGCGAGCTGGCGAACTTCTTCGGCGCGTTGAGCAACCGCCTGGGCGTCGTCGCTCTCGTTGTCAGATGGCTCATGGGGCAGCATGGCGTCCAGCATGGTCGTTACCTTCCGATTATGTACCAGCTGGAAAGGGGTGAATCCAGTGGTCTCTTGAACCGCCGTATTGTAGGCGAACGTGACGTAGGGCAGCACCTCGTCCCACGTCTTGTGCTCTACGTCGACGTACATAGAGATCATATCGGCGATTGTCTTGTTGAGTCGCTCGGTCAGTCCGTTGGTCTGCGGGTGGTATGCAGTGGTTCGACGATGGCCGGTGCCACTGAGACGAAGGATCTCTTGCGTCAGCTGGGCCATGAACGAAGATCCGCGATCTGTAATCAGAACCTCGGGAGCGCCGTGCCGGAGGACGATGGACTCGATGAAAAACTTGGCGACTTCCACAGCAGTCCCTGAAGGAAGAGCTTTCGTTTCGGCGTACCGCGTGAGATAATCTGTGGCGACGATGATCCAGCGGTTCCCCGACGTCGAAGGCGGAAAAGGACCAAGTAGATCCATTCCGATCTGCTGGAAGGGTGTAGTTGGAGGAGAAATGGGCTGCAGAAGTCCGGCCGGCCTCGTCGGCGGTTTCTTGCGTCGCTGGCACTCGTGGCATGATCGTGTGTATAGGTGGACGGTCTTGGGGAGCTTCGGCCAGTAATACTTTTCACGAATACGGGCCAGTGTCCGGCTGTAACCAAGGTGTCCGGATGTCGGGTCGTCGTGGCAGGCTTGGAAGATCTCCTCTCGAAGGTCACTCGGGATTACCAGCAACCAAGGTGTGTTGTTGTTGCCGAAGTTCTCTTTGTAGAGTACACCTTGTCGGATGGCGAAGGTCGGCAGTACTCGTGAGAAGACACGTGGCACGGTACTCCTGCCCCCTTCCAGGTGCTCGATTAATGCGCGCAGCTCAGGATCGTCCCGTTGACGTCGTGCCATATCGTCGGTGTTCACTGCTCCTAGAAAGCACTCGTCGTCATTGTCGTCGCTGCAGCCGGAAGGGGTTTCGACGGGGGCTCTGGACAGGCAGTCGGCGTCGCTGTGCTTGCGGCCTGACTTATAGACCACTGTCATGTTGAACTCTTGTAGTCGAAGACTCCATCGAGCGAGGCGTCCTGACGGGTCCTTCAGCTTCGCAAGCCAGCAGAGCGAGTGGTGGTCCGTGACTACACGGAACGGGCTGCCGTACAAGTACGGACGAAACTTCGTTATTGCCCAGACGACCGCAAGGCATTCTTTCTCAGTTGTGGAGTAATTTTTCTCTGCCTTGGACAATGTCCGACTTGCGTAGGCGATGACTCGCTCTATGCCTTCTTGCACTTGGACTAGTACTGCGCCCAGTCCCGCGTTACTTGCGTCCGTGTGAATTTCTGTTTCCGCATCCTGGTCGAAATGTCCAAGCACAGGAGGAGTCTGGAGTCGTCGTTTCAGTTCGTCGAATGCCTGCTGTTGCTCCTCGGCCCATTCGAACTTCTTGGCGTCCTTCGTGAGATTCGTAAGTGGTGCGGAAATCCTTGCGAAATCCCGAACGAAGCGTCGATAATAGGCACAAAGTCCAAGGAATCTTCGCACGGCCTTCTTAACTGTCGGCGCTGGAAATGCCGCGACGGCGCGAGTCTTCTCGGGGTCTGGGCGGACGCCTTCGTTACTAACCACGTGGCCAAGGAACTTCAGTTCGTCATAGGCGAACCGGCACTTTGACGGCTTGAGTGTGAGTCCGGCGGTCTGAATGGCTTGAAGAACAGCTCGGAGTCGTCTCAAGTGCTCGTCGAAGTCAGCTGAAAATACTACGACGTCGTCAAGGTAGACGAGACAACTCTGCCACTTCAGCCCTGCCAGTACGGTGTCCATGACACGCTGGAAAGTTGCTGGCGCTGTGCATAGTCCGAAGGGCATCACCTTGAACTCGTACAGTCCATCCGGCGTGACGAAGGCTGTCTTCTCTCGGTCCCGTTCGTCGACCTCGATTTGCCAGTAGCCGCTCTTCAGGTCCATCGATGAAAAGTATCGAGAGTGGCGCAGCCGGTCTAGAGTGTCGTCGATGCGGGGGAGTGGGTAGACGTCTTTCTTCGTAACCGTGTTGAGCTGCCGGTAGTCCACGCAGAACCGAAGAGTTCCGTCCTTCTTCTTAACCAGCACGACTGGAGAGGCCCATGGACTGCTTGAAGGTTGGATTATGTCGTCATTCAGCATCTCTTGAACTTGCTGATGGATCACCTCCCTTTCCTTAGCGGAGACTCTGTACGGCGATCGATGCACAGGGCGCGCGTCGTCCTCAGCAACGATGCGGTGCTTGGCAACCGCGGTCTGGCGCACCTTCGACGACGTCGCAAAGCAGTCGCGGTATTCGGCGAGGAGGTTAACCAGCTGACGCCGTTCAGGGTCCGGAAGCTTAGGGTCAATGTCGAGCTGCGCTGGCGACGTACTGTCTTGCTGGGGCGGCGAGGATTCGTCAGTGATCGCAGTGATTTCGGCGGGGTTTCGGAGTTTCTCGACGTGGCCCACGGCTGCACCTTTCGTGAGGTGTTGCGTTTCGTTTCGGAAGTTCGTCACGAGGGCCACAGTCCGCCCATCCTGAAGTTCAGCTACTCCCCTTGCGACGCCTATGCCTCTTCCCAGGAGCAATTGGAGGCTTCCCTCGAGAAGAACTTCGCCACAGGAAGCTTCATCGATCCCGACAAGTACGAAAACACTCGACCGCGGTGGTAGGTTTACGTGGTTTGCGAGGACTCGGACCGTGGGTGACGTCGCTTCGGGTTCCTTCGCTGGTGGAGCAGGTTTTCGTAGCGTCAGCCGGTTTGTTCCGAGGTCGATGACGGCGCCGTACTCGCAGAGAAAGTCCATTCCGAGGATAACGTCCCTCGAACAGTCTTGCAGAACGACGAACTTGACAGGGCACGTTTCACCGTGGATTTCGACGCGAGCAGTGCATCTCCCGACTGGTGTGATGAGATGTCCTCCGGCGGTTCGTATTTGGGGTCCTTCCCACGGCGTCATGACTTTTCGAAGGCGGCGGGAGAGCCTCCCACTCAAGACTGAGTAGTCTGCTCCGGTGTCCACGAGTGCCGATGCGTCGTGACCGTCGATGACGACGTTTAGGTTGTTGGACACCGTTGCAGGGGCGTCGTAGCGATGCGTGGCGTCGGGAGAGTGGGAGCGCTCCGGCGTTCTTGGAGGCTCTTTACGTCGGTCGTCTTCGGCAACTCCACCTCCAGGGGTTGCCGCGCCTAGTTTCCCCGGCGAGGAGCGAGGGGCGACAGGCTTTCACGTCGGGGTCGGTGCATCGGCGAAGCTGGACGTCGTGGCGATGGCGACCGGAACTCTCGGCGGGACGCAGGCTCGGGGGACTGGGGTCGTCGCAGGTACTCGTCGATCTCCCGAGGGCGTTCACCACACCGGGGGCGCGGGTCGTTTGGGTGGAATCCGCGCAGCCCGAGTCGTCGGTATGGGCATCGGCGGTACACATGGTCGGCTTCCCCGCAGTGGTAGCAGAGCGGGCGTCGGTCGGCCGTTCGCCACACGTCGGTCTTCCTCGACGATGGTTGCTCCGGGCGAACGTCGTGGACTTGTCCTTCCTGGCGTCGAGGATACTGTGGCATCGGAGGGTCTCGTCGGGGTGGCGCCGTGGTCTGGCGGTTAGCTTGCGGCGATCTTCGGGCCATGGCGGCGTAGCTCAGAGTAGGCTCCTCTGGCGTCGTCGTTTTGATCGGAATCTCAGGTTGGAAGGCTCGGTGGACTTCCTCTCGGACGACCTCGGCGAGCGACAGGGAGGACGAGCGATCCGTAGCGGGGAGCATCTTGCGGATTTCTTCCCGGACGACTTCACGGATGATGTCACGGATGCCTGGGAGGTCGGTACCAAGGTCGTATCCGGATGTCGCCAGAGTAGTCACGCCAGGGTGCCGCTCGTAGTGTCTGGCGCGTGCTAGTAGCGCACGCTCCATATTCGTCGCCTCCGTGACGAACCCGTCGACAGTTGTCGGAGGATTGCGAATGAGACCTCCGAATATCTCGCTTTTGACACCCCTCATCAGGTGTCGCAGCTTCTTCTCCTCTGTAGCCTGAGGATCGGCGCGGGCGCTCAGGCGAAGAACATCCTCAACGAAGCTGGTGATGCTTTCATTCAGACCTTGGGTCCTTGTTCGAAGGATGTCTTCGGCCCTCTCGCGTCGGTGTTGGCTGGTAAACGTCTTCACTAGCTCTTGCTTGCACACCTCCCACGAGGTTAAAGAAGCCTCGTGGTTCTCCAGCCAGTACCTTGCAGTACCTTCCAGCGAGAAGTAAAGGTTCTGCAAGCAGTGCTCAGCTGACCACCCGTTATGTCGGGCCACACGTTCATAATGTTGCAGCCAGTCCTCGATGTCCTCGTGGGTGTCTCCGTGGAAAGGCGTCGGAGTTTTGGGTGCGACGGGCAGGTATACGACGCTGGCGGTGGACGGGTTCTGGGACGACTGGCTGTCCATCGTTGGCCTCGTTGGCTGCTTAGTCTTGGGCGGTAGAGGTCCGAATTCCGGGTGTAGACCTTGGGTGCGACGACTGAACCGGATCTCGGAAGTGCTTTCGTCGGTTCTTCGTGGGCTAGGCGTCGGACTTGCACTGTGGGCCCTCGGAGGGGTACGCGGCAGGGGCATGCGGTACCCCGCACCTCCACCAAATGTCACAGGTGGTGACCAAACAAAAAACAGGAAATAAACAGAAAGAAATAAACGTTTAATGTGGCGAACTTGTGCCAAAAAAATAAAGAAGGAAACAGAAGAAAGCAGAGCGTCGCGGTCGTCGAAGTCGGCGTGTCAGCAGAATCGAGCGCTAGGGCGAGACTGACTCGACAAGGTCGCGGGCGGCCTCTTATCTAGAGTGCGCCGCTATCTCGAAGATTCGGCGAAAGCGGTTCGAGCGTCGCGTGATCGGGGCGAGAATGAACACGCACTTTCTAGAAAACAAAAGCAGGGATAAATGATAGAAGTTACGTGCGGTACATGAATAAACGGGAACTTTCTGGAGGACCGTGACCGAGCGTTGCTTTCTCAGCCTTGCGCGCGGCAATATATGATCAAATTATTTCTGCGGCTTGTATTCTCCAAATCGTCAACCTTGGCCATAAGAGAGGATAACTGCGAGTCAAACCTTGTCAGTGTAGATTCCATGATTTTAACTTGGTTGGTTAATGCTTTCAAGTCTGTTACTTTCCGTTCTATCTCATCAACTCGTGTATTCAATGCGGTAATTTTCTTTTCAATTTCGTTTTGGGTGACCACCACTTCTTGGATACTGACAGTAATTTTGCCCTGTCCGGCAAGAAGTTGCAGCGGAAGCTAGTTGTCAGGTCCTGGATTTGCTTCTAGATCTCCGCAAACTAAGATATCTAACGGATGTGAAACAACACTGCTAACACGATTCAGTAGGCATCTCACACACAGTTGGCAGGGCAGCAGCACTAAAAAGCGGTCATCGCTCCGATAACAGTAAGATGGCATATATAATCACTGGCCTGCAGTACGAAGCAGAAAGGGTTAATTGCCAGTCGTGCTGCTGCCAAACCCACTGGTGAAGAACGGCGTCTTCGGTGTTCTTATAGCTGGTCGACGACCCACGTGACGTGACGTCACTGCATGAGCGGTCAAATAGGGAAGGCGTGACGTAGGGGAAGAACGGTTAATCAATGATACAGCGATCTTCACGCGCAGGCAATGCGGTGAGAAGTCCTCGATTCCAGTCAGTAGTTGCCGCTGCTTGATCGCAGCCATGCGACGCTGTCTGGGCTCCCAGGAGTACGGTCACAACCTGTAGTACGAAGCAGAAAGGGTTGCTCAGCATTTTTCCAGTCGTGCTGCTGCTGAGCCCACTGTACCGGCATTGTACCGGCGTGTGGTCGTGTGTCACTAGAGAGTTTTATGGAATCATTTCTGCACATCCGATACGGTACGATGGGCCCTCCTGTACGAATTGCGCATGTGCGAGCCTCCTGCGGTCTTACCGTAATGCGCCCTTCGAACCGCAAGGCACGACCCATGGCCGGCACCGACAGTCTCGCTTTGTGACCGAAGCATAACTGTCGGAGGGAGCGGCCTCATACACGAATGCAAGAACTCGTAGTAGCGCCTGGTAAGAGCGCCATAGGTGACAGCAAGTGTATAAAGTTGGAGTCAGCAAGTAAGAAAGAAAGTTCAAAATAAAACGTGATTGAACTTCCTCTTAAGAAATAATGTAACGTTTAGTATATCCCAAAACACACCTGCACAGTAGCTCAGCTGGTTAAAGCGCCAGTTTAGGGCTGGTAGCCGAGCGAAAGATAGGGGTAGAATTCAACAAACCAACAAAATAATGTGTTTATGTTATTACACTTCTAGTTTTTATTATTTTATGCAAACATTGGGGGGGGGGGGGGGGGGGTATGTATTTCAGGCACATATTACCCGTTTCTACAGCTGTCATTATAACAATGGGGGTTACCTGTAGTGGCAACGGAGTGAGCAACAGTTTTCTGCATTAAACTCTCGACACTTACATTAAAAATGTTGCCTGAATTAAAAGTTTGTGTCAGATATACCCTATATTTAATCACATATATCCTATAATCACATATATTCTGTAGAACGTGCCCTCTGAATATTAGGTGATAATTTTAAAAAGTGCACAGCTGTAAAGTGACAAGTTTTTCTTTTTTCTTCATGGTCGTACCGTACATGGCGCGACGATCGGTTCGGAGGCGTACGGGCACATTGGTACTTTAGACCCATGTTGTTGTAAAAAAACGATCTCCAAAGTCCGGTCTAAAAACATGCTTTTCGTGTAAGGCTTGTCAAATTATGAGGCGCTGGAGAAAACGAGCTTTCTGTGTTAAGTCCTTCTTTCGAACTCTTTTTGTTCGCGTTCCGCCCATTGAAAAGCATGCGCTAAGGGCCCCAGCACGCACCTGGTATCGCTGCGCTGCAGTGTCCTTCCGCACCATAAAAACCGTCTGCTTTCATCGCCGTCACCATGGCAACGAACGCCGATTTTCCGAACGCCGTCTGCTAGCCAAAGTTTAATAGTTCTGTAATGAACAGCCGCACACTGTCGCCGCGAGGCAGCGTGAATGCAGGCCAAGGGGGGGGGGGAGGGGGAGGGGGGGGGGGGAGAGTTGACACGCTACCCAGTGATAAACGCGCCATCCGAAAAGATCATTCGGTGTTTGTTGCCATGGTGACGGCGATGAAAGCAGAAGGCCTTTTTATTGCGGAAGAACACTGTGGCACAGCGATGCGAACGTCAGCACGGAGCCCGTTTTTGTCCTTTATGTGCTTAGCAGAATGGATGGGTAATTATTAGTCGGGCAGCAGTTCACGCCACCTCGTCTATCTGTGCAATGTTTCTTCTGACACTGCGCTATAACGGTGGCTCGAACGATTAGCGTAATACCATCGCCCACCCCACTTTATGGGCAAATATCGATTTGCAAACAAACACCGAGTGATCGCCCACCTTAGATATAGCGGACTCCACGATCCGCAAACATTTATCCTACCTAAATGATGCGGCCGCGGACTTTACGGTAGGAGTAAGCTCGTGACAAAGCAAAAAGGAGAAGGGCAAGACATTTCCCTTTGTTTACGCATTTTCTCTCCGATCTCCGCAACCCGAAGATGGTACATGCGTGCAAAAGGAAAACGATGGAGATAACAAAACAAAACTTCGTTTTGCTTAAAAAAAAATTGTTCGAACAATAAAAAAAAACGAAAAGATAACACAAGCACTAACCCATTCAGGGATTGCAAGGTCAACAAACGCCCCATATCCTGGAATGCAACCGCGGAGTGTAAGGTCAGAGATGTAGTAATGTCACTGCAAATACCCAATCATTCTCCCAGAACGTTGCGATCGCAGTTGGTGAGGTCAAGCAATGTTTG
Organism: Ixodes scapularis; assembly: GCF_016920785.2. Classification (NCBI taxonomy): domain Eukaryota; kingdom Metazoa; phylum Arthropoda; class Arachnida; order Ixodida; family Ixodidae; genus Ixodes; species Ixodes scapularis. The sequence goes on along the minus strand of NW_024609846.1, from coordinate 175,122,116 downwards.
AGACAAAGCCAACAGGCAGAGGTAGATTTGCTGGAACACCGCACAGACGCCTGTGAAGCGTCTCATTTCGAGCACCGTGTTCGTTGTGCCGTCCACGCGACGCAGCAACGCTGCCTCAACCCGCGTCGATGGCACGCAGCGCAGGGACGCACCAGGACGCACGCCTGTATGCACCAAACAATAAACTTGCGCAAGAGCCTGACCCTTGTGATTGACAAGGCGCCCAACCTGGCCCGACGCCAAAGCATTTGCCCACGCTACGCCGCCTTTCCCACTTTCCCGGCATCGCTCTTCGTCGCGCCTTTCGTCAGCTGGCTTCCTCGCTCATTGCGTCTGGGTGGTTTTTCCATTTTCTAGCTAAAAGGAATGTTTGGGCTAGGTGGTTGATGATCGAGCACCTTGCGACATGGACGAGACAGACGACACTGCTGTCGTCTGTCTGATCTTTCGTCTTTACTTTGTCCTTGTTCTGTCGCGCTATTTTCTTGCCTTTCTTTTTACTAACGAAAAGAATGTCGCGGTTTTAGAAACGTGGTTTTACGGAACAAACGTTTGCGCTGTATGGCGATCGGCAATTTTCATCGCGCGTATGTAAGCGACACACTTCTCGATAATAAAACTATCTTTCATGAGCATTTCTTGTATAAAACAATGAAACTAATTTGAGTTTAATGTATCTCCTGTGCAGCCGTGCTAGACACGTACCAACAAATTGGCGTTTTTTTTAGCTTTTGCTTAAAGGGCAAATCCGGCCAAAACTTAAAATTAATTAAATTACTGGTATCGCTTTAGTATCACAAAATACGACCCCAGCCAAAATTTCACGTCCGTGGGACGCCGCATTCTAAACTAATGCCGATAATAAGAACGCGACCCGCCGTGAGCCGCTGCTCCTTAGCGGGCGGCCAGCGGGTTGCCGATCGCTAAAGCAACATTGGGCCGTGATGTCAACATCGTTCTCTCTTTTTCCTCCGTTCCGGACGGGAGCACGGCGCAGCCGTCGCGCGCGCTTCAAATTTGTGCCGCTACCACCGCTACTTCGGCTTGTAATTGCGTGTTTAGCCGTTGCTTTTACCTGCAGCCCGTGTAGCTTCGGTATAGCCTTTTGTTTATTTGCTTGTGAGGTCTCCTAGACTCGTTTTAGCGAGCAACTCGGTGCGCCCAAGACTGCCCAGCTGTTCCTCGAAAGATGCCGAGTGCTATGGGCTGCTCAAACAAGCCGCTGCGCAACCCGGAGGTGCTTTTTCACAAGTTTCCAACGGATCGGAAATTGGAGGAGGTGTGGGTGAACGTTGATCGAGGAGTGGACTTTGGAAAGCCTTGGACGTCGACCCCCAGATCGAAGCTCTGCTCCGATCATTTTTCGCCGGAGAGTTACGAACGAAACCTACGGGTGTTGGTTGCTTGTGGCTTGTCAGCGAAGGGGTCGAGGCTTAAAAAAGATGCCGTGCCGTCGCTCTTCGCCCATCGTACATGTACAGAAAAGGTAAACATGATAAAAGTATCCTGATCAATAAATAAAACAGTCATTGTCAAGTGCAGTGTTGAAGATTGAGTATTCATGCTCCATTGAATATCTGTTGAATGGGGAATGGTGGGCATGTAGAGTACGACCACTAACTATAGCTCCAAACACTGACGTTTGTAATGAAAACGAAAACAATGTTCTGCTTTGCGTCACTGCTTGTTTACTACGCAATCTCGTGTGTAGTATTCAGGTCCGTAACGACTACTAGCGAACAGCCGGCGCGTGAGGCTCATGCGATATAAACATTCGCCTCCCAATCGTTCGAACCCGTTACGCAGCAGTATTAATTAACATTGCGCTTGTGAATACCACAAGGGACTTCAAAGAAATCGCGAAAGTTCGGATTTGTAAGTTACAACTCTCTAATTTGCCCGAGTTCGGCTGGAGGTAAATATAATATTTAAAAATGCAAAAAAAAAAACACTTGCTTTAGTCAAAAGTTACGAAGGAAAACTTAAAATCCTATGTATTCTAATAAAAAAATATTGTTGTGGGTGGGGGTGGGAATGCGGAAGGGAAAGAAAGTGTTCTCACCTTGCTAACGTTCTCTGTTTTCCTTTATCACCAACAAAAACTTTTGCTAGCTTTGAGAAGAAAATGACTGCCCAAAGAACTTTTTTTTTAGTGCGGCAAGTTTTTTTTTTATTTGTACAAAGATTCACTACCTGGACGAACTTATGTGGTGAATTAGTGTCGTAGCTTACAAATTCGGCTTTTACGCGCCTGAGGAAAAAATAACGAAAAAACAGACGTCTACAGCTGTCTGTAGACGTCCAACCGAACACGTCTGTTCGGTTGTTGCGGAACCCGCCGGAGAGCCGCAAAGCTTCGTGTCTGGGACTGACCCGCCGCGCGAAAGCGCCAGCACTGTACTACGTCACTGGCAGCGCGGCGTAGAGCAACGCCGCTCCATCCACGGAGCCCCGTACAAATTACTCAAAAAAGGTAGTTAAGTTAAGTTACTGAGTATCGACGCCAAAAGTAATTGGAGTAGAGTAGAAATTACGCATTCGTAATAGTAATTGAGTAAACTACTAACTACTGTAAAAAGTAGCGAGTTACTTTGAAGTTACTTTCGAAGTTACTTTTCTTTGTTTTTGTGGTAGCAAAATGAACAGCAGTTTTGATCAATGAAAAACCCTGCGAGCCTAAAATAAATTCAATCTATTTATGGCTTGCGTTTTCGCCAAAATAGTTTATGCGCTCGCAGAAGCAATTGACTTTCAAAGTTGTTGATAGGAGAGTTTTCCCCTTTTCCTTCTAAAGACGTCCCCAGTCAAGCTAAATAGACGTTCCACCGACGGGCTGGATGGAACGACAGCGTTGAATTTGAGAAACAGGCTGTGCAGGGTCGGGTAAGCGAGTGTCGGCATCTTAGGTGTCCATGACGAAACATGTGAGGTTTGCCTCGGGTAGAGGGTCTTTTAAACAAACTCTCCTTCTTTTTTTTTTTCGTCAAGTTGAGATTGTTATGACTGGCCCCTCTTTATTCCGACGTCGTTATAGAGTATACGCTGAGCGAGTGCACCAGACCGTCAAGGGTTCAAGTCTTGCGCCACGACGATGAGATCATCCGGACGATTGCGCGTCCCGTTGTAGTGCTAATGCTACGCTACTGCAAAAAAAAAAAAAAAGATTGTTTTGGTTTAACAGAAGATGAACCGAAGTATACTTCGCCGCTGACGCCGGGTCCAACAAAAGGATCTCCCAAGGGTAACTCGCAATCCTCACCGGCGACTACAATATTCTGACACGCCTGAATCGTTTTTAACAAAGAGGAGGTCTCCCAGGCATAGATGGTCGGAAGGACGCGAAGGATTATGTGAACAAGCATCGTCGCTCGTATACAGTTGCAGCTGGAAGCGGGAACGTGCTCCCATGAACGGATTATCCATACCAGGGTTTATGCGCGGGATAGTCCGGCTTTGCAAAGGCGTATGCGCTGACGACAAGGCGCCCAGCTGCGATTTCATTCCAGTGGCGCCTTCCGTGGAATCTACCGCTTGAGTCAGAACTCCCTAAAGACAGGCACCACGAAAACAACGACAACCCTCAGAGTGTCCCCGTCTTTCACGGTTGCAGCTGGAAACGCGGCGCCTGCGTGCATTACCGGATTAGGTCAATACCCGGCCAAGGCTTGTTAAGCATCTCTTCCTGCGTTCGTGCGCGCCGGTGTTTTGTTTTGGCTGCTCGTCGCCACCTTGGCCCAAGGACGCATTCCCGAACAAGGGGGCCCTTTTTTCGGGAATGCCACTTCATCTGCCGGCGTCTTATTCATTTCTGCGCTTAAACTTTCGTGATAGGCAAAATTAGCACTGTATTGTCACGGGTGGTGACCAAAAGAAAACAGGAAATAAACAAGAAGAAATAAACGTTTAATGTGGCGAACTTGTGCCAAAACAAAAAGAGAATAGAAAATAATAACAAAGCGTCGCGAGCGTCGAGGTCGGCGAGACAGCAGAGTCGAGCGCTAGCGCGAAATTATTAGGGAGTTTTAGCGAGTCGTTTTTCAAGCACACGGTTCCGAAATCACGAACGGTACAGCTGGTCCGTTCCGTGAAACCGTAAGTCCAATTTGACATACTTTAGCGAATCGTGAAAGTGGCGCGACCGTGTAAACGATGATGATGATCTTGCTTAACGGTGGCGCCATCTTCTAGTAAACATGTGAAGCATTCTGCAACGTGCAAATCAGTGGCGAAGGTGGCCGACACCGTGGTGGCGGCTCGTGTTTCCGGCGTACGACTGATGTAAACAAGACAGCCGACGTAACATTTGCCGGTCGGAATTTCAAGAACTGCGAAGCTAGATAGAGTAAAAAATGTCTGAACGACCTTAAAGGTATGTGGTGTGTCTCCGTCATCTTGAACTTGAACGATCGTGAACGTTGTGTGCCATCGAACCAAATCATTTCGTCTGCTCGCGGTCGCCACGGCAGCTAGTCTGCCCGCAGATCGCTAAAATTTACTAGCATGCGCAGTTTACAGAATTCACAATCGCTTACGATTGTGAGCAGTTCTCGAAATGATTTGGTTCAACCTCTCAAATGAAGCAGACTAACAGGACGGCAAATCGCCTCCCGCTGTCCCTAGGCCTAACGCTCGGCTGGGTCGGCAAAGACGGTCGCTGAACCGGCCGCCATCTTTTTTTTACCCGAGTCGTGAACGGTGCTGGCTGAGTTCCGGTGACGACTCCAGCGGCCGGAATGGGAGAAACGAACGAGAAGAGCCTCCCGACTTCCCGAACGACTCGCGCGCGCATGCGCAGTGGCGTCGCGGATGCGTTCGAGGGCGAACCGTTCGTGTGGGAACGACCTGCTAAAACTCCCTACTGACTCGACAAGGTCGCGGGCGGCCTCTTATCTAGAGTGAGTCACTATCTCGAAGATTCGGCGGAGAAGGTTCGAGCGTAGCGCGCTCGGGGCGAGAATGAACAAGCACTTTCTAGAACAACAAAAGCAAGGATAAAGATAGTTTTGTCCGCAGCAAGAATAAACGAGAACTTTCTACAAGTCTGTGACCCTGCGCGCGGCATTATCCGCCCCTTTTAAATAAGTGCATCGCCCCGATGCAGCACAAAACGAAAAAACAACAAACAAAAACAAATAAAAAAAAAAAAGGCAGCAGAATCGCGAGCCGCAGTTCACCGTTCACAGTTCACCCGTCGACGAGAGTGGAAAGTTCTATCGTTCGTAATACGGCTTCAGCCGGACGACGTGCACCACCTCGGGTCGCGGCTGACGTCTTGCAGATGGGCGCGTTCCGTCGGGAAGGACTTCGTAGTTAAGATCGCCGAGGCGTCGGATGATCTTGTAGGGTCCGAAGTAGCGTTTCAGAAGTTTCTCGCTGAGACCGCGGCGCCGTATTGGTGTCCAAACCCATACCCGGTCTCCGGGTTGAAAGTGGACGTCCCGGCGACGAAGGTTATACCGGCGTGCGTCGACTCGCTGTTGGTCTTGAATCTTGACTCTTGCCAGTTGACGAGCTTCCTCCGCGCGCTGGGAGATCAGTTGAGCGTCGTCGTTGCCATCACCGGTTGGCACGTGAGGCAGCATGGCGTCGAGCGTCGTGGTAACCGTCCGGCCGTGTACCAGTTGGAACGGTTTCCCGTGGTTTCTTGCACCGCTGTGTTGTACGCAAACGTGACGTACGGCAGCACCTCGTCCCATGTCTTGTGCTCTACGTCGACGTACATGGAAATCATGTCGGCAATGGTTTTGTTGAGTCTCTCCGTCAGCCCGTTGGTCTGCGGGTGGTACGCCGTGGTGCGACGATGGCTGGTGTGGCTGAGACGAAGGACTTCTTGCGTCAGCTGGGCCATGAAGGATGACCCGCGATCTGTTATCAGTACTTCAGGTGCGCCGTGTCGAAGGAGAATGGACTCGACGAAAAATTTGGCGACTTCCACGGCTGTTCCCGACGGCAGGGCTTTCGTCTCGGCGTATCGTGTAAGATAATCGGTCGCGACGATAATCCACCGATTTCCTTGCGTCGATGTTGGGAACGGCCCAAGCAAATCCATTCCGACCTGCTGGAAAGGCCTATTCGGGGCAGGTATCGGCTGCAGGAGTCCTGCTGGCTTCGTCGGAGGCCTCTTACGTCGTTGGCACTCATGGCACGACCTTGTGTACAGATGGACTGTCTTCGGGAGTCTCGGCCAGTAGTACTTGTCACGAATCCGGGCGAGCGTCCGGCTGTAGCCAAGGTGTCCAGCCGTCGGGTCGTCGTGGCATGCTTGAAAAATTTCTTCTCGCAGGCTGGCCGGAACAACCAGCAGCCAAGCAGGGTTGCTCGTTCCGAAGTTCTTCTTGAAGAGCACGCCTCGCTGCAGAACGAAGCTTGACAAGTCTCGGGCCAAGACTCGCGGAACTGAACTTCCTTGGCCTTCGAGGTGTTCGATCACGGCGCGAAGTTCCGGGTCGTCTCGTTGAAGTGCTCCCATGTCGGCATCTGTCACTGCACCGAGAAAACGGGCGTCGTCGTCGTCGTCAGTGCTTTCGGGAGGAGATTCGACTGGGGCCCTAGACAAACAGTCGGCGTCGTTATGCTTGCGGCCAGACTTATGCACAATGGTCACGTCGAATTCTTGCAGTCGCAGACTCCAGCGAGCGAGGCGTCCTGACGGGTCCTTGAGGTTGGCGAGCCAACAGAGAGCGTGGTGGTCCGTGACAACGCGAAACGGTATCCCGTACAGGTACGGGCGGAACTTGGTTAACGCCCAGATGACAGCGAGACATTCCTTGTTGGTCGTCGACTAATTTTTCTCTGCCTTGGACAGTGCCCGGCTTGCGTAGGCGATCACCCTCTCTGCTCCGTCTTGTCTTTGGACGAGTACCGCGCCGAGTCCGGCGTTGCTGGCGTCCGTGTGAACTTCCGTTTCCGCTGATGGATCGAAGTGTCCGAGGATAGGGGGCGACTGGAGTCTTTCCCTCAGTTCGTTGAACGCTTGTTCTTGCTCCTCCCCCCACTGGAAGTTCACGTCGTCCTTGGTCAGATGCGTGAGCGGTGCAGAAATCTTGGCAAAATCGCGAACAAAACGCCTGTCGTAAGCGCACAGTCCAAGAAATCTTCTTACGGCTTTCTTGTCTGATGGCTTGGGAAATTCTGCAACAGCAGATGTCTTAGAAGGATCAGGGCTTACACCCTGAGCACTCACGACACGGCCCAGGAATGAGAGCTCGCCGTAAGCGAACCGACATTTTGACGGCTTTAGTGTCAGTCCAGCATTCTGGATAGCCTGTAGCACGGCTCGCAAACGTCTCAGGTGCTCGTCAAAGTCGCTTGCGAATACCACGACGTCGTCGAGATAGACGAGGCAGCTTTGCCATTTCAAGCCGGAAAGAACGGTGTCCATCACGCGCTGGAACGTCGCCGGTGCTGTGCACAGTCCGAACGGCATCACTTTAAATTCGTACAGTCCGTCCGGCGTGACGAAGGCAGTCTTCTCACGATCCCGTTCGTCGACCTCGATCTGCCAGTACCCAATCTTCAGGTCCATCGACGAAAAGTATCGGGCATGGCGCAGCCGATCCAGAGTGTCGTCGATGCGTGGCAGCGGGTAGACGTCCTTTTTCGTTGCGGCGTTTAGTCGGCGATAGTCCACGCAGAACCGAAGAGTCCCGTCTTTCTTTTTCACCAGGACTACCGGTGAAGCCCACGGGCTGCTTGAGGGCTGGACAATGTCGTCATCGAGCATTTCTTGGACCTGCTTCTGGATGACTTCTCTCTCTTTCACGGAAACACGGTACGGTGACCGATGAACAGGAAGCGCGTTGTCTTCAGTGACAATTCGATGTTTCGCAACGGTCGTTTGGCGCACCTTTGACGACGTAGAGAAGCACTCATTGAACTCGGCGAGAAGGTCACTGAGTTGTCTTCGTTGTGGGGTAGGCAGGGTTGGGTCGATGTCAAACTGCGAAGGCGGCGTTGTCTTAGGTGGCCACGAAGAGAGGTCTTCTGATATTCCGGCGATTGCGGCTGCGTCCGGGAGTTCCTCGGCGTGGCCTACGGTGGTGCCTCTCTTAAGGTGCTGGGCCTCCTGTCGGAAGTTCGTTACGAGTGCGACAGTGCGTCCGTCTTGGAGCTTCGTGACGCCTCTTGCGATGCCGATCCCTCTTCCTAGAAGCAACTGGAGGCTTCCTTCGAGCAAAACGTCGCCGCAGAAAGTTTTATCGACCCTGACGGGTACGAAAACACTTGACAGCGGCGGTAGGTTCACGTGGTTTGCGAGGACTCGTACCGCGGATGACGTCACTTTGGGGTCCTCCTGTGGTGGAGCAGGTTTTCGAAGCGTCAGCCGGTTTGCTCCGAGGTCGATGACGGCGTCATACTCGCAGAGAAAGTCCATTCCGAGGATAACGTCCCTCGAACAGTCTTGCAGAACGACGAACTTGACAGGGCACGTCTCACCGTGGATCTCGACGCGAGCAGTGCATCTCCCGACCGGTGTGATGAGGTGCCCTCCGGCGGTTCGTATCTGAAGTCCATCCCACGGCGTCGTGACTTTTCGAAGGCGGCGGAAGAGCCTCCCACTCAAAACTGAGTAGTCTGCTCCAGTGTCCACGAGCGCTGATGCGTCGTGGCCGTCGATGACGACGTTTAGGTTATTGGACACCGTTGCAGGGGCGTGGTTTCGATCTCTGCCCTGCTGGAAAAAAGAGCTAAAATCTCATTCATTTTTGCACCAAAACCAATGTGCATGAATGAGCAACCCGATGAAACTTGAATGTGAAATTACCCTAGAAACCCACAAGCTGAATATAGAAAATGAGACAAAATGGATATGTATTTCGGTGCGAAAATGAATGTGCCCGAATGAGCAAAATAGGCAGACTGCCATGAGCGGTTATGTGCTTTGTAAGGAGGATTCAATCGTTTTGAATGAGAATGCAGGATAGAAACGAATAAGCATCAATGAGCTGAAGAAGTGAAAATCCAGCAGCAGTAATGTGAAATTTTAAGGGATTTGTATGTTATGCTCATTGAATTTTTAATATTATTTCAATGGCAGAAAATATCGCGGGAAAGGTCTACTGTAGCTGCTTTTAATGCGGCAAGCACACTAAAAAACAGCTACAGCAAACCTACCTTGCGGCGAAGTGAGAGACACTCCAGTGTTGAAACACAAATTTTACTTTTCTGAAATAATACATGTGGAAACATAGGAAGCGTCGTCCTTGACAAGCATAGTTCCAGAGACACTTGGTCCGTTATTCTTGGTCAGTACCTAGCGCATGCCGCACGTCACGGCCCAGGTCACGTACGGCGCTGTTTATGTGTGTGGTCATTGCTGCCATCCGCTCAGCCAACACATCGCCACTGGCGCCATGTTCACGTAGCCAGTCCTCATAGCATGCTGGAAAAAAAATGCAACTATTAAACTCTGCATAATTTTGACAGAGAAATTTGTAATATTTAAAACAACCTAAGTGTGGGGTAATTTTAATCTTGCAGTATGCAGATATCTTTTTATCTTTTATATAAATAAAAAAAATGAGATACGTCTATCCTTTAGTTTATATTTGTGGGCATGACGGACATAGACGGCTGGATAACTGTCAGAATATGTCGACAAATTACAAATATATGGCAATGAACTTTTTATTTAGTGGTTTAATGAGGCATGTTGCAATCAGGCACGTAGCCAGGATTTTGTTTTGGGGGGGGGGGGGGCGCCCATGACAAATTGATGCATGAGGGGGAGGGGGGAGAGGAGGTCCCAACAAAATGTAAGATTTCGGGGGGGGGGGGGGGGTGGCGGGCCTCATGGGGGCCCCCCAAAATAGCCATTATTACAGGCTAACCCAATTTCGACAATTCGTAAAAATTTGTCGCTTTGAAACGTTCATTGTTAAAATTTTCTTTTTCGTTGCCTAACTCAAGAACTGCGCACCAAAAAGAATCTGGGAAGTTTTGCCGATAATGGTCCATAGAAAAGTGACAGTTGTTTTAGTCATCTCGTCACTATCTGTACAGCATATCCTCGGTAGTTGCTCCACAGTCAACCACCAATTGCAACATGCCCATTAAACCATTTTTTAACAGGTTTTGGTTAGTTAGTCAATACAGGTGATGGTTATCCACCCATGTAAAAATTATGGAAGAAAAAATGCCCTGCATATTTAAAAGATGCCTAGTTAAATGCATGCAACTTTTACCGAAAAAAATCTAGTGCACTACTGTGAAATATAATATACCAAACAGGTAAAAATAAATGTTCAAAAGGTTCGATACGCTGCACATTATTTCGTGTAGTATTTTTTTTAGTAACATCTCCAAAATCTCCATTTGTTGGTTATATTAATCTGTTGCTTCTTCTTCACCTTGTAGTCAGGTCATGAGAAATATGGCGGCCCTGTTGAATGTAATCAGTTAGTGATAAAACGGAGTAAACACGGAAAGTGCCGTAAACTACAAGCTACTCACCTTCTAGCACATTAAGTTTTGTTGGAGTCAGTGGTGGCTTCGCAGCACCTCCATCATTTATCAAACGGTTAGACACCTTGCCACTCGTAGATCGATTTTTCAAAATATTGCGTCCCCATATGGCAGTAGCCAGACTCCTCACAAACTTGGACTCTTTTTTTGTCGCTGACAGGCGACCCATTGGTCCAAACTAAGGGTAACACTGTCATTTACACAGACCTGCAAATGAAGCAGAGCAATGGATATAAATAAAAACAATAAAGGCTTCATTTGTAATCCTACGAAGCTGTTGGAAATGACAGCAAGTACACAAACTTCAAATTAACCGACAGTTCAAGCCAGCTTTATTTCATGACCACAATCTTAAAACATTGATCGGCCATTTTCTAATTGCAGATTTTAAGAGCAGATATAAATCTAGCTTGTGGCTTCTTTATAATTTTGTCCTTTCCAGTACTTTGTCAAAATATTAAAAAAACTAAAACGGCAACCACAGGCTATAAAAAATTTGCTGCATCAGCTTACCGTTCTTCCGTCAGTTCTGAGTTTAGCCTTCTTCACGATATCATGCTTGGTGTTTGCATTTATTGAGCATCCTTGACGGCGCAAAAAAAAGAAAAAAAAAAACTAAGTTAAACATTTTAAATCACCATGGTTGTCTTAGGCTTTTTTTTTTTTTTTTTTGTAAAATTCATGCTTCAGAAGGAAAGAGATACGCACCTGCTCCAGTGCTCTCGAGCTTTGATTTGATGCTGTTTACACCCTCAAGGATCACATCCAGAATGTCTGTGTTTTTGGCCTCTCTTGTCCGCATCTTTTCAACGTCTTCCTTAAGTTCCCTTGTAGTTTTTTTTTAGGGCAAGATACTTCTGATGGAGATCGTCGTACAACTTTTTGGGAACAACAGCACCATCATCCCCACTGTCTGTATCACTGTGGCTTTCGTACCTGGCATGCTTGGCACTCCGAGCCTTTGGGAAAAGTGGGTTCTTGCGCTTCTGAGACAACTTTTCTGAAATTATTTGCTTCATCTTTGCTGTTGCTTCTCTTGTACGATTCAATTTCTGCTGAGCCTGCACTATTACAAGCACCATGTAGGGAAAGCTCCAGCATCTTTTGATTTCATTGGCGGTCACATTTTCATGGACACTCTTGTCAAAATAATAATTGTAATTTACACCAACATTTCTTTGCTCTGCCAAAGAAAAATTTAGTATATAATTGCAATAAGGATTTCTTCAAATACAATTTATGTTTTCAATCACAGCAAATTATATAGAAAATTAGTAATTTTTGTGTAAAACTCAATTATGCAGTTTCTTAAATGAAATTTTAGAAAGAAAATCAGGTGACGGATTGTCTGGGTGCTATTCTCACTGCATTACTGCACTCGGCTTATCAAGCCTTTGAGAAACATCACTAGTATGTTGACTAATTAACGAAAATCTGTAAATTAACTGTTTGGGGCTATGTTGCAATTGTAGTTAAGCAAACCATTGTTAGGGTACTATCGAATTGAAACAATCTGCAAAAGGGCAACAAGCTTTTAGATATTCAGAGCTGAAATTACGCCTTTTGTGTCCTGGTTAAAAAACTGCATACTGGAAGGAGCGCGTTATGTTGCGCTCACATAGTCGTTTTGGTCTGGCTTGCGGGTTTTCAGTCAAGCCATGAAAGGCAAAATTTATATCTAAAAACTTGTAGCCTTTTATAAATTGTTCAAATTCGGCAAGGCTTTAATAATAGCTCCATTTAAAAGTGCAATTGCAACACTGTCTAATAAACGGTTCTAATGTCAACCAATCACAATAATTATAAGGACAACATTCACATACATACCTATTACCTTTTCGTTTTTCTTAATAGAGAAAAAGAACAAAAATTGTTATATATTGTTTTACACTAGACAAGATGTATCAGTCATACTTAACCTCATTTCTCTGAATATTACAGAAAATTTGTAATCTTCCAAGGTGTGCTTTAAAACTATATGGGGGAATAAATAATGAACTACAGTACCAAAAAACCGAACAGACTAAATGGAAAAACAATATAATTTTAATTTCAACCAGAAACCAGCTAAAATCAGTTTTTTTTGTGAAGTATCAATTTTCATACTTTAATCTGTATTTACCTGTTAAGGCTATTGTTTTATTCAGTTACCACTTGTAGTGACATTTAGTCTTTTATTTCATAGTGTAAATAATTTTTCGTGGCAACACAGCTCATTTGTACATATTATGTGAAGGCACCGGAGGGGTTCTATGATAGTTCTAAAAGGATAAGCAGCAACAAAATGCTTGCCATTTCGACCCGAAGAGCTGCTTGGTCGTCTTCCGAACTGCTGTGCTCAACAACCTGGTCAAGGACTTTAGGTAGAGGGATCCTCTTGCCCCTTTTGATCCTCTCCTCGATCGACGACTTTGAGTCTGCAAAGTGGTACACACAATAACATATAGGGCAAGTCTCCTCTGGTGTGCTGCTGTGAGGAACTGCATTGATATATATCACCTGCCAAAAGTAGTATTTGGGCTTTAAAACAGCCCGGCTCCCCTCCGTCTGGAGTCAACAAAGCATCATAGAGGTGACCCTTCTTGTAGTCATCCTCACTTCTCGGTTCAAAGTTTTTAATTGCAGATGTACTGATGATAGTCTTAGGTCGTGCTGTTCCAGTAAAATATTGCACATATGCGAAATTCATCTCTGTAAGAAAAGAATACAATCGAATTTAATGTGAAGTAATCGCATTATGTTCAAACAATTCCAACCGTCACATCCGCATGTGGTGGAGAAAATGTGGCTGATCAGCGAGGTAATTTATTACACAAACAAAGCACCAAGGCAAGACGAGACTACACCAATTCCCGATTAATATTTTTATATTAATTATACGCCTTAATCAACCGTGACAGCGTGCGGTCTAGAGAAGCTCGTTCTAACGAACGCAGTTTTAGCGAAAACAGTTTCTTCGAGCTGCCTCGAAAGTCGAAACTCGGTTTCGAGAAGATGGCAACCCCCGGCATGCTGCTTCCGATGTTTCTCTGATTCATCAGCCTAGCTTGCCGAGTACTCAGCGATGAACCCTTGTAGGTGCGTGCTCGAACTTGAGATTAACATTCCTTCGAGCGACAGCGAGCGCGCGTAGCAAGGTTTGCTTGCAAGTGTAGGTTCCCGCCGTGCACACATCGCATTTCTCTAAACCACACTTCGATAAAACGTACTCTTTTCGCTTTATATATAAATATGAAAGAAGAAGAAGAAGAAGACGAAAAAGAAGTGAGAGAAAAAAAAAAACGCGTGCAACGCAGTTTCGTTTCGCCGATCCAACCATGCGCCGGCGCAAACTGCTGCCTGAATCGCAGTTTCGTTTCGCCGATCCAACCATGCGCCGGCGCAAACTGCTGTTGAACTATATTTTACTGCAATAAAATCTTACCCTTTCTTCCTGTAGGAATAGATGTCCTGCGGTCTTTTCAGCAACTGAAAGCTCATACGCAGCAGGTGATGCAACCAAAACTAGCAGCTCAACTGGCTCAACCGGCCCAACTGAAACCGCGCGCCGACTCCGGCTGGCCATATGGCGAGACGGCCACCTAACACCCATGGCAAATACAGAAGAGAAGGATAACTCTAATAAAAAAAAATTAAGTTTCATTTTACAACTTAGAATTATATTTAGTTCAGGACGTTGTTATTAGCACTATAGACTGTAAAGATGGTTTTGTTTACAATGCGGTTTATGGCGCGATGGCGTGCGTTTCACGTTTTCGAAGTACCCAGGTCCCCGGGTAGCCATCCCGCCAATCCCGCTACTACAGCCACTGTACCGCTACTAATCCCGCTTCCCGCTCTTCCCGCGTCATTCTTCGCCATTATTGCTCGTCAAACAAGCGCTACGCCGATTCTGCCGAAACTTCTGCATATGAAACGGCATTATGGCCAGTAAGCAGCGGCCGAAGCAATACCGACGTTACCTGGCACCTTTATCCGAAGAGAGCGTGCCGCGGTCGACGCGTGCTCGGTGGCATCAGACCGAAAAGGTAGGCTTTTATAGTCGGTGAACCGTAAGATTTTATTGACGAAATCTTTTTGTTGTCAGATTCTTGCTGAAGGCGCCCCGCGACCTTTGGAGCAGAAGTCAGCTGCGCAGTCTCACAATCGTGGAGATGTGAGTTTGTTCATTTCAAGCGTTACTTCATGCATGGTCTTTCGTTGTTAAATACCGTGTGCGTTCGCTATCGTCTTTCTCTGTATCGAGCCACTGCTTCCAACCTCCGGCTCCTATGCTTTGCTGCAGTGCTTCTGGGCTGGGCTTTGTGAGCGAATATCTGACGAATAGGCGATGAAGCTCGCCCGACGGCGCTCGATGTGCGCGTGCGAACGCCCCGGGGCGAGCTTCGTCGCTTTTTGAACACAAATATGGCAAAACTTGCAACTTGCTTTTTGGACACAAATAGGGGAAAACTTGCACTTGTATGGGAAAACTTGCAACGAAAATCTGAAAGAAAATTCTATCATGTAAGACCCCACACGGCCCAAGACCTCAAAAGCCTTGACGATGTCAAGAACGACGACGACGACGTCTTGGAAATCGAAGACGTCTTGGGCGCCTTAGATTGAAATCTTTGGAATACGGACAAAAAATTTAAGAAAGCGCGAAATTGACGTGTGGTGCTACTCGATCGAACATATAATGTCCCTATAACCTAAACTCATACTGTGCGTGCCGTTCTTTCTCATGTTCAAGCTTTCTTAATTTTTGTCAAATACTGTAAAACGTTTTTATTGTGCGGCCTTTATATTTTTTAAATCCGGCTGGGACCATCATGGCTTGCACGTGACGTCAAAGCTGCTCTTCTTGCTGGTGGTGAAAGCGTGCCGTTAATGCACTGGAAGCTGCGCCGACTCGTTTCCGCCCGCTGGTAACGCTTGTTTTTTGGTTGTAGAATTAGTACTGTAAAGGCTATGCACCACCACCAGAGAGGATCAAATTATGTTGGTGCAGGCTATTCCAGGGGTCCAAATCCAGGCCTTTAAAGGTTGGATTATTTGTGTACGGTTAAACTAAGTTCTAAATCTTTTCTAATTAGTGAAATTGTGGCTCGCGAGCAGCAATAGTTTTACAGCATCTGTTTCATGGGGTCCATCTTGTGGGGAAGGAGGATGCCCTGCAAGAGCACGTTCTTCAGAGCATGAAACATAATTTTCACGTGCCTTCCCGCTCGACTGCTGGTTTAATCTACAGGGTGAAACAAGGAGACGGCAGGCTCTTTAAATCGACCGGAAAATTCGGTTTCTTAACCTATCGCGCTACGACTTTGTGCAGCGTTGCCCACAGATGGTGCATTTTTTTTTGTAAAATTTGCAAAGAGCGAACTTACCTGAGGAAGAAGTAAAGAAAGAAAAAGGCTTAGCTCCTATGGAAACGCAGCGAAGCCACCGGTCTTCAAACACGGCGCCGTTGCGCACGGGAGACAAGAGATGGCGCAAGCGGTCGCGACGCCAACTGCCTCCAACGAACGAGCAGACGACGCCGAGAGCCGGCGTATTTAGCAGACAAGGAACTGCAGTTCCTCGTTGTTACCGCGTCTGTTTTTGTTTCTGCGACTGTCGCCGCCTGCGGAACGAGTGTTGCTTTTGAGTCGAAAAGATTGTCTGCTGACGCTGGCACTCGGCGCCGCATGCTCGTTCGTTGACGGCGTTCGTTGCGCCATCTCTTGTGTCCCGTGCGAAACGGCGCCGTGTTGTTTGAAGACCGGTGGCGTCGCTGAGTTTCCGTCGGAGCTAAGCCTTTTTCTTTCTTTACTTTTTCCTCAGGTAAGTTCGCTCTTTGCAAATTTTACAAAAAAAAAATGCACCATCTGTGGGCAACGCTGCACAAAGTCGTAGCGCGATAGGTTAAGAAACCGAATTTTCCGGTCGATTTAAAGAGCCTGCCGTCTCCTTGTTTCACCCTGTAGATATGAGTATGTCTGCTCCTGAGCACTGAAATGGGTCTCATGTACGGTTGGTTGGTGTGGGGTAGAGTGCTGCAGAAGCTCTACCTCCTGTAGACGCTCGTTACCTCCGAAGCGCCAAAGCACAAGTGTGCTTCGGTTACGCATTCATGCTTGTGCTATCAAGGCTAGAAAGTTTTTGCTGCCGGGGGGGGGGGGGGGGGGGGGGGGGGCGGGGCGGGCGGGGGGCGGGCGGGGGGGGCGGGCGGGGGGGGGGAAGTGAAGGGGGTGGGTGGGTGGGTGGGTGGGTGGAGGTGGAGGTGGAGGTGGAGGTGGAGGTGGAGGTGGAGGTGGAGGAGGAAGAGGGGCGCAGCTTCCCGTGTGGCTTCAGCCTGTCAGCGACCATGGTGCCAAATGGCTTCCGAAGGACAGTTTGCTGCACCAGCACATGTGTTGCGCTCTGAAGGTCTTTTGCAAAATATAGTGCCTGATACTGCTCGCATTGGTGTTGATGATATGCCCAATGCTATTTGATGTGAGACAGTATATTGCCTTTTTTTTATTTGTTGCTGTAAACACTCTTTTATAGGGTCCGCCATGTTGTGGACAAGGGATTGAGGCTTGTTTGACCACTGGCCACCTAAGTGAGACAGACTGCAGTGGGCCAACTTCTCGACAGAGTGAGATTTCTTTGGCTGAAATGTCACCGGTGTTGCTCTCGGGTGAAATTCCGCAAACTGAAAGTATGTGTGAGGAGGCCGAGTCTCCGTGCAGCGCAGACAGCCTTTCGAGCTTCTCAGTTAGCTCTCCGGGGAGCTCAGAGTGCGAAGAGAAGGACATTCAGAGCGAAGGAGAGCAGCCTGGCTCTCCTACTGAACATGTTTCTGATGCACCATCAGCATTCAGCGTCAAGGGTTTTGACTTGACTACTCAAATTTGCAAATGTACAACAACGACCGTAGCGGAAGTGCTTGTTCTTCTGCTGTCATTTCTTGCAAAGCACCGGCCTACTGTGTCAGCCTTGGTTGACATCCTACAGCTCTTCAATGTCGTGTTCCAGAAGGACATCCTGCCTAGTACAAAGTACCTGTTCAACAAAGCATTTTCCAGTCCTTCCCTCATGATGCAGTATCACATGTACTGTGAGTATTGTCTAGGATATGTTGGCATCCGAGAGCAGCTACGTTTGCAACAGTCAACATGTCCACATTGCCACCAGAAATTTTCAGTGACAACTTCACCCTACTTTCTCATGTTACCCCTTGCACCACAACTAAAGTTCATGTTGGAAAATCAACCAGGGTTGGTCCAGGAACTTCAATACAGGAATGAAAAGAAACACAAAAATATATCCTGTCTTGAAGACATCTTTGATGGCACTCTGTATCAGGAACTTTCCAAACCTGGTGGCCTCTTGTCTTTCTGTAACAATTTTTCATTTTCTTTTAACACTGATGGAGCTCCAGTGTTCAAATCTTCCCGTGCCTCTGTGTGGCCTATTCATATCATGCTAAATGAACTACCACCAGTGTCCAGGGAAAAGAATTTGCTGCTGGCAGGCTTGTGGTATGGTAAGGGGGAACCAAACATGGATATGTTTCTGAAGTCGTTTGTCGATGATGCAAAGCATCTGGCTACAATAGGAGTTACATGGAAGCACGTTGATGGTACCCTTATTAATAGTAAATTCGTTGCAACCTGTTGCTGCGTAGACAGCGTTGCTCGTCCTGCGATGCAAAAGTTAATGCAGTTCAATGGCTATTATTCTTGTGGGTGGTGTTATCACCCTGGTGAGAACGTAGGTAATGTTGTCAAGTACCCTGTAGGCCCAGAATGCTACCCCGACAGGACTAATGAGACAATGGAAAAGGAAATGGAACAAGCATTTGTAACGAAGACAACCATTTTTGGTGTCAAGGGCCCGTCTGCATTGATAAACATGCCAAAGTTTGGGATAGTATCTGGGTTCGTACCAGACTACATGCATGCTGTCCTTCTTGGGGTGGTACGGCAACTAGCAGAGCTATGGTTCTCGTCTGTTGGTGAAAAGTTTTATATTGGAGAGCCCTCGACTGTAGCTAAAATTAACAAGAGATTAGAAAGGATGTTTCCCCCCAAAACTGTTTCTCGACTGCCAAGGCCCATTTCTGAGCGACGGTTCTGGAAGGCGTCGGAGTGGAAATGCTGGTTGTTGTACTATGCTTTTCCTTGCCTGGATGGCATTCTTCCAAGAAAATATCTTAAACATTTTGCTTTGCTTTCACAGAGTGTGTATGCTCTGCTCAAGGACTCTGTGACGCATACAGATGTGAATAATGCCGACCTTATGTTGACCGAGTTTGTTTGTGGGATGCAAGAGTTGTACACGAAAACGTCAATGACATATAACGTCCATCTTCTCACTCATCTGCCGAAAAGCGTAAAAGAGTGGGGCCCGTTATGGGCCCATTCTGCTTTTGCATATGAATCTGCAAACGGCTTTCTTTTAAAATTAGCAAAAGGGACACGAAAAGTACCTCTGCAAGTAGCCAAGAGCTATCTTTTGTACCGCTCTGTGTACTACTTCGTTAAATGCTACATCAGGCAACAAACAGTGCAAGAGTTTTGTGAGGGCTTGCTTGGGTCAAAGCGCTTAGTGCATACAAATGAGGTGGAGAAATGCCACCTTATTGGCAAAGGCTTAAAACATGGAAGTAGCCACAATTTTTTTGGTAGCTCTGTTGTTTTACCTGGCAGTGTCTGTACTGTGTATAAAAGGGTGATTGCAGGAGGTGAGTTGTTGCACTCTAAAGAATATGGTAAATGCAAGCGTCGCAATAATTCCTTTGTACAATTGAAAAACGGGTTGTGTGGAGAAATATTGAAAATCTGTGTATACAAGGAAAATGGTGTTCACCGTTGTGTGCTACTTCTTGAAGAGTATGTCTCGTCAAGAACGCTTCATGTGACCCATGTAAATGAGTATTATTCTAAGCAGAATGTGAGGATTGTCTCAGCAGACAATGTCTTGTCAAAATTTGTTGTCATGCGGTCAGGCAACAGGTTATTTGCCAGCCTTTTGCCCAACTATTATGAAAAGGAGTAACCATCATGTCATGTTAGTAGGTATGTTTGATTTGCCTACACCACCTGCACTGGTACTCTCAGTGTATGTACATCACTGTATCCTACTTGTTGGTGCAGACTATCTTGAGGACTCTTTAGGGGCTTGTTGTGTTTGGTCTCCAGGATCGAAATATTGTAACAAAAGGACGAGGACAGAACCACTTGTGGTGTCTGTCCTTGTTCCATTATGTGAAATGCCTTTAATCCTGGACAATGCATACCGTAATTACATTGCCCTGCACTGTACACTTTCTGCACCATGCAGGTGGGTGCAGCTAAATCAAGCATACCTACTGACATTAGCAGGGTGTCTACCAACCTAAAAAAGCTATAATTGCAAAGGAACTTTTGAGCTTCTGAAAAAGTCAGGGAAATCATGAAAAACTTAGCTAAATCTGAGAAAATGATCACTGACTTAACAGAGCCATCTATGTAGCATTTTGTTTAGAGGGAAACAGCCATATGGTTTTGGCGTCAGCCTTTCTTGGCATGTGCGTCCCTCCTGCCGCACGGAACTACAAGTGTAGCTAGTTCTGAAGTTTCACATGTAAAAGAAAACCTAGAAAAGTCTGCGAATTTGACATGTAATAGTTTGGTAGACACCATGATTAAGCAATAATGTAGGGATAATTGCTCTTTGGGAGAAGTCTGTTTTCATAAAGATGAAGGTGACTAGGGCTGTATTAAACAAGAACACGTACAATGGGTTACTGTATGCAAAATGCTTTACTTTTGTACTGTGAAAGGTTGCAGCTTCCAGTTAAAATAAAGCATTGTATTTGAAAGAGCAGTTGTGATATTCTTGTGTACCAGTACCTACTACTGCTTTACAGGCTGCTGCAAGTTTGTTCCCTGCATGAAAATCTGAATGTTCATACGATTGGGACTTCAGTTCTACTCGGGGCACTATAAAAAAAAAAAATCTTGTGCCATACGAAAGCCAATTATACCAATTATTTTCAGGTTGGCATAATAGTGAGCATAGATAGTTGTGCGACTGGGGGAGGGAACCCTCTGGTGCGGCCTTGGCATGGTAATTGAGCTTGTATTTAGTATATAACAAGTCGGTGATAATACGTCAAGGTATGGACACTAATGAGCAAACTATTAGTCCTAATAAGTGCTTGCCGACTCTAGAGATTGACTTCACTTGTCAACGCCTTCACGCTGCAGCTTCCCTGTAGTGTTTAGAGTGGCAGTAATAAGCGAACGAGGCATCACGCAGATTGGTGCTAATGGTCTTCATAGACTCTGCCAGCTATCGTCTACAAACTTGGCTTTGGAAGTTGGTTGCCCCGGATTGCAGCTTCCCTGTAGGGTTTCTACAAGCACCAATGAGAAAATGGTGAGATTGCTTGAGATCTCCCTAAAGTTGGCTTCACCTGCTTTATGAAGTAACCCTTCCCCCGGATTTTGTCTTTCCTGCAATGTATCCCATGGCCCGAATGAGAAAATGTCTTTTTAACCACATTGGTGCTATCGGCGCCAATGTGCTCATAGGAGCACATTGGTGCTCATAGAAACTTGCCCGAGTTCTTTCCCCAAGGTTGGCTTCACCTCAATCAGAAAACTGCCCCTTTTCTAAGATTGTGGCTTCCCTGCAGTCTTCCTATGTGCACCAATGAGAAAACTCTTGGTTTTGCACATTCGTGTTACACTGCACATTGGCACACATTAATTCTGACTACTTCCTCAATGTGAATGTGCGCCTCATTTCCAGCAGGGTGGTAGCGTTCGAGTGGGGCCCGGGCCCTCCGACGTTCGTGGAGGATCTTGGCGTCGGTCGTCTTCGGCAACTCCACCTCCAGGGGTTGCCGCGCCTAGTTTCCCCGGCGAGGAGCGAGGGGGGACAGGCTTTCACGTCGGGGCCGGTGCATCGGCGAAGCTGGACGTCGTGGCGACGGTGACCGGAACTCTCGGCGGGACGTAGGCTCGGGGGACTGAGGTCGTCGCAGGTACTCGTCGATCTCCCGAGGGCGTTCACCATAACGGGGTCGCGGGTCGTTCGGGTGGAACCCGCGAAGCCCGAGTCGTCGGTATGGGCATCGGCGGTAGGTGTGGTCCGCTTCCCCGCAATGGAAGCACAGAGGGCGTCGGTCGGGCGTTCGCCACACGTCGGTCTTGCGGGGTGCGCGAAGCTCCGGGCAGGCGTACTGGACCTGGTCGTCGTGGTGTCGGTCGTGCTGCGGCGCAGGAGACTGACGTCGGGGCGGCGCGACATAGGTGCGACGAGGAGGAGGCGGTGGCCGTCGAGTCACTGCGGCGTAAGTCAACGTGGGCTTCTCGGGGACTGCCACGACGACAGGAGCCTCTTTCTGGAAGGTTCTCTGGACTTCCTCCCGCACAACCTCGGTGATGGAGAGTGAGGCCGGGCGTACTGCAGCGGGCAGGAGCTTCTTGAGTTCCTCCTGGACGACTTCACGGATAATTTGACGGATGCCGGGGAGGGTGGTGCCAAGGTCGGATCCGGATGTCGCCAGTGTGGTTACGCCGGGGTGTCGCTGGTAGTGTCTGGCGCGTGCTTTTAGTGCCCGTTCCATATTCGTCGCCTCCGTGACGAACCCGTCGACGGTTGTCGGGGGATTGCGAATGAGGCCGCCGAATATCTCACTTTTCACACCCCTCATCAAGTGGTGCAGCTTCTTCTCCTCGGTAGCCTGAGGATCGGCGCGGGCGCTCAGGCGGAGAACATCCTCAACGAAGCTGGTGACGCTCTCATGTAGGCCTTGGGTCCTTGTTCGCAGGAGATCTTCGGCCCTCTCACGTCGGTGTTGGCAGGCAAACGTCTTCTTCAATTCTTGCTTGCACACCTCCCACGACGTCAAGGAAGCCTCGTGGTTTTCCAACCAGTGCCTCGCAGTTCCTTCCATCGAAAAGTAAAGGTTCTGCAAGCAGTGCTCGGCTGACCACCCGTTATGGCGAGCCACCCGTTCATAGTGTTGCAGCCAGTCCTCGATGTCCTCGTGTGCGTCTCCGTGGAACGGCGTCGGAGTTTTGGGTGCGACGGGCAGGTATACGACGGCAGGAGCGGCCGGGGCCTGCGCCTGGTCGGCCATCGTCGTCTTCTTCGGCTCGGGCTTGTCCAGTAGCAAACCGTATTCAGGATCCTCTCCCTTGACGCGCCGGCTGGTCCAAGTTTCGGGTTCCGCGGGGAGTGGTCTTCTCACTGGGCTTGGTACCGGACTTGCACTGCGGGCTCTTGGAGGGGAGCGCTGCACGGGCATGCGGTTACCCCGCACCTCCACCAAAATGTCACGGGTGGTGACCAAAAAAAAACAGGAAATAAACAAGAAGAAATAAACGTTTAATGTGGCGAACTTGTGCCAAAACAAAAAGAAAATAGAAAATAATAACAAAGCGTCGCGAGCGTCGAGGTCGGCGAGACAGCAGAGTCGAGCGCTGGGGCGAAACTGACTCGACAAGGTCGCGGGCGGCCTCTTATCTAGAGTGAGTCACTATCTTGAAGATTCGGCGGAGAAGGTTCGAGCGTAGCGCGCTCGGGGCGAGAATGAACAAGCACTTTCTAGAACAACAAAAGCAAGGACAAAGATAGTTTTGTCCGCAGCAAGAATAAACAAGAACTTTCTACAAGTCTGTGACCCTGCGCGCGGCAATATAATTTCGAAAGTAGTTAGTAATTTGAGTAGAAGTTACCTGAAAAAAGTAGTTAAATTAAACTACTAATTACCCAAATCAAGTTGTAATTGAAAGTTACCAATTTACTCGAAAAAGTAGTTAAACTACAGTAGTTTGAGTAGAGTAGTTGAACTACGTCCAAGTCTGAGCCCCGATGACACTTTAGGCCTAGCGATGAATGCGGGAGACCGCACGCACGCCGACTGCTGCCGAGTACGGCACCGAACGAGTTCACTCGTTTTCCGGTCGCTAGCTTTTGGGTATACAAGCGACGAGTACGGCGCGGCATAGCGCACGCGCGGCGGCGGCCGCCGAGTACGCCACCGAACGAGTTGACGGGTTTTCCAGTCGCTAGCTCTTGGGTATACGCACTAACTCTTGCTACATATGCTCGATAACTACCACATATACAGAATTAAAACAAAATCAGTTTACCTTCTATCTTTAGACGACTATAAATAGCAGAGGCAGGTGCCGCTTGGACCAACGTTTGGACTGCGTACTCGCTGAACGAGAACGATCTTGGCGTCACGTCCACATAGCGGCAGATTTCCAGTGTTGCCGGAACCTCGAGCGGCTAGTTTCGGTTTTGTCGGCCGCGCCCCAAACAAAACTTTGAGACGTCGATATCTTTAAAACTACGCACAATAACGAGAAAAAAATTACACCTTGCAACTCAGGGGCGCTAACTGCGCTAAAAACAGCCATAATCCCAAAATCGAAAGTATGGACCGGAGTTGCCCTTGAACGTTATATGCTTGAATGATCTTCCGACTCTCTCTCACCCTCTAGAAAGACCCTCCTCTTCCCCTTCAAAGTTCCCCTTTCCATAACCACTGATTGTCCGAGCATCCGTCCGGTTTTGGATTGCCACTTTCGTCCGCCATTTCTGCCCTACCGTGCCGCGACCTCGCATTCTCCGGCCGCGTGCTGGCCGCCAGCCGAAGCTTTTTCCACCAGTAGCACGTGTGTGGCGTGTTTTGCTTTTAGAAACGTCATTGAACTTCCGCTATGACGCGGTGTCCCTGATTCACTTGCACGTTTGCGAAACCCTCATTCATCTTTTTTCATCTTGTTGTCCCTTCGGCGTGAAAAGGCAGAAACAAAAATGCACAAGCAATGATGATATTTGCTGTCGACCGTTTTGAAAACAAGAGTGTCGGCGACACCAAAAGTATATATGCGCTTTGCTTCGTTCGCAGCATAAGGTCACGGCTTTGCATTCCATAAAAGGTGAAGGTGGCCACACTGCCCCAAAAAAGGATATTCTGTCCAACTCAAAGCAGGATCTAAAAACCGTGAGATAAAGCTCGGACAAAAGTAGTCGAAGAGCTGCACGATAAAAGCCTAGAATTAGTAGCCTGTTTTAAATTTGATGAAACGGAACAATGGGATGCTGGTCTAATAAAAGGGACGGATAAAACGGAGTGTAATATGTATAAAAGTGCAAAAGAAGAAGTGCTGGTCCTGCTTAAGGCCAGGACGGAGCCACAGATTGTGAAGAACTGTCATGGGTTCTCCACAAAGTTCACACTGTGGGGCACCCTCCCCGCACAGCAGGTGCCTGTGGGCCAAGTGAGTATGCCCAATTCTAAGACGACATACGAGAACCCACTGGACACGATTTTGGTTGTACGAGCTCACCCAAAACCCAAAGACTGGTTTTATAAGGTGGAGTTTATTCGTACGCTCGAGTCTCCGTTCAGTCTGCCAAGTGTTTAGAAGTACCAATTTCTAACCAGGGGTTTGATATCTTGAAAGCAGATGCCAGATGAAGTTTCTTAGAGGTTCACCGAGGAAGAAGCCAGCATGTCCGCCCCTTCATTGCCCACGATTCCTACATGGCTTGCATGGAGGATAGAAGGGTAGGAGAGGGCATGACGTCAGCCACGTAGCCTCCACAAGCCATGCTCCGTTGACGCCTCGCCTCTTTCTCATTTTTCTCCTTACCCTCCTCACTTTTCAGGCCAACATGACCACATCACGTGACCGTAGCTAGCCTTCGATCTGATAAAACCTATCAGACGGAGCGCACGCTAGCCTGCAAGGAATCCTTTTACAATCAACCATCCATCTGAAACGTGACATGTCACGCGCACCAATTGCCAGAGAGATGTACGCGTTGGCCACAACATCGTTTAAACTTTTTATGACTATGCTTCACCAATATTACAACGTGCCCCCTCCTAGTACTTATAACCTCTTTGATGACTTAGGACCGAACAAAATTTACCAGTATATTAACACTGCTTGAGGCAGCGGTTTTTAACTAACATGTTCTTTATATATCTCTTATTGAGCTCAATGCGACGATCACACTTCATGGATCTACCAACAGAATCGCCTTATTTCGTTGGCTATGATCTTCACCAGTTAAATATCCTTAAAAATAATGCGGGGAATGTGCTCTACCTTTTCCTGCCTAGCTCACCTACATACTGCATCTCGTCAGCTCTTCAGCCATTAGTGAGTGTTGACAAGTTCCACCCGCCATTTACCGTCTCTTGTCAGTTGTCCCCACTTATTAATACTAAGAACACTTCTTCAGTCTACAATTTTCGCAGGGGTGATTATCTGAGTCTGTATACATACCTTGCACATTATGACTGGACAACGATTCTGCAAGAACCTTGCATGCAGTCAGCAGTTCAAACCTTACTTCGGTCATTCGTCATGCGTTAGACCTATATATTCCGAAAAAAGTCATTCGGTACATCGAAGTATCCTCTTTGGTTTTCTTCAAAAAATTGTATTTACAAAAAGCAGCAATGTCATAAACAGTATAAGAAATCGGGACTAGAGGTTTTCTATAATAAGTTCTCTATTTACAATGCCTTGGTAAAGAAGCTACGCGCGCGACAAAGCGATTCATTTGGAATCCATTGAACGCCGTCTGACGCGTGATCCCGAAGCACTTCGGAAGTTTACAAACAGCATGTAAGTTAAAAAAAAGATAGGGGAATTACTTTGCATGACGATTCCGTTTACCATTACCTCAGCTCAGAAGGTTGCAGATATTTTTGCAGCTAGGTCACTTTTGCTCATGTTTTTCTTTGCATTCACTTTTGGTACAACATGGTGATTTGACTATCGACACTCATGATAACCTTCCTTTTTGCGTCCTAACTGATGACCAACTTTTGCTAGCGACTGGGGGCCACAAACCTAAACGGTCCTCGGGTGCTGACTCAGTCCCGTGTTTTATTATCAAGGGTTGCGGGGACATTCTGGTATTTTAAGGCACATATTCAATTTATCGTTTCAGCCTGGTATTTTCCCGAAGCAATGGAGAGTAGCTATTATAGTTCCGATATTCAAGGCGGGAGATGCTTGCCTCATGAGCAACTGCAGGCATGTGTCTCCACTGGGTGTAGGAACAAATGGTCCCGGAACTAATGGTCCCGGAATAAATGGTCCCGGAACAAATGGTCCCGGAACAAGTGGTCCCGGAACTAATGGTCCCGGAACTAATGGTCCCGGAATAAATGGTCCCGGAACAAATGGTCCCGGAACTAATGGTCCCAACTCCAAGGTAGGAAAAGATGGTCCCATAAGAATATTGTTTAGAAACTAAGATGCACCATCTAATATACTTCATCCGTTATGCAATCAGTGATTTCCTGGTGGAATGAAGGATCTCGTCTATATTTTGAGTCCGGTTACTTCGAAGAAAGTGGTCGGGTATTGAACTTAATTTTCTTCAAAATCGTCAGAATATTTTCGAAATGAGTACTGTCCAACAGTTATCTCCTAACTGTAATTTAGTGACCTTAGACAATATTATAGGAGTTATTACTATTTTCATATAAGGGGCTTTAGGATATTTATAGTATCAGTAGGCTCTTTTGAAACAAAAAATGAGTACCCTTAGTCATTCTGTTGAAGCCTTGAAACTTGAATTACTTCCATCTTGCCACGACGCGTGATGGTAGCACGTAGAACGAGCGGAGCTCGATTCCTTTATAGGTGCATCAGGTTTCCACGCACATTTGGTGTTCCTCCATGTCTCTTTAACCAGATCAGCAACTGCACTAGCTAGGTTAAACTGTATTTTACGACAAGATGTTCAGAAATTATACAATTTATTGATAACACATATATGGACGTGCCTTAACATCTTACTCCTGGTGTTCAAAACCGAACAGTGCGACTGACCTCGAAGGAATTACTCCATCGTCTTTGCTCCCTGGTCCTACAGGGCGGAGAGTCTGCAGTCGGCGCTGCATCTGGACCAGCGCTGTTTTTGTTTTCTTCTCCGTAAAAACTCCCGAGCAGTTTTTGCGGAGACAGATAAAGCTTTCGCCCGTAGAGCGTCGATCGCTTTCTGTACAGTTGGATGACTATGCCCGACTATGTTCCTGAATCCCCGGTTACATGCCTCGCAGTTGTTTTTGAGCATCTTTTTTATATAGCAGTGTTTTTGAGCAGTATATTTATATAAGCGAGCCGCATTCGATTATTGTCGTAGAAAAGCTACCTAACTTTTCTTTTTTATATGGGCTGAAAATAAATTATTTTATAACGCTTGTAGCACAAAAGTTTAAAAAAAAAAAGAAAATCAGCGCAAAATATTTTTGAGCTTCCCGGAAAAATATAAAAAACGGATGAGTTCGTGCAACCGGCAGCACCGAAATTCGGGGCTTTTCATATAAATTGGAGACCGTAAAACGTTTTACCGGCAAGTGTTACAGGATTTTATCGGATTTATTCGAAAACGCGAAACCCATATTGGCAATACTTATCTGGGACCATTTTTTCCTAGTTCGTACTTGGGACCATTAGTTCCGGGACCGTTTGTTCCGGGACCATTTATTCCAGGACCATTTATTCCGGGACCATTTTTTCCGGGGCCATTTGTTCCGTTTCCCGTCTCTACTGTGTGGGTTTTCGAAGGTTTTTGAAATTGTTGTGCAAAGGCGACTTTCCTTTTATTCACGCCACAAAATCAATCCTGCGCAGCAGGGATTCCTTTAGGGGAGATCAGTTGAAACTAGCCTATGCACATTCTTCAATTACAAGTCTCCGATCGTTTTTGACCAAGAGCAAGTTGACTTTGTATACTTTGATATGTCGAAGGCATTCAATATGATTAATCATGTTTTGCTAATGTCGAAACTGCGGTTGTATGGTTTATGTCCTTTGTATCTTGCTTGCTTTGAATCATACCGTTCCTCGCGTACAAACGCGGTTCGGATTTCGAATATTTTATCTGATCATTTCATCTCAACGTCAGGCGTTTCACAGGGCTTAAACATGGGCCCTCTCCTCTTTCTAATTTTTATAAATTATATCGTTTCCGCTGTCAAGAGTGCTAAAATTCTACTGTTCGCAGATGACATCAAGCTTTATTTCTTCGTGCGCGGCTTCATACGATTGTTTATTACTAAAACAGGATATTGACCATGTGTCAGTATGGTGCTCATCTAATCTCCTTAACACAAAACAAAAAAAAAGTTATTTTTTTGTCCAGAAAGCGTGACCCGATTGTTTTTCAATATACGCTACTGAATACGACAATGATTCAGCGTGTGGCCACCATTCGTGACCTTGGCGCTATCGTTGATAGCCGTCTTTCATTCAAAGAACACGTCCCTTCAATGGTGGGTACTTCCCTATGTGCATTGGGGCTGATTTCACGTATGACGCGGGAGTTTTCAAGATGTTTGGTTCATTTGTTTTGTTCCTTGGTTCGGCCAAGACTTGAATGCAGTTCCGTAGTGTCGAACTCCTTTTCTGTGAATCATTGCAACGAAATTGAAAGAGTTCAGGAGCGTCTGGTTCGAACTGCATACGATAGATACTTCAATCGTCGTTATTATAATTACGAATCCCTACTTAATTATCTTACTTAACTTACGAGAGCTAAGTAGACGGCGCACCATACACGATTTGTCGTTTTTACATACAGTCATCTGTGGTAGAATCAGGTAACAAACCTCCGCCCGGAAGATCCGTTCTTGATTTCAAACTCAGAACAAGCTATACATGATCTAAAAAATGACAACATACTAGTACAATATGGTTTTTCCCTTGACGTGGAAGATTTGTTTTATTCTATGCCTTATGACCATTTGTAGCTGTAAAAGAATGTATCGAGGAAAATGGTGCAATGCCCTTCCAAAACAAATCCGGCCTACATCTTGAGTCATTCTTGGAGTTACTGACATTCTACTAAGCATCCACAGTCGTCTCATTCAACGGGAATACTTACCTGTAAAAGAAAGGAATTTGCATTGGATCATGTGTGGCACCAGTGTTACGCGACATCTTCTTATCCAAATCCGATCGGGCCATCGCCCAGCGGGTATCCAACAACCAGGTGTCAAGAATATACAGATATGTGGACGATTATTTCGTGCTACTAAAAAATAGATATTACGTAAATAACGAGCAACAAATCAACGACATACTGTCACGGGTGGTGACCAATAAACAATAAATAAACAGGAATAAATGAATGTTTAATGTGGCGAACTTGTGCCGAAAATAAAGGGTACAAAAGATAATAACAGAGCGTCGCGGGCGTCGAAGTCGGCGTAGCAGCAGAGTCGAAACCTGGGGCGAAACTGATTGTGGCTCGCCACGCGGAGCCCCTTATGTACATGCGTGGTCTTCTGGAATAATCGGCGTAGAAACTTCAACGCATAGAACATTCGGGCCTGGAACAAGCAACATGATTCTCGAATTCTCCAGAACACTAAATTGCAGGAATAAACAAAAGACACGTCGCTCCCAGGATTCGAACCCTAACTTTTCGCGTGGGAGGCAGGCGCGATAAACCATTAGGCCACGCGCGCGCTGCCTGCTTGGCCAGCTGCGCGCGCGGCATTACTCCCCCCTTTAAAAGGTGCATCGCCCCAATGCAGCACAAAACAAAACAAAGCAAACAAAAAGAACGGTAAACTAAAGAGTCATTTGGAATATGTAAGGTCCACTGTCATATCGAGCGTAGTACGGCTTCACGCGCACGACGTGGACGACTTCTGGTCGTGGAGGGCGGCGTGATGAAGTCCGTGTTCCATCGGGCATCAGCTCGTAGTTCAGATCACCGAGTCGACGAAGCACTTTGTAGGGTCCAAAGTAGCGTTTCAGGAGTTTCTCGCTGAGACCACGGCGGCGGATGGGTGTCCATACCCACACCCTGTCTCCGGGCTGGAAGTGGACGTCCCGGCGACGAAGGTTGCAGCGGCCAGTGTTGATACGTTGTTGGGCTTGAATCCGGAGTCTGGCGAGCTGACGGACTTCTTCTGCCCGTTGGGCAACCACCTGGGCGTCGTCGCTTCCGTCGACAGCCGGTTCGTGGGGTAACATTGCATCCAGCATTGTCATCACTTTGCGACCATGAATCAGTTGAAAGGGTGTAACCTCGGTGGTTTCTTGCACGGCCGTATTGTAGGCAAAGGTGACATACGGCAACACCTCGTCCCATGTCTTGTGCACCACGTCGACGTACATGAAAATCATGTCGGCGAAGGTCTTGTTGAGTCTTTTCGTCAGCCCGTTGGTCTGAGGGTGGTACGCTGTAGTGCGACGATGGCTGGTGTGGCTGAGACGAAGGACTTCTTGCGTCAGCTGGGCCATGAACGAGGATCCACGGTCTGAGATCAGGACTTCGGGAGCGCCGTGCCGGAGAACGATGGATTCAATGAAAAACTTGGCAACTTCCACAGCAGTTCCGGAAGGAAGGGCTTTCGTTTCGGCGTACCGCGTGAGATAATCTGTGGCGACGATGATCCAGCGATTTCCCGACGTCGACGGCGGAAAAGGGCCAAGTAGATCCATTCGATCTGCTGGAAGGATGCCGTTGGCGGAGGAATGGACTGCAAGAGTCCGGCCGGCTTCGTTGGAGGCTTCTTTCGTCGCTGGCATTCATGGCATGATCGTGTGTATAGGAAGCGAGCAAGCCGGCCGTGTCGCGGCGGTCGGCTATTGTTCGCCGCGACCTGGCGGTAGCCGCCGCAGGAGCATCGGGCACCAATGGCGACGAACAGCACGGCGGACAGTGTCCCCGTCGTGATTACGACGGAATTTAAGGCAGTTAAGAGTTCGGAAAGTTCCTTCGGAAGCCGGTGCCCCCGGCTCAGAGTCATCGCGAAGTAATAGCAACGAACAGCATAGAGGACAGTGGGCGACTAAGAATCCGGAAAGCTTCTTCGGTAGCCGGTGCAGAATCATCGGGGGGCAGCAGTGCGATTAGCAGCACAGCGGACAGTGTTCCCGGGGTGATTACGACGGGGTTTAAGGCGGTTACGAATCCAGAAAGCTTCTTCCGTGGTGCCAATATGACGAAGAGAAAGTGAGGAGGTCCGTTTGGACGGACAAGTGGTTGTCACGGAGCGCCGTACTCTGCAAACAAGATTAAGCGCGCCCGCAAAAAAATTTTGTTGGCGTTGAGTGGACTGCGGTAATTATGTACGTTTATTTCTGAATCAGCTTGACAATAACTGGGCGATTTTTTTTTTTCGCGCCGTTCCGCGATTCTCTTTACTATTTTCCTGTAGGCTGATGGAAACATCCAACGGTAGGCTTAGGAGGGCGACCGCATTCCGCTTCTCGATTCCGGTGAAGTATTTGCTGCATACTTTAGAGCTTGCCGTCGGTGTCGACGCTGTTCCATCGCCGCTAGAAGAGAAAAAAAAGTTAATTGTATTATTCGTCAGCAGCTTAAACAAAGCGCAAACTGGAAGGTAAGAAACACCATTAACCTGTATAAACGCACAAGTCGTACCCAGGTCGCGCAGTACTCCGCCTCGTACGGCTTCGAAGGGACGATGTAGTACTTCGTGCCGTGCGCGATCTTGCCGACCACGCAGCAATTATTGCGGCTTTCTTGGAGCGGAATAGCCATCTCAGAAATTACAGCGCTAACCCACTACAACGCACAACCAACGCAGCGACTGGCAGAAGATGCCCGATGCAACGGACCCGTTTGCCGCTAGGGGCGCCCTGGTCGGGGCTTGAATTAGATCCGCACGGTTCCTATACACCTTTTCCGTCTAACCTCGACCCAGCGCGTAACGTGCGTAGCCTCGACTCGGCGACTCGGCGCACAGCGGGAATAGTTCTTCCGGTTCTAACACTTCCGGTATGCGGGAGCAGGCCTAGCCGGCTGGCAAGATGCTGAAGTGGTGCGCGTTAAATGGGTTTTGAAGCTTTTGACAGCGAAGTGAATTGTAATAAGGTGGGTTAATACATCGATGTATCATGTCCGCGCATATTTGGTCATCGGGCTGCAACATGCGCAGTCGTTGGCTGCAGCAGCAATTTCCGAAAACGGAAAAAAGCGCGCGACAAATTGTGCACCGAACACAAGAAGATCGCAAAGCGAATGCGGCTGTAACGTATACACTTTGCATCGCTTCCCCACTGATATCAGCGGGGAAGCGATGCAATATCAGCACATTAAAAAAGCAAATAGGCAGAATAGAAACCGACATCTACAAGTGCAGTAATAGGCCTCGACAAGTCAAATTTAGAACGAATTTTGCAGCTTGTGGTGCAAATGTAAGACCCTGGGTGTAATGATTGTTATTGGCTACTCAAGTTTTGTTTTTAATTCCGTTCATTCCTACGAGGATGTGCACTATAATTTTGTGTGTTGCTCGGTAGCGACGCCCGTTAAAATACGTTAATGGAAACAATACGAATAGAGGGCGCAAAATCGTCGTCACCCTCCCCCCCCCCCCCTTTCACCCCCCTCTGCTGAATAGTTCCGACGCATCTGGGCGTCATACGAAGTAGAGATGTCCCGGTAACTGGCGATCGTACCTCGACGGTGCACCATAACAAAAGCCGTTCGGCCCGCGTCGCCAACTCCCATTGTGAGTATTTCTACGATTAAACGATGATACTTCTATCCCCAGGGTCGCCCTCGCTCGCGCATAGAAACCCTCCGTTAGTCATTCGCAGAAAGCTGTCATTCTTCGCAAACAACAACACGCGAAGAGTAAACACTGGTAAACGTGCTCAGGAAAAGTGAACATACCTCCGATTTCGATTACCGGCGACGCTGGCGACTAACCTCTCGGCGCTGTTGGCGCAACAACGGGCGCCATGAAGGCGAATAAACACGCCAGAACACAAGAATAATTCACACTTTCAATAACAAACAAATTAAGAACTCACTAAAGGGAAAACAATGAAGATACGATGCACGGGGTCAATGGGGACAACGCGGGAGCTAGGAACAACGCTGCTCTCCGCATACCAAAATGGGCGCACTACTACAACTGTACGCCAGACGGCGCGGCTGTCGCTGCAACACGCAAGATGGCGACGACTACGCGGAAAAGGTGTATACCGGGTGAAACAAGGAGACGGTAGGCTCTTTAAATCGACCGGAAAATTCGGTTTCTTAACCTATCGCGCTACGACTTTGTGCAGCGTTGCCCACAGATGGTGCATTTTTTTCGTAAAATTTGCAAAGAGCGAACTTACCTGAGGAAAAAGTAAAGAAAGAAAAAGGCTTAGCTCCTATGGAAACGCAGCGACGCCACCGGTCTGCAATCAACACGGCGCCGTTTCGCACGGTAGACAAGAGATGGCGCAAGCGGTCGCGACGCCAACTGCCGCCAACGAACGAGCAGACGACGCCGAGAACCGGCGTTTTTAGCAGACAAGCAACTGCAGTTGCTTGTTGTTACCGCGCCTGTTTTTGTTTCTGCAATTGTCGCCGTTTGCGGAACGCGCGCCGCTTTTGATTCGAAAAGATCGTCTGCTAAAAACGCTGGCTCTCGGCGCCGTATGCTCATTCGTTGGCGGCGTTCGTTAATTGCGCAATCTCTTGTCTACCGTGCAAAACGGCGCCGTGTTGATTGCAGACCGGTGGCGTCGCTGCGTTTCCATAGGAGCTAAGCCTTTTTCTTTCTTTACTTTTTCCTCAGGTAAGTTCGCTCTTTGCAAATTTTACGAAAAAAATGCACCATCTGTGGGCGACGCTGCACAAAGTCGTAGCGCGATAGGTTAAGAAACCGAATTTTCCGGTCGATTTAAAGAGCCTACCGTCTCCTTGTTTCACCCGGTAGGTGAACGGTTTTGGGGAGCTTGGGCCAGTAATACTTTTCACGAATACGGGCCAGTGTCCGGCTGTAACCAAGGTGTCCGGACGTCGGGTCGTCGTGGCAGGCTTGGAAGATCTCCACTCGAAGGTCGGTCGGGATTACCAGCAGCCACGTCGAGTTGTTGTTGCCGAAGTTCTCTTTGTAGAGAACTCCTTGTCTAATGGCGAAGGTCGGCAGGGCTCGTGAAAAAACACGTGGTATGGCACTCCCATGCCCTTCCAGGTGCTCTATTAGTGCGCGCAGCTCAGGATCGTCTCACTGACGTCGGGCCATGTCGTCGGTGTTCACTGCGCCGAGGAAACACTCGTCGTCATCGTCGTCGCTGCTGTCGGAAAGTGTTTCGACGGGAGCTCTGGACAGGCAGTCGGCGTCGCTGTGCTTGCGGCCTGACTCGTAGACTACGGTCATCTTGAACTCTTGTAGTCGGAGACTCCATCGCGCAAGGCGTCCTGACGGGTCCTTGATGTTCGCAAGCCAGCAGAGCGAATGGTGGTCCGTGACTATGCGGAACGGACTTCCGTATAAGTACGAACGAAACTTTGTAATCGCCCAGACGACCGCAAGGCATTCCTTTTCAGTCGTGGAGTAATTTCGCTCCACCTTGGACAATGTCCGACTTGCGTAGGTGATGACTCGCTCGGTGCCTTCTTGTACTTGAACCAGTACCGCACCAAGTCCTGCGTTACCTGCGTCCGTGTGAATCTCGGTTTCCGCATCCTGGTCGAAATGTCCAAGAACAGGAGGCGCCTGCAGTCGTCACTTCAGCTCGTCGAATGCCTGCTGCTGCTCCTCGGCCCATTCAAACTTCTCGGCGTCCTTCGTGAGGCTTGTGAGCGGTGCGGAAATCCTTGCGAAATCTCCAACGAAGCGCCGATAGTAAGCACATAGCCCAAGGAATCTTTGCACGGCCTTCTTGTCTCTTGGCACTGGAAATGCTGCGACGACGCGAGTCTTCTCTGGGTCTGGACGAATGCCATCGTTACTAACCACGTGACCTAGGAACTTCAGTTCGTCATAGGCGAACCGACACTTTGACGGCTTGAGGGTGAGTCCGGCGGTCCAGATGGCTTGGAGAACAGCTCGGAGTCGTCGCAAGTGCTCGTCGAAGTCGCCGGAAAACACTACGACGTCGTCGAGGTAGACGAGACAGCTCTGCCACTTCAGTCCTGCCAGTACGGTGTCCATGACATGCTGGAAAGTTGCTGGCGCCGTGCATAGTCCGAAGGGCATCACCTTAAACTCGTAGACGAAGGCTGCCTTCTCTCGGTCCCGTTCGTCGACTTCGATCTGCCAGTAGCCGCTCTTCAGGTCCATCGATGAAAAGTATCGAGAATGGCGCAGCCGGTCTAACGTGTCGTCGATGCGGGGGAGTGGATAGACGTCTTTCTTCGTCACTGCGTTAAGCTGCCGGTAGTCCACGCGGAACCTAAGCGTCCCGTCTTTCTTCTTAACCAGTACGACTGGGGAGGCCCAAGGACTGCTTGAAGGTTGAATTATGTCGTCGTTCAGCATCTCTTGAACTTGCTCCTGGATCACCTCCCTTTCTTTGACGGAGACTCTGTATGGAGATCGGTGCAGAGGGCACGCGCCGTCCTCGGTAACGATGCGGTGCTTCGCAACGGTGGTTTGGCGCACCTTCGACGACGTCGCAAAGCAGTCGCGGTATTCGGCGAAGAGGTTAATCAGCTGACGTCGTTTCGGGCCCGGAAGCTTAGGGTCAATGTCGAGCTGCGCTGGCGACGTACTGTCTTGCTGAGGTGGCGAGGATTCGTCAGCAATGGCGGCAATTTCGGCGGGGTTTCGGAGTTCCTCGATGTGGCCAACGGCTGCCCCTTTCGTGAGGTGTTGCGCTTCATTTCGGAAGTTCGTCATGAGGATCACAGTGCGGCTATCCTGAAGTTCAGCTACCCCTCTTGCGACGCCTATTCCTCTTCCCAGAAGCAACTGGAGGCTCCCCTCGAGCAGAACTTCGCTGCAGAAAGCTTCGATGATCCCGACAGGTACGAAAACACTCGACCGCGGCGGTAAGTTTACGTGACTTGCGAGGACTCGGACCGCGGATGACGTCGCTTTGGGTTCCTCCGGTGGTGAAACAGGTTTTCGCAGAGTTAGCCGGTTTGCTCTGAGGTCGATGACGGCGTCATACTCGCCGAGGAAGTCCATTCCGAGGATAACGTCCCTCAAACAGTCCTGCAGAACGACGAACTTCACAGGGCACGTCTCATCATGGATCTCGACGCGAGCAGTGCATGGCCCGACTGGTGTGATGAGGTGCCCACCGGCGGTTCGTATTTGAGGGCCTTCCCACGGCGTTGTCACTTTTCGCAAGCGGCGAGAGAGCCTCCCACTCAATACTGAGTAGTCTGCTCCGGTGTCCACGAGTGCCGATGCGTCGTGGCCGTCGATAATGATGTTTAGGTTGTTGGACACCGATGCAGGGACGTCGTTGTGATGCGTAGCGTCGAGAGAGTGGGAGCGCTCCGGCTTTCTTGGAGGCTCTTCGCTTTGGTCGTCTTCGGCAACGCCACCTCCAGGCGTTGCCGAACTTAGTTTTCCCGGCGACGCAAGGGCGACAGGCTCTCGACGGGGTCGTGGCGCTGGAGACGCTGAACCCCTGGGCGACGGTGAGCGGGACTCACGGTGAGCGGGACTCACGGCGGAGCGGCGTTGAAGATGGCGAACGTCGGAGGTACTCCTCGATGTCACGAGGGTGTTCGTCGTACCTTGGGCGCGGGTCGTTCGGGTGGAACTCGCGCAGCCCCAGTTGTCGGTAGGGGCATCGACGGTAAATGTGGCCCGCTTCACCGCACTGGTAACACAACGGGCGTCGATCGGCCGTCCTCAACACGTCGGTCTTTCGTGGAGCAACTTGTTCTGGGTGGACGTATGCCCGATCTTCATGGCGTCGTGAATACTGCAACGCTAGAGGTTCACATCGAGGTGGTGCCGTATACGGGTGAGCAGGGGGCGGTGGTCGTCGGGTAGCTGCGGCGTAGCTCAGCTTCGGTGGTTTAGGAGCGGTGCTGGTGAGAACTTCTGGCTGCAGCGCCTGCTGAAGTTCTTCCCGGACAATCTCAGTGACTGAGGGCGTAGCCGGGCTTGTGGCAGCAGTTAGCAGCTTCCTGATTTCCCCCCGCACGACGTCCCGGATTATCTCGCGGATGTCCGTGGGGTTGTAGCCGGAAGATGAGAAGTCAGCGACGCTGGGAACTCGGTGATAGTGGGCGGCGCGTGCTTGGAGGGCACGTTCGATGTTGGTGGCCTCTGTTATGAAACCTTCGATGGTGGTAGGCGGGCTCCGAACAAGGCCTCCGAAAATGTTTTCCTTGACGCCGCACATCAAGACCCGGAGCTTTTTCTCTTCGGGAGCGTTTGGGTCGGCCCGATTCATCATGTGGAGAACGTCTTCGACGAAGCTCGTGACGCTTTCGGTCGGCCCTTGGGTTCTCGCTCACAGGAGTTCTTCGGCACGCTGTCGTCGGTGCTGGTTGGCAAAGGTGCGTCGCAGCTCGGCCTGGAATTCTTCCCACGACGAAATCGACGCTTCGTGGTTCTCGAACCAGGTGCGTGCCGTGCCTTCCAGAGCGAAGTAGACGTTCTGAAGGCACTGCTCCGGAGTCCATGTGTTAAGGCGAGCAACTCGTTCGTAATGTTGCAGCCAATCTTCAACGTCCTCGTGGACCTCCCCGTGGAATGGCGTCGGAGTCCGGGGTGCGACGGAAAGGTATATACGACGGCGGCGGCGGACGGGTTTTGCGACGACTGGTTGTCCATCGTCGGCCTCGTTGGCTGCCTGGTCTGGGGTGGCAGAAGTCCGTATTTCGGGTGTAGACCTTGGGTACGGCGACTGGTCCGAGTTTCAGGTTCCGCGTTGAGTGGTCTTCTCACCGGGCTTGGAATCGGGCTTGCACTGCGGGCCCTGGGTGGGGAACGCTGCACTGGCATGTGGCACCCCGCACCTCCACCAAAATGTCACGGGTGGTGACCAATAAACAAGAAATAAACAGGAATAAATGAATGTTTAATGTGGCGAACTTGTGCCAAAAATAAAAGAGTACAAAAGATAATAACAGCGTCGCGGGCGTCGAAGACGGCGTAGCAACAGAGTCGAACGCTGGGGCGAAACTGATTGTGGCTCGCCACGCGGAGCCCCTTATGTACATGCGTGGTCTTCTGGAATAATCGGCGTAGAAACTTCGACGCGTAGAACATTCGGGCCTGGAACAAGCAACATGATTCTCGAATTCTCCAGAACACTAAATTGCAGGAATAAACACGACACACCGCTCCCAGGATTCGAACCCTAGTTTTTCGCGTGGGAGGCAGGCGCGATAACCATTAGGCCATGCGCGCACTGCCTACTTGGCCAGCTGCGCGCGCGGCAATACGTTCAATCTTCACTGAAAACGCACAAGGACTCAACTTTACACCCGAGCTACCGACAGGCAACAGCTTTCAATTTCTTGATCTATGGATGATATTCCAACTAAACCACACTTGCTGGATGTACATGCCGTGGTCAAGAAACCATATACTTCAACATGAGTCCTCCCATTCAAAACTCATTAAAATGGCTATTATCAAAAAGTGTATTAGCACAGCCCTCAAGAAGTCATGATTACAAGGCAAGACAGTGCTTCGAGACACAAATACCCCGACTCAAGACCTCTGGTTATCCAAGCACCACCTTGTACGATGCAGTAGAAAGAATGATCAACACCCGCAGACGGAAAGAAAAAGCCAAGAACAAAGGACAACGCCCAGCTGCAATACCCTACATTCACCGGGTATCACACAACATGAAAAAGGTGGCTGCCAGGTATAACATCCCTGTCGTCTTTGCAGCACCAGACAAGCTAAAGAAGCTTTGTCCTATGATAAATTCCCCAGATGAATGTCGCAAAGAATGCGACCAGAGGCACATGCAAACATATATACCTTGCTAAAGCCAGGTTATATATGAAATACCTTTCACCTGTGGCAGAGCATATGTTGGTCAGTCCGGCTGGTGCGTGAACACCGGGCTACGTGAACACGCTGCGTCACTCAAAGCAACACCATTGGGGCATCTCGCAGTGCACGTAAGGGACTGTCACTGCCAACCAATACTTACAGAGACTAAGGTCCTGCAAAGGTTCCGTGAGAAAAAATTCAGGGAGCTTTACGAGGCAATGACCATAAAAGAAAAGGAAAACTCGAGTGTCAGTGCACCATCAGTGGCATTAACTGACAAAGAACTTCATTACCTGAACTTTCCTACTTGAAGATGTTTCATCGGTTTACTGTGAACAACTTCCATCCTTTCTTTCTGCTAATTCCGTTTTTTTTTAATGTAACGCCCTGCTCTTCCTTTATTGTTATTTCTCAGTTCTTTCAACCCTACTTCCTCTTCCCATCAAAGCAATTTCATTTTGGAAATTTTTTCATGCCAAAAAGAAAGACGAGAGATGCTACCTCCTTCTCATCTTCTGTGTGATTATTAAAACGACACTTGTGAGTTAGCACTTGTTCCGTCAATTTGTACTTGAACTTCGCGCTATTTATTTCGAAAATGCATATCCAACTAGTCCACCTTAACATTTTTGTAGAATTGATATAGTATTTCACTCGTATCATCTGTGAGCCTTCATGTCCCTTTTCCTACTCGTAGATTTTTTTAGCAATTTTACCCAAATACACCACACCATGCCTTGCCAATGTCTAGGATCCAGCACCTTCATAACGAGCTTTCTGTTCCTGATCTTGACATCTACTATGCAGATACGTTTTTAAAAATGGTGAAGCATTTATAGAGTGTAAAACTTTGTTTGCATTTCTAGCATTGTGTTTTCTTTTGATTTTAGTGCTTCGTGTTAGCTCTAGCGTCTTGGTATACGAGTGTATTGCGTTTGTCAATTTTGTGGCTAGTATTGATTAACCTGTGCCTCAACAGTCAGATGCATCTTTAATGCAATGGTTATTTTGTTTATAGTGTACCAATAAGTAAGCCTTCGTGGCCGTTTTTGGACACTACCAGAAAATAAAGTATATTATTATTATATTATTATGATGTATTCAATACTAATGAAAACTCCATTGAGCTCAGCAGCAAAAATACTTACAATATTATGCAGTCGACAAACTTTTTCGAAACCATCAAAGTAAACAGCCATGCCTACAAAAAAAGAAAAACGAGGTCTTTGCACCATTTGTATAAAACTAAATATGGCCCTCCACATTTTTTTTTTTTTAATCTTCGCAAAACTTTTGACGTAGGACCAGTGGGGAAACGCAATGTTTGCTCAACCAAGGTGAGCGACCAGTCACATGAAACTGGGAGCACATTCTAAGAGGCGGTGTATTCGGCATTCTTAAAAAAATTAACTCCCCTAACATTGAGCCCAAGAGATGCCTCGGCAGTAAAACCGCGAAAACTCAACGGCCGCACTATACTTGGCTCATTCTTAAAAAAAATGGAAAAACCGGGGAGGCTGAAGGGCAGAATATGTTGGATGATCGGGGTCAGATAAAATCCTGGCAACATAAGATAGACTCAAATACTGTCGTCGTTTGAAAAGGGATATCTGGTGAGATCCGGCATACAAGCTGGGAACAGGCGACGCGCAGAAAGCCCCTGTTGCTAGGCGAGTGGTACACAGGATCCAACATCTTTGGTGCTGACGACCTTGCCGATCCATATGCTATTGTTCCATAATCGAGGCAGGATCTCGAGAGAGAACTGTACAAAAGCCACAGACACTTTCTGTCGGATCCCCGGGACTTATGCGAAAGGACCTTGAGGATATTAGCAGACATTAGGCATTTAAGTTGCAGCTGTTTCAGATGAGAGATAAAATTTAACTTCCTGTCAAAGATGAGGCCTAGAAACTTGCATTTCCAACATATGGATGTGGGAGTTCTGTTGATCTCCAAAGCCGGATCTAGTGTTATTCCTCGACAAAGAGAGAAAGGTGCGCGCAGACTTTTTTCAGGCAAAAACTGAAAGCCATTATCATAGGCCCACTTACGCATTTTCTTTATTGTGAGCTGTGGCTGGCGCTCGCAGCTGGACAAATTGCAGGAAGAAACTGAAATATGGGCATCATCAACGTACAAGGAATATGAGATGGTGATTGGTATGAGCTCTGAAAGAGTTAAACGTAACAGCAAATAATGTAAGGCTCAAGACTCCCCCTTGTGGCACACCATTTTCCTGAGTAAAAGGGTCAGAGTAGGAAGCGCCTAGTCTAAGGTGCCATCAGACAGAAAGCATTTTATACAACGGAGCATGCAACCACGTAAACGACATGGGAACAGGAACCCAAGGATTCCGTACCTCCATGCTGTGTCGTACGCCTTCTCCGAGTCAAAGGAGACTGACACGCGGTGCTGTCAATTCACAAATGCATTACATAGTATGCACCTAAAATGACACTTGCGCAAAGTGTGTAAATGCAAAGATTTTACCCCGTGTAAAGAATGTCTCTTCCAAATCTGGCTCAATTTTTCGAAAAAGAAGTGTGTTCATTATGCGAGTAAATACTGTATGATTGTGACAATGAAATCACCTAAATTAAGAATGGTTCTTTCGGTTGATCAATAAGGCCTTCGAGTTCATAAATATAAAGCAGAACATGTGGGGGAAGGTATATTAGACACAATGGTAATGAGACGACCTGCTGTAACAAAGTTGCTACAGCTTCAAGTGAAGTACAAGAGGTACCTCCTCCGCACATGCTATGCCTCTCTGCACGACAACAGCAACATCACCAAAAGAATGGGCAGAATAAGCTATCTTTTCTAAAAATGCGATGATGGTGTAACATATCTCATGAGTGCAGTTAAGATACATTTCCTGCAAAAAAAACAACAGCAATAGGCCGTAGCTCATTAAGGAAAACATGAATGTCGTCCAGAGACTCCGGAATCGGGGGCAGGGGGGGCTCGAGCCCCCCTGGAGTTTTCCTTTACGGGACTCGGCCCCCTCCGCTCAGCCCCCCCCACACACACACACACAAACACACACACTCCGTCTGTCTTTCAGCCCCGCTCCCCCTTGCCTTTCATGGCCTGTGTACTGCCTGCTGCCGGCATGTCGAAGAAACAAAAAGTTGGTCACCGATTTGCAGACAGCGATGTTTAATCTACACTCAGACACGTCGGGGAAAACATTGGGAAAAGATCCCCACATGCGGAGCTGCCCAACTCGAAGCCCAAGTTTCCAGTGAGAAGCACCTGTCGGTTTCTTCAACTTTTTAAACAACTTTCTTCTCGCTGCGTCTGGGTTGTCGAAAACACGTGCGACACGGTTGCAGCCTCCCCTCGCTTTTGCAGTAGACCTCGGCAGTTCCACCAAATGAACCCGGTTTTGTTCACGAATAAGATTCAGTCTAAGCTCGTTATAACAGACCTCGAGTTTCAACCAGACTTCGGTCTGTTATAAGAAGAGTATGTTGTGTGCAGATATGAGGTTGAGTCAATGGTATGTAGAGGAAAACCAACCGAACTTCACAAATCAGTATGTTATATATAAATGTCTGTTGTAACCAGGTCTGTTGTAATGAGCTTAGACTGTATATTTATCGCTGAAACCAAGAACATTTCATCTACGGGTTCCGGGGCAGCTTGGGAGAAGTCACCCTAGGTTTGGGTTTCTTGGGTGCTTCGATTGTCGATTCGGACAAGTCTGGAGGAATAGGTGGGGTGGGTGGCGGGGCAGCCACTTGCATCTTTTCCTCCCGAGAGGAAAGACCAGGAGCGACATGAGGGGCGTGCTGCTGCATGGGTGTCTCCTCCATAGGGTAGAGCGAAAAATTTGCTGCCTCCTTCTGGTAGGAGACTGGAGGACCAGGCCAGGCACACCAAGTGGAGGCCTCTCCTGGGCAGTGGGAGGGGCAGAAAAGTCATTCTCATGGGATGGGAGACCCCCTGGCACCCCTGGCTTCTTGGGAGTTGGGGGCTGGGCCCTGGACCCCCGGGTCCTCAGGTAAGACCTGGGTGGCACGGGACTCCAACGTTGGTGCAGGACTCCTGCGCACCGCCTCGAGGAAACCACCTCTTGCAAGAAAGAAGAAACGCTTCCTGGCCCTGGGGGCAAGAGTTGTTCTCTTTCACTTTCTAAGAAAGGATCTCCTCTTGTTTCTAGAGGGGGCACTCATGAGAGTACGCCGGGTGCAGGCCACTACAGTTAGGGCATTTTGCGGCTCCTCCGCAAACGTCTGCAACGTCCTCCAAGCTCCCGCACTTGGAGCACGTGTCTTTGCCGCGACAACTCCTCAAACCATGGACGGACAGCTGGCACCAAAAACGCCATTGAGAGTTTAACACGTACGGCCAAACACGGCAGTTTAAATATCTTGTATTGACGGTTGCTGGGAGAGTGTGTCGCTGGAAGGTGACGATTAGGTGCCTGGTGCTTCCATTCCATCGCGTCGAAACATAATGCGCTTTACCACGACTACATTCGATGTCCAAGGCCCTCGAGAATTTTCTCCTTACTACTGTCAAGCAGCTCATCCTCTGAGAGCACATTTCGCACAATGTTTAATGTGTGGTGTGGTGTCAGTCACTTGAATGTCAACAATGTTTGTCATTTTGGAGAGTGCTTGACTTTGAGTTTTGGTAATTACCTCTCCTAGAAGGCCGCCAGAGGTCTGCTTCTTATCCTTACAAGAGTATACCAATAAGGTTTTCCAGGACTTCATTTGCAATTAACGGTGACATTTTTGCTCCGGGTTTCAAGTCATTTTCAGGGTGAATTACAAAACGCTGTGGCTAGCGCTACGTCCGGACGAAGCACTAAAACGCATATACCGTATTTACTCGAATCTAGGCCCGATAGTTTTTCCAAAAAAATTAAATCCGAAACTCGGGGGTCGGCCTAGATACGAGGATCCGGCTCCGCTATGACCGTGGGACGCCATCTTGTCTACATCGCTTCGGGAAGATACGCTGTGTACCACGGAACGCACGGAACGTTCGTCTCTACTCGACGCTACTCCATCGACCAGTCGATGCCACTGCTCCGCGGCTTTTAAGAGGAAAGTTGTCTTGGCTGCTGAACACTCGTCCAACCTGCAAGCGCAGCGTGACTTCGGCGTGGACGAAAAAAATGTGCGTCGCTGGAGAAAGCAGCGTGGTCAGCTCTTTGCATGTGCGGCAACAAGAATGGCGTTCTCAGGACCACGGAAGGGAAGGCACCACGAGCTGGATCGCGGCCGCATGGG
The DNA here is from genome assembly GCF_016920785.2 of Ixodes scapularis. Taxonomy (NCBI): domain Eukaryota; kingdom Metazoa; phylum Arthropoda; class Arachnida; order Ixodida; family Ixodidae; genus Ixodes; species Ixodes scapularis. The sequence goes on along the minus strand of NW_024609846.1, from coordinate 175,077,722 downwards.
ACGACATCCCGGCGGAACTGGTAGTAAAGTCGTTCCGAAAGTGTTGCATCTCGAATGCCCTGGACGGTACGGATGACCATACGTTGTGGGAAGTGGACAGTGACAAAGATACCAGTGAGGACCACGAATGATCAGGAAAAATGCGGACATTAGCCGTGAGCATACCGTCGGATTCGTGACCGAAATAGTGCCATACATTGCAGATAGATTCCGTTCTGTGTTTAATTTATGGTGTTTTTCCTATACTTTTTAAACGGCCTAGAATTGAGAATTTTTTTTTTTATTTTTCGGCCCTGCCGTTTTTGCGGGGTCGGCCTAGAATCGATGCCGGCTTAGAATCGAGTAAATACGATACCTAACCCTCCCCCCCGCCCTCCTCACTCTCTCCCCCGTGAACCTAGGGAAGGCGAAGATTTGGACGTAACTTGGGTTACGTCGGACGTAACGCTAGACCAGGGGTGGCCAAATCGCAGCTCGCGAGCCGCATGCGTCTCTTTGCTGGTCCAGGTGCGGCTCGCAGATCCCTCGTAAGGGACTGCTCCCTCCGCCCCTTTGCACGTTTCCCCAGTAAGAAAAAGAAGGGATTTCAGGCAGAATAAGGTATGGCTCGCGGTTTGGCTACTTTATTACGTATGAGTGCACAAGGCTGTATTCTCGTACAGCCTTGTGCACTCATACGTACAGCCAGACTCTGAACAAAATTTAAATTTTCCCCCGCCCCGCCCCGCCCCCCCCCCCCCCCCCTGCGGCTCTTAGAAGTTTCGTGGTTTCGTTTGCGGATCTTAGGCCGGGTCAGCTTCACCACCCTGCCCTAGACACTTCGATTACAAAAAACGAGGGTGTTGAACCAAAATGCTCTTCGTTCCGGTTTTCGTACCAGTTCAGGAAAAACGTTTCAGCTCCGGTTAATTCCGGAGTGCAAAAAGAGAATCAATTCGGTTCATACTCGTATGCTGCAAAAACAATTGATGGCAGCAAAAGAAAAACTATGCATTTTTTATAAAAGTGTTACATATAAAAAGGAAAGGCTCACATTACTGTGTGGAACAAACGAGCTAGTGTTGGGGCACCTCGGGACGGGGGTGAAAGCGCAGCTCAATGTCAGGCAGCTGATCGACGAAGCAGGATGTCGTCACGGATATCCGGGGAAAGACGGCACCTATGAGACGATCGAATGAACTTCAGTGCAGAAAAGGCTCGCTGCGCGCTGACCTGGGTCGCAGGCACTCCCAGGGCTACTTGCGCAAATGGGCTGAGTTCTGGATGGCGTTCCCTTCTCTCCTCCCAAAACTGCAACACGTTAGCGTCCCCTGAAAACTGCAGCTCCTTATCAAGCAATGCTGAGAAGAGCTGTGTGCTTTGATGTTTGCATTTCTCAGGAAAAAACGTTTTGGTCCTTGCTGTTTCTGCTACCAGAGATCGAAGCTGTTTTGCTATTTTCTGTAGCTGTAAGTGTTGATTGAATCCCCCCACCCCTTCTCGGTGCTAGACTTTAATTTCGGACAGATTAGTAAATCCGCCGAGTTATTTTAAAAGCAGATTAGATGCGCAACAGTATAGCAACTAGTGCAGGTTCTAAAATCTCCAGCGGCGCTTTTTATCCGATCAGTTGTACTATGAAATCAAGGTGTTTAAACTAAATTGCACACAACCCTACAAAATTGAAGACAAGAAACACCAAAAAAAGCTCAAACTGAACGCCAAAAAAAAAAAAAAAACAAGGACAAATAGAAGTATAGGCAACACTAGGTGTGTTGTCTCTACCTCTATTTGTTCTTGTTTTTCTTTTTTTTCTTTTTTGCATTTAGTTTGAGATGAAAAACCAACTAGTTCAACTCACCATTTTACCACTATTTGGTCACTTTTGCTAACAAACGAATTGGGTATGTTCTAGTGATAACGTTTCTTTGATGAACCATTTCCGATCCTCTAGAAAAGGTTCGGACAAATGTGGGCATTTTTTAAAGAAATATATAAGACCAAAAATCCCAGAGAATTGATAGTTACCATGCTCATTTCATTTGAGTTCTCGAGACAAACTTTATAAATTATAAAGATGGCGGTTATGCGAAAACCTGATAATGCAACGTTACAGAGCTCTCCACTACCTATTTTTCTCGCTTCTTGACTTCCCGCATGAATGAAACGGCGCAAAAATAATTGATCAATTTTGTCCAGAAACGAAAAAATAAACATTTCGGCCTGCTTCAACTCCGGTTTGTGCGAAAATAATGTTTCTTTAATTTTTTGGTTTACTTTTCAGGTTATTGTGTTTTTCGCCATATACTTTTCACGCAACCTGACTTCGTGTATGAACTGAAAACCGCATGAAAAAGATATCAGTTCCTGTTCGCGCGAAAATAACGGTTTTTTTCAGTTTTCGGTTTGGTTCAATACCCTGCAAAAAAATTTTGCAAACGTTTCCGAGTCAGGATTTTTTACAATGGTCAGTTGTTTGGGACAGTGCCTTTTAAAGGATCGCACTGAATGGGGTTTAAAGGGGCAGGGAGGGTAGGAGGGCAATGAAATGTTAAGAATTCCCGTGCACCACCATCACTGAGCCCAACAAGGGGTCAGGTAACCCACCGTAGCAAAAAAAGCTTTGCTGGATACGTTACTCTAACAGTGCTGCCAGGCAGACAGGGGTCCATCACCACCCATGGTTAGCTCTTGCCACCAAAGAAGATGAAAGTGGAAAGAAGAGGAGGAGAGAAAAACAGCGACTGACTGAATGATCCTGGCCGAGCCTCAGCAGGACTCCCGTCTACGAGAGGCGGGGCCGAAGTAGTGTACTGCCCCACCTGGAGGGCCTTGAAGGGTCCAAGCCTAACCCAGGCTGGGCTCAACCACCAGGGTGCCCTTTTTACTCAGACACGGGAAAGCCACGAACAGCCAGGCGATAAGCGCATGCACGTTTCTGATATCCCCGCAGGGGGCACCTAAATTAGTGGGTGTTTCGAAGCGAAAAATAGGGACTCTAACCAAAACTTTAATAAACATTTACCTGACGTTTCGCGACCAGTTCCGTCCCTTGTTCACGGGTGAGTGACGAAAAGAAAAGACACGCGTCGCCTAAATGCATATACTGATGTTGGGGGCTTTGCTCACGTCACGCAGTCCCGAGACGTAGCTGCTGGGCAGGGAGCCCGAAGAACGATTCACATTCCCCTTTGTGTGCTGGATAAACCAGGACTTAACGAAGAGCCGCTTTCGCCGATTCTTCTCCAAGGCCAGCACGGTGCTTCCCTCGAAGTCGACTGTGTGGTCGGCTGCTTCTGCGTGCTCCGCAAGGGGGCTCGCCTCCACATCCTTCTTCCGGACATCATATTTATGACGCGTAAGCCTCACTGCGAAGTTTTCACTTTTGCCAACGCATGAGGCCGGGCAATCTTTGCATGTAGGTGTTTGGTGAGTGGCATCACCACAGACCCGCGGGGCTTGGGGTCTGTGGTGACGCCACTCACCAAACACCTACTAACCGAGGTGCCCCCTGCGGGGATATCAGACATGTGCATGCGCTTATCGCCTGGGCTCTGCCCGTCTGGCGAAGAGGAAATAAAATTAGGACGATCTGTGTCACAGTTCATTTTATTGTATGAATGTTTATAAAGCGGAAGTTTGCAATTGATATCCAACTGAAGAATCCGAGCAGACGCAAAGCCGAAGGCTGGACAAAATGCCATTGCTTCACACCTGCTCCAGACGTGAAGCAATGGAAAGACATATATACCCAGTAGCCAAGATGTCAGTACACCGGCAACTGGTATCCAAAGGAAAACACGAAAGCTGCGAGTCGAAATCACTCGGAAAACACCGATCCAGCGAAGGTTTGCCAGCAGTCACCTGTCACGGCACTTGCTGGAAGGGCAGCCTAGGAGGCGCTATACTCCGTTTCACCTTTGTTGCACCGCAGCCAAGGCCAGAAGCACAAGCTCATAGCGTTGGCAGCTGGCCTCAATCCAAGAGAGCTTGTGCCACCAACCCTAGAGCAAGAAGCTCCCACTTGTAGCCTTTTCTGCAGTACAGCATAAGGTGAAACAGTATACAGTAAACTCTCACTTCAGCAAGTGTCAGTTTCACAAATATTTCAGAATAACACTTTTAAAAAATCCCCGACGGTTTCTTTTTAACTGAAAATGTTTCAGTTAAATGAATTTTGGAATAGCGAATATTTCAGTTCAACGAACTAGATCTGTGGACCCAGGATTATTTTTACAATCAATTCAACAAAGTTTTGTGCTCTGCAGCGGCGGCGTATCAACGCTGGCATGTACAGCACCGCCGAGGCAAAGCGACGGTGCGGTAGACAACCACGCAGTGTGTCTGTGTTTCCTTTGTAATGGGTTCCGTTTGGCCATCCTAGTTTTGGGTAACAAAGGCAGGACGGCAGTTTGTGCACCCACTTTCGTAATGAGTAAGACGAAACGGAAGCGGTGGTCTCTATCAGATAAGCTTAAAATCCTTCAGCATCTGGATAACGGTCAAAGGCAAGTGGACGTTGCGAGGGAATATGGGATTTCACCGTCGACAGTGTCAACGATAGTGAAGCAGAATTCAAAGCTTGAAGGGGAAACTGCATTCAATCCCAACGGGAAACGACTCAGCATGGGATATTTCGAGCTAGAGGACGATGCCGTCGCGGCATGGCTTCATCACAGCAACAAGCTGTGCCAGAACAAGTGCAAAAAAACATAGGCTCTCTGGACAGCTTTCTTACTTCATGGGCTTTAAGAGTGCCGGTGGAAATGAAAATTACAGATTATTTTTTTCAAAATGAGGAGGCAGCAACGTAACTGTTATGCACTTTGGATATACAGTAAACTTTCGTTAGTTTGACCTCGGTTAATTCCAACTTTTCATTTAATTCGATCGTGTTCAAAAGTCCCGACAAGCGCCATACATTTCTATGGGGAGAAACGTTTGATAGTTCGAACTTGGGAAGACTCCGCATCGGATAATTCATCCCGAGCGAATGCACGTTGCAGGGCACCATGGCAGAAAGACCACCAACTAACGGCAAAACACGGGCCATTTGTTACAAAGCCGAACGTGCGCAAATATGCGCCTGCTCCTCTACGCCGTTGAGATGGACCGTAGCGAATGGGACGAGCCAGCGCAACCAATCTGGCGTGGAGTAGCGCGGAGAACATAGCACGTGGTCGGGCGCGGAGACAGCGCACGCTCTCAAAGCGCTTTTCTGTAGCATTGTGTGCGGTCCCTCTTGTGAGCCAAAAAGCGCAAATTCTTTTTTTTTTTTTATGTAGACGGTTTTGTTGTTTGGCGCCAAAATAGGCTTGTAAAACTTACTTTTTTTTTCTTTTTTAGAAAGCGGTTTTTTGGGGTTGTGACGTTTAGTTACGCTGCTCCGGAGCATGCTTTTGGGCACAAGTTTTAAGTGCAGACGGCAGCAGATCGTCCGTGAGTACTTTGGACAATAAAAGGAAGTTTAATTTTAACCGCTTTTCTGTGCTTTTTAGAGCGCAGCTCTTAGGCGCCCGTTTCCGGCTTGAGCGGCGTCGCCGTCGGCGTAACCGCACAGTGCATTATGGGTAAATTTTTCCGAAGGGACCCGAGGTCCTCCCGAAGGAACCCGAGGCCGTCCTGAACGAACCCGAGGTCCTTTGGCAGGACCTCGGGTTTCTTCGGGAAGACCTCGGGTTCCTCCGGGAGGACTTCGGGAGGACCTCAAATTCCTTCAAAAGTTGCATGCGACGGGTTGCATGCAACCCGCTGCATGCAACTGTCATACAACGTGTTGTATGCAACCTGTTGCATGCAGTCCAGGTTGCATGCAACCTGGTGATGTCATCGGCATCCGCATCGTCATCATTACTGATGACGTCATCGGCATCCGCATCGTCGTCATTATCACTGATGACGTCATTGGCATCCGCATCGTCATCGTCATCATCACTGATGACGTCATCGGATCGTCATTGTCAAGGTCACGTGACCCCCCCCCTTCAGTACCCATCCCTCCTCCTCAAGAGCTGCGCTCTAATTCGGCGTTACAGGGAGTTGTAAACGGCTTTCATTTTTTTTAATTCAATCATTCGGATAATTCGATTCAATTTCAAGGTCCCATCGAGGTCGAATTAACGAAAGTTTACTGTATCGATGTACATGACCCCATAAATTGCATTTCACACTTTTGACTGGATGTACGCTGTGCCCTATGCTCTTCCATACTTTAGCGAATATATTCAGTTTAGTGAACTTTCAGTTAAATGAACTATTTCCTTGGGTCCATTGAAGTTCACTCTCAAGTGAGAGTTTACTCTATAGCATCGGAATGAAACAGAGAGAGACTCGCGGAGAGGAGGAAAGAGCGAGAGATTCTCGAGTGAAATCGGGCTTGGCGCTACTTTCAGTATAAAGGAGCTTGAATCGAGACACAGCCCACCCCTCCCCTTTTACGAATTTCAGGCGGCAAGGGGATGGACGATGTCTCGTAATATTACGGCAGTTTCGGTTTCAGAAGGCGATGCACACAAGCGTTTGGTGCAGGCTTGCCACACATTATCACTATTTCAGTCAAACGAAAAAGGATGTAGCAGGGTTGGCCTCTTGGCACAGTTTGGCGCAACTGGCGCAGCAATCACACCACTGTATGTACCACCGAGTGTAGAATTTATATTATAAACTAGTCGCGAGCAGCGAGTCAAACCTGATGGTGACTGCAGATTGTACAGCACGGGCAGACATCCAGCTCCCGGGCATTTATTCCTACCACCTGCCCAGGCGGAAGTTGTACTCGTACAGCTTGGCATCCTCCAGGCAGAAATGTTCGTACACCTGGCAGATGCGTCCCACTTCTTCCACCGTCAGCTGCACCACCCTGGTCTGTGGATCAATCTCGACCAGCTTGACCAGGTCCTTCGCAAGGTCCAAATGGCGGCTGGGGAACAGGTTCCTGCGAGCGGACAAGGACCCTCATGTTGACTGCGCTCTCTACACTCTGCGGAACATTGGCACATGTGCGCAACAACTTTCATCCCATCTGCAGCACGTAAAGGCAACGACAAAGCCAAACGCTGCCCACTGGCCACGAAATCAACCTATGGTCTTGCTACTTCTGCTCTATCATCATCATTGCAGTGAGAAAGAAACATGGCCGCCTCAGAAGCTCCCCACGCTCGCGTGCAGGGAGCCATACACTTTGGCGTTTATTCTGCCGCATGGAAGAAAGCAATCTTATTGGGAAATGATGCTGCACAGTTCGATGCCTCACTGCAACACTCATTCGGCTCAAGATTGAATCATTACCATACTGCAACCAAAATGTCCACTTGTGTGGACACTTTGTTGTCATCTGCTATCAACACACATTGAAAAGCATGAATTCAGATGATGAAAGCCTGACTCCACGTAAGCTGCACTTCCCCTTTTTTCTTGTACGAATTTCTCTATGGTTAACCCATTGAGGACTATTTTTTATTCTGTTTTCATAAGACATATTGCAATACTTTATTTAAAATTGGTAATTTGCGTGACAAACAACGGATTCATTTGGCCTCCAGGTGCTGTTTGTTGCTCACTATTAATTTCAGATCTGTTTATTGAGGACTGTTTCACTGTGTGGTACTGTTTGTACTGTGTGGTACTGTGGTATTTTATAACTGATTGATAATTGCACAGCTGACATTGTCATCCTCACAGAAACGTACGGCTAAGTGCTAATGTGCATGACAGTGAAATATTTCCTCCTCACATAAACTATACTATTTATTGTCGTGATCAACACTCGCAAAACGAAGGTGGCATTCTGGTTGCAATAAAAAATAATGTATCACCCTACTGCAGTGGTTCTCAAATGGGGGTCCGCGGACACTTTCGGGTCCGCGAAGGCATTCTAGGGGTCCGCAAAGCCCTGCCTCATAAGTCAAGCCCGGCAATAAAAGTTGAATTTTTGAGGTCGAGAAGAAATGTTTCAGTTTTCGGGCGAGTTTTCTCGTGTGTATTTCAATAACAGAGGTCTCGTTCACACTAGCCCTTAGTTATATCAATTCATTAAATCATTATTATATTTAACCTACGTAGAATACCGCGCATCCGCCCCATTCCACATTAAGCGCCCATTACCGAATTGGTAAAATCTGAGAAAATACGCACACTACATTTATATGCAAAATGGATGACCAAACAAACGCCCATCTCCCATTTTTTTTTTTTTTAATTATTTCCAGAGTTTGAGTGGGCGCTTGCCCGGTGTTTTACGGTATACCTTTCCCCTCTCCTTATTACGAACGGGGTCCTCCATGATCTCTGCCGATCCACGGGGGGTCCGCGAAACATCTATGGCTGAGAACCACTGCACTACTGCATCAGTCGTAACAGTTCAATCGAATTAATATGGGTTTGCATCAGATCCCCTACTTCCCAAGTAATCATTGGAGTTGGCTACAGGACAGCAGCGAAATTTTTGCTGGTCATCTACAAGATGCCCATGACGAACTCGGAAGCACACATCATAAAGCATCCTTCTTACTGTTTGGAGACTTCAACTGGACCTCCCTCACTTTTGCAGGAAAAACTGCCGCAAATGAATCTAAAAGGTTCCTTGATTTAACGCTTGACTTCACCCTCGCTCAGGTCATTAACACACCAACTAGACTCCGCAACACACTCAATCTCCTGTTTTCAACCACCCCTGAGCATATTCAAAATGTCACTGATTTGTCGGGATTATGTGATAACCAAATCTTAAACATGACACTGTCACTTCCCATCAACAGAAAAATTCCCACGCCAGTGATGTGATTGGTTTAAGCCATTTTGGAGCACCTTTCGAAGCAGCCAAAACAGCGTTTCGGGGCAGCAAAAGTGGCTTTTGGAGCCAGATATTTTCAGAAAAATAAAAATATTTATTTTAAGTGCTGCACAAACCAAACGCAGGGCACTTTGTGTTGTATTGTGTTCTGACGTGACGTGTTCTGACAGAACTCACTGCTTGTGTTTTTACTGCTCAGACATCCCATAAGTGTACAGTGCTGTAGCCGTTGCCGAGCAATTTTGAAAAACCACTTGCCACCATTTTACTGGCTCCCGACGTGCCAGATTTTTGTCAAAAGTAAGCAAACGTAAAACAATGAATTGCAAGCATCCCGGCTGGTGCCTCTGTCGTGCAATCATATTCGCATGCACGTGAGGGCAACTTTGGCAAGCTTGCAGTTGCGCGTGCTTCGTCGCACGAGCGGAGACAACGGCTTTTCGATCAAAACCGAAACCATGCCACTCTGCACCGTAGTCAACTGACTCCCAAAACTGTATGTGAAATGTAGCTGTCGAGCATATGACAAAAAACAGTCCAGCGGCGCGTGCTTGCCAGGCCGGCAACCAAGGTACAAGCTAAACACACACAAAAAAAGAACCTGAGGGCATCGATGTAAGACATTGCGAGCCTGGGTCAAAACGTTCTTGGAGTGCTTTGTGCAATGACTGAACTCGAGACAAAAAAGCGCGCTGTGCGGGCTCAGCGTGCAAACAGTGCCTTCTTTGCTTTAGCTCACTTTTCTTCACCAAGTTTCTTTCGAGGCATATTTTTCACGTACAGGGGTCGAACTTGAAAGGAAGTCCACCGAGAGAAACCTAGGTAGTCAATACTTTGACATAACAGTCTTTGAGTTAAAGAGGGATTTTTGTAGCAACGTACGATTTAAACAAGAACAGGAATGTTGATGAACATGCGGCGGCACTTAGTTGCATTTTAGGAAGCGCCACATCTGCAGCGACGTGGGGACATCAATGCTCGACATCGCGCCACCACGGTGACTGGAAGGCAGAGACCAAATATAGTTTTCCCATGACCGTTGCTTTCATGAGCGAGAGCTTCAGCTAACAAAGTAACTCCCGCCGCGGAAAAACATGGTTTCATTTCACAGCATGACGGCGTGGCTGGTGCTCGGCACGCTAGCGTCGGAGCGTTCGTACACACCCGCGTCTATTGTTGAAAATATCTAAAAAAACACACAATACGAGACCCATTAGACGACGACAGCACGAAACGGCGGGGAAACCATGCAAGACCGGATGGATAATTGGTGCAGGGCACTTTGTGTTGGGCGGCCGCTAGTGCCACCTAGCTCACGCATGCTCAATTACAGTACTCAGTTTAGTTTCGGTTTTGAAAGGAGACCAAAATTGGTGCTTTGGCACAGGCTTGGCGCATATTACCCATATTTTGGCAAAATGTAGCAGGATGTAGCAAGTTTAGCCACTTGGCACAGTTTGGCACAATGGGCTCTGCAATCACATCACTGCCACGCAAAATTTATCAAAGATTACAAAAAAGGAGACTTTGCATCTATTAATACTGAACCTCACGCCTATTACAAAGACTTCAGAGAACACTTTACTTCCAGAACTGTTGAAGAAAAGTGGAACCTATTTCGACATAAGCTGACTGATCTCACTGATGCCTCTATTCCAACCATCTGCCTTAAATCCAGGAGAAATCATCGCCGGTTAAATAAGACCTTCCAAAGCTATAAGTAAGAAAAAGAAACACCTCTATAGCAAAGCAAAACGTACTGGCCTCATCCAAGATTGGAAAGCACACAGAGAATTCTCAAAAGAATATTCCAAAAACATTAAACATGCTAGAAGAAAATTTTTATCTGATGACACACCATCAATTTTTCGCAAGAATCCAACTCAATTTCGGCAGCTTCTATCACCAAAGTTTTATTTTCGATCAGTGCAATTAACCGACAGCAAAATGACCTAACACAAATTGGCGCTCAGTGCGATAAATGGCTTATGCCTCTTAACCACGAGAAAAGCAAACTGATATCATTCACGCGGAAAAATTCTACTATAATTTATCCATACTCTGTAAGCGGGATTATAATCGGCACTGCATCATCAAATAGGTACCGCTGTGTTCATTTGGTTCCTTCACTTTCACGAATTCAGCATATCGTCATTGTTACAGCTTGTTACAGCTAAAGCATCACGCACCCCTGGATACTTAAAACGCCACCGGAAAACAGCCGCCACTCACCTGAGAAAACTGGCCTACATAACATTGGTCCGCCAAAAACTAGGCTCTGCATCGTCCTCTGACATCCTTCACAAACCTACCTCACCGGTAACCCTGAAGTAATCCACAACCGGGCAGCTCAATTTATTACATAAACATATTCTTACGACGCGAGTGTAATACATCTCAAAACAAACCCTAGAGCTGTGGTGGCTAGAGAGTTGGGTGTGTCGAGCGGCGGCTGGCGCGCAGCACCAAAAGGGAAATCTGTCGCCAGGAGGCGCCTCGGAAGGCCTGTATGCTATCCGACCACGGTGTTCTGGCTGCGCTGGGGCCGAAATGCGCTGCGTGCGGACCTTTTCCCGGCCACTTGTCGGCTATGTTTTTTTTACAAAATTAATTGGCGTAGCATAATGAGAGTCTGATAAACCTGGATTTGATAGTCGACCCGATTTTCGAAGCGTCGACGAAGGTAAATGCGCACTTGAAGTCATTCTCTTTTCACCGCAACGCTCTCGGGGTAATATAAAAAAATGGGGCAATCTTTTTTTTTTTTTTAATTTCTCTCGTGTACTATGCTTTCGAAGTACGCGAAACGTCCACCAAGGTATCAGCAGCCGTGACGAAATTTCACGTTTCACGCCGCTGTGTCACGTCTATCAAATGAATCAACGCTGAACGGCGCAGGCACTTTAACATTATATAATGTCTGTGGACATGGATACTTGTTGTGCAATTTCCCTGTGATTCAAAAGCAGACGTGGCTGGCGTGAAACAACGCGAAAATTTGTCATGACGCAAAGCAAACAATGCATTTTTGGCACTTTACATTTTTGTTCAACGTGGAAAACTAGCAATGAAATACAAAATCGATTTTAAAAGAGGGTGAGCGAAGTAACATATTATACATCATAGGGTGCATACTTTCCGGCGTTTATTTATAACAAAAATCAGCAGATGTTTATCACCGTTTGTTTATTTCACCAATACCAGTGCCTTTCGGTGAATTCTCTCATGCAGACACCAAAAAAGGGGATCATCGAGGGGGCGGGGGAGGGGGGGGATTGCGAATGTAAACTACCACAGAAGACGAAAAACAGCCCAAATTTTATTTACATCTTTTACACAACCTCTTTCACACTTGATTATTGTAGTATATGCATACATTCCTAGGCTCGTGTCTGACACTGACGCTCGCTCCTTCCTGTTGGTGACGCGAAAGGCCAGCTTCATAAAGTCGTGTTCAAAAGTGCATGCAACCAGCTTAAAGGGACAATGAAGACGATTTTATTTTTTTTTTTTAAATGGTGTTTTAATGCTTCTTGGGAACATAGCATGACGCCCTATTTTTTGTAGACATTTGAAACGCGTATTTATGTGCCAACGAAAGAAGTAAAAAAACCGAAACTGAACCATCTCCAGTCTCGTTTCTGAGGCTCCGAAAACGGAGGTGACGTAGGGAGTGACGTCAAGTGTGAATAGTCGGTATCGCTAGTATTTAGGAGATCAAGACTCTGGTTACCGCGGTGGGTTATAGCAGCGCGGTGGCGCGGTCGTTGCGCCGACTCTGTCAACATGGACGAATGCCGCTCTCGCGAGCGAGTTCGAGCTTCCGTTCAGTGACCGAACACCAACGGAACGAGAATACGTGTGTGGCGGCCTCTGCCATCACCCTACGGAGACCGCCCAGCCGGCAACGAGCGGCCCGCATGCCGAAGGACGGACGCGGGGGAGATGCCGAAGGGAAAGCGGCAGCTAGTGCCACTAAATAAGCTACGCTTCAGAGTAACGACACTTGGCCATATTGTGGCTTAAAATCATGGTTGCCAGTTATCTGAAGCTTTATCTGAAATCACAGGAAACGCTTTTCCGTCCTCCACAAATGTTTAAACAGTCCCCGACAGAGAAAAGCAATATTAAATGAGCTTCCTAACACCGAATCGAATGCTGAGGAAGTCGCACTTTTGAATCATGACGATCTGCAGTTCCGTCTGCTCTGCACAAGCCCCAATATGGCGGCGCCCACAACAATGTCGGGGAACGGAGTGCCGGTACTCTAAGCGCAGCTCATTTAGTGGCTCTAGCGGCAGCGATTCCGCCGTTCCGGGATCCGGTTCCTCCGCGGACTTCCTCTTTTCGTCGTCAAAGAACACGAACAGCAACCCACACGTGAAAACTAGCGTCGCCCGAACGAATACTGGTCTTCAGTCGACCGTTAGAACAGCCATCTACAGCTACCATTTTGCAAAATCTTTCGAGTACCGTGTTCTTTTTTTAATTTTATTTTGTTGGCCCATAGTTGCTCGTTGCCAGTTTCGCGTCCAGCGTAGCAAAGAAAAAAACAATGATGCTGCTTTATTTACGGTTTAGTAATCATTTCCGATCCGATTTATACCTTTGATGGTTATTCAAGCGGAAATTAGAACAGTATTTCCAAAAATCGCGAACCAAAACGTGACCGAGGGCACGTCTCTCGTTTCGACCAATCGCTGACGCATCTCTTGTGACGTCGTGCTCCTTGGCCCCGCATCGGTCACGTGAATGCCGCTTCTGCTGGCTTCTCCCGCAACTCTCGGGGCGTCGCCCCAGTCGATCCCGGTACAATTATTACCGCGACTGTTTAATTGATTTGCGCGGCACACAAGCGCCGGTTTCGGCTGAAATTTGGGCAAAGTGGCCTGAGACGTGCCTGGAACCCAGTTCAATCGCCAAAAAGATCTCCGAAATTGCCTTCATTGTCCCTTTAAAGGGATGCTGGACTGAAATTCGGATTTCAGAAAATAAGAAAAAATACTTCAAGTAAGTACAAAGTAAATGAGACGTGATGTACTTTAAGTAGATTTGTATTAAATACACTGGAAACAATGTACTTGAAGTAAAGTACAAGTACAATGTACCTTCAAGGTAAAGTACAAGTATTTTAACAGGATCTTTCATGATGCCCTTTCATTCCCCTGTACGGTGATTTTTTTTTAATTGGTATGTATTGCCCAGGGGTAATCAAGAGTGCATGACGTCAAAAACAGCGGCGAATATTTGATAGAGTCAAGTGGCCACAGAGTAGTTATTTTCAGGCATGGAGCCAAATTCAGAAGTCCCTTTTCTGAATTTACACCCCTTGCACTGGATTGTTGCACCCAAGGGGGTTAAATGTAATAGGATGGAGCATGACGTCAGCCCCATAGCTCTCATAGAAAAATGTCCTCTCCTTAATTTAAAAAAATAATAAGTGTGCAAGCGAGCTGACGATAATTAATCAGAATGTGACACCTGAGATTGGGGTGAGAAAAATTAAGGAACTTGTCTTTTACTTCGACTTGAAAATTTAGTTTTTTCGCACCATAGTCTCAGGTGCTACATTATGATTATTTTTCTCTTCTAATATTTTAAACCTCCTCGCTTGCGCTGACCGACCAAGAAGTAGCGAGAGTTCAAAAACCTACGGGAAAGCCGCTCCCAGTACAAATGGGGCGATGCGTCGTCTGCTCACGTTTCTGGTGAGAGTAGAATAGCCCTCCCGGTATTTCTTCGGAGTTGACAAGACATCACTTTGTGATAAAAATTTAACAAAACCAAATTTGGGGAATGTACTTTGAAGTTAAAAATTGTACTTTCCTCGGAAAGGAGCAGAAACAATCCTTTAAGTAAAGCACAAGTACATATTCAAAGAATGTACTTCAAGTGAAGTACAAGTTTCCTAAATATAATATAAGTAGTACCTCAAGTACAATGTACTTAAGTATATTCTACTTTAAGTACAATGTACTTAAAGTACTTTCCAACACTGGCCACAGACGTGTTCAGCAGGACGCTACGAGCCCCAAAACATCATTTATACAGTGATATCTCGAACGGATCGAGCGATACTTTAGAGCAGTGGTCGGCAACCAGCGGGCCCGCGAGGCAGTATCGTGCGGCCCTTAGCCTCCCTGCACCTCCCCACCAACGCGGTCAGCTAAAAAAAAAAATACAGTGTAGACCGCATATAACGTATGTCGCGGGAGTCGCGAAAATCCGCACTATAAGCGGTACCGCGTTATAACCAAAACATCAATTTTTCAGGCCAAAATACATGCCATGAGACAACCTACCTTTGTAAAAGAATTTATTTTATGTTAGATAAAAAATAAAGCTTAGTTTGAGGAAAGTCTTTATTTCACCAGACTAGTACACATCTCTCTCAAGTGTGTCACACATTTTGAAAGAAATAAGCGGCTTTTGCCTGGCGCAGCCTTTTAACTGCGTCGCAGGTTGCGGACGGACGTTGCGAGCGTTCAGGATCGCTAACCCTAATCACTTTTCTCCGGAGATGAAAAAGCGTGACAATTCGCATCCTTCATACGGTACGCGCCAGTAATACCTTGAACTTGAGCACAGGCATGAAATGCTCCAAATAAGAAATCCGGGCGATGTTCGAAAACACAAATGCTTAGAAAGCACCACTTTAGCCGAAGTAAACAAACACGACGACACGGGCGTTTCTGCCGTCTTGAGAGCGCCGCCACATCGCCGCACGAGTAGGTGGATCTTCCCTTCTAGTACGTGCTGGGTTATCATAGCGACACACAACGAAAATTCACTGTCAAGGATAGCGTTTTTTACGCGGAACGATGAGATGAACGCCACAACCGACGCCATGTTTGCGGACAGAAGCCGCCGGCCCGCGATTGGCATGCAACGCGCGCGAACACTTCTCGACCTGCGATTGGTCTGTCGTTTCGGTTGTTTGTTTCTTACGCAGCGGAGGGACGCACGCACATGAACGACACGTGCGCGCGTCCTTCCGTCGCTATGGCAAATGAAGCCTCTCTCTTCGCTTCTCCGAGCAACCTCCTTGCCCCGCGAGTGCCGTTTGCGCAACACCTCGGCTCGCGCCGTTATCTAGTGTCGCACAGGGAAGCGTGCTCGCTGCTCCGGTCGTCGGCGCGGTCGGCGGGCTGTGCCAGAAACCGCACTATAACCGGTATTTCCCTTCGCGCGCCTGCATTTTAAGCGGTATGTAATTACATGGAGTTCTATGGGAGGCGAACCGGTGGTTTAAAAAAACCGCGTTATACCCGGTCCTGCACTATAAGCGGTTACGTTGTAAGTGGTCTATACTGTATTAAATAAATAAAGTTGACCTTCTTTTTTCCCCTCCCCCCAGCAATCTCAGAGAGGCCGTGGAGGCTCATCTTTTCCCTTTCCGCCGGATGTAAACCATGCCCCGAGGGCATTCCCCAATCTCCCGACCCAGTGACCCTGTTGGCAAGGGCTCTTCTCAACCCCATTCAAGGGACGGTGACCTGCTCTGTGGTACACCGTGCTCTGCGGTTAGCGGGGCTCGCGACACAAAGCGCAAAGACCAATGTCGCCGTCCGAAAAGTCGTCAAAGCTGGATGAGACATCGGGGAGCCCCTAATTGGAAAGCACCAAGGCTGGCGGGGTCGAAAAGCTATTACCTCTCAAAGGGGATCTTTCCCGCCATCCCTATGCAGGGGAAGAGAGGACATCTCCATCATAGTATATGCAGACCGCAGGCGCCAGCTTTTACTTTTTCTCTCTGTGTGCTCAGAGTTGCCGCGTCGTCCGCGGTTTCCTGACACTTTGCTTTACTTTGTCATTTTTTTCTGGAATTTCACGGACAAAGGTTGTGCTGCGATTCGATGGGTAACCGGCCGTAACAAAAACAGAGCCACGTGCTTGTCCTTAGCCAAGCATGTGGCTTGGCGGAGCTGAGCTACAGTGGGAACACAGGGGGGAGAGGGGGGCGGGTGCAGGTATTGTTCAGTACGCACGCACGGGGGGGCTCTGCATATTGCCCCCAGCACCCCCAGGGAAATGTCAGCGGGCGCTCAAGCCCCCATTGCCGCTCCACCCCCGGTTCCGGGGTCCCTGTCTTTGTGATTATCACTTGCAAAACTCGTTCCGATTGGATACTTGCTACACGACCAATCAGAACAAAGCCCCTGAGGGCAAAAGGGTGCGCACTTTGCTTGGACTCAATAGAACAGTCACTCCTTTGCGTCCGTCCGGGCAGTCCGGTCGTCTCAAGGGCCCTATTGACAACTTGAAAAGTAAGTTTCAACATTACCTGTTACTCACATAAATGTGTTTTCTAGAATTCGCCTTTAAAACAGGTTATCTTCTTTCTTTTTTTTTTTCTTCAGACTGTTCGTCTGCAACATGTCACCGTCTAAATGCGGCAAGAAGGGGAATCGACACCAGTTATGAAGTGACGGAGGAGCTAGCTGCTCTAGAAAGCCTGAAGGGCACAACAACAGGAGATATTTTTAACAAGCTATGCGAGTGTCTGGAAATGCTGCAGCTAAAATGGGAAAACCTCAAAAGCGTAACGACTGATGGCGCAAGAAATATGATTGGCTGTAAAGCGGGTGTCGTCGGACGCATCAACTCAGAAATGACACGCCTGGGCGTTGTTGCTCCTATTCATCTTCATTGTATTATCCACCAGCAATCACTGTGTTCCAAAGTGATGCGCTTGGAGTCCGTGATGAAGGTGGTCGTACCTACTGTCAATTTTATTCGCAGTCGCGAATTGAACCATCGTCGATTTCAAGAGTTCTTGTCGGAAACAGAGGCTGAGTATGGGGATGTTCTGTACCACACAGAAGTTCGATGGCTCAGCAGAGGAAGAGTTTTGCGACGTTTTTTTTAGCTTCGTGAGATCGCAGTGTTTCTTCGTGGGAAAGGGAAACCTCTCAAAGAGCTTGCTGATCATGATTGGGTGCGTTGTCGACACTCCTGGCTGACGTTTCTCAGCACCTGAATGACCTGAATGTAAAATTACAAGGGAAGGGGAAACTCGCGTCCACGATGCTCGCAGACGTGAGAGCTTTCGAGATGAAGCTCAGTCTCTTCCAAAACCAAGCTAGAGAGTCTAATTTTTATCATTTTCCTTGCTGCAAGATTTTTGCAGGCGAGACAGCAACGTCACTTCCCACGGAAAGACTCGGCGAAATCTTGCGCGAATTGAGAAGAGAGTTTGAAGTTAGGTTTGCGGACTTCACGAAGCATTCGAGCGACATTTGTTTATTTCGAAATTCATTTAATGCAGATCTTAGCCAGGTGCGAGAGTGTTACCAGATAGAGCTGGCCGATCTGCAAACAGATAATGATTTGAAGAGCGAATTTGAAGCAAACGACCTTGTTACATTTTATGCTGGCCTTGCGGATTCTACGCTCATGAATTTTAAAGGGTCCCTGAAAAGAAAAAAAAAGTTTTTTTAAAAACAGTCTGGTTGGGACACGCGTGTCAAAAAATTAATTTTACGCGAAAAAAAATATTTTTTAGAGCAATATTGACCGCGCCAGACGCTATTTAGTCGGCAGTCACCTCCTTTCCACCTTTTTCTCTCTCGGCATCTCGGGCGCGTGGAGGAGACGTACACCCCGCCCAGGGGGGGGAAGGTGCCGCCACTTCCAATGCACCCTCCTCAGAATTTACGGCGCTCCGTGGGGGCCGCCATGTTAAAATTTCAGACCAGTGTTGCTGCATCTGTAGGAGCTGACAGAGAAAGTCTGGCCACGGCGCAACACCGATGTACGCTGTAGTGCCACTAAATAAGCTACGCTTCAGAGTAACGACACTTGGCCATATTGTGGCTTAAAATCATGGCTGCCAGTTATCTGGAGCTCTATCTGAAATCACAGGAAGCACTTTTCTGTCCTCCACAAATGTTTAAACAGTGCGCGACAGAGGAAATCAATATTACAAGAGCTTCCGAACACCGAATATAATGCTGAGGAAGTCGCACTTCTGAATCAAGACGATGGGCAGTTGCGTCTGCTCTGCACAAGCCCCAAAATGGCGGCGCCCACAACAATGTCGGGGAACGGAGTGCCGATACTCTAAGCGCAGCTCATTTAGTGGCTCTAGTACGCTGGAAGCTAGAGCCGGTTTGCTTTCGTTGTTTTTGTTTGGTCAGAGAAAATCTAGCAACAACGCACGTTCAAGTTTCAACATGGCGCGGTGTTGATGTCGCTGGCCTGTAATAAGGCGGAGCCTCCTGAGGGGGCGGTTCACCGAATGATACTTTAGCGAATAGTTGGGCGCCGCGAAGCGGCGTTTACGTGTGGGCCAATACACACACACATGTGGGTTCACATTTTTTGTAATGAGCCGCCTCAGGCTGTCGCCGCGAAGCGGCGTAAAGCGCAGCGCGGCGGATGGGTTAACGCGCGCCCCCGTTATTGCCCCGGAGGCTCCGCCTTATTACAGGCCAGCGACATCAATACCAGGTTCACGACAGCGCTCCGTTGACTTCGGCAATCTTGTTCTGTTTGGTGCATAGAGATAGGTTTGGTGCAACACGGCGATGCGACAGAGAGTTGAAACGTTCGTGGTGTGTCGTGCGGTGCTTGGAGGTAGAATCCCCTACTAACACGAAGCGCAAATTGGTTATTGTGGCGTTGAAATTCAACGGGTTCAGTTCCGTCGTCGTCAGCTGATACGGTCCAACTGGTCCGGGAGGACGCAGCGAGCGCTTTTAAAAGTAAATCTTCCTTCGTTCCGTTTCAAAATGTGGAAGATTCTCGACGCATACCGTGAGTAAAACGCTGCGGGCGTTTTCAACAAAATTACGTCGTTTTAATTGAACAATGGACTACGGATTCTTGACCTAGACCTGCCGTTTTTATGCTTCGTGTTGTTGGCGTTTGCACAGCGACGCACACCGCCCGAGTAGATGATTCGGTCCTGCAAACGACCGGTCATACAGAATTTCAGAGAAACATAAGTCACCACTGATATTTTCTTGTAAATCTCGTGTGAATTTGTTGCGCCTCTTCGTAGTGGATCGGCTTGGCTACTTTCCCGGCTTGGCGGCGCCCCGCACGAGAGCCATTGCTACTTCCTGGCCGTGTTCCAAAATTTACTCGATCTTACCCCAGGGTTAGAGTTTTGTACCCTTGGCGTTCTAAAACCTACCCGCGTACAGCGTTTTTCAATCTGTGCTGTCACGTGATACGATCCGCCGGAATAACTCGGATCCATTTGGAGATTTGGAACACAGCCCCTGTGTCTGCCGGTCGCACGACGTACGCGTCGTATCGTGCACGATGGACCCCGACCTGAAGCGTCGGTTGCTTCAACCCTTCAACGCTGCCAGGAACTGGGCTTTCGCCCGTACGAGGACCTTGCCTCGCCAGCCGGAAGGCGTCCGCTCCGATTGCCGCGAGACAACCGCTCGCGAGGAGGCACCTACTTCGCCGCGGAAGGCGGCGAAGCGGGTGCCTCGACGAGTTCGTCTGAGCCGCACGACCTTTCAAGCCGCCGCGAGGACAAGCAGTGGTGACTCATTTTTTTATTAAACGTTGAGTGCGGTGCCGCGTGCCTTCACTAAACTCTTTACGGGAACCGACATCTAAAAAAAAAATTGGCACTGGCGCGCGCCAGAAAACATACAAAAGATGGGGTAAACGGGGCACACGAATCACGCAAAGAAAACCAGGAAAACAAAAACCTGTCACACCGCGCCACTTCTAAGTACTTACGATGACTAACTAACACAAGCAACAAGCCCTCTTCAGAAGGTTTTCACATATAAACGCGATAAAACTATAAAACCACCCGAGGTACGCGAGACGCGTTACAACGACGGCGACCATGACAGAAAACAAAATGGCAAAGCGTTTGTTTGTTGTTTTGTTGTAGTATCCGAACGGAAGTTACGATTTTGTAAAACGTTTGTAAGCAATTGCGACATTCATTCGATGGATTCTTTCTTAAACCTAAAAATATGTCATTCAAAAGGCGATCTCAAGAGATCACGAAGATTTTATAACCAACATCTAAGCTGTCACTCATTCTATTGGCCAATGAGAAGCCGATTTGAATGACCATGGTTACCAATGAGAAGCCGAGCTGAATGACCTGGAATTTGCGCGCAAAATTTCAAATAAATCTCTCGCCGTCAATATTGCTCTAAAAAATTTCTTTTTCGCGTAAAATTCATTTTTCGACACGCGTGTCCCAACCAGACTGTTTAGAAAAAAACTTTTTTTTCTTTTCAGGGGCCCTTTAAGAAACCCGCAGCCACCATGATAACAGTGTTCGGAAGAACATATGTCTGCGAGCGGACTTTTTCAAAAATGAAGTGCATAAAATCCAACTTGCGCTCACGAATGACTGACGAGAACCTTCTCAATGTTTTGCGACTCGCAGTCAGTAGCTTGAATGTGGATGTCTGTAGTTTGGCGAGCACAGTTCAACACCAGAGGTCTCACTGAATGGAGTCTCTAGGTTTTTGTGGAAATGTTGCATCTCATGTCGTATGGCGTGAAATGAAGAAACTGTTCATTTTAAATTTATATACGTCAATGTAAGTTCGTGCAAGTGCTTTTTTTATTTGTAATTTTTTACTTTAGCCCCCCCCCCCCCCCCCCGGCCTGCTGCTTGCCGTCCGGCCCATTCTGCTCTGGCTTCGCGGCGACTCGGCCCGCTGCGCCAAAAGATTGCCGACCACTGCTTTAAAACGCTGACTATGAAAAGTTAAATGTGGTTGTTGTCGATGCATTTTTATATTAGTAATGCGTTTGTACTACATTTCATTACATTTTTGTTTAGCTTCTTGCACAGTAAAATGTACTAACACCTGCCAGAACCTCCAAGAGGAGGTTAGCGGTATTTATAAATAGATAAGTTTCTCCGCTTGATTTAGCGGGCAAATTACGACATCACATCACGCAACACCGTGACGTCACACGACACCATAATGGTTTCCCCGCTAAATTTGGCGGAGAAATCAATGTCTCACGAGTACACTCTCGCGATGTTGGGTCACTCGACACCTAGACATACGCGACACCCTATTTACCACTAAACTTAGCAAGGAAATGGAAGTCACGTGGCACTGTGATGACGTGCAGTGAGATGAGCAAGAAAGGCTCGCGGAGGGTTCTCATACGTAAAAACTCCTCGTGACAAGAGAGAGGGGGGACTGACTTGAGGCCGTTGCTGAGGTACTTCTGGCGCCCGTTGAAGAGGCAGTTGCAGACCTTCTCAACCAGGTCGAAGGGCTGCTGGATGACCGGTTCCACCAGGGGCACCAGCCGCACCACGCCCACGTCCACGTCCGGCTTGGGGAAGAATGAACCACCTGCACGCACCACCCTGCCCACTCTGACACCAAAACGGGGCTCGGCAGCAAGTTACCGCGTGCCCGTGATTCTCCCGCTCGCTCCACAGTAAAGGTTTCGTGCCCCGACATGCGTAAAGCTGCCTGCATCCACCATTGCTCCGTCTGAGTTCTCACGGGATTCAACCCGCAAAACTGTGTAGAGCTCACATTTAAATCCAACATTCGGTATTTTTTTTCTCAGAGACAATGTCACGGGATGATCACGTTAATTACATTATATCCAAATTGTCCAGCACTGTTGGCTTGACATATTGTAATAAACACATATTTCCACTTAAGGTAAAGTTGCTAATATATAAATCATTATTTTATTCCCATATAAACTATGGTCATCTAGTACGGGGCACAACTACTTTCACTAACTGTAAAAAAATATTCATTTTGCAAAAAAAGATACGAAGAAGTATTTGCAAAGTTCCACTGCAATATCGAATGGATTCACTTTTTACTCAACTGGGTGTAATTAAAATTTTTGATTTGTACAGATACCGCCTTTGCCCAAAATATATAATTGAAAAAAACATGCACGTACATCATCTTGAATATTTAGCGAATCTAACACAAAAAGTACACTCGTACCAAACGCACATTCTGCAACCCTGGCAAGTGCCTCTTTTTAGAACAAATTATGGCCATTATACCCTAGCATACACACTACCGACCATCCTTAACCACCTTCATATGCACAACATAGAACTTGACACGCTATTGGTGGGTACCTCGCGGGACATGACACTCTCTGGGCAAATCAGCCACGATTGGACAGTGCTTTTGTGTGTATTTTCTAAATATTTTTTGTAAAGGGGAATATGCTTGTGTTTTGTATATTGTACAATTAATTCATGTAGACTATTTTTTTCTGGTTTTTCCTCGAATGATGTGGGGCAGTGGTATTTTTTGTCTACTCTTAAATATTGTATGCCAGAATTTTTTTTGTTATAGTGCCTTGGACAATGCATGCAAGTGACGTTTTGCTATAGTGTCTGCTTATTTTCTTTAGTTTCATATATCTCATTGCCAACTGTTCAATCTCTTTTTTGTTTAGTGTTCTCAGGGTATTTCTTTTTTTTTTTTCATGCATGCTGCTTGTAGCTGCTGAAGTTATGGGGGCTTAGGACCAGTCAAGCTGTATAAACAGCTTTTTTCCAAAGCCCCCACCAACACTGTACCTTTGTTGTTGGAAATAAACCTATTATTATTATTGCTCTAAGCAAAAGCGGCAACGACGGTGATTCACTGCCAAGTTTTTTGTATATCTGCACCGAAATCTGCTTCTACAAAGTGCTTGCGCGCTCGACGATCCCGATATTAGTACGGGACGACAATCTCCGGTGTCGGCCATTAATAACAGCAACGTAAAAAGTATTTTTCGCTCCTCATTTCATCGAACAGCTCTTCGCTCGCTGGAAGGTTCAGTACGACTATGGTGAATCGGATGAGTGCGGGCTTTTTTGCCAGCGCACAAAGGGGATCTATGTTTTCAATTTTCACCCCTAGCAGGAAAGAAGTTAGTTAGTGAACGTCTTCTACAGCACGGTGCTCGGGTAAGCTGGCACTCATTCGAAGCCACGACCTCGCCAAGGGCCAGACCGTGCCTCTGCCTACTCGTCACACGCTTTTAATCTGCTACCATTAATGTATTAGTAATAAGAACATAGGTGGTTGAGCACGTCGGCGTACCGCAGCTCGGAGAAAGTGGAACAAAAGCTCGCTCCACAGGGTTCAGCCGCCTCTTCCTGCCCATTTCGATGGGGTTGCACTACCGTTAAAGACCTTGAGCTAGCAGTGTTACGGCAGAGCCAGCAGACGCAGGTCCCGACTGACCGGAGAGGGTGAGCTGGTGCTGGACGCTGCAGTACGCCTGGCACATGACGGACAGGCGGCAGCGCTGGACGTGCATGACGGGGGCCACGATGCGCTCGGCCACCTCCTTCTGGAAGGTGAGGGTGAGGGGCACCCGCCCGTGCAGGAAGGGGCCTTTCCGCTGGGACGCCATGCGCAGCCACCGCACCAGCAGCGGGGTGGACACGCTGAAGGGCAGGTTGCCCACCACATGAACGGGGGGCGGGGGGCCCTCCCACGGCACACCCAGCTCTCTGCGGGCAAGAACAAATGCTTTCTTCTGTTCCTTCGTTTGCTTCTGCAGCTAATAATCTGATTTCTTTGATCACTTTTCCTGAAAGTCAATAAACGAATCCCAATGTAAATTAATCCGCTTCATCAGAGAGAAATCCATCCTATAACATTGGTTTAGACAGAAGAGCTCCAACCAAAAAGCAAAAAAAAGTTCAGCCCGACGTTTCAAAACTTGCTCGGTTTCAAAACTGAGCAGGTTTTAAAACGTCGGGCTGAACCGTTTTTTGGTTGGAGCTATTCCGTCTAAACCTAATCTTTCCCCAACCAGAACGATATCTGTCGAAAATGTTCTCATTCACATATCATCTGTACTTCCTCGAATCTGACCTAATTGAAACCGTTTTAACATATAAATGCCTTAGTGCAAGACTAACGTCCGACATCTCATAGAATAACCATATTGAAGCCCTACATGCTGACTCATAACCGTAACCTGCGTAATGCTCCTCCACTTGTCTACAAAATGGTATACGACACATTCATCAAACCAAAATGAGAATATGCGGCTTCCATCTGGAGTCCCCATCAGGTCTACCTCATCAACCACCTGGGCCCGTTTTCTCGAACGCGAACCGTGGGTTAAAGTTAACTATTGTCCCTAGAAGAGGGAATTCCAGGTCACGTGACTGGGAGAGCAGGGGCGCCGAGGGAGGAGCAGTACCTACAAGCAAAATGGCCGCGACGTTGCTTAATGAGGGCTAATAGTTCTGCTTGGTTCTGCTGAACATTCATTTTGATCCGGCTGTTATATTAAGGACGCACCATCAATCTATTAACATGTCAAGCAAAGTGGTAGTTCATAGGGACTACTAAACTAACCGACGGCAGCATTCTGCGAACGCATCACTCTTCAGTAGTTCGGGATCTAAGACATATGAGGGTACATAAGCCTTGCAAGTGTTTTTATGGTGAGTAAAAAAATGTTTTGCGAACGAGTGTTGGTATATATTTATACTAACATGTTTAATTTGTTACACTATGCAAGACAACTCGTGAGCAGCGATTACTTTGCGAAGAAAGGGGGTTATCCTCGATAAAGTCTCCGTTCCGGGTGAACAGCTGGGACATTGTACTGTTTTTTTGTTTGCAGTGCACCGACAGTATGCTAACAGCATCGAGCTTTCTACATATCCCCGGTGGCCAGCGATTCAATGGTGAAGAGAAGCTTAGCTTCTCGTCACCGGTGGATCGGTTGGGCAAAAGGAAAAGGGGGCAAACAGTTGAGATCAGCAGGAATCGCAGAAACGTGCGCCGCAAGGAACAAAAACGAGACTACAGCACCTGCGTTGCCAGACTGGAAGGCACACGAGAAAGTTAAGCATTGTTTAAGGCGAAACATATTGAAGGAAATGTTTCTTGCATTTTCGAATATTTGTCGGCAAACTCTAGCATAGTAGCTAAAATTTCTTCGTACCATCTGAAGCAAATAAATTGGTCTTCAAGTACAACATTACTATATTTTGACTTAAAATACCATACTAGATCGATAACAACCAGCAGAAAAAGAGGATAAACAAAATGACTGGCTTGTTTCACCGATAGATGGCGCATCTTACTGCCCAATCAAAAATAATTATTGTAGTTCTATATCCAGCCGTTTATTACAGTAACTAGGTACTTTTTCCTTCCTAGGCACCGTGGTTTACCAAAACGGGTTTACCATTGCTTCGAAAAAACCGGCCCTGGAGGCAGTACAAAATTAATGAGCTTGACCTGGATGTATTAACTAGCCCATGTTTTTTTTCTATTTCTTTTTTGTTTGTCTCGATTTGTATAACATGTACGAGGTGTGATCAAAAGTTCCGGGGCTGAATTTATAACTTAATAATAGAGGGCAGCACAATGATGTGCACACAGCAGTCGGAGAAGGGACCTTCGTGCCTCGTTATATCAAAGGGCGTCACTTTGTGAACGTTTGGAGCTGCGCTGCACGAGCTTATTTGACCATATGCACGAGCATAATGGCGATCTTTCCATAGACTGCAAACCAAAGCGGGAGCGAACATCAATTTTACGTCAAACTCGGCAAACCCAAAGCAGAAACCTCTTAAATGATTCAAAAAGGTTATGTAAAAAAGCAGTGAGGTGTGCAAAGTATTTTTGAGTGGCACTCGCACCTCAAGAACGGCAAAACGTCACTGAAGTCAAGGAAAGGTGGGATAAGGTTGCCCTACCGCTCTTGGTCTTCCAGCGACGCTCTGCCGTTCCAGAATCGCAAGTGCCACTTGAAACACTTCATAAAATTCACTGGTTTTTAACACAGGCCAGCTGAATAATTTCAAAGACCTCTGTTTTATATTCGCCAAGTTTAACGCATAATTGATGTCCGCTTTCGCTTCGGTTTGCTGTCTATGGTGAAATCGCCAGTGTGGTTGTGCATGCGGTCAAACAAGCTTGCGTAGCGCAGCTGCAAGTGTTCACAAAGCGACACTTTTTGGTATAATGGGACACAGTGGTCACTTTTCTCAACCCCTGCACGCGCATCACTGTGCTGCCCTCTTTGTCTATGCTACAGAATCAGTCCCGGAACTTTTTGATCACACCTCGTATTTAACCCCCCCCCCCCCCCCCCCTTCATTAATGTAGGTAATGCCCTAACTGGGCCCTTAAGGCCAAAATAAATGAAATTAATATATTTTCTTTTATTTCTTTGTGTTTCAAAGCTGTGCCACTACCTTTAAGGCTTTCAGTCCAGAGTCGTGGTATCGCTGAAATAAATAAAAATAAATAAAAGAAAGCGCACCATTTAGTTAATCGGGCTACGGTGCTGGATTTTCTTTGTCGTTTAAGGGGTGCTATTCGGGTAGAGATTTGCGCGGCATCAGTGATCGGCAGAACCTGCAGGGCTCCCTTCACGACTGAGCATTTGCGAGAACGGTGGGGAGGCCCATACGTATTTCAGTGTTATCAGACGCACATAATAGCGGTCACGCTCTCCAGATCACGGCTCAGTGTGCACCCAAGAGAGTAGAAAAATGGAGGCATACATGAAACGGCGATATGCATTTATGACAGCAGCGCTGTTAAGGCTTGTCCAGACAGGACACTTCAGAAATCGTGAGGCAACACAACACCATCGTGTCATGCGGCACTCCGCTTTCGTCCATTTTTTTTTTTTTTCTAAGTGGGAATGCTTTTTTTTTTTGTCAAAGTTTGCTTGTTTTCTTCACACAGGCCTTGACCATAAGCAAAGCCCCCAAAACATTTTTTATATTTGTGATAACTGAACGACATGTTCACAGTTTATAGTGCTTGATCTCCTTTTCATAAATCCAATGTTCTAGGTACAATGCACATGCAAAAAAAAAAAATTATTGCATGGATGAAGGGCATGTTAACACACGTAAAAGAGCATAATAAAATAGTCTAATTCAACCTTTTTGAAGCACCGAGTGCAAGAAACAACAAAAAAATCTGCAAAAAAAACTTTTTTTTAAATAAATCAAAATTACAAAAACAATTTTTAAAGGACTAACAAAATTTTTTGTACTTTTTATAACTATAAAAAAACATACCATCTAATTTAACCTGGATAGTTGCATTCTATGGATCCTCAAGCCCATGAATGCCAAATTTGGTTGTCATAGGACAATATGAAGAAGCAAAAAAGATTCTTGTGCACTAACTGTAAAGATGCTTTAAAATTGCAAAATTAAAAAAAATGTCTGATTATTACAATAGATATGAAAGCGGTACACGCTCCTTCGTGGCGGGAAAAAAAAATGTTAAAATTATCTTTTCTAAGAAATTGAAGCTACAAAATATTGCAAAGGAGAGGAGATGGCTAGGCCTACTTTTCGAAACAGTTGTAATGGCAGGCTATGTGACAATTTGAGGAACCGCGCACACGATCACGGCCATCTTTCTGGGTCGCTGGGAGGTTTCCAAATGCAAATCTGGCCGATTTCGCGACCATATTTAGTCTTTACGCTTTTATACATAAAATATGAAAATTTAAGGATAATAAATTGTACTAAAACCTGAAATGAGAATTTTTGCAAAATTTCGACCTCATCTAAGCTTTCTCATGAGAATGGGAAGAAATGTTGCTGTGGGCCGCTGGGACACTTTATTTAAAGAAACCAGAAAAAAGTACTCCCTGTTTTCTCTGATACAATCAGAGGAGTCAGAACTAGTTGAGAGGTTAGAGAGTGACAGTAGAGGGAGGGAGGAAAGGAGGGGGGGGGGGTGCAATGTAATTTTTCTCTCTCCTCCGTATTGTTTACATTAAAGGAATACTTCAACGAAATTCGAATTACACCCGTCATGTTCAGAAATAGGCTGAATATGATCCAAACTATCTGTAAAAGACAATTGCACGTTTCTATTTTGAGCCTGATGGCTGTATTTTTTGTTATTAACGGCTCATTCTTTTCAGCGCCCCGAGAGAAGCCAGCGGAGAGCACGTCACATCCGGTGCAATCGTGACATAGTCTGTCTCGAGATGAGCAAAACTGCGGTGAGGCTAACGTCGTCAGGATGCCCTAGCTCTTCCAGCCACCGAACCAGACGAAGCACGCCAGCGATCGGGCCACCGCAACTAACTGCAAAGCTGCTTTTGTGTGAATTTTGAGTGATAAGTTAATCTTCTGTAATCTTGTAGAGGGAGAACAGCAATGTCTGGGTCACACAAAAGACAGTGTCGTTGAGCGGGGAGTTCCTCCCTTCCTTCTTCTCTTGTGCTGGCCGTAGAGCTGTTGGGATCACGTCAGGTTCAAAGCATGTTGAGACAGTCATCGTCACTACCTGTCAAGGTTTCCAGACGGGCATGACAAAGGAGGCTTTAGCGTCATCCACCAGGTGCTCTTTCTAATTGTTAAATTTGTTTTTTTGATTCCTGTTTGTG
This sequence comes from Ixodes scapularis, assembly GCF_016920785.2. NCBI lineage: Eukaryota > Metazoa > Arthropoda > Arachnida > Ixodida > Ixodidae > Ixodes > Ixodes scapularis. The sequence continues at coordinate 175,048,618 of NW_024609846.1, read as the reverse complement.
ACTTTTTTTAACAAGATATTGATGTGTCGTATAGACCAAAGAATAAGCGACAAAACTTCGCAGAACTAAAGTGCTTGGAACGCGTCTCCGATTGATGTGTTTACCGCCTCCAGAAAAGTGGTCTCTCGATTTCCGCCTGATGACGTCATACAAGTGTCATGCTGTCGCCGGTCGCGACCCTGGCGCTGTCTAGGCAGCGGTAGTGGATGTGCAGACACCTGTTCTGCTGCAGGTCGCTCTTCACTGCGACAGTCCACGGAAGCTACAGCAGTTGGGACGCCTGTGACGCCGTGACGACAGCGACACTCACGTTCGCTCGTGCTTTTCGCCAGTATTTCTATGACCAACCGCCAGGATCTATGACAGGCAACAACATGACACTCCGGCTTCTGTGACGTCATTTGTTGCCACTTGGGGACCACTTTTGATGTATGGGCAGCACAGGACGTTAAACACACCAGTCGGAGAAGCGATCCAGGCACCATAGTCACCATAGTTGTAGTATCCCTTTCAATTTCCTTCTATGGGGCCGATCACCCGCCTGTTCCACTGCCACTGGGTTCAATGCCCCAGTAGCCCAAGAGAATGCTTTTTCACCTTTACACTTTAAAAAGGCTTAACTCTGTACTGAGTGATATGAAAATCTTGGTTTATATTTGTAACATTAAAGGGACACTGACAGGGTATTTATGCTCGCTGAGGTTTTTATTTGCACGTGACATATGAGAGCCCAACTACCCTGAACACAATTTGTAATTCGAAATTCCTTTTCTTTCTGCCTGAAAACTAAGTGGTTCGAGTCACGCTCACTCTCTCTTCCGAGGTCATGCGCCGCTTTTTATGGTTTAGACACAACCACCAAATATAATCAAAGCCATGGGTCATCCAAGGCACACATTCAATACTAAAAATAGACAAAAAATATGGCACCTATTTTTTGTGGCTTCTAAAAAGCTACAAATGCATTAATTGACAAAACTAGAAGTAGCACAGCCCCGTGACCTCCGGTAACTCTCTCCTCTTCCATATTTCTTCTTCCTCCCCAGTCCAGTTTTGGTTTCGGTTTCAAGCAGTTGCATTTTTTTTACTTTATTAAAAATATATATAACGCTGTAGCAAAATACTGACTGGGTACTCTTCTGACACCATAACGAATTGCCTGGCAAAAAATGAATAAATATTGTTGGGGGGTGTCGGTGTCCCTTTAAATTTAGATAAATTTTGAATCAATATTTGCAGGAAACAAATGCACCACCTAGGCATACTTTTTGTTCCCTAGTGTTGGAGCATGTGATACTGAGATTTATTTTGAGTGGATTAGATGCATGTGGACCTCAGTGAGACCCAGACGGCAGAGGAATGGGTGCTCCCGTCAGCGTTGGGCACTCACTGAGGGATCAGGTCCTCCATGCTGTAGTTGAAGACGTCCCCCATGATGATCTTGAGCCGGTTGTCTGCAGCCTCTGCCAGCAACTGCGTGACAGCGTCTACCTTCAGGCTTCATTTTTCACAAAACAGTCACTTCTTGGGGCATCCAAAACGAGAGATGGTGAAAGGGGCTAGAAATGCAGGCAAGCTGGTCACCTAACTCTGTGATAAACACCAGGCTAGGAAAAACCACGAGCCTCAAAACACAGCTATCGCTATACTTCCTCGTGTCACAATTTATCCACACTGTCAACCTTCTCAAAGGGTCACCACTACCCCTTGCAAACAAGGTGACAGAGAAATGGATCTACAAACTGCACTGGGAGAAACCAAAAAAAAACCAATAGTTACAAAAAGAAACAGCATGTTATAGGAGACAAGTGAAAGCAACGGCAAATAACCCCTTTTTTGAGACCTCTGCATCATGTCATCCCTCGCTCTCTCTAGTCACGGGGTTTTCAGTCATCATCAGCTCGTTTGCACCCAAACTTTCTGATGCATTCTTTTTCTCGTTAGCTTAATCGCAAGAAAGTGTTGGCAACCTTCGGAGAGGGCGGACGGCGTGTACACATCCTCAAACAGTGAAGTTGCTGCGTTTAAAGTGTTTTGCGTGGTTGCCCTTTTTTTTTTTTCCTAGTCTCGGGTTTGTTATAGAGCCGGTTAACAGTATTGCAAACTCATAGAAATATGCTAATTTTGATAGTCACTGATTTGCCTCAAGTTCAATTCAACACATCAAAGGGATACGGACACGAAAATTGAAATACACCTCTCACGTAAACGTTCGGAAATAATTGAAACATCATCACAAAATCTGCTAATGACAATCACAAGTTTGTATTATGAAGGGTGGCTATAATTTCCGTTACGTGTCTCGGGAGATCCGGCGCCCCAAACGCGTTTGTGACGTCACGTTTAACTTCACAGGCTACAGGGACGCCGGCCTGGTTGTGAGCTTGGCCCCTCGCTCACTCCAGCCCTCACTCACACGCACAAAACAAATGGACAAGATACTCGGAGGCTGCCTCTTCAGGCCTGTCACTGATCGCACGCCTCTGGAAAGCGTGAAAAACTGGGATTGTATGTTTCTGGAATGCCTTTACTCGCCCTTTTCTCTATAGCCTTTCTGAATTTAAAGCAGCCAAATAGCGTGCCAAGAAGAGTAAAGCAATGCAGAATATTCGGAAAACGTGGCGTGGGTAGCTAAAAAACTGGCAGAGTACCATTTAATAAAACACCCAACGCTCCAAACAAATTTTTTGTTACGCCGTCCGCTTTTGTTTTACAGTTGGAGTCCCTTTCACGTCCCCGAGATCATAACCAAACGACGGCAACCGAGACAAGCATGTACCGCCTGTAGTGACATGGAGCTTGGCGGAACTACGGGCCCACTTTGAGAGGACCGCATAACTCAATCTTGTAACGTACCACAATGTAAGTTAGCACAGAAGTGTACCCGAGTAACAAACTAACAAAAATAATGTTTTTGCTACACTACCTCGCAGTGGCATAGTCAGAAATATTTTTCGGGGGGTATTTTCTTTCGGTGGTGCAGTTCGAGGTAAAAAGAGATAAAGGAAGTGTGTATGAACAAAACCCTATGAAAACGGTTTCACCTCACGTTCTCAATGTGATCCCCACATAACAAAAAGACAAGCACACGTGCTACTCCATACCTTAAATGGCTAAGCAAACACATTAACGCGCGAGTGCCCAAAGAGCGCGCAATAAATAAGTGTCATAGACAAAGGTTTTGCTCTCGACAACGCGTGCAAGTGACCGGATGGCTTCGGACGATGCGGTTGTGCCTGCTGACAAAGGTTTCGATTATAGCCTTCGCTTCATTTGGAAACAGGGTTCGTACAAGATTCAAACAAAGATATTCAAGGATATTCAAGGAATTTCAAGGCCTTGTGGGAGTATTTTCAAGGACCTAACTCAATGTTGGATGTACCAGATTTCAATAAAACACTGTTGTCAACAGATTGCAGATATAATTTTTATTGCACTAAGCATAGTTTAGGGTAGATGTTTAATGCCCAGTAACTCTTGTAAAATCTTCCCTCCTTGCTGGAAAGGTCTCAAACGGTGCACTCAGACTAGACAGTAAGCAACCTAGTCCCCATCTACTTGCCGTGATGCCTACTCTGTAGCCGTCGTGCATTGTGTGGAGGCCACAGGTGCCAATGTCGACACACAGAACTTGGTATATTTGTTGTAGGTGCACTTAAAATTTTTGAAAGAACTTCAAGTTAACATTGGAAGCATCCTTCGATATCTGGAGAATCTTCTCAAGAGGCAGTGGTTTGAGTGCACTCAACAGCTTTCCTTGTATGTCCCCGACCGTGGAGTGAACCATAAACACCGAGTTGTAGTACCTTGTTGTCACCTTGTGAGACGAGTCCCAACCTTACGTGCACATCCATTAGTTTAAAATGCAAATAGTCGCTAGAAGACTCATAAAAAAGCACCATGTACTGCTCACACTGTTCAATCTTCCGCTGCAAGGCCTTTAGAAAGAAAGGTCTCAGTCCATGGTACGTCACACAGGTGCATTTCTTTTCTCAGAAAAAAAAAAAAAAAGCTTTTGCCACCTCAGTGTCTGGGAGCATGTGTTGGAACAACTTGCCCGCTTCTAACAATGACCGGTAGGAACAGTGGGATGTGACAACCTTCAGAGTTCACACCACTTCGGCGTTTGTCACTTATTCGTGCATGTTGCAAGCAGCTTTTAGGTTTGGCAAATGCGGTAGAGGCGAGACAGTGGCTTGTTCACTCAAGCCCGGAGCAAGGTAATTTTGCACCGAGCTCTTGGCTGCAATCTTTATGATGCCGGCATCTTCCGCGCTCTTCATAAGACTCTTCAACGCCGACTCGCCCATGGCGGCGACATCGAAGGTTTTTCTGCACGGCTTGCATCCTGCACGACGCTGATTTGCCGTATCTGGCGCCACCCAGCCCTTATATTCATCACTACAAAGCCAAGCGCCTTGAAACCCGCTTTTGCCAGGCAGTCCCGGATCAGACTGGATTCGGATCTGCTCCAATATGGCCAAGCAGCCAATGAACATTGGCTAAATCTAAACAAATTGAGATAACATAGACTGAAACAAGAAACAATCGATAAGCATAACAAAAATGTACAATATATACCCGCATTTCCTATTATAAATAGCTTCTCACAGATTTTCAAGGTCTAGCCAAAAATCTAGGGCTTTCAAGAGCCTTGTAAACCCAATTTTTAAATTCAATGGTTTCCAAGGGTTTCAAAGGCTTGTGCGCACCCTGGGAAAGCAATCGTACATCGAATGTGCCCGTGGTCTCCATTAAACAAAAACAAAAAAGTGACAGTGAGGTATCAGGTTACTGTTCGTTAAACACGAAACGCGGTCCTCGAGGTTCCTCCCGCCCGTATCTCGGCACGTGTCAGCCGTAAAAGTAGTGGAGGCACAACTCGCATACTTCTCACTCTCTCTTGCAACTCCGTTCACTCGTAAGCTGACAGTGCGGTGCAAGCTACGTGCTCAGTTTGGCCAGTTGTACGTCTATTGTTTACCACGTGATCACGCTCCCGCCCCGTATAGCCACGCAAAGAGAAAGGGAAGAGGTCGATTGGTCTCTCCAAAGCATAACTCCCACCACGCCGTCATCATAGGGGCCTTCGGGGGGAGAGGTCACCCTCACCTCCGGCGCTCGAGGTCACTCCCAAGCATGCGTGTGTCCATAGCTGGACACCTGCTGTAACGAGCTCCAGTGAGCTTAAAGGGATACAGGACCGAAATTTCAAGCTCACTAAACAAGGCCGGGCGGATAGGCGAGAGGCTGCAAAACCAAAAAATATCATTCATAAGGCGATATATCTAACGGATCGCCATATTTTTTGGAAAAGAAGCGCGCAATTAACCCGGCCGACGAGACAAGGCACGAAACGATTCCCATTCTCTCTCCTCCTCACTATGTCCCTTCACGCTGGTGAACCGAAGCGAGGAGGAGAGAAGCGAGGCCGCTTCTCCTCATTCTCAAATTCTCCCGGAGAACAGTTACATCAAAGAACTTGCTTGATCGCGCCCTTTTTTTTCCAAAAAGTATGGCCACCCGTTTGAGATATCGATGTACGAGTGATGTTTAGGGGTTCGCAGCGTTCCGTTCAACACTTCTGCAGCCTTACTTTGCGAAATCCAAATTTCGGTTCAGTATCCCTTTAAGAAAAGGATTTGGGCACTAATCTGGACGAGTTCAGCGACGGCTCGAGCATTTCTCCCCCTGTCCAGGAACCACAACATTTCTGGCGTTTCTCTGTCCAAGGAAGACTTTCGTTTCTTCTTCCGACTCGAGAAGATAATGGCCGGCATAATCTTTACGCTCCCGGATGCCTTCTTCTCGAGCGCATATTTTTATTCCTATTCTGGCAAGCGGCAGCGTCGCTGCTGACTAGCCTGGTTCCATGTGGCGGCATGATATTTTGCCTAGCGCGATGCCACAAATGCAGCTGGCAAGTCCCTATAGACCAACATGTCGTCAACAAACGTTTGCTTACGGCAGGTGCAAGCACAGTGCGTGCACAGAAACTGCGTGAGGTAACACGCGTGTACTGATAGCAGCGTGACGTCCGAGCATTTGTGTACAACAGCTATTGGAGTAACATTTGCCAATACAACATTCCAGTGCAAGTTGAGGAGTTTGTGCCCAATTCACGAGCCGCAGTCTTCTAACGCAAAATGAAACAAACGAGCCTAGGCGAAATCTGTTCATCATTTGAATGTGTTGCCGTAAAGCTGGCAGGTACGGAAAGAAGGAACTATCCTTAGGAGTGCAGTCCCAGAGCGAAAAGGAATCTTTCACATCTTTCCCCAAGTGTCATCCTCTTTCATCCGAGATGACAGCGTGCACAAGCTCCCAGACAACCCTAGTGGTGGGAACCTAGACAGGCGGGACACAGCGGCTCAGGGTCTTCAGCGCACGAGTCTCGGTAGAACGCAGCACTCATGATTGCCTCTTGTTTGCCCCATGTCTGCCTACACACGGCTGAACATCAGGTGGCGGCTTACGTCATCTAGACAGTGTTCGCATAAGGAGAGTGCATCGGAAAGTGCTTGGGCTGCACGAACGCACCTGCAGCCCGATCCCCGAGCAAGGTACTGAAAACCCGCTCGATTTAAAGGACCTTCCCGCACATGCAGGGCGACGTACACACCTGGAGCGACGGCAAAAACCTCGGGTCCTTCTCGATGACGACCACCTGGCGAGCCCCGAGCTCGAGCAGCGGCCTGGTCAGGCATCCGGGTCCGGGCCCCACTTCGATCACGTGGTGGTCCCTGATCTTGCCCGCCGCCTTGACCAGCCTCCGCGTCAACTTGGGGTCCATGAGGAAGTTCTGAGACAGTTGACGCATGGCGCGGATACGGTACATGCGGAGCAGGTCGCGCACCGTCGGCAGCGGCGGCAACCGCAGGGCCGCTTCCCGAGCCGCCGCCATCCTGCTTTTGCACCACGATTCAGCACGGCGGTTTGGGAGCGGCTGCCGCAGCAGGACGACCAAGCCGGACGATGAATCGAAAAGATCAAGCACGAAAGACCGTGAAGAGCTGCAGTCGTCGGAGCAACGAGTTGGGGAACACCAGGAGCATGGACGCCGCCATCTTGCCATGCCGCAGAAAACAAAAATGTTTTTTGTTTCTGCACATACATTTCTGGTTAATCGGTGCAGTTGAATAAAAAATAACTATTATCTTAAAACATACGTATATTTACTAACAGAAGCTTTATTTAGTAAAAATGGCCGGCTGCCGCACTGCGCTCGGGCGGCGGTTTTAAAAGGAACGTGAAAGGAACGGTCAGTTTTCGTTTGTCTGGCGAAAGTGGAGTATCGTGTTGCGCAGTGCGCAGTCGCTAGGCACTGGGAGGACCGTGCAGTTGGACGCGCTTTTCTTTTATCGTTTGTAAACTTTGTACGGCCGAAGCTCTTCGTTGTCAGTCACACGAAGGACCATGACGACTTTTACGCGTTCCGCACGTTGGGTGAGTCGCTTTGTTTGTGCCGCATGGCTTTTTGAAATCTCAGGTCAGTGGCTCTCCCGGACGGCCGTTAGATTTCGCCTGTCGCATTTTTTTAGCCGCTCCTGTTCAGCTAGAGTTCTGTCCTTCCGTTTGTTAAGAAGTCCGTTCTGGGCTGGCGTACTGTTTTCGAAAGCCTGTTGGGGAAACGAATGATGCCTCTTGTCATCCGTAGGCCTCGTCGGCGGCTTCGTCGACGGAAAACGCCTCCGAGCGCGGCGGGTTCAAGAAGCCTCAGGTTACTCGAGGCACCCAGCGAGTCGCTCTACGTCCCCCGAACAAGGTCCAGCCGGTTCAACCCGCTCTCAAGCCGAGCAAGCTGCAGACGGTGAGCGAACCCTTTCTGGGCTTGCCGTTTCCTTCCATTAGCAATCGGTTCAGTGCCCTGCAATCAGAACTAAGCGTCTTTTTTGCGGTTTCCACGTCTCTTGGGTTTCGGGCAGGCCAGCAGGAACGAGAGAGTAACTAACAATGTCATATTTTAACCGGACGACGCGGAAACCTCCACCTACGGGGGCGACCCGTAAAGCCGAAAGCGCGCGATATGTCAAGTCTTTGGCCCTGGGCTTACTACTGGTCAGAGCTGCTAAAAGCCTCTTTTTAGTCGAAATACAAAATATAACTGTCGCAAACAGTTTCAAATATTTATGCAAGTAGTTTTTGTTTAATATTTTAGATCTGAAAAAGAAACAAATTCCCCGTTGACATACCCGCCACCAACCGATGCAAAATGCGGCTCACTAGAAAGGGGTAATGGGATCGGGCACCGACAAGCGGCAAGCGTAGAAAGGTTTCGGATGTGTGCGGCGGCGCTGCGGTCGTATGCGGGCCTGAAGATCAGTCCGGTTCAGTGTTCCGAAGGCCTTTGGCAAGAAGGTTTGCTTGCGTTTTGGACATTTGGCATTATGGCAGCACAAAGTGGCTCTTGTTCTGATCTTTACCCTGTGTTTGCTGTCATTTGTGGCCAATGAAGTGTCGTGCCGAATTAGTCTTTAATCGCGCAGCAAATGCAATGCCCTGGCTGCCCGCTTCATCCTGCCTATGCAGCGCATGCTTTAGTGGGGCCCTCTCGAGCAGTTGACATAGTGCGGCAGCCGTGAGCACTCGCTGAGCTCACTACCCCGCCTCTAGATTTTTCATGCTTTCTGAAGTTCATCCACTGGTCACTCGGTTGTTTCTTTGAGGCATACGCAATAAAAAGGTCAAAAGTATCGCTTTTTTCTCAAACATCTTGCGAAAACTACTTCACGTACGAAAAGTGTGCAAAAGTTCCTTTCTTCTTGAGGTGAAACCGCATGTCTGTTACTGTTATTTCTGTCATTGCTGTCTAAACATATCCAACACGTTCACTCTTTTTCATCCCATTGCCTTTATTCACCGGAAGAGACATTAAAACGGAGACACAAACTGATGCCATTTGTCTCTGGCTAGCGGCAAGGGGCGGTCTTTCCAATTTAGTAAAATACAGAAATCGGAGCACGCAACAAAAAATAGCGTTATGAGCAAATGCTGTTTTTAAGGCCAGAATTAGCTAATGGGGGAAGACTGGGTGGGTGACGTAAGGGATCGTAAACCGTGTGCAGGAGGGGGAGTAGAATAGGTCTGGTCTCTACCAGGGCAGTCTGGTAGTTGGTTCTGAAAGGGCAATTCTGAAAGGATGGGGTGCCGCGGGCCGACAGGCGTTTTGGACGGCCAACATCGAAGGCTGTCCTCCAGTGCTCCATTCAGACGACACGCTTTGAAGACGCCTGCACCTAGTTCCATCTCAGCCGCAATCGGTGGAAGCACAAACACGGTCGTCTTCCATTCACCCCCAAGCCAGAAGTGCAGTGGACCCTATGTGCTCGGTGGACCAGCCATGCGCCTGTCTTTGACCGTGACTTCAGTGTGGGGGCTAATAAAAAGGAGGTGGTCTGGCAAGCATGCAACTTTCCCAGTACTGTCAGCTGAGGGGTGTTTGAAGTACAGTATGCTACCCTCAGAATTCAGGTTTCCACCTACAACAAAGAAGGCTAGTATAGTCCCTTAATTCCACACCTGGTTGGAAGCATCTTTACGCGCACATTGCCTTGTTCATCTGAACGGTAGCATAGCTTCTCGAGCCCTTGGCGGTTCGGATGAGGCCCGGTGCAAACTCTGGCCTAAGATGGGTGGCCTAGAATTGGGGCTGGTGAAGCTTTCTATTCGGAGCCACCCAAATGACTCGGCTCTAGTTATGGTGAGCTTCCACCGAACGAAATTAAGGCAGCGATCCAGCCTAATCCACTTAGTAATGAAAATATGCTGTTGACAAGACATTGCTGTTGCGTGTGTCCACAGAACCTTGCGGTGTCGGCGAAACGCGTCTCTATGAAGTCTACAAAACGATACTGACCAGCTTTTTTCATCTGTGCCTTCTGTCGCGGTTTGTCTCGAAGGCGACAGCGGAAGTGATGCTGCGTGAAAGAAAATGCTCTGTGAAGCTCTTCACTTCGTTCATTGTATTCATTCCTTCAGTCCTTTCAGCACTCCGTTTGTGCATTGATGGGGCAAGAAAAACGAACGATAGAAATTTTGGGTGTATTTTCGTCAGGTTCTGGGGAGCCTTCAATATCTAATTGACATATCTGCCATGAAGTCGAAAGAGCTAGACTGGGACACATTTTTAAGTCGAAGAAATGACAAAAATGGGACACACGCAGATATGTCGAACTCGGCTGAATAAATTTTGATATCCTGCTGCGTTTAAGACGAGTGCTTGTACCCTTTTTGCCATCTGTTCATATGTTGAAGTGGTTTACCGTGCAAGCTTGTGTCCTAAAAGGAAAAACAGTCAGAATTATTGAAACAGGTATTTTTTACTTTCTCCAACAGAAAAGTTCATATAAATGCAAAGAACAAACAAGTAACCACCACTCGAATAATCTGAAGGTTAATCGATGAACTCCACAGTCCCGGAGGGTGTCCCAAAAGTCTCGTGGGAGTCGCTAGGCCTGAACAGCAAAAGGGTGTCGCTGCGGCCGATGCTGTCTGTGTCCTGGTGCAGGTCGGTCGTTGGAGTCGCAGGCTCTACTATGTTTGAGTATAAGAGTATTTAGCCAGAAATTCATAATATTAGCCTCTTGCCATCCGCGGCCCTCACTGAAAAAATTGAAGCGGTGAACCCACACTACCGAGAAAGGCATCTAATAGCACTCATGCTACAGTGTTGCTCGATTACACTTGTTTGTTCCACTCGCGGCAGATATATTAGAATAGTTTGTTGCACTTGTCTCAGTTGTCCTGTCGACAAACACTTTCAGGATCGTAACTAGAAGAGGTACTCTCTCCTCATCGCAACATAGTAAAATTGTTCAGACTCCTAACATTCAGACTCCAAACATGGGGGCGGCCATGCTTCTGTTCCAGCATTGATCATGATGATGATAATGCAACAGTAGCACCACCTCTAGGTCGGTCTCTAGGCCAATCGTATGGGGCAACTAAGCCTACCCTTGTAATCATCCTCAATGTCAGCAGGATGCAATTTTTAACAATCGCTTGACAGGGATTTTCTGACCAGGTTGGGAGAAAGCACGAAGCCAAACCAAGACTGTAGTCTGGCTATCCACGGGATGTGTTTGTGCGTGCCCAGCCCCAACTTGGGCGGAAACCATCGATCGCAGGATTGCCTATGGGCGTGCTATGAGAAGAGTTAAAGGGCCACTCCCAGCCCCAGCATCGATACTTTTTTTTATGAACGCTTTAAAAGAGTGTCTGATATGCCGGGTTCTAGTTGCAGATATGTGCAAAATTTTCAAATCTAGCTTTTTGAGAAAAAAGTTTTCTCTTCAGCTATGTAGTGTCTAAGCTTAAAATATTTTGGGCGATTCCTGAGAATAAATTTCGGTTGTTTGCAACAATAAAAGTATTCATGCTGGGGTTGTCTCTTTAACCTGTCACCAACTGCAAGTTTAGGAAAGAGTTCCTATTGTTGTGCCACAGAGAAAACGTGCGATCGGTTTGCAGCGTTTCGTGAATTCTTTTGAGGTGCATTTGGTTCTGTACGCTCAACTTCTTACTCTCTAAATCGTTACCTCCTTTCGTAGAGCCCAAAAGGGTGCCACGTGCCATTCTCAGTTAGTTACAGCCTGGCTCACTGCATCTTGCTTTACAGTGTTAGCAATGTGTACAACGGGAAACAAATTCTAAATTGAACAGTTTTCGAACGTGCCAATATTCAAATCGAACGTTACGAATGTTTATTGGAAGATTGAGGAACTACCAACGAAGACGATGGCATCTTCCATTGGAAGCTGGCCCCATTTCTTGATGGGAAATTTCCGAAACGTTGCTCGAGTTTTTCATTCAATGATTATAGGTTCCGAAACTTTGTCATCTGAACCCCATTACTACGTTTGGAGGCATTGAGCGATGTATAGTTTTGCGGTGGGAAAGCAGCATATTCCTCACGTGGGATTGCAGCTACGAAAATAAATGTTGAACCCTGCCATCTTTTTCGCAGTCGTCAACGGCAGCAAAGTGTCCGGAACCCAAGAAGCCAACACTTCGGGCTCGCGCGGCGGTCGGTGCGAACCATGCCACAGCCAAGGAAGTGCCAGCGGCAGACCCTGTAAGTGGATCAAAATTCCTCAGTCTTTGGTATCTGATGGGCCCTTGAAACAAGCTCGAAGCTTTTCTCGAAAGCGCAAATTTGCAGGCTACCCATCACAATTCCCAAATGGCCTTAGCTTCGTGAAGGCACACTCCCATGTCTCACAAGATGGGAAACGAGACGAAGCCCCAGGACTGGAGAAAAACGGAAGTGCAATGCAAAAACACTCTCGGTCGCGGCTCAATTGATATTTATTAAAAACTTTAGAAAGGTGCAAGGACTTAAGATGGCTATTTTTTAGATTCAGGGTGTACTCCGCCACTTCCTTAAGCTAGATGCAAACTGTTTCCTTAATCGCTGAGCTTTGCTCTTCCTGGCCTGCTATTTTGTATCTAAAATCAGATTGCCTATAAAGAAACTTCGGAGAAAATGTGATGGCAAAAGTAACACTCAAATGTTTTCGTGCTTTCCGGTGGCGTGGCATTACTGACACGCTCGAAGGTGGAGCAAGTAGTCTAAAATGCGGGATGTCCCGCACGTTTTGTTTCTCGGTTTCAGGTTGGCGCGCAAGTGCCCGTGCGAGCTTTGACGGCACTGATTTTACTCTAATGATGCGTCCCGTTACTATGGTTCCCGTTAATATGAATACCGCACTATGTGGACACCATTTGCGGGGACGAACTAGGAAATAGGGCACATTTTATTTTATTATTACGGACGAGTTTTACGAGGAACGGAGTTGTCCATATAAACTAGGCATCGTCGTATTAAGGTTCTTCCGACCACTTGAGAAGCTCTATTGCCCAAACAGTGCCCACCACTCTAGTGTCGCTGGTGGAGGCTGTTTAAAAAAAATAGTGAGGGTAACGTTGAATATCTTTGCAAGTTTCTTCGAGCCAATTTTGAGGAATAGGTATGGGCACTACAGTCTGTTGCGGGTAGTTGGCCCCTTTGGACGAGCCCTACACTCTTTCCACTTGGGCAGTAAGCGAGACGATTGAGAGTAGAAAGCTTGGCGCAAAACCCACAACACATTACTCTGCCCGTGTGCACACCTTTACAAGTAGTGCACGCAGTAGTTGTGCTGATATACAGCCTCGGATGCACCGTTGTCGATCGATCGTTTAACGTCTTCAGCGCATTATAAGTGGCTCCGCCAACCCCTCGTCGGTGGCCATTGCGGCAGGCTCGAGGCCGAGGGGCGCGTTTCGCGCCGTCTAATTTGTTTTCCTCAGCGAGGAATGGCGGTGACGTCGCGTGCTAACCACGTACAATCCGTGGTGACTTTGTGCCATTGAACGGACGGGTGGTTGCAGGTGGCGTCCCTGGACGTGGCCGGGCTCTGCGTGGAGCCCCTTGAAAAGCCCTCCTTCTCGAGCCAGCTGCTGCTGCCCGACGGCGTGCCGGACATTGACTCCGGCGACCGGGACGAGCCCCAGCTGTGTGCCCAGTACGCCAAGGACATCTTCGACTACCTCGTCTCGCTCGAGGTGGGCTCCCTTACCGCCTGGCTGGCCTCGGTCCGGCTTCATTTGGCCGGTCTGGTACCGCCGCTAGCCCCGGGTTTTTAAGGCGAACCACGTTGTAGTGGCAGGGCCGGATTATCCGGGGTTCGAATGAACCGGGCCTTCTTCGAAAGACTTGCGGCTATCGTAATTTGATTTCCAAACACAAACTTTAGCTGAATGTCGGCCAGATACGAACTAAGATGGGAAACAAACCTTCTCTGTTGTGCAGACGGCAACTGCTTTGATCGCATTGCTCGACGGTTTTGTATGCTGTAGTTCTACTGGAGTGACAAGCAGAAGCATGCATGCCCGCGACGTGACCTTTGGTAGGCTCGCAGCCTCTCCGCTCTCGTGAAGTAAGCGTTGTACATCGAAAGCTAGCTCAATTCAAACTTGGCCCGTTATTGATAGAATAAAATACGAAGACACTTGAGACTGCTAACGTGTCGGTATGCAAGAGCGTTTGTACACTCCATAGCATATTCTTGCAAGCTGCATGCCACGCCGAGCCCAGTTGGGCGACCTGTGCGGGTGCTGCCAGGGCGTACTCTGCGGCCAGCCGCTCTCCAGAGTCGGGCCATTCTCCCCCTCTGTGATGGCCGGGCCGCTGCGCCATGGCAGTGGGGAACTATGGTGCTCTTGCCAGCCGATGGGAGTCTATCCATCGATTCGCTGCTACAGACCACAGGCTTCGCTCCATCAAACAGGGGAGTTTTGGGGCTGAACGCGGTTTTGCTCCATGGGGCAGTTAATGTTTTTAACCGTCACTTTTTCTCTCACGATTTGAGATGAAATCGCCCATGGGGCCTGGTGTGCTGAGAGACCCTGGAAATTGGGGCCTTTTGCTTAGTCAGACGTGCAATGTCTCCTTGTCTGGTTTAGTGTGGCCGTAATCAGATAAGCTGGTTGAGAATCATTTTGCTGTGCAATAGCTGTGCATGGCCGTCCTTAACGTGGCCCTAACGCCGTTAGAATCGGACCTAAAATTGGCCTCCCATCGCCATTGGATTTGCCTAAATGTTTCGTGAACTTTAGACACATTTTAATGGGCTACTTTCTGCGCACAGGAGCTCAATTGCACAAATTTGCTTTATATGCACCTAAATTTTTTACGCCTTTTGGTCAGTCTCCCCGCAGTGCCGTCTGTTGCGTGGCAAAGAAAATTGACCGAATATTGTTGAGAAGGTTTCAATCCTACCGCGGTACTAGCCACATCCGCTCGTGCCTTCTCAGGCTAACGATAGAATAGGAGGAATTACTTCAGGAGCGACCCCGTATATGTGAAAAGAGGTCTACTATGCCGGAATTCCAACATTTTACGGCGATACCGATGTGGCAGGGGTAGAACGGCTGCGCCATCCTGCGCCATTTTGCAGAAACTGCGCCACAGCCAGTATCTTGCGCCAATATGCGCCAGTTCATATAATGTGGGCCAAAAATCTTTTTATTTTGTCTTGGTTTCGGTTTTATTGACTCGCTTGGCCACAATGAGCACGTTTAGCTTGGTTGGCCTTGCAATCCTTTGTTCTGTTTATTCTCCCTGTGTATCGAGAGCCGGAAGCGTGCGAAAAAACTAGGATTTTAAACACTACACCACCTGCGACTGGATTGTTATTCTTCAACCATAAGCGGTTAAGCAAGTCGGCTGAGGTGAGGTAGAGTCGTTAAGCGTCAGATTGCCTGAGGCTCTGCGGCCCGGGATCCAGAAGTCAACCAGTGGAAAAAAAATGAGCAAGAGATTCCTTTTAGTACTTCATCGTTAGGAGGTAGAACCGCATTTTGCAAGATAAATCTTGATTTGATAGAACTGAAACGCGGTCCAATTCGAAACCTTTTCGGCCAGCATCTCTTGCGCGAGTGATAGATCTACTCGGCGTACATTAACCTTGCTCCCGCTTATCGCTTCAAATACAATAACTTTGTTAATAGTAGTCTGCTGCTTCGATATTGAGTTGCACAATAGGATAAACTCGAAATGTGTTGCCCTGTTCCTCCGCGCAGCTGCGTGTCCGTTGTTTACGCATGTCACGTGGTTCGCACATATAATTACTATGTCGAGCATCTGTGGGTTGTGCGATAAGCAGTGCTGGTTTGCATTTTGAGCAGCTGAAAGCCACTCAGAAAATATTGAGGACGCTATCTTCATAAACATGGGGTACCGGCTTTTTGATTCTCAATAAGGCTCACAAAGTTTCAATTTTTCTCATCTGTTAAACTGTTATCCCATCTACCTAGGTTCCTAACCACTCATGTTCATCTGTGCTGCTAAGCAGAATTGAAAATTGCTCCGTGCTTGTCTAAGACTCAAGCTGAAGTGCAATGAAAACTGATTTGAGCTGCTCCTAGCCTGCTCCAGAATGTAGTTTTAGCTGCTCCCAACCTGGTCCAAAACAGCTGTTTCAGCTGCTCCCGTGGCTGCTCCCAAGTACATTTCATGAGTTCCACCCCTGATGTGGTTAATCGGTACGGATTAGCCGAAAAGGTCCATGTTGGGAACTGTGTGTTGACCAGGAAAACCTAGAATGCCGGGGATTTCTCTCTGTAGATGTCCGGAAATTGTAAAAGATGCCATAAAACATTAGTAAGCTCAGACAAGCGATTGATAATTGCGTAAGGAATATTTTTGACCGACTGCATGGAGTGAAGTTGCCCAAGGTGGCGCTAGTCGCTACTTGATTACGGGAGAATGACCACTGTGCCTCCGTTGAGCAACCTTTGTTCATCCAACTAAATCTGGAAGCGACCTTGGGGCAGGATGGACGTCTGCCGGGATGGACACTTTAGGATGTTGGGGGGACTTTGAGGATGCAGTGAGTAGAGCTGTACCTGGATCTCGCAGGAGGCGTTCCCGGTAAAGGACCAGTACCTGAGACACAGCCCCCACATCACGGGCGACATGCGGGCCATCCTGGTCAACTGGCTCATGCAGGTGCACAAGAGGTTCCAGCTGCTGCCCGAGACGCTCTTCCTCACCGTGTCTGTCATCGACCGCTTCCTTCAGGTGCCCTTTCCCTCCCCATAGTTCAGTAGTCTTGGCACCTGCCTTAAGGCAAGACACTGGTTCTAAAATCGACTTTTTTGTTTATTAATGGATTATAATGAAAATCAGTGTGTATATGTGTTTTGGCTTCCTCTTTTCAAATATTCAATTAGTTCTGCAATATCTCAATTACTTTTTGAGTTACGAAGAAAATAATGAAGCCTAATTAGGTCATTGCTTACGACTCATTAAGGAACTTTCTAATACGAATTGTTTTGCATAAGTGATATGGATTTGTAGCTAAAGACCTCTCATGCAAGATGATGCTATTTATATTTTTGTAAAGATAGATCATTGTATAAAACTAGTCTAATTAGGTCAAGTACACTATTTACAAAGCCTAACGAGGTCACATTATCACTAATAATAAAATTTCGGGCCCATACTGTCATACAAAAATAGCATCACCCTGCAGTTCACTTCTTTCTGAATTCAACGGTATAAAGTTTATAGAAATCCTTGAAGAATAATCTCATGAAAACAACCGTAAGGCTAGGCATGTAGACGAAAAATGCGAAGCTGAGAAAATTGCAGTTGAAGTTTTGACACTCATTGCATAAAATTGAGCAAGGGATCCCATGCAATAATGTTCAGCAATATGAAGCATAGTTCTATATGAACAAATTGAGATGAAAAATTCTGCAATCCGTTCACAAGAACCTTTAAAAAATAATATAAAACTGAGAAATAATGTCTGCAATGTAAAATAAAGTTATAAAAGAATGAGTAGACTCTATAAGGGACAACGGGAGGAGGCACCAAGGCTTGCACGTTCCGAAAGCAGATTTGTTTGGCCCTGAAAAGGGCCTTTGTTCGTGTAGCACTTGAAAGGGGAGCCCCTCACAGCTGTCCAGGACTGTAGTCCCCAGCTGTTCCAGTTTGGTGTTGCCTGGAGAACCTCTGCTTTGCATTGCTGCTGCTCTGGTGGGCAGTATTGGCCTTACGCAAACGCAGATTGTCCTTCTCCATGCTTTGAGAGCTTTCATGTCCACTTCAATGAACTGTGTCCCAGCGTCGCGCGTCTGGCCTCCTGTGGTGACGCCGAGAAGGTCGAATTTGCGCTGGGTCGCCGACTTTTCCGATAGCGCACACTTGCATTCGTCCGATCGTGCGACTCGTTGCGCCTGCTCGGCCGTGGAGTAGTATGCGGTGTCGACACGAACCGCGCTCGCAAAGCTCGACAAACTGCCGCTGCTGCATGGAGTCGCGATGTCTCCGGCTGATGTTTCCGGAAGATCCAAGGCATCCGGCGGTGCCGATCGCGGTGGCGCACTTGCAGCACACAGCTTCGACTTTTTGTTCCACGGTCGCTTCCTCTTCCTTCCGAACGCTTGCCGCGCGCTCGATTTCAACCGAGCGTCGTCCGGCATCTCGAGAACTCGAAGCGAAACAAAACAAAACACGCGCGACTTCGTAGGAAAACGAACCAACAATGTTCAACGCAAGCGCGCAAACGGGAACTAAAACGTGCGCTCGACCACGGAAGAAACAAAGCAGACAGGCCTAAGGAGACGGGCGGAGACGGGCCCAGGAGCAGACGACGCACCTCTCGCCAGCGCGGGAACGGAAAGGAGGAAAGAAGAAAAAGAGCGGAGGGGCGCGTTTAGGCCAATAGCAGGGGCGCTAGGCGCCGCGCGTGCTCCGACGTATGGGCACCTTGCTAGCCGGCCAATGAGCGATCGCAATTGGGGCCTTCGAAACCCGCGGAATGCGGACGTTCCCCGATGTTGTCGCGATAACGAATGGCATGGGGACGTGGGGAAAATAAGCGGCTTTCCAACAAGACCAAGATGGCCGCGATCCGACGAGCGATCGCGAAACGCGCGGGGCGCGAAGTTCCACTTGTTTTCATTGAACTCGCTGTGTCAGGGCTCTGCGGGGACATCGTACATATCATTTTTTTCATGCTTAGACATTGAATTCGACATTGAAACTTTGCAGGCAGGTACCTTAGACTACAATTAATCCAAATAAGTGAATTTTGAAAAACGTGAAATTTCGCGTTTTTTGACCATTTTAAGACCCGCGTCTCCCCTTAAGAGCGTCCTTCGGACACCATTGGTGGGCGTGGAGGCCCGTTTCGGAACACTCGCTTTGCCATCGTGTCGATAGCTTGACGAGTGAAGTTTTGATTTTCTGGGTTTCTTTTTTGTGTCTCGCGACGTCTCTTTTTAATGTCGCATTCGTCTGAGGCGTACTGTGCTGCACCGGCACACGCGTCACATTCGCCTGGTTGAATCAGTGCGGCCGCACTGTGTTCGCTTGGAACTTTATGCGGCGTGCAGCACCGTTGGAAGGAGACCAGGGGCAAATCCAAGGGGGGGGGGGGGGCGTTGGGGTTGGTCCCCCCCCCCCCCCCCCCTTTCTAGGAGGGCAATTTGACATGGGTGGACCCGCCTGCTCACAAGAAAGAATGGGAGAAAAGTATCCCCACAAATTTTTCGCCCCCCACCCCCCCCTCCCAAAACGGAGTTCTGGATTTGCCCCTGAGGGAGACCATGCAGGTCCTTGCACTGGGTCCTTGAGTGAACGCTCTCCGCTTCCTTCGGCACCTCTCTCTCTCTCTCGCATTGTCGTCGGCCTTCCTTCCTCGTCTCGCAAAACATGGCGGCCCGAGAGAACGCGATGTCGGCACTGCTATCAAATACAATATAGCTTCGCCAATACTGGAAACTCCTCCGAAAACCCATAGGAGCGGCGGCGAACGTGACAGTGGCGCCTCTAGCGGACTCGGAGTCTACGGAAGCAGTCGACGCAATGGAAAAGTCTAGGCTCCGCGACGTCCTCGAGCTTTACGAGCCCCCGTTTCGTCACCCTAACAGCAGAAACAATTTATTGCGGTCAGTCCGCTTGCAAAGCGGAATCCACTGATCGCAACTGCAACGACAATCGAATAACAACGCGCGCATAAACAAAAGATAGAGCAGTTACTTGGCGGTCTCAAACGCCTCTCAGGGGATCACACGCGGTTGAAACGCATCTGGGAAGCGGAAAAAAGGCGTTTAGCTACTCGAACTACGTTGTAATCATTAAAACATGCAAAAACGACGTGTTAATATTACCAGAGCAAGCGCACGAGCTGCTGGAGTATAAAAACAAAACAAAAAGTAAGGATAAAAATGACCGTGCAACCACTTACCGAACTTTGCAGAAAAGATGGTGTTGCCATTTCCGACGAAAATAAAAAGAAACGGGAAAGAGAAGCGACCTACGGCGAATAAAACAAAGAAGCTAGCAAAAAACTATTTCAACGACGACTATCGTTGCGGCGCTTATAGAAAAAAAGAAAGAAAAATGGAATGCAGCAAATGAATAGCTGGTGGTCGCCACCGGTGTTGAGTTCACAACAAACAAAGCGGAAGCAACACACGAAACTAATGAATAAAGAAGAAAGCGTTCCTTTTTTCAGCTGCTTGTTTTACGTTCGTTTATTTGATTTCGCGGCGTAGGTACGAACTAAAAACAAAACACGGGAAATAAATAACGTAGTGCAGCTCACACTGCCCGGTAAAAAAGAGTCGCAGAAATGTTTTGGTCGCATGCAGCAATCTTCAATATGTGCTAGCAGTGAGTCACCTTTTTTTGCTTTCGAATTTCTTTTTCCAGTGACTTTGGCAGGTTGTTCGTTCGCTCGCTTGACGAAGCAGTTTAAAAGTGCATTCAAGTACTTGTTGACGTAGGTGTCCGTAGGTTGACGTAGGAAGCAGAAGAAAGATTTTCCACCACATCGCACAAACTTGTTCTTGCAATGGTAGGCAGCACATGGCATGCCTGCCATCTCTAAGTATGCTCTGGTGTATGCTCAAATGAGGCCGATTGATCAACAAACGATGACCCGTAGCAGACGTGCCGGCCGGAGTACACAAATAAAATTCGAATAAAAATGGATAACCAGTTTACACTTCTTAATATATTAAAAAAAATATCAAAAAGCGCATATAACGATTTTAGATTAGAAACTCAATCGAAGGCGAAAATAGGAGGTTATGGCAGATGACAGTGGAAGAAAACAAGAGCAACAGCAAAGTTGCAGACGGCCCTTAAAATGCCCGGGCCTAGCGTAGCAGACGAACCGGGGGCATTAAGCGCCGAAGCGAAGGAAAGGGAGTAAAAGCTAAGCCAAACAAAGCACGGATACGGGATGGTTTACCTGTCGGGCAAAAAAAAAAAGCAAAAAGCAAACAAAAAATATACACAGCAACATATAAGCAGGAGGAAGAAATAACGCGGCAGAGTGGCGGCGCCTCAAAAATATAAAAGAAAGAAGACTCAAAAATGGAAAGAGTGGAGACTGTTCAACGAAAGTCGGCCTTTATCGTAGAAGTAAAGAAGCAGCGAAGCAGAAGATGTTGGTCGTCCCCGCGCTAACAATCGGAATTTGTGCACTGTAAATAACTTGACTGAAATCACCTTTTTTCGCGGGGCTACGACGCTCTCCCCTTCTTTCTTTGCAAGCACGAGAAGTCTGCTTTTTTCGTAACTCCGCTTTTGTTAATCTATAACCGCGTCAGATTTGCATATGCACAACGCCTTCTTTCGGAGCATACTAACATCGCCGTAACTTACGTGGTTTGAAATTGACTTCTGCTTCTTCATCCGGAGATGATCTTAACGGGATTAGCCAGCTCGCCTGTTCGACGAAACGGTTGTAAGCAAGACATTCATGAGAAATGGGAATTGCAACAACAAAACGAATTGACTGGTAAGAACAATAAAGTTGAAACGAAGCTATGTTCTGAAATGTTTGTACATTTCCCTCTTTCACGAAACAGCGCGAAGGCATACATTCGTGTTTTGCTTGGCTTACATAAGTTGTGACAGAATGTTTTCTTCGGGAGAACTCCGAGATTGCACCCAGAAAGCTGTAACATCTTCCCCACGCGAAGAGAATGTTCTTCACTCATGAGCTGGCACCCATTTTTTAACTTTCAAAGCAGCGAATGTCCGGGACAATTTTTTTTCGTTGCTCACCTCGCACGGAGATAGGCAAAACCAATGGATTTTGGCGAATTTGTCTGCCAGCGGAGACTCCGAGCTCGCCAGGGGCGCTGCAATCACTTTTCGCCCGTTTTCCGCGGGAGTTGCCAGTATTTGCTTCCACGGTATTTGCTGCTATCTTCTTTCCCTCAAGCCCTCTGCTCTGGCTAAGATTCCAGCAGTGATGACAGACATCGGTTTTTCCATTTTCGAGAAGTGTGTGTGTGTGTGCGGTGCTGCGTTGTGTCGGCCGCCGAGCAACCAGCCTACCACGCCGGGCGCATGAAGCCTTTGTCTTTCTTCCGACCCAAGACGTCGGTGAGTCTTTGGACTTTGCTCGAACTTTTCCCTGGACTTTGGGTCCCGCAGTGGACTTCCCTTTTTCGGAACTTTTGTCGTCTTTGCACCGGCGAACTTGTTTCCCGGCTGCAGTTTGTGTCGCGAGCAGCAAGTGTGTTGTTGGAGTAACCCGTGCTCGCATTTCGTTCTGATGGTTTTGTCGTGTTCTCGCAGTGTGTTGCTTTTTATCGCACATACATTTATTGTTTATATTTTAACCCCCGCGTGCCGCCGCCTCTGTTGATTTTCACACCGAACGTGGACCTATCGCTTCTCACCAATCCGACAATGAAATTGCATACTGGCGGTTTCATTTGGATTCGGGCAACGAAATGCGGTCATCTTTTTTTATTTTGCTTCAAATTTTTTTATTACGTGGCACATGTTCCAAGAAGAACAATCCTTTTTTTTTTAATCGCTCTCAATCTCGAAGTATTCAAAAGAGTGTCTACATTTTTGTAGTGTGCTATATTTGCAAGTAGCTAAGACGACATTATAACTACTATTTATTATTTGTCGCTCCAATCTTTGTAAAAATCCTTAAACATGCCTCCGCGAACGACTGTGACCTAAATTACGGATTTCGTTTGGAGTCGACTATGTTTAGTATCGCTTTTAAAATAATACCACGTGTAGAACCTTTCATTGCCTTCCAAATTAAGCGAAGTTTGCATTTCTATCATGTACGAGTATTGAGAAATAAATTATGAAACGGAGAGGGTTTTCACTTTTTGCTCAATTTCAGCATGCTGTATAATAAAAAAAAGTTTTTAATTTTTTTTTTTTTCTTTTTCTCTTGTTGCATTCTTTTCACACCCTTCTTTTACCCAGCATACATTCCGTTGGAGGTATATGCACTGTTTTTGAGTTTTAAGCCTCTAAGTATGCTAAAAAAGAGCAAATGCCGATGGTGGGTAAAATACAAAATTTTGAAGCAAAATAAAAGATACGACTGCACCTCGTTGCCTGAATCCAAATGAAACCACCCGTATGTATAAACGCTTTGTTTCATGGTCCATGTGTTTTTGTTCTTACGTTATGTTACTTTCATTGCTCACTAAATGGCGCGAGCCGCCGCCCCACTCTTGCGAATCACTTAACCGTCCACCCGTTCATGTCTGGCCCTTGCAGTGACCGCACCGAGCGCGTCGCACGGCGGGATGCTTTGCGTTCGCCTGGTAGCGCGTCATGTGGTGCATCTACAGTGGCATGGCCTTGAGGGCAGCATTTTCTCGGTGCCGCGCACGCCCCAGATGAACGTGACATAAACTGAGTGTGAAACTGACGACCGGTCATTGACAGCCGTGGCTCCTACGGGCCCAACGGGTGCTCATGAGCGCGCAAATCCTGCGACATTTTTTTCTTCTCGTCTTGCGGTTCACCCCAATGGGCATCTGCTCGGCTCGTGGCATTTCTGTCACGGGGGTTGACCCGAGTTATTGTAGCTCAAAACCTTTTTAGGCTAGAACTCTAGTTTTTGCGGAGCTTTTTGTCGTCAAAATGGGGAACATTTTATATATTCTGCATTTTTCGAAATCTAGGCCTGATGTACCATACAGAGCGTCCGCCCATCCTACGATAAGCGTCCACCCCTCAGTTTTGTAATATTGGCAAAATATGCGAAGGGTGTATCTTCTCATATATGTTGACCTAAGGAGCGCTCGTCTTCCAGTTTTGCACGATTCTCCAAATTTTTTGTGGCTGCTTGCTCGGGATACAGTACCTGGTGTAGGCAAATTGTTACGAAATAATTAGTGCTTGACAAACTGAATTGGAGTCTCTGCTTGAACTTTTGCATCATTGCGAGGCTCATATATTTAACTTAATTTCTATAATTGAGTTTCCTCACGAGACAGCCATTTTAAACTCGGTGAGGAAAGGGCACGGCTGATTGTAAAAAGTGGTTGCATATCTCTCGCTCATTGCACCTCACGATGGGCATTCTGGTGCAATGCCAAAACAAGGACGAAGAGAGAACTGGATAGGACACGGCGTAACTTTGAACCGAGTGGTTTATTTCTACGACACAATTTTAATAATATAAAAGCAGGCACACTTGGCAGAGCACAAAGAGACGGTCTAAAACCACACCCCCCTCAAGTGCCAGCATCATTGGTTCTTCAAGAAGTATAATTCTTTATCAGACAAGGACAAAGAGGGTGCGCTTACGCAAGAATTGTCCTGGTGCGACCTAATCCGGAAGGCTTCGTGAATTTCTCTGGCAGTTTTTGTTTTGCAATGGCCCATGACGCAGGTGTCACCAAAAATGGGGTTGCACTTTCCAGAGTTGGGCCCGCATTCGCAATGGTCGCAGTGGACCGCTAGGTGGCCAGACGGGGGGACTGCCTGATGGCCGACGCATGCTCTCCGACCCTATCATTGATGCACCTCCCCGGCTGGCCAACGCACACCTTACCGCGGGGGAATTTTGTACGTGACGCTAGTGGCACACTTGCGGAGCTTAGTGATGTGTCGTTTTCTGCGGGACTCTTGCGGCACAACCGATTCCTCTCCCAATCTGCTTATCCTTTTACACAGTGAAGACAGTTTGTTCGGTGCAGAAAAAACGACTGGTATGTCAAAGCGATGGGCCATCTTCTTCAGGTTGTGGGACATCTTGTGAATGTGAGGCGAGACAACAGGCCTACCGATCCTCCTGGGAGTCCTTTCGCACACTGCGCTGTTGTAGTTTTTCGTCTTTTCTGCTAAGGTCTCGGAACCATCTCGAAGAACGTGCTTCCTCTGCTGAGCTGAGGATGAAAGCTGTTTTTCATCCGGTGCGGGCAAGATTTCCTTACCTCAGCCCTTAGGCAAGATGAAGCAATGCCCAGGGAGAACCGGGAATTGTCAGGGAAATTTTAATTGCCGGGAAAAATCGGGGATATCGTCAAAAACACGAGCCCAGTCAGGGAGCCGGAAATGCCATTGAGTTCCCTGAGCTAAGACTTGAGGACTTGAGGGCAGAAAAATAGGCAATAGATTCTGCTTAGAGCGGAGCGCAGGCTCTGCTTACCCGATGTAGTCTGCTACACGATGCAAAGGGAACAGCCGATAAATCCCTTTCAAGCCTTGGATTGGATTGAGGGCTTGACACTAGGCTAGATCCAGTTAGAGCTACCAGATGTAGTAACAAATTGGAAAGCCACAAACCCCAATCCAATTTAACCCAAGCTGAAAAAGTATCTGAAAATGTGAATCTGGCGGTCATGCTGCCATTCGGTTATTGACGTGTGTGGTTGCATGTCGTGTCTTCATCATGTTCCCTTACGGAAGTGGCAAGAAAGTGCTCGTTTAATCCGGACTGGACGAACCCAAATATTTTGAAATGTGCAAGTTGGATTGAGCTTATGCTAAATGATCCTCACAGTGTCCAATGCTCAATGCACTGTGTTGTAATGGTCTTGTATATTTATCTGCCTCTGCAGTGGTCACAGAATTTCATCTGAAATTGTCGGGGAATACCTGGAAAAGTCGGGGAAATTTGAGATAATAATTTGCTAGACACCCTAAACGCCCCGCTTCACCAACTTGGAGTGCACCGAGCTGAACGGCACCATTCCGTTTTTAACGGGGCTCATTCACCCAGCAGGCACACTCCACGCCCAAATGCAACCCAAGATCCTAAAAGCGCAGCCGACCACAGGCCCATGTCTGCGGTCGGCTGAATTTTAAGCCGAAAGCACAGCTTGGGAACAGTTTAGAAAAACCCGCAATCTCTCGATCATCCCCAATTACAGGGCGGGACACGCACACCAAATAATCATCTATGCAGCGAACAACTTTTACTTGTTCCTTCTGTTGCATTTTTTCAAATATACGCTCGTTGCAATTTGCAAGAAAAAATGTCACACAGGACCACAGCGGAACCGATACAGATACCACGTTTCTGCACAAACAGCTCTGCCTCGAAGGAAACAACAGTGGAGTTAAGGTAGTGGTTCAGCAGCTCCAAAAAACCTTTGACTGAGAGACCGCCCGCATTGCGAAATGGAACCTCTCCATTTTTTCTCAATACAAGGTCTGACAGCCTCAGAAAGATGTTCATGAGGGACCGAATAGAAAAGGTCCTCCACGTCAATGGAAAAACCTGTTGTCCCCTTAAAAATTCCTCCCTGTAGGAACTCTAAAATTTCTTCAGAATTCCTGCCCAGGAGAGGATCCCCCAGCTCCAACGCAGAAAAGTGTTGGAGCTGGGGGATTTTTAAAACTGTTTGCAAGCTGTGCTTTCGGCTTATAACTTACCCTCGATACATCGGTCTGTGGTGGACTGCAGCTTTGAACAAGGCAGGGACGTCTCGTGCATTAAGCAGGCACATGCCCCTGCAACATAGCGCGACGTAAACAAATGGTCCGAGATGTTTCTGGGACAGAAGTCGGGACAGAGCAACAGAAGGTGATGCTAATGCGGGGAAAGCGCATGAAAAGTAGAGTGGTAGCAAAGATTGGCTCGCACGCTGAGAGTGCCACCCGTCCTGGAGTGCAGGCGGAGTGTGTGCCCCGTTCCAAGCTGCAGCTGGTGGGAGCGGCCTCCATGTTCCTGTCCGCCAAGTACGAGGAGATGTACGCCCCCGTGGTGGACGACTTTGTCTACGTCACGGACGGGGCCTACTCCAAGGGGGAGGTGCTGCGCATGGAGAAGGCCATCCTCAACAGGCTGGACTGGAGCCTGGGCCGCCCCATCCCCCTACACTTCCTGCGCAGGATCTCCAAGGCCGGACAGGTCGGTTCCTAACCTGCCCCAGGGAAACGTCGAATGTTTCTTTAAAGCTGCCATTTTTCTTGGCAATCTATGTTCGGGTTGATGGGCGAGATCCCAGTCCGGATATTGATGCGACAATGCGGTGCAGAAGCCTCGGGGACATCGATAATGCGCACTCTACAGAGTGTTTGGTGCATGGCTAAGTATCAATGGGCGACTATGATTTAGTCTTAACCACTGTGTAAGAAAGGTCAGGGGGTGTGACGTCCTTCGAAGGCGTCAAACTTTCGTCCCCGGTTCTCATACGCGCCACCAGATGTTGCCACACACATCAAGGTCTACGCGAGGCGGTGAGACCACCTGCTACGCACGGAGTGAAGCGTTCGGCAACTGCAGCGAAGCTTTACACAAACTAAAGTGTAGGGAAAAGTACTTTTAAGCGGCAGTGGATATTTCTGATATTATATAAGGCTATTAACCATTCCAAAAAGGGGTTTTTGCTGGCGTCATTTCTAGCGTTTGTGCGTATGGCGCGTGCTTCCTTCCTTTCTGAAGCAAAGAACACTCGAGCGCTTTGTCAGCATGCAAGCGGCTCATAGTCGATTGCGAAAAACAGGACGCCGTGGTGACGGTACGCTATTTGCGTATTAAGTACGCTCCAATTGGGCACCGCCGGCAAAACAGTTCTCTCGTTTGTACAAACAAGTTTATTTTAAAATAAAAACGGCACGTTTTTGGTATAAGTTTTAAAAGATGTCTATGTTCATGAGCCTCACTTACAACTAATACATAAAGTGCCTTCTGGCAGCATGCAACTTTTTTTTTTTTTTATTGCAACATTCCGTTAAAACGGTCAACTAAAATTCTTTGATGCAGCTGGCCTACCGACAGTGAGGACTCGTTGAACTTTAGTTCTGGCAGATAAACGAAACGTGGCAGAGATATGCTTTGATTTATAAATTTTGTTTATTAGAGAAGTTAGAGAAGCCTTTCATTTTTAGGAAAGAGCAGCATTTCACAAACAAAAGTCAACACTGCACTACTCGTGCACTTCCAGGTAAAGTAACGCTGATTCTGTTAAAAAAAATACTTGCGAGTAAATGTACATAATGATAAAAGAAGTTTCAAGAGCTGAAGATATCTAATAAGGCAGTCGTTTCGTAAGCTTTCGTTTTTTCTTTTTCTGAAATGTCTGCCATATTAGACCTTTCCTGCTCTTCAAACTTTATGGATTGTTCCAGGAGAAGTGGTCTACTGAACTACCTCTGAGTGCTTGCGCAGACTGAGTTTTGTTTGCCTGGTGAATGTTGAGCTGTTTGCAGTACTGACGCTTCGCATCCCAACATAGTAGTGTAAAACGTGCACCATGACCTCCACTTTGTGTTCCTGGCAAGGAAATAAGTGGAAATTGTCCAGGACATGCTCAATGGTTATGTCGTACGAGTGATGCAGCACTAGTTGTGGCTGTTTGTCCAGTCTTGCATGCTGAGCAGCTTGTGTTTTTAGCAGTTTCTTGCACAGAAAGCCTGCTACATAATAAATTATGCATTCAATGGCTGATGCAGGGGCAAATCAAATAGATCCTCACATTAAACGTCATCTTCAACTCGACCGTCAAGTTTCCTTTCGAGCTCTCCTAGTCGCGACTCGCACGGAACATCTTCCTTGAATGTTGTGGTTAAATCAGACAAGCTTAGGAGATGCAGCTCTTCACTGGCATGAACTTTACAGTTTCCGTACTTGGGCGGCTTCACAAGACTGTAAATACAAAGCATGTTATACAGTTGCAAAAACGTAGGCATGCGGGGATGTTTGTTTGGTCCACCTGCTTGGCGTATCACTCTGAAAAATTTTTCGAGAACACCCCGATTAAACTTTGCAGTTAACACAAACTTGAAATTGCATTTCGTCAACTGGTGACTTGTGACTTGTTGAGAGAATGGTCATTTGCAGTCCCTCAGCAGTCGATTGTGATAAAAAGTTGTAAGGACTAATTCTTCCTGCCTTCAGTTCTTTCTCCCAGTCATTGAGCCATTTCAAGGAGGATTCAAGTTCTCTAAAATGTTTGCCTTCTAGCTTTAGACCTTCCTTTGGGTGCCTACGATTTAGCGCATCAAAAAGGGTATTCATCCGCACTGTAAGGTCAATTGTACCTTAGACATTTCCAAGTCCAGCGGTTCCTCTGTTAGAGGAAAACTCCAGACCTCTTGCAACACTGAGGGTGAACACCTGAGTTGCAAGCTTGACCCGCATTTTTTCAGTGTTCGAAGAGTGTATAAATGAGAAAACGTCAGCTTCAAACAAGCCCTCTCCTTGCCTTCAGCCTTCGTACCTTCTACGTAAAGTTTGTCATAGTGTGACCAAAAGACACAGGCACCGTTAATACAAAGCACTTTCTGCTTCACAAGGCGATTCTGTACACACTTGATAAGGTGCGGTGCATCCAACAAAACAAAAACCTTTCGGTCTTCACATGCAGGATTGACAAAAGTGTTCCTTGCACCCTCTGACACTCCTGTCTCATCAAACTGTTTCCGCATGGACCGGTTCGTCGCAGCACCGTCACAAACACTTGCATCCACAAATGCGCCGGCATCCTCGAGGAGAACGGCCTTCAGGATGAGCTGTGCCAACACAGTCCCTTTTTTAGGGCCACGGCTGGCAAAAACAGCAACAGGCTGCGACAAAAGAGCGAAATGTAAACACTAGTCCATGGTCTGCAAGTTGGTTCGGTGCTTCCACTTCCTTTCCAAAGTCTGCATGGCCTGTATAGGTCATAGTTTTTACATTCACCCTCATCTCCTTTCGGACGTGGATCTCATCGAACATAAGGATCCCGTGCCTCTTGGAAGTATCTTTTGTTACTCGCTTTTTCTTGAAAGCAGAGAAAAAGCGAGTGTCAAAGCCTCACTTGACACGAACCATAGGTAAGTACTTCCTTACAGTTGGTACACAAGGAAGCGGCAGGATGTTGTTGTCTCTTAAAGGGGCACTGACACATCAAAATAATGTATATTTTTATTATCCGAAACGATTGAAAATGATGCCGGGACATTGCCCTCAAAATTCTAAACTTGGGAATTCAGTATTTCTGAATTAAAAAAATAATTTCCAAATGCCGAACTTGAAGTTCCCGCGTGATCCGCGCCAGTGCAGTGAGTCAAATTTTGCGGTCTCCTGCGACTCGACTTTCGTTGGGACCTCTGCCGTTGCCACAGCAACCCAAGGGGAGGAGGAGGTGAGCAGGCGGGATAAAAGCCAGCGCGGGAAAAAAAAAGTTTTTTCCCCGACTGAGCGCCGGCAAGTTTTCCGAAAGAGAATACAAATCCAGGTAGCGACATCACACCGAAATCCGATTTTTGGTATTTCAAAAAGAGGGGCCGTAGTGCATTCGCAGTTGCGTTAGAAAACATGTTTTACGATTGCCGTTATTAAATGGTATAGAAATGTCGCCTACAAAGCTTCTAAATTTCCTGATTTTTGACGTCGCCGATCAAAAGCAGCAGCAAGGAGGTGAGCGCGGGAAATATAAACGCCAAAAATAAAAAGGCACGCGCGCAGGGAAATTTTTTTTCGCGATGCGGTTTTCTTTGTCTATGACGACAACTTGCATTGTTTTAGACAATAAAAAATAATACAACCTTTGGGGTGTCAGTGCCCCTTTAAGGAGTATGCCGACGGGCTGCGGATGTGCAAGAGCAGACAGAGCAGGAGCCAATGCTCAGTGTAACATGTTTTTCTTGTTTGTGCATTTGGCAGCTGCAATGCACTCTTTTATAGCTGTTGCTTGTGCTTCGGGCATATGCAAACCACTCAGTTTGTCCTCCAGAGCTTCATCAGAAATTCTGGACAACTTCGCTTGAGTGTCCTTCAGCTGGCAGTTAAGTGACTGCGCTCTCTTTGCTAGACGAACAACTGATTTCTTCAATGCATACTGGGCTCTTCTGAAAGCAAGCACATTGCTGTTCCAGGCAGTGGTCAGGCAGATATATTGAGGACGTCTTATCCCTGGTCTTGTCCAGCGTACATTTTTCATGAATCCAAAGTGTAGTCACAAGGCACTGGCAGTGTGAGCACGCACTTTCACTGTCCTTGAGCAATAAGGCACATTGCTTGTGTCGCCACCGACCTGCGACATTAACAAAAGCACCTGCTGGGTGGACATTTGGATATGACTTAACGCTTGGTCCACCAGCACACGAACAGGCCTGGTGCATATCTGCAACCAACTCTTCAACATTTCGACACAGCTGACGTCACCAGAAAGATTGAGGAATTTGAGTGTTGCTCGCTTACCCAGCGGAGCCACATTGAGACCTAAATCTTCATCAATGCTGACCACTTTCCTTGCAACCATGTGAGTCGGTGGGGCAGAGAAGTAGTTGTAGGCACCTTCGTTTTCCACAACACTTGCTTGTGTTGTCGCTGCTCTAGTCGGATAAAACTCGTAGAACACAATAGTTTGGAAGCCGGCGACCTCAACCTTATGACACTCCCAGGCGCCAGTTGGGAGGGGTACACTGTCTGCCTTTTCGAAGATGTTCTCGAACGGTTTTGTGACTGGCAGGGTGGTAGTCGGTTCGGCAACTTCGGCACAACTTGCAGGTGCACTTTCACTGACCATGGTGCACTCTTGCAAGGCTTCAGGTGACGAATCGTCTTTGTGGCCAGCATGCGAGCTCTCTGAGCACTCCTTTGTGACACGGTGTTGCTTGGTGGGCGGTAGGCACCGACGGTTTGCGGGTCCTTTTTTTTTTTTCTCGTTCTTTGTCAAGTATCTGGGGCACCCCGGGAACTTTGTTGGCACTGCATCTTTTGCCAGAGCAGCTTTCCTTGGCGCACTTACGAGAATGTGGCCGTTGTAGACGGCTTCCCATGATTTGCTCACAAAGTTTATTTCAAAATGTCTCTCGCAGACTAAGTCTGTCGGCTGCAGTAGGTGGTCTTTGCGCGGGATCGCGTGACGCCATACCTTCAGACGGTAGTCTTCTTTTGTGCATGTTTTATATCCTGCGTTGCACCATGGCACGAAACACGTTTTTTCCATTGCCGTCAACTTTTGGTAGCCGAGACGGACCGGAAACAAAGCGATAAACTGTGCAACAATGAGCCCGGCGCACGCTATTGCTCACCAAGGACGGCAACGGCCAACCTCCGTGTCGGTGGCACGTCCTGGCGGAAGGGGAGAGAATCGCATGCCCATCTTTGACGCCACGGCTCTTCGGTGGAGGCGCAGCGTTACGCCACCTGAAGTATTTCTATCGCAGTGGTCTTAACGCTTTCCTGACCTCAGGGAAAGTGCCAAATTTCGAAGGATCCGCCCAAACGCTTTTATTTTCCTAAATACTTTGCCTATCGTGCAATATGACGCACAAAAATGTGGCCAATTTGTTTTTCCTTCAAATTAAACAAAAGTTAGCATAATGTATAAAAAAATGAAATTTGATTTTTTGAAAATGCGATGTTACTGCAGAAGGCGCATAAACACCAAAACTTTTAAAAGTACAGTCACCGACCGATTATTCGGACTTGGAGGGGACCCCCGAAACGGTCCAAATAATCAAGCAGTCCGAAAATTCGGTAAGTGAAAAAACTTGCCTTTATTACGCCTAAGCAGGATTTAAAAATCCGTCAAGTTGCTTGCTTCATGTTACGCCTGCTCGCGATGACGTCTGCTTGCATTTGGGCGAGCGTCGTGTTCTCGTCGTACACATCCAATAGCAATGTTAATGCGTTTGTGATGTCCGCTGTCAATGGCTGCGGGCAGTAGTAGTCGTCGGAGTCTCATTTTCTGCTGATGCGAGGAACGAGATCGGAGGCGCAAATCCACGAGCGCGAAAGGGCGATGTGTAAGTGAAAGGAAACAAAGCAAAATGATGATGATGACGTGCGGCTAAATGGAAAAAAAGGGTTAGCATAGCGTCACCTTGCGGTAAGACTCGGCAGTACTCAAGTCGCGTTGCCACGCCAATTCGTATGCAGCCACCGTGGAATTCCAAATGGCCGCTTCTCAATGCTGTTTCCCTCCGATTGCTCGCGACGATTTTGTCCAAATAATCAAACTTTCTGACTTCGAGCTGTCCGATACATTGGTCGTGAATATACACTCCTTTGATGGGTTAAGTCACGGTTCCTCCTTCAGGTCCGAATTATGCGAGTCCGAAAAATCCTTGGGGGTCAGATTAAAAAACAACAAATAAAAAAGAATTGGAATATATGAACCTTCTCCCTCACCCATGGCTGTTACTTCGGAAAATTAGTGTGTCTAATTATGTCTACTTTTGGTTTGTTGGAGCGTTAACGATGAAACTCAGATTGGACCCCTCACATTTCCAGCAGAATGCTCTTTTTGTTGTAGCCTCAATGACAGTTTCTTGGTAGGTAGCAGTTTGGTCCTTGTTGAGAAGAGAGAATGTGCGCTCCAGAGTGGATACTGAAGGCCCTCTCTGCACAGGTGGACATAGTGGAGCACTCCCTGGCCAAGTATGCCCTGGAGCTCTCCCTGCTGTGCTACGAGCTGTCCTGGGTGCGTCCCTCGGAACAGGCTGCGGCGGCTCTCTGCCTAGCCCTGCAGCTGGACGGCAAGGCCTGGGACCCCACCCTGACCCACTACGGCCGCTTCAGCCAAGCCCAACTGGCGCCCACCGTGGCCAAAATGGCCGCCCTCATGCTGGACGCCGACAAGGGAAAGCACACGGTGGGTCCCTTCCGCTCTTACGGGGAACTACATTCACACATTTGCCTTTATAACAGTTTTTTCTAGTAGTTGGTAAGACCACAGTCAAATGCTCGAACACACCCACAACGAAAGCACAGGTCATTCGCTGCACCTGATTGGTCTAGCCGATAAAAGGGCAAGTATGACCAATGCCATGATGTTGCGCTTTTGACGCTGTTTGATCGGTTATAAATAGGCTATCATCAGCTGCAAATTGAAGGGACACTGCAATGAAAGAATCCTCTTTTTAATGGGCCTACGCGGGACAGCTCATTTTGTTCTCTAAATTTTTCTCCAAAGGAAAAATGTTGCATAACATTTACGCCGCTCAACGCAGTTTCTGCGGTGGTCACAGCGCACTCTAAGCCCCTCCCCCCCACAAATGAGTTGCCCCGCCCATTGCTACTGGATGGGCTTGGCTGCTCGGCCAAACAAGCGAAGAAGCCTAGTGTCTCCCTTTTGCAACGTTTAGATTGGAGTGTGACAGCCGCTGGCAAGTTGCACGAGTGTGGGCGCTGTAGCCTCCAGCATTGTCCGCTATTTCGCCGCCGCTTATCGTCTGCAATGCCCGTAGGAGGCAGACACGCTATGCGTTGGCGTCCATTCTTGCCTTGGTTCGTCTGCTACTCCGCCCCCATCTATAAACTTTTCTGCTGCTCGTCAGACCCGACCACAAAAGCAGCATCCTAGAGTTTCATTGTGCCCGAGCGACGGTCCAATACAAACATCTGTTGCCGTCTGTCGATGCGCAGTAAAAAGCGACAGAGAGGTCTAAAAAAAAAAAAATGACAAAAGAAATGTGTAATCCTTTTAGCTCCTACATTCTCGTTATATTTTTCGCGTGGCTTCTACGATCGTTATATTTTCACGTGACACCTGCGAGCAAGCTGGGTGAGCGTCGTAAGGCGCAATTGAAACGTGACCTAAAGATGTTTGCTTTGGCAGGCCAGGTGCACCCTCAAAACTTGAGCTATGCTTGCCTTTCGAAGCGAAATGACTGGGACATACCCGGACGGCCTCGATGCAAGCCGATCGCCCGATTGCCTTGGGCCGAAATGGCTCGCAAATTCTTAGCTGCATGGGTATCTTCTGGGTAACGCAACCATGGTTGCACAATTCGCGGGGCTACGGGGCTGCTTTCACGGAAACCATCATCTTTATTTGGATTCAACACGTGCCAGCGAACCAATTGAGCGTGATTGAGACACATGTCGTATGTACTCGAATATAAGTCGACCATCAATAAGGTCGATGCCTTTATATTAAACTCGCAGAGAATAAAAACAATATATAATAAAAAAAAAAACAGGTTGACCTTTCATTTTTTTTGTGAAAGAACAAGTTTGGGCAAAAGAAAGAAACTAACCTTTATTAATGGCACTCTCGCAATCGTCGTCGGAACTTCCGGAAATGTCATGGTCATCGGAAGCTTTGTCAGCTTCATCAACATCCTCACAAATTTGCAACAAAACCTCACTGCCACCCTCGCAAAATGACACCAAGATACAAAAGAGGGTGGAGAGAAGCGACCAGAGATGACATACAAAGACGCGACCAACATCGCAAGAAGCAAAAGTAACCTCCGTATTGTTTGCTTTAGTGCACATCCGCAAGGGAGAGAAGGAGGGGGCAAAACACCAAAAGCTTTCGGCAAAGTCAGCTCGATGACTGGATGGCTCCATGCACCCACTAACATTCTGAAATTGGGTCGCAAATGTAGGTCAAAACTTTCTAGTCGCTATTTAGGTCACCCCTTAATTTTATGCAACATTTCCAAAAAGCTCAGTTTTTCCACCAATTCACTATTTACCTTGCGACTCACTTTTGTGTGGAGTTTTTCTATCTGCACATGCTTTCTACGAGCGTTCGATCGATGACTTGTTAAAACCAGGATGGACAAAAAATAAGGATTAA
Source organism: Ixodes scapularis (assembly GCF_016920785.2). Classification (NCBI taxonomy): domain Eukaryota; kingdom Metazoa; phylum Arthropoda; class Arachnida; order Ixodida; family Ixodidae; genus Ixodes; species Ixodes scapularis. The sequence continues at coordinate 175,013,368 of NW_024609846.1, read as the reverse complement.
AAAAGAAGAATCGGACATGTGATTTAAAGCAGATTTTTTATGATTTAAATTGCTGATAAGCTGCTCTAACATTATCTGCTTCATGCTGTAGACTTTTGTGCTTTGAAGTTGCTCCAAAATGCATAAACTGCTGCTCCAAAACTAGAATTTTGTGCGCTTACAGTGCTTCAAAATCCAGATTTTTCTGCTCCAAAATCTGTTTGACCTGTCTCCCCCCCAGAGGGCAAGCGCCCGACTCGGCTAGCAGACAACAAACCAGGAGGTTGCCGTTCTCCATCTTTGGGCTGTAACGAACATCGAACTCTCGCTCATGGCTGGCATTTTTATGAAGTGGTTCGAGTGGTTATGGCTACTCCAAAATCAGCCTTTAGAGCTCTGTTGTTTTATTTCAGTAGATGGTCAACTAGTGTATCTTTGTTCCGTTACTTCAATCGCAGTAGAGTCGGCCAGCACCTCAACCACTGTGTCTATTGCACTAGGAGAGCACGTTTTTATTTATTATTCCCGATTTCCACTCATTCCGCATAAGGCCTACACCGGTACAACCTTTGTATAGTAAAATGGCTACAGCAACCGGATTTACTTTTTGCTGGAGCGACCGGCTGCTTTGACACAGTTATTCCATTTCTTTTTTATTTGCGTGCAGGTAACGTCGTAATTCAACTGTTTATTTTTTTTATTATTTAATATTTATTGAGCATAGCATTATACGATAACTTGCATATCAAAATCCGCTAATCTGCGCTTGAAATTTCTGGCACGCTGGCCGAGCCTTTCGTTCGTTTTCATCCGTGTCACGCTGCGGTCAAATGCGTATATAACCACGTTTCATATCGCACATTCTCTTTCCTATATGGATGAAAACGAACGAAAGGCTCGGCATGCTGCGGCTGAGCGTCTACGCAGACAAGCACTACCAGAGCTTCACCCCAATCAACATCATTCACCATGTGAAGATGCAGCTGTTTTTTGTTTTTTGTTTTGCACGAGCACGGGAGCACGTGCTCCTGAGCGTGTGAGCTCACGAGCCAGAGCACGTGCACCCGAGGGTGGATGGACATACGGACATGGCTAGCCCCTAAGGAGCTTCACCCCTGAAAAGCGAGCGTTAGTGCAGAACCACCGATGGTGCTATTGAACATTGCTGAATATGGTTGAATGGCGGACGGCCAACCAGTCCGCGATAGGCCTCTCGTCCACGTGGAGACCGCCGTCCGTCGTTCGACCATATTCAGCTAGGTTCGAAGCACCATCTGTGGCTCTACGCCAACAGCAAGTGTTGAAATCTTTCATCGCTTTTTTCAGGGGTAACTGCAAAGAAAGATTTTTTAAACAACCTAATTTGGACAAGCATGCCAAAAAAAAAAAATTTCCGTGATAAAAAAATTTTTTACAGTTATATTTATTACATGATACTGATTTAAGTTTGCGGTTATTTTGTTTGTTTTAAATCGCGTACCACAAAATTGGGGTTCTGTGATGTTTAGCGCTGATTGGCTGCTATACTTCTCATTGGCTGAGAGATCGACAGCTTAGATCTTGGTTGTTAAACCTTTGTTATATGTAGCAAGTTCCTTTTGAGCGGCATATTTTTACGTTTAAAGAATAAACCATGTGATGAAAGTTATTATTCTTTACAAAACGCTTATACAACTTCCGTTTGGATTCATACCATAACAAATGCTTCGCCATTCTTTCATGGCCGCCGAAGTCTCTGCTCCCGTCTGTCTCGCCTACCTCGACTAATCGTTTCGCCGAAGTGATCAGTGTTTCGTGCTGACCCAGGTGCTTGAGTGAGACTTCTTAAAGTGAAGCAGTGTGTGTTTAGCAGCTGTCGCAGGTGTACGTGATAGGAAGCGATGCGGGGTTTTGGCTTTCATAACGCGATTCTTTCGTTTTCCTCTTTGCTTGCTTAGCGTGCTTTTTTTTCTTGTTTGTTTGTACATGCAAATGCCTAGTTTTCGGAGATTTCAGATGAGTGATCCCGACAGCTAGCCTTCCAGCAGCCATGACGCCCCGAATGGAATGCTATTTCGCTGGAAGCTATCGGGCATTCGCGTAGCGACAAACGTGTCCAGTTACGTTCTCGTCATAGCGCTCCGGAGGCCGTCAAAATTCGCACCGGGTGCATCGAACATCCGCGACTAGACACAGCTGTTACGTAAAAAAACCTGGCACAGCCAGGTTATTACGTAATGGCTGTCCACATAAGCCTTCGGACGTCCAAATTCTGCGTTAGCCGACAGATTTTTTTTTCTCCGCTTTCGAACCATCTTATGTAAAGTTGCTGGAATGAATGTGTACTGTTATCGTAAATCTTGGCTTGTGATTACGCCTTTGTAGAAATAATTAGTTTTGTTGGAGAGACGAAAACAACGAGCATGGGAAAATCTGTTGCATATTCCGCGTACCTTGCGAAAAGCGCGAAACACGAAGTCCGTACCGTCCCGGCTTCCCAGTCTTCAACCTGCCTAAGAGCAGTTTGTACCTGCTAGGTGCTAGTAGGTATGTCTACTGAAACTGGAACTTGAAACTAGGGGCAGTGCCAGAGAGCAAAGACAAAGTTCGAAAAGCTTGTTCACCCTCCCCAATTTCTGAACTCTCAAGTGATTGTACCTTAAAGGGCAACTCCGCTTCTTTTCCAGTAGTGCAAAACTGTACAGTTCTCTTTGTTATCATCTACAAAACCCCCATGGCAAATTTTACGACGGAATTCCGCCTAGAAGTTCATTAAAATCGCTGTCAAAGTTTGACAAGCACGAATCCGCTGGTTTTGGATGGGACGTGCGGGCCAGACAACACTGCCCGGCTGCATTTCCGCTTCCTCCAAATTCTTTCTCCCGGCACATCCGTGACGTCATCAAACATGTACAGCTTTTTTTTTTTTTTTTTTGTTTCTTGGGGAGAGCACGGGTTACGCCAGCGCCGTGAGAGACGTGAGTGGCGCGCTCGGCCGGCTCGGCGCTCGACTATTGATACTACTGATAGGCCCATCGCCTCGTTGAGCGCGGCTAATCTTCTAGTTAATCTTCTATAATCTTCTGGGAGGAGAATAGCGACGCCGGTGCTAATCCAGGAGGCACAAAGGAGGATCCTGATAAGAGGGGAGCTCCTTCTTCCCCTTGTATATCACGTGGGTGTACATGCTTAGTGATGCCGAATATACAATGTTGTCCGGCTTTGCCACCATTTCGGTTTCGGTTTGTGATCATGGCTAGAGTAAAATTACACGAAAAATATTTTATTTTTCTCGAAACAAAGGATTGGGGATTGTTTTCGAGTGCTTCAAAGAGCAAAATCGGCCACTATCTCAAAATTTTTGAAATTAAGCGGAGTTGCCCTTTAATAAATGCACAACGCCTCTTCCCCCCCCCCCCCCCCCCAAAAAAAAAAGATACAACTTATGTTCGCCACGTGAAAAATGGTCTCAGTTCATGCATCTGTGAGCAGGTAGGAAGTCTTGCCCAAATTTATTTACACCGCACGATGAGCGCAACACGTCACTGTGCAAACAGTCCAACAACACGAAGCGTAAAAACAGCAGATTTAGAACAACAATTCGGAGTCCATTGTTCAATTGAAACGGAGTAATTTTGTTGAAAACGCCCGCAGCTTTTTACTCGCTGTAAGCGTTGGGAATCTTCAACATTTTGAAACGGAAAGAAGGAAGATTTACTTTTAAAAACGCTCGCTGCGTCCTCCCGGACCAGCTTGACCGGATCAGCTGACAACGACGGGACTGAACCCGTTGAACCTCAACCCCACAACAGCCAATTTGCGCTCAGTGTTGGGTGTCTACTTCCAACCACTGCACCACACACACCACAAACGTTTCAGTTCTTTGTCGCATCGCCGCGTTGCACCAAACAGAACGAGATCACCGAAGTCAACGCAGCGCTGTCGTGAACGTTGGCTTGTGGTTGCACACTCGTGGACCCTGTGACTTCCTTCGTTTTCAAAGCACACACGACGATTACGAATAATACTTTCGGTCCTCCGGGAACATCAGACGGGCACTTCTCCGGTCACGTCTTCGCTATGCGCTTGCAAACCGTGCAGCTTCTCGTGTTCCGTCGAACCAAAACAATATTGGTGCCATGTTTAAAGGGAAGATGGGACGGTTCTGCATTTGAGAAAAAACACTTGAATTGTGTTCACTTGGTCGTTGGAATAACAGATATCCCAATTATGTGTCAATGCGACGCACCGGAGAGCCACAAGAGCAATTTTGAAATAGGGCTGAAGCCCCGCCTCTTTAGCCTTGAGCAGCCAAAAGATCCGTCGATGACGTCACGTACAGCGACTGTCTTTCGCGTTTTCTTGCGTTCTACAATACTTGCGCAGAAAATGGTTTGGGTATTTGGGTTCACGGGGTAAAATTACACTACAATTCACTTCTAACTCATTTTTTTCAGGAAGCTCCGTAGCTTCCCTTCAACGCGCATTGTTGCCAGATCTTACCAAAAGTCGAGACGCTGCGTCATTCACCTCCGCAGCCAGGTCAACCCAAAACAAATCCAAGAGTGAGGGGCGGGGCATAGTTCTCCTCCGCGGGGGTCGAAAGAGCGGGAGTTTCAAATGTGGGGAGGTTCCGACTCTGTCTAAATTACGTCCTGTGGCGTAAATATTGCAAAAAAGGTTGTTTTTTTTTGCGGAACATTTCTTTTGTGACATGCTTGTCCCAATTAGGCTGTTTAAAAAAAAACTTTTTTTTCTTTGCAGTTACTCTTTAATAAGCAAATCGGCCGCGCACGAGTGTAATTTCGGGAGTTTTAGGATGCCCATGGATAGAGTTATAATCATAAAGGGAGTATGTGCATAAGGCACTTTAACTACGTTGGGACCAGCATTGCGCTCAACCCTCTGGTCTCCTCCTCGCAGACCACTTACCAGAAGTTCAAGAGCAGCCGGCTGGAGGCGGTCAGCACCCTGGCACTGTCGCGCAGTGCAGCCCTCCAGAAGATTGCAGGACGCACCTGAGCTCGGACCGTCGGGTTGCACCTTCAACTCAATGCCAGAGCTTTTAGCATCATTTTGTACAACTACGTGTATAAACTGCTTTTAGACCCCTGTCGGTTGGGGGCTCCAACCTCCGCCCTCTTTGAGCACCATTGATGGTCTTAGCGATATGTACTTTACTCGAATATGATGCATTTTTGTATGAAGCTGGACTGGGCAATTTGGAACTTTGTCCACGTTTTGTCCGTACCCGTTGCGATGTTTCTCTTCATTTTCAACTTTGACACATGGTTTTTTTTACTGCTATTTATCATTTTTTCTTCCTTCCTTTCCGATACGCGGGTTTGGTCGCAAATGGGCAATTTTTTTTTAACGAACTGCCTAGGCCCGCAGATGGGTCCGACTGATAATAGCAAAAAAGGAATTGTTACTGCATAGACCAGGAGTGGCCAAGCTGCAGCTCTTTGCGTGTTAAAGTGCGCCTCGCACTTTAACGCACCCCCCGCCCCACAAAAAAAAAATGGAATGCGTTTTATATCGAAAGACTCGTTGCGGCTTGGTAGTCTTGTGCTACTGCTACTTTACGTACAGGTTGACTGTATTTGACTCGGATAGATTGAAAGTAGTTCAAGTTTCGTTTATTGCTATGGACAAAAGTTTGCACGCCCCCCCCCCCGCGGCTCTTGGACGTTTCGGGGTTTTGTTTGCGGCTCTTAGGCCGGGCCAGCCCTAGCATAGACTATCGGGTGTTGTAATCAACGAGTGTAGCAGTGGCGAGCGAGCTGCCATGCCACACAACTTAGGAGCTAAATAAAGCGGGCCTCGGCGGGCCCTGAAAATTAGTGTCGGGTTGTGTTGGCTGTTGGAAATGAATAGCGGACCGTGGGGAGGTTCGGGCCCAAGAGACAGTGGGACGGGGTTCTAAATGTCGGCCCGAGTAGACATCTGCGCAGAGCTCCCATATTTCCTAAGCCTCCCCTTAGTCGAGTATTTTCCCGTCTTAGACTGTAGTAATCCCTCGTTACAACAAAATCAATTTTTTTGAGTTATTGCTTTTATCGAAGTTTGACGTGGTCCAGACCAAAATGTACGCATTTTTAACCAGATTATTCTCGGTATATCGGCGGCCGACCACGCATAATATGAAGGCTGCAGTGCTAAAAGTAGGCAAGCTTAAACGGAGGCAAACGAGAGACCCTGGCATCCCTCCTGCTTCTCCACGCAGGAAAACTGAGTAAATGGGTAACGGAGGGCAGAGCGCACAGAGCTGGCTGAGCGCCGCTTCAAATGCCAATGCCTCAATGCGGGCAGGGAGCAGCGTCGACGTTCCAACACTACTTGCGGTACCCACGGCTGACTCTGCCAGACTCCTATCAGAATCAGGTCAAGGGAGTGATGTAGTCTGGAGGAGACCATCCCTTTGTGAGCCCAGACGCGCACACCTGCGGCCTACTGTAGTTGCCAACTCAAGAAGGGGTGAGGGAAAGAGGTGGGAGAGGAGGGAATGGACAACACTGGCAAGGGGAGGGTAAAATCCCCTCCTTAAACCGGCATTGCTTCGTCCTCTCCCACCTCCCTTTCCCTCGTCCTACCTTCTTAACCTGCAACATACCATACATGCACACGTGCGTCATATGGAAATGACCAAATGTCGTTTGAGGTTGAGAAAAGTGGCCGGCCCAAGGCCCAAATCGCCAAAGAATTTTGATATTCCGGCATCAGCTGTTAGGCACTGTCCACCATTTTGCGGAACAAGTGAGGGTTGGAGAAGATTTTGTGCAGGCGAAAGTACTCCTGCAACCCGAAGATGAAAGATTGCCAACTGTTTCGTGCAAGTCTGATTCTCTCTCAAGCATGGTTGCCGAGCCGGCTCACCATGTGCACAGCTGCAACGATCTCTACAGACGTGCATGCAAACATGTTGGCAAAGCCACAGAGCATAACTTTGATTCGTTCGCGCTTGTCGATGCGAACGTTCCCGTTGTTGCTTTGGCCACAGATGGTGCAATCGTTGACTTGGCGTACGGCCAGGGTAAACACCAAGCGACGTCGGAGTGGCACCTCGGGAAACGCAGAATGCGTTTCCTGAGGTGCAGTGTTCTTGCGATGCCTGGAGTAGTTTCAGGAGAACTCTGCCCGGATGAAATTATCGGCAAACTCCAATTAATTACTTTTACTCGGTAAAGCTGCCGCAAGAAGTTTATAATGGAGGATTGTTCGTTTAAATATATGGTCGGGGTGTTTTGCAGTGCTCCCAACTACCTTCGACGCTGCTGGTGCTGTTTTCTCGGCTCCATTGCTTTGATTGCATTACCGCTTCAATAATTTTTTTGTCCCATTCTTTTCTTTATAACGAGTAGTGATGGGACGAATCTTTATCCGAATCGAGATTCGGAGCCGAATCTGCAGATTCGGAAAGATTCGGAAAAGTAGCCGAATCTCAAGCGATTCGGAAAAGTTCGGAAAGATTCGGAGCGTTGCCATGGTTGCTAAATCACGTTGATGTGTGTTTCAACTTTTTGTGATATTAAATTCACTAAATTCTACGAAGTACACGAAAGATTATTGTAATATAATATCACAGAACTAAATAAAATGTTCCACTTTGTTTATATTATTTTGAATGTTTATCGAGAACGGTAGCCAGACATCGCGGGAAAGTTGGTTTCGGTTCTGGATTACGACCCAAATAGGCATGCTTGATGCACGCACGTGGAAATACAAGCGTATGTTTTCATCGCCGCAAGAGATCGATGCCGTAAGTGCTGTTCGGTACAGACACATTTCGTGCCGATAATTGCTGTCAGTGTGGCACACACTAGAGCACTATATAGCTCCTACGGAGCAGAGTAGCGCAATCCTTTGAACTCCGTGTTTTGCCGACAACATGGCCGACAGAGCGGCTCGGCGCGAGTCACGTGGTACTCAGGGTTCCAGGAGGCGGCCCGCCCTATGGGAGAATACATGGAGATCGACACAACACGGCTGATTAAAAAATGAGCGGCGAGTTCACACTTTTCAAAACTAGTCTGTCGTGAAGTTAGTAAAGCACTAAACACTTTATCAAAGTTTTAACAATATCGGATACGTGTGCAAATTTTGAGAAGGCAATTTCCAAGGCAATGGCGTTTGAAGCAGACGATTTTTGCTCGCAGCGGAGATGGGCTTTTCGGGTTGGCCGGAGCGGGTCACGTGAATGGTGTGACGTCGCCGTGTCGTCTGCTGCATGATGCCGCTCAGGCAATTTTTAAAAAAAAGTCAGGTCCTTGCGGGGCACAAAACTTAGCGCAAATTATTCTAAAGTGTTCCATTATTATGTCAAAAATGATTGCGATGCCGTACGTTCCCACAACACTGAAGAAACAACGATTTTCTCACGTTCTCCATGCATTTCTGACCGCAGTTGGAACCTCCTGGCGTTCGCCGCTAGTCGCCGAGAGGCGGCGTTCTAGATTGCGCTACTCTGCTCCGAAGGAGCTATATAGTGCTCTAGCACACACCACACAAGTGAGTATGTTCGATTCGATTATCTACAACGATCGACTATCCACTGAGGTATTGCTATCGGAACACGGGAAACAATCTGAAACTTCGTTAATGCATGCTATCCGATTTAGTTATATGTCTGTTTCCGAACAATGAAGTTGCGTTGGACACCCCTGTATTGTGTTTCTTTTTCATCAAATAAAGTTCACGTATACAAAACTTGCTGCCGATAACGGAGAAACGACAGTGCGACGTTTTTCTTTGCCACCGGTATCTCGCTCTCGCGACTTACAAGTACAGACATACGCAGCTCTAGAGAAGGAGACGAATCATTTCCTTGGCTGAATATATATTTATTTTTCGTTGCGCCACATTATGTATAATACACAGCGTTTCGCTACATTTTACCGATCACCGCGAAACCGCACAGAAAGCGAGACCGTGCATTGGTTAGGCCTACGTCAACCACACCGATCAGCTCAGCTGGACCTGGGCGCGTGCCAGGGTCTAGAATGACAGTACAGTACATACCATACGTTGAAATAAACAAGACGAATTCTGGTCATATGCAGTAACAGTAGCTAGAAAAGCACAACTGACCGCATTCGCGAGGTTTACGACAAGGTTTATGCTGCCGCCTGCAACCAGCGAGGATTCGGACGAATCTCCGAATCTGCCGAATATTTGTCGCGAGAAGTTCGGAAATTTCCGAATCTGTCCGAATCCGAATCTCGGGTGATTCGTCCCATCACTAATAACGAGGGACTACTCTAATTTAGAGGAGCCATTTATTATAATATCTATTCTTCTGTGCGCGAAAACAACCATAAGGTCTTCACGTTGGTACACTAAGGATCACTTAAAAACGCTAAACAGAAAGGGGAACAAATTTAAAATAACTGCCTATATTGCAGTAAACAACTCGGTTATATCTGCTTATGTTGCAAGTACTTTCAACTTCACAAGGAAGCTCTTGAGGTTTCTCATGTAGGTCTAGTGTTGCCCTTTCGGATCTGCTGAATCAGACACGGGATAACTGGGCTTTCGTATGGGTTCATCTTGAAACTGCGCAAATGTTACACGGACAGAGTGGCGCTGCGTTGAGAGCCCTCCCAAGTGTCCAAAGCGAAGGAGAATGTCTTGTAGGGCTGGAATCAGGTTCCTCCGCGGTGACGGGCGGCGAGGGATTTGTTGCCACCTTTTGTCTCCACACTGCCCTCTTTCTCCAATAACCCTCTCCAACCCCTTTGTCTCTAAAGTTTTACCTCATCTCCCCCCCACCCCCCCCTCTCATCCCTTGCGGAGATGCTGCTTTCTAGCAGTTTTACAAACGCGCAGGTGCTTGGGCATCGTCAGTTACAGGCTTTCTTCGAAAGCCTGTCTTGTCTGTCTTCGATGTTACTCTTTCCTTATCGTAAATTAGAAACTAACACCGTTCAACCATTTACGACATCACTGGCAGTGGGCGTTTCCAGATAAGATCGAACAACCATGTCCGGCGACCATTTTTAATTTTGATTAAAAAAATATTTTGCTGACTCCGTGCCTAGAAAAATAAAACCAATCCTTGTTTAAAAATAGCAGCAGCAGGCAACCTTTATTTGCGCCCAGAAAGACTAAGCGATTGGTCAGAGGCCCATCTAGGAGTCCCCTCCCAATCGCCCCTTAGGCGACGGCCAGAATCCCTTGGACTCTAGCGGCGTCCTCGGCCAGTCGGACGACTTGTTCCTGCACCTCAATAAAAACAAAAAATTCTTGGCAAAAGTTTTGCAAGCACCTCTCTGTCAACTGCGCGTTTTGCTTTCCCGAAAAACCTGTTTTGGCTGCAGGACTGCAAATATTTACTGACAAAATGAAGGATTGAAAAAAAGATTAATCACCGACTATTGTATGTCGGTTATTTTGAGAAAAAATCGCCAAATAAGGCACATTGCGCAATAACGCTCTGGATTTTTTTTTAGAGCGCAGCTCTTGGGGGCTTGAGCGGCGTCGGCGTAACCAAGGTCATGTGACCTTGGGGGTCATCTTGGGATCACGTGACCCCCAAATGTCATCTCAAGGTCACGTGACCCCAAGATGACCCCACGCGAGCCTTTGAAGGTCACGTGGTCTCCTCCCCGAGGTCACGCCTCCCCGAAGTCACGTGACACCCCCCCCCCCCCCCCCCCCCCGAGGTCACGTGAGCCCCCCTCCCCGGAGCATAATAAAGAATAAGGGGAGGAGGAGGAGAAGGAGGAGGGGTCAACCCTCCCCTCAGTACCCTTCACTCCTCCTCCTCAAGAGCTGCGCTCCAATTCGGCGTTACAGGGATTTGTAAACTGCTTTCACTTTTAGAGCGCAGCTCTTAGGCGCCCGTTTCCGGCTTGAGCGCCGTCGGCGTAACCGCGCGGTGCATTATGGGTAAATTTCCCCGCCAAATCTAGCGGGAAAATTTCCCCGCTAAATCTAGCGGGAAAATTTCCCCGCTAAATCTAGCGGAAAAAATTTCCCCGCAAAATCTAGCGGAAAAAATTTCCCCGCTAAATCTAGCGGAAAAAATTTCCCCGCTAAATCTAGCGGAAAAATTTCCCCGCTGAATGTAGCGGAAAAAATTTCCCCGCCAAATCTAGCGGAAAAAATTTCCCCGCTGAATCTAGCGGAAAAAATTTCCCCGCTAAACCTAGCAGAAAAATTTCCCCGCTGAATGTAGCGGAAAAATTTCCCCGCTAAATCTAGCGGAAAAATTTCCCCGCTAAATCTAGCGGAACTATTTCCCCGCTAAATCTAGCGGCAAAATTTCCCCGCTAAATCGAGCGGAAAAAATTTCCCCGCTGAATGTAGCGGAAAAATTTCCCCGCTAAATCTAGCGGAAAAATTTCCCCGCTAAATCTAGCGGAAAAATTTCCCCGCTAAATCTAGCGGAAGAATTTCTCCGCTAAATCTAGCGGAAAAAATTTCCCCGCTCTCTAGCGGCAAAAATTTCCCCGCTAAATCTAGCGGAAAAATTTCCCCGCTAAATCTAGCGGGGAAATTTTGGTCACGTCACCTGGAGGGTCACGTGACCTGGGGAGTCACGTGATACCCCGAGGTCACGTGACCTCGTAAAGGGGGCACGTGACCCACGTGCCCTCGGGGGGTCACGTGACCCCCCCCCCCCCCCCCCGAGAACACGTGGCCCTCAGTACCCTTCCCTCCTCCCCCTCAAGAGCTGCGCTCCAATTCGGCATTACAGGGAGTTGTAAACGGCTTTCACTTTCTTCAAAATTTGCCAGTGTGTTGCCCTGTATTTTGTTCATCTTTGCATAAAATATTGTCCTGGTTAGCGGGTAAAATTTACGGGAATTGCTCAAACAGGCATTGGACTAAATATGCATTAATTAAAAAAAAACGATATTAAAAAAAAAACAAGGTAAGTTCAATAATCCATAGACTCTCCAAAATTAACGTTTATAATATGTACTATAACAGAATCTGCGAAAACGTAGTTCAATATGTATGTGGCTTTAGAGTTATAAAACGAAAAATCTGGCCAAATTGACGCTAATGCGGTTGCCATGAATGCTAAGTGCACATACCCATTCTTGACAATTTCATTATTTTTACAAAGTAAAAATCCTACGAGGTGATCAGGGAAAGACAAATTGACAGCACAGGGCTGCACGGTAGTTTTGAAGTTAAAATGCCTAAGGGCGTTTTTAGATAAGACCCAACAACCATGTCCGGTACCCAATTTTAATTTTGATGAAAAAAAAAAATATTTTGCTAACGTCATGCCCACTAAAATAAAAGCAATCCTTGTTTTCGAAAAAAAAAAACAATTGTCTTTGCGAAAAACATTTGTAAGCACCCTCTCAGTCAACTGCGTATCGCGCGATGTTCACATTTTGGACGGTTTCCCCAAAACAACTGTTCTGGCTACGGGTCTACAAATATTTACTGACTAATTACGCACAGAAAGGATTGACAGCAAGTATTAGAGTCAGTATTTTCAGGAAAAAAAAATTGCAAACACTGCACATTGAGCAATATTGCTCTGGATTAACGATATTTTTTCTCCGTATCTATAAAAGCTAGGGTCTTAAAAGTTTGCCAGTCTGTTGCCCTGTATATTGTTCATATTGGTGTGAAATATCGTCCTGGTTAGCGGGAGCAATTTACAAGAATTGCTCATACAGGGGCATTTAACTAATAACGCATTATTTTGAAAATCATTTAAAAAAAAAGGCCATCCTTATTTTGTTACCTCTCCGAAATTATCATTTATAATATGTACGAACAGAATCTGCAAAAACATAATGCAATATTTGTGTGGCTTTGAAGTTATAAAGCGAGAAATATGGCCCAACTGACGCTAACGCTGTTGCCATAAATGGGGCGTGCACATACCCACATTTCACGATCATTATTAAAAAGCGTAAAAACGCTACCGTGGTGGTCAGGGAAAGACGAACTGACAGCACACAGGTGGACGGTAGTTTTGAAGGGAAAATTCCTAATACATTTTCGTACAACCGACCCACAAATGCTCATTGGCCGGAGCGATCGAGGTGCGCCACCCTGTAACATGCTTCGCTGTACCTGTTTCCGTCTACACGACGTAAAAAAAAGCAACAAGAGCGACTTTGCAAACATACCAGCCTACAGCCTTGGCACTGTTGGCAGTAACATGATATAGGAAGTACGGCACGACAGAACCCGAACCTTAAAGGAAAAAAGAATTCCAATCGACTGAGATTGTCAGATAGAATCGAACAACCGTGTCCAATCAACGTTTATATATATATATATATATATATATATATATATATATATATATATATATATATATATATATATATATAATTAAAAGATATCATATTCGAGCTTTTTTTGCGGAAAATATTTATCTTGAACAAAAATAACGAAGTCGCTGTCGGTATAGACCTTTTCCGCTTACTCTCGCCCCCGACCGCCAAGTAAGCATATCCGGTATGGGCGACGAAAAAATATCAGAACGTTTCAACCTGAAAATAGTAAAAAAATAGAGGGGAGGCAAAACGAGAATCTGTGACGGTTACGCTTATGTCCTAAATGCCTTCTATCGGCGTGGCGACGGCAAAACAATGTTTTCGCCCATACTGGAAGTGACGACAATTCAAGATGGCGGCGCCCTTGCGGAAAAGGTCTATACGCGCACGTTTTTGCGACTTGCGTGAAAGTGTCCTGGATATTTATAAAAGAAAAACTGTTGTCGCCCTAAGTTTCTTTTTTTTTTTTTTTTTTTTGCAGAGATTACATAAAATGAAAGGACGTAGACATCCATTTTCTATTACGGAGCAATTCAGAGCTTTATGGGATCTCAATATTAAAAGACTGGAAATTCAAATTTTATAACAAGATTTCGACGCGTTTGCTCTGTATTCACCTATTAAAAACGATAACCTCACTAAAAAAATACACTGAAATGTAGACAGGTAACCGATTCTGCAATAATCAGGAAATCAGTTTAAAATGAAGGCCGTCTTAATTTTTCTTCTACATTTCACAGATCGAGGCTCATAATCTGTTCTATCAGGCCCTTCACAAATGCTTCCAAATATTTTTTTTTATATATTTATTTTACAGAGCGCTAAATATACAGAATTGCCGTAACGGGAGTATAGAAAGAGATAGGACGTTGCCGATTTCAAACAAGGGCAGGAAAGGGGTCGAAAAATGGAGCAAGTCTGTGAAGAGAAAGCACTGTAACGGGAGTTCGTGAAAAATAGGAATTCATACGAAAGATTACAGATGACTTTGAAGCACGAGTCAACAATTGAAATACAGACTTCTCTCGAATCCGTGAATTTCGGAGCCTACTCTTCGTAGGAAGGCTGGGCTGCTGACGACCCGGTTTAAATAGTGATAAGAAAGACCACATATTTAAAGTAGTACAATTGAAACGAGTTTAATGAATCAAGATCATGTGCGCACATTCGCCGCTTGTTGCGTGCATTCTTTCTGCCGGACGCTGACCTGAATCGGCCACAGCGCTCCTGGAACATTTTTTTTTTCCCCACTTTGCCGGTAGCGATCACTGTTCGTTTCTTCTCAGTGGCACTGCAAGCTCGCGACCTCGATCTGCTTTTCGCAGCCATAAGGGACTTCACTTTCAAAGATATATATTTTCTGCGTCTACTGTTCTTGCTACGAACAGCTGTGGTTGCGAAGTGCCGGACCGCATTCCACGCACATCAAAAACAAAGTCTCTCTCTTTTGCTTTCATATCCTTGAACGCTTTGACGTCAGCTTTCCGAAGGTGGATTAGCTTCACGTTCGGCAGTTTAGTGTTGGTGCGGCAACCATCTCTGAGACCGACTTGATCACCGACGTGGTAAGCCCTCGGAGGTCGTACAACGTTGCCTGGCGCTTGACAAGACCCCCGATCCAGGCGCCCTTGTCATGTCCAGTTGCGAAAAATATCCACTTCGCTGACGTGTACTTGTTGCTCTGCAGCTCGTGTGTAGTTGTATTTGTTCTTAAAGGAGGACCAGCAAAAATATTCTTCCGCCTGGCGGAAAGTCCTCCTCGCCCTCTTTCTTTCTTGTATTGTAGCACGGCGAGGAGAGGGGAAAGGTCCCCTTTTGCGCCGGCTTCTTCTGAGAGGATAAGCCGAGAAAATCCCCATTCTGAGCGACGGGCGATGGGTGCGGCAGCAGCGACCTCGTGAGTTAGAGGTAGCTTCAGCTCCTATCGCGTAATCTGCCCCATTTTTTGGCGCTCACCAAGCCTAGCCCCTCGGGTGTCGGTTTTACGGAGCTGCAAGGCTGCACCCGCGCAGTCACCGAATTGCCGCTGTCGAAGGTCTTTAGTTTAGCCCGTGGCAAAGTAAACGCATACTTGAGAGCTGCGATGCATCCCCGCACCCATTGAAGGAACGTTTCATAGATATTTTCGGTTGATCAAGGAGCTCAAAACACATGCGCGAGAAGTGGTGACTTGAATATGTAAGGATGACTTACATCTTCACAAAACATTCCATCTTCAAGAAAAAACGGCTTATCACGCTCAAACCTGCCTCAAATTGGGATCGATGGAAAAGAAAACGATGTACCAGGCGCGGGCATCTTCTAGAAGGTCTCTGTTTTCTAGGAGCGAGCACAAATTATTGAAGAACTTTAGCAGACTATGTTTTCAAGCCACGCTATATTTAGCGGGAGCTCGCGGTGCCACTTCGATGCATTCTCTGAAGCGCGCGCCTGAAGTGGCAGCGGGCCTTTGAAAACGATTTACTAAAATGCCCTGTTGTGTGCCTAACTCGCAGAACATGATGGCCAGCAAAATGTATGAAATTCATATTTACACATTCCCAACAAGCACCTGAGGTGAGAGGGCATCAAGGGTGGATGTCAATTTTAGAAAGTTTTAGTGGGTCGCTTTTAGCCACTTAGATAACCGTATACGGTCCGTACCCCAAAACAAAATGTAAGCTAGACTCGCTGTTTACATTCTTCATCGAGTGCGGCTATGGAGCGAAAAGACAATATTAACCCCCTTTTTGACGAGCCTAGCGTGTCGTGTTATGGTTCAACGTTGCTTGTATCGGTACCATAGCACGGACCGCCACTTCGAAGTATTTGCGGTGTCTCAAAGAAACTAAGGCAAAAGCAGACAATTTTTTTTTTAACGTGACACAGAATTGTATTTAACATTGTAAAAAACTTTTAGGTACCCTACGCTACGCAGTTAGCACAAACTATCACCGGTGTTTCCCACTTTTTTTTTGTTAGAAGAGAACGATGTTTAGGAAACTGTTAATGCGAGTATCCAACCTAAGCGGTAGATTTTAGTGCGAGTCGATACATTGCTGGGGAAAATAGCAAAAAGCGCGATGTCGTGTTTGCGCTAACAGTGTCGCGTAATGTACGCATACCGCTGCAAAATCAACGCTAACAGAGTGAATCAGTAAATTTAGTGGCCCCCAAAAAAGTGGTGTTATTTTGTTTTATTTTTATGTTTGAAAAGTTGTTGTTTTTAAACAAGCAATTCGGTAGAGAGTGCTTCCGTTGGCCACCAACTTACGAGGCATCAATTTGTTCTTATACGCTAAATTCTGCATGGCCCTTGCGTAAAAATGTCAATATTGTGTTTGTGCTAGCTGTGTCACGCACAGTAAGAAAACAAGTTCATTGCTCGAACATTTAAACAAGGCCTTTCTTACGCTTTCTTACGCCAAATAGACGTTTTGTGAGTACGCTCTATTACTGGTGGTTCATAAAATAATCTACGTTGTTTATTTAGAGGAAGGAAGTGGTGGTGAGGGGAGGGGGAATTGAATACAAAAGACGACTCAGGGAACCTTGAACTTTGTAAATATTTCGCTCAACCTATAATCCTGAGCTAATTAAATCACTTTTGCTTTGTCTGTTTTAGAACTTGTTAACAGTAGCGCAAAAGGCCAAGATGAGCGAAAACTCAGATGCCCCTGTTTATTTGAACAAGAAGCTTATTTATGCGAGATAGAACTGAAAAAGCGTACGAGTGTAACCGTAGCAATCTCCGATCAAGCCTGAACCTCACTTTTTCGCCATTTCATCGAAAGCCGTTTCACCGAATGAACGGACACTTCATCGAACGCCGTTTCATCGAACGCCGTTTTATCAAATCGCCAAGGGCCGTTTCATCGAATTTCTCAGTTATGGCTCTGTACCCGGGTTTTGGGGCATAACAGTGCTTTATAGATGTTTCACCTTGCATTTGTTAAGACTAAGGTAGTCACTTGAGAAATTGTTTTGAAGGTGGTGTCAAATTACTAAAAATAAAAGCAATTGGCATAAAAAGAAATAAAAACAATTGGGTATGCGACTTAGTGAAAAGCTTTACTCATGCACATACATGACTGAAACCACGACTCTGCAAATAAAAGGACAGACACTTAAAACACTTTTATGCGTCTGTGCTTTCTGTTTTTGCCTCATTTTTAATTGTTTCATGTGGCATGGAGAGGGGTCATTGTTTCATGGAGGCTTTCTTCTCGAAGCAGGACATGTTCACGATGGAACTTATCTCGCCACTGCAGCCAGTGATATAAAAGCAGAAACAAAAGAGAAAAAAAAGAGAGAATGAGATGAAGTTATGTATAAAAAATTAAAGTAAATTCCAAAGTATTACAGACTGTAACATTGTTCGATGAAAAGGCGTTCGATGAAACGGCTTCTATGAAACGGCGTTCGATGAAACGGCGTTCGATGAAACGGCTTCGATGAAACGGCATTCGATGAAACGGCGTTCGATGAAATGTCCGGACGCACTTGTAGCGGTACGCGTGCATTACGTGGCACTTTTAGCCCGAACGCGACATCGGCGCTTTTTACTATTTCTGCCCAGCAACATGTATTGTCTAGCACTGAGCTCTGCCACTTAGGTTGGATAGTTGCATTGACAGTTTTCTAAAA